>NC_080789.1:140406622-141625304 GCF_028018385.1 Neofelis nebulosa
ACATTGGTAGGTGAAGCATGCGCCTCTTACAAACACTTGACCAAACACAAGACAAGCTATTTCCAACGTCCCCTAAAGGTCACCAAGGCAATGATGGTGATAATAGAATGAAAGTCTGTAGTTTAAGTACACTCACCTTCTGAGTGGATCCTGTGGTCTGAGGAAACTCATCACACGTTCTGTTCGTCCAGAAGTCGCTAGAGAGGGCTACGTAATGGGACTCTGGTTACTGCCCAACCTATTGTTTGCTTCCCTGTAAGTTTAGTATAATATTATAGGAGAAAAGGGGGTCACTACTGTTGTAGTCCGTTCAGGCTGCCCAAATAGCCCGGGACACCCGTCCATCTCAAGGTCATCTCACGAGCCACGTTAACCTGATTACCCTTCCTCAGATTTCAGGGATTGGAACATAGACATCTTTGCGGTGCTGTTTTGGCCTGTCATGTGGCCCCTGGCCTTCTCCTATTTTCACAGCTGGGTTCGTAAGATGTCATGTGCATGTTTTAGAATTCAGTTCCCACAAAATGTATGCATATAGAGCAGCCACAATTTTTTATCCACCTCCCGCCCCAAACTTCTTCTCTGCGCTCCAAAACCTCATAGCTTCCATTTGCTTTATTCTTTTAGATATTTGTAAGTTGCCTGAAACATCACCCTTCCACAACTGATCTCTGGGTCTCCATCAGAGCAGAACTTCACCCAGATTCTGTCTCTCAGTGAACTCAGGGGACAGTCCGTCCACATGTACAAATCACCTTTGGTTTCTCTTCCTTTTCTTAGCCCCAATCCAGTCGACCACCCAGTCCTGCCAGATGGTTCTTGCAGATGGCTTGACTTTCTATTACTAGCTTTACCCTCATTCAAGCTCCCATCTTTGTCGTCCCAGCTACTGTGGATTTTCCAGCTGGTCCATCCACACCTCCTCCATTCTCCACAGGAAGCCTGGAAGGGTTGAAATGCAAATCCAAGTAAGCCCTCTGCCTATTGTTCTCATTCTAACACAGCTCAGGGTGGAGGCAACATTCTCAACAATGTCTGAAAGCCTTGCATTGTGTGACTGCTCCCCCCAGTTCTGTTAAGTGGGTTCCTTCTCAGCCACTTGCAGCCATGCTGGACTTTCACCAGGTCTGCCACTCACCACCTCCGTTGGCCAGCCAAAATGTATTTGTTTGGATCAGGGTCCTCATCCTCGAGACCCTGCAGGTCACAGTGTGAGCCTCTGTGACCATCCTAGGAGGCTTCCCTCCGTCTGCCACCCCTGTGTTCCCAATGCCCTGCGCCTTTCTCCAGCTCATTAATAATGAAATCCTACTTGGCTTTGCATAATAATATAACATGTGCTCTACTCAGACCCTAAGTGGTTAAGCCACCTTAGGGCAGAGACCTTCTCTATGTTTGCCCACCTGCCAGTCCCTAGGACCTAATATAGCATCTTGCACGACCGACATTCAAAATGTCAAATAAATCAGTGAGGGGTTCTTTGGTGGCTCAGTTAGCTAAGTGTCTGACTCTTGGTTTTGGCTCAGGTCATGATCTCACGGTTTGTGAGTTCGAGCCCCGCATGGGGCTCTGTGCTCACAATGCAGAGCCTGCTTGGGATTTCTCTGTCTCTCTCTTTCTCTCTCTTTCTCTCTCTCTCTCTCTCTCTCTCTCTCTCTGCCTCTCCCATACTCACACTGTCTCTGTCTCTCTCAAAATAAATAAAACTTAAAAAAATAAATCAGTGAATCATAGGAGGCTTTAGAAAAATCTATCTTGGTGATTCTGTATAGGTTTCTAAAATGTATTTATTCATTCCATGAATATCGATTGAGTGTCTATTATGTGCCAGAACCTATTCTTGATGGTAGGGAAATAACAGTAGGGAGAAAAAAATCCTCCTCCCCCAAAACTCACTTCTGTAATGGGGGAGAGATGGCTATCAAAAGAGAAAATTACCCAATGGTTGAGAAAGATGTCTGTTTGCTGGAAACGTAATGCAGGGGAGGACATGGGGGGTGCAGGGGTGGGATGGTTTGAACAGGGCCCTCTGCAAAGACCTCAGTAGAAGGTGGCCACAGAGTAGACTTGCAGGAGGTGAGGAAGGGAGCTGGGCAGACCGCTGGGGACGACCATCCTTTGTGGAGAGAAGAGCATGGGAACCCCTAGGCTGGAGCAGTTCAAGGGGGTGTTGGAATGGAGGGGGGTCTCAGAAGGGCCACTGGACATGAAGGCCTGCAGGAGGCAGGCAGTGGGGGTCCTGGAAGCCCAGGGGGAGCGTTTGTGGCAGCTGGGGGAGGTGCAGCAGGGTTTGGAGCCAGGAGGAGACAGGTTGACTTCAGGTTCACTCTGTTCCTCACCTTGTCCGTTACTATGTCCCTCCGCCCAAGACTTGGCCACGGCAGGGTCCACCTTCTTGTTCCCAATGTCTGTGTAGAAAAGGTCACAGTTCAAGTCCAACAAGTGATCATGGATTTCATAGCAATTCCTCTCTGATCGAAAGTCTTTTAAAAAATTAAAACTTGTATGATGAGCGAAGACATAATGAGAGGAATTTGTTCAAAACAGCTGGTTCCTACCCCAGGGGGGTTGGTGCTGCTTTCCACTGTCCTTGGATTGGGGGAAATAAACCTTTACCTCGACTTCTCTTTCCCTCAATTTGGCCTTATGAGGAGGGGATTTTTGCAAACAAATGCCCCTTTAGCAAAACACCACTCAGGAGCTCTGGGTGGATTTCTGGATGGAAAGGATAAATGACTTGTGTAATAATACGTAGTTCATTAGCAAGATCACTGCCTACGTGTGCATGGCCAGGATCACCTCCATCACCCAAGACATCCCTCAGTTGAAATTTTCCTTTGTATTCACCATCTCTCCCAGGTAACAGGGCTGGACAGATTGTGCAGAATGTTCAATCCACTATGACCAGCCTTTATTCAGTGTGGACTTAAGGGGACAGTGGTTGCTTTAAAATATGAGGACACTATTTTTTGTTTAAAATATAAATTGGGGACACCTGGGTGGCTCAGTTGGCTGAGTGTCTGACTTTGGCTCAGGTCATGATGTCACGGTTCAGGAATTCAAGCCCCACATCGGGCTCACTGCTGTCAGTGTGGAGCCTGCTTTGGATCCTCTGTCCGCCTCGCTCCCTGCCCTTCCCCAACTTGCATGCTCTCAAAAATAAATAAAACGCTTTTTAAAAAGTTTAAAATATAAATTAGTTGATCTGCACAATTTTTCTTTCATGGGTCTACACATTTTCTAGACCCTGGGCATTCTGAAGAACAAGTTATACTATTTGTATATTCACCTAAAAGCATCATTTAAAAGGTAAGGGGTGTCAACCTAGGCCAGAGAGACCAGAAATGGAAACCTGTCCTTGACTATGTGATCTTGTGAAGATCATTTCATCTTCCTTTTGTGGTTTTGAAGTCTACCCTTCAGTGCAGATGATGGGACCACCATTTTGAACTATCTTGTTCACCATTGAGGTGATATCAATATTCCAGATCCAAGCATCTCTGCTCAAGTGTGAGTGGCACTCACCTCAGAGCTCAGACATGGCCAGAGGCTGGGGGACTCTCAGTGTCTACCGTGTTCTAAGAGAAGCAAGTCAGCAAGTATATGTGGCCTATTAACAATGCCTCCATAATCAGGGCCAAGGTCTGTGGTTAGAGCACATTACCTGCTGCTAAAATTACTCTGCATACTGGCCCCTTGAGTCATCACTAGGGGCCAAATGGCAGCTACTCCCAAAAGCTGGGATCATAACTTGGGATCATAACTCAGCATTCCATCTGGACTGGTGTTTTGTGGTGTTGGTGTGTTTCATCCTGCAGGAGGGAGGTAGGTGTTGGGGTTGAGCAGCGTCAGCCTGTCTTCCGTTACAGTGTCCTGGCATCTTGTCGACCAGTGGCTTTCCTCGCCACTGAGAGCTTTATAGGCAGTGAGCTGATGGCAACGTTATGTTGTCCGCCTTCACGAGGTCTTGAGAGTAGTGGGAACCTGGCCGTCAAAGTCCATGCACTGAGACACTCTGGAAACTTTCTGGAATGTGCATGTGTGAGATCTTGTCCATAATCCCAAACCAAGGGAAAAAGATTTGGTTTGGAATGGGGTGTCCAGAGTGGTGGTTAGGGATGCAAACCAGAGGCACACAGATAGTAATCAGTGTGACTTTATTTATACCTCTAGGAAAGTATGACCCTGAAACACGGATTATCCGGTGGTAAGCAGCACGGAGCTCCGGAACAGAAGCAGCTGGTAATCTCGGGTTGGCGAGTGAAGGTGGGAGGTTCACGGCTGTATGCACTTGGCAGGTACCAAGATGGTCTGGGCAGACATGCAGTCAATAAAACTGTTCAAGAGGGGCGCCTGGGTGGCGCAGTCGGTTGAGCGTCCGACTTCAGCCAGGTCACGATCTCGCGGTCCGTGAGTTCGAGCCCCGCGTCAGGCTCTGGGCCGATGGCTCGGAGCCTGGAGCCTGTTTCCGATTCTGTGTCTCCCTCTCTCTCTGCCCCTCCCCCGTTCATGCTCTGTCTCTCTCTGTCCCAAAAATAAATAAAAAACGTTGAAAAAAAAAAAAATTAAAAAAAAAAAAATAAAACTGTTCAAGAAACTCGAAGGCCACAGTGGCCCTTCCTTCCTCTGGGTCCCCGGAGATGTTCCCACGGGAAGAGGTCTGAGGGAGCCACACTTCTAGAACTTCTAATGTAGACGCACACCCACGAAGCAAATTGCGAGTATAACATCCAGCTCCTGGAGGGCGTCTTCCGGCAAAAGCCTCACTGGATTCACTGTTCCTTCCTTCCTCCTTTGTGTTTGTTGACTTCAGCTGCACTCGTGTACTTAGCTCTCGTCCCTCCATGAGTCTGCCGCTTCTCACTGGGGAAAGAAGGGCCAACCTAACAGATTACCGAGAAAGAAGTTTCTTCGGAAAAACTTGTAGTTTTTTTTAACGAAGATTGTGTAACAAATTACATTTCCCTTTTCATCCTGATTGCTAGGAAGCTGATGTCAATTCAATACTCTGCAGAAACAATTTTATTTTTTTTTCAACTTTTTTTTTTTTTTAATTTATTTTTGGGACAGAGAGAGACAGAGCATGAACGGGGGAGGGGCAGAGAGAGAGGGAGACACAGAATCGGAAACAGGCTCCAGGCTCCGAGCCATCGGCCCAGAGCCTGACGCGGGGCTCGAACTCACGGACCGCGAGATCGTGACCTGGCTGAAGTCGGACGCCCAACCGACTGCGCCACCCAGGCGCCCCTGCAGAAACAATTTTAGTATACCTTCCAGGTGAACCTTACTTTTTGGTTTCCTTGTGATTTCTGACGTTTCTTAAATTTTAATTCTAACTCGTTTCTCTGTATATGACATTGTACTGTAAGGTATGGATACTTTTTGAGAGCAGGGAGGGTCTGTATTCCAGGGAAGTAAATACTTAATGATTTTACTGTAAGAAAATCAGTGATTTTGAACAATTCCTATCTGATCCAAGTAACAATATCACCAAGCCAGGAAGATGATCTCCATGTATCCCCCATCGTAGCCTTGTGGAAATAACTGTGATTGAGACAAGCTGTGGCTGTATATTCAACATGAAAAGGTAGTCTTTTCTAAAAAGACTGAATATTCAGTCTAAAAAGACTGTATATTCTACATGAAAAGGTAGACTTCCTAAATGCAGATTTTGCCGTGTTAAAAAATTTCAACTAAATGCTATCAAATATGTGAATCCTTTTTATTTTCAAATAAATCTTAACGAAAAACTCTTGTCATTTGCGGTACTGAATTTTGACTCCTAGAAGAACACTGTTCTTTAAAGCAGCAGAGCATTTTTAATTTCTTAATTTTGTTTGTGTTTTGTTTTTCTGAAGTGCACGGTAGTGCATATGTTCGAAGGTTTTTGCTAAAGACGTACGTTTGAAATGCTTCGCTGGGAATGTATTCACGCACTAACCCGACACAAAGTGAAAACTGTGTGGGTCGCAGAGCCTGAAACGTTGACCCACACATTTGCCATCTGGGCCTTCAGATGTACCACAGCTGAGACTACTTTTTGTTGTCATCCTTCCATCTCCGTTATTTTGTGACTGTAATTATTGCCACATGAATCCAAGAGCAGAGACAGGGAACGGCATCCACAAAGGCGAAGCAAAGGTAATCCCACTATTCTCTGCTCTTTTTAGCACCAGCTGCATTTTACTCTAAAACCATAAATAGCTTTATTTCTTCTTAATGGAGTAATTTATACAGTACCTAGTATCTTCATTGACAGCACTCTCTATCCTGTAGCCAACGTGAAGCGTGTACCGAATCAATTACGTGAGTTATGGAGAGCCGCTCAGAGCTCCGTTCTTCTCAATAACAAAGGAGAAAACACATTAAAAACGAGCATTGATGGGTTGGTGTGAGATCCGGTCAATGTGCTCTCCCGGAGTTGAAATTAAAAGGCAGTTAGGAGAAAATTGTTTTCTCTGGTCATCAGTCACAATGTGAAAGGCCTTTTTCACAATGATTAATTAAAAGCCCAAAAGAGAGAGCGAGAGGGAGTGAACTTTAATAAAGTATCTGGCTGGTTTTCGGTAACATCATGAGTTAATGGACGGTGGTTTGCCTTGACTAAGTGTTATTGCTTCAGTCCATAATTTCATCTTGAAATGGGCAAGGGAGTGAATCTTCCTCTTCGTAATTGAGTATTGATTTGAAAATAAATGGCAGTGAAACCCCCACTGAACTGTCAGGATATATTCGGGACAGCACTGACAATAAATGATTTCTGGTTCTCATGAATGCTGTGGGTCAGCTTGATGCCGTGGCACAGACAGGGCAAGTGTAATCTGCCTCCCGTTTTATCAAGTTCCAGAGGGTCAACGGACAAGGCATGTGCGTCCCCCGGGCCCGGCTCAGGCTCCATTATGAGCCTCCTTTGTAAAATGTTTCCTTGAATTTGGAAAGCAATTTTAAAACAGCAGGTTCCGACATTTGGTTCCTCTTCCAAATAATAGCTTCCTGCTAAATACGGGCACTTACAGAATACTTTTCGATGCGTTTTCAATGGAAGGGAGTTAAAATGTCATTATAAATGTTTCAACGGGTTTGATAGATTTCCTTTACAAGTGGTAAGTAGTATAATTGGGTGTGATCTAACCAGGCACTGAAATTGCAAAAGGCACTTTTCATTCTGTGGCTGAGTCTCATTCAGTGTTCATGGATTGTCCGACCCTGTCGATGGGGTTGCAGACAGTAGTGAGAGGTGACTTCTGGAAAAAAAAAAAAAAAAAAAAAAAACAATATCAAAGGAGATTTGGAGGGATGTGATGGGATTCTAAAACAAGAAGGTCTTTTACAAAATGCTGCCAGATTGATAAATCCGTGGGATACCAAATCAGTGTTCGTGAAAAGCAGTGAAGGCTATGATTTTTTTTTTCTTGATAGTAAAGGCCTTTTAAGACAAAGCTTCACGTGTTCATTCATTCAGACAAGATTTCTGAATTGATATTTGCCATTTCCACATTAGCAATTTTATACTGCATGGAAGATAAGGCCAAAAGTGCTGTCTGGGAAACACATCTTTGTCCTGCTCTGCAACTGACTCATCACTGAGCTGTGTGGACCCCAAGGTGTGCTAATTACACAGGACGTCTAGCTCATGCACGTTCTCATGGTTTACAAAGAAAAAGGCCTTCCCAGGCGATTTTCCTTTATCAGGATGGAAAAGTTCGTATGCTTATTTGACTCTGGAAAAGCTCATCTGGAGGGACAGCTATGGTTTGCACTTGCTACGGAAGCATTCGGGACCCAGGGTACGCTGTGCGTCACGGGGTCACATCCTCCTTTCCCCGTGGAGATGTAGGATTTATTAGTCAATAATAATGTCTGGTAGCCACCAATTTAAACAATTGCATGGAATTTTATAAATTATTTTTAAGAAAAGGGGGCAGGTTGTGTATGGTTACAGAGGAGTGTCTGGTGGGCTTTCCAACCTCTCCACGGCCGCCCGGAATGACCTGGGAAGCACAGACGCCAGCAGCTGGCCTGTCCCGGGGTGCCCTGCCACGACATGATCCTCCTGGATAGAAGTACATATGCGGGCTTTTAACATCTGCAAAGGTGTATTTAATCCACAGGAGAAACATCATACTTTTATCATAAAACTATTTCCAGAAGTATGACGGCGAATGGGTGTAAACAGAAGTAACATTCCATAGTTTATTTGGTTGTGTTTTTGGATTGTCATATACACGCTTTTTCAATATTTCTGAAAATTGCACCTGTTCGCCAGACTCTGGGATCCACGAGGGCAGTGCTCGCCAACAGATGCCCTTTCATGAGGGTTATGAACTAGTTTTGTGCTTGTTAACCTGAAAAATGAAAGTGCTGGTTATTTTAACAGCAAAAGGTGGTGTCCCTGACCATTTCAGGATGCGCGCTGCTCTGACGTGAAGCTGACAGTCCAACTGTGGCTTTGGCCGGAAGAGTAAATTTAAGCTGCCCAATCCTGCTTCGCCAGGGGAGAAGACTGGAGCCGTGGCTCACACACTACCTGCCTTTCTTGGACTGGCCGAGTCTCCACGGGTCGGAACTCAGGACTCCTCACGTTTCCGGAGATGCGGAGGCACAGGAGTGTAGAGTGACGGAGTCGTCCCCGTGGCAAACCCTTCTCGGTGCCACAGGAGACGCACCACAGGTGCTGGAAGGCAGTGCCATTGGATGGAGGGTCAAGTATGGGTCTCTTTACCCGAAACCATCTCCCAACTGTTCATATTTCAGGTGGTCCACAGCACAATGCAGAACCTTCTCATTCTTTTCCTCTTCTAAGCTGATCTGATGGTTCATTTGAGTGACCTTTCCTCACATGGAAATGTTGAGGAGTGGAGACACAGAGTAGCTCACTCCCCTAACACCAATCTCTTCAGCCGCACATCCCGGAGGAGACCGCGGAGGGCACGGGAACGTGCATCGATAGGCTGGCGAGTGTCCCAGTTGCACTTTCCGGGAGCATTTGCTTTACACGGATTAGAATCTTGGTGTCAACCTGGATTGTAGTTTTTACCTGCTGTGCCTTCCCCATGCTCATAGTGGAGATAAATTGTTATACTGGTATTTATTTTATTTATTTATTTATTTATTTATTTATTTATTTATTTATTTATTTTTGAAGGAGAGAGAGAGACAGAGCATGCCTTGGGGGAGGGGCAGAGAGAGAGGGAGACACAGGATCCGAAGCAGGCTCCAGGCTCCGAGCTGTCAGCACAGAGCCCGGCGTGGGGCTCCAACCCACAAACTGTGAGATCATGACCTGAGCCGAAGTCGGACGCTCAACCGACTGAGCCACCCAGGCGCCCCAAATTGTTATACTGTTTAAAAAAGAATTCAACCCACGAGCTACCCACTTGTCCTTTCTGGCCATTTTGTGAACGGATAGAAATGGAAGCAGGGATGATATGGCTTTTTCTGTGGTTTTAGAAGTTTTCTCAGATTTCAGGAGATTTCAAAAGTGCATTTAAAACAAGATTGGGGTTGGATTTATTCATTTACTCTCGTTTGCTAAATCCCTGCTTTTACCAGGACTGTTCTGTTTCCATTAGACATGATAGTGATCTGGCTGTGTTTCTCCATGAGAAAATCACAGCCAAACCAGCCTGTCAAATAAACATACAGGTTTTATTTTTATTTTATTATTTAATTTTTTAATGCTTATTAGTTTTGAGAGAGAGAGGGAGAGAGAGAGAGAGAAAGAGAGAGAGAGAGAGAGAGAGAGAGAGAGAGAGCAGGAGCAGGGGAGGGGCAGAGAGAAAGGGAGACACAGAATCCGAAGCAGGGTCCAGGCTCTGAGCCATCAGCACAGAGCCTGACTCGGGCTCGAACTCATGAACCGTGAGATCATGACCTGAGCTGAAGTCAGACGCTCAACTGACTGAGCCACCCAGCTCCCTGACACATACTGGTTTTAAAAGGAGGTGGTTAAGGGTTTGAACAGAATTTGGAGTGTGGCCCTAACGATAATAATGCAAGCCTGTCCCTTGTCATAATTTTACTTGGTTCTCAAAAAAAAAAAAAAAAAAATCAGGCTGTGTGTATTAGGAAGGGTCAGTATTTTAATCCTATTTTAACTGAGGAAAGGACTGCAATTCAGAATCAAAATTACCCACCGTGGATCATACACAAATAAATGATGTGTCTGGGGTTGTCTCTGGCCTTCTGCCTCCAAATGTAATATGCATTCCGCTGATATCCAGGGGCTGGGGAGACATCTATGCACTTTGCAGTGTTTGGGGTCTGGCCTCATCTCGGTGCCTGGGGGAAACAATAAAGCTCCCGGGAAGCTGCAGGGGGGTCCCGGGTAGCAGCTCTCAGCGGAGGCCCGTCTCTCCACGCTAGCAGGACTATTTAGGGCGTTGGTATTTATGCAAAGATAGCATAGAATGGCAATTACCTGCTCGTCCCTTCTCCAGCCTGCCTGTCAATCACGGGGAAGGAGTAGTTGGAAAGTCTTGTCAGTCAGAGGGTTCACGTCACGTGGAGATGTGTCTGAACCCGTACCACCCCCCACCCTGCTTCCTTTGTGTCCCTGAAACAACGTGATTGGTTCTGGTCACCGCACTGCTCTGTCTCTACCTGTCCCCCCATGGTATCATCATTCCTTGTTTTAAAAAGTGGAGACTGAGTCACATATCCAGTCATTAGGCACGGGGTGGTCACAGCGGTATATAGAAGAGCCTTCCTGAAGCCTGGGGCGGTTACGCATTCGGGGTCTCAGATGAGGCACCCGCCCCGCACGCCTCACACTTCCTGAGACAAGTAAATGTTATTCCTCATCTGGTTTCCCAAGGAACCGCCATTCACCTCCACGCATACCTAGTTCCTCTTCCTGGGCAATTGATCTCGGCTCTGTCATTAGCGGAAAAAACCCTCGCCTCTCACGCCGCCTTCTGCTTAACACAATGAAACTTGTGCATCGAATTCAGGGCTTAAGGTCAACGGTTAAATTGTTCTTGCTCCGGAAGACGGCGTTTTCATGGGCTGCATCGCATCCGTGAAATTAGCATCATTTGTACCTATAATAAAGATACAGGTGAGGCAAGGAAAGGCAGCCAGGGAAAGTGCTCAGATTCTCTGCTCTCTGCCTAGAATGCACTGCTACAAATTATCTCATTTTCATTTATTTGGAGACTTTTGCTAGCAAAAATGATTGAACATGTTTTTGATTTGAGGACAGGGAAGGAAGCCTGCTGAATGACGGCTCGGGCAGCAGTGGCTATCAGGTTGGAGCCCACAGGGACCCTCCCGCCCCCCAGCCCCGTCAGAGGCAGGTCTTCTCCAGGCAAAGTTTTAGGGCCTCAGCCACCTGGTTTTGTAAAACGAGCCGTTACCAGAATGCCTGGGAGCTGCTCTGCGTTTCCAAACACAGTGTCTGTGCCAGGCTTGCAGAAGATTAATGTTATTAGAAACGAACCGGCTTGAGAGAAATTTGGGGTTCTTACGAAGAGCCAGAGCCATCTCCACCGCCCCCCAAAAGAATTGCAACCGAGGCGAAGTTTCCAGGGAAGATAGCAAAACCGGAAAGTAAAGGAAAAGGGACGTGGGGAGGGCCTCCCAGCGTCCCCAGGAGACAGGGGAGGCCGTGGATGGATGGGGTGCGGCGGGGGGCACACGCCCTCGACCTGGGAAACGTGCCGGCCCTGCCCCCTCTCGTGTGGACACGGGGCTCCGTCCCGAGTGTCCGGGGAGCCCGTCGGGCAGGGCAGACAAAAGCAGGCATGACTGGCGGTCAGACGGATGCTTCCTCTTTTCTCTGAGTCGTCAGTGCTGGCGGGTCACCAGGTGGAAGCCGTGCTCGCCCGATTCTCACAGGGGACGCGTCCCCCGCTGAGTCTGCACCCCGCACCACGCATCGGCCGCCCAGCAGGCCCACGTCCCAAGGGGGAAGTCCACTGCCCTGTGGCTCAAGCCAGAATCACAGGAGGCGTCCCCTCCCTCCCCGTCCTGTCGCGCCCTGTGCCGTCGGCCGCAGCTGAATTCTGTCACCGTTGGCTCGCCCCTCCAGATTCCAAACCCTCCGGCTCTTCTCCGCGTGGCACGCCTCTCCGAGTCACCCCTTGCTCCGGCCCCCCTCAAAAGGCAGCGTCCCCCTGCCAACCCCTGGTCTTGTTTTATTTGTCTTTGCTCGTGTTTGTGGTTTTTTGGAACTCGACGTGTGAAGTCGAATCACTTCACGGTGTTTTCCTCTTTCCTCTCGGCAAAGACGACGAGGGCTATGACTCTCTTAGTGTTGTGATCATGAAGATGCAGCACCCAGACCGCCCTGAAAATCGGGGTGAGGGGGGCAGTCCCCGGACAGCCCAGGTGTGGGGACTGTGGCTGCCCTGTGAACGTGTCATCATGTTCATACGGAGCCTATGACTCCCTCTGGCTGCCCCTCGCGGGGGCACAGGGCCAGCATGCTGCTCTGAATGTCAGGACTCCCAAAGGTGATGGCAGCTCTGGGAGTCCCCACTGGCCAGGCCCACATTTGTCAGTGAGCATCCTTCCTCCCGCTGCTCCCCCTTCTGCCGCCTTCCACAGAGTCAGACGTGGTGCTCCTGGTCTAGGTGTTGCCTGCAAACTCGTGTGTCCCTCACAGGTATTTCCCCCCATGCCCCTCTCGTGTGTGGGCCGTGTCTTGGCACCTGCTTCCAGAGGGCGTGAGCTAACCAGGGGGAGCAGGATGCTCCCAGGAGCCCCCCGCCGAGATGGCCTTTGGGGCTTGGCCACCCAGCGTGCCTGGTGCACAGGAGGCACTGAGAAACGGTGTGGAAGAGACGAACGAGGTAATTAATCAGCCCGAGTGAATCAAACTAATCAAAACACAACCAAACACGTTTATTTACACGGAGGTAAACATCCGTGGTTCCCAGGGAGCACGCCTGTCCTTCACACCTAGGTTGACTCTCGGGGACATTTGTGATTCAACGTAACATGACTAGCATGCGATTTAAAGTGTCTGGTCCTTTTCGTCGAAAGGTAATTCCAATCGCACCCTAAGTTGAACAATAAACGTGTCGATACCCATCCAACACGTACTAAACATTCTGCAAAGATCCCTGAGGGGGTAGAGAGAGGTGAATTGTGTGGTCATGCTGGTGATGACAGCACCGAGTGACCCCCCCCCCCCCATCCCGACCATTGTCAGCTTTAAAACAGCTGAGTAATTGTTAAGTGATAACGGTTACCACCCGGTTTAGAAAAGAAAGTAAACATAAGAGGATACAGAGCAGGCTTCACGGAGGAGTGACTTCAGCTGGGGTTTGTGATGCAGGAGGATGTCTTTCCCTATATTTAAAAACATGTACATTTCGTTACTTTAAACTAGTCCCCGCACAAACTAAACAGTCGCACGCGCACACGGGAAGTCACATTTCCCTTGGCACACATCCATCACCTCAACTCCTCTCTCCCCAAAGGTAGCGATCGATACGATTCCAAAGTGGTCCTTCTGGAAGTTTTCTGTATATAGGTCCACAAGATACCTTTCCTTATTAACACAGAAAGAAATAAAAACTGTATGTTATCTTATCTTTAGCAGTGCGTGTGGGAGGCTTTCTTGTTAGCGTGTGTGCAATCATCTCCCCGTGTGTGAAGGCTGGTTGTGTTTTATTGCACTGCTATACCATCCACTACTTTAATCTGCTTCCTATTAATTTCCTGTTCATGTAGGTATCTGGGGGTGTTTTCCTGTTACAAAATCCATGGTGTACTGTGTGAGCGTGTGCACCTCTTAACACGTATTTTCTGCCGTCTGTGGAACTTGGGACTCCCTTTCTTCTTGGAACTCAGCCAAACTAAGATTTTGTTTTTAGATATTAATAAATTAAGATTTCAGAATGCCAAGAAGCAAGACTAATCAAAGGGCTTACGTGAGCTTTATTCTGGATTAAATGCACTCCGAATTAATTCCTAGATGTCTCTGTGTTACCTACCCCTTGATTCACCCTAAGTGTCTTGACCCCAAGTGTGCACGACTTTCCTCCTGGGAGCAGACAAGGGACGTCTTGGCACACACCGCCATCTATAGGGAGGGGTGTCCTACTGGGCAATGCCTCCCTCACCTTGGTTTTCCTCAGCATGGAAGTTGGGTGCCTAAGAATACATCCAATCATAGCTTTCCATTTCAGAACAGAGTGTTAGAAAGATGTCTGCAAGGGGGATGGAGAATCATTCTGAGTTTTACCATGAGATAGCGATGTTTCACAGAGAGTTTGCAGATGCTGTCCAGTCTTGCGAACGCCTCTCGGACCGTCATGTGGCTTAACACCAGGAGAACACAGTAAGAGTGTATTAACCTGTGCTCTAAACGGAGAAAAAAAATTGCTGTGGGATAGTGTCAGAGACACTCGAGTGAGATTTAAGAAATTTTTCTTAAAACTGTCAATAGTGTTAACTTCTTAGCAATGGAATTGTGGTGTCAAAAAACACCCCGTTATTTTTAACTTTGAAAGATATTTGCAAATTAATCTCCAAATAGTGACACTTCATGCTCCTCTGGGTGTATCCAATTTGGGGGAAGAGGGAACATGGTTGAAATTGTTCTCGTAAATAACGGTCGAGGCTCTGCTTTGGCCGTGGCCACCCTGTTGTGACTCTGCAGTGCCGAGCTATAGTGGAGCCCAGAGCCGGACCGATAGATACAGAGCCCTGAGTTGTAGTTGATTGACTGGGGGTCTCCTCCTCTCCCTCCTCCGAGGGTGCTTTCATGGGCTCTGCACCTACCATTCCAGCGAAGACTCCACTGTATTGTGCGGATTGACGGGGAAGTCCCAGTCAAAACTAAAATCAGCAGAAAATAGTCTTTAGTGTGCCCCATGAAGACGGTTAACAATGAAAGATTTATGCCAAATGTTTGCTCCCAGTTTGATTACAAGGCATTATACTGGAACACGTTAAGTAAATACCATTCCGGCTTATAATCCCGCTTATTTTCGCAGGCTTCCATGAAAACTGAAAACATTACAACCGTTAGATGTTCTATCATTACAGTACTTAAAAAGACATACAATATTTTTTTTCTCTCTAAAATGAAGGCAATTTAAACCGAGACATGGTAAGTGTGTTTTCTGACACACAACCCCACGTTGTTACAAAACACGGTGATCCTAGGGCCCCTGCCAAATTCTGGCACCTGAATCGAGACGCTATTTTTGACAAATGCATTGCTAATTACTTTTGGCACCACTCAGCTCTTAGAATGAATAGCTGTTGTACACGGTGTTACTCTCATGCCGAGTGACACCAAACAGTTATTGTAAGGAAGGAGCAGGTGAAGCGCCCCGCCATTTTGTTCATTAGTGACAACAATGGTGTGTGATTGTGCCTCCTCGTCCCTGTTGCCATGTCCTCATTATAGTTCAACTCGTCTACTGCAATTACTGTCCAGCCCCTCCCACAAGACACCAGTGACAAATCATCACAAGCTTGGAGCTGTGGAACTATTCTCCCACGGTTCTGGAGACCAGAAGTCCAAAATCCAGGTGTCCCAGGGCATGCTAGTTTTGCAGGCTCCAAAGGGTGTCTGTTCCATGCTTCCTGGTGGCTCCCAGTGGTCTGGCATTTCTTGACTCCATGACCTCAATCTCTGCCTCTGTTTGCACATCAACTTCCTCTCTCTGTCTTCCTCTGTCTGTCGTGAGGGCACTTGTCATAGGGTTTACGGTCCAGCCTCGTCCAGGTCAATGTCTTTTTGGGATCCTTACCTTAACAACACCTGCAAAGACTCTTGTTCCACATCCTGAGGGGTCATTATTCCACATGCTGAATAATTCTGAGGGTCCAGGTGAACATATATTTTGGGGAACCCCGTTCAACTTGCTACATTCACTAAGCGTGAAATCTGCACTCCTTCCAGTTGACATGAGCTGAATCCTTCTTTTGCATCACATTCGAGTTTGTTATTCGCAAATTCAAAAGCTCTGTATCAGATTTACACATTTTTCTTTCTTTTCTTCTATGAACATTTTCTCAGCATGTTTCCTTCACCTTCTGCCAGGCACTGGTATCCATGGACTTGGTCATAACCGAAAATATTGACACTTTTCAAATGTGAATGTATGGAAAACTTAATCAGATAACTAAAGCCTTTTTACAGTGCTGTTGATCCACTATGGAAAAGATACATTGGATGACAGTTCTCATGGGCCTCTCGTGTTTCCACATAGCTTGCAAGCAAGCTATACCTACCTTTTGTTCCGAGGCATCTGTTCAAGGATGTCTCCATGCTGAGAGGTCTTGGAAGATAGAGGTAGTGCTTCCTATGGGGCCAAGGGTAGGCATGCTTACTGCCCACTCTAAAACGTTCGGGTTCCCTAAGCTCTGAGTTCTTCTCCAATGAAACGTACTGTGTGCAGGTGTCCCTAGGGGGATCCATGCCATTCTCACAGTCAAGGAGAAGAGACACAATGTGCTGATGCTCTTGCTGTGCTGGGTTCATAAAGTCCTTGGTCTCCGACCCAGGAGTCACATGTCTTCTGATGGCATCTTTGAAATTGTGACTGAGTCATTAGTGGCTTCAAGAGGAAAATAAAACCTCAGACCATTTGTAGACCGTACCAAGATGCAGTATTTTTTTTTTTTTTTTGTCCACATACTAGCGATTTGCAATGAAATGAGAGAGGGAGAAAACATTAAAATTATTTAGGTAACATTTTCAAAATACCTATTTTCAACTCTGAAGGGCATACTCATACCTGCTTGGTGATACACTGAAGTGAGCAAAATGGCCAGGATTATTTAATGAACCACCAATCTATACTCTTTCTTCACAACATTTATGTGTTCTCAGAGCCCTAAATATTTTTTCAAGGCATGACTAAATTTTTTAGAAATATCTTGTTGACAGTAGAATTTCTACTGCCATTTTATGGCGTTCATCTGTTTTATCCCTCCCCCCAACGATTTACTTTGGATTGCTCATCTCCACCATTGGTACCACTGTTCTTTTTTGTTCTGGCTAGAAGTCTTGGGTATCTATTTGGATCTTAATATTTTAGGCTTTTAAGCAAACATAGTGACCATTGAATTCAACATTCTCATTATCCTGGTGAAGAACTAGGACAATCATCAAAGTTGCTTATATAAATTTGCAGCAAAATTGCCGGGAATATTTTTACTTTGCTTTGCCATGTTCACACTTAATTCGATTCTTTTCACACAGCAACCCTTTCTCTGCCTTCATAAACTACCCAGTCATTCCTGTGTTCATGATAATTTTGATAGTCGTGAGAGTTTTCTTTTAAATTTGTCTCTGTTTCTTTGTGCTTGTATTGTAGACCAAGGAATGCCATTAATTAATTTGGGTTACTATTCTCTTGTTATTAGCAGTCTGTGCAAAAAATTTAGGGGGCGCCTGGGTGGCGCAGTCGGTTGAGCGTCCGACTTCAGCCAGGTCACGATCTCGCGGTCCGTGAGTTCGAGCCCCGTGTCTGGCTCTGGGCTGATGGCTCAGAGCCTGGAGCCTGTTTCCGATTCTGTGTCTCCCTCTCTCTCTGCCCCTCCCCCGTTCATGCTCTGTCTCTCTCTGTCCCAAAAATAAATTAAAAACGTTGAAAAAAAAATTAAAAAATTTAGGACACCTGTTTTCAAGGCTAAACTTTGTTCATGGGAGAGAGTATAGAACACAGGTTGCCCGTAAGCTGAGTCATTGTTCTACTTTTTTTTTTTTTTTTGACATAAAATGTAACTCCAGGATGTTCTGATCTGTTTGGCAATACTCTGCACGATCACATTTATCCTTCACTGTGGGGCTCTCGTCTGTATGATGTCTAGACTTTCAGAGCTGCTTCCTTCCACACGAATCATTGAGAGTTTGGCTGATCATCATGTTCTTCCAAGGTTGAGGTCTTACTCCTCTGGCCAACATCTGGTTGGTGTCAGAAGTATCATCTTGCTGAGGACCTACTGCCCCAAAGAAGCTCCCTTCTTGATCCCCACCGGTGGCGAGGGAGGGAGATCTGCACCAGCTCTGGAAGGACAGTCACCTGCAGTTCCCTACCCATTGACTGAAGACATATTATTGATGTGAGTCGGCAGCTTTCCAGGTCGTTCATGCTCAGTGGTTGGACGTCTGTTCATTTCATGAATTCTTACCAACACCAGCTGGCATTGTGACAATGTCAAGGGCCATACCTCTGTCTTCATCTTTCTTTCCATCTCTCTCTCTGTATCTGTCTCCTACCCTTGATTTACTGCTGTGGCCTTTCTGGAATACAGGATGGATCAAGAGTATCTGCCAATATCTGTCTCTGACAGTGGGCCTAACTCTGAGAATTTCCATCATGTAATTCACTGTCTCTATGCTAAGCAGGCAATTTTGGGCTAACTGTACATTCATGCTCCTGTGATCTGGGACAATCTGGGATGAGGGCTACTTCCTGACTTTGTGCTGAACACTTGTGTGGCCAAGCAAATGTCACACAGCTGCCGGTTCCAGGAGATACTACTCCTGGAAGATAAGAGTGTGAAGGAAGTTTTAGGTAGCTCGCTTATCAAGACTAATCTCTTACTTATCAATACTCATTTCAAGCCCCCCACCTTGCTGTGTCCACCAACCCAAAGTTGTTATTACAGAGTCTCTGAAACCTCAGCCAATTTTCCACCTTGGTTATCAGCTTTTAAATCACTCAGCCGAAACCCTACATACTTATAGTGTATCTTCCTATTATTTTCCTCTTCTGGGATACCCCTAAAACTGTCAAGATGCTACTTCCCCTTATAGCAGTAAGTTGAAAATTTTGTTCTTGCTTGGTCAACAGCATTTATGGCAGCCTCTCTGGGGAGTCAGCAGCAAACACATGTTCTAGGCTTTTCACCTGAGATCATCTTTCTGAACCTTGCTGCTGGAATCAATGTTCTGAGCGTCAGCTTCTTCTCCTTGGTGTCAGGATTTTGTTTTTCCCCTGACATTCTAGATGGATGAATGGATATTTTCACCTATTACTCACCTGCTGTCCTGGTATGGCCTCTTTTGCATAGCTGGAATTATCTTGTGTGCATCCTAGTCCCCAGTCTCTCCCAGGCACAATCCATCGGATATATACCTTCCTGAGCTCTGACAAATGTGGGTGTTTGCTCTGAAAATCCCATAACTCCAGATTGCCTGCTTGTTTATGTATGAGTGTTTTTTTCAGGCACCGACTCCTGCCTAATTGTGGCCTACCTTTCATTCCACCGGGTACACACGCAGATACTCTCTCTGGCCTGGAACAAAGTCTGGGACATAACAAACGTTCATAGATGCTTGTTGAATGGATACATGCTTAGAAGTCTGTCTCAAATGCACATTATGCGAATCTGTTCCAGATTTTTCAAACCTGACAAGGCCTCTCTTGCACTGTCCTTGTAGCTGGTAAGTTGTGTTTGTATCACGGTGCTATGAGCCTTGCCTCATACTGCGTGACTTTCCCTGACTCTCCACAACTTGAAGACAAACACGTTGTGTTTGAACCAGGCTTTTAGAGGAACCTGTCTCAGTGGTGCTACCAAGAAGAAAATCAGATATTATTTGCTGATTAAAAAGGGGGCAGGGAATTATAAAATGTAGCCTTTTTTTCCCCAAAGCAATTCCTTATTACCAGTGTCTCTGATTAACTTAAGACTTTCAGCATTTCCTAGTCTAGTGTAGATGTAGCTTTACTATATTTTAAAAAGTAATCTTTGTATTCTGTGCATCGATTTTCCTATTATTTAATACATATTCTGATCCTTTCTTATATTCCTAAAACGTATGCCGTCATAATTTCTTTATTGTATGAAACATTTCAAGTTCCAAGATGTTTTTTATGACTGCTTGTAAAAGTAATGTTTCAAACACTTTGAAATAGAAATATTAATACCCAAGAAAATGATGTTTTGCCAAAGTATGAGTGATTATAAGTCATTACTCAAGTATTAAAAACTCACCAAATTTTGGTCAGTCTGATCCTTAAAATTTCAAAAGAAACATATTCTTTTCACAAGAAATACTCTTTTGGGGCGCCTAGGTGGCTCAGTCTGTTAAGCATCCGACTTCAGCTCAGGTCATGATCTCGTGGTTCGTGGGTTCGAGCCCCGTGTCGGGTTCTGTGCTGACAGATCGGAGCCTGGAGCCTTCTTCGAATTCTGTGTCTCCTTCTCTCTCTCTCTGCCCCTCCCCCACTTGTGATCTGTCTCTCTCTCTCTCTCTCTCTCTCTCAAAAAGTAAATAATAAACATTAAAAAATCTAAAAAAAGAAATACTTTTACTTCAATGTTATTTTATGAATCCCTGATAATTTTTAGATCTAAAGATAAATTGAAAGTAAATGTCAGTTTTAATCAACTATAATCAACGACATTATTTTGAGGTACTTCAAACTTGAGAAGTGGATTGTTTTGACACAGTGTGCTCTCACAGTGATTGGCAGGCGCAACATGAATGCAGCTGCTCTTGGACGTCAGGACCCTGAATGCTGGTCTCACTGTTAGTTTCCCTCCTTGCTGCAAATGTCAAGGTTGGTGTGAAAAACATACGGTACACTAACTTACACTCCAAATTTTCAAAGTATACATTTATTTAGTCTATTTTTGCATAACATGCCTGACATGTTTACATCATTTCATTGGTATATAGTAGCCAGTCTCTGGCCATCGTTTTCTTGTTTCTGTGGGGATGACAAGAGCTTAAGATTTCCTAATGTGCCTTGTTACTGATGTCACTTTCATGAAAGGGTACTTTTGGAAGTCAGTCTTTTTTTTAATGTTTATTTATTTATTTTGACAGGGAGAAAGAGTGGGGGCAGGGCAGAGAGAGAGAGGGAGAGAGAGAATCCCAAGCAGGCTCTGTGCCTTCAGCGCAGAGCCCGACGTGGGGCTAGAACTCATGAACCGCGAGATCAAGACCTGAGCTGATAACAAGAGTTGGACGTTTAACTGAGTGGACCCCCCAGACACCCCTTGAAGTCAGTCATGTTACTCGTTCTCGTTTTTGCCTGGTCTCTCTGGTAAACCAGCCTGCAAAAGGTTTATGTTTTTGCTGTCCTTGACCTCCAGACCTCTCCTTAACTCTCACCACCAAGTCCTCTGTGGTTTTCAAGAGAACCCTCAGGGCTGAAATCTCCCACACTCCACTGCAAATACTGTCAGTTCCTATAGGGAGAGCCTTAGGGTTTTTTGATCTCGTCCCCCTCTGCTCCTGCAGGCCACATTGTTGGGGACTGGGTGGAGGTGATGGAGCCTTGCTCTGCTGGCTTGTCTGTCCTGGCACAAAACCTCTGTCTTGCGGGTGTGTTTGGGACAGGGGTGTCAGGGCCCCTGAATTCCTGGCCTGCTCTGATTGGTGTAGGCCTTCTACTCCAAGTGTGGGAGTAAGGGAACCCCCAAACTCTCAGCCACAGTTGCAGAGCATATAGTCTCTGAGGCTTGAATTTGAGGAGACGTGAAATGCTGCTGGTCTGCCCCTCCTGCTGGGACACCATATCCTTTGATCTGGGAGCCAAGTGGTTGGGGATCCTATCTTACCAGCCCTCCCCCTGGTGGTGGCGTTTCTGTCTGCTGAGCTGGGAGAAATTAGGGGTTCCTGGCTCAGGGCACCCAGGTCTTGCTGTTACTGAGTTTTAGCAGATTTCTTAAAACAAATGTCCCCTCATTTCCTGTATACCTATAGGACAATTTCCAGATGTTGAATGGTTAGTTTTTTTTAATAATTTTCACCAGTTATGGATGTCTCATGGAGAGCAGACCCACAGGGCTTCTGTGAAATATCATGGAAGCTTTGATATGAGTAAGTCTGTCCTTAGATGGCAGGATGACTGCTTCTAGTTCAGGAGAGAGACCTCAAAGAAATCTCAAACGCAAGGTCTTGGGCAGAATTTATTTTCGTAGTTGGTGAGGATAAAGCCACATCAATGCTTTGTAGTTGGCCACCGTCATAAAGCGCCTACCTTAATATATCAGTGCTACGCATGACACGACGTACCCCAGAGAAGAAGTGCCACCAACAAATGATTAGCTCACCGCTTGAGACCTTTTTCTTTGCTGGCAGTGACAGCCTAATGGCACGGAAGTGGCAGCCTTCTTGTCTTCCTTGTTCCACATCTGTGGCTTATTGTCTACTTAAAGTGGCTGAGGACAACGGCACAGTGGACCCCTTCCATGTGACAGGTACTGGCACAGCTCTGGGTACTCAGGAGACAGCTGCCAGCATTCAGATGGTTTCATTAATTTGCATCAGGTTGGTTTTTCTTTCTCTAGTCAATAAGATAGCTCGACTGGAGGTCAGAGGGGCTAAGCTGACCTCTCTCTGGGAGGAGCAAGGAGTCAGTGGCAGGATGCAGTCAAGGACGGCCTCGGGCCTCTGAGGAAGGTACAGGAATCACGTCGAGGTTCTTTCAAGATCATCCTGTTTAGAGAGGATGGGTGAGGACCCAAACCAAGATACTTAGTGATGCATCCTTATTCCCAGCCTTTCATCCTAACTCTTTCCACTGTCCAAAACTGATTCCCTCAACCAGTTATAAGTCACCACAATATCTCGAGGTCGACACTGCATTTACCACTGAGATGTGGGGCGAGGTCCATCTCAGGGGACTCTGCTGGACCTGGGCTGCGTAGTCTGGTGACAAGACAAGGTTCACCTTCTGTTACCCCCTTCCCTGATTTAGGAGTGCACCTGCTCCTACTGTGGAGCAAGGGGTTATTCCCAAAGAGGGGGAGGGACGGTTATAGTAAGGATTTCTACTTGCTTGTAGAGACTGTCATGGTTTTAGAGTTGACCGGGGCGCCTGGGTGGCGCAGTCGGTTAAGCGTCCGACTTCAGCCAGGTCACGATCTCGCGGTCCGTGAGTTCGAGCCCCGCGTCAGGCTCTGGGCTGATGGCTCGGAGCCTGGAGCCTGTTTCCGACTCTGTGTCTCCCTCTCTCTCTGCCCCTCCCCTGTTCATGCTCTGTCTCTCTCTGTCCCAGAAATAAATAAAAAAAAAAAAAAAAAAAAAAAAACGTTGAAAAAAATAGAGTTGACCATCAATGAGCACTGTTAACCTGGTGGCGTAATCTATTCAGGCTTCCTTTAGTCGAAGAAGGAAGGACATGACGGGGAAGGGTCTCCAGCTTCACCAGGACCGTGAGAATCTGCGCTGGAGGCTGGAGGCCGGGTGTGATGGGGGCATGGAGCAGTGGGCTTCCAACAATAATGAAAACCCGATTTTCATTGTGGTGTGAAGACTCGGCTTCCAAAGTTTTATCTGGATTTATTTATCTCAATTCATATACCTCATCCTCTGTGGTTTCAGGTCTGCCAGAGACATTCTCATGTGGTTCTACTCCAGAGATTCCCTCCCCTCTTCCCCTCCTTCCTTCCTTCTCTCTTTGCAACATTTCTGAGTGATAGTTTTAGTTTTTAAATCACCGGTGAAAATAGAATTCGCTAGTTGGGTTTAACTAGTAAAATGTCTGGATTGTTCTCTCTTACCAAGTAACTGTTTCTTAATACCCCGAATATTCTATATATTTCCAAAGGATTACTTTCTTCTAACTCATTTGCTGCCCTTCAGTGAAACACACTCCTCACATGGAACCCAGTTTGCCCTCCGTAGAAAATTAACAAAGGCTACACTCAGGATTTTATAGGGAAAAGAGCCAAGCGTGGCTCGTGGGTCATAGTTTTAGACAGAGAATGGAAAAACATTCAGATATCTGATGGCTGTTTGCAAAAATTACATCTACATGGACTTAAGAGAAACTCTTGAATTTTGTTAAGAATGTTTCCATTCACTTTTAACATTTCTAAGATCAAGAAAGGAAAATAGGGAAGGGAGACAACAGTTGGCCTCTACATGCATATCTTGTTTTATTTTGTTTTTTTTGTAAGCAGTGGGGACCTGTAAAATGATGAAAAATGTTTAAAACAATAATTGATTATATGTATTCTTTTAATTTATAGCATTTATTTACCTTTTGATTTATAGCATTCTTTTACTATTGATGATTGCTATTTCCCATGTTTCCTTTTCCTCTATGAAACAAACATCTCTGCCCTCAGGGGGCTTACGTTTTGGAGATGAAGACAGACTCTGACTGTCGTAGCTGAGAATGTTCTCCGCAGGGTTGAACGATATCTCTTTGTTAGAGCCCTTCTACCTCCTTGCCTCCTTGCCTTGAGTTGACTTCACTCAACTTTTTCCAAAAGAGCATGAAAACCTATTACTCTATTCTACTAAAACTTGACTTTTCTTTCAATACTTTCCTGAACTCCCTTTATCTCACAGCCAGAACCAATAAACCTCCAAACACTACCCGTTTCTCTGCTGCCAATGTGTGAATGACGTGTTCACATCGAGAACAGTGCACAGACCCATCCAGGAGGTGACTGGTGTTTAATTTCATCTCAACATGTTGACATGGTGTCAAGATGCACATATGTGTGTGTGTGTGTATGTATGTGTGTGTATATATATATATATATATATAGTGTGTATATATATATATAGAGAGAGAGAGAGAGAGAGAGAGAGAGTGTGTGTGTGTGTGTGTATATATATATATATATATATATATATATATATATATAAAGTGCCAAGCCCTTCAGAAGCTCTAGAGGGAAAAATCTTAACTCTGCAAAGATCCTACTTTTCTCTCTACTATTCGTGATGAGAAGTACTTCTGAGAGAACGTTTGGCTTCATGAAAGGAAATATCCATTTCAAAATGGCTTCAAAGGTAAGAAGTTTCTTATTTTATCCAGTAAAAGCCCAAAGAGGTGGATTTCAGAGATGGCTAATTCAGCAGCCACACATGACATCAGTTGTTTGTGTATTTACAGCTACTGCTTCTAGAAATGTTAAAGTTTACATATTCTTATGAATTTGGTATTGTTATTATGTTTTAATTTTCCTATCAGAAAATCTGGGGTTAAGCATCACTTTGTTTATCACTTTGTTTATCAAGAGCATTTATTAGATGACTTATAAAGGTTGACTTTATTATAAGATTGTTAAATTGTTATATTTTTATTGTGAATGTGCTATTTCCTTATCATGTCTGCTGAACTCTACACATATTAAGGACACTTCTGCTATGCCATACTCTACAAATATTTTTGCCATTTATTCCTTGGCCATATTATTTAAAATTCACATGATATTGGGGCGCCTGGGTGGCGCAGTCGGTTAAGCGTCCGACTTCAGCCAGGTCACGATCTCGCGGTCCGTGAGTTTGAGCCCCGCGTCAGGCTCTGGGCTGATGGCTCGGAGCCTGGAGCCTGTTTCCGATTCTGTGTCTCCCTCTCTCTCTGCCCCTCCCCCGTTCATGCTCTGTCTCTCTCTGTCCCAAAAAAAAAAAAAAAAAAAAAAACAACGTTGGAAAAGAAAAAACAAATTCACATGATATTGCATAAGAGTTTTATATAAAGAAACTCATTGTTCTGGATTTTTTTGGCTTCTGTGTTTTGTTTAATTCTTAGGCAGTTCTTTTCCAACCAAAGTTACATAATTATTGGAGTATAGTTTCCTTCCATAATTTTATATTTGCAATCAAATATATACACCATTAATTGATACAGACTATCTTCACATAAGCTAGGGTTCAGTCTTTTGTGTGTGGTCCTTTTCAACCTGAATAAACCAAACTTTTCTTAAGGCTTTGTGGTGAACTTCATCACATGATACATCCATATACTTGTATATATGCATCCCTGTTTTCCTTTCCCCCTCCCACCTCAGGTTGCAGATGCCAGCATATACGTCACATACCCGTGAGGAGAAAAATGCCACTGAGGGGTATGGTGTCGCCCCATGTACCAGGAGGTGGGCTGGACCATGGGAGGGTGGGAGGGGACAGACTCTAGAGTCAGCAGAGAAGGGCTGATACGTGTTTTATTGTTCTTGTTGCTTTAATTATCATTGTCCTTTGTTGATTTCCAGTTGGTTAGGCTATTCTAGTAACTAAGTTGTTTTTCTTTTTAGACTTATATGGGAATTTGTGTTGGTAAATCATAAAAATAAAGCACATACTGATTATCCTGTCTTCTCTGGATTTTGAAGTCTGGAAATAGTATTTGCTTCTCAGGATACATTTCTTGTCCTTTAGCAGAGTGTTTTTAAAAATTTTTTTTAACGTTTATTTATTTTTGAGACAGAGAGAGACAGAGCATGAACGGGGGAGGGGCAGAGAGAGAGGGAGACACAGAATCTGAAACAGGCTCCAGGCTCTGAGCGGTCAGCACAGAGCCCGACGCGGGGCTCGAACTCACGGACCGCGAGATCATGACCTGAGCCGAAGTCGGACGCTTAACTGACTGAGCCACCCAGGCACCCCAATGTGTGTTTTATTAAGTAATATAATGTTCACCTAAAAACATTAAATTCCCTAAATACCTTTTTCCCAATATGCAATATTCCAAATTTAATAATGACTCAAGTTCCATGACTTTATCTTAAAAGAAATAATTAATGTCCAATATTCACTGTTCATTCCTTCAAATAAAACGTCACCCCTACCTACATTAGCTGCCTTTTCCTGGACCTGCAAATATAATAGCTCTTTGCTGTGGGGTCCCTGTAACTGATGCGGGTATGTCTTGAGGAATGTGTCTGCATGAAGAATTGAAGATTCTTATAGGCAAGAAGTGCTTCAAAAGGCAAGAGAGATGGTGGCTCACTTTGGTTTCAAGACAATGGAGCTTCTGAGATGATGGGCATCTCGGAATGTGCTAAAACCCGTGAGAGAAGAACGGTGGTGCCCTGACACCCCCTCCGTATGGCCCAGCATCAGGCAGGATGGGATTCTCTGACATTTATTGGGAAGATGAGCCCACAAGAGCAGGTGAGCCCACGTGGTTTCTGATAGATAGCACATGGCGGGCCCAAGGGAAGGAGAGCCAATGCAGGATGCCACTTGTGGGCCAGATAGTTGCCTACGGGCACATAGACGACACACCTGCATAAACCCAGAGATTGGGGGGGGGGCTTGGAAACTTTCCAGTGATTTCAATCTTGGAACTCCAGGGACGGATGTACTGGACATTAGTGTGGGTTGTCACCTACACTTTCCATTCCAAGTTGTGAGGGAAAACGTGAGCCTAGAAGTTGACGCCAGGCCAAATCACTGGCCAGTGAGGTAGTCGAAGGTATCCATGGGATGAGACACTCTCCTTCTCAAGCACCACTTCTGAGGAAATTATTTCGTGTTCTCTCAGCAGAAAAAAGGATAAGAAAATTATTCGAAATTACCAGGACCAGTGAAAAGAGAGTCCTGGATGATTTTGTGCACTGAAATACAGTGAGCTGGGTGATTCAGGCATTGGGTCAAAGAAGAAGGTCTCCAAGCCATCCAATGACATTAAATAGAAGTGGAATAACACCTATGGTGTCCTGAACTAAACACGGTTTCTCTTCCAGGTACAACAAATGGTGTAGACACGTCGTGGCTACAATCTAAAGGAGAAAGAAAACCGTAAGGAAAACCTAGTCCACATGAGTCACAAACTAAAGCAGGGATGGTTTTGAACGAATGATGTATTTTTAGATGCTAGGGACATGTTCCCTGGGTTTACAGGGTTCCCGGCAGAGGTTCATGGGGAGAGAAATGAGGGCCATGGAACAGAACTTGACCCTGCCCTGAAAAATACTTATGTAATTACAATAATGTAACAAATTTATAAGTTTTTCTTTTAGAATTAAACAATATATAAAATACAAAAGCTATAAAAGCTGATATGAAAATAAATATAAATATTTAACAATATGAAGGAAAGTCACAACCATCAGAAAATAGGAAGTATTCAACAAGAACCAAAATAGTCACCAACTTGGATTGAGAGAAAAAGGCTAGGGCTAGGGCACAACTGACTTGTTATCCTTGTGTTTCCTGACAGGATATCTATAAATATTATTATAATAATGTGATAGATCTCAAATCGTGGGAAATATTCATTATTGACTGTTGGGGAAACTCCCGGAAGAACTAAGTCAGAAACAATTAGAGTTGTCTGCCTTGAGGAGGCAGCAAAGGGGGTGTTGTTCTCATATCATTTCTTCTATATTGTTTTATTTTTCAGCATCGTAACAAAAATAGAGGGAAAGTGAAGAGCTATCAGCATAATCTATTCTCTTAATTATCTTGATTATTCAGAAATACCAATAAGGGAATAGTTTTATTTTAGCTCTGCCTTTTGGGGGATGCAGTGAACCAGTGACAAGTGTATCATGATAGAGAAGCTCCAGATCCCTGGGTGTCGGGGACCCTTCAGCACTGGGACTAGCACCTATCCTGACTCTGCCTTCAACCCAGTTAAGAGCTGGGGACATCACTTCACTTTCCTTAGTTTGGTTTTTCTTATTTAAATACAAAATAATTGGAGCTAGAGAGTGTAATGCTGAGTGAAATAAGTCAGAGAAAGACAACGTATGTGGAATTTAGGAAACAACAACAACAACAAAAAAAACAAACAAGGGGGATAAAAGAGAGAGAGAGAGAAACAAAGAAAACAGACTCTTAACTATACAGAACAAGCTGGTGGTCACCAGAGGGGAGGTGGGGATGGGGGGGAATGGGTGAACTAGGTGATGGGGATCAAGGATGCACTTGTCATGATGAGCACTGGGTGATGGAGGGAAGTGTTGAATCCCTATATTGTACACCTGAAATCAATATTACACTGTATGTTAACTAACTGGAATTAAAATTAAAAAAATAGTAATTAAAAAAACAAACAAACAAACAACCTAGCACCAAGACGGGCACATCTGGAATGTGTCAAATGAACCCACCGGTGCTTGTCATGGTCACTGTTCAGAAATGAGGCCATGTTGGGTCACACCCCTAAGCTTTCGTCTGTCCCACGTCCATGCGGACCCAGCACTGCCCACCTTCTACCGCAACCCATGATAAATAAGGAAACAAAGAGAGGAAGAACATAAAATAAAGAAAATAATCAGAGGGATTGAATGAGATTTGTACTTTCCCTGGGAAGGTCCATACAGAAGGGAGAAGGGCAGAGACAAATCCTGTAGTGCGTGAGGCATCTCTGTGTAATTGGAAATAACTGAACCTGGTTTTCTTTGCTAATGAGATTGCAAGTTCAGTAAAGCCTAAGGGCTGTTCATTGACATTTCTACTATACACTCAAACCTTACAGTCAAAAGTCATTATAAAATTTCATTTCGCACGTGGCCTGTTTGTTAAATAAATACTACATTTTTAACGTAGTGGTTATTTTCTTCTTGAAAATAATAAATAGAAAAATTTCCAGAAATTAACATTCACCAAGGAAACTAAGTTTAGATGTGGAATTTTTTTTTTTTCTATAAGTGATTCAACTGCCGGAAAAATTGGTCCAACATTTTTTGAAGACATGCTCAGTAGTAACCACAAAACCCGTGACGGGTGCCAAGCTTGATGATTGTCATTTAAAATTGCTCCTGTGTTGTGTTTGTCCACTGCAATATTTTTTCCCCTTAAAATTTAGATTTCTAACTCCATCTGTGCGGGTCATATTCACTTGACCTACTCAGCTACGGACACTGTAATTCATCTCTGTACAGCGATGCTGCGCCTTGGTAATAGCAGGTTAATGAGAAGGCGGGAAAATTATATCGCACGCTTGCTCTGAAAGTTTGGAGGGTGAAGAGAAGGACCATGTTGTCATCAGTTTCATTGTTATACCATAGAAAACAATCGGATGCAGTCACTGTTTTTTAACCAATAAATAACACCAGCTGCCTTTCATACTTTTTCGTACCAAATGGACCCTCTGTTTTCAGACATAAAGAAATGCTTTTGGTAGTATCATGGTTACTGTGACTGTGTTTTAAGCTACACACAATTAATACCATTTTACACATAGACAATAGGTATGCTTCCTAGCATGAGGCACAACGCATTTCGAGCTATGTTTGAATTCCTGTATAAGATGGGCAATATTGGCTTCATGACTCAAATTGTTAATATGCCACGTTTAACGTGACGCACGCTATACTGCGTGTTCGCGTTTTCTTTGGCGTTCTGGTGTTGTCTCTGTCTTTCCTTGTTGGTTTCTCTTGAGTTCTTACCTGGGGTCTGATTCCATCTAATCTCACATTCCTACAGGGTTTATCTAGATGCTGATCAAAGTCTGTAAGTAACCAGGTGAATTTCCTTACTGCGCAAAGCCCATCTTCCAAAGACACAGCGGGAAGCTCAGATTGCAGGAAGCAGGTGGCTTCACCAAAGGTACCGCCCTCTAGAAGAGAAGCATCTGAAATGAGAAGGCAATCTCCTTTTCACCCTGATCTTGGGTCTGAGACACATGGGAAGTGAGGAGAGCCTGATCCATCCATGATGAATGCTTAATCGTGGCCTTTTAGGAGTGGATGCTCTTCATAATTTCACCCCCTTGTCCCCCCCGCCCCCCAACACATATACCTTTTAGTTCCCCTGCTCTCATAGGTTCATCTTTTTCCCACCTCAAATCCAAATTCAGGTGACTTTTCTTTGGCTGAGCAGGGATATTTAAGCACCAGTATAATTTCATGCCAATTAAAGCCTAATGTACTCAACTGGAACCGCACTCACATTTAAAAGCGTTCCTCTCCTTGGAGGGGGTGATGGGGACTCCTGCTTCAGGCTGTAAATCCACCAGTCCCTGGGAGTCCTAACACAGGTCCTGTCACCTGAGCGGGTTAGCGGGAGAGGCTGCCGGCTGAGGACAGATTCTTCCATGTTGTCTCAGTGCAGTTGATTTATCAACTGAATTATACAAACTGTTTATGGCATTTGTTGGTTTTATTTTCCAATTTGATGGAAATGCCGAGTTTTATACTTTTGCAGAGACATCAGCACAGTGTCCATGTTTCAATAGTGTTCTAGCTGACTTTGTGTCTATATATCCACCCCTCACTTTCAGACATCTATCACCCCCACACTGGATGATTAAAGAGCATAGCATCTCCTGTCTTCCTACCCAATAATAAACGTGTCGCCTCAATAGCATAATATGAACCATTTGACAATATTCCCAGGAAAGCTATCCACTGGGATGCTGGTAAGAAATGGAAATGACAATGAAACCTGTCTGGTTAAAATCTGAAATATTGGGATTTATAGTATATCGATCATCAGTATAGGCAAAAATGCAGCACTATCATTTTTCATTTCTTTCCAAGCCAGGAGACACATCATTTGGGCTCTCCTGAAACAAAGCCTGGTCGAGGACTTGGGCTCAGAGTGGATAGTGGGGGTGGTACATTGGTGAGTGGTGGTGAAATTAGGCTCCCTGGAAAAGTCAACGAGAGGGTGCATTTAAAGACGATGGCAAGGGGCGCCTGGGTGGCGCAGTCGGTTAAGCATCTGACTTCAGCCAGGTCACGATCTCGCGGTCTGTGAGTTCGAGCCCCGCGTCAGGCTCTGGGCTGATGGCTCGGAGCCTGGAGCCTGTTTCCAATTCTGTGTCTCCCTCTCTCTCTGCCCCTCCCCCGTTCATGCTCTGTCTCTCTCTGTCCCAAAAAAAAAAAAAAAAAAAAAAAAAAAAAAAGACGATGGCAAAAGTGTGTCTATTCCACGTGAACTCTTAGATGCACCCCGAACTCCCTGCAGGGTACGACGTGAGCTTCGAGCACGTGCACCTGCACACAAGCCGCCCCCAGGGGGTGCAACCCCTGTACCTACAAGCCGAGCTGCGTGTGGACTGAGCCCGGCCCCTCGTGGCTCTGGAGAAGGTTATGGCGGAACGTGAGAAGACCTGGGGTGGGGGCTGTGAGTGTGTCTGTCATTGAAAGTGACCGGGAGAGAGGCCGCCCTGCTGCCACCCTCAGTGCCAAGATCCGCTATTCTGGCTTGGGAGCGGGAGGCTGGACATCAACCGTCCATTCACTGTTCATGTGCATCCTGCTTGAAAGGGTTGCAAGCGGTTTATGATGGGTGTGATGCATACGAGAAGCCAAAGCGGGCATCAGGCCAGAGGCACAGTGTTACACCCCCTTTGCCTGGGGCACTGTTGCTAACCAGGCGTCCTTGGGTAGTGGGGCAGGGCAAGACCCACGTCTGGAATTGGATTCAGTCCCCACGGAGGAACTTCGACCCCGCTCTGGGATGTAATGATCACGCCCCGGGACCCAGCCAGGCCTCTTGCAGGGAAAACGCCCTTCTGGGGACACAGAGGTGGTGGACCCTCAGCAGAGGAACTCGACATGGTGGTGACAGGGGCCCCACTTGGCTTCCATGGTTCCCACCGCGCCTCCCTCCCCCGTAGCCAGCTGTGGGGTGGCCCAGAATGGAGGCCACGAGGCGTCAGTGTTCCTTCCACACCTCGGACCAACCAACCAAAACATTTCCCACTCCCAAGAGTCCACGTCCACCCGACCCACCCTCACTGGCTTGTCCCTAGAAAGCATACTGCCCGAGCCACCGAAATGCGAGTGCACAGTGCTTACTCTCAGGCTCCCCAGCCCCTGTCCTGTGGGACCCCAGCCCCTCTGCTGTGGGACCCTGGGCCCTCTGCTGCAGGATCCTGGCCCTTCTTCTGTGGGACCCCAGCCCCTGTCTTGTGGGACCCCAGCCCCTCTGCTGGGGGATACCGGCCTCTGTCCCGCGGGGCCCTGGCCTCTGTCCTGCAGGACCCTGGCCCCTCTGCTGCAGAACGGAGGTGTGGTGGTGTCCACTCTCAGCTGGCTCCAGCACAGTCACGCTGAATGTGTTTCTCTTCCACCAGCTGCAGGACCGCCCCATGAGGCCACAGGCTGGAACGGGAGTGACATCTCGGCAGGACACCTGCACCATCTCTGGCTGTGCCCACCTCAAACCTGACGGACTCTCAGTCATCCAGTGAATGCCGGACTGATGTCCTCAAGGGTGCTGAGTCTGATCTCCATGAAGAGCCCTCCCCTGTTTCAGTGCTGGGAAGTTTCAGCCTGAACACATCACTTTCACATCAGGTGACGTGTGTCAGGCTGCCGCACGCCCTTTGACTGAAAACTTCCCTCAAACTTTTTGGGGATGAGTGTGTGAGTGTTACAGTACTTTCTGTTTTCCCCCGACTGTCTGGCAAACAGATTCTTAGAGACCACTCAGGGCCCTTCATGTTCTCTGTTATCCTGGGCCGCTTAGCAGGACATCACCCGGGTGGTGGCCCAGGGTGACGTTCTGTGGAAAATCGAGGTGGCCTATAGTAGAGGGATAAGACTGGGACATAGGACAGAGGGCAAAGAACCCTGAGGGAAGACAGTCGTGTGTAGTCTGCATGAGGAGGGTGGTGCTCCGATGCCCTAACCTCTGGGGATTTTGACCAGAGCATTTGCCAAGCCATGTGGAGGGACCACACTGAACTTGAGTGAAGCCAGCCACCTGACAGCAGTGGAGAGGTGGACCCCAATGTCATTTGCAGTGCTCTCCTCTCCAGGGCCCCTCCTTGTGCTCATTCCGCTGGGTTTCCATGAAGGCCAAGACTGAGACCATGGCTTCCATGCAGGTAGTTGGTGTGAGATGGGGTTCTAGAAACCAGGAGACATGGATGCAGAAGATAAGACAGACAATCAAGAGGACCAAAATAGGGGTGTCACTGATGTGAGCAGAGAGACCCGGCTCTGTCCGACTTCTGAGAAGTGTACAGGGTGTCCCTGGGGGCCCATCAAAGGCAAAAGACTCACCTTGGCCTGTGAGCCTCCGGCTCCCCAGGGCTGTGAGCTTCCTGTGTTCTTGGCTGGATTGAGCTTGGGCTGAGCAGGCTAGAGCTTTGTGAATTCCCAAGGGCAATGGCAGAAATCAGGTATTGGTTTAAGGGTTTGTGACCAGGGCCATTGAAACAATGCTGTGAGCACTCGTTGTCCTGTAACGCCATCCCGCCGTGTGGAAAGAACTGGACGTAACAGACATGTAGCAGAACATTTGACTGTATATAATCACCCCAACCATCCACATTACAAAAAGGTATTTATGTTGTAGGACTTTTCTTTTTTAAAGTGTTGGGCTAAAGTGGCAAAATCCATAGAAATTAATTTGTTAAATTTCTGTCAGTGTAGAGATTTTCAAGACCAGAGCTGCTTACTTGCAATTTGAGACTAGCACTATGTGTAATTTTAATGTTTTTAGACTGGTAAGGGCACTATTTCTGTGGAGACACACTGGAGTGATTGACATCATCCCAAAGAATCCTTGAACATAAAATGCGCCGATAGTCTGCATTTTAAAAGGTAACTGGATACTCTCTACATTACAGACAGTATTCAAAGGTGATAAAAATCTTTATATGCTTGATGACTATTTGAAAATGTTTCCAGAATTGTTTCTCACCTAAGTTAAATATTCTAAAATTTCCCTCATTTTGTAATTCTATTTTGAAAACATTTAGCCACTCGATTTTATTATTCTGTTCTCCTTGAAGAGTTCAAGAGAAATAAATAATACATTCTATTGGCTTTTGGGTGAGACAACGTGATCTGTGATGGATCTGAACTTTTACCATGTTTTACATTTATTCAATAAAGATTTATCAAGGATCTTCTGAAGGGACCACACTGGATGTAGCAAGCACAATAGTAAACATATATTCTGAACCATAATCCTAATTCATCTAGTACTGCCTGGAATTTCAGTATTTTATTCTCTTTAAGTAGAGAATTGTAAACTCCTAAAAATTATCCATGGTAATTCACACATTATTTTCAATCTTTGACATAATCCCATAAATATAAATTGTACGTAGTACTTAGCAATAAATAACTAAAATAAGTAAGTAAGTAAGGATTTTTCCTTCAGGCTTCCCATCAGTGAAGTCACAATGAAACCAAAGTTAATGTCCCATGGGAGACACGTGTTGTCTCGTTGGTTTTGGATATGGCTGAAAGAAGGTTCACCCATGACCCTACCTGCACCTCGGCTCCTCTTGAAAAGCTCTCAGTTTTTCATCATTTTATCAATGTTACCATTTTAAATCCTAACATCATACTCCGTGTAAACCATATGTCCTTATTTTCAGTGTGCATTCCATGAGGCAGCAATCCAAAACTTAAAGGGCAATTCTAGAACACGAAATAACTCTAAACAGTTTAACTTATGTCTGTTCTCTGGGGTACCAAGAAGGAGGATGGTTAGTGCAAATACAATGATATGTGTTGTATACACTCTTCAGGGAAACCCTTCTCCCCTGGACAACAGTGGTTTCTAGGGAGGTCCAGATTCTCACTGCAGAGGCCACGTCTCCCAGAAGTCACCCCTGAGGCTGTGATATGACCTTCCAGCTGGAAGTCACACAGACAGATCAACATAGAGTCAAAAAATGTAGTTATTGTTAGTATAACTTAGGGTAATCTGAGCTGTAGCTCATCAAGTCAGGTTGGAAAGAATAGTTCCTCTCGTAATTACTCCGAATTCCTTTTAAACTGCTGTTCTTGAAGAATGAGTGACAATATTGGAAGAACTTGAAAGTTAAAAACACACATAGGGACTAAATTATACAAACAACTTATTTTTGAAGATTGAAGAAGGCAATTGATGCAAAATCTCAGCCTCAAATGTAGATAATGTAGAAATAGCTTTTAGATACTCTTTTTCCATTAAATAATGACAATTCTCTCCTACCTTTGATGGGAAAAACAGATTTATATTGGTAATACTAACCATTTCAATACAAGAATGTGTTTTCATTGAAATGCTCCCTCTACCACACAGATAGAATCTTTACCAAGAAGTTATTTTATGACACTGAGAATTTTTTTTTTTCTGATTGGCAACCTTCTCCAATTGAAAGTTGAAACTCACTACTTGATATGATGTCTCTTGTCAACTATTAAAAATAGCTCTTAAAGTAAAAAACAACTTTGACATATTTTTTCAAGTAATTCAGTGAGAGGAAATTCTTTTCCTTTTATTGCCATTTGAGTTGGGAGAATACGTTCTGAATGAAAGAATTTTAGTTAATGAGAATGTGAATAATCAGCTTTTTGTTTGTCTCTTTTGTCTGTTCTTATGGGCTTGGAACCTAGCCGTTCACATGAAGGGAAACTTTTTGCTTTTCTTTGTACTCTGTTCAGCCTTTTCCTGAACAAGTTCACCCAAGGATGCTGTGCCACTCACTTCAGCAGATACTTGTGAAGGTACAGGACTGTGGGTGTGCAGTCAGAGGTGCTATGGAAGTATTAGGAACAGAGCTTTGTGAAAGAACTTAACCTTGAACTAAGCTTTGAAGGATGGGTAGGCTTGGGATAAGTGAGGGTGTCAATCAAGTATTCAAAATAGAAGGAAATGCATGAGAAAGACAAAAGATGTGTTCGGATCTGGATGGAGAACTCATGTGGCGCATTTTCACTGGAATGGAGATGAATAGACCTCAGTCACCAATAGAAGGCCTGTGTAGGTTCAGATCAATGCACAGAGAGCTGCAAAGGGGGCGATTTATTCAATGGGCACTGGGGGGTTACAGAATATAAAAGCTGATCACTGGTCACGACATGCATTTTAAGATAAAACCACGGTGACCAGGTCAGCAATGGGAAATCAGAAATTGTAATCAAATCCAAAATTATGTCTTTTAGACTGCTAGTACGGAATTACAAAGTCATCCAAATGGAAATCAATGGGAAATGACTATTCCAATGGTATATTACTCAGCCATAAAAAGAATGAAATCTTGCCATTTACAATGACATGGATGGAGCTAGAGAGTATAATGCTGAGTGAAGTAAGTCAGAGAAAGACAAATACCATGATTTTACTCATATGTGGAATTTAAGAAATAAAACAAATGAGCAAAGGAACAAGAGAGAGAGATCAAGAAACAGGTTCTTAACTATAGAGAACAAACTGAGAGTTCCCAGAGAGGAGGTGGGTGGGGGATGGGGGAAATAGGAGATGGGGATTAAAGAGTACACGTATGATGAAAAAAATAAAATGATAAAAAATAGAAACAATAAAAACAATATTTAACGAAAAAAATTGTGCTAAGTGAAAAAAATTGGAGAACTGACTTTTTAACAGTATGATATTAGTCAACGACCATAGCTTACCTGTCCATTAATTTAGGAAGCATCAATTGTTTTCATTAATATCTGTAGTTTTCAGTACACGAGTGAAGAAATGTTTTCTTAGGCATGCTCATAAATATCTCATGTTTTAAGTTATTATAAATGGTATTCTTCAAATTTTAATTTCTAATTATTCCTTACTAGTCTGTAGAAATACAGCTTTTATATTGTCCTTATATCCAGTGACCTTAATAAGCTCATATTTAGCTCCAGTAACTTATTTTACTAAATCTTTGGGATTTCTTACCTAGATAATCGTGGTGTCTGTAAGGAAGAACAATTTTATTATTTTAAATCTACATGATTATTATTAATTTTTTGCCTCATTATCTGACTAAATCCTCCAGTACAATATTGAATAGAAGTGTTAGCAGCAAACATCCTGGCCTTTTCTCAGACTACGGAAAGCAGTCTTTCACTATTACACATGATGTTGGCTGTTGGTATTTCACAGACATAAGGCAAGAGTTGAGGGTACCCTTTTGGCATAGGAACGTCCAATTTTTCTACAACATTTGTTGAAAAGTCTATCTCTGTTCCACTGAACTGGCTTGTACTGTTGCTGAGAATTTACTGATCCTATATATATGGTTTTAAAATCTGTCCTTAAGGTGCCTGGGTGGCTCAGTGGGTTAAGCATCCGACTTTGGCTCAGGTCATGATCTCATGGTTCGTGAGTTCGAGCCCCACATTGGGCTCTGTGCTGACAGCTCGGAGCCCAAGCCTGCTTCTGATTCTGGGTCTCCCTCTCTCTCTGACCCTCCCATGCTCACACTCTGTCTCTCAAAAATAAATAAATGTGAAAAATAATAATAATAAAGAAAATAAAATCAGTCCTGATTTCAACTTGTCAGGGAAATGTATCACTTCAGAATGATACGGGTTTTTTTATTCCAGGAATTGATTTTCATGTCTTTTTTTAAATGATTTCCTTCTCTCCATTGACAATTGCCTTCTGCTTGTGCATTTATCTTTTCACTGGCTCTATTAACACATAAACCATAGCTGTCAGAGTCCTCACCTAATAGTTCTAACAGCTGGGTCATTTCTGTATCTGGTTCTATTGACTGATTTTTCTCTTAACGATTAGCTTTTTTTTTTTTTTCTTTATAAATCCCCTGGTTTGTTTTTGGGAGGTTCCTTTAATATTTAACTGACTTCTAGACATCATGTATGGAAGAAGAGTAGCAACTAGAAAGTACCATCTGTGTCTACCAGTGAGTGTGTTAGGCACCTGTGGGAGGCAGGGTGGGCCAGTCCAGTCTGTGTGGTCAGCAGGCTGGGTTTTGCCGCTGCATAGCATCCTCACAGACAGTCATCCCCTGTGGGATCACTCCTCCTTGTGTATATTGTCAAGTCTGGGAGCCAGTGGCTCCTTCCCAGTGTCCTTGCTTGCCTTTGACTCCCAGCGGCCACTGCACTGCCTGCCGTAGGGGTCAGTCTCCACCCACTGCATGCTGGGCAGCTGATGTCGATGCCTGGTGTTGTGCAAGGGCTTTTGCTGGGAGCAGAATCTGCCTGTTGTCCAACACAGCCTCAGCCCGGGGTTCACCCTCTGCTCTGGGTCCCAAGGGCAGAGCCTTCTCTGCATCCCTGCTCCTGGCCACATCATGGTCACATGTTCTTTGTAGCTGAGGGCAGCCTGGGCTACAAGGGTCTGGAGTGCAGTGGTGGCTATTGGCCATCTGTCAGATTCTCTGACTGTACTTCTCTTCTCTAGTCCAAATCTGCCAAGAAAGCCTCCTTCATGGAGGCATCAGGGTTCATGTCCTGCTTGGGCCACAATGGTGAAGGACGGTGGCTGTGTCTGAGACTAGCCAGGAAGGTGGGAGTCAATGGTGTGAAATCCTCAAAAGGGGATTTTAAACAGGACCAGAGAATGTTTGTGAAGTCCATGTTCTTTCCTTGATGGGGATTTTCCCTGTACTGCTGCTCTCCCCACTTGGAAGCTTTGAGTCTGGCTGTTCTATTAAGGGAGCCAGGTTTCCCTGAAAAATGCCTAGTGAGCTTTTTTTCTTTTACTTTTTATTTCAATTTTAGTTAATATACAGTGCAATATTGGCTTTAGGAGTAGAATTTAGTGATTCATTACTTACATGGAACACCCAATGCTCATCACAACAAGTGCCCTCCACAAAGTGCATCATCCATCTAGCCCATCCCCACCGCCTCCTTCTGTCAACCCTCAGTTTGTTCTCTGTTGTTAACAGTCTCTTGTGGTTTGTTTCTCTCTCTTCTCTTTTCTCCCCCTACACATGTTCAGCTATTTTGTTTCTTAAATTCCACATATGAGTAAAATCATATAGTATTTCTCTTTCTCTGATTGACTTATTTCGCTTGGCATAATACCTTCTAGCTCCATCCACGTGATTGCAAATGACAAGATTTCATTCTTTTTGATCACCGAGTAATATTCTAGTGTGTGTGTGTGTGTGTGTGTGTGTGTGTATGTGTGTGTGTGTGTGTGTATACCACAACTTCTTTATCCATTCTTCAGTCGGTAGACATTTGGGCTCTTTCCATAATTTGGCTATTGTCAATAACATTCCCATAAACATTGGGGTGCGTGTGCCCCTTTGAATGTGTAAATAGTAGTACAGTTCCTGGGTCATAGGGGTAGTTCTATTTTTACCTTTTTTGAGGAACCTCCACACTGTTCTTCAGAGTGGCTGCACCAGCTTACATTCCCACCAACAGTACACTGGGTTCTCTTTCCTAGTGAGCTTTTTTGGATAAATGCGGAACATCTCTGGAAATCTAGAACACACAGGGCACCGGTGAGGGTTGCGAAGAGGGCCACAGCAAAGAAATCAGTCTGCCAGCAAATGCGGGACAAAATCAAAACCAAAATACAAACTATGGTTCCATGTCCATCGTCATGCATGCGCCTGTTCTCAGCCACAAGACGTAGGAGTGGAGCAGGGGTGGTGTCTGGGGATGCAGTTCTGCATTAGTCTTCACAAAGGAGGTAATGACAAAAAACATATTTATCTAAAAATCTCAAAACACATTTTTGCATTGTAGTGACTGAGATCCAAGATTTTCCAGACTTTTCTTGGTGCACTCTCCATCTTTTATAGGAAGTTGGATGCTGTCAGTGTGTCTCTTGTGTTAAAATATAAACAATTACACAGAAAAATGCCTGATATCAGTGTTAGTAATAATACCCAGATCAAAACTGGAGGTGGAATCCGAATGAAATTTTGTTAACAAACATATAGACATAATACATAGCATAAAAGACTAACAGAAAGCTCAAAATAGCAATGTATCTGTTTGCAATTTCTGTACTTTACAGATTTCGTACAGTGAATAGGGATTATCTTTATAGTCAGAAAAAAAAGTTAAGAAAGCAAGTTTTACTTATAATCTTTGGGTCCTTCTGTTATGAGCATTAAAATGAGCTAATCTCATATAAGTTTTCATCATTTATTTATGACAAGAAATCATTTATCTCATGCCTCTCTCTCAGGAAAATGTATGCATTCTTTTTTTTTAATGTCTTATTTATTATTTTTGAGAGAACACAAGTGGGGAAGGGGCAGAGAGAGGGGGTCAGAGCATCTGAAGTGGGTTCTGTGTTGACAGAAGTGAGCCTGAAGTAGGGTTCAAACTCATGAACCCTGAGATCATGACCTGAGCTGAAGCCGGATGCTCAAATGACCAAGCCAGCCAGGTGCCCTATGCATTTTTAAAATTTGTTTGTTTGTTTGTTTGTTTGTTTGTTTAGAGAGTGCACAAACAGGGGAGAGGCAGAGAGAGGAAGAGGGAGAGACAGAATCTCAAGCAGGTTCCACACTGTCAGCACAGAGCCTCCTGCAGGGCTTGAACCCTTGAACCACAAGATCATGACCTGAATGAAATCAAGAGTTGAATGCTTAATCGATGGAGCCACCCAGGTGCCCCAGAAATGTCTGCATTCTTGAAGGGAATTCCTACAGCCTTTCTTCTAAACCTAACGATTAAAGAAGTGTGTGGAGCAATCTTCAATTTTTGTTTTCCACAGTACTTCTTTAAGCAACAGTGGTTATTCTCTTTGATGGCTGTAGATTTGAAAACACAAACAACAGAGCCACAAGTACAAATGAGATTTGGATTCCCTAACTTTTAGCTCCATTGTGCCAACTCTTAGGAGGTTCACCCCTCATCAATTCTGTTATGATTTAAGAACCACAGAACAATCTGGCTGTCCCTTCCTACAAACATAATCCCCGATGCCTGCGGTCTTTCCTTGTCATTAGTTTCCCGCATTAGAGACGGAGGCACTGTAATTGTTTTCCACTTAACACGATCAGCAGCTGAGCAGACGTTGGGAGATGCGGTTCCTTGTACGGATCTGCCTGTGCGCACACGGGCACCAGTGTCACCAGCAGGAGCCGTGCACATCTGCCCAGGACCACGTGTGGCTGCAGGGCTTGGGCAAGGGGAGAACACACATATTCACAGCCAACCGTCCCCTGTCCCATATTAGTGTCTTAGAGAAAATCTGAGCTGAACGCTCGCTCATTCTCAGGGCGGAATTCCCAGAATTACAACAGCAGTGTTGAGAGGTAATTGAATATACTTAGATTTAGGTCTTAATTACCTTTTTGATTGGGGGTTTATCTTTTGCATGGTATTTTGATAACATAGCGGGACCGATTATTTTGTGTGATCTCCCACCATGTTAAGGAAATGCAGACTGTAATTGTGAGATAAGGAATTTCTGTGGGAATACTGAGCTGAAAGTGCATCCGTGATGGCAGGCTCTTCGTTGTGTTTTCTTACCAGTATCGGAATTTTCCCAGTGGCTGGATTTGCTTCTGTGCCCTTTGGTGGTGGAAGCTACTCGTGGGCTGGGGGATTATAGGGAAGGGATGGAAGAGGTGCCTGAAAACTGTGTTTCCCAAAGAAAGGAGTCGAAGTACTAGGAAGACCCATGTTTAGTGGACATCACGGAAGGTGGAAGCAGAAGGGATACGGGGGGGTGTTCACGGCGGGTCAGGATGCCCAGGCCAGAGCAATAGTGATGAAACAAGCTTTAAAAGCAAAGATTGCACTGTGATCTCGGCGGCCCCCTTCCCTCTGATATCTGCTGACGGGATTGCAACACCCTCACCTCTGTCCCGTGCCTCAACCGATTCCTGAGTGGAAGGAGCTTGTGAGGTACAGCTTCCCACAGAAAGTGACTGGAAACTGAATATTGAGGGTGAATAGGAGTTTGATGGATAAGGAAGGGGCCCTTGGAGGCAGAAGGGCTTCCAAGAAGAAGGAAACACATGGCTCTGGGTTCTAGGGTGTAAGGTAGCTGAGGAAGTCAGCTTCTCCTGACGGTGAAAGCCTTTACTGTGTGGGAGAGGAATGTGGGCTTGCTCCTGGGGGCAGGGGAGTGCCAGGGAGAAAGTTCCGGCAGAGGGATGGTGGGAAGAGCAAAGCCTGTAATGAGGAGGATGAATCAGGGATGGTCAACACCGGAGCCCGGAGGACAGTGGCGGCACTCCAGGTGAGAAGGTGGGAGCCTTCAAGAGCACACCGACAGCAGGCACAGGCATTGGGACGGGGATGAGGCCATCGTGACGCCTCCTGACTGTGGGCTTGGGGCCCTGGAACAGAAGAGTCTCCACTCTCTCACCCGGGCAGCTACTTGGTTGGTGGTACTCCACATCCAGAGATGGCACTCTGGGGTCTCCCTGCAGCTGCCCTGGGAGCAAGAACCGGGCCTTGGTCATCCTTGCTTTCTCCATCCCAGAATTCATTCCTGGCAAGACGGCCGGCACGTATTGGCAATTCGAGAAGGCAAGTTGGCTCTTCGTGATGGCGGGCCCTCCAATGATGGGAAGAAGCCCTGTGTCTCCTGGCTCCACTTTGTATCCCACAGCCGGGGCTGAGGGCCTGCAGCTGGGGCAGCGGCACCAGCATAGAGAAGAGATGCCCCTCACCTCACAGAGGGAGCTTTCTACCACTGAAAACAGAGAAGCAGAAGGTGACATTGTGACAGAGAAGGGGCGCCTGCTCTGGGGGGCAGTTACACTATATCCTGATATTCTTGACGAAGGCCAGGACCTTGACATTCTTAAGATAAACCCAATTTATGAGGCTATTCTTCTGGTCTATGTATTCATATGGGTACGTTTTCTTAGTTTGGGATCCTTTTCATTAGAAACCTGAATGACACGGATTTTAGCTACATGTCAAGGAAACCATTATAATAATCTTTTTTTTTAAATTTTTTTAACGTTTATATATTTTTGAGACAGAGAAAGACAGAGCATGAACGGGGGAGGGTCAGAGAGAGAGGGAGACACAGAATCCAAAGCAGGCTCCAGGCTCCGAGCCATCAGCCCAGAGCCCGACGCGGGGCTCGAACTCACGGACCGCGAGATCGTGACCTGAGCTGAAGTCGGCCGCTTAACCGACTGAGCCACCCAGGCGCCCTATAATAATCTTAACACATCAAATGATGTTTTTTGCACTGGTCTTGATACCTCTTGTGTCCAAGGTTTTATTAATGAAAAACTCTGTAGTCATGGTTCTCTAGAGAAACAGAACACACACACACACACACACACACACACGCAGTATATAATGTTTTCACAGCTTTAAATTGTTTGCTTCAACCTGAAGAGTCTTCAAAATTCTAATTCATTACCAGTGTATATCTTTCATGTATTTTTACATAAAGTAAGATAGCTTCGGGATAAATGTATTTCCCTTAAATTTTTAATTGTGTAAATCAAATCTACTTGTGGTTACTCTGAAATTTAGATGGAGCATGTAAATGAAACCAGCTTGGTGTGGTCATTTTCCTAGTGATATTTGTTCTTGCTCACTATTCTTGTCACGTCACTGCACTTAGAATTGTTTTTAGGTTTGTGAAAAACTTTGCTCTGGCTCATTTCACATGCTTACCCATGATTTCCATTGTGGCCACCGACACACTTTTCTGGGTCATGTTTACTCATCTTTGTTAATACTGTCTATGGATATAAAGTTTGCTGGCTGTTGTGATGATCAAACTCCAGTTTCGTCTTGAATTAAATGAGCTAACAGTTCAACAGAATGACTCCATTCACAAATAGTAACCTATCCCAAGACTAGTTTTGGGGAATAATTTAAAATTCCAGAATTATTGTTGGAAGGGACCCGAGAAGATTACAGGTCAGTTGTCCCCAGTTAATTGAGGAATGTCTACACTACTCCGAAGAAAACCAGCCAATTCTTAGTTATGACTCTGTGAGACATTGTTTTTATTTTTAGCAGTTTTAGCCATTAGAAGGTCACATGGCCTTGGTGTCTACCAGCCACTGACTGTTATAATGAGCAAGTTGCACAGACCAGGTTTATCCCTTAAAAATTACCAACAGCAACATGGAATTCACTCAATAGGACCATAAATGTAGGGACTCAGTCCTTGGAATTAGCTTCTTGCAGTTATGCAAATTTCTTCCAGAAATTGCCTGCGGGAGAAAGAAATTTTCAGAGAAATTACTTGAAAGAAAAATTACTTCTAAGAGCAAATCTTTTCTATCTTGCCGTTTCCTTCCTTCCCTCCTCCCAAATATACACTCCCCTACCCTGGTGTAGAATGGAACCCACATTTGAAATTATTTTGTGTCTTTTATCTTTTTGTGTATTAAAACATTGTTAACACTGTCCACACTGGCAGCGTGTAAAGAAAGAAATGGTGCTCGCAGCTTGTTAAGTGCCTTTCTTTCAGCATTTAATCAAGGGAGAAAACTATTCATTGCTTCATAGACCACAAATCATGAACATTATCTTCTTAATTCTATGTGGAATATGAATACCCCAAGACTAGAAGTTTTAATAGGAATCGAATATCCGAGAAAGCAGAACATATAATGTATTCAACGCAGGCAAGGATCTAAAAACAGTAGTATTCCAAATAGACTGTGTGGATTCAGGAGCAAGGTTTTGAATTCAGTCAAAATCTTCAAAGAAAATATATCTTTAAAGACATTTTATATCAAATTAGGCTTTAGAATGCAAACAAACAGGAAAATATTGACATGCTTAATTCTCCCCTGAAGGGAAAAAATTACACATTAATCACGTAAGCGAAAACCAAAGAAGTAAACGAGCATCACTTCAAAAATCATAAGTCACCAACAAGGTTCTAGGCAAAACCTGTATGGAAATAGGAATTTTCCACTAGAATTAAGGCATGAAGGAGATTACAAATTATGTCATCTTTTATTTAAAAAGAGCCATTTTTCTGCAATGTTTTCAAAGCAAATAACAAACGTCTATTGTTTGTTTTTAAAGGTGAAATATGTACAATACATGGACAGAATCCAGATGTTTAAACCATCGTGCATCTAATAAGAATGAAAAACATTTGTGGATTGGCGCCCAGGGAAATAACACAAAGGGAATATACCGAAAAAGGCAACCTAAACAAAAAAAAGTCTCAAGACAAGGGTGAAAGAGTTCAAGGAGTGGAGCTACATTTCAGGAAAAAAAAATATTTAACCTAGGCAGCAATTTTGGAGTCTATTTTGAGATTGGTGTTAGTTTTCAATTAAAGCTTATTTATTTATTTATTGAAAAAATAAAGCTTAATTATGGTGTTAAGAAAATATAGATAGAAAGAAAATATAGAAAGTAAGATACAGTGTTTGCTGACCCCAACAGCATCTCCAACGTGCATTTTTCTTCCCTGACCCCCTCTAGAGTTTTGTAGAACATGATGCCACTTAAATAAGTGATCTTTTTCTTTTTTCTTTTTTTTTTTTTTAAATAAATGTCAAGGAAGACACTTTTCACTTTTTTTTTGGAACTTGCAAGGAATGAGAGTTTTCATTTAAAATCATATTACCATGCTATTTTGTGATTTAAAAAATCATTTTGTCCTGGCCAATTTTAATGGCATTTGTCTAGAAAAATTTGGGCAAGTTGAGGTGAACTCGTTTCGTGAGGAAATTGCCCTATTTTCCTGAGCTGCGCATTTGTGACAGTCTGTCTTGAGTTTTGTTTTTTTTTTTCTTCTTCCATATCAATCTTTGTAGGATAAGGACAGATTTTCACTGATTTTTACAATCGGCTCTGGATTTCATGTGTGTTTCCCAGGGCGACTGAGGCAACTTGACAAATAGCATCAAGCATCTGTAAGGATAATGAAGTAATTCTGTGCCCAGTGAAATCTCTAACTACTCTCCGAGCTCGATTCCTGACCCAGACACAATCAAAAGTGAAATGACACTCGGGGTAATGTTACCACGGCCGTCCTGTATTGGGGCGCTTCTCAGACTTTAAGGAATGCATTGCTTTTAGTCTTGTGTAGACAGATAGATGGAAGTACATAAATAATAATGTGAAATCAATCTGAGGCGAAACTGAAGGATAATTCAGACCTAGGACTTCCGCATTGCTTATCAACTTGTGTGACGTGGCATCGCAGAGCAGACTGGCACCAAGAGGAGTGATGATAAGGTCATTAGAATAAAAGTATTGAAGAATAAGAATGCCTTTTCTTCCAGTGGGAGGACTCTGGGTTGTAATTCATTTTGTCTTTTTTTTTTTAAAGTTTACTTATTTATTTTTGAGAGGGGGGGTGGGGGGTAGAGAGAGAGGGGGAGACAGAATCCCAAGCAGGGTCCCTGCTGTTAGCACAGAGACCAATAAAGGCCTGATTTCATGAACCGTGAGATCACGACCTGAGCCGAAGTCAAGAGTCAGACACTTGACCAACTGAACCACCCAGGCGTCCCTAGGTTGAAAGTTAACAAAGAATTTTACTGGGTATCTATGAGCAGGTTTCAAAACCCATAGTTTGGAATAGAAATGTGAACGGTACCACTAATAATTTATAAAGGCTGATATTTATAGAGCACATATCATGAGCTAAGTGCTACGAACATCCACTGGGGATGATCACCCAACTCCATTTTCAGTCCACCTTTAGGGCCACAAGAGCTGGGAGCCCTCAGAGTGCTTAAGTCAGTTGCCTGGTCTTGTGGCTACTCAGTTCTAATGTGGTGCATCCGACCATAAAGCCCACACTCCTCTCATGTCTCCAATACAAGCAACTGCCTGCATGGATTCTGGACGCAGGACGGAAATGGAGATATTGAGAACCTACACCACCACAATGAGAGAAAGCAAAGTATTTCTTCTTTTTAAATGTTTATTCATTTATTTTGAGAGAGGGAAAGAGAGAGAGACAGAGAGAGAGAGGGAGCTCAAGCAAGGGAGGGACAGAGAGAGGGAGGAAGAGAGAATCCCAAGCAGGATGCTGTCAGTGCAGAGCCCGAAGCGGGGCTCGATCTTACAAACCGTGAGGTCATGACCTGAGCTGAAATCAAGAGTTGGATGCTTAACTGACTGAGCCAGCCAGATGCCCCCAAAGCAAAGTATTTCTTGACCAGATGGCCGCAGCTGCCCCCTGACGCCGTTCCACTTACTATGTGACAACGGATACGTCTCCGTAAGCATTTCTCTATGTGGACATACGTGCCCAGTGCAGATACACACAGGGAAGGCTGTGCACAGGGCATGGTGGGGAGGGGGGCAGCACTCAATCATGCTTAGTGGGATGGGAACGTTTCACAACCAGACAAGCAAACCATGATGCAGGAGATCTGGAATGCCCTGCATTCTCCTGTCCCTCCCATTTGGGGGCCAATGTTTTCCCCCGTGGCCTTCGTGTTCTGTTGGACCTGAGAAGATGGGCCGATTATCTGTTCGGTGATTCTCTCTTGAGGGTGGGAGTGAAGACTTCCAGCCTCCCTACCTGCCGGACAGGAAGGCGGCAGTCCTGAACTTGGCTCTCCATCCCTCAACAGTGTTGAATTTATCACCATGCACGAGTCCGTGCACCTACACCTGGACCTTCCTGAGCAGCCTTCCATGACACTGCTGTACCAACCGCATTGTCTTTCCTCACCTTCTTTGCGATGAAGTTTTACACATCTTTTCAGTGTTTTGTGATGACCTAAAAAGCACAACATGTGTGTGAATGTCTTTCGAGACTATTAACAAATGTTTCTTGGGATAAAGGTGAAAAAAGTTCTTGTGAAATGGATATTGGGTGATAGTATATAAACGTTTCAAATTTGAAATCGATCTAATAAAAGTATTTTTTCAATCCACTGATTTTTTAGTGGATTTGGAACTAATCCTAAGCATTGGAATTTCGTTTTCTCCTTCCTGACATTCTCCTACGACACCTGGCAGACCAGACCCGACATATTATCTCCCAAGGCCGCACCAATTTACAACTGCTCAGCAATCTGCAGAAATACCCACTTCTCCATATGACAGCCTAAACTTGATATTTTAACGTTGTATGCTTTTTTCCCCATTCTGTTGTTGGAAGATACTGTTTGTTGGAAAGATTACATTTGCAACAATTCTTTGTCTTGCACACAAATTCTTTATCATTTTGTTGATGTTTGATTTGAAATTTGATTATGATACCTTTTTTAACTTTTAAACTGTGAAATATATCAAAGTTTTCTTTACATATATGTTTTTATTTCCTGTCATTTAATAACTTCCCCATAAAAAGTCATAAATATTATTCCATATTTCCTGAAAATTTAAAACTTTAAGTTTTATCTTTGGTATTTATGTCCAGAGTAAGGTGTGTGTGTGTGTGTGTGTGTGTACGTGTACATGAATGTTTTGCAAGAGGCTGGGAATCAACATTTCTCAATGCATAACCAATCGACTCAACACCAATTTTTCAAAATTAGGATTGTTTTCACTGACTCAAGCTGCCATTTCTACAATATGCCAGTTTCTTAGAACACACAATTCTGTGTCTTAAATAGATCCACCAACCTGCTTACCTGCTCCAAAGCTATATTATACTCCTTAAATCATTTTATCTTTTTTTCTTATAAGGTGTTATGGTAATTCCTAGGGCCAGCCCTGGCTATTTGCTGTTATTTTTGTACGTCGTATTATGTGTCTACACGTATTTATTCCTCTGTATACATTTTAGGAGCAGCCTGTCGGATACTTTTTTTTAAGTCTTGATTAAGAGTTAATGGGGGAAGGCTTGCATAAAAATTTGAAGAAAATTGATATTTTCTTCTATTCTTCTATTTTCTATTTTACAAACTCAAATCTTCAAGTAAAGGTTTTGTAAGTCTCCAGTTATTCAGATTCCGCCCCCCCCCCCTTAAATCTAGATCTTTTTGGAAATCAGGAATATATGTTTGATATCCAACAATTAAAAACTGTCCAGTATATTTGCTTTGTTAAAAGTTCTAAGTCTTCATGAGGCAATATTAACAAAAATATATATTTACCTGGGATGGTTTTCCAAATAATACATAATTACTTACATATTGTAATAATAAGCCAGATTTTCTGTCTGTATTATTTTTCATTGCACTTCACATGTTCCTTCTTGTTGGATCTCATCCCTTAATAATTTTCTCAGAAAAGGACTGGATCCTTAAAATATCTTTTTAATTTTGTCCTCAATTTAAATGATAATATTTTCAGGTATAGAAAAATAATTACAAATCCCCCCTCATTAACTATTACCTTTTTAATATTTAAACTAGTTTAAAGTATTAAAATAATAACGGTCTTCAGAATATTATCTACCACAGGTTTTTTTTATAACTTCCATATTTGATAAAGTCAGACTTCCATCATTTTATCAAGATTGTTGATGTGAATGCAGAGGAGACAGAATAAATATAAGATCTTGTCTCGTTGCTTGGGAAACTGACACTCAATTTTAAAATGTTGTCTTCATCAAAACCCTTTGGATAATTTTGTTCTACAAGCTAATAGTTTGCTTAAATATTGGCAAATGACATTGAAATCAGTCTTTAATGAGAAAAAAAAGTGAGATATTCAATGTCTACAGCTGAGAGACTAAGAGAAAAATTACCAGGTGTACTCACAACTGCAAAGAAAAGACCTCGCCCCCTCCCCGGCCATTCCGGAAACCAGCCAGGGCGTGCCCGGTTGTAGTCTGACATAAAGGCGGGAACCAATCAAGTTCTGCTGAGCGTTCAAATTTAAATGTCAACCAATAACAGCTCTGTAACCTCAAAAAAATCCCTAACTTGTTTGTGCCTGTCTATAAAAGAAGCTGTAAGATCCTTGCTCGGGGCCTCTTAGCGTCACTGGCAACGAGTGCACGGAGGACCGGGTTCGAACCTGCAATAAACGACCCTTGCCGCTTGGCTTTGACTCTGGACTCTGGTGGTTTGTTTTCGGGGGGGTCTCTTGAATCGGGACATATCACAGCGTTTTCTCGATGTTTAGGACCCTACAAAAAAGAAATAGGACTTTAGATCAGCGGACCCTGTTCCGACGACACGGTAATGCTCAGTTACTGCTTTCTTTCTTATGCCCCTTGAGAAAAAGCACCAAAAGTATTCTGAGATCATTTTCCAGTTAATCTGCTTGGATGTTGTAGATTCTTAAATTCTGCCCTTTGAATATAAAAATGAACAATTCTTGCTTGTCCTTCTCTACATAATCAAAAATGATTATTGTAACTTGTATGATTATTGTAACTTGTAATGGTTATTGTAATGTATGTTGCAATAACGTCTATGATTTTTAGTGTTCCAGGAGAAATTTCATAAATATATAAAATCTACATAAATATGTAAAATTACATGAATCCTTCTCCTGGTAGCTCCTCATCTGAGATTGAGTTACTGTTTGATAATATAGGTCCCAGTGTGCAGAATTTAAAGAACTGTCTTCTTGACAAGGAGGAAAGCAGATAGATAGTATTGACAATCTCACATTGTTCATTTCCACCAGGAGCTTTTAGACATGGTTTTTCTTCCCCATAACAACCTCATAATAGTCTTGTTTCACAACAGCAAAAAAAACTATGAGATAAAAACATGAGGTTCAGAAGTTAACCAAGTCGATGTGTATAATGTAAACTTAGAAGAGCACAGCAAGGGCTCAACTCCAGGTTACATCATGTTTTCAAAGTATTGTTGGGTGATTCAATAATTATTGATGGTAGAAAAGAGTGACTCAACCTTGCTTCATGTTCTTCTAGGTCGAGCAAAGTTATTGGATCCATTGACATCACATCTGCCCCAAGGAATGGAATCACTTTTTTTTCTTTTTTTTTTTTCCTTTTTTCCTTTCCATGGAGCTGAAAAAGCTTTAGTTTCTTTTTTTTAATCACGCCTTTGCCATTATCAATGCTTTCTGCCAGCATCAGCTCTTTCTGGGTTTTCATTTGATATAATTCATTTGTCTTCCTGACATACCTTACAGGGTGACACCACTCTGAAACTGCCCTTGATGATGTAACCTTCTCCAACTTTCCTAACTGACTTCTAATATCTGAGCTCTACAGCGGCACCCTATTTCGCTCCCGCTGGCGGCTTGAGATTTCTTCTTATCTTCTTCATTAGGATGATTTCTGATTTTAAAGTAAGAACTCATTCTGAAGCCTGTAATCTTCTTTAATCATATTGCCTTTTATATGTTGTAGCAGTAGAACTGAAGAATAAAAACACCCATTTTTCATAGGCGATGGAGGTCCACTTGTGGCCATTCTCCAAATCTTGATCCTTCTATTGCATTAAAAAAAGAGAGAGAGAAGAATTACAGAGAGAAGGGGGACAAACTTGAAATATACTGAGCAAAAATGGATGTAGGGTAAGTCTCAAGGTTATGTTTATATTATATATTATACTATATATTTATATTATATTATATATTTATATTTATATTATATATCATATATAATATATAAGGTATGCTATATATATTATATGTATATTATATATCATAAACATAAAATATATATAATGTATATTATATATTATATATTCTTGTGTTTTGGATCGAGTCAATAGAACAGAAATCAAATGTGCATTTTCCCCACCAAAGTAGTGAAAAGCGAAACGCCGTCTCACCCTCATTCTCCTGCAACCAGAGCTGGAAATGAGAAGGAATTCACGGCTGTGAAATGAGAAGGAAAAAGCAACCAGGAGTGATGTAGAGGCTGGCCTCTCCTGTTGAGGCTGGGAGGACTGTTTAGAAGTGCAAGCATTCTTGGTATTTCTTGGCTCTGCTGAAGTTCTTTTGTCCCATCACCAGCCTCGTGCAGTAGAGAAGGTTTTATGGAGGTAGGGGTTGTGTAACCAAGGATTGGGGCTGGGGGGGACATGACCTCAAGGCTCTACCATCGAGTCCTTTCCACCAGAGACCCAGGTTTCTATTTTCTGCCCTGAGCCCTGATGCTCCAGGAGGTTTTAAGCTCAGTGATTGTTGTTTCTTTTTTAGCGATATTGTTCTTTTCAGAGGTACCCTTCTCCTTTTCAACAAGTTCTGTTCTTTTTTGGGAATTAAAAAAAAATAATGTATTTAATTATTTTTACTTTACTTTGTAATACTACGGCCTAGCACAGTTTTTTTCAATGAATGAGTGGCACACTCCTTGGCTCCTGCATCCTGCCTGGGGGTGTGAGGTGCAGTGGAAGGAAATGGGGAGTGACAAGTGTCCCTTACTTACCAGCTGCTGCAGGACTCCCCACATGATGCGTGTCCACACACAGGCCCCTTATGGTGTCACGGGTGGGTTCTGGGGGGCCCTGGGGACTTCTCATCTCCCAGTCGCCAGCAGGTGGATCTGCTATAGGTTCAGGGTCTTTTGGTTTCTCCCTGGTAACTGGCCCCCACCTCTGTTATCGGAGGCGCACTCACGAGAGCCTCCCATTCTAATGTTCCAGTTCTGCAATGCGGTTTAAGTCCTAAGATCCGTGCTTCGTTATAGGGTAACAGGGCGGATTCCTCCATGGAGGCCTCATGTGTGACCTTCACTCTTGACCTTGCTCCAGGTCTCCTGTCCGTGGGCCTCCATGGACACACGTGGCGGGTCAACAGAATTATGAGATAAGCAGATGCTGAAAATACAACGAGATTCTAAGTTCCTCGTGTTGCAAGGACACTGACTTTCCTAGAATTCACTCAGTGGTCTGGGGAAGAGGGCCAGAGCAAAGCACCGTCTAATCCCTGCAGAGCAGGAGGAATCAGACAGCCTCTGCAGGGGGCCAAGTGCCTGCGGGCCCAGTGACATCCTGCACCCCTCTGTGCTGCTTCCATAGGCTCCGGGCTTGGGGCGTGGGAGTGCTGTTCAGCCCACAGGCCCACAGTTAGTAAAAGCTTTCAGCAGTCTTAAGAGGCCATGGGGGAGGGGAAGGGAAAAAAAAAGGTTAAAGAGGGAGGGAGCCAAACCACAAGAGACTCTTAAAAACTGAGAACAAACTGAGCGTTGAGGGGGGTGAGAGGGAGGGGAGGAGGGGTGATGGGCACTGAGGAGGGCACCTGTTGGGATGAGCACTGGGTGTTGTAGGGAAACCAATTGGACAATAAATTTCATATTAAAAATAAATAAATAAATAAATAAATAAATAAATAAATTTTTAAAAATTAAAAAAAAGGAGTTTTCCCAGGATGACTCTTTAATCTGTATTTTGCATCTGACCTACAATTCTGGGGATCCTGGAGGAGTCCGTCTGGGATGCCATGTTCCGGTCATTGTCCTGCTATGTGAAAGCCTTGAGACTTCCCCCAGCGTCTGTTCTAAAGGCTGATTGCGGCGCAGGAAGGATCCCTGTGTGCTTTGTCATTGTTGCTACAAGATTCCCCTTTAGAGGATTTAGGTGTTCTCTCCACGTACATCCCGTGGGAATGCTCACTCAGAAAAGTTTCCCATTTGTGTGTGCCGGGCACACCGACCACGACTAATGTTTATTTTAATTTCTCAACCTGGGTGTTTACTTCCTGTGTTAGTGTGTGTGGGGGGTGTTTTCTCTCATTGTTTTGCCAAAAACATAGCCTCCCCAGTCCTGAATTAGTGTAGAGTCTTGTCCAGGCCACATATTCAGAATCACTTGTTGAATGGCTAGCCCTGTGCCCTCACCTTTGCTCCGTCCCTAGGCTCTGCTTCTCAAAGTCTTTACTGGTCCCCTCAGGCGTCCTTGACCATCAGAGCACCTACAACACCAGCTCAAGTGCTTGTGTCTCTGGTTTAAATCTTGCCTTTATTCCTGAAATGGTATGGATTTCTTTTCCTGCCTTTTGAGCTTATCTCTACATTAAACATGTTTTATTTTTAGGTGTTTAAAACCTATGCAGTCTGGGAAGGTTTCTGGTTATTTTTAGGATCTGGAAATCATTATTTCTTTTTACCGTATTCCCATAAACATATTTTGTAATGGAGAAAAAGGGCATCCATGATGTAATTTGCAACAGTAATATAACAAAATAGTATTGATTTCATATTTCAGATACGGGGTTAATCCAGACCCGGAAAAGTAGTTGCTGTTGATACATTCTTTTATATGTGAATAAAGGGTTTACTCTGAGAATTAATCCCATAAAGAGTATAGGAATAAATTTAACTACATTGAGAACACAATTGTTTTTAGAAGCATTTAGAAGGATCCATTTACATAAAAATAGTGTTATGCTAATTACTAATCATTCTTAGCTCTTTAGTGGAGCCTATGTAAAGGAATTAGGAAGTAGAGGAATATTTATTTTATCCAAATCCTGTTTTTTTTATATGTAATAATATACAGGTCTTTGGGAAATTATCTAACTTAAACTTTTCACTAATTCTCTCTATTTTCTTCTTTAATGAGTCTGAATTCATAGGTGATTGCCATACATAAATTAACATGCAGAATCTTACTAATATACTGAGAAAAAAGTATAGGGAAGCTTTCTTTCCCGGGCATGGATTATACTATCAAAGGCGTATTTTGAATCACAAACACATTCTCCTTGAGGTGCCCTTCTTTCTGGTTCTTGCTAACTCCAACTCTATGCTTCCTCCCCCCTTTCACCCCCTTATCTCCCTAAATTCAGTTGGGAACATTTCAGAAAGCCATTAACTAACTTTTCTAACTTTGATATTACATAATATTGATTCAGTTAAATAAGACTTGTGCAGACATTTCTACAGGATTCCAGATCCCTGACCCCAGCATTAATTTGAAGTTCCTTATCATTGAAAGAGCCCGAGTATTGATATGGAAATGGGACCGCCAAGGTTCCAAGTGCCTCCGCTTCCTGCTGTCATTCTTTAAAAAGACTGACCATGGCCACAGTTCTGCTGCGCCAGCAAAGATAAAGTTTGTCCAAGGTCGCACTTCAGAACGCGGCCTGGTTGGCCCTTGGGCAGTTGGCGCTTACTCGTGGACCAAGTGACACGTATTATTGGTCACGTAACAACCATGACCCCCTCCTCCGTCCCTCCTTCAACAAAAGTACACGATTAAGGTGTTGTTCTTACTTGTGGTGAAAGAGAGCTTCAATCTTAATAACGCCATTAATATTTTACATACCTCCCTTTGGTGGATGAGAAAGTTTTGTGATGTTAAGTAATTCACTGATTTATAGTGACAGAGTTGGCAGGAGCAGGACCCTTGGACTCCTGGGCCAGTGTTCAGTCTTGCTGCACTCGCTCAGAGGATGAATAAGTGAAGACATTCACACCATGAATGACACAAGAAACACACACACACACACACACACAGGCAGCTCTCTCCTCAAATGCTTACAGTCTAGCTGTAATGCACTTATGTGAAATAACTATTGATATAAACCTGCAGGTGTTAGGATCTTTGGAGACAAGGATGATTCCTGAAGATTTCAGCCATTCAGCGGGAGCTCTGATACGCTTACATTGACCAGAGAGTGATGGAAGGGAACACACTAGAAGTTCGCGTTATTAAAGACACGTCAGCCACTGTGTCACAATTGGGCATCAAACATTAACACTGTGCCAGATTGCAAATATTCAGACTCATACCTCCGATATGGAAAAGGTTCTCGTCTCACCACCGCGAACCTATTTTCTGCTACTTTACACATAATTCGAGGTCCCTGTTACCTGGAATCCAAGTGCTTTCTAATAATTAAATAATACAAATATTGTTATCAGACAGTGAGAGCAAAAAGAAATGTTTTCTAAAATCCTGACCACCCTCCTATCCCCGCAGCATACACACAAAGTGTCTGGTTAAAAATGGCAAATCGAACTAACGTATTTAAACATAAACCTAACCTAAGACATGGAAGGCAAGTTTCCAAAGTACACCTAACACATAAATCAGTCTCTGTTCAAGTGAAGAGGAAGGTAACACAGTTCAGAGCAACCTATCTCCAAACACTCACAGGAGGGACCAGTTACACTGTCATTATTATTTTTTTACTTCCAATCTGTTGCAGATCAATACTTTTGTACAATATAATAAAAAGGAAATACTAGAAAATAAAAAGGCATAAAACGTCAGGACCAACATTTTTATTCTTACATCCCACAGACATAAAATTACTCTCTCAAGTCGCTATAAAAAGTTCTCAACGGTCATTGTCATTGCTTTTACCTCACTGCAGAGATAACTCATGGTTTGTGAGCCCACATGGTTCCGCACGCCCCACTGGAGCGTCTCCTGGTTAGTGTGCCTTTGGAGAAGGAATCCGCACAGGACAAGAAACACTTGCAGGAGCCTGGCGGTGCCTGGCATCAGAGATGCCATGGAGCATAGAAAGAGGAGAGGCACACGGGTTCAAGGCTGGGTAAGATATGCCCACCTCCCCCACCCCAAGCTGGCAAACCAAGAAAAAGTTAAGTGTAATCATTACACATTATTTAAGAGGGCAAGGGAACCATGGCTACCTTGATAAGGGTTCCCTTCCAAACCTTGAGCACACGCACCATTTGTTACAAACACAGGGCAGTTAGGCATGGGAAAATGCCCACGTTCACAATAGTCCAGATGTTTAAAAAATGTTTGAAAAATACTTATTTTTGAAAGAGAGAGAGGGGGTGGAGAGGGGCAGAGAGGGGGAGACAGAAAATCCTAACAGGGCTTCATGCTGACAGCACAGAGCCCCATAAGGGGCTCGAACTCATGAACTGTGAGATCATGACCAGAGCCAAAGTCAAATGCTTAACCAACTGAGCCACCCAGGTGCCCCCAGCCCAGATTTTAAGTAGCTGAGATGTCACAAGTTTTGGAGACAAGGACTTTGTTTTGGTTAGTCTCTGTCCCTATTTTCTCACACATCATAGGTATTTAATAAAAGTTTATTAAATTGATGAATGAAGACTTAGAAATAAAGAGGTACACATCACCTTTAAAGAACTAGCCCTCAGTAGTTAAAAGGACATCTAGTGTCCTTAGATCTTTTTAGATGAGTGATACCTTCACGTTAAGGTGGGCGAAGCTACAAGACAAGCACGCATCTTGAAAGTTGAATGTTTGATCCAGCAATCAGGCTTCTTCCCACAGAAAGGTATAGAAAGTATGCTCCAAACTGGATTAAGGAAAAAGGAACTGTACTGACTTAGATGCTTTGCAGGGAAAAGGGGAAGGTTACACCTGGCCCTGGGCACAGATTAATCAGGGGTAGTCCCTGCGATGCAAAACTGCTTTCACCCTATGTGGCCGCCATCCAAGTCCAGATTTTACATCGTTCAGGTTCAAGATGAGCTGAGTGCATCTAGGGGGCCCTCTCACCATTGGTTCATTGGTTCTACCACCAACACCTTGCTGTCCTCATTATGTAGCATGAGAGTGAGTCCTGACGTGGGGTAGTGAGCTCCCCAACTGCCTTCTTTGGTGATGTGTTGGCTACTTTTGGTTTTTGACTTTTCTTATAAACTGGAAAACCAGTTTGTCAGCGTCTACTGATAAGTTTGCCTGGATTTTGATTTCGATGGTGCCGATTCTATAGATCAAGTTGGGAAGGACTGACAGCTTAATAGTGTTGAGTCTTTCAAGCCATGGAAACAGAATATTATTCCGCTTAGATATGTTTTGATTTCTTTAAACAAACTGTTCTAGTTTTCCTGATATAAACTCTGTGCATATTTTGTTAGATTTATACTCAAGCATTTTGGGGGGGGATGTTATTGTAAATGGATTTTTAAAATTTTCAGATTCTAATTGTCCATTGCTAGTATGTAGAAAGGCAATTAAATTTTACACATTACACATTAACCATGCACCTTGCAAGCTTTTCATACTTCTGGGAGTTTCTGGTTGATCTGAAGGATTTTCTATATAAGAAATCATGTTACCCATGAATAAAGACAGTTTTATTTCTTCCTTTACAATACACATACCTGTTTTTGTTTTTTTGTTTTTTTGTTTTTTTATCTTATCACTAGCTAGAACACCCAGTGAGTTGCTGAAGAGAGTGGTACGAGAAGACATTTTTCCTTGTTCCTGATATCAGCAAGAAAGTGTCCAGTGTTTCACAATTATGTTTGAATTTAGTTATAAGGATTTTTTTTTAAACATTCTAGCTGAGCAAGTTTCCCCTCAATTTCTAGCTTGCTAAGAGTTTTTTTTTTTTTTTTTTTTTTTTTTTTTTTTTATCATGCATGGGTATTGCAGTTGTTAAATGCTTTCTGCATCTATGGATAAGATCATATAATTTTTCTCTTTAGTCTGTCAGTGTCGGGCTCATGTGATTGATCGTTGAGCACAGAACCAGTCTTGCGGGCCAGACTATGTGCAACTTAGTCATGTGTATAATTCTTTTTATACAATTTTAGATTTGACTTGCTAATATTTAGATGGGAATTTTTGCGTCTATGTTCATGAGAGATATTGGCCAGTAGTTTCCTCTCCTTGTAATGTCTTTGTCTTGTGTTGGTCGGGGGTAATTCTGGCATCAGGGGACGAGCTGGGACGCATGCCCTTTGCCACTGTTGTCTCAAAGAGATTATAGAGAGTTGGTATAACTTTTTCCTTAAATGTTCGGAAGAATTCACCAGTGAATCCCTCTGGGCTGGGTATCTTCTTTTTCATAAGCGTATCGATTACTGTTTTATTGCCTTCAATAATGTCCAAGAACTGGAGCATTTAGTGTGAGTTTGTGTCAAATTTGTGGTCACAAAAAGTGTCAAATTTGGGGTCATAAATTTGTTCATGTTATTCCCTATTATCTTCTTAATGCTCATGGGATCAGTTGTGAGGAGCTCTGCTTCACGACCAATATTGGGGATTCCTGTCTAGCGTCTCTCTCTGTTTATCTGTAATCTGGCTGGAGGTTTATCGATTGTATTAATCTTTTCAAAAAGTCAGTTTTGCTTTCCTTGATGTTTCACATGACATTTTGGTTTTCGATCTTATTCGTGCTCTGATACTTATTGTTTCTTTCCTTCTGCTTGATTTGGAATGAAATCTCTCTTCTCTCTAGTGTTCTCTGCTGCAGACACTTAAAGTTGTTTGATTTCAGATCTTTCTTCTTTTCTCATATATGAGTTTAATTCTGTAAGATTTCCTCTCAGCACCACTTTCGCTGTATCCCACTCAATTTGATGCATTGCCTTTTCATTTCAGCTTAGTCCAATTGTTTTTGAATCTCTCTTGCTGTTCTCTCTTTTTTTACCCAAGTGTTACTTAAAAATTTCAGTGTGGTTTGAGAATACGCTCCGTAAGATTTATACTCTCTTAACTTTGCTAAAGTACACTGCAGACCCGATATGTCGTCTGTTTTGGTCTATGACGTTTCAGGTGGGCTGGCGACCAATGCATATTTTGCTGTTGTTGGATGGAGCATTCCACAGGTGGCAAATAGAGGAACTTCATTTATGCATCGCCAGTGGGTAGCGAATTCCTTTGGCTCTTGTTTCCCTGAGGAAAAAGAGATCCTTCAGTTTGAAGGACCATTTCACCAGATACAAAACTTAGTTTGGTGGCTGTTTTCTCCTAACACTTCATTTTTTTAATTGTTTTTATTGTTTATTTAATTTTGAGAGACACAGACAGAGCATGAGCGGGGGAGGAGCAGAGAAAGAGGGAGACACAGAATCTGAAACAGACTCCAGGCTCCGAGCTGTCAGCACAGGGCCTGATGCAGGGCTCGAACCCATGAGCCAGGGGTTCTGGCTCTGAGCAGAATTTGGACACTTAACTGACTGAGCCACCCAGGCACCCCTTTTCTGACACTTACTATAATATTTCCCTTCACTGTCTCCTTGTTTGTGTGACTTCTGATGAGAAGTTCACCATAATTCTTATCTTTGTTTTTCTCTCTCTATAGAACACTTGCATGTCAATGAAGTATGTACATTGTAGTAGGTAATTTGTAAATTTTTTTTAAAGTTTATTTATTTTTGAGACAGAGAGAGACAGACCATAAGTGGGAGAGGGGCAGAGAGAGAGAAAGACACAGAATCTGAAACAGGCTCCATGCTCGGAGCTGTCAGCACACAGCCTGACACGGGGCTCGAACTCAAGGACCATGAGATCATGACCTGAGTCGAAGTTGGACGCTTCACCGACGGAGCCACCCAGGCGGCCCTTTAGTAGGTAATTTAACACAAAAATATATTATCACTAGTTTTTTAGGAATTTAAAATTTTTATTTGAGAAGCATTCTGAGATTGCAAGAAAACCAGTAAAACTTGCAAGGATAGGCCCCCAAATACAGACATAGGTAGAAATAAAACTGACTCCAGACTATCTTGAGTATAATTAATAATTAAATTTTGAGAATGTTAAAAAATCGTAATTATCTTATTGATTGGTGCTGCAATAAGGAAATGCCCTGAATTTCAACAGGTGTTTAAAATGTTTTAAATAAAGAGAAAAAAATGCTCTAAATTTCCAAATAAATACAGTTCTCTATTCACCATCATATTGATGTTCTATATGAGATTTAATTTGAAAAATAAAACTTCATTTAGGGAAAAATGAAAAATCTTTTAATATTAAAACCCACTAGTATAGAAGGTAATAAAATGCTGGTGTAAGGCAGATAAAATAACAATAAAGGAACATAAATAAAAACACAGCGCAGTGCAGTGTTATTTCTTACTTGAGCAAAAACCGTGCGTAAGAGGAAATATGGTTTTAGTTTTGGACTATTTTAAATAGGGTACATAGAGGTGAAAATATGTTTTAGAAAGAAAATGCTGGGCGCCTGAATGGCTCAGTCGGTTAAGTGTCCGACTTTGGCTCAGGTCATGATCTCATGGTTTGTGGGTTCAAGCCCCACATCGGGCTCTGTGCTAACAACTCAGAGCCTGGAGCCTGCTTCAGATTCTGTGTCTCCCTCTCTGCCTTTCTGCCCCTCACCCACTTGCGCGTGCGCTCTCTCTCTCTCTCTCAAAAATAAATATTTAGAAAGAAAATGCTGAAAATGCTAGGTTCATTTTTGACTCCATTGAAGTTGAAATAATTCAGCTGGTAATATCCAGAATGCAAAGAGATCTGTAATTCCACCGCGGGAAAGAGTTGCAGTTGTTGACGTAGACAGGACAGGAGCAGGGTGGTGTGAGTTTAAGCCGTGGTGAGAAAAGATGTTTCTAAGGGATAGCATTCTATAGGCAAGGGTGTTGAGTAATCCAACATAGAAATTTCCTGTTGAATATAAACTGGCAAGCAGGTTAGAGACTATGCAAAGCAGAACCCAGAGTAGTGGGGCGTGCACTTGACGTTCCTTTAATATTATAAATGGTCTGATGGCCGCAAGGAAATGTTACCATTTGTACTATCCTTCAAATGTGGGTTTCCCTGGAGGTCACTATACAGTATGTCAAAGCAGTTAAGTCATACACGGCGATTAAAATAGTTTTTCAATCTTCTTATTTTGTCACTCACCCTTAGAATGAAATTTTAAAATATTGAATTATTTATTTTTAGAATGCAAAGCCTCTTGCACTTAATATCCGGAAGCTCTCCGTCACGTCACTGACACTCATGCTGGGCGTGACATAAATTTAAAACAAAGGCAAAACTGCGACTTGCCAGCATCCAAAAACTAGCACACGTATCCACACGGACCCACGCAGAAAAGTGAGCTCAGAACGTATCCACACGTACCCACGCAGAAAAGTGAGCTTGAGAATGTTTGCTGTACTCTTTCAGCGGTGACGCCAAAGATCCTTATGCGCTGTGGCATTGGAAGGACTGTAATAACTACTGAATAAAATACAGAGCTGGTAACTTGGTGTTAATAGGATTCTACTTTTGTAAAACAGGCTGGGAGATTTAGAACAGGCTGCAAAGAAAGTCAGATTGACACAAATTGGAGTTAGCTACCAGTTACATATGAATTTATAGGAACAATAAAACAGGTTAAGTTATTCTTGACAGGTTTAGAAGATTGAAACCAGGAAGAGCCAAGGCAAAAGCTATATAAAACACAAACGTGGGAGCACAGCTCACAAACAACAAGCGGTAGATGGGGAGTTACTGAAGAAAATTGCAAACTTGCAGCTATAGAATTTTTCCTAAACGAAATATGGAATATCCCAAACTTCTATTCTGGGAAAATTAACATTTGACACAAAGGGAACTTGACATACATTTTTATATAAAGGAAATTACATTTATTTTACTGTCACCTTTGTTTTTTTTAAGAGTTTATTTTTAAGTGATCTCTATACCCAACATGGGGCTTGAACTTAAAACCTCGAGATCAAGAGTCGTGTGCTCTACTGACTGGGCTGGCCAGGTGTCCCGTACTGTCACTTTTTATCCTTGTTTAATCAACTGACCATATAATTGTATGTGATAATAACTTCTAAAAATATGCACATATGATTTTACTGTCATCTTGGCAAACTAAATCCTTCAAATCTCAACCCTACGGACATTGAGGGCTTAAGAATGCTAAAGATTGATGTCACCAAGGGGTGGAGCATCAGACTCCTGTCACTCTCCCCTCCTAAACATCAACAGTTAGGTATCCATGGATAGACACAGCTCAAGGAGACCTCTGGCATCCTCTTTAAGTAACTCCAGCAACACGTGGAACAAAAAACTTGAGACTTTTGTCTCAAAAACTTTTGTAACCCACAAAAACCAAGAAGGACCAGCTTCAATCTGCCTGCATCATCCCATCCCCATGCTGTCACTGCTTAATGCCAGGAGGGGACGCCCAGCCAGAGGGTTCTCCTTGTCAGAAAAGGTGAGCACCAGCCTAGCCAGTCTTTCTGGGCCCTGCACACATGGGGTTCCCCCACGCACGGACTATGGAGATGGCCATGCACGAGAGTGACCGTGCTTCCCAGAGGCCAGTCTGCAGACAACCCAGCAGCTTTCTCTGCTGAAGAAACCAAGGACCAGCAGGACCATCATGGACCCCCTGCAGATTTCATTGCATTTTGCCTCACAGGTGTCCAGTTCATGGACACCAGCCACCTGAGCCCTTCCCCTGCCTCCCAGCTAGTCCCCAGGACTATACCTGGTGTTTCCTGTGTTGTTGATTTTAGCCATTCTGAAAGTTGTGAGGTGGAATCTCATTGTGGTTTGGATTTGTATTTCCCTGATGATGAGTGATGTTGAGCATCTTTTCATGAGTCTGTTGACCATCTGGATGTCTTCTTTAGAAAAATGTCTGTGCCCTTCGTTCATTTTTAATTTTTGTTATTGAGTTGAGTTCCTTATATATTTTGGAAATTTGCTTAAGAGGGCAGATTTAAAGTGTTCTCTACACAGGAAGGAAGGAAGGGAGGAAGGAAGGAAGGGAGGAGGGAGGGAAGGAGGGAAGGAAGGAAGGGAGAGAGGAGGGAGGGAAGGAAGGAAGGAAGGAAGGAAGGAAGGAAGGAAGGAAGGGAGGGAAGGAGGGACAGAGGGAAGAAGAAGAAAAGAAAATAGTGACTGCAAAGTGATGGATTGGTAAAGTAACTTGATTACAGTGATTATTTCGCAAATATACATTTATCAAAAACCTCCATTTGTACATACTAAATATATATAATCTCTATTTGTCAATTGTATCTCAATAAAGATGGCAAGAAAAGAGAAAAATTAAAGAAAGGAAACACATTGACTAAGCAACTAGTATGCTCTGGTCAGTTTGCATAACATCTTATTTAAAGAGGAAACTCAGGTATTACCCTTATTTTGCAGATGCAGAAACCGAAGATCAAAGAGAATGAGCATTTCACACCGCTATTTATTTCGGGAACTGGGTGCAAGCCAGCTCGGTCTGCTTGTAAAGCCTCATTGGTTTTCCATAGACAGTATGCCTCACCTTACACCTTCTCTAAGTTGTCTACAGAACAGTAAAATTAGGATTATGCATTCACTGTGAAGACGGCCAATCACTGTTTCCACCCGTCTCCCCTCTGGTAACCAATCTATGTCTCCAAATTTAAGAGTCTGGTTTTTTTTGTACATTTATTTATTTGCTCATTTGTTCTGTTTCTTAAATTCCACATATGAGTGAAATCAGACGGCATTTGTCTTTCTCTGACTTATTTCACTCAGCATTATACTCTCTAGCTCCATCCGTGTCATTGCAAACAGCAACATCTCACTCTTTTTTTAATGTTTATTCATTTATTTTGAAAGAAAGAGCATGTGCACACATGATTGGGGGGAGGAGCAGAGAGAGAGAGAAAGAGAGAGAGAGAATTCCAAGCAGGCTCCAGATTGTCAGGGCTGAGCCTGACATGGTGCTGGAACTCACAAATTGTGAGATCATGACCTGAGCTGAAATCAAGAGTCGGACGCTTAACCGACTGAGTGGCCCAGGTGCCCAGAGGTCTCACTGTTTTTTAATGAAGGCCAATCGCTTTTAATTCCCAAAAGCAAAGCTGTGCACCAATTCCATCATTAGCTGCAGGCCCGAGCCACCCGCCCATCCAACATCAGAGGATAGTGTGTTTTGCTGGCAATTATGGGGCATCCAGGCCATGATTTTTATGAGCTTACCCCTTTGTTTTGATTTGTTTCTCAGACAAAAATTATTAGTAGAGGTGCAAGTGTCTGGGGTTCTCTTTGTCAGTTAATTTATAAGGAGTGATGCCCAGTCGAATACGTGTCCTGGAGTAAAATCAGATGCAATTCACATAAATGACACCCCAGTCCTCCACATACGCGTTATCATTATTCTCCGATGATGAATCTCCCAGTGCTTCTCCGATGCAATTCACGTAAATGACACCCCAGTCCTCCACATACGCGTTATCATTGTTTACCCATTAGGAATCAGGGCCTCAGGATTTATGTACATTCCTCGAAGTTTATGTAGTGACTCTGTAATGGTGTTGGGAATTGGGACCCAATCTGCCTCATTTTACAACTGCTTTATGGTGAGCCATGCTGTCACCCAGAGGTCACTCCATCCAAACACCAAGTCAGCTGTGTTACTTTGGGGATCCCCAACTCTAAGTCCACGTATGGAGTCTCCTTAGAGCCACGGTCACCTCCCGCCATTGTTCTAATGATCATCTCAGGTGACATGAAAAGATTAATCAGTCCCCATCTTCAGCAGTCCCACTCCCTGCGGTGATATTTCCTTGAAAACACACACCTCTGGTGTCTGAACGCATGCGTGTGCCCTGCTGCTCAGTGACCCACAACTGGGCCCACAGCTTTGTTTTATTTCTTAAAGCAACTCACGTGATGAATACGCTGTTTGCATTCACAGAGCGCCACACGGGTTTGCATTTTGTTCTCGACTTTTACTTACCATACATAAGAAAATAATCTCATCCTACGGAAATTGCAAGCAATGGAAAAATATCCTAGCATGAAAGGAATACAAACGTAAGGCCACATCTTTTGAATTTTAGATAACAGAGATATTTCCCCAAAAGTGATTTGAATGGAGTTTTGCCACGATAATCACCATTTGTGAATGATTGGCGGAACTGTTTTTTTTTTTTAAGTGGATATTGGCAAAAATTGATGTTTTCTTCACTGATAACTTTGCATCAGAAACAAAAAAAATCCTGCCATGGTCAGGGCTGCTCTGGTTTGTTTGCGGCTATTTTTCTTTCAAGAGAAAATACTAGAGAGAGAGAGATTTGCACTTGCTTTTGGTTGCTAGGGAGGAAAATTATCTTTAACTCGTGGTGTGAAATTGGTTTCTCCATCCACTGCTTCCGCTAAACTTGGCTATTTGTGTTTCAAAAGTATCTCCACATATTCAGTGTGTCCATTAAAATAATTTCTTTACTCTCAAACCTCAGCATGGTCAATGAGCACGCTGTTCTCTTCGGTAGGGAGCGCATCTAGAACCCCATCCGACTCTCGCGTTCATCCACGGCCTCGCCTAACTTAGAAGGGGGGCGGGCATGAACGGCTTCATCTGCGAGTGGCCTTTGGAATGCGCAGCCCGTGTCCTCCAACCTGAGGACGCCACCTAAGGTCTGCTTTCCTCCTATCCGCTTAGGGAGGTGAAGGCGCTGACAGGTCTCGGGTGTCTGAGGGTGACGGCCCCAAGTTTTCACTCACACCACACTGCCCCCCACCCCGAGGCTCAGATCCACACGTGTGACATTTTCCCCCAAGAGCCGGGCGCAGACGTGATGGCAGCGGAGGAAAGAAAAGGCCACCGGACTTCTGCTTGGCATTCTTGGCCTCCCGCGTGACCTTGAGACTTACCCGGCGAGCGTGCGGGAAGGTGACGGGTGTGCCACACAGCTCCTCCTGGCCGAGGCCACTCCTGATTGTCCCCCGGCCCGCAGAGGTGTGCATGAGGCCAGCAGCCCACACCCACCCGCGGCATAAGCAAAGGCCGCTCCACGCACCACCCGTGTCTCGAGTCGCGCGTCTGCAGTTTTGATTCCTGCCCCAGTGACTGTTTTCTCCAGGTGTGGACGATAACCAATTCGACCCATGTAACGCATGTCAACGCTTTGTGTTCATGTGAAAGAAGAGGAGGGGAAAAACTAAAATAGAGACCAGCGGACTTAACAAAACAAAATACTGTTTCGGAAGCTTGTTTGGGGTATGTGTGCCTGTGCCTGCACGTGTGTGTGTGCAAGGCGCGTGTGTGCAAATTCTCTGAGCCGTCGAGCAGAATGGGCTTCCTGCTCTGGGCCTTGATCAAGAAGCGGGCACAGCCTTGCCGTGCTCACTGGTAACCCGGGAGGTATTGACAGGCCCTCAGCCCTGGGACGAGGGGGCTGCCGCGGTCAGACGCGGGCAGCGCAGGATGGATCAATGCCCCTCGCAGCTCAGAGAACATGCCCCACCCTCCCCGGGTCACGATGTCGTCTCTGAGCGTGAAGGACAGCAAAACCTTCAGGAATAATGATTCTCCAAATTTAAAGCTACATAGTTTATAGGGTTTTCTAATCAGAAAGGACATGTAGGAAATTGGAATGGAGGTGCTTATAGAATGACCTTACTTCCGTTGACAGTAAATGTGAGGTCAGTCTATTGATACAAAACAGTGGAAAGGCCGATGGCACACGAGAACGAAGTCTGAACGCGCGTCTCCTGTGCCTTCCGCGTGTGCTGCGCCATCCGCTGTGGTCCCGCCGCACAGGACACCTGCGCGGGTGACTGAGGACGGCCGCGTGGCCGCAGATGACTGACCGAGGCTGCTTTATAGGCTCTAAATAAAAGCACGAGGTAAACAGTAGTCAGCGTTTACATGAGGACAAGGTCAGACATCTGCAGGTGGGTGACCCCTGTCTGGCCGTCCTCCAAGAGACTTGCCAGGATTGGACCCCCGCCCCCCTGCTGGTCTCGGGGTCCCTGCCACCATGACGCCTCTTCTTCCTCCCGACCGGAAAGTGCCTCTGTCAACAGAACACGTTGTCCCTGGATGGCGGTCCCAGATTGGAGGGGCTGAAACGAAGCTGTTGACATCTAGCTCATAATTAAAACAGGGAAGCCAGATAAATACAGCTCAAACCACAATGGGGGAAAAATCCGTGGGAGAGGCAGAAAGCAGAGAATGCTTGAAATATGGTTGTGAATGATGTACACTTATCATATTCCATGTTACTGTAGTGCTTTCCAGTGCACGAAACCTATGGAAAAGGTAAACGTAGGTAAATATATGTCAGCTCGTAAAAATACGATACATGGCATTTCATTTCATTTCCTCTTACGGGATTTTATCAGTTTTCTTCCACAGGTGAGGCAGATAAGGTGAGAGTCTCAGGTGCAGGCGGTCGGCAGGGCGGGATTCCCAGTGAGGTTCTCTCGAATTCCCTGTCCAGCTGTGTCCACTACACCGTATGTCTCCATATACCTCGGGCATTATTAAATGATTCTCCTTTCAAGGGAGACGCGAACTGGGTGGTGAACTGCCGGAGTGGTAAGCATTTCTTTTTTATAACACCAACACAAAAGGCCACACACAGAATATGATCGTTTATGTATTTTTTAAAAACTTTTTAATGTGCATTCATTTTTGAGAGACAGAGCACAAGCAGGGGAGGGGCAGAGACCCAGGGAGACACAGAATCCGAAGCAGGCTCCAGGCTCTGAGCTGTCAGCACAGAGCCCAGTGCGGGGCTCGAACTCACAAACTGCGAGATCATGACCTGAGCCAAAGTCAGTCGCTCAACTAAGTTAGCCACCCAGGTGCCCCAAGTTTTTTTTAATGTTTATTTTTGAGAAAGAGAGATAGACAGAGTGAGCAGAGGAGGGGCAGAGAGAGAAGGAGACACAGAATCCGAAGCAGGCTCCAGGCTGTCAGCACAGAGCCTGACCCAGGGCTCGAACTCATCAACTGCAAGATTATGACCTGAGCTGAAGTCAGATGCTTGACCAACTGAGCCCCCCAGGCGCCCCACAACAGTGAATCCTGATTAAGCTTTGAATTTCGCCACTTAGATTTTCCCCCCAGCTTTATTGAAGTGTAATTGATACAAAAATCTGATCATTGTAACATACAATTTGATGGGCTTGGGTTTATGCGTGCACTCGGGAAGCCATCACCACAATCAGTATTCCAAACATATCTGTCACCGGCAAGCTTCCTGGGACCCCTTCTGTGGTTTGTGCCTGTGATAGGAGCACTTTACGTGGGCTCTACCCTCTTAGCAGATGGTCTCAGTGCACAACACAGCATGTTAAACGTAGGCTCCATGATGCACAGCGGATCCCCTTGTCCAGCTCCTGGAAATGACCTTTCTACTCTCTGCTGCCACGAGTGTGGCTGTGTCGAGACCTCATACGCTTGGAACCCTGCAGTATTTGTCCTCCTATGTCTAGGCTATTTCACTGAGCATAATGTTCTCCAACAAACTTTGAGCTTTAGCTTTGGGGGTGATATAAAGCTTCCATTTGTGCAAAGACTTGCTCATTCTGTGTATCAAAATCCAGACTCAGCGTTAACCTGACATATGAATACTGCTACATAACAAGCAGCCACAAGGGTCAGTGGCTGACAATGAGGAGTGTGCACGGGTCTGTTTCTGGGGTGCAAGTCAGAGAACTTGTGACTGGCGGGTGCCCTCCCTGCCCGGGTGTTGGCTGCCTATTGGCGTGTTCCCATGGTGATGCCAGATGCAAGAAGGACCAGGCAGAACCCAGAGGACCTGAAGCCTCGTCCTGGCCCTGCTCTCCGTCACGTGCATCGTGCCTGTGAGCTGAAGACAGAGAGGCAAGCCGAGTTCCAGAGCGCGGGAGTAAAATCCCCGTCTTCAGAGGAGTTGAGCAGTTACTTGCCACTGTGGCTGCTGGTCGGGGCAAGAATGGGGCCTCCAAGGCCGCCAACCTACTACCCTCGACCTCTCTGATTCAGAAAATCAACCTGCTTGCCTGCTGACATGTACCAACCTGAACAAAGATCGTTACCTTTTCCTTTGTGCATAAAAGAAAAATATAAATGAAAATAAATTCATGAGTTAACTCTTACCCACTTCCCAGATTTTACAGTTTCAATATATACTTTTATATACTTAACCCATTTTTCTGAGTAATGAAACTATACATATACATTATAGAACATTTGGAAGATTTTTTAAAGTTTCTGAATATCTTAAATATGGTAGTTATGAGGATAAACAAAAGATACTGTAACCTTTTTTCTGCGCACGAGTAAGAGCTTTAACTTACATTGTACGTTGACATTACTCTTTAACAAAAAGAGAGAAATTATTTGCCTAAGTTCTTCCAGACGCTCCTTAGGATATATGAGTGTGCAATGTAATGAGTCGGGTACTATAATAAGCCTGAGTGTATGTATATGCTCCCGTTGAAAATTCTCTCAGGAAATCAAATCATGGAATTTCTTGGGAAGTTAAAACCACCTGGTATAATCAGCTAGGCTACCACATGCACAGTAGACTGGTGGGGATCATAATCATATAATCCAGGAATGCAGCTTGTGGGGCCAATTGCATAATTGACTCATGAAAATGAACAGCGTCTCCTTTACGAAACCAGAACAAGAATCAAAAATTTAAAAAAGAAATTTTAACGTTTTTTATTTATTTTTGAGACGGAGAGAGACAGAGCATAAGTGGGGGAGGGTCAGAGAGAGAGAGGGAGACACAGAATCAGAAACAGGCTCCAGGCTCTGCACTGTCAGCACACAGCCCGACGCGGGGCTCAAACTCACGGACCGTGAGATCATGACCTGAGCTGAAGTCGGACGCTTAACCGACTGAGCCACCCAGGCACCCCGGTATTTCACAGAATTTTAAGTAGGTAGAAACTTTTTTGAGAAGTAGCTTAAGAGGTTAATACAGAAGGCAAGCAACGGAACACGATACCGACTTTTCGGCTTTGTTGCCAATATTATTTTCCCGGTTTTGAGAAGGCTACATGCAAGCCATCCGTGCGACAATTATCACACTGGCCCTAATAATGATCGTCAAGCACTCTGCCTGCTGTGATGCCGTCCGAGTCATTGTCTCTTCCCCCAGCTGGAGAAGAGGCTGAGGATGTTCCGCACATCTGCCAAAGGTACACTGAGAAATGAGATGCCATTGTGTTTCTCATAGCCCACTCTGCGGTTCATTTTAATCTTCACAGCTAAGACATAATTTGCTTTTTAATTTCCATTTATCTAGTGGTGTCATAATTGGGAAAAATAAGCCCTCTGATTATTAACGAAGTTTGTAGAGAATATAAATGAAGTGATTTCTTTGGATAGGAAAACCCATGCAGGGGACACACTCTGGGTGAGAGGAAGTCAGCCATGATGAGTTTTGAAATAACCTTTCATTTTCCATTTAGAACACTGCTTGCTTTTATAGGCGGGAAGGTGGCTGGGGATGTTCAGGGTGGGGGCCAGTGCAGGGAACACATCTCCCAAGCAATGTACATGGTACACGGCGTAGATAAGTGTACGTATATATTAAGTGTATACATTATGCATACTTAATGGATGTACCATAATTTATATCTATATTAATGGCGTTGATGTAACCATGCATGCATACTGCCCATATTTATATATGTAATGCATACTATGTGAGTATAAAACATACAAATTATATATAAATATTTTATGATATATATAAAGGTATGATATATAATTATGGTTTTTTTAATGTTTTTTAATGTTTATTTATTTTTGTAGAGAGAGACAGAGCATGAGCGGAGGAGGGGTAGACAGAGAGACGGAAACACAGAATCCGAAGCAGGCTCCAGGCTCTGAGCTGTCAGCACAGAGCCCGATGTGGGGCTCGAACTCACAAGCTGTGAGATCATGACCTGAGCCAAAGTCAGACGCCCAACAGACTGAGCCACCCAGGCGCCCCTACAATTATGTTTTAAAACTTGATTGTAGTGATAGTTGTATAACTCTACGAAGTTACTAAAAAATCATTTAATTGTACCCTTACAAGTATACCCCAGTAAAGATGCCAATGAATGTATAATTGTAAAAACCACCAAAAAATAGAATTAATATAAATATGGAAATATTATATATCATATATTTTTGTAAATACAAATATATATGATATGTATATGTATGTGTAAGCTTATATGTATATAGCCTTACATGTTACATAATTATATATCCTATATATTTAAAGCTATGTCCCTTATCCACTATGCCTATTTATGGAATAAATACCTGAATTTTGCAATTTGAAAATCATTTGTGTGATGTTGACTGCATAAACTTTTGTGTTAAGGTTGGTTGTAAACACGCATAATAAACTTTATTAGGGGAACTTCACATCAAGTGAAATACTAGTGTTTCAGATTGAAAAGTTCTTAGTTTTTTTTTTTTTTATAGCTTGTCTGTAACTTGGCTTATTGACCTCTTTCTTTCTTTCTTCTTTCTTTCTTTCTTTCTTTCTTTCTTTCTTTCTTTCTTTCTTTCTTTCTTTCTAGCTTATTTATTTATTTTGAGAGAGAGAGAGAGAGAGAGAGAGAGAGAGAGAGAACACATGAGCAGCAGAGGGGCAGAGAGAGAGGGAGAGAGGGAATCCTAAGCAGGCTCTGTGCTGTCAGCCCAGAGCCCGACACGGGGCTCAAACTTACTAACCAAGAGATCATGACCTGAGCCAAAATCAAGACTCAGACTCTTAACTGACTGAGCCACCCAGGCGCCTCAAAATTTTTATTTATTATTCTAAAGCCCCCTTATATGTTTTCCTTCCCTCCACGGATTTTTTACCTTTTGATTACCATTGATTTCCTGCTGCCTGTCTTGTAGGAACTGTGAGGGGTCGGGCAGGGACCTGGCTTGGCCACCTGCTGGCCTTAGAACAGGGACATTCCTTTTACCTCTCATGGCGTTTTTTTTTCTCAAGTGAATAATGAAGGCTGTCCTAGTGTGTCATTTTTAAGGACTATTTTAATTCTAATATTCTACAGTAGTAGGATTCTTGATTGATTTTTATTTGTTTATATTATTTATGTTTTTGTTCATTCTGAGAGGTAGCACAGCACAGGTATTGAGCTCAGATCTGACTGACTCAAGTGTTTGCTGGCCGTACAACATTGGGCAAGTTGCCTCTGGGTCCATTCCTTCATCTGAAAGGTGGAGATGGCAATAATAGGCTTTTTATGATGATGAAATGGGTTAATACATGTAAATCTCTCAGGGACAATGTTGGTTGTAAAATGTTATATATACATCGCTATAATTACGAATTATAATAAAAATATATATCGAATATGATCTTTTGCATATATATATTAAACCTGATTTTCAAGTTAATGCTTTATTTTCAACTCTGTTCTTTATGTGGAGTTGTCTTATAACAAAGCAGTGTTCCTGACCAAGCAATATATTGCCCTTTCTCTAATTTATTGGGCGATTTGGTTGAATGAAGTGCTCAAACACAACTGAGGGAGAGTAGGAGATTTGGCCTCGTCCAGTGTCTTCTTTGGCCAACAGCACCCAGCTCAGTGAGATGCGCCAGTTCTGGGTCTGGACCTCAAGCTACCCCGTGAGGCTGCCCTCCCTTCTAATCTCCCCTCCTGCCTTGTCGCAAGAGCTGGCCTGGGCAGGCCTTCTGGAGACCAAGATACAGATGAAGCAGACCTTGGCTGCCCAATCCTTGTCAGCAGAGTCCATCTGGGTCGACCCAATGTGAGAGGGAATAGCCAGACTGGAAGGGCTCCTGGCCTTGCCCGAGCTAGATCGTGGGCCCTCCAATCAGTCACTAAATGAGTACCCTTGTTTCAACCCCCTGCACCTTGGATGATGTAATACAGCATCATGGAGGCAAATAGAAATGTCTAGAGTAGCAGAATAAAGAGTAAGTATGTTTATATCAACCAGTGCTTCTAACAGAATAATTCTCTGAGCTAATGAGCACACAAACGGAAACACACAAGGATGTAAGGAGCATATGCAGTGTTTTATGCAGGAGAGTTTAAAACCCAGACAAGTCTAGACAGTGTGTTAAGTATTCACAGAGTTGAACCTGACTTCATGTGTATGATTAGCTAAGAGGATTTAACACATGATTTAGCACAAAGATGTGCATGGATAGGAGCCCATGAAGCATGTTAAATTGCTATATTCTCTTTTGATATTTTAGAGCCTCAGATTCTCGGGAGAAACGCTACCCAGTTCCCGTTTTGGAAGGCACTTCAGGCCTATTTTGGCAAGGCTGGAGAACAAAAGAAGGAGAGGAATATGAAGGCTCTTACTCGATTTTTCCAAATGTTTTCAGAGTTTTTGTGTTCATCCCAAGAAGAAACGACAAATGAAAAACAGGAAAATGACTAATTGAATTAAAAACAACGTGACTTATCAGCAAAATGTCTTTTTAGCCCACATCTTCCAATTGACTGATAAACTAAATCCCCCATTCAAGTGAGTTCTGCAGTCTGATCTGGGTGGTTAGACGTCTCGCTCAGGGAAGGTTCATCTTAAGCAGCGTGACCACTCCTTCTGATCCATCTTCCACCATTGGGATTAAAGCTTTACAGAAACTCTATTTTCAAACAGAAATTCCACTTCTTGATATCAAATAGTCAGTGAGGTTGGGATACTTTCTTTTTCACTATTTATAGTTGACTTCATTTAAGGAAAATTAAAACAGAGAAAGAGAGGGGGGAGGAAAGGATCACTTTCAAGTGCACATACAGCGATCACCAGTACAGGCCATGATCTGGTTGACAAAACAAAATTTAGCAAATTTTAAAAAAGTAAAACCCTACAGATTTACATTTTCTGATCGTAGTGTGATTAAACAAACTGCCAATAACAGAAAAATAGGGAAATCTCCCAACACTTAGAAATTAACAAAAATACTTTAAAACAAACAAACAAACAAACAAACCCATGTTTCCATGGAGCAGTCTCCAGAGAAATTAAAAGTGATTTTGAACTGAATGAAAATGCAAGCACAACATGTCAAAATTTTGAGACAAAGTATTTAGAGGAAATCTATACCATTAAATCTATACCATTAAATACTTACACTGGAAAAGTAGAAAGGTGTCAGATTAAAAATGCAGTCTTTGGGGCACCTGGATGGCTCAGTCGGTTAAGCTCTGACTCTTGGTTTCGGCTTCAGTCATGATCTCGGCTTCCTGGGTTTGAGCCCTGTGTCAGGCTCTGTGCTGGTGGCATGGAGCCTGCTTGAGATTGTCTCTCTCTCTCCTCTCCCTCTGCCCCTTCCCCCACTTGTGCTGTCTGCCTGTCTCAAAATAAATAAATACACTTAAAAAATTCAATCTTCCATTTTAAGCTGCTTGGAAAAGAACCAAGGAAACACACAGCAAACAGCACCGGTTGGTTCTGGAGCCAGCAAGTGGATGGGATAGTTCCCACCCATGGCTGCTGAGCTGCAGCACACATGTCAGGGAGGTGTCAAAAGTTTTATTACTCACCTAACGTGTCTGCCTGGGAGAGCGCAGTGGCTCCCAAGCGGGTCTGAAGTGGCTTGAGGCTGTGGGGAGAGGGGCTGGCTTGCAGTGCTAATCTTGGTTGTCAGGTGGGCTGGGGTAGGGTTCCCACCCCTGGGCAAAGGACTTGGAGGAACATTCCACTGAATGAGATGTGCGGAAGTCCAGTCAGTGCGCAAGAAGACACTCAGCACCATCATACATAAAGAACACAAAGTAAAGCAGGACAAGTCACTTCCCCCATCCATGTACTAGAATGGCCACAGTGGAAAACAATAGCCTTTGTGGGTGTTTTTGAAAAGATGATTCCCAATTCATTGTAAGCCCCTTGGCTCAGTCTCCAGAGACTTTGAACGAGTCTCTTTGCACATTCTGACCAGGTTGATGGATGTTTCTCCTGGGGAGAGGTTTCACTCACGTCTGTTTTCTTTTTGTCTTTATTTCCTTTATTTCTGTGACTACCTTCAGTGTATCTTTTTTTCTCATTTTATAAAATTTACCTTTTTCCCCAAAATACTGATTTCAAGAAGAGTTTTTTTTTGTTTGTTTGTTTTTTCCTTTCAGTATCATTCAAGTTGAGTATTCATTAATTTTCCTGAAGAGACCTCTTTTTCAATCCATACCTCCTTTTAAGATAGTATTCCATAGCAATAATATAATTGATTTGTAAATCAATAAATGTGTGAAGATAATAGAAGACCCAGAAAAAAAAATACATTACTTCCTCTGCATTCAGGATCTCCAACCTTCCAGGGGCACCTGGATGGCTTAGTTGGTTAAGTGTCCGATTTTGGCTCCGGTCATGATCTCACAGTTCGTGGGTTCGAGCCCCACATCAGGCTCTGTGCTGACAGCTGAGAGCCTGGAGCCTGTTTCGGATTCTGTGTCTCTCTCTCTCTTCCCCTGCCCTGCACATGCTCTGTCTGTCTCTCTCTCTCTCAAAAATAAACATTAAAAAAAAATCCCTAAACTTTCAGGCACCAAACCTTTGTCTTGCACTTGTACGATTTTGCTCTGAAATATTTAGTAAACCATTTTTATTATCAGACAGAGGCTGAAAGTGTGGGTATTTCTGAGAAAATTATCTGAGGACTCCCCAAAACTGAGAGAACTTCACCAGCCACAAGAATATGTGCCTGAGAGACAGCACAGCAAGTTTCCCAGGGAGGGATATTTGAAGACATGACACTTCTTTCATTTGGGTGATGGCTTTTTCTTCCTAATCTGGTAGCTGTTCCATACCCTGAAATGGTCTGTCGGTCATCATCTGTGACAGCATTTACCATTTAAAATTCAGACCCTGCCTTGGGGCACCTGAGTGGCCCAGTCAGTTGAGCATCTGACTCTTGATTTCGGCTCAGGTCATGATGCCAGGGTCCTGAGTCCCTCGTCGGGCTCTGCACTGACAGCACAAAGCCTGCTCAGGATTCTCTCTCTCTCTTTCTCTCTGTCTCTGTCTCTTTCTCTCCCTCTGCCCTTCTCCCCAGCTCATGCTCTCTCTCTCTCTCTCAAAATAAATAACCGTTTAAAAATAATAAAAATAAAAAAAATTCGACCCTCCAAATACTTGGCGTGCTTTATTATTATGTTTTCCATCACTGGTTAGCTTTCTTAAGTGATAAAATAAATTTGGGTCATAGATTATAATTCTAGGTGAATTTCTCTGAATTATTTGTTACATGGATTTTTAGAAGTAGCATCAAAAACTAGAATTGTGATCGTGTGAACAGGGAGTAATTGATCCTACCTGTTTATTTGAATGAGACGTGCTGGTTTCTAAGAGGTTGTCTATTTTAGGGATTATCTCAAGTTATGTTAATTTCATGGCCTCACTGTCCTCAACATGGAGTGGGAAGTGGCAATGGTTCACACCATTGCATCTAGCTTATTCAGTCTTGCTATTCCAGTCAGAATAAACAAAACCACGTTACAACAGATATATAAATTAGCAGTACAGGAATCATGAGCACATCTCAAGAGCAGGTTCCAGGTGGCCGGTTAGTTAGGTAGAATGTTATACTTTAGGATCGGGCCTGGATGCATTGCTGTGCTAAGACAGGCCCGGGGGGTCACTTAGCTTTCAAGGTTGTGTCTGGAGGACAGACACCACCACTGCAGCTACAGTTGGGCACGTCCAAGGGATCAGACAGTGGTGAGGAGGCTGGAGGGTCTCCAAATGAAATGGTATCTTGTACATGGCCCCCATCATGACCAATGGTCTGGAGCTGTGGCAAGTTGGCATATATTTGTGTGACAAGATGTTCATCATGCAATTGTTTAAATTTTGTGTTTGGTTTAATAATTTAACAATGTGTTAGGAAAGCTTTTATGTGTGTGTGTATATATATACATATATACACACACATATATATACACATATACACACACATATATGTATATATACATACATATATGTATATACATACACATATACATACATGTATATATGCATATATGTGTATATATATGTATATACATATATATGTATATGTTTATATTTATACACACACACATATGTTTTTTACTTCAGGAGCCACATGACTTTGAGGTTTTCCTAGACTTTACTTTTAAAACATTTTTTTAACGTTTTTTCATTTTTGAGAGTCAGCACACAAGCAGTGGTGGGGCAGAGAGAGAGGGAAACACAGAATCTGAAGCAGGCTCCAGGCTCTGAGCTGTCAGCACAGAGACTGAGGCGGGACTCGAACCCACAAACCATAAGATCATGACCTGAGCCAAAGTCAGATGCTTAACAGACTGGGCCACCCAGGTGCCCCCAGACTTTGTTTTTTAAGGCAGGTTTAGGTTCACAGTAAAGGTATGCAAGAATATACAGAGATTTCCTTTTTTTTTTTTTAATTTTTTTTAACGTTTATTTATTTTTGAGAGACAGAGAGAGAGCATGAGCAGGGGAGGGGCAGAGAGAGAGGGAGACACAGAATCTGAAGCAGGCTCCAGGCCCCACGCTGTCAGCATAGAGCCCAAGGTGAGGCTTGAACCCACTAACCGTGAGATCATGACCTGAGCCGAAGTCAGACGCTCAACCGACTGAGCCACCCAGGCGCCCCTATAGAGATTTCTCATATGCCCCCTGTGCCTGCACACACACACAGCCTACCCCCTTATCAACGTCCCCCACCTGATGGTACATTTGTTACAATTGATAAGCCCACACTGATGTGTCACTGTCACCCAAAGTTCCCAGTGTACAGTAGGGCGCACTCCTGGTGTTGTGCATTCTGGGGCTTTGAACAGATGCTTAAGGACATGCGTCCACCATCGTACTGTCCCAGAGAGTAGTTCCACCGCCCTAGAAACCCTGTGCTCCACCTGCTCATACTCCCGCCCACATATATTTTATAAAGATATATTTCCTTTCATGTAGATGACTGCTTTTTTTCCTAATTCAAGAAATATAATATACACATATTAATATATGTAATATTAAAACAAAATATCATATATACATATTAAAACTATGACAGACTATTGTTCAGTCTAAAACATATCCTCTTTGATCCTAGTTTTTCTAAATGCATTAACAGAAATTACAGGTAAGAAATTATGTCTATATCATTTAGCCAGGATTCTAAAAATGAATTAATAATTATTCAGGAACTTTCCTCTTTGAGACAATTACTATGTTGATGTATGACACTAATAAGCTCTTACTTTTAACTGAGATCGAAAGGGAGGCTTGTTTGTGATGTTATTTATGAAATCGATGAGAAACTAGCATGATGGTCAAGAAGGCACTTGTATCTCGGTAAATTAATACACCGACAAGATTTCTTTCTTTGAGGGTAACTTTCTGTGCCGTGAATCTCACCCTTGTTCTATGGAATCATGAAATTCTCCTCGAAAGTTCTCCATTTCATGTCAGATGTTTTAATGAGCAATATCTATCAGCATGCACGTTTGTGAAAGAAGAAAGCCCGGGACGTCTGGCGAAGATCGTTCTCCTTGACCGCTCTCCTAGTTCCCTGTAGGAAGGAGTCAAGGGGGGCATTACATGGAGCGTGGTGTTCGTGTGTGGAGGAGGCTGGCCCGGCGATCAACATTAGCTGGTTAAATACGCACAGTAAACAGCCACAATTTTGTCTTTACAAAGATACATTGAGCAGCAGTGCCCTTTAGGGGTTACAGAGAGCAGAGCTGAGCTACTAAAAATGGAAATTTATTCCTCAACATATTGCTGCTTTAAATGGGGAATATTCTGATGTCTCTAAGGCTCTTCTGGATAATTTTATCAGTTTATGACCCTAATACTTCAAGGCCACGAAATAGCTTTTCCTTTTTTTTTTTCTTCTTTAGAGAAAGTTAGGGTATGTCATCTTTTCCATGAGTGCTGTTTCTCTGTCATCCAAGGTTTCGTCCCTTGATCTAATTAAAAGTATGCCACATTATTTGGCAGAATGGCAGCGCCTGCCTTCTAATACAGAAGAAAGCCAGGTAAAAATGAAACGTGATCAGTAAGTCACCAAAGATGTTTATGGAATTTTCTTTACCGACTTTTTTCTTTAACACGAGCATATTTCTATGGCTTTTTTTTTGGCGCTGCTCTGGTCTCTTGTGTATTAAATGGCTTGCGCAATGTTTAATGAAATAAGCCAACGGCTGCAGAAGCAAAATTACTACGGTGGCAACATATTCACGGTAATATAAAAAGAGTTCGCCATTCGCTAGCAGGGGCGATAACGCTGAGCCCTGTTAATTTGCTTTACCCTTGGGCTGAAAAATGTATTTAGGTCATGAGAAACATATGATCTCGTGTATGGGCCATTTAATAATTTTTTAAATTGATCGTAACTCTTAAATGTCCTTCGCACCTACGTCTTTATTCAAAGTACTTTTTTTTTTTTTTATGGACCCTTTCTGTTGTGTTGCAAAGTTTCTGTAGCAAAGATCATTTTGTTTAGCAAAGCATGTCTGAATATTTCTTTATATTTTTTTCGAACAAGAGTGGAAATACACTCTAACTTGATCCTTCCATTATCGTGCAAATAATGTTGGTTTCTTTGTAGTGTTAATTAACACACCTTTAATGACGTCGCTACTAATTAGGGAGTGCTAGCTCCTGTAGCAAATGCAGATGTAAATACTTGTGCGCAGATCCTAAGAAGTACTTTTAAGAAGACTAGAGAAATGTTAGTCTCCATTTAACCAGACGTTACTCTCAGAAAACTTGAACATGTGTCATGTTAGTCGCTGATCTCTGAAGGTGGAAGTGAATTCTGTTTGATTTACGTAAGGTTTAAAAAGTCCTGATTCACAAGAAGACCCAGCAAAATCATTACGTGAGCAAGGGCAACATGGTGTCCGTGAGCGACTCAAAGCGTGGCGCTCCCCAGTAGGGCCTCTATCAGGAGGCTGGCCTCCATCCATTATTGTCACAGAGATATCCAAAATACAATTTCCATTTGTAACTCACTCAATCTCTGTCCCACTCTCCTCTCCTCATTTCTCTCTAAGCTCAGGACCACCACAGCATTCAAAATAAGTAAATTGTTTTCTGACTCCATTCCCCAGTGGCTACTCCTTGGTGTATCAAGGTCATCGGCCAGAAATTTTTCAAAATCAGCCGGCATGGTGGAGACAGAAGGGCAAGGCCTGGTTCACCGAAAAACTGAGATAGCACACGGTCTGGTAGATTTTATCCACTTCTCATTTATCTTAATTCGTTGTTGTATTGCAGGAAAAATGCTAATGGTTGTTGCATAAAAGCAAAAAAAGCCAACTGAAGGTCGTTTCCATGCAGAGAGTCCATGACTGTTCAGAGCAGAAAAACACTTCTTTTGCCCTCCCTGCGTGCTGCCATTTTCATCAATCAGGATTTCTTGAGTAGCTCGTGTTTGCCACTTCTAAAGAAGACTTTTCCTATCAGTGAATTTATTTATGCCAGGAAATATTCAGTAGGCAACTCACCCACTGTCTTCCCTGCTCCAGCCGGTTCCAAGGTCCCTGTGTGCTGGGTCTGGAGCACAGCTGGGGCATGGTCCCTCATCAAGGAAGGCAATTCCTCGGTATGTAACGAGGCCACCCCGTTTACTTTGTTACTATGATAAGAAAGTTAACAGATGAGATAAACAGAACTATAATTTTGTGGTGCGCGGTTCATCTGAAGGCTCTTCTTTTTATAGTCAAATAGTTGGAGAAATATCGTAGCAACCCGTTTTAAGGATCCAGATAAGAACCTGCCCTATGCCTCTGAGGCACCGTGGGATTTTAAATACACATTATGGCGGTCAATTCGTGTAATTCTTTGGGACAGCCCTGGAGCTTTATCACCTTGCCTGTCTTGCCAGGCCACACCATATTTCCAGCAGAAGGAACACACCAGAGATGATCCTGTATTCCTGCGTTGATGCCCCTACCCACTTCCTGTTTGCCCCAATTTAAATGTTGGTGGAAAGAATTACAGGTGTACTACTAAGCTGATCCCTGCTCCTTCCTCTCACCCCACCAGGACCCAGAGGTTGGTTGGGCTGTGCAGCACGGGCCCAGCCACTCCACTGGTAAGGACTGGAGACGAACGTGGCTTTGATCATTGAGACGACGACTCTAGAATGCAGGGACTCCAGACGGCTGGTCTCACGTGCAGGTGTTAATCCAGCTGGCGAGTAAATGGCAAAGCAAGACTCCAGATTTGCATCCCTTCAAAATCCATGCTCCTTTCTTTCTGCTGCCTTGGCTGGAACAAAATGGGACCCCTGGATGAATTGTTCCTTGGCCACATTACCTTTCTTCAGATCAACAGAAAGAGTTTTATTTGGCCACGGAGATAACAGAATCCAGGTCAAATGACAAAGTTGTGGAAAGTAAGGTCTATCACCTGTGTAGCTCAATCTGTTATTGGTTCCACCGCCTGATGCTATTGTCATACACACACACACAAATGTGTGTCTATACATATATGGGTGTACATGTTTAGACAGACGCGCATTTCTGTATGGTGAGTGTCCAGAAGAATGATGGTGATAGTGGTTATAGCTTGGACGTGAAGAAAGCCCACCAGGGAATGCATTTTGAAATGACTGTGGTCAGCCTAAATAGCAGCTTGCACATTAGGGGTAGTTAGCACATTTTGGCTTCATTGGGCAGTTGGCCTACACCCACTGATGGTCTCCCAAAATGCCATCATCAGTCATAGGGATGGGTCACCAGGCAGAATTATTCCTTGCAGCCCTTTTGCATTTGGCCCTCTGTCCTTCATCAGAAACTGCAGAGTGAGTGGGGAGCACCAAGGGCCCCTAGTGGGGTTCACAGGTGACAGGCAGAGCTCATAGAGATTGGGTGGGAGTGATACCTGAGCTAGGCAGAGACTGCTGGGAAAGAAACTGATTCAAGTCCAGACTGATAGTAACGGCCAGTGTGCTGGGAAAACAGTGGAAGCCAGACTCCTTCTACAGCTTTGGAGGCATGTTGATATCGATGAAGAAGGTTAAATCCTGCCATGCAGTATTATCTTTTTTAAAGAAATGAGCCATATGATATGTTACGTGATAAGTAAGTATGCGAAGTTTTAACATCAGTTATAGACCAATATTGTGAGAATTCTGATGGTTATGGAGTCTAGGAGTAAAAAACGGTGAAAGGTGAGTGGGACCTGGAAAGAAAGAATTTTTGTCATTGTGATTTTGGAGGAAGACACCAGAGCTAGGAGAAAGGGAGGATGTGAAGTCAGTGAGTGCACGGTCTCTTTTCATTAACTAGTATTCTTTGAATTGTTGACTACGTGGTTCCCATGTGGCCAAGCCTTTGGTTTCACTCATTTAAACGACATTGCCAATTTCCTCCTGCTTTAGATTCGTGAAGGCTTTTGTGAAGGACGAAACTTTACTGTGCCTGGCCCCTCCAAAGATTCTGCCCTCCTGTTCCTTGCCCAAGTTTGTTGAATCTTTTTGAATGTCTCTTTCCTTTTTTAAAAAAAAACAATGTAAGTTTATTTATCTATTTTTGTGATAGAGAGAGAGTGGGAAAGAGAAATCTCAAGCAGGCTCCATACTATCAGCGCAGAGCCCAACACAGGGCTCTATCTCACAAACGTGAGATCATGACCTGTGCTGAAGTTGAGTTGGACACTCAACTGACTGAGCTACCCAGGCGCCCCATTTTTGAACATTTTTAATGATAGATTTGAAGTGTGAGCTTAGGGTAACTACTGCCTGGGTTGAATTCTATCTTTGTCCCTTCCAGTGTGAATTTGGGCATGTTACAAATTTTTCTAGACCTCAGTTTTCTCTTGTGCAAGTCAGACACAAAGGTTTTATCAACTCCTAGGGTGGTTTTTGGGCTAGCAAGGTGCAACATTAAAAATGGCCGACACATGGTCAATATTGGCTTTTATGATCTAAAGCTATTCTTAATTCTTGCATGAGCTATTCTCTTCTTAACAACTTTCTTTTTTATAGATACATGACTGATACATGAGATCATTCTTTTTTTTTTAAATTTTTCAAAAATGTTTTTATTTATTTTTGAAGGAGAGAGAGAGAGAGACAGAGCATGAGCAGGGGAGGAGTAGAGGGAGAGAGAGAGGGAGACACAGAATCTGAAACAGACTCCAGGCTCTGAACCATCAGCATAGAGCCCAATGCAGGTGTTGAACTCACAGACAGCGAGATCATGACCTGAGCCGGGGTTAGACACCCAACTGACTGAGCCACCCAGGTGCCCCTACACAAGATCATTCTTTACCCAAATTTGCTAGCACAGAACTGCCCATTCCCTCCGGCTCACATACTATGAATTTGAAGTCAGCTCCTGCTTCTCACCTTTAGGCCACTCATATTTAGCTATTTATTTTTCAGAGCACTTTGATCATTGCTTTACAACCCAAACTGGATGTCACTGACAATTTCAACATAATTGTCAGTAGCTCTGAAAATATGTGATATATTATTTCAGCGGTTTTCTGCTAAATGCTCAACTGTTGGCTCCCAGATTTAAAAAAAAAAAAAGTACATTAGACCTGTGTACATAGATTTATTATAAATTGTACTCATATAAAGGAGGTGTAGTGCACAACTCATACATAAGAGCCACATATGCAATAAATGTCATTACAAACTCCATACAGCTAATTGATTCTCCTGCAGATGGCTCTCATTGATTTTCGCCAAACTCTTGTATCTCTAGGCAAGCTGATTGTGCCCGATGAGCAAGCATGATTGTGGCATGAACGTTGGTTTATTAAAGTCAAACAGAAATACGTGGAGACTTCACTATTTCACCAAGTGTGTCACTGAGTTCTCTGATGTTTTGGATACTAGTTGTCAAAGAGTGGAAGGAAATCTCATCAAGAGTTTTGCTCTTCACAAATTAATAGCTGCAGACATGAGACACTTTTGAATTTAAACTGCATTATTAACATTTTCCATCATTTTATTAAGTCTATATCATCCACCAAACATTAAATCAAGACCTGGTCACTAGTGTTGGCCCGTCCTCATGGCTTTCAAGCTACCAACATGAAGTCACTGATTGATTGCCAGGTCGGGAAGAAACCCACAGTAGCACATGGTTCCGTGGCATTCCTGCCATAGAGATAGAATAAATAAAAATCACCTGTGAACGTAGGTAACAGTAACATAATTAGGAACAACACAGTTTGAGTATAGATAACCTTGGTTTTTAATGTAATTTATTTAATAATAGGTTCATGCAATTTGCTTTCTCATAATGTCTGTGTTTGACAAGGAGCCCGCAATATTCCTGAAAATCTAGCAAACAGCCCATGCCATGTGCAACAAGCTTGTTCCAGTATGACGCTGTGTTCAGGTTCATAGCAAGACAGACCACCCATGGCTCACTCTGGTCTATGTGAATGGCATTTTATTTGTTTTCCTCCAGCTCATGCCCTGTAATCCACTTCTGTTCCCCTTACTTCTCAGTTTAGCGTTTGTTACGCCTTTCCAAAGTATGCCTAAGACACCACGACATTTAAAAAATATACAAGGAGAAAATAAGATTCCTTCTTTCAAACTTGGATTATGAACTCGGAACAGGACACAGACAATTATCAACCAGGGAGCTAACAGCGTCGGGAGGGGAAGGCCTGCAGGGGGCTTGGGAGAGCCTGAGAATTCATGGGGAAACTTGCAGAGGCGAGGCTTGACCTCAACTTGAGCTAGGACTTCCTGAGCAGACACAGCGGAAGGCACACCACTTATTTTGTGCAACAAATACTTCTGGAGAGCTCATGCATTCCCCATTCAGGAGGAAATTTCCTAAACACGTTACAAATATTAACTCATTTAGTGCCTGTAACGACCCCGTGAGGCAGGGACTATTACATAGCACTCAACAGGCAAGGAATCTAAGGCACCAAGAGGTCAGTAACTTGCCAAGTTAGAAGCACAGGCTGAATGTGAGGCTAGGCAACGTGATTCCATGGTGTGTGCTGTCAACCATCACATGGTCTTCCTCTGCCACTACGACAGCATGTGACCACCTGCATTTCTGTGGGTAGCGCTGCATCATGGGCCACGTGGAACAGAGGGGGGATAACCCAGCTGGAGATGCAGGAGGGCACCACGTGGCGGGGGTCTTGGTAGCCACAGGAAATTCTTGCATTGTGTTCCATGGGGTAGAAAAGTCTTGAATGACCTTTGAAGAGCAGTACAACAGATTTTGAGTTTTATCGTCAGTGAGAGAGCTCTCTTATAGATTTATTGCACGGGTGTGCCGCACCGAGAACTTGTTTGATTATACTATGCCAATGAGGCATATAAAAAACATTTTCTTACTGTGTGTCTCTTCAGAAATTTTATTTGCTACTGACCATTGTCTGCCGAGAGCCAGCCATGTTTGTGTGGATCAGCCCTTGGGTCCCCTGTGTAAATTGGACTAGTAGAAATATTTATTGCAACTCATATACAATCCCTGTTGATGAGCACCTACTTTGTTCCCCGCTGTTTTGTCGTGTACAAGCAGCACAGCTATGACCGTTCTGAGAAATTCTCCAGGGTCCCCTGTGCAAAGCGTTCCCCGAGATGCGCCTGCGGGAGGCGGTACCGTCGCCGTAGGACCTATAATCCCACGACTTCACAACTTCAATGTCAAGTTGTTTCCCGAACGAAGTCTTCCCAATTTGAATTCTTAGTGCCCCGGCACTACAGCGCCATTGATCCATTTCCTCACCAGTAATTTATATTATCATATTTCTCAAGTATTGCCAATTCGGTGAGTGTGAAATGGAATTTCTTTGGAATCGCAATTTGCATATCCCGGATTTCTGCGTAGTTCGGGCCTCTTCCGCAAGTTAATACAGGGTCCGACCTGACTCTTCTCCTGTAAACAGGTTGTTTATCACTTTCGTTCATGTGCCAGTGAAATCCTTTGTCTGCTGCCTCTTGGCTTGTGGTCTGTCTTTGCATTTCCCTCATGGTACTTATTCATTAATACAAAGTAGGTCAGTCCTTCATTGATTCCTTTAATTAACAAACATTTATTCGTGCTTGCTCTATTCCAGGTGCCGTGGTGGGTGCTGGAGAGGAAAGATGGGGCAGAGCAGTCTAAAGCGTATGTGCTCTTGAGGTTGACATTCTTGTGACTCCAGGGTTTGGGATGGAAAGTTTGAGGCTGTGAAGCTCTATGGGGAGAAAGGCCTACACCTATGGCTTATTTTTAATGGGTAAGCTTCACTCCTGGTGGCTCGTGTCCCTCGCATATATGGTGGTTCCTAATGTTCAGCTCCATTTGCTTGCTTTTAATCCCTGTTAATGCAGAAGCTCTGGATGGAGAAGGCCTTCCCGGGAGATAACTCGTGAATCCTTCTGCAGAAGCCAAGGCTGCTGGTGAGTTGAGACCACGTTAGTCCTTCTATTGACACCTCTCAGGGCCCCGTCTTACCTCCTGCCCTCACCCCTATCCTGTCCTCTTGACAGCCACCAGCTCTTTGCCTGTGTAACAGCCCCTCTTCTCAGCTGCATGGCTGGAGGGCTTCTGCTTCGAGGTTTCTTGGGACCGACGTTTGGTCTCATACGCGCCTGGTCTGGAAGTGCACGAGATTTTTTTTTTTTTTTTAATTTTTTTTTTTGGGACAGAGAGAGACAGAGCATGAACGGGGGAGGGGCAGAGAGAGAGGGAGACACAGAATCGGAAACAGGCTCCAGGCTCCGAGCCATCAGCCCAGAGCCTGACGCGGGGCTCGAACTCACGGACCGCGAGATCGTGACCTGGCTGAAGTCGGACGCTTAACCGACTGCACCACCCAGGCGCCCCTGGAAGTGCACGAGATTTAACCGCCCCTGAGCACAACCTTGACCACTGGGAGACAGGGTATAGTGGATCAGTTCTTCTTCCCTTTTGTGTCTTTTGGGTGGAAAACGCTAAGCCACAATCCCCTTGTCTCCTCAGTGTGTCCTGGGGTGGGCGTTCAGTGACTATGCCGAATCAGTCGAGAAACACAGGAGGAAATCCCACGGAGGGCTGTGCTCCTGAGATGCATCTGTTGGTTTATGTGAACGAATGAATTCTGTGCGGATCCGCTTGTGCCTGAGACTCCATGGGGACTTGTCGACCAAATTACTTCTAATTTGAATCAATCTTGCCTTCCGTGTATTGAGGGGTGTTTTTGACAGAAATTTGAGGTATCGCTGGCTGTTTGATTTCTCCCTACCCGTTGGTTGTGAATTAAAATGGTGTATTTCCACTCACACCAGAAATGTTATTCTACTGATTGAAGCAGAGATTTTATGATTCATTTATACCAAAATTCTGATTAAATATTAAGCTAGTGAAAATCTGTATCAAACCTTTTTAAAAGTTGTGCAGTCAAAGTAATTTTTCTAATTATTTCAATTTCCAACAACCTGTTTGTTAGTATCCAGACGTAGCCTCTGTTTGGGCATGACAGGAAAAGATATGGTCGTCAATGATGGAAGTGCCAGAAAAGGCATTATTGGTTGTAGCATCTTGGCACATGCAGGGCAAGCCCATAATCACAATCCTCTACTGGACTAATGGATTCATTCTTATCAAGTTTGTAGATAAACTTTATGACCACAACTTTCTGTTTATCTCCTCCATTGTACTTCTTTCTGCTACATTTACGAGTGACATTTGAACAGCTGAGGGTTTTCTTTGAAACTATTTTTCCATTAAGATCAGCAATCATTTGCAAACTTGTGAATTCATTAAAACCTATTTTGAAAGAGAGTGGATATATTAATGCAAAAACACTGTCAGGCCTTGAGTATGATTGAATCTGATGTACTTCCAAACTCCTTTTGAGAATTTGCAGAGAAATGGATTTCAGTTAGTTTCAGATTCAAATTCTAACCTAAATTAAAATGCTAATCATTAATTTTACTTCTACAAGGGTTAAAATATTTACACAAAAAATGTAGACGTTCGATAGGAAAAGTCGTTTATTGTTTTAAGACTTGGCATAAAAGGCATACAATTTTTTTTTCAGTATAACCACTGTATTTCATAGATTTTATTTGTTAAGTGAATACTGAAATTGTGTAGGTATCTTGTTACAATGCAAATACATTTATTTTGTTTAAAAATATTACCTTTCCTCTTTTATTGCTTATAGAAGTAACACGAGTTTGTAGCTGAAAATAAAGATTATGTCTGAATAAATATTCAACTGTTTTGCTGTTTATTTGTTAAAATAGGTATTTGATGGCTTGGCCCTAATGACAAAACTTTGTTGAATTTTTCTTAGTATATATATTAACTCTCATATTTATAGAATTGGTATAATTGTAATTCACCTTTTAGAAAAAGATTACTGATACATTGTGTTTTACAAGTGCATTCTTAAAGTCAATGAACATATTACGATAGCTTCTACATATACCTCAGTACAAACAATACATGTTCTAAAATTAAAACTTATCTATTCATATAAATCCATTTATCATAGATGGATCAAGTTGGCTCAAATACATCGCCAGGTATACAGATGGCAGGGTTAGATTCTGTCACACGCTGTATGAAGAAATGTCTTGTTTTTGTAATGGGTTTCTCCCTATTTTTGGTACACCCCAAATCTATGTTCAATAGATATAATTAATTCAGTGTCATGGACGGGGTCATATGACCAGTCATACAAGCAGGAAGTTCCTTTCACAGGATCCTGGGGTTGAAAGGCTGATGCGTGACAGAGGCTTCACTTTTCTCATTCACTCACATTTCCTCACAATACCTACTTTTATCCCTTTTAAAATACGCTTTTTACTTTTTCTCGTTCACAATTTTGTCTCCAAAGATTTGTCAAACACTGTCTTTCAAAGAGTTCACGGAAAACCAGCTGTGGGACAGGAAATGGAGTGGGGCCGAGCTTCTGGTACATTCTGGCTTCTCTAAACTCTCATGACACTGAAGTCTCATGGAGGAAGCAAAATACCTCCCCAGGCATATTACGACGTGGGCCATTTTATAGCACAATTTGAATTTCCTTTGGTTGGAAATGACTGACGTACAGTGCTGGCAAAGGGTGGCTGTGATCTGTGGGTGATCAGGAGGCCTTCGATGGAAGATATGCCTTGTCACATTGTGTCAGATTTTGCCAGGTGATAAGAGGGACAAAGCAAGGAATACCACCAAGGCTCGAATCTCACGTACCTCTGTCTTCCAGGTCCCAAAGACTGGTATTCTCCAAGGTCTTCTGATAATGCACCCATGATTTTCTTGACCTAAGCTCAAGTTAACATAGAAGAATAGGATAAGCTGTTGCCTTGGGCCAAGTGTCATTATGAGTGTTAGGATGTCTTTTAAGAACCGATGTCTCTCTAGAATCTTAGGGCAAGCAGACGACTAAAATGACAATTATGTACAAGGCGATGAAGTGAATATTCACTCATTTCTTATTGAAGTACGTAAAATGCACACGGATATACATGTTCTAGGATTCAGTAAGGATATTTTACATAATAATGAAATAAGACAATATTTGTAGGTAAAATAAGATCTCCTCTCAGTGTTTAAGGATGTGGACTCTCACAGGCTGCTTGGGTGTGCAGCACAGCTCTGGAATTGACTTGTTACTTGGCCTTGAGCATGTGCTATGGATGGAATGTTTGTTTCCCCCAAATTGATATGTTGGTACCCAACCCCCAGAGATGGTGCTAGGAAGTGGGGCCTTTGGGAGGTGATGAGGTCATAAGAGTGGAGCTCCCGTGAAGGGATTAGTGTCCTATAGGAGAGTCCCCAGGGAGCACCCTCGTGGGAACACAGCAAGAAGACGTCGTCTATGAACACGAAGTGGGTTCCCACCACACAGCGCATCTGCTGGTGCCTCGATCTTGGACTTTCCAGCCTCCAGCGCCATGTAGGGCAAATTCCTGTGGTTTTACTCACCCATCTGTGGTGTTTTGTTACAGCAGCTGCAGTGGGCCAAGGTAGCATGTTACCTGGCATTTTCCGCTTCTGAAATATGGCGGATAACAATCGGAAACATGTCCTCTGCATGCACACCACAGACACTCACAGCCGCAAGAGTGTAAATGCGTGGGTGCTTTAGCCACCAACAAGTCCTTGCCATTCTTCCCAATGGAATGTGTGATTACTATCACTTCCTTATTCTCTTGAAGTCCTGAAGTGCACAACGTCCTTGCCGTGGTGGGACCTTGGCGCAGGCACGTCCGGCTGCTTGCGCACTGTGGCTAGTTTACGAGACCCTGGGAGTGGCAGGGAGAAATGAAAAGAAGAAACTGCATAACTATTAGATTGTAACGTTTGATCAGTAGGTTGACAGAATTATGGAACTGGATACGCAGCAGAACCAGAGAGCTACCCTCGTGGCAAGATCATGCAAGCGATTTTATCACCCAGTTGTAAGAAATGATTATCTTAAATAGTCTCCCTCAGCACTGGGCAGACATAGTTAATTATCCAGTCGTTTCTAGGGCATTTCAAATAACTTCTATGAACCTGTAGCTCATTAAAAATTCTAATGCACAGAGTCATTTAGATTCCACTCTAATCCTCATGTGTGCATTGTTTTGAAATTTTCTCTAACCGTTATTTAAAATTCCTTTTGAAGTCACTGCCACTCTATACCCTGACAAGGAGGATGCTAAGAATTATGTTTTATAAAAACTTTCACTGGGAAAAATGCGTGGGACAACGGATCTCATAATTCTGAAGAGAGAAAAACAGGTGTGCCCTATCAAACGGACTTAAAATACGATGCTCCGATGAAGAGGGGGGCGGGGCTTTGAAATATTCTATTGAAGAGTTGTCAGAAAAGGGCATTATAAGCAACCCCCCCCCCCAATTATTCATTCACAAAGCAAAACAAAAGCAAAATATCCGTGTAGGGAGGTACTTCTGACACCAGAATTACAAACAAGACTATGTGACAGTAACCCGCCCGCAGCAGCCGGTTCACAGGGACTGTGTGTGTTGTTCTCAAAGATGATGTTTAAATTCATTTTAGTTTGTGGGCGACAGGGGCCACTGAGAGCTTTGACATACAAGTTGGACTCCTCTCACTCCGTCTCCCTCCCTCTCTCCCTCCCCTTCTTCCCTCGGCCCCCTTCCCACTGCTGTAATCAACTTAGAAGGGGCAGAAAACAAGATTTCTTGTCCAATTTTTTCAAGGATTATTATTCATGTTTTTTTTTTGTTGTTGTTTTTTTTTGCTGACCTCAAATTTTCCACCATGACCAATAGTCTGGTCACTGCACAGGGAGGATCCTGAGTCCTGACCTGCTCCCTGCCCGTGTGCAGGGACGGGACAGTCACGGCTACCCTGTGGGAGGTGGGATGGGCAGGTGTGCACACAGGACACGCAGGCTGCCTTGGATGGAGGGTGGAAGGAGGGACGGGGGAGTGAGGCTGGGGACGGGGTGGGTGGTTGGGACATGCCTCCTGCTCTAATGGTGACATGAGACGGCCCTCTGTGACCCAGCACAAAGCCAGGTCCTCAGTGACAGTAAGCAGCCTGGACTCAGGATGTGCATGTCCTGCAGGGGAGGGAATGGAGCACAGACAGGTGGCATCATGCTGAGCGGTTGGGTGCGATCCACAGAACCCACAGTGAGTCACAGATGCCCATCGCGGGCGGTGTTGACCACGTGCCGCCCCCCCGGGGCCCCAGGTGAGGGGGACTTCGCGTTTTTTCTGCAGGTTCTCCCTGAATGGACAGCAGTGGGACCCCTGTAAGGGTCAGGGGAGTTGGGGGGAATTGGACAGAGTCTCCATGTGTGTGAGTCAGGGTTCCCCAGAGAGACAGAGCTGCTGGCTGTGAGTGGAGATACAAATGACTCATGATGACGGGCAGGCTCAGGTGGCTTGCAGGCTCAGGGGCCCCACTGTCTGCCACCTGCAAGCTGGACACCCAGGAGGGCCTGTGGGGAGTCTGAGGCCAAACACAAAGGCCAGAGGACCAGGAGCAGTGATGTCCCAGGGCAGGAGACGGACGCCCCAACTCAGGCAGAAAGAAAGGCCACTTGGGCCCTGGGGCGGTTGAATGGCACTCTCCACACTGGGGACAGTGACCTTCCTTGTTCAGTAACCCCTGCCAGAGACACCCCATGGACACAACTCTGAATGTCGGCCAGCTTTCTGGGGGCGTCCCTCCGCCCCATCAGGTTGACCGACCACGTGTTACCGCTCGGGAACGGCAGGGATATCCCTTGGGATATGTTCTTTCCTGGGGAAGAAAGAACACGGAGACCCAGGCCCAGAGCCCGCTTGAGAAGAAAGCAGAACCGGGAAAGGAGAAGCTGGCACCCCGCACACCGGCCCGGCAAGCACCGGCTTTCTGCTGCTGGAGGGGAGGGGGCCAGGGCCGGCCCCACTGAGCCACTACTGACTGGGAGGGTTTGGTTGGGATTGATGGATTGATTTAGAGCACAGGGAAGGAGCAGAGAGAGAGGGAGAATCCCAAGCAGGCCCCATGCTGTCAGCCCAGATCCCCACGCGGGGCTCAAACTCATGAACCGTGAGATCATGACCTGAACTGAAATCAAGAGTCAGACGCTTAACCGACTGAGCCCCCCAGGTGCCCTTTGGGGACGTTTTGAATCCTGGAAACCTTTCCGACTTTCAGAAACAGTCAGGCAGCATTTAATTTCCCCAAATAGCTCCTCCTTTCTAGCCCCTCGTACTTCCCTCTGTAATTCTTCTCCCCACTTCCAGAAACACACATCTTAGACATTCTGTTATCGAGGAGCTCACGACGGCAACGCCAGCTTATTTGTTTGTTGAGGTTCCCGGGGGATTTTGTTTGCTCTTGTTCTTGAAACACATTTTCTTGGGGCAGGTAATTCTAGATTGGCATTTACTGTTCTCTCCATGTACTGAAGATGCTGGATTTTGAAAAGTCAACATTGGTCCAAAAGGATTGTCACTCTCTCCCTCACTGCTTTTATGACATTTTGTGTTTGACGTTCGTGCGTTTTTCTATATGTGGTGGGTTTGAGGGGGATATGTTCTAGTTGGGGTTCTTTGTGATTCCGGAAATTGAAGAAGAATTTCTTTTACCAGTATACACACATGTGTGTTTGTTTTTTTAAATATTTTATTTCCTCCACGTTTGTTTCTTTTTTTCTTTTAGGGTTCCAATCCCGTACATGTTTGTGCCTTTCCAGATAGAATAGAATAGAATTCTTGGTCATTAACTTCTCTTGAATATTTTTCAAATTTTATCTTCTTGTGCTGGATTTTGAGCGCTATCTTTTTTTTTCTCTTTTTCAAAAAAAATTTTTTTAATGTTTATTTGTTTTTGAGAGAAAGAGAGAGAGAGAGAGATCAGGGGAGGGGCAGAGAGAGAGGGAGACACAGAATCTGAAGCAGGCTCCAGGCTCCGAGCTGTCAACACAGAGCCCAACATGGGGCTCGTACTCAAAAACCGCAAGATCATGACCTGAGCCGAAGTCGGACACTTAACTGACTGAGCCACCCAGGGGCCCCTGGGTCCTATCTTTAAAAGTTTCTCCTAGTTGCTTTTTGGTCTTTTGACTACAATCAAGCATAGTAATTGTCTTCCTGTTTTCCTAGTCTCTCTTTAAATATGTCTACTCTGTGATTAAATATATACAGTAAGTTTTAAATTTTAATTATTGTATTTCAATTTGTAGATATTCTGCTTGATACCTATTTTTTTCAAATCTACTTGATGATTTTTTTAATGGACATTTGGCCTTTACTCATATTTAAACACTAATTTTTTCAGTTTAAATATTTTAAACATACTGTTTTATATTCAGTTGTGATTATTCTAATATTTAAAGGTTTTTCAGTTTTGATTCTTTTTTATAGTTTTTGCTGTACTGTTCTGTGCATGGCATACCGTTTCTGTCTTTTTTTTAAAGTTTTTTTTTTAATGTTTATTTATTTTTGAGAGAGAGAGAGAGAGAGAGAGAGACAGAGCGTGAGCAGGGGAGGGGCAGAGAGACAAGGAGACACAGAATCCGAAACAGACTCCAGGCTCCAAGCTGTCAGCACAGAGCCTGATGCGGGGCTCGAACCCCCACACCGTGAGATTGTGACCTGAGCCGAAGTCGGAAACCCAACCGACTGAGCCACCCAGGTGCCCTGTTTCTGTATTGATTGTGATTATTAACTGTGAACTCATATTGTGTGGAAGTTTCCCTGTGAGAAGTGGCTGAGGTTAAATGTGGGGTCTTGTAGAGCAAATTTGCATTTGATAATGCAAGTTTACTGTGTTTGTTGCCTACGGGGGTTTCTGACTTACATTCCTGGGTGAGGTTTTACTCTGACCACCCAGGTACTAACACCCTGGGAGACATTCCCCGGGAGGGGAGGAACTCCCTGTGGGTGAGTTCTGAGCCTGAGGTATCTTTTCCTCAACCCAGGGGTGCAATTTAAGGTAGATATTTGGCCTTCTCTCCTGGTGATGGACAGCTTCTCTCTGCCATCCCACTTAGCTGTGTCCCTTGGAGTCCCAGTGATTCCGATGTCCCATCGGATTTTCGAGTTTGGGGACCACAGCCGTCATCTCCCGCTCAGCCGCCCCCAGAGCTCTAGAAAATCTAAGGCTAAAGTCACTTGGGTTTGAAAAATGCCCTCGGGGTCAAAGCCTCAGCACCAATGCTTAACTCTACTCCTCCTGTTTTAACTGAGTTAGGGCCACTGGGGGATCCTCACGGTATTGAGGGGTAACTGGTGTAACAGCAGATTTTAACATGTATCTTCTCCAGCACCACTGGCTTCTGGTGGAAGGGTCCGTTTGCACACCTAGTTGACCCTACCTCTGGACATGGAATTCCCAGCATCACGTGGTAGCAGCTGGGTGTAGACGGGCTGTGCACCCGCTGGACAGGGGTCCAATCTGGCCCCTTCCCTCCTCTCTGCTGCAAGAGGGTGGTGCTAAGAGCTGATCCTGATTCTGTGTTGGCTCAGGGAGATTCTAAAATCTGTGGTGTGCTTTGTTCGTTCGTTTTGCATGAATTCTGTGGAAGGCTTTCCGGCCACATCTCCTAACAAACGGCGTCATTTTAGAGTCAGGGGGCAAGCCGTTTTACCTTGACCGGCGTCCGTCGCCAGAGCTCACCGGCCCTGCTCCTCGCCGCCACCTGGTGCAGGACACAGAGGGACTGCTTTGGTCTTGTCGCGTGGGGCCCTCTGCAGCATCCCCATCGGCCACCGCCACGCAAGATGGCAAGTCGGCTGTAATGCAACGACATCAACATCTCTGCTAATAATTCCCAATCAGCAGCGTTTTTCCAATAACCAAATAGTGTTTATTAGTCCCACACCTGCCCCATGCTGCTGCAGGGTACCTTCACCGTATCATCATTAATTAGGGTAATTGAATTCCTCTTTTATCATTGTTCGGCGATTACAAAGTCACTTTGTCAGGCATAAATTACTTGTTCATTATTATGGAAAAATTTGTTTCTTAACAAACTTCAAACAACATATACGTTATCTTCTGTACCACACTGTCTTCTAGGAAATAGATACCATTTTCCACACTGAATAAGTAATTCAGAAGGACATTTCTAAATAATACCTCATCCGGCTTTATGTTCAGTCTATGCTATTTCAATGCTTCATTTGACTGGGATCTACAAAGTGATATAATTCATCTTTAAAGTTAGCATCATTTTCCTCTCTTCCCTTGGAAAAGCTTTTTGATGGATATATTCCTGTCTGAAAGTCTCACAGCACTTTTAAAAAACCTTAGTGTTAGTTAGCATTGAGATGCTGTGAGCCCTGAATATGTGTATATGTCTACGTAATATGTATATATGTAAATATACGTATGTGTATATATCCTTATCATGGTGTTAGTGGTATGAAAAAGTGGCATTAAAAACACTGAAGGACCAAAGCTATACCTCCAGTCAGGAAACATCTTCCACTTAATTTTAACTTCAATTATAAAATTAATTATATGATTTTAATATTGGATAGGAACCCCCTTCTTTTGCCTTGCCTACTATTGTACAATGCCTCCTAACACATGAAACTTGAGTCAGAATCACCTGGAGTGATGTGGACAAATGGAGATCTCCATTCCCAGAGCCAGTTTAAAGTTCTCTGGGTGTTTTTCTGTACTTTGCGTTGAACACACCCCGCAGGTGATTTACGAAATCTTAATTCGATGGCTCTCTTGTCATTCAGCCTGTAGGGGAGGCGACACATCACCTCTGTCCTCTTAGGGTCTCCTGGCAGGCCTGAGAACTATGTTCACAGAAGACCGGTGACCAGGAGGAAATAGTTCTGAACGTCTGGATTTATTTAATGTAAGTTTGACATGACACTGGAGCCCTACTGAGGAACGGAGACCCCAGGATGAAGCCAGGCCTGAGTGCTGATCTAGGGGGTGGAACGAAGAGATGCATTCGTAGAAAAGTAACTAGAATGTGTGGGGGAGTAAGGGGAGGTAAGGGTTAGTTTAACAAGGTTTAACAGATTTTCCCTCCCCCAGTCTCTGGTGACAAGCGTGTGTCCTTCCTCCTGGTATAGGGAGAATGGCTTTCACAAGGGGGTTTCATCTCCTGGAAGCAAAGGGGGTCGGGGTCAGACCCCCATCTTGCACCTGCTGTCTTCAAGTGCCTGTAGCTTTAAATAATCCTCACGCCAAAGGGGCATGTTTTGGGGTGGCGCCTTCTGCCACCCTGCAGCCCTAAATCGCATCTACAGCCACCTCTTTGAGTGGAGAACATTATGCGTCCTCTGTGCCTCTCAATCCACGGGTTGAGGGTTCCATGCGGACCTACCTTGCAATCTGCTCTCTGACCCTGTTGCTGGCGGCTGATGCTTGTCTAAGTCTTCTCCAGAGCTTAGGAAGATTCGGGTACATTTGTTTCCGGGCCCTCCCACGGGCCAGCTTGCCTTCCGTGCTCTCTTAGACGAGATTCTAACAACTTGCTTATTCCTTTTTCTCCTGTAACTGAGAAGTCACCTGGGGGTCACGGAAACTGTTGGTGGGAGAGTCCATCCCTGACTCAGGATTCAGTTATTTTTGTTCCTCTGAGACATCTTTCTGGAAGTCTGATAGTTTTAGTCTTTTTCAAACATATTTCTTAATATCTGGAGTTAAGGAATATTCAGAATGTCCAATGCTCCAAGACCTTGTTCCCTACATACCAGCCCTTTGCTGACTTGATGAAGATTAATATGGCCGCCTTGCAAGCTACTTATTCAAGATGGCAGTCCTCACTTGGGAAGGTCCTCTTTTGATCTCTTTTTGAACACCAGCCGGTTCTTGCCTGAGGTCACTTTTTTTGGTAATATTTTGCAGGAGAAACCATGTCATAGCCACGATGCAAGAAAACTGACCATTCTCAACTGCTGGCTTACACTGTGGACTCCATCGCTACGTGGTGTTTTCCCGTATACGCAGACAGTGGTTTTAGCAGATATTTTACCACTGCATATAACTTTTCCGATTCCAATACCAGACGTTTTGTGCTCTGTTGCCCTAGTGGTAGATTTTTCCGTGTGTTTTATTTTTTTCCTACGACAACACTCATCGTGGTGCCATTTTACATGTTAGATAAAATGATGCTAGGTATGTTAACAGGTAAGTTTTCAAACCTCAGTCATTTATAGTAAAAGAAATCTAAATCATCCTCAACTGACCTTGAAATTAAATATTCCTGGCTGGGGGAGACTCTCCTCCAAGGACACCATAAGGGACAGGATGTCCTTCCATCGTGCAGTCTGCTGTTTTCAACAAGTAGCTCCCAAGGCGGTCACGTTAGTCTTCATCAACAAGTCCGCGAAGTGGGGGGAAAGGCAAAGTGCTTCCTGGAGGCGGCAGAAACCATTTCCATTTCTATTCCATTCATGAGAAGTGCTCTCCACAGTCTCGTAGACCCATGGGTGGCATAGACGCATCGTTCCTCCACGCGTCGTCTCTTCTCAGAAGCAGCTTCTTCCTGCAGAGGGCATAGCAATCCTGGTGGGCAGTCACCTCTGCCAGCGGGTATTTGGGAGGGCTCTCCGAATGAAAGGATTGTACAGACAAAACTGCAGAACATTTCCTTGGTTGATTTGCTTGGTGAGTCCCAGCAGAGTAAGGATTTGGGGTTGGTGGAGGACAGATCCTAAGCAGTAAGTTAATGCTTTAGATGCCAAGCTGTGGCACGTAGAAAGGTATAGATCATAAGCTCAAGTCCATCATGCAGTCTGAAATTAAATTTTATTTTTGAGTACGTGCATTTTTTTTTTCTGGGAGATTGCCCATAGCTTTCTTTGGAATCTAAAAGGCTTCGTTATTGAGCCCATTAGGTATTTAGAATGGACACAGGTGATGAAGGGTGGGCGCCGTGGCTACTCTGAGAGAATTCCCATCTCAACTGCTTCTGTCCACTTTTGTGTGACTGTGAACAAGTTACTGTTTCTCTCTGAGCAGCTTTTTCTTATTTGCAGAGTAAATAATGGCATCACCTCCACCTGGATGCTGGAGAATTAAGTGAATCGACGTGTACAAGCACTCTTTGCAGTGCCCACACATAGTACGTGCTCAGCGAATGTTAGCTGTTTCTCTGCTCAAAATTCTGCAGATGTTTGTGCTATGAATGAAGAAAGAAATGGAAGGTAAGAGGCTACTGCCATAAAGAGGATAGACAAAAGGGGCAGATGCAGAGGAGGCATTAAACTGGTCTGCAATTGTGTAGAAGCCCTTAGCTGAAATATATTCGCTGTGGAGCTAGTCTTTTTATATCACTCATTTTCCAGCAATTTGCATGACATTAACTATAATTATCACTGTTATTACAATTACTATTATTGTTTGGCTCTCTTCCTAAAGCTAAATGAGTATCTGTTAGGGGCGGAGGCTGGCCGTTCCTCTCGCGGAGTTAACAGTGGGACCATAGTTTGGAGTTCCAGCATCCGTGACACAGAGTTCTAAGTGATTTTTTTTATCCAGTTTTGCCTGCAGCCAATAGGCACACTCTGCATTAAGCCCAGTTCTTTGCTATATCGAAGACTTAAAATGCACAGTGTTATAGACAACATGGTGATAACACGTTGTCCAACAGAACTTCCTTCCAGACTGGAAAAGTCCTGCACCTGCTCTATCTAATAAGGTCACCCAATTCCTACCATAGTCATGTTGAACATGGCTCAACTATGACAATTCAACAGCCAAAATGTCCTTCCTATAACCAAAGGCCCAAATTTTAATTTTATTTCATTTCAATTAATTTAGAGTCACATGGCCACATGTATCTTGTGGACACAGTATATGACAATGCAGCTAAGCTGTATGAAATCTAATGTAGGAAACCGACCAAAGAACCGTTTCGACCAGGTACCAAAGTGAACCCGGATGAGGAGCAGTGAGGTTGAGCCTTAGCGCGAGAACACTTACATGGTGAACGGTAGGTGAGAAAAATCAAACGTGGTCACGGGGAGTCCAGGTACCCGTCTTCCTGGGAAGACGCAGCGGGAACATGGCCTTTTTCCTGTCAGTGACGTGTCTGAGCATCAGGCTCCTGTTCCTATTGATGGAGCAGATGTCACAGGTGCCAGTTACTAAAAATGAGACACGGTTATCGACATTTTGATAGAATTCAATTATATATTGTTTAAAGGCCTGAATGTTTAATTGTGTTTGAGGGACTTAAAACTCCTGAGTAGTCCAAGGTAGTCATCAGTTCACTCTCTTCCACATGCTGTTCTCCCAATGTCATCAATTCCCATGCTCCATGAGGCGTTGCTTCTCTGTCTGTTGTATCAGACCGTCTTTCACGTGTCTGAGGACGTCACTGCCCTGATTAAAACCCTTCATGTCCTGTCCTTGCACCGAAGACAAAATCCCAGCCCTGGAAATTCCCAGACCTTGGGTGACGCAGGCCCTCCGTGTTCCCACTCTCATAGCCCTGCATGTCTGTCCTTACGGCTCTTGACACCATGAATACCACAGTCAGGCAGTCCCATCCACCTGAACTGAAGGCACCTTGACCCTGTACACCTTGCCTTCTGCTCCATTTTTGTTTCTTACTACTGCAGAGAAATTATTTGTGTTTTTGCTTGATCCACATGTTTGAAACCTTTCTTATTATATAAGCCCCTTTAAAAACACAGCGAGGACTATCTGGTTTTATTTTTATTACCACTGGTTAGCACAGGTCAAGAGCATTGTGTTAGGTTGTTGGCGAACCAGAAATTCAAGGACTATGACTCAGTGATTGTCCTTTACCTGGATTTTACCGAAATCCAAGATTTATGAGAAGTCTTGTAAACAAATCTAAAAGATCCTGGTTAGATTTTTTTTTTTTTTGAAAAGAAGAGACTAGGTATCAAATGGGGGACAAAGAGGACTTTTTCTCTCGAGGTAACAATGGCAGGTGAGCCCACAGGAGTCCTGTCGGGGTCATGGGGCTGTGCCAGACTGCCTCAATCAGAGCCAAACAGCAGAATGCTGAACACTGATGTGTTATACAGGGATATATTTATGTGTATAAAAGTGGCCAAAAGCAAATAAGGTAATGCTTTTATTGAAGTTGACAGAAAAATAAAAACTTGAAGCATATTTTCATTATACTGCTTTGAAGATTTAGCTATCTACTCAATAGAATTATTTTTCGAGGGGTGCCTGGGGGGCTCAGTTGGTTGAGTATCAGACTCTTGATCTGGGCTCAGGTCATGATCACAGGATCATGAGAGGGAGCCCCACCTCAGGCTCCCAGCCAATGGTAGAGCCTGCTTGGGATTTTCTCTTTCTCTCTGCCCCTCCCTCACACACTTTGTCTCTCTCTTTCTCTCTCTCTACTCCTCCCCTGTTCATGTGCCCACTCCTTCTTTCTCTCAAAAATAAATAAATAACATTAAAAAAGTACACTACCAATACAAAATAGAGAATGGAACAAAATATCTGGAAATCATGTATCTGATAAGGCTCTGGTATCTAAAATATATAGAGAGTTCTTATAACTCAGCAATAGAAAGGCAAAAAGTCAAATCAAAAATGGGCAAAGGATAAGAATAGACATTTCCCTAAAGATATACAAATGACTGGTGAACACTTGAAAAGATGTTCAACATCATGAGACATTAGGGAAATGCAAATTAAAACCATAGTGAGATCCCACTGCACATTCACTAGGGTATCTATAATCAGAAATAACAATGATAGGGGCCCCTGGGTGGCTCAATCCATTGAGTGTCCAACTCTTGATTTCGGCTCTGGTCATGATCCCAGGTCATGGGATAGAGCCCTGCATTGGCCTCTGAGCTGACAGCGTGGAGCCTGCTTGGGGTTCTCTCTCTCTCTCTCTCTCTCTCTCTCTCTCTCTCTCTCTCTCAAAAAAAAAAAAAATTCTTTATCAAGAGGAGACACATATGACAGTTGTCTCTATGTGTAGAATTGTGAAAAAGGATCCAAATTTCCAAGCAAAATTGTGAGAATGTGTTTTTGATGTAAAAGTATTCTCTCTTCTCAGGTTCATGGATTTGAGTTGAATCAATGCAGAAACATTTAACGGGAATTAATGCCTTTCTTTTATTTCCCTTCATTTGATTCTAACTACAAGCTGTCATTTTACATGGACATTGGCATAAAGTTGTTTTGAATTCAATGAAAGAACATGCTTTGAAATAGGTGCAGAAGGTTTTATGCCATGACTGCTAACTAGTCTGTCTTTGTTTGCCATTAACAGGCTTTTAAGAAAAACATGTGATATGGAAGAGTCAAAATGTCATCCACTCTAACTCATGTGGATTTAGAATGTGTACAGTCACCTACACTGTCCCCATGGTCTCCCCATGGGAGACGGTCATTGAGGGGATGTGACTGCTATTCCCATGAGCCAGCCTTGGATAGTTGGAGGCTCCTCACCCTCTCCTGTCCTTGGGGTACAGCTCGGTCCACCGTTCCCATGGTGGGAGCTGTTCTCAAGGGTGTAGCCTTGACAGGGTGAGGTGATGTTGAGACCGTCTAGACTGAGTATGTGACTGAGCCCGGGTAAGGCCTCTCTACGGACTTTCAGGATTCTGGTGTGATGTAGACAGGAATGGAGATGTACTCATTTTGTGACCATGCAAAACCACCTTATATGTAAGTTCCCTTGCTTATTTAAGTGCCGCCTATAAGTGCCACTTATTTAACTTATTTAACAACTCTCCTTGTCCTCCAGGTATGGGGGCCAGTTTGTGAACCAACAGTTGTTCTCACCTGTCATCATGAATCACTTTACTTAGTGATAATGTTAATGCTGACAACATTTTTGGGATCTTATATTTGCAATACTATAAAATGATATTTGACAGTTTACCCATGTATTGGTTGGTTTGAAAGAAGCAGTGGGTGGTTCAGTTGGTTGAGTGTCTGACTCTTGATTTTGGCTCAGGTCATGATCCCCGGGTTGTGGGATCAAGCCCCGAGTCAGGCTCCACCCTGAGTGTGGAATCTGCTTGAGATTCTCTCTCCCCCTCTCTCTCTCTGTCCCTCTCCCCTGCTCATGCTTGCTCCTTCTCTCTAAAATAAAATTTTAAGAAGGAAAGAAGCAGGGATTATGAGGTGACACTATCAAAGAGAATCTAAAATTTGGCAATACTTTATACATTAAGAATAGAATTTATAATTATGAAAAATGCAAGACAAAAGCATACCGTCTTAGAATGCTAATCACTGGAAATCATAACAAAAAATATTCACAGAGCATTTACAGTAATTTGAATATTATTTCAGAACCATGGATAAACTGTATAGCTGATTTGAAAGGGTGTATCTAATAGGAATCAAATTAATAGCCAATATAAAGACAAATGATGTAGGTCATTCTGTGTTGCCTAAGTCTTTATAGGGACATCAGTGCAATTTCTATTAAGATGATGAAAAGGGGGGTTGAGAAAGAAGGGAAACGCCTGTAGGAAGGCAATCTGCTTACAGGATCTGCTACTAAGGAGATGGATGTCTGAAGGCCTGAGTACAATTTCAACTAAGTCATGTCTGAGACCTGAGGCATTGAGGGAAGAGAAAGGTAGAGAGGCAGGTAGCAGGGCAGATTTAACCTCGGGGAAACGAGCCCCCCAAAATCTATAATTCCTCAGTTTCCCAACTGGAACAGACATGTCGGAATTTTAGACAGTTGTGTTGACTCTGGCCTTTTTTACCAGATTGCAGGCTCGCGGATTTCCCTACAATGCCAAGAAGAGTGAGAGGATAGAAGTGTTTTTAGCAAACTCAAAGACACACACAATTAGGATGTAATTCTGTGGAGGGGCGCCCACATGGGAATTGAGTCCACGTGGGAATGTGGGTAGAGGAGGGTGAAGACCAAGGGTCAGTGAAAGTGGGGGTGGCGGTGCAGACAAGTTATGCATTCCTTGGAATTTAACTTAGGATTCTGACACATATTCTAAGAGCATCGGGGAGCACATAGCATCTCTCCGGCATGGGGGCAGCATATCAGGGCTTCATCTGGGGCGCTGGAATTGGATTTACAACTGAGCCTATCCACCCTATCCAACTGGCCCCACGGTTGGGCGCTGAGCGTGTGAAGTTGGGAAGGGAGAAGGTCCCTGCTCCTTGCTGGTGGCGTGTCAGGCAAGGATGTTTGAGGAACTGGGAGAGTATTGCTGAAATGTGGGTGGCCAGTGCTGAGCTGGGTGAGGAAGGAAGGACGGCAGGAAAATCTGAGCTTCTGAGCAGGACTCGAATATAGGAGTAAACCATGTTAATAAACTATTTCGTGTGTGCACCTCTTGAAACCCTATTTTACTCCTTTGGAACGCATGTCCCCATGCACAGTGAGAAGAAACTGGGCATTTTATTATAATTTTTATTTTTATTTTTATTTTTACTTGTTGCCTGAGAACAGAATCCTGTCGAAATGTAGAAATCCATGATAAACATTAGGTGCAAGGCAGGACTGGCCTTCTTCAGTGGAAAAATCCAGACTTGCTCTTCCAAGATCCTCCTGCTCAAAGTTCTTCAGCTTTCTTTGCCTTTCTCACGCCCTTGAGATAATTTGTAATGGCATGCGGCGCCCCCTTATTCCTTCAGGAAATTGATTATTCTTTGATTTCACACTCTCTTAGCTTCCTCTCCAGTTAGTGTGAGATTGGTTGAATTTTCCCTGCCTTCCTGGCTTTTTTGCTTCATAATCCCCCATTTGCTCAGACTTATAACAGTGAGGCAGTGTCGGTAATATTTGGAAGTCTTCTGCAACGAGCTTCTTTGACAAGATCAATGCCATGAAAATGAAGACCGAAATGTCCTTTTTTCAGGCAGGTATTTATACTTATTTTATTTGGGACAAGAAGTTGATGCCAGAATGTGAACAATAAAATTACATGGAAAATTGTTATTATGAATCATTGAATATTTAATGAGTTATAGAAATGAGATTGTCAAACGCTAGGGGCTGGGATGGAAAAGCTATGAGGGAAAATTATAAAACTGGAAACCCGGAGCATTGCAGTTCTGAACCGACAGAAGCATCCTCAGCACCGAGGCGGGGATGGGGGGGTTGTCCTTATAAGGTAAGGCTGCAGTGCAGGGTGCTTTGGTGCCTTTGCCTAAAAGAACCTTGTAGAACAGGGGGATGCCATGGCCCTTAAGGTTTGTCTTGGTCCTTCTCCTGAATTGGGGTTAAGGTTCAAGCTGAACAGCAGGGAATTCATTTTTCGACCCATGTGCCCACTTTCCTGGTCACATATTGCAGGAAGTATGCATCAGATCTTCACTTCTGATAAGTCAGTGCACTGTCCTCGGTTTAAATCTCTAGTGGGTGTTTTGGTGACCTCCAGCTATCTCAGAATTTCTGCTACGTCACCAAAGTTACCCTCACAGACATAGCTAAGAATTGGGCTTGGAGAGCCCCACCGTGGGTCTCTAGCCTGTATCACGAGACAGCCCAGGCTTCAGGGGTAGGTGGACGTCACATGCCGCTCCAGCCACCAGCACAGGACACTGCAGATCGGGTGGCTTAACCAATGGTCTATTTTTCACACTTCTGGAGGTCAAACATCCAAGGTCAGGAAACAATATGTGTTTATATTATAGAAGATCAGGATTAGGGGTGTGGTCATTTGATTCAGAGCACAGTTTACTTTTTCTTCATGCAAATAGGACTGAATCCATGGAAGAATGCTTATAAGAGACCACTGAGGTCATCATTTTTCAATGGAACTACTATTTCTATTTTCATCAATGGAACTACTTCAAAGGAAATCTTCCCCCAGAGAAAAGCAGAATTCTGGGTTAGAAAGGGCTTCTTGATAACCACGGATGCATGTGTGTCATTTTCCTTCCTCCCGCGTGGTTCTTCTACCTCCGAGGCCCTGGGATCCCACCACTCCAGCAGTGCTGCAGAGTTCAGTCTGAAAATCACTGGACGCCATATTTGTAGAGAGATTTTAGGTTGATGGGAAAATTAAGAAAATATAAGCTGCCCCTGTCTCTACACGTGCACGGCTGCCCCCACTGTCCACGTGCCTACCAGGCAGTACGTTTGTCACGCTTGGTGACCCACACGGGCACGTCATCTGCACCCAGAGTCCATGGTTTACCTGCGGACTCACTCTTGGTGCAATGAACAGATGTACGATGATGCGTATCCATCGTGATAACACCACAGAGTGTTTTTGTAGTCCTGAAAATCCTCTGTGCTCTGCCTGGTCCACCCTCCCACCTGATTTTATAATGGAGAAAGCTGATGCCAAGAAATATTAAGTATTTTGCCCAAGGCCAAACAGATAATTAGTAGCTGATCCTGAACTATTGATTTCCAGCCCAGGGATCTTTTTTCCTAATCAAATATTAATAATGAACAGAGGAACTGCTCTTTACTCTCATAGTCTTATTGTACTTAAGCAATTTTTTTTTTCCTTCTGCCCTCCAATATAGTGAAATAACTAATGATTTCTTTCCAGACATTAAGTCTTGGGGAAAATTCTCAAAATCTTCATAGCAGCTTCTTGAAATTCACCAACAATCTTTCAGGCAGATATTGATGTTTTCTGGCTTAATTGGCTCCTTTGCCATCTGCCGCTGTGATGTCACGGTGATGGAGACTGAATGATTTAGCGTTTTTTCAGACAGAGTCACAGATTTCTTTCCCCTTACCTTTACGGTACATCCTGCTGCTTTAACCACACCAGCGCCTCTACTGATGCACCCTTAGTTGTCTTAGCCAATCAGCTGAATCTCTCAGTCTTGGTTCTCGTACTTACCTTGTTCGTTTTCATTATGCGACATTCGTGATTGTAGGGCTCATCTGCTGTCCATGGTGCCTGGTGCTTTGTGCGTTCATGGGCTAACTCTTGGTGGGCTTAGTCATATGAGCCATTACATTCTGTACACCATCATTCTTTCACCTTTCCGGGGCCTAATTTACGGTTTTGTTCTCCATCGAAGAGAACACTGCTTTTCTGATAACTTCGTGACATTTACAACAACCAGTTATTATTGATCTTCTTCAAAATAAGTTTTCTGTACAGGTGTTTTAACTTTGTGCTACTTGAGATGTAATTACTCAATTGACCATCCATGAATTGATTTTGCCAGTGGTGCCGGAGTTTCTAAAGAACGCCCTTGGAACTTTAGGCAATTATAGTTTAGAACCTAGACAGCCAGTCTCTTTTCCGATCTTCCTCCCTACACCTTCTTTTCTGAGTCTTTCGGCTCTCAGATTTGGGGCAGAATTGAATCCTGAATACGTGAATTTCCTCAGGCCCATTCGAGTGGTTTAGTCAGGGTGAAGTTGGGATTCAGGGTGATGCTACTGTCTGATGAAAACAGCCAGCATTGCCTGGGAGAATGGCTACAAGTCACTTCTAACTCCAGTGGTATTGTGGAAAAGGCTGTGACGGTGGTGGTGAGGGCGGTTCTAATGTCAGATGCTAATTGGAATCAGGAGCCTCTTCCAACATTTTGGGTATCTTTCAGGACTTTTTGTGTTCTCTTCTCTGATAGAATGATCACAGCTTTCCCAAATGGTGAATGCATAGATAAAAACCTGTCTGAAGTACATCTAAGCACAGAGGATAATAGAGCTGGTCCTGAGGCTCAGATGGTCAGGGCTGCTATCCTGGAGACAGCATCACCACACAAGTCCTAACCAGAAGACCAAGAGGAACAAAGGACGTGAGCCGCAGTGAGCCACGGTAAGTGTTAGCAAACTTACACCCTACCGCATGTAGCATGGCTCTGCACCACCCAGGCTGAGCTAGCAGGCCATAGAATAGTTTGCCTAATTCATGCCCAAAACCTTACTAATTATAAATATATTCAGTATTCCAGTTAAAACTGAATTATCTAGAGAGATGTCTCAATTCCTCAAAATGCATGTGAAGCCACTTTAGGAATCTACTTCTATATGTCTAGATCTGTGTTTTCAAGGATATTTTTGGTAGCAATACATTCCTTTTGCCACCTTATCTGATGTGGAGGCTGCACATGCACCACTAAGCAACTGACAGTGACGCGGGAGCAGACGGAGGGACCCCAAGACCTGTGGTCACCCGCCTCCCCACCCCCACTTCTGCCCTGTTCTGTGGCACTTCTGGAGGCAATAGAGAGCCCAAGGGGGCCCTGAAAATCACGATTCAGAAGGACATTCTTCTGGACCACACATTTGCTACTGTGATACTTGGCCAAAATCAGAGTCACTAAACCACACTTTAAATAAGAACTGAAGGGAGAAATCCCACTCTCTGTTCACTAGGGTGGGCTACACTGCTCTGGTCTGAATTACCATCTTAACAACCGTGTATTTAGCACCTACTTTGTATCAAACATTGGGTCATGCTTGCAAACAAGACACAGACCTGTCCTCATAGGTTCTAGATCCCATTGGACAATAAGCATGATAGAAGGCATATCAATTAAAAAAAAAAGCTGTAGTTTTAAATGAATGTTATGAAGGACAATAGAATACGAGCCAAGAGCAGTGGTGAGGAAAAGCATCTGTAAGGAAGGGAAGAAGCTGTCCATGGGCAGAGAGGAGAGAAGGGAACATCTCGGGGGAGTCTTTGGAGCCTCGAGGCGTGCTGAAGAAGCCAAGAAGGAGGCAGTGCCCCATGATGCTTTGATTTCACGTCCCTGGTGATTAGGGACATTGAGCATTTTTTCATGTAGTTTTGACCATCTGTTTATCTTCATTGTAGAAATGTCTATTCAAGTCATGTTCCCCCTGGTACATCAAATTCTTTTTCCTGTTGAGCTGTAGTTTTTCCTTATACGTTCTGAATATTAACCTTGTGTCTGATATGTGGCTTGCAAATATCTTCTCCCATTTCTTAGGTTACCTGTTCATTCCATTGATTGTTTCCTTTGTGGTGCAGAAGCTTTTTCATGTGATGGGGTCCCATGGCCTATTTTGTTGTTGTTGTTGTTGTTTGTGCTTTTGGTGTCATACCCAAAAATTTATCATCAGGATGAATGTGATGAAGCTTTCTCCCTAGATTTTCTTCCAGGAGTGATGGCTGTTGTCCAAAAAAAAAAAAAAAAAGTTTGTCTATCTATCTATCTATCTACTTATCCATATCTATAGAAAAGTTTTGGCAAGGGTAAGGAAAAACTAGAACCCTTGTAATTGTTGCTGGGAATGTAAAATGGTACAGCCATTATGGAAAACACTATTGAGGTTTAAAAAAATAAAATAAAACAAATAACTTAAAAATAGAATAACTATATAATCCAGCAATCCCACTTCTGAGTATTTTTCTTTTCTTATCACGAAGAAGTGAAGATCCACTGTACAACATAGTGGCTGTTGTTAATAATATTGTATTGTGCACTTAAAATTCTGCTAAGAGGATAAATCTCATGCTAAGTGTTCTTATCGCAATAAGAAGAAGGGGGAGGAGGAGCAGGGGGAGGAGGGGGAGCTGGAGGAGAGGGAGGAGAAGGAGAAGAAAGAGAAGAGGATGAGGAAGGGAAGGTGGGGGAGGAGCGGGAGGGGGAAGAAGGAAGAAGCTGGGACAAATCCAACATGGATGGATCTTCCTGAAAAAAGAAAAATGTGACAAATAAACGTGGAGAGACAGACAGGGGTGGAGTCTCAGGGAGGACCTTACAGGAATCTGATTGTACTCTAAGTGCAATGAGACAATATGGAATGGTTTCAAGCACAGGAATGTTGGTATTTAATGTTTTTTTAAAATACATGTTCCAATGCAACACAGTAAATAGACAGGATGGTGGGTGATGGGCAAACAGGGTAGAGAAGCCAGAAAGACATTGCTTAATTGAGCTCAGCAATGGTCATGGTCAATGGCCTGTTTTAGAGAGAGATTCTATTGGGGCACCTGGGTGGCTCAGTTGGTTAAGCGTCCAACTCTTGATTTCAGCTTGGGTTATGATCTCATGGTTTGTGGGATTGAATCCTGCATTGGGCTTTGTGCTGAGTGTGGAGCCTGCTTGGGATTCTCTCTCTCTCTCTCTCTCTCTCTCTCTCTCCCTCTACTCCACTCATGTTCTCTCTCTCTCAAAAAAGTTGTCATTTTAGTTATTCCTAAGAAAGTGTCTGCAACTTTCACTTCTATAGAATTCCATCTCATATCAAGTGTAATATGGAGTCAGCTAAAAAATATTAATCAAAAGTTCAACTGAGGGGCGCCTGGGTGGCGCAGTCGGTTAAGCATCCGACTTCAGCCAGGTCACGATCTCGCGGTCCATGAGTTCGAGCCCCGCGTCAGGCTCTGGGCTGATGGCTCGGAGCCTGGAGCCTGTTTCCGATTCTGTGTCTCCCTCTCTCTCTGCCCCTCCCCCGTTCATGCTCTGTCTCTCTCTGTCCCAAAAATAAATAAAAAACGTTGAAAAAAAAAATTTAAAAAAAAAAAAAAGTTCAACTGATACTAATGTTAGAGCATCTACATTTTTAATCCTGTCTAATTGAAGAAAATTCCTGAAAACAATAAGAAAAATCACTTCTCTGTTTTGTCATAAGATTTTCACGTACTGAATCAGATATGTATATACCTCTTTGTTTCAGCAAGTAGGAAAGTCAGAATCAATCTGAAATCTGACTTCAATAGTCATGAAGGATTTTGAGATACATCTCTCTTTCTGGGACTGAGAAACACGATTTTTTTTTTCTTTAGCTGGCTGATATGGTGGATTGTACTGATTGATTTTTAAATTCTAAACCTGTCTCACATGGCTGGGATAAATCCTGTTAAAGTGTGTAATTATTTTTATATATTGTTGGGTTATATTGCTAATGTATTTTTGTGGATTTTGGTTCCTGAGTAATACTGGTTTTTGTTTTTCTTTACTTGCAATGTCTTTATCTGGTTTTGATATTAGGGCCATTCTGGCCTCATAGAATGAGTTAGGAAGTGTTGTCTCTGCTTTTAATCTCTGGAAGAAATTGTGGAGAGTTGATATCATTTCTATCTTAACTGTTTGATAGAAGTCACCAATGAAACCATCTGGGCCTGGTGATTTCTTTCTCGGAAAGTAGTTCTCAGTTTACTTTGGTTAATAGATAGAAGCCTCTTGAAAGAGCCTATTTTCTTCTTGGGCGAGTTGGACGTTTGTGTCTATCGAAGTTATCGAAACCATAATTCACCCTTCTTCTTCTTGTAATGTTTATGGGATCAGTCATTTCTTTTACAATATTAGAAATTTGTATCTTCTCTCCCTTATTTTTTGGTGAGTCTGTGCAGAGCTTTTTCGGTTTTACCGATGTTTTCAAACACCAGCTTTTGTTGCCATTGATTTCCCTTATGGTTTTCTTATTTTCAATGGTATTGATTGCCGCTCTGATTTTTATTACTTTCTGTTCTGATTGCCTTAGGGTTTAAACTTCTCTTCTTCTCCTACTTTACTAAGGAGGAAGCTTAGCGTATTGATTTTAGATCTTTACTCTTTTTTTTTTTTAATGTTTATTTTTGAGAGGGAGAGGAAGAGGGAGAGTGAACGAGGGAGGGGCAGAGAACGGGAGACAGGGCATCTGAAGCAGGCTCCGCGCTCTCTCTCAAACTGAGAGATCATGACCTGAGCTGGTCTGACAGTTAACTGACTGAGCCACCCAGGCACCCTACTCTCTTCTAATAGATGCATTCAGTGCTATAGATTTCCCTCCAAGTACTGCTTTTAACTATATGCCACAGATTTAAATAACTTTTATTTTTGTTATAATTTAGATAAAAGTATATATTTTTTAATTTCTCTTGAGATTTCTGATTTGACCTATAGGTTATTGAAAAGTCTTTGTTTTTTTCTTTTTTAAATGTCCAAGTACTTCAGACTTTTCCAACTGTCTCTGTTGCTGATTCCTGGATTTTCTTTTTTTCATTGTGGTCTTAAGGCATACTTTGTATTTCTACTTTTGTTTATCTTATCTTTTATTTTATGTTGAAGTGTATGTCCCAGAATATGGTCTATCCTGGTAAATGTTCCACGTGACCTTGAGAAAAATGTGTGTCCTGCTGTTGTTGGATGAAGTGTCACTTTAGATGTCACTTTAGATCCAAAAAGACATTTGGGACTTCATTTTTTTTATCCACTTGGACAATTCATATCTTTTTTTTTTTTTAATGTTTATTTATTTTTGAGAGAGACAGAGACAGAATGCGGGTGGGTTAGGGGCAGAGAGAGAGGGAGACACAGAATCTGAAGCAGGGTCCAGGCTCTGAGCTGTCAGCAGAGAGCCCGGCGTGGGGCTTGAACTCATGAGCTGTGAGATCATGACCTGAGCCGAAGTCAGATGCTCAAATGAGCCACCCAGGCACCCCATATATTTTAATAGGAATCCAATTTCTAAGCCAAAAAGTATTCCTTTTGGCTCTTGTGTCCCTTTGACGTTCCCCTTTCGTTGTATTTTTTACTATGGTTTTGGTCTTATTTTATTTATTTATTTTTTGAGGAGGCCTCGATTTTCTAACACTACAGTGCTACATAATCCTGTATGTTTCCTACCCTGTCTTTAGACCTCCCACTTCCCCGAGGAGCACTTCGCCCCTTTTGAGAATGGGCTTAGAACTCGTGCCAGCGGTGTCCCTTTTTCCTGGTGGGTCATGGTTTCCAGGTGCCCTCAGCTGACACAGCAAAGCACTGTAGGTGCATGTGCAGCTCCCGTTGACACATGCCCACGTGCATGTCTATGTGCATCCACCTGTAACTCTATCCACATGCCACTCATGACCACACCAGTCATGGCAGCCTCCCATTCCAGTTGTAAATGCACATGAAATCATTAACTTGTGTGATGAGTCCTGGAAATTCCACAACTTCTGTTTCGTGGCTCATACGTGCAGATGGACTCCATCCTTAGCTGAACAGGACACACGGACGAAAGTGAGCTGTTCTTATTTCCACTCCTGTCATGTGCTCAATATGTGAATGCCGTCTCTACCTCCAACTCACTGGGGAGCAGTGGGCAATTCCAAGGAAGAACAGGTATGGCTTTCCCTATCCTTGTTTTTCGTCCCACTTCAGCATTTTTGGCACAGATGTTTGATTAATTCAGGGAAATGACACAGGACAGGAGGGTTGTGCTAGAGCCCCTGCGTAGTCGTGTTTCTGAGACTGTGAATAGCTTGTGTGTGGGTTCTACCCAGTACTCATCTGAATGGAGAAGGTGGCCAGTCAGGGTGGCTGGTGGCCCCACTGGCCTCATTACGGATGTTCCACACTTACCTTGGACTCACTTCGAGTCCCTGTGAATTCCCACACATCGTGGGCCCACCAGAGTGCGTACTCTGGAGTGTCACAGATGCTGGGTGAGCGAGGGGCGACACTGAAGGCTGGGCACATTCTCTGCTCACACATGTGCCCCTTGTCTCATCAGATGTGAATTACAAGGAGTTTCAAAGATAAAATCGCTAAGAATTTCAAGATAGTTGCATTAGAGTGTTCAGCTAAGTACAGGGTTTTTGTGGGCATAGGTTACACACCCCCAGAGCACAACATGAAACCCAGTGTGTGCCTTTCTTCAGGGAGAAACACAATTTCCTGCATCACGTAAGGAAGTCTTTGTTCCACCAGCGGGAGTACCAGGTAGCACTCACTGATTAAAACCCATTCATATCTCAGGGGCAGACACAGTAAACCATATTTCCTTTCCAAAAAAGCAGATAACAAACTATCTTTGCAGAAGAGCTCCTGAATAGGAAAAATAAATAGTTTCTTCAAAAAGGGCTAACCTGTGTGCAAAACTACAAATCCAATGCTTACTGTGTGCCCTCAACCAACTTACTTAATCTTTTTAAATAAATAAAATAGGAAAGATAATTTCATCTTAAAGATAGTTGTGTGGAAGAGAGGTAATAAATAGAAATGATTTTAGCACTTATCCCAGCAAATATTATGTACCTGATCAATGGTCATTATTACTGGTGATGCTAGTGGCATTACTGATAAAATACTTCAGATCAATAGACTTAAAAGGCTATTGAATAATGATTTAAGAACACGGAATATAGTTGATAGATGTCATAGACCGCCTCAGAGATCTTCAGTTTTGTTATTGTAGCTGTTTTAATAATATCTAAAAATCGACCTGAAAATATTGACCATGGTTTTAAAGTGATTTGATTTTCATATCAAACTGTTGTCCACTCTTCATGATGTCTGCCCAAAACTCATGGGTCACTGACAATACTAAAAGATTTATATTAACATATAAGATACTAAAAATATTGATACCACAATATAAAAATACAAAAAAAAATCTGCATTTTTTTTCTTTAGCAAACTCTCCTTTGCCTGAAGTTCTATCTCTCCTTTATATTTGTTTTTTCTTAAAATATTATGTCTTTTCACTGTATAAAATCATTGAAAATCAATCTTCTCATTTCTGGAGCATACTTCCCCAGCTTTATATGTTGAGTTTCCCTGGGATCTCCCTCTGCTTCCTTTTTCCTCAATGCATCCCCATATCCAGCACCCCCATAACACAAGCATCTCAGAACAAACATTGTAGTCTGGCTCAAGACCTGCTTCTCCAAGTTAGATTTGTTAATGTTATAGGTATAGATGGATGAATAGATAGATAGTTAGATAGACGGATGGATAGAGATAGATGGATAGATACATAGATAGAGTGGATGGATGAATAGATGATAGATGGATAGATAGATAGATAGATAGTTAGATAGATAGTTAGATAAGGAGGATGGATGGATGGATGGATGGGTAGATGATAGATAGATAGATAGATAGATAGATAGATAGATAAGGTGGATGGATGGATGGATGGATAGATAGATTATAGATAGATAGTTGCATGGATGGATAGATGATAGAAAGATTGATAGATTGATAGATAAGGTGGATGGATGATAGATAGATAGATAGATAGATAGATAAACTGGCTGTCCACTGGGTCTCAGAATTACTGGAGCATCTCCATCAGCATGAGCTTTCAGGAGTCTCCTCATGGATTAACTCAGTTCATCGAATATTACAGGGTAGCATCTTCCCTTTTGTAGCCTTTCTTGGGTAATATGAAATAGTCACTCTGCTGACAAAACAACAAAATTCTGCATCATTACAAAGTTTAATTATAGGACACTCTGATTGGGACATTAAGCTGGCAGGTGTAAACAAGCTTGAGTTCACATGACTCTCCACCTCATCCCTCACGGTCGACGCGGTGACTGTGCTTAGCCCCATTAGGAGAGGGAAACGGGGGATTTGGGGCTGATGTGTTTTGGCGTCACAGCTTGTTTGGGGCCGTGGAATAGCACTGCTTCCGCCAGGCCTCCGGCGTCTCCAAGACCCAGGTAAGTACAGTTTTACCCCGGTATCTCCAGTGGGAACCTTACCCTCGAGTGTCCGAGAACCCAGGCTGGGCGTGCAGGCCGCCCTGCCCCAGACCCTGCCTGTGCCCTTAGCCCCCGGCCGCTTTTCAGCAGCCGGTAGATCTTGGGGCATCACAGACAGCTCCACTATCAGAAGCGGCTGCCTGGTTCTTCCGCCTTCTGGAACCAACATCATTCTCCAGAAGAACAGGTGCTTCACTTGTGGACCACTGCCCCACCCCCCGCCTCTGCTCACAGGTCCTGTCCCCTAAGACAGCCCCTGACTCCGGTTCCAGCCCACCGCACGTGGCACCCTTGCAGAGCTTCTCACACAACTTCCCTCGTTTCTAGACCTAGTGTTCTGTCCTCATGTATTCTCTTTCCAGAAAAATCTAACATTCCCATCTGATTACATCCCTTTGATTATGGACAAATTGTGTCCCCCAACCCCAAATTCTTATGCTGAAGCAGTAATCCCAGGGGGGCTGTGTGCAGATAAGGTCTATGGGGGTGGTGATTAAATTTCAATGAGGTCATGAAGGCAAGACCCAACCTACAGGTCTGTTGTCCTTTTAAGAGAGGAAGAGACCTTGTGGCCTCCCTCCCAAGTGTATGCACAGAGGAGAGAGGACATCTGCCACCAAGGAGGGGCCTCCCCAGAGCTTGACTGTGCGCCCCTCCCACACCAGATTGGATGGAGGAAACCCCAAACGGATGCATCACAATACAGGCCCCCTTGTTTCTGGAGCGAGGCCTTTGGAGCAGGAGCTCAGGCCATAATGGACCAAGCAGTTACGTTACCCCAGGAAGAGAGAGACAGAACGCAGGTGGAAGGGATCCTCCGGAATTGATGGCAGAGGAACAAGATGGATGGTGACTGTCCCTTGAGGTCCCGAACCGAATCCAGCCGCCGCACTGGGGCCTTCCTCGCTGACGGTATCCTCTCTTTTCTAAAATATTAAAGAAAATTTTTTTGTGTTCATTTATTTTTGAGAGAGAGACCGTGTGAGCAGGGGAGGGGCAGAGAGAGGGAGACACAGAATCCGAAGCAGGCTCCAGGCTCCGAGCTGTCAGCACAGAGCCCGACACAGGGCTCGAACCCACGAACCGTGAGATCATGATCTGAGCCGAAGTCAGACGCTCAACCGACTGAGCCCCCAGGAGCCCCTCCTTTTTAAATGTTTTGAAGAAACTGTGACTTGCGATCCCTACAAACATTAATGCAACCACAGGGTGAACTCCCCCTGCATCCTGGTGTTTCTGAGCAGAGAGATTCCACAGCGAGCGCTCTCGGTGCCACGGGAGCTGACCTTGCAGTGAGGATGCTGGTCCCCCCCACCCCCGCCCGCGAATCTGCCCCCGAGGAGCGATTGTGTTGGGGCGTGAATGTGGGGATGTGCTGGGGAGAAGCCAAGGCCCGCGTGCGGTGGGCTCCCCTCACCCCTGCGCAGGGCGCCAGCAAGCCCGATGGAAAGGGAGGGGACCTCAGTCCAGGTGAGGCCACCGCTGATGCAGAGTCTCCTGGACAATCTTCCTGGGAGGCAGCACTGCCACCTGCTCCATGTATCCGTGTGGGATGTGCCACCAGGAAGAAGAGTGGACTTTCCTTAGCACCTTAGCACCCAGGGGCGGCCGTCAGAGAGCGCTCCGCCGTCTCCTGTGTCACTGACCCTGTGAGAGCCACTCAGCAAACCCCTTCCACTGAGATGTTCCGTTTTCTAGACAGACTCCGGAGAGACAGGACCCGGGGCAGAGTCACGGGCGTGTGCCGCTGAAAACCAGCCGGGCTCTTGCAACACAGTGTAGGTGGTGCACAAACTACCTGCGAGCTTCTCATTTGCATCTCACCTTCAGCTCTGACAGGAAGGCATTAAAGGTTTATCTTTCCGTTGATAACCGCATAAAAGAGAAGATTGGGCCTAATCCGCCAAAAAAAAAAAAAAAAAAGGAAAAAAAAACAGAGAGATTAAGCTTGGAGGACATAGATGTTAACAGCTTTTCGGAAAAAAAAATTCTTTCCAGTGCACTGTAGGAAAATTTCCAGCTGTATGTATTTCAAGTCTGTGTCGCGATCGGCGTGTACAGGATGGACTTTTACTGCCCCAGAGCCGTAGAGCCAATGTCGGTGGTCACACGTGCTTGTTGTGCAGTGAGACGGTCTGTCGGAGAAACCATTCTTTTTAAGCCTGAGTGGTTAGAAATCACTCTAAAATAGTCGAGTTACATTTCCATCACAACTAAGTACAGACTAATAACCATAATTGAATCTTTTTAATGACTGAAGTTCTCGAGGTCTGTCAGGGTAATTATGAAGAAACTCCATTTCATTATATAGAGGAAGCGTAGGTGTTTGATTGGGTTCTCAAGCACAGGATATTAGCAATTTTTTTTTTTTTTGTCTGAATTCCTGATCCAGCTTCCTTATGATTTTTGTGACTCACCTATTCTGCCAGGGAGAATTCTGATTGATTATGTGGTTTCTGGTTAATTAGGCTTTTATGGCTTTCAAGAGCCAGGTCCGGAGGCAGAGAGAACCCCGGGTAGACTGAATATTCAGCACCTGGCTGGGAAGGAAAGATCCCTTTACTAACGACCTGGGTGGAGCCATGATGACAAAGAGGCAGTTTCCACGGACGCCTACAAATAGAAAAATTACTTCTCCGCCCTCCTGCCAGTTCATTTTTTGGTTCTTTGTTCAGCATAAAATGAAAGGCCCGACCGCCGGGGACTGTAGGACACTCAGAATATCCTTCAATATACTAGAGGGAAAATACAGAGGGCTTTCAGGGCTGAGTTATCTGGGATCTCTTCTCCTTATTTCCCCTCCAGATATTAAATAAAATTAGAGTAATGGACATAATTAACTCCGAGTCTCATCTCAGAAGGATAATTTATTACCAGGTTAAAACCCCTTGAACCAGAACTCTAAGTGATTTGTAGTGATTATTATACAACACTTTCACATTTTTGCTGACCTAGTTTTCTTTTTCAGAAAGATGGAAAGAAACTAAATAATGGAGTAAAAATGAGTCTTACCCATTTCACCGATTGCATGATTTTGTCAGGCTATTTAAAAAAAAAAAAGAAGCTTCAAATATTAGGTTCTTGACTCACTGGCTGTGTCAGGTAACTAAGATTCTGGTTAGCTTCTTCTTTCAAGAGCAGCGTTGAGAACACGGCTATGAACTGGGGCCGGTGGCTTGGGCAGGCCATTCATTCAGTCGCCGGCCCTGTGATCTCCACTCTCAAAGGGTTTGCAGGCAGGGGGAGGGGAGAAGCCAGGAAACATATAGAAATTCAGAAAATAGCATCCACATTGAAATATAACTAACTCAAAATTATTTCAGACCTATTTCTTTCAAGGTGTGGTAGTGCTGAATGCTAGAGCAGGGCTAATAGGATGTCCTGTTTGCGCTGTGACAAGGTGGGGAGACCAGGTTCAATTCTGAAAACAGAAGTCACAGCAGATATTTAAATGGCAATATGAAACAAATAATAATAGTGATAAAAAACAGAGGTGGAGGGGCGTCTGGGTGGCTCAGTCAGTTAGGCGGCCGGCTTCGGCTCAGGTCATGATCGCACAGTTTGTGGGTTTGAGCCCCGCGTCGGGCTCTGTGCTGACAGCGCGGAGCCTGGAGCCTGCTTCGGATTCTGTGTCTCCCTCTCTCTCTGCCCCTCCCCTGCTCACTCTCTCTCTCTCTCTCTCTCTCAAAAGTAGGTAAACATTAAAAAATTTTTTTTAATTAAGAAGAAAACAGAGATGGAGAAACTGAGAAGAGAGTGACTATGGGTGTGGAGGGAGCTCACAAGGAATGTGCAAGATGAGGGTGACATTGGACCGCATTATGTGAAAGTGTTCTACACAATTCACTTCTGCTTTCAGGCTGGCCTGGAAATGTGTCACAGAAAGGTGGCCCTTGGTGTACGATTTTGACTATAGATGTGCCTCAACTTACAGTTGAGGACAGGCATTTATGGTCTCCGATACACTGTTCTTGCCAACTTCTGCTGGTGTCAGGGTCAGGTGAGGATAGTTACTCTCATTCCCATGATTGGGCTTGTTTGTACATGATGTCGATTATTATTTGGAAAAGCCTAGAATTACAAGCTGCAAAATGAGGTCCTCTTCCTCCTTTAACATAATCAACTTTAATTATATAACTAATTTGAATTTTATTGCAAAACTTTTCAGTGTAACTCTTCAGAAGGGAACTATTACCGGCTAAGAAAAGGGGGGAGAAGAAGAAGAGGAAGAAGAAAGAGAAGGAGAAGGAGAAGGGGAAGGGGAAGGGGAAGGGGAAGGGGAAGGAGAAGGAGAAGGAGAAGGAGAAGGAGAAGGAGAAGAAGAAGAAGGAGGAGGGGGAGGAGGAGGAGGAGGAGGAGGAGGAGGAGGAAGAGGAGGAAGCAGAAGAATTCATGAATTCATCAGGGCATGTTTGGCCAAGTTGTTTCTGTTTTTAAGCTTTAGCGGGTTTTGCCCTTCTGTGAGGAAAAAGACCAGAATTCAACTCATGTGGTTTCTGCGTATTGCTCTCTACAGAACGATGGCTCCAGCAGCAACTGAAGGGAAACAACACAGCAACTGTGCCACGTTGCTAAACGTGATCACGTCCCCATTTCTTGTCTGCTTTGCCCTCTCTCAGAGGTGCAGACAGCTGGGCCCTTAACACTCTTTCCACGAAGATCAGTAGTGAACGGAGAAGCAGACACCAGAGAGGCAGCAAAATACTAATGACCCCCGGCAACGCGAACTCCCCAGTTTCGTGACCTGCTGGAATGAACAATGCTAAGAATCTGACATTTCCTGGCACGTGGGATCTTTGAAACCAAAGTGAGAGATTTACTTGGAGCCGCTGAGGGAACACACAGCTCATGGAACATACCGGTAAACCATCTACTGTGACTTCCTGCGTTCAAGTCTTTGACGCGTTGGCATGGCTCTTCCGTGGGCTCCGCAAGCCGAGTGTAACAGGACCGTGTCCCTGACAGTGTGCGTCTTAACCTGTGACCCTGGTAGAAGTTCTGTCAATAGGTCTCCAGAGAATCGTGCCTGTATTTTGTCATCTTTATTCTGAAGACAAACCAGAGCCTGTTTTATTTCTCTGCGGCGACATTTCATGTTTTTCCTACACTCCTTAACAGTGAGCCCCTGAACGGCCCTTCACCGGAAGGATTTTTTTGGTGTCCAATATCACAATGTCCTTCTCCAAACCTTGTCACATTCAACTGAAATATGTCTTTTGCCAAAACTAAAGTATTGCTTTGTCCTTATTTCATAATCTGCCTTTTTCCTTAGAGATACTTTTTTTTTCCTATGTAGTAACCTAATGCGTTCTTATCCCTGACGAATTCATGAAAAACTTAACATGTATTTATTTTTAGATTGTTTATACAACTATTTGGGGCAAATATATATCTTAGCTTGTTTGGATGTGTGTGTGTGTGTTCAGTGTCCAGTTTACTCTACTGCAGCGGGATCGCTGGGTAAGGATCACATCTGAAATTCATCCCACATGCCCTTTACTGTCTTATTTATTTATTTTTTTGACATTAATGGCAAGCCAAAGTTGCAATCACTTAAAGTATTTTTTAAATGACCGTTCTGAGGCAGGGTCATGGTTTTCCATTCAACATGCACACTGTGGTGCAGCAGAGACCCCGTTAAAACTCCACGGTGACCCTTGGATCGTGTCCAACCAGGGCAAATGGCTTCTGACCTCTGATTCTTAGACTTCTTGTTTGTAAAATACATACCCTATTTTCTGTCTCTCAGAATAAGTGGCCAGTTAACAACGATGTAATAAGCTGTCAACCACATAGAAGGTGCTCGGTCATGGGTCCCTCTTCTTTCATTATCATTTCATTTGTGAATGACCGTCTGCATGTGGGGAACTCTCTCTCCTGGGAATTAGCAGAGGTGACATGAACATGGTGATCATTGCTTCACAGAAGAGGAGGTCATCTGCGCAACTAACATATTAAGAGAAGGGAGCTGGGCTTTGGTGAATGAACCTTATTATGTAGGAGGTGATATAATCCAACCCGTGTCACATAAAAAACAAAAACATAATATTATAGATAAAATAACATTAAAAGGTTTTAGGGAGATCTGACTTGAAGGGACAACTCTCTGGCTGTGAAAACTAGCAAGGGTATGATTGTAAGGAAGAAAATTGTTCTCCATTTGTGACCTGTTCTTCATCTTCAGGGACTTCTCAGAATCATTTCTGATGATCGGGACGCTTTCACAGGGCTACATGATGAGTGGGGCTTAGCACCTTGATTGCATTTCCTCTATTTCCGGAGTAAGACAGTGATTTTCATTATCTGAAATAAGTAGATATTTTATTTCCTTGAAATGAACATAATCTCCCCAAAGCTCTGAACTTGGAGCTCAGAATTCTGATCATGCCCTAGAGTCTCACATGTTTGGTCAAATAATGTAGATGCAGCCATTTGTGTGTGGAGATGGGTGTGCATGTGTGTGTGTGCAGTGCGTGTATGAGGGTGTTTTGGGGGGCCATTCCCTGGCTCTGCACCCCATTTGCTTATACTGTTACACGAAAAAGAAACATATACATTCGTTACTCTCCTTATTTATTTGAGTCACCCGTGTATAGCGCCCCCTCTGGTTGTTGTCTGCCTGGTTGTTGAACGACTTGGCTACCGTTAGATTCCCCGACAGCAAGAAGTGAGCTCAGGAGAAATGCAGCCTCTTCGAGGCCGGTGCGCCCCCTCGTCTCCGGTCCCTCCCTGGGCGCTCAACACGTAAGCCTCAAGTGAGCAGGTAATACGTGTAGCACATTCCTCTTTCGAGAATTTTTGCAAACTTGACATCATGAAGGTCAAGATAATATGTAACATCGCAGAGGCGTTCTGACAAAGTATTGTTATTTATACGTTATTTTAGGGAAGGCAAGGCTATTGAAAACAGCCATGTTAGACCTGTTTTGGTGTGGCTCGTTTTGCAGAAAAAATTTGAATTTCCTGGCATCTCTGTTTTAACACATCCCGAGAAAAGACCCATGATCACCAGAATCCAAATGGAACACAACATGACACGTGTACATCAGAATCCACAAATTCACAGTACTCATCAGAGGCATTTGCTATGAGTGTACATTTCTTTTCTGCCTGGATTCAATGCCACAAAATAAAGAATCCCATCAACTCGAAACAGGCTGTCTTAAAGTAAAAATTAAGAAAGGCAATTATTGAAAGCAAAGCCCCCATCTAGCATAAATAAATTCAATGATGTAGTTAATTAAATTGTGAGTTTTATCTCTCAAGGGTAATCTGGGCTTATGGTTTTAGAGAGTCCTTCCTTGACTCTTTGTGATGTCGTAGGACAAATGGGAATCACGTGGGGGTGTGCATGGCCACCGTGTCCTCCTGAGGGTGTGAACTCCAGGAAACCTGGGCTTGAGTCTCAGCTCTAAGATGAGTAGCTTCATAAACTCGGTTGTTTAGCGCTCTACTCTTTGGGTTATTCATGTGGGAAGGGGGTGTAGCAATTAGGTCTTAGAATCTGAGACATGCAGAGGGGCTTCCTGAACTCAGCACACCCAGTGATGACCCCAGTCTCTACTCCACGCTGATCTTTACGTGGAGTGGATGCTAGCCCAGCCGGGGGGCTGTCTATCCTTCCTGAAACTCCCGGTTGTTTCACTAAAAAATAGGAGTAGAATTTAGGATGTGGAAGAATGTGAGTTGAATGGTCATATACGTTATATCACAGGCTTAGGAGATAGCAACAAGCACTTCAGCTTCATTTATTCCAAGCCCTGTGTTTACATAGGGGTGTAGTGCCTGTATCTTTAAAAAAATTTTTTTTAACATTTATGTATTTTTGAGAGAGAGAGACAGACTACAAATGGGGGAGGGGCAGAGAGAGAGGGAGACACAGAATGTGAAGCAGGTTCCAGGCTCGAACGGGCCTCGAACTCACAGACCGCAAGATCATGACCTGAGCCGAAGTCGGACGTTTAACTGAGCCACCCAAGCACCCTGACTCTATCTTTAATTAACAGCTATTAAACGACATTGACTTAAAACAAATGAAAACTTTCAAAAATTTTAGGAACCGATTGCCTGTCTGTTGCAGTGTTTTCAGTCCCTTCTGACTCAGCAGAAATGGGGCCACACACAATGGTCCATGGATGTTTAGATTCTTACTGAAATTAAACAGAAAAACAAAAACAAAAACAAAAAAAGCACCAGGTTATGGTCTAATCAGTATTTTGTATCCTGTTTAATTGTAACGTCCAAGGGCATTTACCGTGCTGTGCTCTCTTACTTATAAAGCAAATATGTACAGATTAGATTCTTTATATATTTTTTTCAGTTAATGGAAATGTCAGAAGGACCCCAACCATGAATGAAATTTCTCCCACTTCCCATACTTAGAGAATTTCACTCACGGTTCTGAAATGGATTCTTCTCAGAAGACCTCCTTTTTATTCCTTTGACCTTTCAGATCACCCACTACTGTCCTTTTAATTTATAATTCTCCAAGCTACTGTTATCCTTCTTCTTTCTTTCCCTTACCAGCCTCTGGCATTCCTGCTCTGCAAAGTGCATCTGTAAGATGAATGTCTCGTGGTGGCCCGTAGAAGAAACATTTTGAGTCAGACCACCATCATTCTGTTTTTCATGACCTCCCCTCCTTAGGTGATAAGAAATGACACGTTTTCACGTCACCGGGCAATTCACACATTTAACACTGGATTTTAAAAGTCCTGATGGCACGTTGGCTATAGCCATCATGCATCTGTGCTTAATGAGAATAATTAATCTCTGTGTTGAAGTGAACTTTTTCAGGAGGTCAGGGGAAGTGCGCAGGGAGCAGGTCAGTGTGGAACAGCTGAGCGAGGAGCCTTGTCCCCGCCTGTCGCCGTGTGAAGTCTGGAGGCACGTGCTCGGTGAGCTAGCCCTTGAGCCCCGTCTCCCCTTCCCGCATCTCCCGGTGCCTGGTGGACAGAGGAAGACGTTCCAGGACAAAAGTCCTTCCGCCGAGGACGATCTCAGCACAACGACTCACCGTGGTGTCCTGCCTTATCACTTCCGAACAGACCTCGGAGCTTGAAAGGGTTTAGAAATTTGCTTCACTTGCCATTTCCCGACATAATGAGGAAATCAATGTGTCTTGCGTTTCGAAATGCTTGTGAGTCCGGAATAACTCCACAAGAGTGTGTGCGGTGATAAGCAGAGGCGAAGCAGCAGGGACACGCTCATCACCCCCGCATCAGAGATCGTTGACAGATAACACCGGGCCCATGGACCGACGGGGACCCTCCAGATTTTGTGGCTATGGAAACAGACCAGGTTTTTGGTGCAGGTTCATTTAGCAATTGTGAGGGGTGTCCTAGGAAGCACGGAGGCTGTGCCCCAAGACACAGATGGACACGGGAGGGGAAACTGACTTGCTTCGACCAAACGTGAGCCCTTTGTATATCACAGTCAGCCTGTACTTGTCCAAACAGCGCCTGTCAGGAGGCAGTTATCCACGCGTGGGGACAGAAGAGAAAAGTCCCTGCCAGCTCCTCGGGGGTGAGCAGACGTGTCAGGGAGTACAGTGAGCTTCGGGCCTATGGGAGTGTGGTCAGCTCCTGCCTCCCTGGGCTGAGGGCGCCCCGAGTGTCCTGTCCCCACATCCGATTGCCAGACAGGTCGGTGAGCGTGTGGCTTCAGCCCGTGGAGACGACGCTGACACATTTCCGCACATCTCGATAAAAATGTGACCATGCTCCCGACAGCCTCTTTGTTCAGTTACCTGGGGGGAAGCGCACGGAGAAAGCAGCCTTCTCAAAATCTTGTTTCCATACAAATGCTTGAGGCCGCATGGACACAGGAAAGGAAGCCACCGCATCCCTCGCTTTGAGAAAGCTGCAGGTGTTTTCTCGCCCGGCTCTCTCCCGCCGGCTGCTGGCCCTTCCCCCTGGCTCTGCTGACCATCTCTAAGCCCACGACCCAGGCGTTGCCTTTTCGAATGTACTTTTCAATGTAGCAGAGTTTTAGATTTTCCACGAATTTGGAAAGAATGCACAGTTTACATGGACCTCACATTCAATTACCCCCATTTTAAGCAATTTACCAGTAGGGCACATGTGTCACAATTACTGATTAGTGTTGCATCCTGTAAAGAACAGTACATTATTATTGCTTTGCTGCTAACTAAAGCCCTTACTGTTCTCAGATTTCCCTAGTTTTTACCTATTCTCTCCTTTCTGTTCTGTGTTACATTTGCATCTACGTGTCTCCATGGGTCCCTCTTGGCTGTGACATTTTCCTAGACTGCCCTTGGTTTGGATGACCGTGACAGTCTTGAGGGCTGGTCAGGTGTTTCGTAGAATGTCCCTCACTTGGGATTCATCTTTTGTTTTTCTCATTGTTACACTAGGGTTAGGTATTTTGGGGGGAAAAAATCACCGTGCAGAGTGTCATTTTCACTACCTTACGCCAAGGACACGTACCATCAACATGTCTTAGCTTCCTGATGCCAATCTCGATCGTCTGAAAGAGGCCATGTTTGTTGGGTTTCTGCACTGAGAACTTACCAGAATTTCCCCTGCCTTTCTTTTCTGATCTCTTCGGAAGGAAGTCGCTTTGCCCCGTCCACATTAGGGACTAGGGAGGTATGGAAGCTCCTTGTACTCTGCCTGACAGATTTATATTCTCCTCACAATTCATTTACTTGTTCCATAATTTATTTTTTTTTATTTTTAATGTTTATTTTTGAGAGAGACACAGAGACAGAGACAGGGACAGAGAGTGCGTGCAAGCATGAGCAGGGGAGGAGAAGAGAGAGAGGGAGACACAGAATCCAAAGCGGACTCCAGGCTTGAGCCATCAGCACAGAGCCCGATGCGGGGCTCGAACTCACGGACGGTGAGATCGTGACCTGAGCCGAAGTCGGATGCTTAACCGACTGAGCCCCCCCCAGGTGGCCCGTTACTCCATCATTTATTGATGTTAGTGTGGACTGACACATATTTATTTCATCCTCTGAGTGTAACCCAGTAATACTTTTTATGTTCTGGTGCCCGTATTCTTCCAAATTAGTATGTTGAGAACTCCTTCAGCTGGTCTTGTGTCTCTGACTTGCCCTCTACATTGTTTGGAGAACTTCCTTACCTCCTTTTTTCTTTATCCTTTTTCTCTTTTCTCTTTTTTCTTTCTGTTTTTTTTTTTTTTAGGTGATTCCCAATGGGAGGGAATAAAGTAATTTATTTTATTATTTTATTTTTTAAATTTATTTATTTAAATTCAAGTTAATTAATATACCATGTAGTAACAGTTTCAGGAGTAGAACCCAGCGATTCCTCTCTTACATGAAACACCCAGTGCTCATCCCATATAAATGCCCTCCTTAGTGCCCCTCACCCATTTAGCCTATCCCTGACTCACCTCCCCTCCAGTGACCCTCAGTTTGTTTTCTGTATTTATTTTTTAAAATCTTTTTTAATGTTTATTTATTATTATTATTTTTTTTTTTTTGAGAAAGAGAGAGAGACAGAGCATGAGCAGGGGAGGAGCAGACAGACATACAGAATCTGAAGCAGGCTCCAGGCTCTGTGCTGTCAGAATGGAGCCCAACACAGGGCTCAAACTCGCGAACCGCAAGACCGTGACCCGAGCTGAAGTCGGATGCTTGACTGAGCCACCCAGCTCCCCTGTTCTCTGTATTTAAGAGTCTCTTGTGGTTTACCTCCCTCTCTGTTTTATCTTATTTTTCCTTCCCTTCCCCTATGTTCATCTGTTGTGTTTCTCAAATTTCATGTATGAGTGAAATCATATGGTATCTGTCTTTCTCTGACTGACTTATTTCACTTAGCCTAATACCCTCTAATTCCATCCACATTGTTGCAAATGGCAAGATTTCATTTTTCGTCGCTGAGTAGTATTCCATGTGTGTGTGTGTGTGTGTGTGTGTGTGTGTGTGTATCACATCTTCTTCCTTACTTTCTGATACTATAACATTATCTAGGTTCCTATGGAATATTTCCTTCACTTATCCTAGAATTCACCATTTCTCCAAGGAGCCCTGGTCCCTTTTATGGGAGAATGGTATTAGAAACAAAATGTGGACACTTGTGTGTTGACTGCTACTGGGGAATCCTTGCTTCTCGTCCAGGCTGACAAAGCAAAAAGACACCCATGAATATGTTAACCCTGTAAGTCTGTAACTATTTCCATGTGTGACCATCTGTGTCTATGTCAAGTGAAGCATGAGTTTATGTTGATGTTTCTAACTCTAATACACTAATTACCATGTGGGTCATTCTTGGCCCCTGACTTCTTGCTACCCCCTTTCCTCAGCTGTACAGACAACAGAGGCATCTCAGACTTCCCGTTTAAGGAAAAGCTCCAGGAAACCAGACCAGAGGCAGCAACAAATATGACCATCTGTGTCTCTTGTCACAGCTGGAATTAACCAGCTAGATCTGAATCAAAGAAAGTATTGGCAAGTGTGTTGGTTCGGGTTTGGTCCAGAAAAATGTCGATCGTCCTTGCTCCGTTTCAATGTATCTAGAGGTGGCATGGGCCCTCATCTACACTCTGTCCATTTTGTTTTGAGAGGAGAAAATTATTGGTTTTTTCTACAGTGTAATGAAATCAAAGTAAAGTTTTCCTTCAAATTTCAGTTTGGAGATCTGACCAGCTCTGAATGGTGGGTGACAATTTCGGTTTGGCTCAATTTGCTTGGGTACATCCAATTCATAACCATCAAAATGAATTCCATTTCACGTACCTGCTAAGTATGATGAGGGTTGCTTGGTTTTACGGTTTGGGAAATCTGAAGAAACCAGATGTCCTTTGCTTAAAATGCTCAGTGGAGGGGCCTTTGCAAATCTGCAGGTCTAGGTGGAGAGAACCCTCCTCGCGCTCCTACCCCCAACACGCTGTCATGAAAGGCACCTCTTTCTGCGTGCACACCAGCATCTTGTATCAACACCCTTCCGCGGCCTGGCCAAGTTTGACTGGCTTAACGGGTTAAGTCTGCCAGAGCAGTCAAAATAGTTCAGGCATAGAAACACCATCCCACATTCTCACGTCCTTGGGGAAGGGAGTGGTCTATTGGAGTAACTTAGTGTGGTTTCATTTTTGTTGTTGTTCATTAAATTAAGATGTTAAACACTTATTTAAGGAAGGAGGGGTGTAAGTGGAGAAGGTGTGGCCAGAAGGTAAATGACTATCTGCCCTCCTGGGGGGACCGTGGGGGGGCAGGGCCATCACCAATTCCTGCTGAAGCCCTGATCTGAGTCGGCAGTGAGAAGATCGATGACTTATTTCCTGCGGTCACATGTTTGCTAAAGACTCAGAAAATTAAAGTTCCTCATCCAGCACTTTGCTGAGAAAGTAGTAATTCTACCATTTGAAGTCACTTGGTGAACGCTTTGACTCTGTGCCACTTCAGAAGGGTCTTTCTTATGTGAAAGCAAAGGAAAGCGCGTTTTGCAAAGCCCCTCCGAAAATAGACGCGTTTTTGCTGTAAGTGTCACGGGGTCGTTCTCCCGCATTCTCAGGAAGTACACGAGTATTTTGACAAAGAAGATACCTTTGCATTTTCTTGTCCAGGTGTAACCTGAGTGGGCATCGCCAAGCTTGTAATTAGAAAGATTTGTCAAAACAGAAATTGCAGGACCTAATGCTAGGTTACCTCCACACTTAATTGTAACCTTTGAACGTCCTGCTACTTACCATATGATGTAAAAATAGAACATATTTCCCCAAAATAATGAGCAGCAGGCATAATTGCAGACATCCTCTTGAAAGCACTAAAATGTGAGCCCATATTATCAAGGTATAGAGACCTGAGAAAACCAATTATAATCATTTTTAGTCACTTCTTGAACTCTTCAGTATGTGCGGGCAATATGACATAAGAGACGTATCCAGCACAAAACTTAAATGTCTACTGGAATGTTTCAGCGGGCTGCCTTTGCCTGGCTGGAAACGGGAGGCAGGAAGGATTTCTGATTTATGCAAAATTTTCAGTCAGCCGTCAGTTATTAAAACAACCTCCTGTGAAAAAGGACAAAGTAACAAAAAACAGATTTTTATTTCCGTCGACGATCTTGTCACTGCGAGTAGCGGAGTCCTGATCTGCTCACTGCTCCAGTCTTCAGCTAAAGACTAGGATTAAGAAAGGCTGCCGGTTACGCCCTTGGGCTTGGGGGTCTGGGAAGACTTTCCAGAGGCACATGGGGGCACGTGACAAGGTTTTGTCCAATAAGGTAATGGAATAAGCACTTTAAGTGGGCAATTAACAAGCTCCTTTCCAGACACACGGAATGGTGGTAGATGGTTGCACTAGGAGTGGGTGTGCCCTGCAGGGCTGCGTCTTTTTTCTGCCACACAGTTTTGTGCAAGAAGTGTTAGTAGTGAGAGCTAACATTAGCCATGTGTAAAAGCAACTGCTGGGTGGAGTGAGTCCATGGGCTGACTTTGGAGCTCCTGAGTCTCGCTGAGGCTTCCCTCAAACTGGTCGCTGACACACGAGTCAGACCTCATGTCTTGGTGCTCAGAGGTCCGTGGGAATTGTAGGAGGGAAGCGGGGAGCCCCCTGCCTGTAAATACCAATGGAGCCATCTAGACACCAATGCCTTACATCAGAGCCAATTACCATGACCAAGGAGGACATTTCAGTGTCTTTGACAACATGGTGGAGCTTGAAGCTCATCTCTCTACCTACTCAGCTTCCAACGAATGTGTCACCGGTACCATCCCAACACTGTACAACCTGCCCTGGTGACACATTTGTGTACGGCAAAGTTCCTACCACATGGAACCTGCTGATCTCGGAGAAAATCTGACCTTGATTCCAACACGGGGTCTACTTTGTCTCTCTTGAAAAACCTTCTGCCCATAAAAGTCTACTTGGCTCTCACCGAAAATCTAATCTTTGACCGATTCCCCTATTATCTTTCAAATCTGTCTGAGGCTTTTCCATTTGCTTCCTTGGTGCTGCAAATTTGTGAATCCTAAGTATTCTAAATACACAGAAAATAAGGTAAAACAGAATAGATTTGCCATGAATTTATTTTTATGGACTCTTTTCCAGTGATCACATTTAGAAAGGATACCTTGTTTACACATATAAAGAGAGAGGAAATTAGGTGTCCACAAACCTTATATAAAAATCAATTGCAGATAAATAGAGACTTAAATATGAATGGTAAGCCTTTACATGTTTCAGAAAATAATATAGAGGAATACTGGTTATCTTAGGGAAGTGTGCTATTTATTAAACAAGATGCATGACCCTTTCTGTATGGTTTTGATAAATAAAATTTTCGAATGTGAATGCTGTTCACATGCCAATCTTCTCTTTACTCATTTGTGCTTAGTGCCCTATCTTTCTGTGTGTCTGATTTTTCTGCTTATGGCTTCTTCTAGTTCTTACTTGTGATGTCTATTTACCTGAGTGTGTGTGTATGTGTGTGTTTTATCGTGTTTACATTCAGTGGTACTTTATCTTTGGAAACACTTGGGTCATGGGTTGAAGGCATATTTCTCTCAAGTAGTTGCTTTTGCGACTGTCCAGTGCGAACACAGGATTATTTAAAAATAAGTTAAATTATCACTTACAAGGAAGTCTGTAACCTGAATCTCTTTATAACAAATAGGCTCTGTATTTTGAGGACTCGGAGATCTCTGGGCTCCTCTCTCTGCCGTCAAAGTCACACCTGGAGAAAACTTGGGGCATCTTGTAACAGCATCACATGCACCAAAGGATCCCCCGGGGGAAGCTCCTACCTTGTTACTTTTTTATCTCTCTGGTTTTCTACCACTTTGCTCCTTAATTTTTGAGCCTTTCGGTTAAGCATTTAAAACATATCTTTTGAAATACACATCCTATTCAGAATTATAGTGGTTCTGCCACATTAGGATTGGTCAGGATGTTTTTTTCTGACCATATATCAGAAGATCTTCAATAAGTTTTTCTCATCTTTCTTTGACAATTTTCTCTCTGCTTTTACATTGCCATTTATTCTGTGAGTTCTCTGAGAATTCTATTATCTGATTTCTTCACTTCCTGGTATCAATAGCAATACAATTCAGAGGGTTTTTGTTTGTTTGTTTTGTTGTTTGTTTTTAAGACAGACAGAGAGAGAGAGCAGGGAAATGGCAAAAGGAGAGAGAGAGAATCTTAAGCAGGCTCCATGCTGAGCATGGAGTCCTATGGGGGGCTTGATCCCATGACCCTGGGATCGTGACCTGAGCCAAAATCAAAATTCAGATGCTCAACCAACTGAGCCACCCAGGAACGCCGAGAGATTTAAGAATACCATTCAACAAATATTTTCAAGGAGTCTGACAGACAGCACATGTGGAAACAAGAATTTGTCTACTAAAAGCACTGTTCCTTTTAGCTTTGCAAGTGAATAACTGTGGTGTCTGGGTGGCTCAGTCGGTTGAGCATCTGACTTCGGCTCAGGTCATGATCCCGAAGTCTGTGAGTTCGAGCCCCGTGTCAGGCTCTGTGCTGACAGCTCGGAGCCTGGAGTCTGCTTTGGATTCTGTGTCTCCCTCTCTGCCCCTCCCCTGCTCATGCTCTGTGTCTCTCTCTCTGTCAAAAATAAATAAACATTAAAAAAAAATTTTTTAATGAATAACTGAACTACATTCCCCACCCCCCCCCGCCCCCAATATCATATTGCCAAGGTGTGAATTCTGAAGCTGGAATACATTTCCACAAACTTTAGTCTGGCATTTTCTCTATGAAAATATGTATCCTTTTTGTTAGGAAATCTACAAGAGCATATTTTTTTGTAGACTGAGCATAACTGTTCTTTGACAGTTTTTAGGAAATGGTAATTGTAAAGGGTGGCAACGTATGAATGAAAAGACTCGGTCTCGAACGTGGCTGTGAGCAAATTGCGGTTAAGAAGAAAATTTCCTGTGGACGATGGGGGTAGTGGGTTCTGAATGCCATGCCTTGGGGGGCACGTGCTTTCTTGGAAATTGGGGGACACCATGGTAAATGTTGGTTGCAAATCTCGTCTCCACATTAGACACCCAGACTCTGGTGTCCTCCAGGCACATTTTAGGCAAAGAGCTTCTCTGTGACTTAGTTTGAGCCATTTAGGAGCAATACTGAAACTTAAGCCACTGGGCCCTTGTGTAGGTTTGGAGACAGCATATTTCTGCAGAAGAACCCAATCCTTTTCATCCTCTGGTTTAACGTAAATAAGGTGACCCGGAAGTCTACTGTCTGGGTTGAACAATCATTTGAGACACACAGAGAGCTGAAAGTCCTTGTATTGACGCCCATGGGAAGGACTGAAAATATAGTTTCGCAGTAGTTACAGACTCATGGTAATTTTCCCCGACCTTGTAGTTGTTTAGATATCGGTAGGTAAGTGAAGCCTGAGGCAGCTGCCACTCAGGTTGCAGGGCGAGCCGGAATCACTTAGGTGGGGATGCCGTTCGCTACTTTCTCCTCCATTTCTGGCCACAGAGATAGCATATGTATTTTTAAATTGACAATTATCATTCTAATCTCCTTTATGGGTTTAAACCCTTTGCTTGTACTGAATCAGTGTGACTTCAAGCAAAAGTCCATTTATTAAATCTTTTATTAGGCTTTTCATTATGCATGCTTGTAAAGATCTTAATAGAGATGTTAAGTAATGAAATTTTGCAAGTTCCTAAAATCTTCATAAATCTCCATAAATTGACTCTTTATGAGAAACCTGCTTTCATTGTGTCTGATTTTTATTCATATGCAACCAAAATGTTAATATACTTTAATTACAGCTAATATGATTTATCTCTTCACTCATTATATAAGTTAATTTTCTTCTAAAGAAGTCCTGTTTTCAAATTCTCTCCAGCAGTGTAGAATTAAAGTAATTATAGTTTGGCTCAGGAAATTAGTCGTGAAGGTTCACGAATGCTAAAATAAATTGGAGTTTTCGCAGGATAGATTAGGCCATATGCTCTCCAGAAGGAAAGAGGAGAACGGAAATGATTTCGGATACTGGGTTTCCTGTTGGGGAAATGTTGAAGGTAAATCGCAAGAAGTCTTGACGTTGCAAAACCCAGGGCAAACAGAATGGCCATAGATTTTATGGCTCCAAGTGATCAAGCCAGTCTGGAATGCACACATTTGGAATCAAGGCGTGATTCTACCCCCTGGCCACAGACGATGCTTTATCCAACACCTGGTTTTGTCACCTTTTGGCTTCATTTGAGTGATGAGCTCAAAAAGGGTTCTAAAACATACAAGAAATATTTTTATGATCTGTGTCTGCTGTTGCAGGTAAGAAATTTTGATTCTCCTCTCTTGAGTGTTCGGTCATGCCCCCCTCTACTCTTCTTCATATTCTACCACCACGATGCCCTCACACCTTCAAAAAGTAAATTCGTTGGGGCGCCTGGGTGGCTCAGTCGGTTGAGCGTCCGACTTCAGCTCAGGTCACGATCTCGCGGTCCGTGGGTTCGAACCCCGCGTCGGGCTCTGGGCTGATGGCCCAGAGCCTGGAGCCTGCTTCTGATTCTGTGTCTCCCTCTCTCTCTGCCCCTCCCCCGTTCATGCTCCGTCTCTCTCTGTCTCAAAAATAAATAAACGTTAAAAAAAAATTAAAAAAAAAAAAGTAAATTCGCAACCATATCACTGTGCATCTTTCTCACACACCCAGAAGGTATCACTCGTGAAATGTCTCATAGATGCTAAAAATCTGTCCATGCACAATGGGTTTTCTTGTTCTGAAGCTAGTGATTAACATGCTTGTTTTAACAGAACAGTAACTTAACAGAAATATTCCCTGTGAATTAAAACAGAGCGGTATTTCTGGAAAATACTCCTATTCTGGAAAACATTTCTCTTCTGTGTAGGCAAAGATTGTGGGGAAACAGAAAGAGTTCACATGGAAAATAAACCAGCAACCACGCGATGAGGGAAAACCGGGGAAATATACCACGAAACAAGCGTCTGGTCCTCTAGTGCCACAGTATCGCAGGGAAATATCCTAGTTTGGGATTCTTGAATATATATTCCCGGGTACAGTTTTTAATACCTATAAATAAAAGATGATTGAAAAGGACTTAATTATTATTTATGCTTCCTACAAAACTCATAGCCCCTTGCAGATTCGGGGTATATCATCAATAAGCAAATTGTGCAGTGAGTTCTTCTGTGGGTCTTTCCCAGTTACCATGGAAGTGTCTCCTGTGGTAGAGAAGTAACCACCCCCCACCCCCCACCCCCGTGTACGAGGGTTGTCTGTGTTTGTGAGCGTGTGTGTGCAAGCTCCTGGCGGCTGCATGATGGATGTGTCTCATATGTTGGGAATGCTCCGTGATTGATGACCGGCTAGATGCTTCCATATCCTGCTATTCATCATGTAGATTTCCTTATTAATATCTCTTAATCCACCAGTTCATGGATGAGAAGTTTTCTATAGTGCTAATCATGCTCCATTATAGACTAAGTTATTAAGTGTCTCCACAATTTACCATGTTGAGTATGTTCAGAAACACATATCCTGTTCTCATCTCAAATTTCAACACACTTGCAATTTGGTTTTTAAAGCAGTCACACCACGAAGTTCCTATAACTGTGCTCGAGACCGTAGGCTGCCACAGTCTTCAGAATCTGTCTGAGATTTGCATTTCGGTTGCCTATTTAATGGTTTTGTAGTTAAGAGCATGTTACATTGAAGGCCGCCTGGGTAGCTCAGTCGGTTAAGCGTCCGACTTCAGCTCAGGTCATGATCTCAAGGCTCAAGGGTTTGAGCCTCACATCAGGCTCTGTGCTGACAGCTTGGACCCTGGAGCCTGATTCAGATTCTGTGTCTCCCTCTCTCTCTCTGCCCCTTCCCTGTTCACGCTCTGTCTCTCTCTCTCTCCTTCAAATATGAATAAATATATAAAAAAAGAGTATGTTATGTGAAATTAGCTATTTTTTCTCATGTAACAAATGGGTATAGTAACACCTATCATACAGGGTTTTTTGGGGCAGGATACACAAAATACCTAGTATAGTGCCACATACATAGGAGGGTCTCAAGGTGGTAAGTTCTGTCTTTTTCACTCATTTATTAAGAATTTAGACATTGCCGGGGCACCTGGGTGGCGCAGTCGGTTAAGTGTCCGACTTCAGCCAGGTCACGATCTCGCGGTCCGTGAGTTCGAGCCCCGCGTCAGGCTCTGGGCTGATGGCTCGGAGCCTGGAGCCTGTTTCCGATTCTGTGTCTCCCTCTCTCTCTGCCCCTCCCCCGTTCATGCTCTGTCTCTCTCTGTCCCAAAAATAAAAAAATAAAATAAAATAAAATAAAAACGTTGGGAAAAAAAAAAAAAAGAATTTAGACATTGCCTAGCATGATGGTTAAACCATGAACCTCTGAGTGAGAGATCTGGGTACTAATTCAGTTTCTGACACTTAACGTCCACACAAAGTACTTAAAGCAGCTGTTTCCAGCAGAAACACAAGGCGAAGCACAAGTGCAAACTACATATTTAATTTTAAGGTTTGCAGCGGCCACCTTAAGAGGGTAAATATAAATAAAATGAGTTTTAATAATGTATTTCACACAATACGTACTGAACGTAATCACTAGAAAAATGTAACGAGGCATTTTATATGGTTTTTCTCACAGTCTTCGAAACCCAGGGCATGTTATACACTTTCAGCACATCTCAGTTTGGAGTTGGCCACAATTAAGTGCTCAATAGCCACATGTGGCTTGTAGCTATTGGTGAGTGGAAACTAGGAGAAATGTCTGATAGACAGCAACCTTTTATACGAGCAACACATTTAAGTTTGTGTCATCCATTAAAATTTAATGTAGTGCTTACTTACAGAGTATTATTAGAATCAAAGAGGATAATGTGCAATAGATAACACTCTTTGCATGGAAATCCGGTTCGTGGTAAGGGTCCTATTAATATTATCTGTGCTATTATTACTTGTCAGGTGCTGTGTTGGGAACTGTGGCTACAGATGTAACTAAGGTTCAACACCTACCCTGGAGAAGGTCGGGGGTAAATGTGGACCAATGACATTTAATTTCAATGCACTTGGAGTAAATGGATCCTACCCTGGAGAAGGTCGGGGGTAAATGTGGACCAATGACATTTAATTTCAATGCACTTGGAGTAAATGGATGCACTCAGGACAGCTGGTAGCCATGTCTGCTATTTTGGGTCCACTCCCCTTCCTTCTGTAACCAGGGAGGCTGAACCTTGCAGACTGTGTTGTCTGGACTTCCTGGGCAGATGGAATCATGATGGTTGAGCCAACGGGAGACCCCAATAGAAAATTAAGGACACTGGAAAGACAGACACATTTCTTTCCTGGTTGGGCTCCAAGTCTTTGATGGAGTACAGTCACAGCTCCCCACTGCAGAGCCACTGACGTGGTTTGACCTTTCACCCCTGACCTATCACCTCTGAAGGCCCTGGGCCCTTAACCTGGCCCACCTCTCTACATAGCCTTTTCCTGTGTTCTATCCTCTGTGTACGCTGACTGACTCAGTAGTCATCTCCACAATTCACTCCAATTCCCACGTTCTAGAATTTGTGTTTGTTCTCACTCGAGAGGTTCCATGGTTTTCCTTTGCTCGCTTCCCGTTCTTGCCTTACCCCTTGAACCCAGGGAAACTGCCCGTGGATGCTGTAATGTGCAAATTGTGTAAATTCCCTACTTTTGACCTCCAGTTAGTGTGCTTCTTGGCCAAGCACATGGATGTTGCCAGCACAAGGGTCCCTTTGAGCAAAATGGGGAGCGTGGATTAAAGGCCATGTTCTCCTGAGATTCTGGAAGTCTGTGACGGTCCTGCTTGTCCAGTGTGGGAGGGTGACACGACGGGTAAACAGAACTGTGTGAGGAAGCCTCACTTCCAAGTGTTCTCAACCTGCTCCCCAACTCTTCCCTGGAGACAGCACGCCCTTCCCCATGCCGTCCTGCTTGAAACCACAGAGCGGCATGAACCGCACACAGCCTGATGAACTCAAGACGTGGAGCTGAGCCCGGGAAGCGGAGAGCTTCACACACTTCCCCCACCACATCCCAGAAGCCTTTCAGCAACCACTTACCTATGTGTGTCTTCATACTCCAGGTTTTCCCAATGAGTCGTAGACGAACTTGGAAACACAGTTATCGGCTGAACGTTTTGTGGGGGTTGGTAAAAGTCAGCACCACCCAAGCTGGATGCCTTTGAAAGAGGGAAATTTATTCTCTCATAGATCTGAAGGCTGGAGGTCCACATCCAAGGTGCCAGGGGGGGCCATGCTCCCCCTGAAATTTCAGGGGAGAGCCCCGCCCTGCTGCTTCCAGTTCCTGGTGGTTGTCAGCCATCGTCGGGGTTCGTTGGCTTGTGGCCGGGTCCTCATGTGGCCTTCTCTCTGTGTGTCTGCCTTTGGCCAGATCTCATCCTCTTATAAGGAAACTGGTCATGGGATTAGGGTCCACCCAAATCTAGTATGAATGTTTCTTAAGTTGATTACATCTGCAAAGACCTTATTGCCAGAAAGGTCACATTCACAGAATGAATCTGAGTGAATATTTGAGGGACACTCTTCAATCCAGCACAGTTACAAAATCATTTTTATTGTAATATCCACGTTTCTTCTCAACCTTTTATTCTGAACAGTCTGATGTTTGAATGTGTCTGAGTTATTCACATATGAATTCAATTTATACAAATTTCAGTATGTATCATTTTCATTCCTGGCAATTTTATATTCATGTTTCCTCTGCATATTCAGTGTGAACTGTAGTGTTTAATAGCATTTTAAAATATCTTTATTCTTCTTAAGGCTAACACATCAAAGATAAGATTTTCCTTTTAGGCTTGTCAGTTAATATCTCCTCCTCTCCCATAGTTTATTTATAGTTACTAGCTAATGTGAGAAACAGGTCCAGTATTTTACAATGACACAGGAAAACAGCTTATGAAATAAGAGATAAACCATGGAGGCAAAATGTGTTATTTTTCTACGGTTCCTCCAGTAAATTGAATCAGACAGCAATCTGTTTGAAGATTCATCTCACAGTTGAAAAATAAAAATTTTAAATGAGCCAAGCACTAGCAGGAATTTAATTGAGTAATGGGCTACTGTCCTACTGAACTTGGGGAACAGAATGTAACAATTCTCGTGCCCGATTTGGTAATAAGTAGACAAAATAGAGAGTCGAGGAGGACCCATTCCTACCAATGAGTGCCTCCTCGGGTCCGGGAAGATTGTAAATGACACTAACAATTTTGGGTAAGGGGGCCAGAAAATATACCTTTTGCCACTGTGATAGACAAGGAGGTTAAAATGATACGTGGAGAGACGTTTGGCCATATCCAACGAGCACAATAAGATACCCTCGTTCCCAATTTTTGACTTCCAGGTAGAGATACTCCACACAGAGGTTGTGTTTCCAATGTGTTTTCGCATCCAGGCCTCACGAGCACGTCAAAGGAGATAGAGAAACAATAAGGAATCCCTAGAAGAGGTGACAAAACAGAAAGTAGTAGGCCAACAGGTGTAAAACACAGAACTGTTTTATGATTAAAACAAATGCATCAGATGCACTCATTCTGTGTCTACTTATTGGAAATTTTTATGCATCTATTTATTGGAAACTACTTACCGATTGTTCACCGTGTCCCTGCCATGGCTCTAGACAGCAGAGACTTGGCAATGGGAAGAAAAACAAAACAAAACAAATCCTCTGACTTTTTGAGAGGGATAATAAACAGATTACATATAAATATATGTATTTATAAACATATAACTTAATTGGGATACATCGATTTCAATATAAATTATGTATCATAGATTATATGAATAGGCTTTACAAATACATACATAAATGAGATGTATTCCATATATCATATAATATAATATTATATGTAATTCATTGCAGTATAATATATATGTTTATATTAGCTAAGTAAGTATATTGGAGACTGTCATGTGCCATGAAAATAAAGAAATGGGGAGATGGTATAGGGATGAGCAGAAAGGCTAAGTTGGAATTTAAACACATTGGTTACAAAAGGCCTCAATGAGGAGGGACATCCAATCACATAGGAGGAGGAGATGGGGAAGGGGCATCCAAGGGAAGGGATTTCCGGAAAGGGAGCATCAGGGCAGTGTAGGAAGAAGCACGGCTGATGGCTGGAGTGTCTGGTGGGTGGAGACACAATTAGACAGCCATGTTGATAGTACCAATGGGAGATGGATGGGGAGTGTAGGCAGACAGAGACGATGGGGATAATGGGAAGTGGTCCAACCCTGGATACATTTTGATGGCCAAGTCAACATTTGTCAGTATCTGATGACAAGTTTGTTGAGGGTGCAAGGGAAGAGGGTGGTCAGGGAGAATCCCAGTTGTGAGCCTAAACAGCCTAAGGAGGGTTTGACTAGGGGAAATGACCAGGAGCGGGGAGAGTGGGCCAATCCGGAGCTCAGTTTGGGAAACAACCAGGTTTGGGATGCCTATTTGTTATTCAAGTAAATGATATAACATGCTGTTTGGAGCATGCTCTAACTTGGGGATATAAATTTGGGGGTCACCACTGTATAGGTGGTCTTTAAAACACAGTGGAGACTAAATGCCACCAATTAGCAGGAAACCCAAGGGCACATGATAAGTGGGAGCCACAGGATGGAAGAGAACAGATCGACATTGTCAAATGTTGCTCTTAGGCTAAGTAATGCGAACCATCAGATGTGGACCCCTGGGCGGTTTCGCAGGGACTCTCCCAGAGGCATTTGGGTGAAGGTCTGATGGGTATTAGTTCAAGGAAGAATGGACAAAGTTGGGGAGAATCAATAGGGTTGTTGCTGGAAGGAAGAACATATAGGAAATGTTTGGTATAAAAAATTAAACCCAGAGTTAATTTTATTTTCCTTTTTGTTTTGTTGTGTTACGATAAAATACAAAATAACATGCTTTGTGTGTTGATCCAAGGCTCCATCGGAGGGGGATATCCAAAGCTTTGGGAAAGAGGAGTGAGTTCCTGGAGCTTCATAAAGAAGGCAAGAGTGAGAGAAGCCAAGTGCCCAGGTGGAAGGTGTGGACTTCTCCAAAGACGGGCGGGTCGTGTACAGTGCAGGAGAGAAGCCAGGCACAGAGGCAGCCATGCAGGTGGGCAGAGTGGTGGGAATTCGAGGTATTTATCTCCTGATCGCCTCTCAGAATTGTAAGCAAACAGGGAGCAAGGTTGACCTCTGAGTGTGAAGATTAAAATCTGGAAGATGAAATTTCGCCTTCTGCCCACGATGGACTTGTGGAGACCTACCCTCCACCACATCAGACAAAACACATGAAGCAGTCGTGTTGCGACACCGGAGCACAGACAGAGTGCCAACGAGGAGGTGCCAGTTGGAACTGCCTTCCGTGCTGGTGGGGATGCACACTTGCAAAGTGCCTTTGGAAAAACCCTTGGAAGTCTACTATAAATGTAAACATATTGTTACCATATGACCCGGTAATTCTCTTCCTGGGTATTTACTGAAGAGCAATGAAATATGTTCACATAAAAACCCCGTTTACAAAAATTTTTAGTGGCTTTATTCATAATTGCCCAAAACTGGAAAGAACCCAGATGTCCTCCAAGTGATGAATGGATACAAAACTGTGCTGCCTATACACAGTGGGATTTTATTTGGCAACAGCAAAGAAGGAGCTATTGATATGTGCCGCAGCATGGATGAGCCCCAGATGCATTATGCTAAGTGAAAGAAGCCAGGCTCAAAGGCTGAGTGATGTATGACTCCATTTATGTGGCATTTCCAAGAGGCAGAAATACAACCACACTAATGGTGGGTAGAGGTGAAGTGTTGGGGATGGGTCTCCCTACAAAGGACCAGCATGAGGACGAATTACTTGGGATGATGGAACTTCTCCATCTATAGACTGTAGTGGTGGTTACATAAATTTCACACATTGTAAAGACCCTTATAAACATATGCTACCAAGATTGTCTTTTCTTATATTTTAATTTTCTGAAGTTATCTTTAAAAACGTGAAATGAGAGGCGCCTGGGTGGCTCAGTCGGTTGAGCGGCTGACTTCGGCTCAGGTCACGATCTCACGGTCCGTGAGTTCGAGCCTCACGTCGGTCTCTGTGCTGACTGCTCAGAGCCTGGAGCCTGTTTCAGATTCTGTGTCTCCCTCTCTCTGACCCTCCCCCGTTCATGCTCTGTCTCTTTCTGTCTAAAAAATAAGTAAATGTTAAAAAAAAATAAAAAACAAAAAAAAAAACATGAAATGAAATGAGTGATTTCCAAGGGACATATTAATTATTAACATTGACTCAAGGTATGATAGGCTTGGACAGGAAAGTAACCATAGAAGAAATTAATAAATGGGGGTCAACACACATCCAAAAGACCCAAGCAAATATGCCCAACTGATGGTTGACAGAGGTGCAAAAGAAAGTCAATGGAGGAAAGATAACTTTTCTGGCCAATGGTGCAGGAACGGTGGGACATACACTTCACTGTACGAAAATCAACTCAGACCGGATCATGGACTTACCTATAACACACAACTGTAACATCTGCAGAAAAAACCCAACATGGGAGAAAACATTCAGAGCCCAAGACTGGGTGAAGGTTTTAGACTTGACACCAAAGCATGATTCCTAGAAGAGAAGCTTGACAAATTGGACTACATCAAAGATAAAAACTTCTGCTCTGACAAGGATCTTGTCTTCCCCTGGATGAAAAGTCAAGCTCTAGACTAGGAGAAAATATTTGTAAAAAACCCAGGCCTTGTACCCGGAATCGATGAAGAGTTCTCAAAATGTGAAAGTAAAACAATTAGGAAACTACATTTGGAAAATGGACACATTTCACCAAAAACAGCACACAGATACCAACAAGTATAGGAAACATGGTAAATGTCAGTAGCCACGAGGGAAACAAAAACCAAAACTAGATGTTACTACACACTTATTATAATAACTAAAATAAAAAATTGGGATCACACCAAGTGCCGGACAAGACACCAATCGATGGGATCGCTCACACGTGGCTGGTGGGAGTGCAAAGTGGGGCAGCCATGTGAGAACTATTGATGGTTTCCCTACAAAACGAGACACGCACTTATAACAGGACCCGGCAGTTCTCTTGTATACTAATTCTAGAAAATTGAAATCTTAGGCTCACACAAAAGCCTGCACGTGGGTGTTCATGGAAGCTTTATCCATAATGGGAAAAAACTGGAAAAAAAACCCCACGAATTTCCTTCAGTGGGTGAAGGGTTAAACCAATTGTGGTACAAACAACTTGGACGCATTTCAAGGGAATTATGCAGAAGCCGGTCTCCAAATGTTACATGCTGCAGGAGTCCGTTTATACAACATTCTTGAAATAACCAAATTGCAGAGATGGAGAGCACATTAGTGGTTTCCAAGGGTTAGTGGTGGGTTGGAGGGGGATGTGGCCACCAGGGGATCCTCATGGTGCATCATAATTGTGGGGTGATTACACAAGTCTACACATGTGACAAAATTGCACAAACCTAAACATGCACGACAGATGACAATTTATAAACTAACAAATCTCAGTGAGTGGCGTGGGTCACAGCAAGGCCAGTTCCTGGTTTTGATGCCGTACAACCGTTATGTAACAGGCTACCGCTGGCCCCTGGGGGAAATTGACTGAAAGATACACGGGACCTCCCTGTACATTGTTTTGCAACTTCCTGTGAATCCAATAAAACGTTTAATAAAAGTACATGTAAACTGCATGTGCAGATGTATGCGTGTGTGAATATCATCAAACCGTTCGTTTTACTTGGCTTAGTAATTCCGATTTTAAGAAATTTGCTTCGGGAGATCATTATACAGTTGCCCAATGGGGTTTATTATAGCAGAGTTCACAACAGAAAAACTTTGGGGAAAAAATATGTACTACTGTCAAGAAAGAAAGCCTCAACTATACTGTGTAAGATACAAATAATTTTTAATACAAAGGGAAAATCATAATATAATGTGTATTAGAATGTGTGATGTTGTAAAGACGTATACAAAACAACTCTCATTCCGTGAAACCTGCTCCAATGACCACTCCTGAAGCCAGTCAGTCAGATTCCTCCTTTCTCCTTAAAGCTGGTCAGCCGGCAGGTGCAACCAAAGAATATGCTTTCATTGCCAAAGCGTCAGCCCGTTTCTAAACAATCCTAACCGTCCACCAATCCCTGAGGCCACACTGTGAACATCCGTGGTCCATCAGATCAGCTCCCCACGGTGTTCACAGCACGGCTCTCCCTGGCTTATGCAAATGAGCAACTCTGGCTGCTGTTTCAGACCCTGAGCCTGTATTTCTTTTCATCAACAGCAGCAGTGGCGGGCCAAGCAAGTGGAAAAGTACTCACCGAAAACAAGGAAGGGCTGAGAAGGGTGAGTCATGACATCTTCAGGAGCCATATCAAAAGCTGAGGACCGTCTCTTTCCCTGTGGAAGAGGGGCCGGCACGGCCGCCATCTAGATTTGTTGGACGACAAAAGGAAGGTGGATGCAGGCTCCGGCAATACTGATTTAGAAGGGACACACTTGATTTGGGAGGTCATTCGTGTCCACCCATGAGCCCCAAGAGGAGACATCCTTCCTCCTGTGGATATTCCTTTGGTCGTGATGATTCTCCGTGCGTCTCACCTTCGTCGAGCATGCGTTCTGCAGCTTAACTTTTATGTGTGTGTCGTCACTTTCGTGCCCTCCTGTGTTCTCCCCATACCAGAGAATCGGGGACAAACGTCATTTGAAATGGCCTGGCCTCTCGGCACTGAGAGACCGCGGTCACACACGTGCAGTGTGGCAAGCCCACCGAGATGGAAACCATGCTATTGAGGAGGGAGATCTGGCACTAGAAGTTGATGTGTCAAAGTGGGGCCCACATACTCAGCTTCAGGCCCCTCCTATGCAACACAGGAGCAGCTAACGGTCAGCCTCCTGGAAGGTCGTGCATTTATGCCTTTTGTGTATTAGAGTGAGCATTCTCGTAGACTGGAGACCCGGTGGGGCACTCCACCCATCCTCCGGTCTGACTCGGACAAGGCTGTGAGGGGGGCTCCCCACCTGGGAGTAACAGACACCCGGTAAGGAATTTCGTGGCCGTCACGTATTTCCAGGTAATATTCAGTGGGCGTCCTCCCGTGACACTCAGTTTTCCAGGAGGTTGTCCCCGTGGCCACTCCTTCCCTGTGTCTCCCAGCCAGGGTGGACCCAGCCCCGGCCATGACCTCGCATCCTGGGAACCGATTTGGTACCCACCGAGGGTCCAGAACAAGGCTTTCAGCCTCCCGGTGGGTGGTTTTGCACACTGTCCCCGGCCGACCTCCTGCGGGTCTCGTCAGCATGCTTTCCAATTCGTCTCGGCTACATGGCTCCCTTTTAACTGTGGAAAGAATGACTATAATGGTCAGGTTATTGTTAAACAAGATAAATTGTTATAAATTATAATTTTCTCTTAAAACATTTTTAACGGCACGTTAACTGATAAGGCACAATGGAGGGGAAGAGAAAAGAGAGGTTGCTAAGGAAACAGTAGGTTTAAATGAGCATCAGAATGAATAAGGGGTAAAATGCATGGAAACTGGCTATATAATTAAGCTCTGTCACCGTTTCCCAGTTGATAGCGGTCGGGTCTGCAGAAAAGACAGGCCTCTTTTCTGATCCGGCTGGGCCCTCGCTGGTGTCATGAGTGAGGCCAGATGGAATCTATTCCCCTTGGCCAAACTCCCTGATTCCCCAGCCCTAACTTGGGTTGTGCCCTCGTGGTGAATTATACATTTCACATGTTAGCCTCTGTTTCCCGACTTTCCACGGAGGAGGAGGACACTGCAGAGAGGCACAGGGCCCGGTACAGGGTCCCGTCCCCCCGGCCCCGGGCCGTGTGTGGTCCCCAAGGCCTGGCTTCTGCCCGGCTGCGTGCAGCCCTGAGAACCGTGGCGTCTTTGTCTGACAATGGAAAATATTACAAGCCATCAATAAGGCTGATTTTCAGAGAGCGCACACCAAAACGAGACATTTCCCTGAGAATTGCCTGGCTGATTTCTGGACTTGGAATGTGTTTTCCTTCTTAAAGTTTTTTGTTTGTTTGTTTGTTTCTTTTATATTAAAAATAACAAAGCAAAAATTGCTTTAGGTTAGATAAACAGAAGCCATATGCCTATGGTGACTGATGGTCAATGAGAGTGGGTCATGAATGGAGAGAGAAGGGACAATAGAAAAGGGTAGATTGAGAGAGAGAGGGATAGGGAGACACAGAGACAGAGAGAGACAAAGAGACAGGGAGATACAGAGACAGAAACAGAGATACAAGGAGAGACAGACAGAGGCAGAGAGAGATACAGAGACAGAGAGAGAGAGAGAGAGGAATAGGAAGAGACAGAGACAGGGACAGAGACAGAGTGAAAGAGAGAGAGACAAAAAGACAGGGAGATACAGAGACAGAGAGACAGGGAGACAAAGACAGAGAGACGGGGGAAAGGGAGAGACAGAGACAGGGAGAGACAGAGACAAAAGACAGAAAGAGACAGAGAGGCAGAGACAGAGAGATCAGGAGAGATAGAGCGAGATAGAGAGACAGACAGAGAGACAGACAGAGACAGAAACAGACAGGGACAGCGAGGACAAGACGGACGGCAGGCACGGAAGATGAGAGACCGCGTGGAGGAAGGACCACAGGACAGGTGGGGAAGGAGGAAGGCGGAAGTGAGGTCTGAGCCCCCATGAATGGAGGAGCCTCCAAAGGCACAGAGAGGAGGGGCGTGTGGGTCCGCAGTCCAGGAGCCAGATTTACTAGTCCTTGAGAACTCACACAGCCCAGAAACTAAGTGTCACAGATGAACTGTCCCCCCCGTGAGTCCATTTCATCTGGGCTCGTGTTCTACTTTCCGTCAGTCGGCTGTCGCGATGCAGAAGAGCCTGGCCCGGGGTCTGCAGAGATCTGTCCCTTGATGTCCCTGCTCCCCAGTGGACCCCACCACCTGCCCATCACACAGAGCAGTCACGATCGAGGGTCTAGGGACCGTGACTCTGCGCCTCTGCTCACTGCACTCACGGGTCCGCCTGCGGGGCTCAAGTCTCGTTCTGGGGCATCCCTAAGGATTACCTTGATATGAACAGGGAGTAGGGAACGCCACACAAGCCTTTCCCTTGTCCGAGCCCCAAACTGTCCTCACACGGGGAGGAGGGCCTACTTTGTTTTTTCCGTGAAAAGGAGAGCTTTGAGAATGCGAAATTCAATGCTCGTGATGCATTTCTAAATCTGTGCCCAGACCTGTTGGAACAATAGGATGGAAAGTTTGAGAATGGTCTCCGATCACTTGACTTGGCAGGAGAGGGAGAAACATAATGATACAAGACAGCAATCATCTGCCTTCCCAGAAATGCGGGTAGAATCAGAGACAGGGTTTTATTGAGCAGAATTCGGTTCTGTGGTAATTTTAGGGCAGGACTTCCTGTGGCACGAATGTTTTAATCCTGAGGTTTTATGGCAGGGTCTGCAAGGAGCCTGTTCAGCATTAGAAAGAGATACCACCCGGGAGTGTCTGTCCTCAGAAGCCACTCTGCTGTGAATGACAGCTAATTGTTTTAAAGTGTACCAATTGTCCCGCTCCTGCATTATTAGATGACAGTTACAAATGCGCTTAAAGAAATCCGCGGCCAGGTCCACCTGGCATGAGACGTGCAAGGTGTGATTGGAGGATCTTCCTACTTAGAAAATTGTCTCCTCAGTCAACTCTTAGGGCTCCCACGGTGTGCAAGCTGCTTGCAGGTAGGGACCCCTCTGTCTGGGCCTCACAGCATCCAGTCCCCAGCATCCTGTCCCCAACCATCCCGTCCCCACTATGCTGGGGGGCACTCAGTGCTGAGGCCTTTTCCGCATTTGGTGAAGCAATGGCTTTCCGGAAGCTCCTCATTCAAATGCAAACCTGACATCTATGTGTGGGGATGTTATCAAATACTAAGGCTTATCAACATCTCAGCTGGCCCTGAATTGAAGGCACCGGACCTCTCGGGGAGGGTGTGGCTTAGGGACACCAGTGGGTTTGCTCCTGAGAAAGATAAACAGAGAAACATGAAAAAAATTGCTTTCCACATAATGTCGAGCTCGATGTGACCCTAATTGTCTGTCTGGCTCTATTCCAAACAGTGTTTATTTTATCAGTGCCAGCTTGCTTCCCGAATTTGTCTGGTGCAAACACTCACAGGCCCCCCAGCATCGAGCATTGGCCTCCAAACACGGGGCGTCCACAGCTCAGCCTCTGGTCATGTCAACCACACCGGAAAAATATCCAATCTGAACACTATCCTCTGAACAAGATTTCGAGGTGACCGTAACAGGGAGTACACACTCTTCCCCAGAGTCACTCTGATCCTTGTCATGCAGATTTTATGTCCCTTACTACCTGGGGCTTCCTTTCGGCACAACTCCCAGAAAGAACTGTCTCTTGACAAAAGACACCGAGTGACCCTCTCACAACGTACATATTTAGCACACATGGGCTTAATTGCTCTGAAGAAAACAGAAAAGGTTGTGGGCCAAATTCACTCATGTTGGAGAGACAAAGGACTGTTTGGCGTCCAGTTTCTTGCCTTTTCATGGTGAGTTTGGGTGGGAGGCTGCAGGGGGCACCGGTGACCACCGCAGGCTCCAGCCTGAGACCAGTCAGTGCAGAGGCCCCCTGCCTGTGCCCAAGGCTGATCTGTGACAGGTAATGTCTGGTCTCAGAACATCTGGAAGGCTGTAGATAGGGAGGATGGAATCTTGAGACTGGATTAAAATATGATTCTGCTCTCCGTGAGGGCAGAACCTCAGATCTGCTGTTCACCTCATCTCCACCAATATTGTTGGGGAACAACAATATTGTGTACCCTAATATGCTATATGAAGTTTGGCAAAATGGATATTGTTATGTGTATATCTATACATCTCCATCCATACATCTCTATCATCTATCATCTAACTATCTTCTACCTATTATCTGTCATCTATTTCTTATCTATCATCATCAATCCATTATATATCAACCATCTGCCTATCATCTGTCATCTGTCTATCTATCTACCTATAATCTATCTATCCATAATCTATTTCCCCACATTCATTGCCTAGTACATAGATATGTTCCACTACGAATGACAGCCATTAATATAAGCATCTTCCTGAAGACTTCTTTGAATTGTAATTTCATTGGAACACCATACTTCCTGTACATAATAATGTTCTTTTAATCCAATTCTCATTCATAAAAACATTTCATGACCCTCTCATGTGTGACTTCTGTAGGTACACACTGACTGTATTTTGGAAAGCGAAGGATAAAATCTATGTGCCTTTCCTGGTGCTCAGGCAGGGCATTTAACCAGCTCAAATAATAGCAAGGTCATTTCATCTCAGATGCCTCTGTATACGATGTGGACTGGCCTACAGCTTACTTATTCCATTCATTTCAGCCGTGTTCATAATTGACACCGACCTCGACAGTTTAACTGAGTCTGGTCAAGTGCTGAGAGAATTAATTTCTTCAGCTCCCACCTGACCCGAGGAACCGTCTGGGGTAGGAAGGATGGCAGGTTGGGACTAACGCAGCTGAGCGGAGACAGTTCTCCTAGCTCCTGCTGGGAGACAAAACAAACAAAAAATAAAAACACCAACGCTATTCTCATATATACTTGCGTTTACAGAAAATAAAATAGCAGCAGGAGGGGAAAAGGGAAAAAACAAACAAGCCATCGGAAGAAGACAAGAAGCCAGGCTGCAGTAGATACACCATCACAGCAAGTTAATAACACACGAGTGATGCTTTTTAAAATCCAGGACTCGGATGGTGGAAAACAGAACCAACACAACAATGATCAACGGGCCATGTTCACAAGCACGGGAGGGGAAGCTAGTGCAGACACGCTGGGAGCTTGGGTGGGACCTCACAAAGTGGAGTCGTGCCGCGTGTGCACCGTGTGAACATCAATCAGGTTCTTGGGGATTTCCCACCTGATTGGGAAACTTCTGTTCTAGCAAAATCCTGCACACAAATGTTATAGCATCATTATTTGTAATCACAGAAACTGGACCAAACTGCATGCCCTTCTATAGGATAATGGATAAACAAACCGTGATAAGATAAAACACTACCCAGCAATAAAACGGAATGAGAATCAGGATATGCAAAGATATGAGTAAAGCTTAAATGCAAAACGCCAGACTGAAAAGGCCATGTGCTACACGAGCACTTTGATAGGAGGTTCCCAAAGGAGGCATGGCTGAGAGATGGAAAGAGATCGCTGGTTGCCAGGGGTTCAGTGGTAGGATGGGGGGGACAGGTGAAACACGGGTGAAGCTATCCCGTGGGCACTGTGGTGGTGGGGAGGTGTCATGGTGTACTTCTCAAAATCCATACAGCCTCACAGCATGAAGAGAAGACCTCAGCATGTGCAAATTTCATACACATACACACACGTACGTCAAGACGTCCCAGGATGGATTGCAGGATGTGACAAAATAATCAAACTCTAATAATCATGTGATCTAATAATCAAGTGATCTCACTGAGGGGCTGGGGGAAATGCTGACCTCAGTCATTTGGAGGTCTTGGAATGAAGTCTAAGACCAAATGCAAAAGAAACTGTAAACAATCGCTGTATGCCAGTTGATAAAGTTGTTTCCCAAGAGGGTCCAAATGAACAAGCCTGGAATACTAGCAGTGTAGACTGGAATCGGATGGTTATGGAAACGGGGGGTGGACGGCGGATGGCAGGAGCCAGTGTTCTCACCGGGGGTGCGTGAGGTCGAAGAAAAGCAAGGAAGGAGACTGGAGCGTTTGGTGTCATAGCGGATTAGAACTAGGCACCGTGCTATGAACTCATGTGTAGCTTCACAGAGATACAGAGAATTGCACCTAGTCGTATTTGTATCCCCATGTGCATACCTGGTTTAATGTGCGCACACATCTCCTTATGTCAGCTGAGAGGTCTAGAAGCAATGGCTTCCCACTAGCAACACGCACAGCATTACATCTGGGTTTGCCAATATTCCCCAAGAACATGGCTCCTTAGAGATGAGCTTGCTTCTGGAACCAGGGCAGGAAATACACAAGACGAGCCTGGAATATCTGAAAGTGCCAGAAAATAAGAAAGTGTTACACACGCACACATGCATGCACACACTCAGTGATGGGCTTTGTTGAAGAGACACAGAAGCCAACTACGGAGTCCCCAGTAGCCAAACCTGGAAGAACAAGAAAATAGATATGGTGGTATCGATGGGCTTATTACGCAAGGTATAAAATAAGTGTCCGTACGTCCACAGTGATATAAAGAGAAGATTAAATAAATGCATGGAGAACAAGAGACGCATCCCCCAGACAGAAGAATTCCTAACATTTCTTTGACACCCCACCCCCTCTTGGCCACGAGGCATAAGTCATTCCTCATGCGTGCCCTCCAGAGAGCAACTTCCTCCCCAGGAACACAGAGTTGAAAGGTGGCGCAAAAGGACGACTTTACCGCGTAAACCTGGCACACGGCATTTCTGCTGGTGTTCAAGCTTAGCACCCACAGCAATGTGTTCTGGACAGTGCACGACTCTCCCATGTGTGGTGGGAATAGAACTTTGTGCTTTTCCTCCAAAATACACACAATCCCCGACTATCCACGAGAGAAGCATCCGACAAATCCCAAGTTAGTACATTCTACAAAACACTGGTCGCTACTTCTTAAAGCTGTTTCAAGGCCATCCCAACCAAGGAAAAGTCACTGTTGGAGCTGAGAGGAGCCTGCCCGACTCCACGACTAAGCGTGATGTGGTGTCCCTCACGGGATTCTGGAGCAGAAAGGGGACATTACGTAAAAGTCAAAGGAAGTATGAATAATGTATGGACTTTAGTTAATGATCATGTATCAATACTGGTTCATTAATTGTGACAAATATACCCTATTAATCTACTAAGGTATTAGTAACAGAGGACATTGGCGGTGGGTTACATGGATGCTTTTTATAACATCTTCACAATATTCCTGTAAATGAAAAACTGTTCTAAAATTAAAAGTTTCTTTAAAAAATTATAGGACATCACAATATTATTCAGAAAGAAAAGAATATTTAATTCCCTCTTTCAATGAGCGGGTATGAGCGGTTTAAAACCAGCAAGTACCAAGTGGGAAAATATGCCCGCCTTGCCTTTGGATTTCTTCCAGTCACAGATGATTGGGTGACTCCAAAATAGGAATGAAAGAGAATGGCCCTAGGAAGTGGGTGTAGGACATGTTTTCTGCGCGTGAGGCTGAAGGAGAGGACATGCTATGGTGACTGCCACAGGCTCTGCCCGAGGAGGTTTGATCTGAACTTTGGAGAAATTGCTCCCTGATACGGATATTCTCTCTTTGGTACATGAAAGAGGGTATTTTTGAGGCCAGTGGACAAGCAGGGTGAGGGAAGGGGGCTGGGGAGTGAAAAGGGTCTGCCAAGAAGACAACACCTCTCCTGGAGCCCAGGGTCACTAGGTGTGCAGGTAGCAGGTGCACCCAGGGGAGGCGCGGGCTGGGAGCTGGCTGGACACAATTAAGAAGCAGCTTGAGTAGACGCCTTCCCGCGGTGCGGTGAGTCATTCACGGAGAAATGGAGAGATGGAAAATTAATGAGGGCAATTTTAGAATCAGGGTGCTCATTATAGTGCCATGCGTATGCTTTGAATTAGAATAGGAACAACAGAACAAAGGACTCTGAAGGGTGCTCTTTGCCTTGAAGTGGTCCCGGCTTTCACCTCGAGACACGGGAGCACCAGCAGCCTCTGCGCCCTAACACCCGGGTCACGTACAAGTCGGCTGACGCGCCGCTCAGCTCCGGGGCCGCGTAAACTGGTCCTTTCAGGGCTGCAACCGCACGGCCTGCGAACTGGGAGAGTCCCGCACCGTGGTCCGGAGGGGAAAAGGTGTTCTTGCATCCTGCGTGTTTGGGGAGGACCCAGAGTTTAAGAGTATTACCTTGAAAGAATTCTGTAGGTGATGATACCGTTAGAAAACAGCAACTTAGGTTTTAAAGTGGTAGGAAAGCTGGAGAAATGGAAAAAAGGAGCCAGACTGACAGGTACAGAGGAGAAGAAAGGGCAGCTGTGAGATTCAAAACCCATGTCCGTGGTTTTACATTGGTCACTGGGTCAGGCCACTGGTCACGTTGGAATCAGAACCCTGGTCTGCTATTTAATCTGATAACTCATGTCCTTAAGCGTGGGCAACATTTTAAGATCTGTGCCATTGGTCTCGTCTTCTGATTTTTCTGGACTACCACACATTCCTACTAAACGAGAGAAATCATTTTTGCCAGCTTCTGTGTTTGAAATGGTCATTTCACCATGTAATCACCATTAAAGCTTTATTATTTGGGGTTACCAATTTAGGACAATGTCGAATTTGTAAACCCCTGATCTAATGGCTCTATGGATCTTGCTTTGAAATTGTATCAGAATAAAAAGATGTGTCTACATCTTTTTTGCTGTACCTCTAAGTAAGAGTTTAATTAGAAATAAGTGACATTTAGAGGTAACCGATACCGAAAAAAAAGTTTTTGAATATTTTCTTTTTCCATCAGCAGTCTCAGCTTCATGGATCAGAAGATTGTTTACTATCAATTACTTTGCAATTTGTCAGAGTCACATAAATTAGGAAATTTGTTATACACTATGAAGCCTAGAACAATGCACATTTCAATAAAATGAAAATGTTGCCCATGAATAAAAATGCAAGAATAAATGGAAGCTTTAACTCTCTCTCTCTCTCTGGACCTATGTCTAAATAATGAATAATATGTGATCATTTTAATTCAGTTCCAAATCTTTCCCATTTTTCTTCGTGTGATCAGTAGACATTCTTGATATAATTACAAGCTGTCCTTTTGTTAAAGACTCAATTATGTTCTACTGCATGCACGAGGGCAAGAAACAAACATATGGGAAGCATGTAGAGTCCATAAAATCATAGTGAACAGAGAGCAGCTGAGATTATGATGTGAATTAGTCTCATCATCTATAAGAGTTAGAGTAAAAGATGTCTCCATATATTTTGTTTTTGCTTTTTTGTGTGTCCATAATTAGCCGTGATTTGGATCTATTAGTACTTTCTGGTTATTTGAGTGGATTCAGAGCTAAGTCCAGCAGATAAAAGAGCCCCGTCTAAGGACATTACCAAAACAATAGCAGTCTGTCTCCTCTGCAGCTGCCTGGGGCTATGATCTCTGTTGGGGCAACAGTAGTCTGGCTGGGAATTTAAAAGGAATTTCTGGAGAATTAGATGACCACAGGGAGTTTTGAAAGGCTGTGACATATTCTCAGACATCTAGAAAGCTACGTGCATGAGGGGATGTCTGTGCCTCTGCCCGGGGAGGACGGAAGATGTGTGCAGGGAGGAGGGCCCCGCTGCTTAAGGAGCTAACCTTGAAGCCCTGTCCAAGCAGAAAGGGAGGGCTAAGACCATCTTGTAATTTTTCCAAAGTTTGGAGGCATGCCTTCCCACATAGACCCTCTTGGCCAGGGGTGTGAGACAAACAGGCCAAGCATTTGGGAAATATCTTCCAACCTGTCATTGGCAGAGCGCTAAGTTATACTAACCCTGGGAGAAAGCAGCCAACGGAATGTGTGTCTGATGGATGCAGTAGACAAATGCTTTCAATTAACTATTATAAATATTTTCAAGGAAGTAAGGGAAATGATGTCTAACCAATTATGATAAAACATAATAAAACATGTCTCACCAAATAGAGAATATCAACAGAGACATATAAATTATAAATAGAAGCAAACAAAAAAATCTGGAATTGAAAGGTAAAGTAACTGAAATGAAAACTTAATCAGAGGGGGCCGAGAACATATGTGAGCTTGTGGAACTGGAGGGTAAGTCAACAGAGATAATCCAGTCTCAGGAGCAGAAAAGACAAAAAAGCAGGGAGTTGGCACAGAGATTCCTAAGCCCGTAGGACTCCATCAGGAAGACCAACCATACGCACCAGGTCCGTCCCAGAAGGAGGAGAGAAATACAAGGCAACAGGAAAAATATGCCGTGAAAAACACTCATGTAGAAATCCAAGAACCTCCATGAAATCCAGGTAGGTGAGACTTTAACAGATTCACACCAAGAGACAGTCTAATTACGCTGATGAAAACAACAAAGATTAAGCCGAGGCGTGCAAACATTTTAGCATCATACTTAGCACGCTGCTCACAATTACTTGTTAGCCATCGTGGATAGTATGCGTGAGTCACCGTTTATCACGAGGGATAACATTTATTGAATGTTGCATATTGATATGAAGACATGTTAGATGCATTATTGTATTCAATTCTCATTAAAAAATGTCCCTTTCTTCTCAGCCTCCTGCTTGTTCTCCCCTGATTCACTATCCCCGCCTCAGATGAACCGATCCCACAACCTTCCAGGGGGTTCCCCAGGAATTACCCTGCTACATTCTCTGCATCTTTGTCAAAATCACCTTTTGATAGAAATTGGATGCCACTTTTTTCTGCTTAAACTAATTTCCTACTTTTGTCTCTTAGGACAAAACCTGTAACTCTTGTCGAGGCTCACAAGCACGTCCTGTAAATGTCTCAGCTTTCTGTGTTCTCTCCTTGAGAAGCCAGATGTTGGACATCACTTGCTTCCAAATGGTTAATCTAGCTTCAGCCTAAACACCCTGTTCTGGGAAGGGCTTTCCTTCCATGACTTCTCTACTCTGGCCCTCGCTTTTGCTTCCAAATATGCCATGTGAGCCCCTGCTGTGAAACTCGTCACAGTTTGTTGTAATTACTTTTTAAAGTGTGTCTGTCTTGCTAGTCTCCAAGCCTTGCAAAAAACACAAAAGCATAGGGATGGTTCCCCTTACCACCAAATATGCAACAATTAGCCCAGTCCTGGCATTGGTCAGATGGCTGGATCTGGTATTCAAGGCCAGCTGCCCTCTTCTTCCAAAATGCCCAATTCGTCCAAGCGTTAGTGTTGGCCAACTGAAATGAAAAATTTCACTCCAGATAGAGGATAGGGCGTATTTTAGTGTTTGCTCACGGTGGTACAGTGAAGCATGCGGATACACCTAGAAAGCACACGCACAAATCAAAGACAGGATCTGCAACAAATCATCATGAGAAGAGCAATGCTTCAAGAGGATTGAGGTACGTCCAATCCTGCATGTTCACCTCTCTTTCCAATGTGTCACTGCTGAGGAAAACGACATTTTAACACAGCTTCTGTCCCTTTCTCAGTCCCCTGTGTGACTCTGGTCGGCTGACCTCTGACGAAAGGTGTAGCTACCTGTTAGTTCAGGTAGAAGGTTGAATGTTTCTTTTCCTTCTGTGACTGGTTCCTCCCTTCATTCCTCGTGATCATCTGGCAGTTGGCTTCCCGTTTTGAAAGGCTTCCCCAGGGTTTTGAGTTTTGCCCGGCAGCCGCGGGCTCGTGACTCGTGACTTCATTTTCCCTGCTGGTGCAGGTGCCGTGGTATGGCGGCCGGGGGTCCCCCCTGTGCTGAGGTACACAGAGCCCTCTGCTCTGCCACCTGCTCGCACAGGAGAGGAGGTACGGGCCTCTCACCTTCCCCTGCCCGGCCCCACACCTCCTGCCCACCGCTTGTTCTCTTCCTACTTCCACATGGGTGTTTCCGTGAAGAACGACCATCACTGGAGTTCTTTTGTTTGTTTGGAGACTGAGCTAAAGCAAGGTCAGAGGGAACGGTTGGGGATGGGAAGTAGATGTCGGGCGGGAAGGGTAGAAATGTATCCAGAATTATTTTGTGGCAAAGTTCTGCTAGTGTGGCCTTGTGGAATGGAGCCATAGTGGGGTCACAGGCCAGCCCGGTGCAGGGGAGAATGAACGCTGGTGGCCTGGGGCAGAGCTCCTGTGTATGCCCCACAATTTACAGACCCGGGCAAGCTCTGGGCTGCATCTTTAAGTGGACGGGGCGCCTGGGCTCTCAGTCGCTTAAGCGTCTGACTTTGGCTCAGGTCATGATCTCGTGGCTCGTGAGTTCGATCCCCGCGTCGGGCTCTGTGCTGACAGCTCTGAGCCTGGAGCCTGCTTTGGATTCTGTGTCTCCCTCTCTCTCTGCCCATCCCCTGCTTGTGTTGTGTGTGTGTGTGTGTGTCTTTCTCTCTCAAAAATAAATAATAAAAACATTTTAAAAAATTAAAATAGATATAATAGGGGTGCCCGGGTGGCTCAGTCAGTTAAACACCAGACTTCTCAGGTCATGATCTCGTGGTTCTTGAGTTTGAGCCCCGCATCGGGCTTTCTGCTGTCAGAGAGCCTGCTTCAGATCCTCTGTCTCCCTCTCTCTCTGCCCCTCCCCCACTTGTTCCCTCCCTTTTTCTCTCTCAAAATAAATAAACAAACTTTAATAAAATAAAATAACGTGGATATAGTACACTGTCAGAGGATGTTGTGAAGGGGACGTCACATAAGCACTCAGCACAGTGTCCCATCATCAGTAAATCTTGATCAGCATTTTCTATCTTCAAACTCACACCGTATATCCCAACGACTAACAGTGTTCAAGAGAAATGTGTTTTGGATGACTGTCTTGTGTAGATAAGTTGTTTTTATTTTCTTTCTGTTCAAATCTCTCACACGGTCCCCAAGGCTGAGGCTGATAGGGCAGGAGAAAGCCCCTGGGTTTGCAGACACCTGTTCTGGAATGTCTTTAGTTCTTTTTACTCTTTGCTTGTCTGCATTTCTGTCTTCTCTTCTAGGAGATCGTTGGTTTTAGGTGAAATTAAAAAAAAAAAAAACTATGGGGAGCTTGGAAGAATGACAGCAATACTTGATCTCTGAACATGCCATAGAAAAATATTTGGGAACGAATGAACTAGTGTCACGGGTAAAAAAGTCTGCGTTGTGTCCCCAAAGAAAGTTACCCAGCGGGGGCTGTAGACGAGTAAGTTCAGTGGGAACTTAAACTTGCAAATTCATGGTTTCCTAAAAATTTAATGTCGGATGAATTATTCAATGTCTACAAGCCTCAGCTTTTCTGTCTGTATAATCGGCATGATGATATGGTTAGTGTAAAAAAGTAAGAAATGAGAATACACAGAAATCGAGCAATTCACTGATATAACATGAGACTTTCTCCTCTTCTCTGGTAATTATATACCCATTTATATATTAAGATCTTATCCACCTTATCCATATATTCTCAGCCTGTTCTAACCACCATTATCTTATCCGTCTGAGAGCCATACAACTTCTCATGTGTAACATCCACTTGAAATTAAACGGGTCTTGTCACTTCCTCCCTGTGAGAGCTTGGGCAAGCTAATTCACTAAACTTTAACTTTCTTTCTCTTTTGCCCACTAAATTGGATTAAGGATAGTGGTTCTGGTGTGATAGCTCTGAGGACTCAGTAGAACAGTACTTGTGAGGCACTGGGCACTGTGCCAGGTAGGAGCTTTGGGAATGTCAGGGGTCCTATTGGTTTCACCGATCCGCCATATTACATATCCTCTTATCTGAGCTCATGATCCTGCTTTTCATGTAACTCAGTATTATTTTCCACCTGCATTGGAAAATACAGAAGAGGTACCTGGTTTCCACTGTCAACTGAAGAATAAATCATTTCAATAATGCCTAAGAAGAGGAAGGAGACAGAGTACAGATTCTGGGCATAGACCCATAGGTGGGGGCGGCATGCTGGAATTGGCCAAAGCCATGTTGCTACAGCCTCTGTAAGATGCTCAGGACTTCAAGCCAACTGATGTCAGGTTGGAACTTAAATGGTCCATGGACACAGTATTTATTCCATGAAAATAGACAAAAACTACCAACTAGCACCCCTCCCCATATTGTAAAGCATGTCAGTGTTCTCCAGAGAGGCAGAACCAGTAGGGTGCATCTATATAGACAGGGATCATGTCAATAGCTGTCGATGTAGATGTAGATCTGTAGGTCTAGATACAGGGGACAGCCTGGAGGCAGTTGGGTCTCTTGGGGTTTGTCATCAGAAGGTCCGTGACAGCCTCTGTCACTCAGCTCACCCCATGTCATCATGTAGGCATTTTATCATCTTGCATCATCACAAGAAGTAGTGAGTATGGAGATATTCTGAAGCAGAGAGAGAGAGAGGCCACGTTCGTGTAACTTTTATCACAGTACACAGTCATGATTATTCTATTTTATTATTACGTATTGTTGTTAATCCCTTCCAGTACCTAATTTATGAATTACACTTTATCATAGGTGTGTGTACTTAGAAAAACATAGTGCATGCAGGGCTCAGTACTGTCTTCAGTTTCAGGCATCCACGGGAGGTTTGGAACATATCCCCCACATTAAAGGGGGGATTAGAGCAGGTGCCTGGACCAAATGACTGACAGTGGATTGGAGCACGAGCTGTAGTCTACATAAGCAGAAAACAAAACTCTGCCTTTAAAAACTGTCTTGATACGCAAAGTGAATATAACACATACATATGGATACATACCATCACCCAATAATTGCATCTGAAAAGAGCCTCTTGTAGAGATCTATAGAAGCAAAGCAGAGACATCCGGAAACAATGGTTGTATACAAAATGGAATTCAGAATTCTGCAGAGTCTCAATTGTTTTTAACCTTTTGCTCATTCAATTTTCTCATCAAATACTCCTTTGAATGGCTTACTGGATCGACAATAAAGGAAATTCATCTCATATGGTTAATGTGACATCCTTTTCCATGGCTTCACATGGGAGATGTTATTTTTATTGTCGGGTTACAGGGAAGGAAGGTGATTCTGAACATTTGTTTCATGTCTTTCTTTGATCATGAATCACGAAGAAAATGCACCTGAAGTGTCAGAGCTGCTGTAGCAAATGTTGGTGATTAAGTAAAACAAAGAATACAAAATCATCCCCCCTACTCTCAAAGTGTGGGACACGTCCTCTCAGCGTGCCGCTCCCTAGCCCTGCACCCTGTATTCTTCTAGGTAGCTCCCCACGCTACCCAGCATAAGACTTCAAAATGTTCTTCTTCAGAATATGCTTCCTTTCCGATTGTTTCGATGTTTCATTGAGCCATTGTGCCCTAGTGTTTAGTACTGCAGTTAGGAGGGAGAGCGATAGAAAGGTCATCTCTCCTTTTTTCTATCGCTGCTCAGAACCTGGCGGAAGAACGTGCCTGCCAGGCAGGAAACAGAGAGAGCCATCATCATTCGTGAATTCAGTATGTAATGCCATCAACAGTACAGAATGCTCCACACCAGGTCCTGACAGTGCTTCTGGGAGATCTGGGAGTCAGTGCAAGCTGTGTTTAGCCAGAGGCAGCCCCCCAGATTAACTGTATTCCCACAGCCCCAGATGCCGAGTAGTCCTGCTTATAACTTTCTACATTTATACTTGCCAGAAGGAACGGATAGAATTTTCTACTGGGTGATGATTAAAATCGGTAAGTATCAAATCAGTTAGGTGTGCGTTCAAGCCCCAAGAAATAATTGACATTATACTGATAATAGCAATTGAGGGAAGAGTCTGTATTCCAGATGTGTATTTGTAAACAGGAAGCTGGCATGCAAAGAGTTAGCAAATAACAAAATAACAATGATGAGCAGGTGCTAAACTAGAAAACCAGATCATGTTCTCCAGGGCAACAAAACCACAACCTTCAGGATTATATTCTCTCCTGGAAAGAAATTATTTGCTTATTACCAAAAAAAAATCAATTTAGTTTTCTGAAAATTAACAACAACAAAAAAAACTTTACATGGTCAGGGCTTTAACCAACAATGAATAGTACATAGAACAAAGTTTTGCCCTCAAGAAAAGCCAGATTTCTTTTGGACATGTCTCTGGAACGATGTTCGAGCCTCAGGTGACATCCAAAGGACACACGGTCCTTTTTTCTCTTCCTTTATTTCCAAACTGGGCATACGTTTCCTTGACAGTTTTGACTGTGGAAGTGATATGTTTGCCTTGAGTGTATTTTCTAAATTTAAAATTCACAGAGTCCCCATGGTCTGATTAGCACAAATACTGAGGAGGCCAGTAGCCCATAGGTCTGGAAGCCAAGGCTGTCCCTGGGAGGCAGGAAGGGAACAGGCAGACCAGGGCACAGACGGGGTCATGCTTCTAATCACACAGTTGGCTTTACACAGCTTCTCCTGGGATATGCCTATAGAGTTGTTTCTTCTACAAGAAGATATAATCAAACCAAACGTGTGGTCTACCGTATTTTTTCCCAAAGGGGATCAAGATCTATTTTGCAGAGTTGCTCGACATCAAATTACACACGGCTTGGGGGAACTAGAGAACACATCGCACATGTGAAGTGGCCAATGTTTTCTTCATCTTCTTCCCCTCCTGGGTTCCCTAGCAGCCAAGTCTATGTAGCAGCCAAGTCTATGGAGGAGGATGCCGTGGCTTCTGTCCCGTACACGTGTGATGGCATCAGCTGGGCTCACAGGCGTTTCTGTCGCCACCTCCTAGGATGGGATGAGGGGCGGGTTGGCAGCTTGCGGTGGGCCTGGAGGGGTCCAGTCTCGGGTCCTGCCTCCCCTTGCAGACTGACTTCCTGTAAAGCCGGAGCCTCGGGTGGGGAGGTGGACATCGGGGTGGTGTTGTTCCTTTAGGGAATAAAATCAGGTCTCTTCTGAACCCGAAATATCACTCCCATTTCTTTCCAGGTGACTAAAGTCATACAAGAGGAAACAAGTCTCTTGAGGCAAATGGATCTGGATTTAAACCCACAGGAAGGTATTAGTGATTTTCCTACAATCCTCTGGGAACACATGGCAGCTGAAGGGTGGGGTGGGAAGGGGCCAGACCACAGAGGGGAGGGACAGCCTGCTTCTACTGAGAACTTCCCAGGAGACTTCAGGGTGGGGCTTGTCTCTACTTTCTTAAGTAGGGATGCACTCAAGAAATCTTGCTGAGGCAGAAGCAGCAGGATTTGGTAAATAAGTAAGTGTGAAGAAAAGAGGTGACAGGGGAAAGACTCTGAGTTAGAAAAACGTTTTCATTTAAAGAAGATAAAGCTCTGAAATAGATTTATTTTTGACACTTGCCCCAGCAACCTAGGCATTCTCTGCTTCAAAAAACAATCGTGTTAGCTCTTTGATGCTTTTGATGATGTTGTTACAATCCCACTTCTTTCTCTCAGCTCTATATTGAAAATACAAAATCAGGGGCGCCTGGGTGGCGCAGTCGGTTGAGCGTCCGACTTCAGCCAGGTCACGATCTCGCGGTCCGTGAGTTTGAGCCCCGCGTCAGGCTCTGGGCTGATGGCTCGGAGCCTGGAGCCTGTTTCCGATTCTGTGTCTCCCTCTCTCTCTGCCCCTACCCCGTTCATGCTCTGTCTCTCTCTGTCCCAAAAATAAAATAAAATAAAAAATAAAAAAAAAAAAAAGAAAATACAAAATCAACCTGCCCCCTTCTCCCTTACTGTCTCTGTCTCTCTATGTCTCTCTATCTCTGTCTCTGCCTCTATCCTTCCCTCTCCTTCTGCTGCCCCTTTCTCCCCCGCCAGGCTTCTCTGCTTTTCCAGTTTGCTGTGCATCAAACATATGCATTTTTCTCAACAACGTATTTTGATGAAAAATCTCCAAGAGATCAGAAAAATGAAAGATTTAGATTCCATCTTGATTTATTTATGGTGTTTTGAGTGTATCACTTTGAATAATTTTCTTAGTGTGCTTGATATTTCAAGACCCCATCCGACGAACAGAGGCTACTGGTATCAGCCTTCTGCCACTTTGTGTGACGTGTAGAAACCTGACTCTCATTTAGGTCCTTTGATCTCCCCATGGTCTAAATATGCGTCCTAAGTATTCCCTCCACATCCTCGCGTGTTGAGTACCACATCGCACGGTGTCATAACCTGTGCTTCAGCCATCAAATATGGATGAAAAAGATAACCCATTATATTACTCAGTTATTTAAACTTCTGTTATATTTATATGGGTATTTTTTACCCATTCCAACATTTGGGTTTTTTTTCTCTTTCCTTTCTGAAATTCTTCCTTTTCTTCCCTCGTTTCCTTCTCCCATGGAGAAATTCCTTTATCATTCCCTTCAGGTAGGTATCTTAGAGGCTGTTTCTCAAAATTTCCTTTGTCTGAAGTGTCTTCATTCCACACACTGCCCCCCCTTCTGTATTCATGAAGCGTATTTCACCCGATAGAGAACTCACATTTCCCAGTCCCATCTCAGGATCTTAAGGACACGGTGGCCTCTGTGGTTTCACGTGACAAATCCATTGACAGCAATGGGCCATTGCTCTCTGGCTGGTGCCAGTTTTTGTCTTTGTTTTAATTCTTAGAAGTTTAATTATGATGTGCCATGGCACGGATTTCCTTGAGTTTATCCTGTTTGGATTTTACTTAGTTTCTTGAATCTGTAGATTTATGGGGTTTTTTTCCCCCTTAAATTTGGGGATTTCCAGCTATTATTAGTAAAATAGTTTTTCTATCTTGCCTGTCTTCCCTTCCTCTCCCCTGGGATTCTGGTGACATGAATGTCAATTCTTACATTATTGCCCCCGATCCCTAAGACACTCCTCTTTTTGTTTTTTCTATTTTCCTCGTTGTTCAAATTGGGTAAATTCTATTAATCTGTCCTCAAATTTACTGATTCCATCTTTTGTCACCTCCACTCTGCTATTCACTCCATTCCCCAAGATTTCTACTCCATCCTGTAGGATTTCCATTTGATTCTCTCTCTCTCTTTTTTTAAAAATAATATCTTTGCCGAGATTTTCTGTTTTTTCACTTATTCTGTCAGAACTATATTTGCTCTGAAAGCATTTTCATGAGGCTCCTTTAAAATCCTCTTTGGAGAATTTCAACATCTGATCCATCCTGCTGTTGGTATGTCTTCATTGTCTTTTTCTCTTCCAAGTTTTGATATTTCTGGCCTTTGGTATGACAAGTGATGTTTTATTTTATCTTGGACATTTTGGCCACCATGAAATGATTTAATCTCCTCATCACCCTCCGATAGTCCCCATCCTTCCTTCTTCTGTTTGCTTTTCTCTGCAGGCTGACCCTCTATTGAAGTGCGGCGAGAGGATGGGTGTCTATGTGCACCTGTTCTCTGGGCCCTGCCAGCGTCCCCCTAGCAAAAGTGGGTGCTGGATCATAAGGCCTTGTTGCAGAAGATGGGGTAGAACTTTAGGTCCTCCTTGGCCCACCAATGCCATCTTGCAGAAAGTGGGGTGATAACTTGTAGCAACTGGTTACATCTGGGTGGTCATGTAGGCACAAATCTGACAGAGGGCTGCTCTATCACAAGCGAGGGAGAAAGCAGAGACTGACTCACACTGCTTTGTGGTTGCAAAGTGGGAGTGCAAGCTTCAGTCCCCAGTGGGCCCCTGGCTCTGGTGGGAGAAGAAGGGAATCATGGCTCCCTCTGCCCACCCCCCATTCTACTCCACTGACACAAGGAAACACTGACACATCACCAGTGAGACCAGCTTCCCTCTAACAAGTGTCCAGCAGGAGAGCCGGAGCACTGGCTGGGTCTACCAGGTCAGGAAAGGAGATCAGACCCAGACCCTTGGATCCACCAATACCGCCTCATTGGGGCATCAAACTTCTGTCACCAGCTTTGGTGGATGATGGGGGTGCAAGATAGCTTCCTGCTGGGCCTGCTGCAACCCTGGAGGGAGGGGGTTATGGTTCAGTATTTCTGGCGGTCCTTGGCTAGATGAGGGGGGGATGGCCAAAAGGCTCCTGTTGTTAGCCTACCCTTTCCCAGTCCTTGGGAAGAGAGAATGGGCTTTCCTCAGAGTTTGTTTGTCTGTGTGTGTCTGTGGGAGACTTGGGGTTGGATGTCTCTACAACAGCCCGGCTGGGAAATATGAGAAGCAGTAAAGAAACCTGGAGGGTCCGCAAAGAACTCACTGCCATGTTATCTCCCCTGTCCTGAGGTCCCTGGGCAGTGGGCCTTCTTTTCACCTTGTAGTGTCTTCCCGCACTTGTATATTGTGTTGTGTGCAGTTGTAGGTTGGGCGGTAGCTGTTGCGACAGGGAGGACCTGGAAGGGAAGGGGCTGATCCATGGTGGCTGGAACCATAATCTTGTGTCAGTTGGATGGATTTAGAGGTTGAGGTTTGCTCTTCTCCACAGGATATGAGCGATTCAAATGAGTTCTTGAGCAAATAAGTAGAGAACATTCATTTCATCTCTTAATGACATCTTGAAAATTTGAAATTGTTGCATTCATTTTAGGATATAATTTCCTCAAGATGCAATGTAGTCATCGACACTTTTTACCCTGTAGGATATTAGCCCATTCTGTAAAAATCTGTTAACTTTACTTTGACAATAACCTAATTCTCAGAAATTCAGTTTTAATATTGGCTTACTGAGGAATATTATCTCCTTACCAGATATGAATCTACACGGAACATAATGTGATGACAGCTCATAAGGGGGTCTGTGTGACAAAGCTGATTCTTATTTAATGGCTTTATTTTTTCCCTTGCTTTGGTTGCCTTATTTCCTCTTTCCTGAGGACGTAAAAACAACATGCCTCATAAGAAACATGTGATTCTGGATCAGTGGAAATTTCTAGTCAGTTGAAACACTTCTTAGGTCTAGAATTTCACCTTACTTGCCATTGCATTTAGAAGAAATTAATTTTATTCTTCATGCCCCTTTTTCCCTTGAAACAAATTTAAGCTTACAGATAAATGTAAAATTAGTACCAAGGACTTCCACATCCCCATGACTCATGCTCCCCGGTTCCTCTGTTGTTAGCATTTTACCATGTTTGTTCTAAGACCTCCCTGCCTTCCATATCCTATCTTAATCTCTATCTACACAAATACACACACACACCACTCTCAGGTCTCTCACAGCATCATGTGCAGCTGCAGAGATGAAGGTAAAGAAAGTATATTGTGGATTCACTTTTCAACCCTTGTTCTAGCAACCCTTGCAAAATTCTACTTTGTATCTCACAAACTAACAGACAAACAATCATATATTATCAACATATAAGCCTCCGCATCAGGAGATCAATACTGACCCAATGCTTCACACCAATTCACACTTCCACTAAATTCGCAGCAACATCCCCTTGCGTTTCCCAGGCTCGGGATCCAGAGTCCTACTGTGCATTCAGTTGTTCTGTGATTCAACCTCCTTTGACCTCAAAGACCTTTTTATTCCCCCACCCCCCCAAGGACTTTGATAAATTTAAGGGGACCCTGGTCAGGGCCCATCTGGGGATTTTCCACACCCTTCAGCGCACACAGTAGTAGTAGGGACTGAGTGTCCTTCCCAGTGGGCCACATGAAGAGGCACATCATGTCACCTCCTGCCACCGGTGGGCGCGTTAGCCTTGTCACCTTGTCTACTGCGCTTCTTAAGCCTAATGTCAGCACTTTCCCCTTTGAAATTAATATACATTCTCTGAGGAGACTTTTGAGCTCATACCCTGTTTCTTCTAGAAATTTCATTTGATGGCTTTAGCACTCATTGGTGTCTCCTGCTGTGTGGGTTGTCACATGGTCATTTCCTAGTTCCATCATCCCTTCTGCATTTATTAGTTGGCATTTTATGCTAAGGAAAGGCTTTCTTCGGGTATTATTTATTTACTTCACATATTCATTTGTCTACTCATGTATTTCTGTTTTATTCAACAACTTGCAATGCACTATCATTTATATAAATACTTAAATTGTCCTGCATTTAACCATGCTAAGCCCCTTCAAGTTGGCTCTTGTGTCCTTTTGACCCATTCTTCCCATTCTTTGAAGTTGCTCTTTCCTTCTTGGCATAGGACCTAGATCCTAAGTCCATCTTGCACTTTCCCTCCCTTAGCCCTGGAATCTGCTGGAGTCCTGGTTCCTCTCATTGGAAGATGGCTAGGAGAAACCAGTGTGTGGATATCAGGTGTGTTTATTGATTATGGGATTGGAGCTAGGGGGTACATACATGTGCACACATATGTGTGCATACCAACACATCTCTATGTTTTTCCTATTTGTGTTATGCAATTTTAAAAGCTGAATTCATACATGTATCTGCAATTCCAGCCCAACACTTCAGGGTTTTCTATAGCCTTCCTTCTTTGCTTGGTTATAATTCTCTGACCTTGAGAAAAATGGTGCACAGTATCCTTAATATATTTCCTCCTTAGTTCAATCCGTTTATTATTTTCTCAATGTCCAATGTCCCTCTTGCATGAGTGACCTCTTTTTCCTTAAATCTCCATGACCACCATTCTCTCAGCCTCCATATTCTCCATTTCCTTATTCCTAGGCATGCAGGTAACACATAGGTACCTCTCTTCCCAACATTTTGGTAGTGGGATGGCCAAGGAAAGTGGGAGGAAGTGTTGAGGATAATGAAAGGGAAGCTTAGTTTTGTTTTTAAATGAGAAACATTTAAAAAAATGAGACCCCCCCACAAAAAAAAAAAAGAATTGGTTCCAGTATAGTGAATGTCGCTGTTTCAGCTTACCAACAAGAATAGTACTAGTAATATGGGAAGTAATGTTCTGGACGAGGACCAGAAGGTATACAATATTCAGTGATATTTAGATTCCTTGTGGTGTACTCTGGGAGCACCATATGTAATTTATGGTAGAAGTCTGAAGCTGTCAGCTGAATTTGATATATAAAATGCCTTTAATTTTAGATAATTAAATTTAACACATAGTATAAGACACCTGCATATTTTTCTTTCCACTTTGTGTGGAGAGATGTCTGGCCTTGCACAGAATTCTGACTTGAGTGTCATGTGATTGTAACCAAAGAACATCTGAACCCTGTGCCTTAATAGGAAGACCCAGGTCTTCATTCCAGTAGCTCAAGGTCTATCACATGACTAGTTTCCCCCCATAACTAAGTACCACAAACAGGGTGGTTAAGACAACAGAAAATTGTTCTCAGGTCTGGAGGCTAGAAGTCTGAGATCAACGTGTCGGCAAGGTTGTTTCCTTCTGGAGTCTCTGAGAGGGGAACTGTCCAAGACTCTTCTCCTGTTTCTGGTGGTGTCACCAATCTTGGCTTTCCTCAGCTTGAAGCCGCTTTACTACAGTCTCTCTCTTTCTTGTCACCTGGTCTGCCTCCACCTGCGTCTGTCTCTGAAGCTCACCTTTATTTGTCAGTTATATTGGATTAGGGCCCAGTCAATACCAGTGTGACCTTGTGTTCACTTGGTTGCATCTACAAAGACCACAGTTCCAAATAAGATCACATTTGTAGCTGCTGTGGGTCAGGACTTAAACACATATTTGGGGGTAACAAAATTCAATGCATTGCACTTTGATAGTGAGATAATGGAACAGTTACCATGTGTCTAGATACACCTGCTTGGTTTTTTAAAAATATAATCTCTTAAGGGCATGAGCTATTCAATATTGCTTACTGCACAGTTTCCCTAAATCAGTGTTTGTTTCCCCAAGTACAAATGAAATTTTGATGGCAAAACAAGTGTGTCCCAAGGATCTATTGTGTTTTGTGCTGGAGTTAAATATACAACCCACATGCCCCAGTCACTTTCTCCCCGGGGTCTTGTCAATCCAGAGGTGCCAAGACTGGTAACAGGCTCCACTTAAGGCTTGCACGGTGGGTCTTATCAAATGCAATGTTTTCATTTTCCATTTTCCTCTACCTTCCTCAAATTACCTGTTTTGTGGAAGACAATAATGTGCAAAAAGTTAGCAACTGTCAAAATAATTTAAAAACATGCTACTTACAAAGTGCCGCTGTCTAATATACTTTCCTTCTTGCTCAGCGTCAATGACTAACATTCATCAAAGTGTGGAAGGCAACTGCTAAATTGAACGTGATGCCTGCCAGATTTGACTATCCTTTCCTCAGAGGGTGGGCCGCCATGTCATCGGCATCTGGGTAAGAACATTTCAATGATAGGATGGGCCCACTTAGGGGCACTGCAGCATGGAAAGCTGGGCATTTGTTCTCTGAAACAGTAAAACATGTCTTGAAAATGATGTGAGAGGACAAATGGGGCAGCAGAAATGAACTCCAGCTACATCACATTCTGGCTGCCAATCCTCACCCATGACGATTCTCTGGTTTTCTAGCCACCAACCCATGGCCCGATGAGGCCAACTTTCCTGGTGATCCCATCTACCACCATCCCTCCCTAACAGAGAAATCAGTTAAAGCCCCAAATAAAGGCTATTAACTTATTTTATCACCATTGGAAGACCCCAGGGCAGAAATGAGACATGTGCTAGTCTAAGGACATGAATATCAAGGGTGGGTAGATGACTCTTGTCAAGACTCAATGAGTGACTTTAAAAGTTAATACAACCATCTCCCTCATCCATGAGGAATATGTCCCAAGACCTCCAGTGGATGCTTGAAATCACAGATTTCTGAACCCTACATCTACCATGCTTTTTTCTATACACACATACCTGAGACAAGGTTTAATTTATACACTAGAAGAGAAACACTAACTAATAATAAAATAGTGCAAGGTTAACAATAACTGTAATAAAAGTGATGTGAATGTGGTCTCTCTCAAAATATCTTCTTGTCCTATACTCATGTGCCTTCTTCTTGTGATGATGTGACATGACACAATGCCCCCATGATGAGGTGAGGTGAGGAGAGCAACGGAGACATTGTGTGTGTGTGTGTGGGGGGGGGTTGGGCTACCACAGGCCTTCTGAGGATGGGTCAGGAGGGCCACCTGCTTCCAGTCCCAGCTGACAGCCTGTAGCCAAAACCAAATGAGGAGATGCTCCTGGAACAAGAAATGAGCTGCACGTGTGTCTGTGGGAAAGCTCACACACAGAGTATGGGGTGGGGGGACATGGGAGCCAGCTTAATAGGCACAAAGATAGAAATGTATGTGACACAAAAAAGCTCATAGGGATGAAATTGGGAAATTGCTATGTCTACATGTCTTAATTTCTTAATCTAGAGGTCCTAATCTCATAGCTTTGCAGATTTAGAGGAAGTAAAGTTGGCTGAATGATTTAAAAAAAAAGGATTTATTAGGGGGTAAAATAACCAAAACTTTCAAAAAAGATGTTTGGTTTCCTGCCATCAGATTCTGTCATCGTTCTTTTCCAGCTGAAGATGCATACTGGAAAAGGAAGCGTTAAGTTTTAAGTTATTTTCACTATTTGAAACAATGATTTGTGTTTTAAAGGTGAAATTCAATATCACACATTCAAAATCGCTGCAGTTAATTTCAAAACTTAATTTTATAAGAACATTATTTTCAACATAAGAACTGTTATGAAGAATTCCAGGAAGTCTAAATGAGTACAAGGCAATGGGAAGCTCCAGAAAAAGTGACAGGTGAAAAGGTGTTCCTTTTAATTTGCTGCAATCACTGTTTTAGGCTCACATCAAGGTTATTTCTAGGCCAGGGTTGGTGAAGCCTCAGTGACATTTGGACCATATTTGGACTTCTGTTTTAATGTGGATGCTCTGGAATAAGAAAAACACATACAAGTGGATGCAGAGATGATGCAAAGACCAGAGACGAGAATTGTCAGGAGTCTGGAACAAAAGTCCATGTAGGGAAATTGCAAAAAACTCAGAATATTTCATCTGAAGGACAACAAAGTAGAGAACAAGAATAATACTGTTTTTCAGAAGGTATTTGTCATCTGATATGGTTGCGTGTGGCAGACAAAGGGCAAGACGGGTTTCACCAGGACAACAATGTAGACAAGAACCCGATCAAAGGAAAACTTAATGATGAGAAGCCTTTGGAAAGTGACCAACAGTCTGGAGGAGAGCCTCCTCCAGAACACTTCTGTGCTGGCAATCTGGGCACACTCATTGACCTCTAGCTTTTGTTTACCAGGTCTAGGATCCTAAGACATGACTCTTCTAATGTTGGATAATGGCTGTGTTCTGCACTGTTTTTTCCAAGACAAAAGAGAGAGGTTTACAGTTTAGAGATATTTATAAGCAGTCAAGAGTTATTATATTCACAATTTGCAAAACTGCCTTGACATTCAGAAGTTCAAAGTCAGAAAACTTTGGAGGCTTCTGCACACAAATAAAACTCCCGATATCCCGTAGAACTGCCCAGCGGTGCACGCCTGGAAACCGTGCCTTGCTTAACAGACCACATGTGGACATTCAGATCTGTCAGATGATAATGGAAGGCACAGTGCTTGGAGCTCCACTTTCTCATGTATGACAAGGCAAATGACTCCGCTTTGAGCATAATTGTGCTGTGAATGCACTTCCCGACCAAGCGTGATAGTCACTGATGCAAGTCCTACCTCAGGGGGAAGAATCCCGAGTCTTAGTTATTTCTGTCAATTGGAAAATTACATTTGTTGCAAAACAACTAAAAATGTTTCTTAAAATATTCAAGTGCTATTCACTTCTAATACTCAGGGAAAACTGAAAAATCTACTTTGATTAGACTATACATAACCAAAGTGATGTGGTATGAAAACATAGTCTTTGTGCTGGGACAGTTCTGGGTTCAAATGACAGACTTGCTATGTGCTCCTGGCAAACTAAACTCTCTCTACCCATTTCCCCATCAGGAAAATGGGAACAGCTCATTGGTACACTACAGGGATTGTGACACAGCATGAACAAAGCGAACATGGAATCAAAGGGTCTTATTTGTTACCTCTCCCCACGCCCCATTCACCACCGATTTCCCTGGTATCTGAGGACGCTGAACTCCCCTTATACTGGGAAGTTAGATTTGCCACATGGGAGCCAGAGACATCAAGGGGTTCCTGGTGCAGGGAATGCTACAGAATAGGTGGTGTTCCCTAGCAATTCTCAAAGAGATCAACCATGTCCAAATCCACAATTGTTGATAAGAGCCCCTAGCATCTTGGGTCTGCTACTTTGGCTTTGGGTAGGTAACCCTTCCTGAAAATGCTATATTCCTTCCTGAGGAGAAGTAGCTCAAAAGTAGATTTAAAAGGCATCGCTTGGGATGCCTAGGTAGCTCAGTCGGTTAAGTGTCCGATTTCAGATCAGGTCATGATCTCAAGGTTCCTGACATGGAGCCCCATGTTGGGCTCTGCCCCTCCCCTGCTCATGCTCTCTCTCTCTCTCTCTCTCTCTCTCTCAATTAATAAATAAACATTTTAAAAAAGGCATTGCTTTAGGTCTTAGGTAAGGTTTGCTGCAGACTGATGAAGTCTGAAGTCTGAGTGTTCTATCCTTCCTAGTATTGCACATAAAGGAAGACATATGAGTGCAGGTAGACGTGCTCATGCTGTGCACGCGCGCGTGAACACACACACACACACACAACCAGGAAACCTCTTGAAGTGAAATGTGCTATTTTAGCTCCTGGGGTCCCTAATCCATAAATACCCATGCTAATAATATACAATCAACTCTCTCTGGAAAGGTTTAAAAGCAAAAGAAATATAAACAAAGCTTTTGCTTACCCCTAATTTGATTCCTGGTTAGAGCCAGCACCGCTCTAGAGTCTATGGTTATTATCCACATGTATTTCCATTTAGAACGTGCCAGCTGGGGCCAGCTCTCATGGGAGAATTGTAACAGCTGTCCCAGTGGAAAATAAAAGCGTGTCACTTTAAATTTTATACCAGGGCCAAAGAAATGTCAGATTCCTGCCTCAGCTGTGTAATGACACACATTATCTTTGACCTCAGCACGGCCCATCAATTCATGTTCATAAGAAAATTACACTTTGGATTTACTTGATTCCTGTTCTTTATCCAATTTCTTACATAAAAAGGCAATTTAATCTTCTCTCCAATGCCCACTGGATAAATATCATATTCAACACTAGCATGCTAATGTTTGGAAAGTTTGATGATATTTTTTGAAATGCTGGCCACAGTATCCCCCTCTTTCTTCCTGTACCACTGAATAATTGCAATCGAGTCCATTTTAATTAGTTATTCTGGGCCTCTGATAAAACCCATTACGTCTCTCCATTGGTAAATCTTAGGTTAAATAAGTCTTGTTTCCTTTATGGTCTTGTCAACCCCAAGCACATATCTGCTTGCATGGACTTTGTTTTCCATCTCACTGACTTTCCAAGTATGTTAAATATGTTCTTTATCATATGTTTTTGTGAATAAGTGGGATGCTCGGACTTCTAACAGTCTTCAGAGGATGCATTAAAAGTTTCCAAATTCTTTAAAAAAATTTTTTTGATGTTTGTATTTATTTTTGAGACAGAGAAAAAGCATGAGCAAGGGAGGGGCAGAGAAAGAGAGAGACAGGAACCAAAGTTGGCTCCACACTGTCAGCACAGAACCCGATGCAAGGCTGGAACTCACAAGCTGTGAGATCATGACCTGAGCCAAATTCAGATACTTAGCTGACTGAGCCACCCAGGTGCCCCTCAAGCTTGCAAATTCTTAATTTATCAGACTTTAAAAAGCTGTTTTTATTTTGGATTTGATTTTCAACCATTGCTTCTGTAAGATGCAGTTTTGGCCCATAGACTCAAGAGAGAAGAACATGCATTTGTTTGGGATCTCATGTAACACGTAGATGGATAGAGAGAGAGAAATGATAGATAGATAGATAGATAGATAGATAGATAGAATGGGTGGATGGATGGATGGATGGATGGATAGATGTTAGATAGATAGAGACGATAGAGATGATATGATAGATGTATAGATAGATGATAGAGAGATAGATAGATAGATAGATAGATAGATAGATAGATAGATAGAATGGGTGGATGGATGGATGGATGGATGGATGTTAGATAGATAGAGACGATAGAGATGATATGATAGATGTATAGATAGATGATAGAGAGAGAGATAGATAGATAGATAGATAGATAGAATGGGTGGGTGGATGGATGGATGGATGGATGGATAGATGTTAGATAGAGACGATAGAGATGATATGATAGATGTATAGATAGATGATAGAGAGATAGATAGATAGATAGATAGATAGATAGATAGAATGGGTGGATGGATGGATGGATGGATGGATGTTAGATAGATAGAGACGATAGAGATGATATGATAGATGTATAGATAGATGATAGAGAGATAGATAGATAGATAGATAGATAGATAGATAGATAGAATGGGTGGATGGATGGATGGATGGATGTTAGATAGATAGAGACGATAGAGATGATATGATAGATGTATAGATAGATGATAGAGAGATAGAGAGATAGACAGACAGAGAACTAATATGCCGCATATCAGAGCACATAACAGCAGCATGAATTACTACCAGTGATGTTACATGAATCACTTGGCTCAAGTGGAGTCTGCTAGCTTTCTCCACTATCAAGTTAGGAATTTGGTCTTTCCATGCTCTGTTCTTTGGAAGGGGAGGCAAAGTAAACCACCTGATGGGGGAGGAGGAATCTACGTGTACTATTTTACCTGACACTCTTTGGAAAAGAGGGTTTCTTCTCTCCTATTTACATATATATTATTTATATGCCCGATTATTTATTTATAGCAGTGTACGCAGAAAGATGTTTGTTTAGTCCAAAACTGTTACTATTTGTTGTCACAGTTCCAGCCATCAGATCTCTTTGAGGTGGGGCACACATGCCCTGCGATGCCCGCACCCCCCTGACACTCGACCACATCTTCACATTCTGCTGCTCCCGGGTCTCCAGGCTCAGCATGCATTTTCTTTTCCCCAGCCATAGAATCTGTGATTTCTACTAGTGGGATTGGTTCCTTTATCTATTTGTTTTTTAAAATATAATTTATTGTCACATTAGCTAACATACAGCATATACAGTGTGCTCTTGGTTTCAGGAGTAGATTCCCGTGATGCATCGCTTACATACAACCCAGTGTCTGTCCCAACAGGTGTTCTCCTCAATGCTCATCACCCATTTTCCACTCTCCTTCACCCCCCATCAAACCTTAGATTGTTCTCTGTATTTAAGAGTCTCTTATGGTTTGTCTCCCTCCCTCTCTGTAACTATTTTTTCCCCTTCCCCTCCCCCATGGTCCTCTGTTAAATTTCTCAAATTCTACGTATGAATGAAAACATATGAGATCTGTTTTTCTCTGACTCATTTCACTCAGCATAATACCCTCCAGTTCCATCCATGTTGCTGCAAATGGCATGATTTCATTCTTTCTCATTGCCAAGTAGTATTCCATTGTATAGATAAACCACATCTTGTTTATCCACTCATCAGTTGATGAACATTTGACCTCTTTCCATAATTTGTATTGTCGAAAGCACTGCTATAAACATTGGGGTACATGTGCCTCTATGCATCTGCACTCCTGTATCCCTTGGGTAAATTTCTAGTAGTGCTATTGATGGGTTGTAGGGTAATTCTATTTTTAACTTTTTGAGGAACCTCCACACTGCTTTCCAGAGTGGCTGCACCAGTTTGCATTCCCACCAACAGTACAAGAGGGTTCCCATTTCTCCGCATCCTTGCCAACATCTGTTGTTGCCTGAGTTGTTAATTTTAGCCACTCTGAATGGTGTGAGGTGGTATCTCAATGTGGCTTCGATTTGTATTTCCCTGATGATGAGTGATGTTGAGCATCTTTCCATGTGTCTGTTTCCTTTAATGAAAAATGGTGTCTGAGAACAAAGACTTGGGTCCTGGATGTGCTCACTCTCCTATGGCTCCTGGCCTCTAGCCTCCCCAGTGGGCAGAGTTCAGAAAGGCATTTGTACACTAACCCAATATATATGCTTGTATCTGTGTTTATTTTTGGATTTATCTGTCATATATATTAAAATGAACATCTATCTGTGCTCATATCTCTCAGTCTAATATAGGAGAAAAACATCTTTAAAATGTTGAAAGAAAACATTTGGAAACAGAATTTTTAATAGATTTTTTAATGCTTATTTCTCTATTTTGAGAGAGAAAGAAAGAGAGAGAGAGAGAGAGAGAGAGGAGAGAATCCCAAGCAGGGTCCACACTGTCAATGGGGCTCAATCCCACAAACCATGAGATCATGACCTGAGCCGAAATCAAGAGTCAGATGCTCAACTAACTGAGCCACCCAGGCATCCCAATAGTTTTTAAATATAGAAGTGAAAAGAGGAATTTTAACACACACACACACACACACACACACACACACACACATGCACATGTGCACATATACACAGAATTCACCCCCATCAGGGGCACTGGCTCAAACAAGTCTTCCAGACTGGAAGGAAAGCATCCTAGCAATGCTTGGATTTAGAGTTCGATATGTGAATCAATCAGAGACTAGACAATTGAAATTATCCAAACTGGTGCACGAGGTCAAAAAGCAAGAAACAAACCAAGTGAGTATCTGAGACTTTAGGACAGTAGCAAACAGTCTAAATGCAATTAGATGTATCTTCTTTTTTTTTTTATATATATATTTATTTATTCTTGAGAGAGAGAGAGAGAGAGAGAGAGAGTGTGTGTGAGCAGGAGAGGGCCAGAGAGAGAGGGAGACATAGAATCCAAAGCAGGCTCCAGGCTCTGAGCTGTCAGCACAGAGCCCAGCGCGGGGCTCGAACTCACGGATCGCAAGATCATGACCTGAGCCGAAGTTGGACGCTTAACCGACTGAGCCACCCAGGCGCCCCGTAGATGTATCATCTTAATTTCAAACAAAGTAGGTAGTGAAACAAGAAAATTAGCACAGGTCACCTGGGGTACTTCTTAATTGCGAGAGTGTCCGTTCACTGCGCAGACATAACTTTCTTAACTGTGCACACAGGCAAAAACTCGGCTTCCGGAGCATGATGCAAAGCAGACAGAATTACAAAGGCACCGTGGCAGTGCAATCCTACTTGGAGATTTTGACAATTCTCCCTTGGACAGCATTCAGCTGCCGTTAGCTGCTAAAGCTAAACGTCTTCTCATATATATATAAATGGTTATTTAAAAAATATTTTGCACACCATTTTTCACTGTTTTCTTGTTGCTGTGGTGTGGCTTTGGTTGCTAACGTGTATTTTGTAAGACCTTTTATACAAGGGCAGAAAGTAGTTTTTTTAAGAATTCTAACCATGTTTTCTATTTTAAAAAGGATCTTTATATTTTAGGGTGACTTTCATATGCAGAAGTGTTTTTTATGTATCAATAGTATCTTATCTTTTAAGAAATTTGATATTTTAAAGTTTTTCTCCTTAATTCAAAAATATTACGACTATTTACAGATACAATTATTTTCACGTTCTTTTATGTTTAAATATTTAGTCCATCTATAGTTTACGTTCATATGTTGTCTCAAAAAACTCATACAGTTGAGTTTTTCCATATATGAACCAATTATCATAATGCTATTCATGGAAGCACACCGTTACATTATTGGAAATTTCACTCATTATATGTTAAATATCCTTTTAAAATAGGTCTATTTTTAGGACTTCTGTTCTCCATTGATATGTCTGTTTTTGAATTAATACTTCTTTAAAACTTATTATAGCTTAGAAAATATCTAGCTGTGAAATTCCTCTCTCATTATCTTTCTTCTATATTTCCTTGATTATCGTGTCCTATTGTTGCAGAAGAAATGTGTAATTATATTGTCAAGTTTCAAAATAAAAGCCATTTGGGATTTTGACTGAAATATAATTACATATATACTGTGTACTTTGCCCTACTTCTGATTTTAATAAAAATGTCTTTATTATTTTTATCTTTGTTGGATACCGAATCAAAACCAGAACTCAGTTTTACGCCAATAAAATATGTTTTTACTTTTATAATAATATTAATAACCTCAATGTATCAAATGCTTATGGTATGACTGTGCCCGGTTCTATATTCTAAATGGTGACAATGATAAAAAATTATAATAATATAATCATAATCACGATTGCTACTTTCCACTTACCGTGTTCCCGACGGCAGACCAGACTCATTTCTTGCCTTATTTATCCTCCGTACCCACAGGAAGCGTCTCCGGCACAGCCCATGTCCACCTGCTGAGTGGAAGGCAGGACGGAACAAAAGCAGACATTTGTGTTCTGGGTTTGATCCGTGACCTGCGTGGGGGCAGGTTGTGAGCACTGTGGTTTTGAGTGCTGACTTGGGAGCAGTGTGGAGAAGACACAGAAGGTAACAAAGTGTGTGGTGCTGCTTTGGGGTTGAAATGAACACACACCAGACCCCAGTTTGTTTAGACCAAAAAGCGAATTTAATATAAGCATACGAAACTCTTTCATCGAGTATGAGTGTCTGTGTGTGAGCATGAACGTACGCACGTACACACGGAAATACACACACACACACACACACACACACACACACACAAATACATGCTGGAGATCCGGAATCACCGAAACTAGGGACCAGAAAGCTGCCTGGGCAATCTCTGTCCCTGCACTCTGTTCCTCCCCCTTCCCTCTGACTCTCCTTGCCTTCTCCCCTTCCTCCTCCCTCTGAGCCCCTTCCCTTCCTCCTCCTTCTGACTCTCCCTTTTCCGACTCTCCCCATCCTTCTCCTCTTCCTTCTCTTTCTGACTCTCTTCTATTTATATTATATTATATTATATTATATTATATTATATTATATATTATATTCTATATATTATATTCTATATGTTATATATTATACATTATATATACATAGTAAGCTATAATAAGTTTTAAAGAAGTATTAATTCAAAAACGGACGTATCGATGGAGAACAGAAATCCTAAAAATAGACCTATTTTAAAAGGACATTTAACATATAATGAGTGAAATTTCCAATAATGTAGCGGTATGTTTCATGAATAGCATATATATATATATATATATACATATATATATGTGTATATATATATTTAATGTAAAATTCAGGGCTGTCTCTAGATAGAAACATAAAGTGGACTTAATTGTTTTCCAGAAATAATTACCTTGTGTGCAACTTAAGGAAAGAAGAATCATCTGTCAAAAGATTCTCTAAGATGAGTCTGAGGAAAGTCCACTTCGGATTTTATAAACTTTCTTGAGTAGTTTGGCCTCTAAAGTTTGTTGGTATTCAATGAACGAAGCCCTTCTATTCTTTGATGTATTTGGAGGGCAGTGCTTACCAGTTCTGGATAAACAGCAGTTCTCAGACGCAAGGGGATTGTGTGGCACAACTTATTTTTGGCATGCTGGAGGGCAAATGGCAGGTGTAACCTGCAGAGAGTTACCCTTTACAGAGGCATGTGAATCAGAGGAAAGCCTTAGAATCAGAATACCAGATACCACGTGTCACATATCCCACTGGACCGCGTGCATCTCGTCACCTGAGAATCCCTCCTTCACGTCCTGCAGAAAGGAAGCTGAGGCGTAAAGGCAGGGCTGGAACTGAAGGGCATCGCGCAAGCCTGGGGGAGCGAGGCTGCACTGATACCAACTTCGTCTCCTTCCCCACTGACCACCGGAAGCCCACCAAGCAACGTCCGTAAATCGAAGGCCTTGACTATCTAGGGGGAGAGGCAGACATAGAAACTCACCTGATCTTGAAGAGATACCCGCAGCCCGTGCGCACCGCGGCATGATTCGCAATAGCCAAGATGTGGAGGCAACAGAAGTGTGCACTGACGGATGGACACGGAGAGAAAGTGTGGAATGCACACCTAGGGCAGGGCTGTTCCGCCTGTAAAAGGAAGGCCGTCCTGACACGTGCTGCAACAGGGACGGGCCAGGGCGTTGTGCTCAGTGAGATACGCCAGCCACGGAAGGACCAACGCTGCACGATTCCACTCATCTGTAGCGCCTAAAATGGTCAAACTCGTGGCCCCAGGCAGTAGAGGGTGGTTGTCGGGGGCTGCAGGCGGTGGGGGAAATGGGGAGAGGCTGAGCAGGGAGCCTGACATTTCAGTCACACGAGACGACTAAATTCTAGGGATCTGCCGTGCAACATTGTGCCTGTAGTTAACAACACGCGTCCATTCGCCTAAAAATTTGTCAGGGTGTTAGAGCTCATGTTTCGTGTTCTTACTACGGTAAGAAAATTGGGGGCGGGCCAATCACACACTTTGATGTGCTCTTTAGTGAACCAACTGTGATATCCGGAAGGAGAAAGAGGTCCGCGAAGAAACATCAGCTGTGGGCAGGTGAGAGGCAGGAACGCTTTCCAGAGGACGTCCCCAGGGCCTACATGTCGTTATAAATTTGTCCAAAACCATGGAATGCACGACGCCATGAACGGGCCCTGGAATAAACTCTGGACTTTGACGGCTGATGCCATGTCCACGTGGGTCCGTCAGTTGCGACAAACGTGCCAGTCTGGTGAGGGATGTTATAATCTTTGTCTTTGTTTTCCATAGCAAAACCTTTTATTTCAATATTACATGCCTCAATTCCTAAATTCTCCAGAAATCATAACGAAATAGGCAGGTGCCTGCGTCTATGTCCACAATTACCAACCTGACTGGTGTGGCTGTTTTCTAGGGCTCAGTATTCCACTGGCAGGCAATTCCTGGAAGAAGGGAAAGTCCTGTGGGAGGCTTTGAACAAAATAAAGCTCAGGACATCTTTTTGCTTCAATTTGCACTGAAATTACCTTCCTGGACAATTCATTAAAGCTGCACAAATACATCGTGCGTTTATGAACAACAGAATAGGATTCTGGTGTTCATGGCCACCCATGCCTGGCGGTTCGCTTGCCATTCACACGGGACCCAGGACAGTTCACACAGGTTACCCAACACCTGGGCTCTCAGCCCTGAACGCCAGGAGAGTCACCCATTCAGTTGCACCTTTGTCTCCTGGTGTGGATGTTGATGTGGGGGAGGAAGCGTGTGGGGAATCTCTACCTGCCCTTCAGTCTTGCTGTGGCCCTAAAACTGCTCTAAGAAAGAAAAGAAGGTCACCAAAGAGGATTGTTGTGGGGCAAGCAGCTTCAGGGGGAGGAAACCACCAGGGTAATAAGAAGAGATTCTGACCCCCGAGCACAGAACAGGGATGGTTTTGGCAATCTCTTTTACCGTCTTAGCAGCACACGTTCCCAGCCAACGCCACTTACAAAATGTGTACATTCGACGGCAGATTTTCCCAAAAGATTACTTTCTCCTAAGTTACAGATAATGTAATTCATGTGACCTAATTAACGTAACACTTGGTATCTTTACAAGGATCCCAATGAATCGGTCATGAAATATAAACGTTAACTCTTAGAGGAGATATCCATGTAGATATGTGTGCAAATATATGCTGTGTCTACATATATACATAGCTACGTGTGTGTGTGTGTGTGTGTGTGTGCGCGCACGAGTGCGATTAGGGTCCAGAAGGTCTAATTCATCCATACGGAAGGCAAGGCCAGTGGTCTTAGTCTGACCAGGCTGCTAGAAAAATACCTCAGACGGCAGCTTAAATGGCAGACATTTATTCCCCATGGCTCTGGAGGCTGGAGGTCCAGACTCAAGGCACCTGCAGATCTGTCTGGTGAGACCCCGCTTCCTGGGTCACAGACGGTGTCTTCTCCCTGTGTCCTCACATGGAGGGAGGGGGGAGGGGCACCCTGGGGTCCCCTTTATAAGGGCACTAATCCCATCATGGGATCCCCACCTTCATAATCTCATCAGGGGTCCCACCTCCTGGCACCATCCCTAGAGGTTAGATTTCAACATATGGGTTTTGGGGGCACACATTCAGTCCCCAGCACTTCTCCCCCTAAATTTCAGGGGGCAGATGTGGTTCACGAAAATATTTTAGGTCTTATAAGTATGTTAACCACTCAGGTAATCCAAGTATAAGGGGATGACATTAGAGAACACGGGAGCTGACGGCACTTAGAAAATTGACGGAATTATTAAACAAAACAAGATAATATGTAGTTTGTTGTGCGTTACAAGGTGAGTAACTATATAAAATGACAGCCATGAATCACAAGATTAGTATTTTATTTATATTCATAGAAATTATTCAGAAGTACATTAAGTAGTACTTTATACAACTCTGCCAGTAAATATGCTCTCCGAGGGAGGCCTTTCTGTGGTTCTTTATATATTGCACACATAGACATGTGTGCATATATATACATACACAAACTGTATACCCTGTACATATATGCATGTGTACGTATATTCCCCCCGCCCCGATTGCATTTACTGGAGTGTTAAGGTGTGGCTATGTGGGCTGCACAACGACCCTCCCCTAACAAACGAGCACGTGAACTGAATCTTTGCTCCCTTCGGACACAAAGCATTGTTCTTGTCCTCGGTGCTACTGCTGATTTCTGGCTCCTTTTGAATCCATTTGATGCCGAGAGTCGTTTTTACTTATCTGGCAGTGACAACTTGGGGCCACCTCCAGGACGTGCCCACGGTTTTTCTGTTTTTACACAGATGACTGCATATTTTAATGGCAGTCCACGGTGAGGCTCTGGGGCACGGCTCATAAAGAGCTACACACACACACACACACACACACACACACCAATCATTTTCAGAATCCCTCTGGGTTTGGAAACCATAAAATGATGGAGAACTTCCTTTCTCCTTCGGAGGCTTTTATGAAGCGATTGTCTCCAGACCCACGAGGCGCATTTAATTTTTAATGTGTTGTGTCGCTTCCAGAATAGTGCAGGACCCCACTGTTAATTACAGGCTCGTGCCTCTCTTGTTGATGGGTGGCCATATGTTCTACCCCTGTCACACCCGGGATGCCACTCCCATAAAGCCGTCTCAGTGAGGAAGAACAGGGGCCTGGGTTTATCTTTAATGGTGGAGAAGTCTGACTCCTTCAAGAAAGACATTTTAAGAGCTGAATCAAATGTTTGATTTTCTACTAAACTGCAAAACGAAAACCATTTTTAACAAATGCTGTCGTTAGAGCCAACTGAACAAGGACTTTAGGAGGACTTTGTATTATTGCCTAAAGTCCAATTTAAAATCACTTAACTTGTCACCTTAGGGGCTTTATCTATTGATTGGGCATCAATATTTAATCCTCTGTTTCTGAAGAAATTGCAACATAATAGACCATCTTCAGTGCTTTCTATTTAAAAAAAAATCCACTCCTGGTGTCTATATTTAGAATATAATTTTTAAGATTTTGCTTTTTAGAGAAAGTACTTTTTCTAAGATATATTTTCTCTCAAAGGGTATTTTTGAACTTTATATTGGTGTAACCTCTCTCTGGATTCGTATTTTAACCTTTGTGTTCATAAAAGATCAAAATGCAATTACTTCACTCTTCTCAAAAATTAGAGTGCATCGCTCGCTTGAGGCTGCCTTCCATGTCGGCCGGCGGGGTCTCGGGCGTTTTGAAGATTTGCTGGCAGTCTGATGTCGCGTCTTTCCACTCGGAGGGGGAGGCAGTGGCCGTATTTCGTTGCTGTCAGTCCCGATGCGCGGACATAGGCGTATCTGCCTGTGGAGGTCTATCGATGCGAAAGACACGGTTTTCATATTGAGGGATTACCAGGCTTAGGTTGACCCAGATTCTTGCTTTGTTTACTGGTGACTTGGTATTTGTAGAAATGGAGGAGGAGTTTGCTTAGATGCTCTACGGTCAGGTAACAAAATAATTTTCTCAATGTTTCCAAGCTCCTTTGGGAAATTATATGAATTACAACTTGAGCATTTGGAGATTTACTCTCTCATTTTTTGTTTCCACACATCTTTTAGAAACTTTATTCCTCAACGTAAACAATTATGCTCGTTACATTTTTAATCTAGGTCCCTGATGAGTCAATTCTAAGAAGCCCCTGTCAAAACAACGTCTCTGACTTATATTTTCTAACATGTCCTTTGCTACTAAATTCCACGGAGTGAGTGCGACTCCGCCCATCCAGGCTAGGATGTCGTGGGCTTTCCACCAACATCTGTGGCCACCCCAACCAGGGAAATAAGAATATGCTGACTGTTCCAGAGCCTCCAGAATTGTGCCCAACTTTCAAGGTCAGCATGAAGGCTGAGTGACAGGGATTAAGCACTTGAAATCAGATATGGAGGTTGAATACTGTGTTTCCTTCCACTACCGGCTGCTTATTGATTTTTCTCAGTCGGCTTATCTGTAATGTGGCTGCATTAAGAGTACATTCCTCACGGTGTAATTTGAACATTAAAAGTCTGTATCAATGGGAAGTTTTTATTTTCTTTTAAGAGAAACTGCTTTACTGTGTTCTTTTATTTTCCTAGCGTTTTTTTTTTTTTTTTAAGGGATGATTAGCATATAATGAAATACATACTTACTTTTTTGGAGCTTCAAAGTTGCAAAGGGTTTAGAAATATATACATTGTAAGTGTGCATTCTGATGAGTTTTAATACAGTTATGCTTCCATGTAAACATGATCTGACCAGGAAGCAGTGTTTCCATCGTCCTCCAAAGTTCCCTTGGGCACTTTCCCTGCAAACTACCATCAGGGCAGAGCCTGAGGCAAGCACTACCACACTTCCCATCAGCACAGACTTGCTTTGTCTCCTCTATGGTTTCCTATAAACAGCACCACTTAGTGTGTGTGAGTTTTGTATCTGGACTCACTCGCGCAGAAAAATATTTCTCAGATTCAGGTATGTGGTCATGTGCTTCCAGAGCTCATTCCTTCTGACTGAGGACTCTTTTTCCATTGTATGAATAGACAACTTTTCTTTTTTGACCCATTTCCTTCTTGAGGGGCAGTTGCTGTCTCCAGATTTTGCCTGTTTTGAACAAAGGTTCTAGGAACACTTGAGCGTGGGTTTGTGTGAAGATGTATTTGCTTCTCTTGGGTGAATGCATAGGAACGGCATTTCTGAGTCACTCTATAACCTGCTGTGTCACTTTACAAGACAATGTCACAATTTTCGAAGGGGCTGTATCGTTGTGTAATCCCCGCCATCTTGCTCCATGTGCACACCGGTTATCACCGGTCTTAATGTTGGCCGCGTTGATGGGTGTGCACGTCGTGGTTTTAATACAGATCCCCTGATCGCTGCTGATGCTGAATGTCCTGCCATGTGCTTTTTGGCTGTTCACGTATCCTCTGTTTTGAAGTGTCTGTTCAAATATCTTGTCTACTTTTTAAGTTGGTTTGTATATCTTCATGTTATTGAGATGTAAGAGTTCTTTATGTATTCTAGATACAGATCTTTTTTTAGATACATATATCTCATGTGTTTTCTCCCGGTCTGTGATGTGCCTTTGTGTCTCCTTAAGTTTTCTTTCTTTTAAAGAGTGGGTATTTTTAGTTTGGATAAAGTCCAATTTATTAAGTCCAGTTTATGCTTTTATGCCTTGTTTAAGATGTCCTTTCCTAACCCATAGTTGTACAAGTTTTTCCTAAGTTTCCTCATGTTCAGTGTGTTCCCATGGAAGTATTATGTGAGCAGTATATGAAAATTAAAATTTCCTAGTAACCATATATATAAAACAAGTGAAAATAAACAGAAACATTAATTTCAATAAAATATTTCACTTAATCTAAGATGTGCAAAATAGTAATTTCTTAGCATATAATCAATATAAATGTTATTAATGAGATATTTTACATTTTGCAAGCCAAATATTATCTGGGGTGTGTTTTACAATTTTAGCACGTCTCGAGTAGAACTAGTCACATTTCAATTGCCAGATAATCGCAAGTGCTTGGAAGCTACCGTGTCGAACAGCACGGTCATAGACATTTGATAATTTAAACTTTTACACTGAGACTGTTGAGCACTTTTGAGTTTGTTTTTGTGTGTGGTGCGAGGTGAGAGTTGAGGGTGATTTTTCCATGTGGATGCGTATTTCCAGCACCATTTGTTGAAAACACACGCTTCCCCATTGAATCCCCTGGGCCTCTTTGTCAAAACCAATTTACAACGGCAGCCACTGGTCAACTTCTAGCTCCACTGTCTTCATTGATCTATGGGCGTCTCCTTTGCCAACAGGGTGCAACGTGGCCGCCATAGCTGTGTAGTGAGTCCCAAAGGAGGCACTCCATGTCTGTTCTCTTGTTTCACAATTGTTGGGGGTATTGTGGGTTCTCTAGAATGTCCACATGAATTCTGAAATTGGCCTGTGGATTTATATTTGAATAAACGTTGATTAGAATTGCGTTGGATGTAAAGATAACTTTGGGTGGAAGCTGCATTTTGACTACCCTGACTCTTTCAGTTCCTGAACTATGCCTGTCTCTCTTACAACTCAAAAACATGTGTATGAATTACCTCCTTAACTTCCTCGTCATATGTGGTACTTTTCTGATCTCACCCATGTTTTATCTAGTTCTAGATGTCTCTCGTTGACTTTTTTAATTGATATTTTAATTGGCAGCTTGTAAAACTTCAGTTTCCAATTGCTCTTGCTAGAAGGCAGAAACAGTTGGTTGTTTTATATATCCCATGGTGCGGCTAAGCTCACCTATTAGTTCTACAATATGTTAAAATGCTGGCATTTCTACGTGCATGTCATGGCATCCTTAAAGGGGGCAGTTTTGCTTCCTTATTTCGGTTCTATGCCCTTTATATATCTTCTCGCTCTATCCCATTGGCTTCAGCCTCCAGGACAAGAACAGTCGGAACAGACATGCTCGCCTTGCTTCCGACCTTAGGCAGAAAGAGTCAGCCGTTCGCTCTCCAGTAGGCTGTGGCCGTGGGAATCTCACGGAGACTGTTTATCAGGATGTGGGGTTTCTCTCGTGTACTTTGCTAAGACCTTTTGTCGTGAATGGGCTCCCAGTGCTGTGTGCTGCTTCCTCTGCAATAATTGCGTCCGTTTGAGGCCATGGGTTAAAGCTGAGGCTATGTGATGAGATAGCAGCACCCCCTGAGCAACCGGAAAACCAAAACGAGCCATCCTCTGGGCTGTGCCACACATCAAGGTGTGATGCTGAGAGGGGGCTGGCAGGTGCCCACGTGGTGTGAACAGACTTCAGGGGAGGGAGGCCGGGAAGCGGAACTCAGCGTGGGAACATGGCTGTGCCCAGCCGCCTGGTCTTCTCTGAAACATGGTGTGTGTGTGAGACAGTGTGTGAGTGTGGGTGAGTGTGAATATATGTGAGCATGTGAAAGAGTATGAGTACGTGTGAGTGTGTGAGTATATGGCAGACTGTCTGAGTGAGTGTATGAGCATATGAGTGTTGTGATGTGGTGTGTGTGACCATGTGGGAGAGATTGTGAGTATGTGGGTTCGTGAGTGTGAGTGAGTGAGTGTGTGCCTGGATGTGTGTGAGTGTACGTAAGTGTGCGAGAGTGAGTGCCTGTGAAGGTGAGGGGAGTGCGGGGATGGAGGGACCATGCAGCGCCCAGGGTGGGGACACGGGGAGAGGTGCGGGGACAGGGACACAGTGGCCCTCAGACCACACCCGGGGGGTGCTGTGCCCCCCGCCAGGGCAGAGGAAAGGAAGGGTGAGCGAGGCTCCCCGATGCTACCAGCACACAAGACCGCAGGGTCCCTTCCCCTGGGTGATCACACAGGTGACAGATGGGACCCCTGTGCAGGGCACACTTCGGTCTCTGCTCTGAGCACCTCGCACACAGAAACCCACATACCCCTGAGCATGGTTCAGGTGACAGTGGTCTGTGCACAGAGTGATGTGCCCGTCATTGTTCCAGTGGTGGTGATGCCGGGTTTGGGGACCCAGCGGTGAGCCTGCAGGTCCCCATGCAGACCCTCAAGGGCTTTTGGGCTTCTCGTCCTGCAGGAGTGTGGCCGCTGAGGCTCTGGGGATGGGGATGCCCGACCAGGACAGAGGAGGAGCTGGGGACAGAGAGCCCCCCCTTGCTGCAGGGTCGGCACTCATAGGGAATGAGCTTCGTCAGCACTGGGAGCCCACGGGACACCTGAACCCAAGTCGGTGGTAAAGGCGTTGGGGAAAAGCTATTTGGTAATGATTTGTCGGAATTGTTACCAGATTATTGTGGCCCATGTTCTGTCCCTTCTCTGCTCCCAGCTTCCCACCAAATCCCCACCCTGGGCACTTTGTCCATCCCTATCTCTCAGGAAAAATAATTTTTTGAGTATTTTTGTTAAAAAATAAGAAGAAGCTGGGGCATCTGGGTGGCTCAGTCAGTTGAGCGACCGACTTCGGCTCAGGTCATGATCTCGTGGTTCACGAGTTCAAGCCCTGCCCAGGGCTCTGTGCTGATGGCTCGGAGCCTGGAGCCTGTTTCGGATCCTGTGTTTCCCTCTCTCTCTGACCCTCCCCTGGTCATGCTCTGTCTCTCTCTGTCTCAAAAGTAAATAAACGTTTAAAAAAATAATAAGAAGGACTACCAGAGAAAACATGAAAAATGAGTCTAAATATTAATCATTTCAGATCGTGCAATAACTATTCGCAAAAGCAGAGCATGAGATAAATGGAGTTGCTGGTCAAGGCAACCATATCGTTGGGTTCTCAGAGGAACAGGGCTGAAAAGAAACGCCCCAGTGTCATAAAGGGGCCTGGGACCCTTTACCACCATGTCAACGGAACCGAGTTTTGAAAGATTTTGTACGTGAAAAATGCCCTCAGCTCTCCTGTTTGAAGACTTGTACATATTCCTAGAAATACTATTCAATGAACATATTTATTTGGTGTTAGGACTATAGTAAATGTAATTTTCTCTATTTGGGTTTTCTTTATGGTCATAAGACATGCAAAATCTTTGATCCATACATTTAAACACGTTTTTGGATGTTCCTACGTTGGATCAAACTTCTCTACCTGGGTCACTTTGCACTCACAAGTAGAAGGACGGGAACAGGGACGTTAGGGCAGCTCCCTGGGACAAACATCTCGAATGTAGGCTCCAGGAGAACGTGTGCGGTGTCTTCGAACAGCTGAGCACGTGGAACTTGGCATGCATTATTGATATAAAACAAGAGATTTTTAAAAATCCCACTTGCACTGATTGCTTCTGCTTGAGGTGCTCCATTTAATTTTGCTGCCTCTGTAGCAGTACTTGAAAGACGCGAATTTGACACACAAGTGTCCTCTCTCTGAGGAACACATGAGAATAACTCCTAATTAATAAGAAACTTATGTTCACTCATGACCACAGTTGACTCTTGAAGAACCTGAGAGTTTGGGGTGCCAACCCCCTCACACAGCCAAAAATCCACATTTAACTATCAACTGTCTTGAAACTTAACTACCAATAGCCTACTACTGACTGGAAGCCTTACCGACCGCATAGACTGTCGATGAATACTGATGTTGTATGTTGTATGTATTATATACTGTATTTTTCCAATGAAGTGAGCTGGAACAAAGAAAATGTTATTAAGAAAGTCATAAGCAAAAGGGCACCTGGGTGGCTCAGTAAGATATGTCTCCAGCTATTGATTTCAGCTCAAGGCATGATCTCACGGTTTGTGAGTTCGAGCCCCACATCGGGCTCTGCGCTGACAGCGTGGAGCCTGCTTGGGATTCTCTCTCCCTCTCTCTCCCTCCCTCTCTGCCTCTCCTCTGCTCTCACTCATGCTCTCTCTCTCTTGAAATAAACAAACTTGAAAAGAAGAAAGAGAATCATAAGAAAAAACACATTTCTAGTACTGTGCTGTATTTTGTCAAAACTCTGTATCTATATACAAGCCGACCTGCACGGTTCACACCTGTGTTGTTCAAGGGGCAACTCTACAGGTCGGGGCCACACACTTATGTGAGAAGTGCTGTGGATGAAGGATCGTGAGAATATCTGGAAACTGAAGGTAACATCGAATCCCAGGTTCCTAGGTGGCATATACGAATTCAGGGAGAAAGCAAAATTCGGTCTCCTCATTAACCATGAGTGATCCACCCATGGCTCCCTGAGGGCTGTCCCTTTCCCTGGGGGTGTGCTAAAATATCTGTTAGAGTTCTGGGACTGGTACGGCTGCCTTTTGCCTCTCCTGCGAATTAGGCAGCGGGGCACCCTTGGTAGAGACTTATCCCTTTAAAATGGAAAGAGAAACCCTCTGGAATTTATTAGGAGCTGTGTTGTGTCCTACTGGCCTCAGTTTGAAGTCTCGAGCCTTATTGACTGCCTTCTGACGCTGATTTGAATATTCTGATGTATGTAGTGCTGTCTGTCATTCCATAGGGGCTCGTTGTTACTGCGATCCTCTGGATGCCCCCTGTCTGTAGAAACTGGAAACTGACTTTACTTATGTGATCGATTACAAAATGGGCCTTGATCTTTCCTCTTTACCTGCACCCTCACCCTTTTTCACAAGGCGTTTCTCCTCATTTGGTTCTGAGCTTGGTGCTGCACTCGTTCTTGCTGATGGGATGTCAACAGAGTGGTACAAGCTGAGCCCTGCAGAGCATTTGCATGGGTCCACGTATGCTGGTCTTGCCCTCTGTCGTGGCCATGAGACAGACATGCCGTGGATAGCTGCAGGTGCCAGGAAAGGATGGGCGGAATGAGTGCGGAGGAGTGGTCTCTCCAAACCCGCTGAGCCCATCGGAGAATCAGTGGTCTGCTCCCAGGCAGGCAGACAAGCCAGAGAAGACCACAGTACATGCCGCTAACCCAAGTGTAGACTGTAGCTCACACACTTGTGTGAATAGAACCGTGTGTGAATAGAAAATAGAACTCACCATTTTATGTCCCTGAAGTCTGTGGCTGTCTCTTATGCAGCACTACTGTGGTGCTCGACATATAACACAGCAGTAACACTACCACACCAAAGGGCCATCATCAACATCAACGCCTAAAACATCTGGCATTCTCTCTGGGACAAGTTGGCTGCTGGGAATTACAAGTGATGAAGATAGGCGTGCCTGGGTGGCTCTGTTGGTTGAGCATCTGACTTGAGCTCAGGTCATGATCGCGCGGTCTGTGAGTTCAAGCCCCACGTCAGGCTCTGTGCTGATGGCTCAGAGCCTGGAGCCTGCTTAGGATTCTGCGTCTCCCTCCCTGTCTGCCCCTCCTCTGCTCATGCTCTGTCTCTCTCTGTCTCAAAAATAAATAAAAACATTAAAAGTTTTTTTAAAGAGATGAAGAAATGAATTGAACATTGGAAAATCATGAGGAAACTGTTACAGTGAGCTGAGAAAATGCTAGGCCTCCTTAGATGGTCTAGAAGATTCTGACAGAATGCTGTACCTGTTAGCTTAGAAAACAATGTATACATATGCACACACACACACACACACACACACATAAGGGTCCTTTGGATTTGCACAAGGAGGGGTGAAACTTATCTGAGCAGGTGGCTGAAACTCTCTTTGTCTCTTGCTAGCTGCATGTGATAGGATACCACAATACCTCAGGAAAGAGATTAACACAATAAAGAACGGGCCAATTTCAGGGCATAATTCAAAGAAACAATGACATCCAGAAATTCCAGGATTTGAGGAACTGGAAAGAAAAATAATGTGTCTTTTCTTCACCTTCACCAGCAAAGAAAATAGTCTTAAGTTAAAATAGAGCATCAGGATAAAAATAAAGTCAATGATCTTTATTGTTAAGTCATCTGAAAGAACTAAGCTAGACTCACTTAGCAGAAGCAGAAAAAGGTAGGGACGTAATTGTATTGTCCCCTGGGAGCCTGGCATACCCAGACTAGCTCTGATGATGTCTAGAAGGAGAAACATTGAAACACACACACACACACACACACACACACACACAGATCAAGGCTCTTGGTATGTGGGGGCAAATCTCAAATCTAAACCAGAAAGCCTACAGGTTTTCCAATTATTAAGGTTTTTGTTTGTGTGTTTGACTGTTTATTTTTAAGTTGGTTCCTCAGGCAAAAGCACTAGCAAATAACAGATTAAAAATGTTAACATGTAGGAAGTCTTCTCGACCAGAAACTTTCCATGGTAGGAGGCGGGGCGAGACAGTTGTGCAGGAGGAATGCCTCCCAGTGTCTTTCCAGAAGAAGTCAGGAAGCTTCATCGGAGGGCAAAGCCAATCCCACCCCCCGATGAAAGAGAGCCCATGGTGCATGCCTAACCCACCCATGACAGACAGGTGGATTGCTCCCATGTCTCGGCTATTGTAAATAATATTGCCGTGGACGTGGCAGTGCAGATATCTTTTTGAGATCCTGATTTCAATTATTTTAGACAAATATTCAGAAGTGGGATTGCTGGATGATGATGTCATTCTAGCTTTAATTTTTTGAGGTGCCTCCACACTGCTCTCCAGAGTGACTGCACCAGTCTGCATTCCCACAACTGGGCAAGAGGGTTCCTTTCTCCACATCCTCACCTGCATTGGTTATTTCTTGTCTCTTTTCATACTAGCCGTTCTGACAGGGGTGCGATGACATCTCATTGTGGTTCTGATCTGTATTTCCCCAATGATGAGTGATGCTGAGCACCTTTTCAGGTACCTGTTGGCCATCTGTACGTCTTCCTTGGAAAAAGCCTACCCAAGACCTTCGCTCATTTTTAAAAATGAGGTTATTTGGGTTGCTTGCGCTATTGAGTTACAGGAATTCCTTATGTATTTTGGAAATTAACCCCATATCTGATGGATGGTTTGCAGCTATCTTCTTCTATTCACTTGGTTGTCTTTTCACCCTGTGGACTGCGTCTTTTGCCATGAAGAAGCTTTTTAGTTTGGTGTCATCAGAGGAGGAAATGCTGCTATTTGCTACAGTATGGATGAACCTGGAAGGCATCATGCTGAGGGAAACAAGCTAACCACAGGACAAATAGTGCATCATTTCACCTACATGAAGTGTCTCAAATAGTCAAACTCATAGCAGTAGAGAGTAGAGCGCTGGCCGCCAGGGGCTGGGGTGATGGAAGAGGAACGCTGTTCACGGGGTAAAACGTTTCTGTTGTGTAAATGAACCAGTTGTTGAGACCTGCCGTGTATCACGGTGCCTTCAGCTAACATGCTGTGTTGTGCACTTTAACGTAGGCAAAGAGGAGAGAGATCACGCTACGTCGTCTCCCCACAAAACACACACATCCCACAAAGAACACGAACACGCTGCCGGAGGTGCGTGGGTGTGTTCAGTAGCTCGACTGTGGTCACCGGGTCAGCAGCACACACATATACTCAGACCCATCAAGATGTATCTCGCAAACGTGGGAAGGTTTTTGAATATCAACATATCAGTATCAATATGAATATCTATATCTCAATAGCTCAATAAAGCTAAAAAATACCGTAACCCTAAGAAGGACAGTTTGAGTTTCGACCGGAGCGTGGGCCCTCAGTGTGCGTGTCTGTGTCTGTGTGTTTCTGTGTCTATGTGCGTCAGTGAGGCTTCAGGGAAAGAAATGCACTTTCAGAACATCTGGGCCATTTTGTCTGGGCTGCTCGTCTGGAGGGAGTGACACCAGACGGGGCTACTTTCTGAGGAGACCCTGAATTAACACATTCTCATGATGTAGTGTATTTCCGGGCCCCTGGGCCTAACCACTGATAGAGAATGCCACCAAAAATAGATTCTGTATGTGCGGGCAAAAAGGGGTTGTGTCTAAGATACTTGTGAAAACCAATTTACTTGAGGAATAAATAGGGCATCATTGAATTCGAGTGGAACAGCAAATAGGCTTCAGCAATTCTTGCGACCACAACCTCCATCTTCTAAAATCTAAAAATGAGAATGACATTTCCTCAGCCAAAGGCCCTAGAAGAGAGGAAGTTAGGATTTTCAATTTGTATGCACGCTAAGTAGTCACTTCATCCTAAAGCTGTAATTGAAAGTCTTTTATATGGTAAATTCAGAATAATTACAGAGCCAGAACATAGTAAATATGGCAGCCAGAGAAGTTCTTTGAAAACAAAAACTTAATTTTCGGTCTTTATCACGTATTTAATATTTGGCTTTTTGTGAATAAGACTTTCAGTGTCTCCTGTGAATGGCACGAACTGTATCCCAGCTGCTGTTTTTTTTTTTTTTTTTTTTTTTCCTGGGAAAACGTATTCCTTTTTCAAAGTAGCAAATGTGCAAGGAGCATATTTGGCCTAATATGTGATTATGTTTCTCTTGATAACAAAGACAGAATAATTTTAGAGAAAGAAGTTTCTTTTCTGGCCACTTATCAGCTCTCCCTCTGGAGCAGCCTTACATTTGTGTTTTCTTATTTTGTCACATCTAACCGAAATTCTTTAAAATGACTTTATCTGAAGGTCAGCTACCTTTTCCATCCGACTTAACTTTATCTTCAAAATTTGGTGACTTTGGATTTGGACTAGTGATGGGTGAAGATAAGAGTAATGCCACGGGCACTCGCACCTCTGGGGGTCGAAAATGGAGCCTGCGGAGCAAGCATGGTTTAGGGCCAGCTGCCTGCAAGAAGAAGGGCAGGATGTCCTCTGGAAGGCGGGCTCTGAAGCCAACTCTTAGCAGGTCGGAACGGAAAGAAGGTAAAGTCACTGTAAGACTCTGAGTAGTGTCCCAGACCAGGAAGACTGGTCAAGGATCTGATTAAGGTAACCTTGCATCACAGAGTGGATGAGTCCCCAGAAGGGAGCCTTGAATTTGCATTGAAGGGAATTGAGAAAGAAAGAGAAGAAAACACCCAAAACACGTATTTCCAGTGCCATCAGGAGAATGGAGCCCCAAACATAGATTTTTTAGTATCCCAATCTTATTGGTGATAAGTCTCTAGAGTGAAATCGATGTTTGGGGCTATTTGGCTTGGGTGCCATCAAATAATATCTGCTAACTCATGTCCTTTGCTCCAACGTTTGCTCAACAAGCAACGTCTTGGTTTTCGTTTCTCTTCCCATGTAGGGTTCCGGTAGGAATAGGATGTCAGGTTTCTCGGCCACGGTGGGTCCCCCTCCCCAGCTTTTCAGAGGATCCTTCTGTCTGCCTCGGTCTTCCAGCTCATGGGAGCCATTTCACGGATTGGTTTCCTGGGCCTGCCAGAACAAATGACCGCAAACTGGGTGGACTGAAATAACAGAGGTTGATTCTCTCACAGTCCTGGAGTCCAAGAGTAGGAGCTCCAGGTGTCTTTAAAGCCACACCCCCTCCAGAGGCTCAAGGGGGATTCTTCCTGGTCTCTTCGGGCCTATCGGGCTTTCAGGCCTATCTCTCCAGTCTCTGCCACCGCGGTCACATATCCTCAGCCCCTTTGTGTGCTTGTGTCTTCTCCTCTTCTGTCTCTGATGAGGACATTTGTCATTGAATTTAGGATCACCTGGATAATCCAGAGCGGTCTCAACATAAGCGCCTTAACTTAATTACATTTGCAAAGACCTTGTTTTCCAAACAAGGTCACATTCACAGGATCTCTGTATTAGAACATGGACATTATTTCATTCACTTGATTTGTTTCAGTAAAGAAATGTTCAAAACCTCTCTCAGCAGGTAACGCCCCCTCTGTAAGTTCTTCATGCTTGATTTTAAACCATTCCTTTGCTTGCCTTCAGGGTTGTTTGCTCCCTCCAGAACTAACAGAAGCAGGTGAAAACACAGTGGACTCCGCTGAAGTTCTCAGCGATCCTTCGTTAGCGGGACTTTGCATTATTGGAGAAACATTTTTATTTGGAATGTGATGGGAAAATCAATAATGCTTATTATGTTGCTCATTATATAAATCAATAATAAGCATTGTAATATCATTAATTCTACGTCGAAGGTATCATCAATGTGTTTTTTAGCATGTAATTACAAAATATATTCTATACAACAAGTGTTTCTACATAAATCTTTTATATTAAAAGTCAGCATGATGTTAGCACAGAAAATTGAATCTTTATTTCCTGCCTTATTGGAATGTCAATTAATATGGAACTGAAACTAGTTATTAAGAAAAGATTGGGTTGAATAATACACATCTTTATGTGATCATAAGGATCTTTCCTCCAAAAGTTATATCGAACCACTAAAGGGAATACCTGGCCAATGACCGTTTTCAAAAACAAACTGAGCCCATAAGCTGGATCACGGTATTAGTGAGGCCACGACCATCATAAGTAGTCCTGCTCAGGCTGATTTAAACTTTCCTTACACAGACACCAGGTGAGAGAAGACTGTTGGGCAGGAATTCGTTTCTACCAGGTCTCATTTGACGCACGGTATCTGTGTGTCCCAGAAGACCACAGTGTGACTGGGGCTAGGGGTGACCCAGCTGCTTGCTCACCTTCAACCTGCTGCTGAGACACAGCCTCGGGTCACGGGACCAACCTGGGATGGGAAATAAGAGTACAGAAACAAGCCCGAGTGCCATGAGGAGCAGGCTCACTTCTAGATGTTAGGTGACTTTATCCCTGTTTTGTTAGTGGTGTCAATAGCTCCTTTATATACAACTTCTTGCTTCAGCAGAAATTATGAACTTCAGCAAAAAAAAAAAAAAAAAAAGAAAGAAAAAACAACTATCCAATTACCAAAAGCAACTCTGGTGAGGGGAAATATATTTAGAAAGGGCATGAGAACTGGATACCCACAGGCACACAGAAAATGTTGGCAAAATGAAGGATCAGTTTGGGGGACTCACGGAGCCCTGGCCATGGCTCATTTTGCCGTCATCACTAATGGAACTCCAAATAGACTGGAAGGACGGGGAGGCGGTGCCCACGTTTAGAATCATGTGCACATTTGAGATAACCCTCCTGGTCTGAGCACGGACGTCCTCAGCCAAACTGCAGCTTTCCAATGTGTGCAGTGACCCGTGTGTGGCCATGAGAAGTGACAGGTTTGTACAGATTCCTGAAGAGACCAACTTCATTTTGCACTGTCCCTGAGGTTGAAGCGGTTCTTACTAGAATTTTCTCCAGTTTAAGATTTCTCGATTAAAGTCACTTAAAAAAAAAAAAAACCACAAAATCTGTCTATTTTCCCTGGTGTCTACCCTTTTTCCCTTGGTATGCTTAACGTGTTTCCCACTTTCCTCATTATCTCAACCGTAGATGTATTTTAGTCCTCCAAATGGTTTTCCAAATAAATGTAAGAGAGCTAGTAGATTTTTAAACAGCTCTAAACGGCCCTATTTTTCTAGTGTTATCAGTTCTAAAACTTAGCAAAACCAGAGCACCCTTAGGAAATTGCACTGTCCTCCAGCAGACTTGGGTGGTGGGGGCACGTGCAGCTGTAATCACTCCGGTTAAGTCTGAGTTAACACCATGTTCAAACGTCTAGTGAGATGCAAACAGTTATGTTTAAGAAAACGTTTAAGAAAATATTTCTGCAGAAAATATTACCATATACTACGTGGTCTCCTGTGATGACTGTCTCGCTGCGTGTGGCTTTGGGACCTTAGAAATGCCTTGAGGCACCCACACAAGTGTACCTGGCACGTGATGTGGAAATGAGACAGAAATAGGAATTGAAATTGGTCTTTCTCCCTTTTGAGCAGTTAGGTTTGGATCACATTCCTGTATCCATGCTAATTCTCTTTCCAACAGCTTATATGTTTATGTATTTGTTCATGTTTTACTTGTACGTGGCTTTGCAACAAGAGAGAGTTTGCAGATGGCCTGTAGAGCCACGGCACACAATCTGGAGTCCCTGTGGGTTTCTGCGGTCCGGTGCCCCTTGGGTGGAGACGGTGCTGACCTCCAGCCCTTTGGGAGCTGCCGACGAAGGAAGCCAGGGAGTAGGAGCACGTAGGAATCTCTAGTAAAAGTAAGGCGTGCCAGGCACAAAAAGAGGTCCCTCCAGTAGACGAGCAGATCAAAGCTCTTTTATCGTCCTGCCCAGAAGAGAAAACACAGGTGCTCTAAATCGTGCAACATAACTCAGCGTCTTACTTTGCAACGTCTTGTTACTTGCACACAGATTACTTCCTTCTTTCTGTTAGAAGTACATCTCAATCTGATGAAATGCTATAAATTCTTCTGTCCCTAGAAATGTGACATTAAATAGAAAATTACGCCAACCCTATTTTCCTGCCTTTCTGCTTCCTTAGCCCTTTTCTCGTGTCATGGCAGAAAAACAATTTGCCTGCCGTTGAGGACCTCCTGAATTTTACTATGTGGCGCAGGGAGGGTTAACGGGCAGAATTAACTTTGGAATCCCATGGCGTGACTTAAGAACGGAGTTCTCGTGCTGCTGGTCCTTACATGGCCTCCTTTAATAGAGATTTCAATCCGCCGAAAAGATAAGCATTTGACCTAAATATTTTTAAATGATTTCAAATCGTTCAACTATTAGATTTAAGCTCATTTCAATTTCATGGCTGTGGCTAAGATTTAAAGAAGAAAAAAAAAGACGAAAAGGAAGGAACTTTTTGCAAATCGTCTCTCATACTGATGCTTTCCCTACATGTTGCTTGGTGAGAATACCTTTACAAATACAGGAAAGCGGACAGACCCTTAGCCAACTACCTACCCACCTGAGAAATACTGCCCCTATGCCCCTTTTCTGCACAGATCTCCTCGTTCCCATGAAGACATTCACTCCGCTCTGCAACATTGCATTGCTGCCGTAAACCCCTGGCGCTCCCCGTGCTTCTTGCTGTCACACCTCAGACGTCCCTGGTCATGGCCTTATTGTTGTGCCTGAACTGACCAAATCAGCATGGATGTGACAGAAGCAGACCTACTTACTGGACTGAAGCATGAAGTGGAAAAGATCAAGTTTAGGAGAAAAAAAAAAGACGCAAGGATTTCAGACAAAAATGATAATTTACAAATAATTGACCTCAAGGGTCCTCATATTAATTGGAAGGTGGTGAGGAGGTGAGATTCACACAGAATCAGGGGTAATGCTTTGCTTAACAATATAGTCAGAACAGTCGTGGATATCCAAGATGTAGGCCAGCAGACAGCATGGCCCCAGGCCCGAACAGAATTCCAAATTTCCAAGCACCCTGATAAAATCAGAAAAGGAATCCAGACTTAGAATAGGTGCAGGTGTATTTGGGGTTACAAATATAAGAATGGAGGCCCGGAGATGGGAAAAATATGGAATAACCATTGCTGAGGTTGAAGGTTCATCAAGAAGCAAAGGCAGAGCAGTTCAAGATAGGATCGTCCCTACAAGAGAACCCCAAATGTGGGCTGGGACCCCTTAGAACCCTGGTTCCTGATGTGGCTGCCTATTAGAAACGTTTACCCAGTTTTGAAAGTTCTGATGCCTGGACCTCACTCCAGCTCGATGAAGCGAAGCATCACGGGACGTTTCCTGAACATTGGCATTTATCAAAAAGAGCCTGAAATGGTACGGCAGTCAGCACTGGCAGAGACTTGCTCCCTTAGCACGTTTTCTCTGGGCTGAGATGGGAACTGGCCCAGGAAAATAGATGCACAAACACTGTGAGAGCCGGGGGCAGATGGTGGGGAGGTGACTGATGCAGATGGGACACGCCTTCACTTGGGAAATGCTTTACTTGGCTGAGAGGAAAAGACCCAGAAACTTCTTTACCATAGAAGACATCCTCTGGGCGTTATGTCCCCTTTAAGGCCTGGGTCACCTCTCCAGCTTCTTAGCCCTACTGGCCCTCAGATGGATCTGTGATAGCGAGACGGCCATGTTTCTGGAGAACCCGGATAGGGCTGAGCTAGGTCTCTGTCTGCTCTCCGCCTAAGACTGTTTCAAGGGTACCCGAAGAGGGGGATAAAATATACATATTATATACAAGTGTATAAATACATGTTTATATAATAAATAAATACATATTTATATAAATATATAATATACATAATATGTACTATTTATTAGATATGTTTGTATTTATGTATATACATTTGCTAATGACATAATCGCTCATACTTTATTTCCAAGAGAAGATTCCTAATATCTATTGGTTATAATAAATACTTCCTCCTCTCTGATTGATTTTCTGAATGAGTAAAACGTCACAGAAACAAATGGGGAAAAAAATGTGACCTCTGTTTTGTTCGGTTGGATTGATCGGTGGTCCCTTCATCCAATTGCTCCCAAGTGACGTTCTCTATTCTTGGCTGTGACATAGCATGTGCACACATTGCCTGATTCAGGGTCATTTCCAGACGCTGTGAAGGAGGACTTCGGATGGGGGCGGGGGGGTTTGGTCTGCAGGGTGGTGTGGGATCAGAGGTCCTCAGCAGGGGGACTCACTGGGTTCAGACCACCTTCCCTGCTGCTCTACAGATTATTCCCCTCTCTGCATGGCCCATCTCAAATAGCCATCGGCAAGCAGAGTCATATTGTCATGTGTAATATCATTTTACCAACAGAGAAGCTGTAACTTACAAGGTCCTGTACATAGTTTGACATTTTCTAACTTTATTTATTTATATTTTTTTGACTTACATCTTTGCTTAAATAATCTTATTGGCCATTGATGTTCAATGTATTAAATACCTTTTATATTCTCCAGTAAATGTTATATCCACACAAAACTAGCACATTTTGAGAAAAATGAATAATAAATATCTCATGGAGTATAAATGAGCACATGTTAGTAAGTCTTAATATCTTTGAGCGAACGTGATGTTTTCAGATGGGTTTGCACCTATCTCTGCTCTGCATGTCCCCGTGCTGATATCAGACGCTGATCATGAATGAACTCACACACGTGCCCACACCCACACACTTTGTGCCCACACATATCTGCAGGTAGGCCCGTCACCTCTGACCAGCTGTGTGTTATCGTACTCTCACACAGACACTTGAAGTTAGTGACACATACCTGAGGTTGCAATTCCCAGAGAAATAACTTCTATCTTGTGAAGTTTTCTTTTTTAACAACTGATTTTGCATCGTCCCATACTATCATCCATTACATCAAGGGTCAAAAATACCCCAAGCGATTTTATTCACCTTAATTTGGCAAATAAACTTAGACAACAACAAAAATTTTTTTCGGAGTCATTTTCAAAATTGTAGTTTTTCCAATATCAACCCGCAAGATGTTGTGAACAAATAATTAGATGGACCGTAGAGGCATGAACAAAACATATTTACCAAAGAAACATAAAATATAGATAAAGTTTCTTTCTCACTTTCTATGGGCCACATCAGAGATTTGATTTCACAATTCATGGAAAAGAGTTAGCATTATAAACTTTTATTTTTATTAATGTCTATTTATGTATTTATTTTACGAGAGAGAGAGAGAGGGAGTAGGAGAGAGAGAGAGAGAGAGAGAGAGAAGGGCAAAAAGAGAGGGAGAGAGAGAATCCCAAGTAGACTCCACACTGTCAGTGCAGAGCCCAATGTGGGGCTTGATCCCACGACTGTGAGACCATGACCCGAGCCAGATCCAAGAGCAAGATGCCTAATTGACTGAGCCACCCAAGCACCTCAGCATCATAAACTTTTAATTCTTCTATTTTAAAATATATAAATTATTGTTGAATATTTACTCATGATATTACCCATTTCTTTGGCATACTGGTACATTTTATCATTAAAAAAAGTACAGTAGCCTTGTAGCTTTATAGCTTAAGATACTAATTTAAAATATCCATGTCTTGGGGTGCCTGAGTGGCTCAGTTGGTTAAGCATCTGATTCTTGATCTCAGCTCAGGCCTTGATCTCAGGGTCATGAGTTCAAGCCCTGCATTGGGCTCCACACTGGGTATGAAGCATACTAAAAAAAAAAAATCATGCCTTAATTTTTTATATTCAGTGTATATACATACATGTATGTATATGTGTGTATGTGTGTATGCATGTATATATACATAGATATAATATATACATACATATATATATGTATATATATGTGTGTGTGTGTGTATATATATATATATAATAAGATTACCAAAAAAATTATTTGGGCGCATCTATTGCACATGTTGAAAAAATCAGGAGTTGAGTCTGATGGAAGTCAGAATCTTAAGGAACCACTCTTACTTTCACTCCTCGTTTGGTGAGTACTTTGCATGTTCTGGTTTACATTTATCATGATTCTTTAGGATACAAAAATACAGATAAGATTTCTCGTTGCATAAGGATTTCTAGTTGCTGCCACACAAATTTACTTTGGGATGAGGAGGATTAATTAGGTTTATTCAAATACTGTCCTCAGAAAGAAAGTATCCCTAGGAAGAATACAGCATTTCAAGGTCATTCTCTGCTGCTCAGATTGCTGACTGCCATGAAGTCCTTGGATGGTGGGAATCAAAATTGGAAGCGCTGTTGGATAAGAGTAGCACTCTTCATTTTAGGCAATAGAGAACTGAAATCATATCTTTACGTGATTGAACTAGCATTTGGAGCCTAGAAATCCAAAAGAAGTATTGGAAAGACATTATGAATTCTTATTCCTAAGTGTGGGTTCTATTATCTACACTTAAGATGAAAATAAATGTCTTCTTTCTACTGAAATACCATAAGAAATCTGGGTCACCTAAGAATTATACAAATACATCAGTAGACTTTTACCAAGAATGTCCAAATACTAATGAGGGTCGATCTGCACGTTTATTGAACACAGATGTTTGTATGTATTAATGGATCATACGATTTATATATGATGCAATTTATATCATGTAATATATATATAAATGAGCTATAATTCTTTTTTGTAGTTGACTTTATACAATTCACATAACCCAGAAGTCTAGTATACTAAATTTATTTGAATTCTTTCTATTGCATAGTATCTGGACACCACATCTTACATTCAAAGAAAATAATATACACTTAAGTTTTCTTGTGTGTTTTTTTTCCATGGTTTCCTCTTGATGCTTACTTTAAAATCCTTGCTTGCTAGCTTTATGATTTCTTTCATTTTGAGTCTGTTTTTATTTTTGGTGTTTTATCTTTGGGACCATATTTTCTTGCTAATAGTTTCCTTGTGATCTTTTATGATATGCCAGACATTTATAAGACATTTATGTGTTTAAATTCAATATGACCTCAAAATCTACTTAAAAGTTTTGAGAAATACTACAATTACAATATTAAACTTATAAACTAAAATGTATATCAAGGTAAAAAATGACACATATTGAACCAAATTTAAAAACTAGAGATAATAAGGTTACAATTGATTTAGAAATATGAACAGATGGGTATTTTTCCAAGGAAATGTTATTTGCCAAAACAGATCCCAGAAGGCTTAGCAAACCTCAACAGAATTATTACTACAGAAGAAACACCAAGGTGTTTTAAGTTCTAGCACGAGCCCTAAATATGTTCCCAACCTATGCAGATCAGAAACAGCTCAGTCCTGGGGCTCCTGGCTGGCTCTGTCAGTAAAGGGTGATCTTGATCTCAGAGTTGTAAGTTCAAGCCCCACCTTGGCTGTAGAGATTACTTAAGAAATGTCTCTAGATGCCTCCTGAGTGGCTCAGTCAGTTAAGTGGCGTTGGTCGCCTGGCTGAGAGCTTACAACCTGCTTGGGATTCTCTCTCTCCCTCTCTCTCTGCCCCTCCCCTGCTCACGCTCTCTTTCTCTCTCACTGTCTCTGTCTCTCCCCCCGCCTCTCAAAATAAATAAATAAACTTAAAAAAAATTGAGAATGCTTTTGGGAGCCAAAAGGAAGACTTACAAGTGGAGTTGGAACTATGTGCTCCAAGGGGAAAACTCAAAATCCTGAAGTTATCGCTTCTTCCTAAATACTTTTGAAAATATTTAGGCTATTTACTTAAAGCTAGACAAAATAATTCTAAAGTTTATATGTACACAAAACAAACACAAATAAGTATAACTTTAAAAGGGAATAATTAGGAAAAGGTAAGCCTGCCCTGAGTAACACATAGGCTGCAGTTGTAAGAGTTACTATGAGATGTTACCTCTCGGCCACATGGACAGAGCAATGGAATAGACTAGAATGCTCGGTAATAAAGTCAAATAACACTGCGATTTGACTATGACAAGTGCCGTTTCCGATGAGTAGGGGAATACCGATTTTTCAGTATATATTGTTGGATTCGCTAAATAAGTATCCCCTAAATAGCAAATATAAAATCTCATGTTTTAGTTTGCTCATGCTGGAGGCTGCGAGTTGGAGATCCGGGTGTGGGCAGGTTGGTTTCTCCCGAGGTCTCTCTCCTGGGTGTGTAGACCGCCCTCTCTCCACATCCTCATGTGGTCCGTCTTCTGTGTGTTTCAGGGTCCTAACCTCCCCTTCCTATAACAATGCTAATTAGAGTGGATTAGGCCCCACCACAGTGACCTCATTTTATTTTATTTTATTTTATTTTATTTTATTTTATTAAATATAATTTGTTGTCAAGCTGGCTAACATACAGTGTATACAGTTTGCTCTTGGTTTGAGGAATAAATTCCCATGATTCATCGCTTCCATACAATACCCAGTGCTCATCCCAACAAGTGTCCTCCTCAGTGCCCATCATGCATTTCCCCCTCTCCATTGCCCTCTGATCAACCCTCAGTTTGTTCTCTGTATTTCAGAGTCTCTTATGGTTTGCCTCCCTCCCTCTCTGTTTGAAACTATTTTTTCCCCTTTCCCTCCCCCATGGTCTTCTGTTAAGTTTCTCAAGATCCACTTATGAGTGAAAACATATGGCATCTGTCTTTCTCTGTATGACTTATTTCACTTAGCATAATGCCCTCCAGTTCCATCAACATTGCTACAAATGGCAGGATTTCATTCCTTCTCATTGCCAAGTAGTATTCCATTGTGTATATAAACCACATCTTCTTTATCCATTCGTCAGTTGATGGACATTTGGCTCTAGTGACCTCATTTTAACTTAATCACCTTTTTCAAGATGCTGTCTCCAAATACAGTCCTAGGACTCAATAAAATCTAGGGGAACATTATTCAGCCCATACCACTATACTTCTTAACTAATATCAGAACAAAATTTCCAGGAAGACCAGATATTCAAAGTCTTAATCAGTGAAAAAGAGCCCAACAAGTTCTTGAAGAAACAGATGAATTTATGTGTATATATACACTTTAATTTTGGAGTTTCAAAGCCTGAATGAAAACCCTGATGAGAAGTATTGATTAATTTGACCACAGGAAACATGTAAGAAACATTCACTTGGGAAAAATAAAATAAAATAAAATCCAAAAGACAAATAGAAAAATTGGAAAGTATTTGTTATTCATCACATGAGCAAAGTACAGATTTTTCTAAAGGTTATAAACTGACACGTGTGATGTGCAAAAGATTAACAGGGGCCTCATTACAGGGGTCAAAGACATGATATGAAGACAGCTCATGGAAAGAGAACAATAACCGGGACCCTAAGGCTGTGAAATACCTCCTCCCTCTTGTACACACTAGTGATGCACACTGAAATGTCCTTGTCACTGTGATTGGCCAGCCATGCTGATGAGATGTGAGAAAACAGGCTGTCACACCTTGTCACAGACGGTGTTCGGTGATGTGTCGGTGTGGGCCAAGGGCCAGATGGTACATATTTCAGTGCTGGTTTTGTACGTGTGGAGCCTGAACAGCCACACAGAGCCCTCCACTTGGAGGGACGCTGTGCTTGGTTTAAAGCCCTGCTGTTGCTGCTTTCAAATACCTAGTAATTCTTGAACATGGTGCTGTGGATTTTCATTTTGTATTGGGCACTGCAAATCATGTAGCCATGGTTCTGATTTGGGTTTTCAGACTAATGTGGCCTTAATCACTGACACACACACACACACACATTTTTGGACAACCATTTAAAATGCAAAAACCATTCTTAGCTTGTGGGTCATACAAAAAAAAAAAAATGAATAGATATCCAGATGCCAGATTTGTGTTGCAGGCTTTAGATCACTGATCCCAGCCATAAAACATTTCAATTCTTTGAAGGTATTTTCGTAACAACTAAGAAAATTTCTTTTCCAGATACATTTAATAAGTGTGATAGAAAACATTTTAGAAATTATTCAGCAAAGCTTTATTTATAAAAGGAAATGACAGAAAAGTATCTCTAAAACACTAGAGTTTTCAAATACATCATGATGTGTGCACACACGGAATACTATACAACCGTCTAAAGGGTGAGGCATTCTTCATGTGAAAATGTGGATGGATCTGTGGTACACTGTTCTGATAAAAATAAAGTTGATGGGGCACATGGGTGGCTCAGTCCATTAAGCATCTGACTTTGGTTCAGGTTATGATCTTGGAGTTCACAGGTTTGGGCCATGCATCAGGCTCTGTACTGATAGCTCAGAGCCTGGAGCCTGCTTCAGATTGTCTCCCTCTCTCTCTGCCCCTCCCCTGCATGCATTCTCTCTCCCCCCGCCCTCTCAAAAATAAACAAACATTAAAAAATAAAAAACAGAGTTCAGAATTGTGTCAGACACATTTATACTTCAGGACAAATATCCACAAACATATGCTGGGGCAGAATATCAGGATAAATGGGACACCATGAGGTTGAAGGGACTCACGTGAACTCTTATCATGTATTTTAAATTTTTTTCATGTGAATGTTATGGTTTAATCCGAATAAATAAGAATCCCCTCTCTTCTTGGAGATGTCACTGTATCAGCATAAGCTGATTTCACTTAGGATTCCATGTTAAGTACTGTTCCTATCATGATTTCAGCACTGAAAGTGTTTCCCCAGCTCATGTTCAATCCTGCGTGCACTGGCCATGTGGCCTTTTTCTCTCCTTCAGGTGACCATTTAGTTTTCTGTTCTACCTCAGCTCATGTGCTTTATTTTTTGGTAGCAAACATATTTTCTGACAATATTTCTCATTGTCTCTGGCACATTATTCAACTCATTTTACATATCAAATATAAAATATTTAATCAAATTAAGAGAGAATTTAAACTATAGCATCTATGTTTGAATAGTCTGTTCAGCTATTAACTAGTTGAATTTTAACAGACTATTTAATAGTCTGTTGGTTAGAGTTTCGGACCCAAAGCATTTTTGTTTATGTCATGAATTCTCATCACTGTATTAAAATCTCAGAAGCCATAGTCAAGTATAATAGTATGGACAGTGCTATCTGTTCATCTTGTTTAGACTTTGATGGAGCAAGCAGATAGAAATCCTTGTAGGAAGACTCATTTGCTGTGATTACTTCTGCCTTGTCTTTAATTCGATAATCTTGTGGCATTCCAAAACCAGAATACTCCGTTCTTTAGCATTTCTCAAAGCGTATTGCTGAAAAGTTAGTTGTGCTTTCAAATGATATTACTCCCTGCATAATGTCTCAAAAGTCCGGGATCATCTTAGGATGGAACAACCAAATCTGGGGCAAGCTGTGAGGAAACAATAACGTGTGACACACATTTGAGGAAGAAAATGTAAAAGCATCTTCTTAATTTTCACAGCTGAATGAACGTAGGATATTTGCTCACTCAACCCAACTTATCTTATATTGGTGTATGTAGATTTTAGATCCACTTTTCTTTTGGCCCTAAAATACTGTGATCCTGATAAAGGTATGATCATCATCATCATCATTACTATTTTATTACGTATTATTATTATTACTGAAAAGAAATAGAGTATCCAAACCAAAACCAAATTAAATCATACTTCCTAACTTCATACACCCAAATGCTCTGTTTTGGACGGATATCTAAAAGAACGAATAGCTATTCTGCATTTTTCCATCCAGTGGGAAAATATCCTCCTCTCTGGGTGTGATTTCTCCACCCAGCATTGCTAATACGCAGCGTCAGGGATGAAATCATTCTTCTCCTTTATGCTAAATCCCTTTGTGTAAGATCTCTGTGATAGTGAGTAGACGTGGTCTCTGGGCTGAAATGTGTGTGCCTGTGTGGAGAGTGAAAGACAGAGAAAGAGGGAATATTTGTGTCGTCTTCAGTACAGTAATCCTCAGCAGCACTAAAATGTGTCCAGTGTTTTTATTAGTGTCTGTAAGTTGACTGAGCCATAGTTAAGGAAAGCATGGGGAGAAAGGGTGAGTTGGAAGGAGAGTAGGAATACCGTGTAGTCACAGAGCAATGTCACTTAGGATGGATGTGTTAGAGAAAGAAACAAGAAAGTAGTGTTATCAGAACATATTGGAGGACAAGGCACAATTTAATGAATATTGAGAAAGGCACATATGGGGCGTCCAGCTGGCTCAGTCAGTAGAGCAGGCAACTCTTGATGTCACAGTTGTGAGCTCGAGCCCCACGTCGGGTGTAGAGATTACTTAAAAATAAGTCTTTTTTAAAAAAGGCACTTATACACAAATATTTACATAAAATATATGTTGCAATGATTTTAGTAACCTTTTTAATGTATAGCACCCAACAGATTGTACAGCATATTGCATATTTTCTCTAAGTATGCTGAAACGATTTCGTTTTTTATAAGGTGATAAACATGATATATACACATTAGTCCAGCTGAATCTCTCTCTGACACCATTGAAATTTTGCAGTTTTGCATTCTGAAAGACTCGGGGGCTTGAGGCTTGACATGCCCGATGTGATTCAAATTTTTGCCAGGTCTGATCTAGGTCAACTGTCTTAGTGGATATGTTGTTCTTTATCCAATAAGATAGAAGCTTCAGGAGCTCAAAGAGCAAACAGAAGGAGACAAAAATGGCCCCAGGGACAGATGCAGCCCAGAGATCTGTTGGGAAGCACAGGGTGGTAAAGCACAGAGAGTGACGATTCATAATAACAAAACTCAGGGCACAATGACAGAGATTTTAAACTTACCCAAAGACATAAAGTCAACAGTCGAACTGGAAATTTACATTCAGCCCTCAGTGCATTCACTTCTCTTTGTCTAGACAAATTTACATGCAGAGAAAAAGCATAATTTCAGGATGGATGCTTGCTCACTCCATATCCTGGCATGAGCGATTGCTCTCCCCCATATGTGCTAAACAGTGAGCAATCAAGTAAATTTTTGCTTCTTGACACTGAAGGGAATTAGGAGAATAACCCCGGCTTAGGTACCTACTAAAGACACTGCGAACGTAATTGTGTAGCCAATCCATTGGTAATTAGTAAATATTTCCTGAATTAATGTTGTAGAGACTATTTCTCATTTCATTACTTAGATGAAAACCCATAGAATTCCACTTTAGACAATAACCAACATAACAAATAGCATCATGTTATTCACCACCAACATACACGTTCAGTACTGTCTCCGGGTTAGAAAATAAGAATTTAAAACAAGAATTTTCTTAAGAAATTTGGAACCTGGAGCTTCAGTCATTTTGTGATACATGGGGCTTTTTATGAGAATCCCACGTATTATTTAAGTTGTTCATTGTATACAGGGGCAAACCCCTTTGTAAAAACATGTCTTCTGTGCATTCAGAGATCTGCTTCACGTTGGGTGCAGTCTGACGGCCCCGTTCCCGGAAGAGAGAACCACACAGCACCTCCCTTCCATGACAGTCCTGGTGGGGGTGCTCGGAAGGGCACTGATCACGTGCTGGAGCGAGGTCGACACAGGGGAAAGGTCTTGTGCGGTCATAATGTAGCAGAACTGCAAAGGCACAGAGAAGACACGACCCCGAGGGAGAAAAGAGAGTGGTTTTAAGGGTACATCATTATCTTTTCCTCTAGCAGAGACACCTGGAGTAAAATGAACAATTCTCAGTAGCAAACTCACACCTGGCTAGACTGGAGTCAAACAGGAAGTGCTCTCTTTGCTCTTTTCCTGAAGTGATAAGGAAAGTGGTTGAGTCAGGCCGGCCTCTTGTTTTCCAGGGTATTGATAACCTTCACCGTGTCCTCGTCCCCACTGTTTTAAGAGAATGCAAGTGAATTAAACCAAGGAAGTAATGGGTTTCTGAGTTGACAGTCTATCAACTCAGCCACGTACACCCCAACCGTTGGCACACGCCAGTATGACAGCCATCTGTGGAGACACGGGAGTGTCAGGCTGGTTAGAAATCCCCCAGTGAGGAGTGAGTACCTATCATCCAAAATCGCTGCAGTGGCTAGAGTCTTTGTGTTTCTAGAAAGCTACAATTAAAAGACAAACTACCTGGGAAGAGTCTGTTTCCACAGATTGATTTATAGGTTACCAACTAAAATTAAGAGAATTTTTGGAATCAGTTTTGGGGAGAAATGTAATCCAAGCTATACACAAGTTCCTGCAGTCTCTACAACATGACTCGGTGCTAGTCAGGTGGAGCTGTCTCTGTTCATCGCCACCTGGTGCGCAATTATTTCTCTGCACATTCTTATATTATCCCCCTTTGCCAAAATGTCCATCTCTTCTCTCCCAGTCGTCCACATCGAATCCCTCCTTCAAAGCCTGGTGGCCTTCCTGGTGGACCCGGTCCTTCCCAGCCTTGCTGCCCCTCCCTGTTCTTCCATGACTGGTCACACCAGCACAGCACGATTGGCTGGGAAATCCGGGAAGGACTCTGTGTACATTAAATCATTGAACTCTCAAGAATCCTATGAATTAATGTAATTATCCCCATTCTGGAGGGGAGGAGACAGCATAGAGATTAAGTGAGTCATCCAAAATCACTCAGGCGTTAAGTGGTGAGAAGAGGACCAAATCCACCCAAATGGGTTCCAGAATCTGCACCCTGGACCACGGCAGCATGGCTCCAGCCTCCCCTCTGAGGATGGCATGCTGTGCACAGATGGATTCTAACCACAGCTGGATCTGGATCCTTCTCTCTGTTGCTGCACAGTTAGTGTCTCTAAGTAGAGAGAAGTAGATATGCATTTATGTACAGTTACATAGCTTTATCCATGTAGAGAGAGATGATAGGAAGGCAGGGAGGTAGATTAGATAGATAGATAGATAGATAATAAATAGATAGAAAATAGATGATAGACAGATGGATAGATGATAGATGGATAGATACATAGATAATAAATAGATAATAGATAAAGAGAGAGAGAGAGAGAGAGAATAAATAGATAATATAGATAGAAAGAAAGAAAGAAAGATTTACACATCCTTAAAGACAAGTAACCTCTGTCCAGGCAGAAGCCATACTGTTTTAGTAACATTGCAAGACACCTGCCAAAAGGGGGTAAAACGCAGTTTCTAGTAGGGCAATACTTCATAATTGTTAAAAGACTAGCATCTGGAAACAGCCAAGCCTGAATGCAGGTTACGTCGCTTACCACAGGATGAGCCTGAGAAAGTTTTAAAGCTTTCTGAGTCTCCCTTCTTTCATCTGTAAGTAGTCTGGAGTGACTGGTCGTTCCTCCCAGAACGTGGCTAGCGTTCAACAAAACTGGCTTACCCTGCCGGGAACAGCACCCGGCACGTCAGGGATGCTCAGTCAGTACTGCCACCGAGTGTGGAGCGTGCTGGACGGTGGTGATGTGTCACTTTACACAGAGGGCTGCAACGCCCCGGAATTGTTCCCGGATAAGTCAACAGAGCCCAGCCTGACTCGTCAGCATGCATGCGTTTCTGTGCTTCGGACCTCAGATTTCACTAACATCCCAACTTTCCACAGGGAAGTTTTGCCCTCAGAGAATTAGCCTCAATTTCAGACGAAGTCACCACCCTCATTCCAAATACCGGCCGGACGGGGTCTGTTGGCTCCAACATCTTTGCGCCATGGTCGGATAGCTTTGACTTGCTAGTTGCATTCGCCCTGTTTTTTGCTGGTTTACGCGCCAAGAGGCTACGAGAACGATGTCGTGTGCAAGGTCTGGTGAGGGACTCAGCGCAGCACAACGTTGTGTACCGAGGACATAGCTTTATCCACGTAGAGAGAGATGACAGGTAGGCAGGGAGGTAGATTAGATAGATAGATAGATAGATAATAAATAGATAGAAAATAGATGATACACAGATGGATAGATGATAGATGGATAGATACATAGATAGATGATAAATAGATAGATAAGGCTTGCCCAGGCTACCAGCAGTAGACCCAAGGAGGTTCCGGGCGTAGAGACCGCTCCCTGGAGGTGAAAGGTCATCTCTCTTGCCACTAGCCCCGCCCCCAGCCCAAAGGGAGTCACTGAAGAAAAACTGCAGGTTATTTGTCCAACAGCCCCTCAGTGAAGTCGACGTAGCTGTCATTGCTACCTCAGTGGAGGTTCTGAAAACATTTCATTCTTTTAGATTTCCATTCAATTAATTTCCCTCCTTTCATCTGTTCTAGTAATTGGACAAGGTGATAAGAAAGAAAGAAATTGCTTGAATATTGACTTCGTCCTACAAAAATTCTCAAAACCGATTTCCTGCTTTCCTTTAATTTCTTAGGCTTTTTTTTTTTTTCCTTTTCATGTTTTCAAGTGTCTCTGGAGCTGGGTTTTCAGCCCTGCTGTCATTTCACTGCCCACTGGGCAGGCACTAATGGGACTGGTGGTGAGCTGGTTTGCAGAGACAGGGAACACGAGAGACGGCTCTCTGAGGCATGTGATAAGTTGGAGCAGGGAGGTTTTCCTCTCAAGATAAATCACAAGTATACTCCTCAGCATCCCTGTTCACTCGTCTCACTGCATGAAACAGGGCTGGAACCCAGAAACGTTTCCTTCCTCATCAATATTTCTACTAATAAGAAACGGGCATTAATGAGAAACAGGTGCTTAAATGAGACTTCCTCTAAAGCACGGGACTGTAGGAATATTCTGGAGTTTAAAAGGGCAAACCATTATGACGGTTTCCATCTTTTTAAAACAGAGCACCTGGGACCTGGAGAGAGAATGCCATCATCAAGGTCGTCTCGTGTACTCCACAACAGAGCCAGACGAGAAGTGAATATCGTAAACGTAATGGTATCCGTTGAAGACCATTTACAAACTCTATCGGTGCTATTGGTATTTACAGTCCTGAAGTCTTTCTGCGGGAAGAGGATATCATTGCTCTACCCTTTAGATACTCCCATTAACTGACTACCGCACCAGTATTGATCGAGAACGACAATCTGCCTTGACCATTGAACCTGCCGTAGACAAGAAATTGTGCTCTGCGGCAGCCCCCAGACAGAGCTTCCTGCTCTGTTCAGTGCCAGAGACACGGACGTACACAGAAGTCACCACTCAGCATGGACTTGCACTGCGTCTGAAAGTGCTCACGCCTGATACTGTTCATGGGGACGCTCTGGTTGGCTCGGTGGCATCCCTCTGAGTTCCCTCCACCAAGCCACAGTCCAGGAGCAGTCACCTACTGCCCAGCCCTGGACTTCTCTTGGGAATCTCCAGCAGCCTTGTTGCCTCTACTGCTGATGAAGACACACGGGCTGCCTCGGGGCTCCCGGAAGTATAGACATGACAGCCATACTGCCCGTACCTGCCCCACCCCTTCCATCATGCCGTCCCGTTTTATTGTAGGTAGAATCCCCTTTGTGTTTGTGTCACGGTTTAGTCATGAAGTTGTTACATTTCCTTCCTTCCTTCCTTCCTTCCTTCCTTCCTTCCTTCCTTCCTTCTTTCCTTCCTTCCTTCCTTCTTTCCTTCCTTCCTTCCTCTTTCTTTCTTTCTTTCTTTCTTTCTTTCTTTCTTTCTTTCTTTCTTCTTTCCACTCTCTTTCCCCCCCACCTGTACAGAGATATACTTCACATACAAAGAGTTGCACAGGGGCGCCTGGGTGGCTCAATTGTTTTAAGTATCAGACTCTCAATTTCAGCTCGGGTCAGGTCATGAGGTCACAGCTTGTGAAACTGAGCCCCACAGCATTGGGCATTGGGCGCTATGCTGACAGCATGGACCCTGCTTGGGATCCTGTCTCCCTCTCTCTCTGACTCTCCCCTGCTCACTCTCTAAATAAATACATAAATAAACTTAAAAGAAAAAACAAAGAGTTATGCATATATTTTTAATACTTTTAGGCATGCCGTATAGTGAGTCAACAATTCTCTACATTGCTCATTAAAGCTATACATATTTCATGTATCCGTGGTGATGAGTTGGGGGGTAGACATATACCCATGATGCCATCACCACAAACATGGTAATAAACATATCCATCACTACCTGAAGACTTCCTGGGTCTCCTTGCTCGGAACTCAGCCAGAGATCTGCCGCCTTAGTAAGTTTTTAAACGTACAACACCGTGCTGGTAACTCTAGGCTCTACAGCAGAGTTCTAGAACTTATTCATCTTGTGTGAGTATAATTTCATTTCCACTGGACAACAACTCCCCTCATCCCTTCCTTCAGCTCCTCATAACCACCACTCTACCCTCAGGTTCTATGAGTTGGACTATATTAGATTCCTCATGGAAGTGGAATCATGCAGTTTTTATCCCTCTATGAGCACACAATTTCACTTAGCATGAAGTTGTCCAGGCTCATTTGTGTCTTTGCAAATGGTAGGGTTTCTGCCTTTTTAAGGCTGGATTATGTTCCACTGTCTGCATGTGGACTTTCTCTATCCATTCATCTGTTGATGGACATGTGGGTTGATTCCATATTTCGGCTGATGTGACTAATGCTGCAAGGAACATGGGAGAGAAGATATCTCTCTGAGCTCCCCGTTTAAATTATTTTAGGTCTCTACCCAGAAGTGGGATTGATATATCACATGGCGGTTCTATTTTTAATATTTTGAGGAAACTCCATACTGTTTTCCACTGTGGCTCCACCGGTGAGTGATCCCACCAACGGTGGAAGAGGGTTCCTTTTTTTCTATATTCTCACCAACGCCTGTTGTTTCTTGTGTTGTTGGTATTTATAGCCATTCTGACAGGTGTGAGATGATAGCTCATCGTGGTTTTGTTTTGCATTTTTACAATGATGAGTCATATGGAGCTCTTTTTGTATACCTGTTGGCTATTCGTATGTCTTCTTTGAAAAAAATGTCCATTCAAATCCTCTGCACATTTTGAATGGAGTTATTTATCTTTTTGGTATTGGGTTGTAAGAATTTCTTATATACTTTGGAAGTTAGTTCCTTCACAGATATGTGGTTTGCAAATATGTTCTTCCATTATATGGATTGCCTTTTCACTGAGTTGATTGTTTTCCTTGCTGTACAGAAGCTTTTAATTTAATATAGTCCCACTTGTCTATTTTCTTCTTATGTTTTTTTGTGCTTTTAGTGTTAGATCCATGAAATCATTACTGGGATCAATGACATAAAATTTCTCCAGTATGTTTTGTTCTAGGAGCTTAGAGTTTCAGGTATTATCTTTAAATCTTTAATCCATTCTGAGTTGATTTCCCCGAACAACCTAAGGTAGAGGCTCAATTTCATCCTTTTGCTTCTGGGCGTCCAGTTTTGCCAATACCATTTGTTTGGAAGAGACTGTCCTTTCCATGGCATGTTCTTGCTGCCCTGTCAAAGATCAATTGCCTGTACATGTGGGCTTATTTTTGGATCTCTATTCTGTTTCATTGATCTTTATGTCAGGGCCATACTATTTTAATTACTGTGCTTTGTAATACATTTTAAAATCAGGAAGTATAAGGCCTTCAATTTTGTTCTCTCTCTTGTTTACTTTGTTTTTCCATATAAATTTTAGGATCGTTTTTTTCTATTTCTATAAAAATTCCATTGGAATTTTGATGGAAACTGTAGATTGATTTAAATAGTATGGACATTTCAGCAGTATTAAGTTTTCCCATCCATGTTTTTCCATTAATCTGTGTCTTCTTTACTTTCTTTCATCAATTTGTTGTAGTTTCCAGTGTACAAATCTTTCACCTTCTTTGTTAAGTTTATTCCTAAATAAGTTATTCTTATTGATCCTATAGTAAATGGAATTGTTTTCTTTCTTTTTTTTTTTTAACTGTCACAGAGCCCAACGCAGGGCTAGAACTCATGGACTGCAAGATCATGACCTGAGCTGAAGTCGGTTGCTTAACTGACTGAGCCACCCAGGCGCCCCGAATTGTTTTCTTAATTTTCTTTTTGGACAGTTCATTGATAGTGTATAGAAACACAACATGTTTTGTGTATTGATTTTGTATCCTACACTTAACTGAATTTGTTTACTATTTCCAACAGTTTTTTGGTAGAGTCTTTAGAGTTTTCTATATGTAAGATCATGTCATCTGCAAGCACATATTATGTTATTTCTTCCTTTCCAGTGTGAGGTGTTTTGTTTTTTTTTTTTCTTTCTTCTCGTCAAATTTCTCTGGCTAGGATTTCCAGTACTAAGTTGAATTAAAAAAAAAAAAAGTGAGGGTGAGCATCTCTTTATTATTCCTGATTTTACAGGAAAAGCTTTCTGAAGGAACGTACCCCCATATAATCAAGGCCACATATGACAATTTTCTCTCTTTATTTGAAAGGTCAGAGTTGTGGAGTAGTAAAATTCCTGTAAGAAAGTTTTTCTGTTGTCTGTTTTTAATGCCAAGGGTCTTCACATAATTTGTGTATAACGCATAGTGCCTGGGAGAATAGCCCAACAAAGGTTGAGGAAATACTCATTTTGAAGCTACTGGATGATAAAAATAGTTTTGAGGCCCATAATCTCCTCCAACTCCCTAGAGAACGAATATAAGCCTGGATTCAACCCTGTGCTCTGCAGCCTAATTTTCATATTTCATTCCGCAAAGACTGGATCCATACGCCCACATACAGTTTTCTGGGCTAGTTATTTCAGTCTTCTGGGACATACAAAGTTTACAGAAATAAATGGATTTGTGTCCTCACCATCTTCCGAGCAATCCTAAACTTCAGGATAAAAATAAATCAATACACTATCGTTTCTAACATTAAGTATATTACCACCTTGGGAGCAAACCAGACATGTAAATAAATGGATGCATGCAGGTCACGATCACAGCCACACTGCCCCAAACTGTAGGCAATTAGAAGAAGATGCCCAGTGGAGTTGTCATCTGGCTAGATCCTGAGGGACGCTTTGTAAACCAACAGATCTGGAAAGCACCAGGAGAATTTTCATCGTAGGCCCACGGGCACAGTTCTAGGAAAGGACATGGAAACTTGGAGAGGAATCACACAGGGCAAGAACGTTAAGGAACAAGGCAGGGAGCTGGAAGGAGGTGAGGCCACAGAGCCTCACACATGCCAGTCACTTACTTCCTGAGGGAGAATCATCAGAGACAGGACGTGCACAGGAGAGAAGTGTAAGCTGGTCATTCGAGGTAGGAGTGAGAGAGAAACTAGGTAAGTGTTTCTTAGCCACCTGATGGTCCCTAATAGTCCCGAACGACTATTCTGGGAACCCTACCTGCTTAGCATTCCAAGCCTTGACTACTCTAGAGAGACAAAGCTACTATATGAGATATTCGTCTGGATAAGGTTGACAATGTTGGGCACATTCTGTTGGAGAAACAGCGATAACAAACCATGTTTTTTGGGGGGTGGGGTGGGGAATGTGAGTGGATTTGAAGATGTTTCATCTTCTATTTGGATGGCAGTAAATTTTAAGCAGTGAAAATTGCTGTATAATTTTCACTGCAGGGATTCCTGAATGTTTGTTTTCAAAGCTATACGATAAATCCTGCGACAATGCTGCCTTTTTTCTGAACTGCAAGGTAACCTAACACTCGGGTTTGATGACGGTGTGACCTGTGTGATTACCTGTTTTACTGCTATTGCACCCCAAGTCCCTCCAACCTGCCACAGTGAGGCGTGGGATGTGGCCCAGAAACCCCATGGCTCACTAACAACTCAGCCCGCGATCAGGGTTCGGCAGGGAACTTAAATTAGATTGCCCATAAAACGTCTGCACGTCACAGGGGAGACTCAGCTGACTAACCCCCACTTCTCTGCAAAAGTGAAATTCAGTTTTGATTTTCCTTAATTAACTTACTCACAGTCAACTGTGGAAAAGTAGAAGTAGCCAAAATCTCTTTCTGCGGTTAAACCTAAGACAGTAACAAAAGCAACAGGCACAAATATAACAACACATCTTCCAGAGTGATATGAGGAAAAAGTCTTCAGTCATAAAAGAAGGAAAGTATCGCTTAGGGAAAGTTGGAAAGCATGTATTTCACGTAAGTCGGTTATGTGGGAGTCTGCGTTCTAAGCAAAGACCAATGCACACGTTAAAAATGACTCTTTTCGGGGCACCTGGGTGGCTCAGTCGGTTGGGTGTCTGACTCTTGATTTCAGCTCAGGTCATGATCTCACGGTTTGTGGGTTCAAGCCCCACGTTGGGCTCTGTGCTGACAGCACGGAGCCTGCTTGGGATTCTCTCTCCCTCTCTCTCTATTCCCTGTTCTTGCCCTTCCCCTGTTCTCTCTCTCTCAAAATAAACAAATAAGCTTTAAAAAAAAAAGTTTTAAAAAATGACTCTTTTCGCCCTTGTAGCACCTAGAAAATGATGAACATACAGTCAACTCTCATTTTTAAAGACATTTGAATAATTAGTTATTATGATGCACTAGAGTTTATGAGTTCTTCTACACTACATCTTCTGGCACTAAAATCTGTTTTTACAACTTGCTGTTTCCTTCGGCTTCACGGCCTCCTATCCCAGTGAGGACCCACACCCAGGAGACACTAAAAAACGATGCTCAATTGAAAGATTAAGCAAGCAACTGAAATTTCAACATGAGTCTAACATTCTGTCCGGTCTGTGCCCATGTGAGCACTACTCTGTAGAAATTCAGGAAACACACACACACACACACACACTGACCACTAGATTTCCACAAGCTGTAGGTCTGGTGATTTGAACCAGTACAGCTGTTGTAAGAAGAGATTTGGGGTCCCAGTTAGTTTCCAGATCATTTTATTCAATGGTTTCCTTGTGTCTCCTTACTTGTGTCTCCATGCCTGACTTCCTGTTGCATGCTTCTGGGAATGAGCTTGCTGAGTTCTTGTGATGTCACTGCACTATAAGGATCTTATCACAAATGGACTTTCGAGGTGATGCTGGAAGTTTAAACTGAGGACTATGAATTTAGGCTCTAAATCTTGAGGGTATGAAAGCCATCAGGGGTTGTCCCACCCTTGACAAAACTGCCATCTGATCTATGAAATATTCCAAGCTTTGGAAGCTCTGAGAGAGGAAGCCCGTGGGTCATGTGGGCGTTCTACAATGCTCCTTGCCTATTGGACCAAAATGAACTTCTCCACGCTTGATTCGCACCAGAGTTTTCCAGTCTGGACTTATCCAGATCCACACACCCGATGGCAGAAAAGCTGGGCCTTTTATCAATCCTTCTGCTTTTTTCTTGAGAACCTCTCTTTTGCTAATCCTAATCCCACCTGTTCTTGGGAGTCCAGCCCAATGTTTCTCAGTGCTTATGTCCCTCTGCCTCCTCTCTATACTTCCATACCCTTAGGCGCTCCAAGCCGTATCTGTTAGTCAAGGTAACATCCTGACGACATGTGCATTTTAACCTTGTCGAGTGGCGTGCCATTGTGCACGGGGGTTTCTTTCTAAAATCACCATTTGTGTTTAATATGACTCAGCTGTTCCCCATAATATATAATGGAGAGCACAGTGGTGTTTCAACAAACAATTCCTAACGGCATAATTAACATTTATTGAGTCCTTACTCTGTGCCAGGCGCTAGGTTAATGACTTTAGAAGCAGAATTTCATTGTCTCCATTCCACAGTTGAGTAAATGGAAACTCACAGTGGGTACAGGATCCTGGGGCACAGTTCCATAGCCTGTAGCCTAGCTCCAGAGATCCCATTCTTAACCACACTGCTGCTGAGTGTGCCCCCCACACAGTGAATCACGCTGTGAGGACTTTTTATTTAGTGACCCTGCAGCAAGATCAGTCATTGGCTCCCCCCCTGCAATGCCTATCCCAAATATAGTTTGGGTTCTTTTACCTCTACTGCCATGCAGGAGCCCTGACCTTTTCTTGTTTACAAATATTTGAGAATTACACATTTATCATGATGCAAGCCAACCTCTTTCATTTTCCATCAAAAGATGTCTGTTACCGTGTCTAATAAATATATCAATCTAGTGTTTCTGGAGCCCCAGGCACTCAGGTTCTACAAATAGCACTTCCCCACCAGGACTGCGGTAGTGGTTAATAGTGCTGTGAAAAATAGTGCTGTGCTCAAGGAAAACAAATCAGCTGCTTCTTAAAAAAAATACTTTAATGAAATGTAGAATATACACAAAAGCTGTGCCACATACACACATAATTTAAAGAAGGGTAATTTACATGTTCCCATACTTGTGTCTCCAGCTTGAGTGTGTGGCTGTCTTTGGAAACATTTGCGGAGGGAAACAGAACAAATAAGCCAAAGGCATACGCTTTTCTTTAGCCAGGGTCTTCGAGAGTGAGGGCCTCCAATCAGCACGGATGAGAAAAAAGAGCCTAAGGGTGGGCTTGTGATTTTACTCCCAGACACAAGCTTATTACTTATTCAAAAGTGTCTGACGTCGAGGAGTACCATCCCCATCAATTAACGGATTTTCCATTCTCAGAGAAAAGTGGGAAATTCTGAAAGAATGAAGTCCTTTTAGGGGAGTTCAGTAATTCTTTAATAAGGTAATGAGGAAGCAGTGCTAGGTTTCACTTTCCCGGAAGCCTGAGCGTGACACACAGTTGGGAAGTACGTGGTGACAGGTGTGGTTGTCTACAACATAACCCCGGGAATTAGGAAGCTTCATTAACGCACTTAAGACATCGCCTCCCAAGAATCACATAATGCATTCTAAATATACATATTCTTTCATTTGCCATCATCAGGATCTAGCCTTTAGCTTGACAACCCCAGAATGCATTTCCCGAGTACATCAAAAATTATTTTACTTCTTCATTACGGACTCATATCCGTCAACCACGCGAGACCAAGGTATGAGCCCAGGAAGCCAAACTTAACTGATGATGTGAAATGCAAATGTCCTTGTAAACAGAGATACTCATGGTACCATTCTCTGAATTTCCTTATCAGTTTCCTGAGTAGGAAGACAGAATGAGAAATTCATTTTCAATAAAAACTATAATTCTCACAGGAACCCAAAACTTCACAACGATCAGCAGGGTGTCACAAGTGCACCCACTTACGTTGGATTTGCCATCATCATGACAAAGATGTTCTGGGGAGGAGAACGGAGCCTCAGGTGCATTGGCTGTGCTCAGTCCACCTAATCGGAGTGGACGCAGGCATTGCCACCCAGCTGGGGACACTATTCCAGACATCTCTCCCCTTCTTGCCCATACGTCTTCCTGGGAACCGTACTCATGCTCGACCGTACAAGTTGCCTGCCCTGTATTCCAGGACTCATCACCCATAATGAGATTCACGAACACTCTGTGCTATTAATTTTGGGCTAAGCGTGGAATCACTACAGAGGCACCATAGGACTGAGAGTTGGAGGTTCTGGGTTTTAGACAAGGTTGGGCTTCTGAGTGAGTGGACATGCTTATCCTGCTGCAAAATAAGCCCCGATGTCTGGTTTGCTCTGGCCGCCGGCCTCTGCTCCTTCTCCTTTAATGTTTGTTTCTCTTGCAGGAATATATATTATCAGCAGAACAGATTCTGCTCTAGGGCGCCATAACGTACTCAGTGTGCTTTGACCTCCAGGTTTGGTAGACACTAAAAGAAACTTGAGCAATTATTGGTTTGTTTCATTCCAACTGGTGAAAAAAAAGACTATTAAATAAAGATTTGCCAAAAGTATATCTATCACCAGGAAAGTTGCTCATCTGTCCACATTTATTCCTTTATGTACTCCTCTTCAGGAACCTGGGAACTAAGATACTGAGTTATGAGGGACAGGGAAACAGTGGTTCTCCTTGCTTCCATTCTCTTTACTTTCACTGGTTTTCAAGAAGGTTTAGATTGCTTCACCAAAGAGCTCTCGGAAGGCATGGAATGCTGTCTACAACAGGCTCAGGGTGCCATCTTGCCGGACTGCGTGGCTGTCACATGATTCAGTTGAGCCATCCAAGCTGTCTGCTCCCAGGGGTAGGATTGATCTCCTCTGGTCTTCCCCATAATCACTGCTAACACGTTGCCTCTCTATCTCGCTCTTCATGCTCAAATTATAATGAGCAGAATAATCCATTTTCCATGACTAAGGGATTGGACCTCCCACGAATTTAAGTAGTTTTTCTGTCAAGTCATAAACTATGAACACTTGGACACTTAAAAGTCCATTTGTAAACTCCAAACATGTTTTCTTGCCTCAGTTATATTTTGCTAGATACTAGGTTTTCCATAGTATCCAGAGATAAGTTCTAGATTAATTGTGTCCTACTAGTTCCATGCTCCAGACTCAGAACATGTATGCCCCGCTATCATTTAGCATTTAATCATGCTGCACATTTAGTAAAATGTTGTAAGTTGTTTAACACTTTTTCACATCCGGCATATCTAGACTGTAAGATCCTTGAGGAAAGGAAATACACTTTGTTTCATTTTATTCTTATATAGTAACATACACGATGTCCTACTCAATAAATATTTCAGTTTACTTAAAAAAAACATTTTTGTTATTCACCCATAAGATATTCAAACTCAGATACCAATGTTAGTCATAATTAGACATCACACACCCTTGCCTAAATCTCAAGGTCACGGCTCAGAAAATATGTCCCACTGTACCTGCAAATAGGAGAAAAAAGTTAAGTGGCCCAAATGAGAAAAAAAAGGTATGGCTGGCAGTCTAAGAACCATTGCTGTAAGCATTTCTAATTAATACGTGTTCCTATTCTTGGTGTACATGAACTACTGAGTTTTAACATGGTGGCATTGTTACGAGACACGCCATTCACAACTTAGATGGTGATTACTGAAGGAGAACACTGCTATTCAAATCAACCAACCCAGGGTGTAGCTGACAGTAAAAGAGAACAGATAGTAAACTTTGCATCTGGTAATAAGAACTGAACTGAAAATATACTCAGAAGATACTATGGTATTTTTGCTGGTGAGTATTTGAGACACAACATGTCATTTAATTTATTGTCATTTTCTTTGAATATCTCTTCTTCCTCTTCTGCTTTCTTTCCTTGATATCCAAATACACAAGTACCAAATTCACAAGTGTGAAGAGTACTGAGCGGGATGGGAAGAGATTTATTTTATCCTAGGGGGAAGTGGTGACCTCCATCCAAAAGAAATGGATTTCAATTAATCAAAGATTAGTCCTTTTCTTTTCTCTTGTTTTACTTTTATTCCTTTCTTCCGTTTCCTCGTCCTCTTTCTCTGAGTTCATCTTGCCCACCAAACCCTAATCTAGACATAAAACAACAGAACTGCTTCCCTTCTAACGGAGGAAGAACACTTTCTTTCCCTTGGGACATGCAAGACAGTGGAGACGCCCATGCCCTTGAATGTGATGTTTTATGGGGTTATTCTGGGTAGGCTGATGGTGATTGCTTTGCTGAGTCTACGTTTTGTCTGACATTTCACCACCATTAGGCAAACATTATTCTTTCTGTTGGTATTTGTTTAGTGAGCTATATACTCAGTGGTGTATGATTTATATAAGTCACCATCTCTTCTGGGTGGCTTAGGCTAAATTATTATCCAGGCATCCAATTTAGACACACAATAAGGGACAGATTACTAAACCCCCAATATTATACCTCCGCCAAACAAAGCCTTATTCCTTATTCATGGTATCATACACAGTTTTCACGTTTCTAATGAAAATGGGGGCTGATCTGCCAGCCGAAATAGCTTTAGGGCGTTTTGGTATTTCCAATTTTATTCTCAGAGAACGCATATATATATATATATATATATATATATATATATATATATATTTAAATTTAGGGACTGATGTGGGTAGGAATATTTAGATATTATGGCTTAAAAATAAATATGCTCTCAACTGCCTTCAGTGAGGTGGCCACACTTGGAGGTTGTGCTGCGTGGGCCTGATTTCCTGTGTTCTGCCAGCATGAACTTCTACACATTCCCTCTTCCTCTGAAATGTGTCCTGGATTGGGAAAGGAGTTTTGTGGACACCCTGACTTTGAGAGGCAAAGAGTGAGTTTCCACGGAATCCCCCCTCCCCCTAGAACCTTTGGAAGAGTCTGGGCGGGATCCTGAGGACCCCACCTCCACAGCGGGGATGCCCAGAGAACAGCTCTGCGGAGGCCTTTGATTTCTGAGGTGGATTCATCAATGCTGTCAAGAAAAGAGCTCAATGGGGCGCCTGGGTGACTCAGTCAGTTGAGCGTATGACTTCAGCTCAGGTCATGATCTCACAGTTTGTGGGCTCCAGCCCCGTGTCGGGCTCTGTGCTGACAGCTCATAGCCTGGAGCCTGCTTTGGATTCTGCGTCTCCCTCTCTCTCTGCCCCTCCCCTGCTCATGCTCTGTCTCTCTCTGTCTCAAAAATAAATAAAACCATTTAAAAAAAAGAGGTCAGAGGTCAAACGCATTTTTAAAGGCTTGAATCAAAGTTTCAAACATTGGTGGTAAGAATGCCTCTCAGAGTTTTTATGATGCTAATGTTGCATGTGATCTTCTTTGTTTAAGAAAACCTTGGGGTCCAGGGCACCTGGGTGGCTCAGTCCCTTGAGCCTGACTCTTGGTTTCTTAATGATTTCATGGTTTGTGGAATTGAGCCCCACATTGGACTCTGCACTGACAGTGGGGAGACTCCTTGCGATTCTCTCTTTCTCTCTCTCTCTCTCTCTCTCTCTCTCTCTCTCTGCCTTCCCCTGCTCATGCTCTCCCTCTCTCTCAAAATAAATAAATAAACTTAAAAAAAATGAACAAAACAAACAACTTAGAGTCCTCATCTGGGATCACGTGTCAGAACCAGGGTTCAAATAAACACACGGTCAGGATTGTTACAAGGTAGAACTACAGTTTCCCAACTCTGTATGAAGACTGTCGCCATATAATTCTCCCTGTTAAGTTCAAACACTAAGGAAATGGGTACTAAAGTAGCTGTTACCTTGACAGGCCTTCTAGACCTGGAATCGGTGATGGGAAGGCCACAGGGAAGATCGGCCAGTGTGTGTGCCCACACAGCCCTTTGCCTGGGGTGGATCCTTACCTCTGCCTTGATAGTGCATCTTGGAGAAGACCAGAGAAACAAGCAAAGAGGAGAATGTGCCAGAATTGCTTATAGCATTTATCCAGAACCTTGTTTTTCTTTTCTTTTTTTTTCCCGTGAGAATATGATCATTTTCATTTCAGTGGAATACAGGGAAATTCAGATAATAGCTACTGTAGCTGAGAAGTAACACGTCCATTTTTCTCTAAATACAGAATAGAAAATGCTTAATTTCCACCTGCACTAAGTGCTTCAGAGTCAAATCTTATGTCATAAGTAGATGCATTTCTTACTATTTTTGAAAATATAGATATCTGAGCACAGAAAAGCCTGAAAATAAAAATATACATCAAATTTTATACCACTTATAGAAATGATTTCAAATATTGAAAAATAAGTTGCTTCTAAGATTAATGAGAGAAGGTAGGAGGAAAAGTTCCATGACAGCTTTTAAGGATTTACAGAAGGAAAAACACTAACATTTAAAAGGCATCCTAGGGGCGCCTGGGTGGCGCAGTCGGTTAAGCGTCCGACTTCAGCCAGGTCACCATCTCGCGGTCCGTGAGTTCGAGCCCCGCATCAGGCTCTGGGCTGATGGCTCGGAGCCTGGAGCCTGTTTCCGATTCTGTGTCTCCCTCTGTCTCTGCCCCTCCCCCGTTCATGCTCTGTCTCTCTCTGTCCCAAAAATAAATAAAAAACGTTGAAAAAAAAATTAAAAAAAAAAAGGCATCTTGGGGGCACCTGGGTGGCTCTGTCGGTTAAGCGTCCGACTTCGGCTCAGGTCATGATCTCACGGTCCGTGGGTTGGAGCCCCGCGTCGGGCTCTGTGCTGACAGCTCAGAGCCTGGAGCCTGTTTCAGATTCTGTGTCTCCCTCTCTCTCTGCCCCTCCCCTGTTCATGCTCTGTCTCTCTCTGTCTCAAAAATAAATAAATGTTAAAAAAAAATTTTAAAGGCATCTTGTATAAAAATGCTGACTGCATTCCCAGATCATTTTCGATACTCACCTCCTCAGCTTCCTCTCTCTGTGCCAGAAATCATAGTGAGCTTTTGATGAACTCTGAACATGAATTGGGGGATTTTTGAGGCAACAAATCTGTGTCACAAAAGCAATTTCTGCTTAACAAAAGCAGCAGAAAGAATGAAATGCCTGCCCTGACACTTTGTCTGCAACCAGCCCTCCCATGGAAATGAGTCGAATTATAATACAAATGTGTCAAGCAATACACAGCTAACTAAAACTTCTGGGAACTTCTTTATATAATGATAATATTAGTGTTTAATTTACATATAAATGATATAATTAGAAAAATATGTCTCCCTTTCATTCAACATGTAAGGCTATTAAAAGCACCAAGCATCAGACGCGGTACTAGGTTTCTGTGAAGGTGCATTCGCTTGCTTGGTGTTAATCTAGGAAAAATTTAAGGGAAGGATCCTTCCCAGGTGCACAGGAAGACACAAATAGCAAACTAACAGCAAGGCATTAATGATTGGGATTTGTCTTTTTATCTTCCTTCAAGACAGGAGATTAGAATCTATGGGAACGAAATTAGGTATATAATTGGAAGCGGTAAAACTTCTAATCTGGAGACGGAAATCTGTCTGAAAGTATCTGCCATTTGGTTGTTTAGATCAGCAATTCCTACACTTACAGATGAACAAATGACTAAACACTTAAAACAAAAACATAGGCAGGTAGCCAACGTCAAGTTGCCACCCTTTAATTGTAAGCAAAGGTAGTAAATAGAATAATTGGTGTTGAACGTCATCACCATTTCATCTCCCGTTGTAAGCGCACATGTGTGTAATACACACACGCGCGCGCACACATACACACACACACACACACATCTTATAGCTGCTTATGTAGATAGAGGAGATTGGTTGCATTCATACTGAGTGGTTTTGAAACCTTCTTAAAGAATTGGATGGCTAATAAGAGTTATGAGAACAGTCTAGATATGCTTCCTTTATCATCCCAGAACTAAAATTCTATGTATTTTCCATCACCCACATGCAAACTTACTTTCTTTATGGAACAACTTTGATCACACCGTCCGGGCTACAGTTGAGGCTGTGACCACGTGCACTCTCGTGTTTCGTATCATTTTTTGCACACATAGGAGTTCCTCCCCCTCATAAGGGTTACACCTGCTCAGGCCCGTGTCCTCACTGATTGCCCCTGTCCTCAGCATCACACGGCATCCTGCCTCCTCGTGGATGCCAGTCCAGGACTCAGCCAGCATGGAGAAGGCTCACGGCCAGTGCTCACTCGTTCATGGCATCCGTATAATTAGCTTTACTTAAATCTTCTGTCATTGTCACCTGAGCTTTTAGTCAGGAAATTTTGTTGTTTAAAATTGGGGGTTTCATTACTTACGAGTGGTAGCTAAAGCAATCTTGATGGTACAAATGGTATTTGTTTTGACTGATTACTATTTGGAAATATTGCTTCTTTGTAATCTGGTTTATTGTCTAACCTGCATTGTTTTTCTCTGAAACACTTTTGCTAAATCAAACTCCACTGGCACTGTTCTAGAAAAACTGCTTGGATACACAGGGCTGCACAATCTCCACCTCATTCAACCCTCGTTCATGACTCTGGACTCGTTCTTCCTTATTTGTGACAAAGCCACCCTGCCAACTGCCCAGACGAAGCGAATGTGTTTACTTCTCCATGGAAATAAGTACTCTTCTCGTCCTTATAAATCCTCTCCTGTCCTGCCCTGGGTGTGGACTCACATAAGAGTCCAACAGGCCAATGTTCATCTGATTTAATATTTTAAACTGTGCTTTTGGGCAAAATGTCTCAGTAGTCTGGTCCTCCTTACAGAAAATGTTGGAGTCAGGAGGCTGAGAAGAGACGGTGAAGTTAGCGGGGGCGGGGGGGTGCATTGCCTCCCCTCTGCCGTTGGGGTCCTTCTGCTGCTGTGCTGGCCTTCGTTGGCCCCTTCAGTAAGGCCTTGTGCGTCACCTGGACAAGGTCCCCTGCCATCCCCCACACTCTGGGGAGCCATCCCCAAAGCCTGCTGGAAGGTGCTACCAGCCCTGAGGTCTCCGTTTGCCCCCTGCAGAGGGGATGCTTCTGAAGATACCTCCCACCAGTTTGAGACTGGGGCAGGAGTGAGGCCCTTGGCTATGGTCTAATCACATTCCCTCTGTCCCTTCTCCATCCTTCACCCTCACAACCCAAAGGAGCAGATAGTGACCTTTTTCAAGGTCTAAACCGCCTCCTCCCACACTGAGGGCCAAACCCCAGTGACAAATGGAAATCGTATCCCTTCTGCCTTACCTGCATTCTCCCATCTCGACTTTTGACACACTAACCCAATTTAGAAAATCCTGCCTTCCGTGACCAATTCTGCCCTTAAGCCTACACTACTTGCTGAACAAATACAGTGTGGAGTTTCAGAAATTATTATTCATATTTTTTTAGTATGTTATTGGAAATGCTACTCTCCACTTCCTCCAGCCCCATGATGGAGAGACAGACACTGGGATGTCATGCATGTGACACAGAAAAATGCAAACAAGAAAAGAAAGTCAATATTCTATGTATAATACCTGGATGCACTCGGGATTGTCCCAGAAGTCCGTCATTAACTATCTTCAGTACAATCTACTTTTCTAGACACCGCATAGCAGTTAAAGAGAGGCAAAAGAATAAGAAAAAAGGGAAATGGAGACTACCAAAAGACAAGTTTTTCTTTTTTTTTTTTTAGACGTGTAATCAAGAAGCCACAAAGCTGTCACTTAACCAAGCTTGTATCTTACTGTTTCTCCTGCACACGTGTTGATGGCTGCTTGGTTGGTTTTAACTGAAACAGGCTCGATGTGGTTGGGATTGTTGCCGTCTCTTTTCCCATCATTGTAAGCAAGAGCTCGAGCGATGAGTTTCTCATATGTCATTATTTAGATGGAATAAAAATGATCTGGACATTATATTGAAACCCCTTTGCTAGAGAATGTGTGTTGGGAACATGCCCAGCATTTTCGAAGTCCCTCTGTGTGTTTGGGAGATGTATGGAGTCCTGCTCCCCCTGAATAATGACATGCCTCTGATGCTAGAACACAGGCGTGTGGTCCAGCTTGTGTGCCCTGAGACACAGAATCAGGTGAGGCACTCTCAGGAACTGGACACACTCGGAAATCCCCATCTTCCGGTGATTGGCAGTGCACGTGGAGCTACTCCGTGTGGGGCGACAGTGCCCAAGCCTCTGGTTGGCGTCCCATGTGTCTGTGCTTCCCCGTGACTGTGGTGTGGTGTCCAAGGAGCTCACGGTGTGGTCAGTTGTTGTGTTCTTGGGTCGTCTCCAATGCTGACTTGTGATCTTCCCCCAAATTCTCAGACGATCAAATTATCTAACTGAAGTTTTTCACAATTCGCGTCTCACTGAACCAGCCAGAGCATGGTCTGTTGCCCATGACCTGTGCAAGGCGGAATGTTGGTAGAAATCCTCATGTTTTAGAATTGCAACAGGGCTGAATATTAATAGAAATTCCAGGCAACCCAGGGCTTCTAAGTGGCATATGTGAGTGTACAGTTAGGGATGATTTTTTTTTTAATTCCAAAAATACCAAATAGAAAGAACTTGCTCTTTGAAAACAAATAATATATTGACCACCAAGGGTGATGAGCTTAAAAACCTTTCTTTAAATTTACTCTATCACTTTTCTGAAGGTGGAATAGGACTGGATATAGGAAAATCCCTACACCCTCCGAGCACCTCCCTCTCCCCTCTCCATTTTGATGCTCCTCATACACTGAAACCTTGACACACAGTGGTGTTTCCCAATAGCCTCATTTCATCTCCTTCCCCAAATTCTACCAAATAATCCTTACCAGATTTAATCTAATTAAAGTAATGAACCAGCCAAACAAGGAGGTAAAATTAGTCTCTAACACCATCAGCCGAAAAACACACTACCGTGAACACAGATCAGTAAACATACCTACTTTGTCTATACTACCACATATTTTTAAGTTTATTTATTTATTTTGGGTGGGGGAGGGATAGAGAGAGAGAAAGAGAGGGAATCCCAAGCAGGCTCTGCACTGTCAGCACAGATCCCAATGTGGGGCTCGAACTCAAGAACTGTGAGATCATGACCTGAGCCGAAATCAAGAGTCGGATGCTTAGCCAGCTGAGCCACTCAAGCACCCCACAGCCCTGAGCATCTTATTAAAGACGAACACTGCTGTGAGTAGCTTTCTAATTCATCACAGTTTATTCTCAGATAGATCTACATGTTCATGGCTGTGTGTGGTTCCTAAGTTATGGAGCCAACCCACATTGCTGGGTATGCAGATTACATCACCATTCCTGCAAATAGACACTGTGGATAACTGTAATTATGTTTTTGAGATTCCTTTATAGAAATGTGATTGCGGACAGTCACATAGCTTTTAGGAACAGACACATTTCAATTAGAAATAAGAATGAGAGGCACTGTTGAAGAAGAAAGACTTCAGCAAACATTCTGAAGAATATACAGAAGGGAGAAAGGGCTGTTTCACACTTGGTCTCATTATCAGGTAAGAAGAAATAGTTCTTACAAGCTGATTTCATTTGAGCCTATTATTTCCTTATAACACTGTGCCTCACTCATCGATTACTCAGCAGACACTGTAGGTCAACTACTCACTGTACATTCTTTCCTTTTTCATGGATAACCAACCTTAATTTTGTTTAAGGAAGCAGTATGTCTAGACAAAATGCACATTATCCTGATTCATTTACGGCAGAAAGTGGCCCTGGGCCACAGTGCTGGCCAACCAGACACAGTGATCCCAAAACTCTATGGATTGGGCTGAAGCTTTTGCTAGTCTGGCATAGACATCAGCCTTCTTTCTTTCTTTCTTTCTTTCTTTCTTTCTTTCTTTCTTCCTTCCCTCCCTCCCTCTTTCTTTCTTCCTTCCCTCCCTCCCACCCTCTCCCCCTCCCTCTTCCTTCCTTCCTTCCTTCCTTCCTTCCTTCCTTCCTTCCTTTCTCCTGCCTTCAATATAAATATATTGTGGATGGAATGGCATGTTAAAATTTGGAGACAATGTGCATGAGGACAAAAACCACGTTGTAAAGATGGCAGAGAGAAAACAATTGTAAACTGGGAGATTGCTGCCACTATTCCAGATGAACGTTATGACCAGGTAAATCTGGGAAACATGGCTACCAGGAACTGGAATATAATGGGAGCTCAACAGGTGATAAACTCAACAAAGATGAATGAATGAATAAATAATTTTTGGATTATCGGTTGATTTGCTTTTCTCTACTTTTAACATTATTTTCAACCTGGAACGTACAGTAATCAACCTTAAGGAAGAATTCACTGCATGTGGATACTCTCAAATTTTAAGTTAGAGTTAGTCTGATAGCTCTAATATGGATTCCTCTTGCTTTCAAAACATATCATGCTTTCAAGTCCATTGAGGAAATTGATTCAATGGTGAGGTGTGTGGCTATTTTTATCCTGATTAAACCAAGAAAGGTATAGTTTAGGGGATTCTGGTCCTGGGTAGCTTAGTCGGTTAAGTGTCTGGCTTTTGATTTCAGCTTGGATCATGATCTCACGGTTTGTGAATTTGAGCCCCACATCAGACTCTGTGCTGAAAGTGCAGTGCCTGCTTGGGACTCTCTCTTCCCCTCTCTCTGTCCCTCCCCAGTTTTCTCTCTCTTCCTCTCCAAATAAATACATAAAATTTACAAATATATATATATATATATATATATATATATATATATATAATTTAAAGTTAAATCAGGCACCCATTTCAAGGAAAGATGATAAAAATGACACAATCAAGACACAATGCCAAGTTTATTACAGAAGCATTATCTAACATTTCAGCTTGGTTATCAGGTCTAAGACTTGCATATTCCTTCCAGATTTTGTTCATGATTATCTTTACATTATCTCCAAATAGTCTCATATTAGTGCAAGTTTACGTTGAACTTGCTGAACCGCAGTAATTATTTTGAACAATATTAGAATCATCATAATTATATTCTCTCAGCATGAGTAATCAGTAGGATAGGTTCAGATCATTCTGGGTTATGCAAACTTAAAATTAATTCAGAAAATTGTCATTTGAAGATTTCTGAAGAAATATTTCATTTCATCTGAGTGTATGAGTTTGAGAATTCTAATCATCTCTAATTACTCTTTTTATTTTATTCTTTGCAATTGTTATGAATTGCTATCACGACTAAGAGGAGCATCAATGAATATTTATATAGTTCTTATTTATTCTAAAGAACATAGCTTTTTATCCCTATCAAATTTACTGCCTTCCACCCAATCTCTCATTCTCCCTTATGGTAGAGAAATCTTAGCATGATTGCCTAAATTTTAGATCACTAATGAGGCTACGTTCATTAGTGGCAGCATTAAAAAATGTATTGATTGGAACGGCTCCCTGGCTTCTGGTCCAGGGTTTAGTGTTGTATAGGGACAGCAGGAAAGGTGGTCCACGGTCCATATTCCGGGCACCATTTCATTTGGTTCACATCCAACTTACAAAAATAAATAAATAAATAAATAAATAGAAGTTTGTAAGATAATGAAAAGCTAAAGAGATAAAGCATCATAGCTACTGATCACGTGATACTTTGACCATTTTGCTACCCTCCTGTTCCTTTAAAACCATCAGAGAGCAAAGTGAGACGGATGCCTACAGTGTGGGAACAGGTGGGTATTTGAGGGTCACCCAGTCCCATTTGCTGAATTTTATCAGCTTCTGTATATTTTGTGCAGATAAAAATTTCTACATGCTAAGTTCATAAGCAAGCAATATTTATTTGTGTCTATAAAAGATGTATTTACTTTTTGTTTTTTGTTGTATTAAACAAGCCCCCGAACAATGTGTTTGCATTGTTCATCATCTGTGGGACGTAAAAAGGCCCAGAGGCTTGATCCTACCCCCGTGTGTGTGAGTGGCATGACCTTGGCGAAGTCTCTCATGCTCTAAAGCTTGGTCTCCTCATCTGCAAAGAGGATGGTTCTCCGAGACCTTACTCGACGCCAGTACAGCTGGATGATGATGTCTCCGGATAACGTTACTAGTTGACAAGATGGATGTATGGCTTAGAATAATGAAAGTAGAAATTCATGGAAACAATGAAAATGTATGCAGGAAGCAGTGGAGCATTCATACCCTTAAGTTAAGAATATTATGCAACTAAATTTTTCTTTCTTTTTTTTTCATTTTTTAAAATATTTATTTATTTGTGTGAGAGATGGGGGGAGCCCTTGAGGGGGGGGGGGCAAAGTGGCAGAGAGGGAGGGAAACATAGAATCCAAAGCAGGCTCCAGGCTCTGAGCTGTCAGCACAGAGTCCAATGCGGAGCTCGAACTCTAGAAACATGAGATCATGACCTGAACTGAAGTCGGACACTTAACCGGCTGAGCCACCCAGGCGCCTCTCTTTCTTTTTTTCTAATTCAATATGCAGCCCCATCTGGCAAAGGCTCACTTCATCCAAGGGCTGATTTTCATAAAGTTCACATAGACGTTGAAGCACAACCCTGCATTTTATCAAACCTAATGATTTTTTGTTTAATTTGCTAAGAGTAAGGATTTCAGGTGAAAATCCTCAGGCCAAATAAAGAAATGATTTGTTGTAACCCAAAAGATAAAGTTTTATTAAAAATACATTGTGTGTTAGTATTCCAAAAATAATTCTCCACGCAATAAATGTATAAACGACAGTTTTATCAATTCAAGAAAAGTTAATCAAACTCCTCACCCAAACAAATAAAACCCAAATAAAAATTCCAACAAGGTTGCAAGGCAAGGCAGTTAACACAAACAGAAATTCAAATTATTATGAGGTTATAAAGCGTATTAAGTCAATGAAGACTCTTTCCGCAGAGAAAAAGAGCCCAAATTTCCATCTATTTCCAAGTTTTACTCAGTTTATTTTCTAGAAAGTTTGCTCGTTTCCTCCCTGCCCACCCCTGCCTCTTCTGTTCTCTGTATGCGGTCTGGATCTTTGATCTTGCTTTGTTTACTAAGGTACAGCTGATACACAAGGTGGGAGTAGTTTTAGGCGTGCAGCATGGTGAATTGACACTTGTACACATTACTTTTGCACACAGACTTGTTGAAGTGTGGGCGTGGGTGAAGCAGGTACCTGAAGGAAGGGCTCTTCACCAACAATCATTGGGACAAAGGTCCGAGGCAGGCGCGAGGCTCCATGTTGGAGGACAAGCAAGCTGGCCGGCGCAGCAAGTGTAAGCCTCTTAGAATTTCGGGTCTTAAAAGGATGTGGCGAAGATGTGAGGTCCTCAAGCTCATGGAAGCTTTAAATCAAGCAGCGAAGAGAAACGATCAACAATTAATTAAGAGCTTGAAGTGTGCAGGTGCTTCCGAGATGCGCAGGACAGGGCAGCATTTGGCGGTGGCCTGGCATCATCTGTGGTAGGGAGACGTGCCCTCGATGTCATGGGTGTTGGATCGAGATGTAAAGGAGGTGAGAGTTAGTAGAAGGATGAGCTTGTTGTGGCGGGAGGACATCGGCCAGGCAGAGGGGACAGTGGGAGAAACACAGGACAGGAGGAGTGTTGTCCCCCCAATGCCTCTGTGTCCTGTTCCACAGGAGAGACACTGGAGAGAAGGTTTCTGTCTCAGATTCTGCCTAAAAACTGCACCAGGCGTCAACGTCCAGTACAGTCTGGGGGAGCCATTTGCCTACACCACCTGCTGTGTCCCCACGAAAACCTCCTCCAGCCAAACGTGGCCCCCATCAGTTTTCCGTCTGAGACTCAAACAGCAGAAAACTGTGGAAGTGAAGCGAAGATGCCGATGTTTGTGTGTGAACGATTCCATTTATCTGCTCAGGCTGGAAAAACTTGCCTGGTTAAGCTCACGCTTCTTGGTGGCCAAGACTCTGCTTCTTTGGAGACTGCTGTTGGGTCGTGAGCTGCAAATCCCCAAGTCCCCACGCCCTCCACGTGTCAACCATTTGCTTTCCTTCGTTTGTGTTTTCTAAATACTTACTTTATAATACATTTTACCAATTGATTCTTTAACTCTCTCTTGACTTTATAACGGTGATAACTGTAGAACATTTGAAAAATAAAGGAAAATAGGATCATGAAATGAAACGTCAAAGAGAAGTACAGAACATATTTGTAACATGTTACAATGTGTTGTAAACTTAATGTGTAAACCACACAAATAAATAAAGGAACACCCAACAGAGTTGATTAAATATCTAAATGAAAAATTCAAAAAGAAGAAAAGTATGTATTATTTTTGATAAAGCACTCAAGGGAGTACAAATAGATACGAATGCCTTGTAAATCAATTTAGTAAGAAGTTCAAAATTCGATGAGATAATTGACTTAAAAACGTGGAAATTTTTCCCGCAGGAATTGTCAGACATGTGCACAAAGTTGCATATGTGAGATATTTATCAAGGTGCTTTTAAAATCAACGAGAATTAAAAATACCCCAAATGTATAAAAAGGAAAAAGTCTTCTTTGTTTTAAAATAGTGTGAATTCTTGAGATGGAATGTTCAGAACACATTTGAAAGTTTAGCTTCAAAAGTAGTTAAAAATGTTTTAAACAGTTTATCACATATTGAAAAATTAGCATAAGAAAAACATTTTACAATGGTTTCAGGCAGCTGGGTGGCTCAGTTGGTTAAGCGTCTGACTTTGGCTCAGGTCATGATCTCGCAGTTCATGAGTTCGAGCCCCGCATCGGACTCTGTGCTGACAGCTCAGAGCCTGGAGCCTGTTTCAGATTCTGTGTCTCCCTCTCTCTCTGCCCCTCCCCCGCTCATGCTCTGTCTCTCTCTCAAAAATAAATAAACATTAAAAATTTTTTAATTATGATTTCAAAATGGACCTTCATACATATTATATCATTGATTCTATGTAAATATTACTCTAGTAAAATATTAAGACTTTTTCTTAATATATATTTACTTATATAGTATTAAGTTCAAATGCTATGTTGAGTAATTTTCTAAAAGAGTCCAGAAATAGTTTTTCCAGTTTGTCACTTACCGTTTGATATTCTAATAATTTATTGTGTGGTTTCTTTTGTTTTTCTTTAGAGAGTGCCTTAGACATTTCTTCTACAGAACTTGATATTACATAACCACGTTTATTAGGTGATAAGAACTGAAAGCAGTAATTTAATTTGTGTATAAATCATAGTCTGTTTTTTTTTTTTTCCAGCTGGTTAGCCTATTACCTCACAGTTGTTGACTAATCTGCCCCTTTCTACAGTAATTGGAGATGTTACCTCTGTTGTGCACTACCTTGCAAATTCTCCTGGCTATTTGCTAATTTTCCACTCAGCTTTGCAGAATGGTCCCTAAAGGTTGCTTAAACAGCTTAATGTATGTTATGGGAGTAGCAAAGGCCCCTGTTTCCTGCTAATATGTTTGTTCTTCTCTGGCATTTATTCATCCAGTTGTGGTTCAGAATATTTTTTAAAACATATAAAGCAAAAAATAAAATAAAATGCAAAAATAAAAGATATAAAGCATTCTAAAGAAGTGACAGCCACAACCTATCCGAATAGATAACCTCCGAGTGCCTGCCCCCTAAAGAAACATGAAAAAAAAAAAAAAAAAACAAGCAGAAACTGTCGGAACCAAGGTTGTCAGAATCCCAGAAAACAAAGTTTTACAAATTCTGAATCAAGAGAAAGTGAAATTAAAAATGGTAGCGAGCATTCAAGTCTTCTTGTGCCTCCCGCCTCCTGCCCTCTCAGCGGCCGTTCTACACATAGCTATCCGCATCCTCGGTGGGACCCGGGTCAGTCTCTAGGAAAGTCAAGCAGACCTTACTTCCAAATCATGTCTGTTCCAACCTGGCTGGACCCCAGCAGGACTGAAGAAAGGTGCGTTCCTCTGTTTTTTCTAACTTGGACCTCCCCAGGGCCCCAAAGTTGTGAGTTGTGAAAACATTGTAAGGTGCCCAGAATAAACCCTTGTGTGTATGGTCACATAATTTCTAAACAGTGTGAGGACCACCCGCTGGAGAAAAAGGCAGTCTTTTCAATCAATCGTGGTGGGGAAAGTGGACACCCACATGCCAGATAATGACACGAGACCCTTTACTCACAGCGTGGACAAAAAGTAGCTCGAAATAAATCAAAGAGCTCAAGGTGAGAGTGAAAACTACATAACTCTTGGAAGAAAATAGGGTAAATCTCCACAAGATTGGATTTAACGATAAAGGTATATACATGGCAAATATGGAATGTTTCTCTGTATAGAGTTTGATGTTCTTGCTTTTGCCAAATACATAAATTGAACTTTATCTATCAGGTTTGCATGGTTATGTGGCCTGAGGACATCTGTCTTTGGAGAGTTCCCTGGACCAGTGGTAGGTGTCATGTGAGGAAGGAGTAAGCCAGTGATGGGTTGAGCCATTGAGATTTGGGGATTTTTGTGAAAGCATGTAACCTTTTTATCCTACCTAAGGCATGACTCCAAATTCTCAAAGATGCAGGCCTATCTTTTTCTGTAGCAGTTTCCAAAATTCTACCATTTACATTTAGGTTTTTAATATATTGTAATTATAATTTTTGACCGATCTTTCCAAATGGAAAACCAATTGTTCCTGCTTCTTCTATTGTATGGTTCTTCATTCCCTAGCAATCTACAATGTGCTGTCTGTTAAATTTTATTTTATTTTTTTTTAATGTTTTTATTTATTTTTGAGAGAAGGAGAGCACAGGTGGGGTAAGGGCAGAGAGAGAGGGAGAATGAGGATCCAAAGAGGGTTCTGCGTTGAGAGCGGAGAGCCCGACATGGGGCTCGACCTCAAGAATGGTGAGATCATGAACCGAGCCAAAGTTGGACACTTAACCAACTGAGCCACCCAGACGTTCCTATTGTCTGTTAAAATTTAAATTACTATTCTAGTTCAGGAGTGTCTTCATGGCATCTGAGCGATTACTTTTCCATATAAATCTATGAATCTAATTATCAATACCCTCAGGAAAACTAAAATCAAGTCAGTTGATATTTTGTTGAATTATAGAACACTTTAGAGATAATATCTTTACAGTGTTCAGTATTTCACCCATGGTTTATTTTTTTCAGAATTAGGGCATTACAAGGAATTATAGTATAATGTGAACAAAGTGGTGATGGCTGGTGTTCTTGTCATATTTCTGGTGTTTAAACACCCCAGTTTTAGGGATTCGCCTCTGAGTATGATTTTTGCTGAGATTTTCTTTTTGGGGACATATCTTTTATCAAGCTGAGAAGAATTCATTCTATTACTTGTTTCAAAATAGACTTTTAAAACTTGAACAGAGGGCTGCCTGGGTAGCTCAGTCAGTTGAGCATCCAACTTTGGCTCAGGTCATGATCTCACGGCTCGTGAGTTTGAGCCCCACGTCAGGCTCTGTGCTGACAGCTCAGAGCCTGGAGCCTGCTTTTGCTTCTGTGTCTCCCTGTCTCTCTGCCTCTCCCCCGCTCAACACTCTGTCTCTCTCTGTCAAAAATAAATAAACATTCAAAAAAATTTTTTAACTTGGAATGGGTACTGAGCTTAATTGAACTTGTGTTTCTGCATATGTTGAGATGAAAATGTGTTTTGGTAATTTGATCAGTGAAAGAAATAAATTGCAGTACACCTTTTCTAACGGTGAATCAAGCACGTATTCCTGGAATCAACCTGGTTGGCCGTGTCCTGTTCTGGGAGAGAAGCACCGTGGCTTTGAATGGAAGGGAACAGTAACTGTTGGTACTCCATAGGAGCTTCCCCCGGAATATTTCTCAGGCTCATTTCTTGCACACGCATATTTTCTCCATAAGGCTTTTCAAATCTGAAAACCAAGGCAGTTTGTGTCACATGTGATGCTCTGGTAGACAGAGTAATTCAATTGGCCTGAAATGCAGTGATGGCAGACTCAGCTTGTATCATGGGATAGTGTTTGGGGACAGATCATCCCCACATTAAGTGAAGCCATCGATGAAGTTTCAATTTTGCCCAAAAGAAACTTCTTCAGCTCTAGTTTCTACCGCATCGTGCACTTGGGTGATGGTGAGACTGTCCTGTGTCTGGGCTGGGTCTTTTCCACACAAACAGCTTTACTGTTTGCAGCTGACACGTTCCGGGACACCGTGCCAGCCTCTGTTGAAACTTGCTGTCCACATTGGTCTAATTTCTTGAAGTTCTGTGAACTATGTTGACATAACATTAGCTTTTCTGGACTCTTCTCACACTCTCGCACCTCCTTCCACCAGCTTGGAGCACGTCATCTCCGAAGCCAGGAGAAGCAGAGCCTATAAACCAGGGCTTTGGGGTCAGTGGGCGGGCCCCTTAGACTGGTGACTGGTGCGTCCTGTTTTCTCAGGTGACCTCGTGGCCCCTGACTTGTTGGCCCGTGACCGGTCCTGGAATCCCCCAAGTGACAAAATCAGCAGAAACAGGGTGGTGGGGATAGAACGAAGCACTCTGGAAGGCTTTATCACTGAATTAACACATATTATGACATAAATATCCTAATAATTTTGTAATATTAATAAAATTTCATATTATTTGAAAACATGCATCTAATAACTGAAACTCTGTCATGGTATCCAAAGATAACATTGGATAACAATAAAGTCAGGCAGGGCATGTTCTCAATTCAATAATTCTCTAGTTTATAATGATTTATAGAAGTCATTATTTTGAGTAAAACTGCTTATTAAGTGGTACATTTTTATTTCCAAATAGACTGGCTCGTATCTATATGTTTAACTAGCTTCCTGGCCCCATCGCTGTGCTGTGTCAGGGTTTCTGTGTAAAACAGTTTGTCTGACTAATTAGAATGTGATTTCAAAGCCTATTTGTTATTACTTCTATTATCTTCTTGTAGGGGCTCTGGAATAACATGTTTATGGCTGCTGCAAACTCATCTAATTTAATATTTGCCTAGTAACCTAAATGTCCCCATTTAACAGCAGCTGCCCTTGGAATACAGATTTTTTTTTTTCCACAAGGCAAGCTAAATTTTAACTAATTGTCACTGCAATATTCCATTCTGACTGGGTACATGAGCCTTTTCGATGGTGAAATTGGAATTGTTAAATGCAAGCGGTTATTAATTTGTTCTCAGTACAAAGGATGCAATTATTCATCTAAAAATAAAGCTCTCAGGGTTGGGAGAGAATCAACGAATGGAACAAGTCCCCATAATTTAATATTCTTCGTTTTGATTTTCTTAGCAGATCTTCTGAATGACATTTAGAGGCCAGAACTGAAATTATTAGCCAGCATGACCAAACAATTCAAGGGACTGTAATGACTTCCACGAAAATTATGAAATGAAACCAAATGATTACAACGTTTTCATAGTAATTGTCCTTTTCCACCTCAGAAACCCAGAGGAGGTCTGCAGAGCAGTGCTTCTGGGGGCTGGTGTGGACCCCAGGTCGGGCTTGTGCCTGTAGAGCCTGACCTCCATCCGGGTGGGGTGGGAGGCGGGGAACAGCAAAGGACCCTGGGGTCTGCATTTCTATTCAAGATCACTTGCCCAGCCTTCGCTCTTGCATCCCACACTGAGGAACAAAGATGCAAAGTTATCACTGAGTTTTTATTCACAGGATTTGAGTGTAGTTTAGACTGCAGAATTTAAGGAGATCCAAGGCATTTCCTTACTTAGGAAGTGGTGTGATTGATTTAGCCCTGGATTCACCAAACAGAAGGATGCAGACACCTTATTGATAAGGGAGAATAGGCAAGCTGACACCTCACAAATACCCCCCTCCCCCCAGGTGGGACGTGTGACATTCCTCAGGCTCTCCTGCTGCCCAAGGACAAAGGAGAGGAAAGGAAGCATATGGTTGGCTGATGGAGATCACAGTCTTGCAGGACAGGCGGCTCCATCAGTTTGCTGATAACTTAATAATTACAAGAAAAAGGCAATGTTATCCATAGCCTAATCTCCAGAAACCTGTAGGTTCAGTTTCCTGGAGCCCCTAATATCACCCTCCCCTCCACAGTGACGTGGGAACAAATGCAGAAGTAATGACAGGTAACATTACAAGTCCTTATAACCTGCAGCCCATTGACAGATACTTGAGGCAAATCCAGAGGAGAACACTTCTCCAGGAAGCCCCTAGGGTCCTAAATGCTGATGCCTTGCTAGAGGGAAAACCGTCAGCTTGACAATAGCAAGGCCTCGGGTATCTCAGGAGCCCTCTTTAGCACATCACAGTCCCTCTGGAGGCCTCCCTTTGGCCCTTACCCCCCCAACTCCACAGTGTATAAGCAGTCACTCCTTGTAACCCCAGGGCAGCTCTTCCGGCCCGTGCTTTAATAAAATCACTTTTTTGCTCCAAAGACGTCTCAAGAATTCTTTCCTGGCCATCAGGTCCGAATCCCCTTCACTCCAAAACCCCATCTCTATGAAGCCTCCAAGTACACAATTGATAAGCATGTATTTTTTGAAATACATTGAAAAGACTCGTTGAAACTCATCACGCAGTAGGTGGCTTCGAGTCCATCCGGCTAGTTACTCACGACTTTCACACTGGCACATCGCTTTACCAGTTGGACCAACTACATGGTATATAAAAGGCTGTTTCTAAATGAAACACTGGGCACTAAATGAAACGGGCACTAAATGGGCACTAAATGAAACGTGCCCGTGACAATGCTTTAAGCTGATGTACAGGATACCCCTATCCTGAAATCCCCTTGGAAGGTTTCCTAGAAAACATTTGACCAACGTATGTTATATTGTAGACTGTTGCCATGGTTTTACCTGGCCTTGGAACTAGCGGGCGGGACAGCATGGCGGGTGAGGGGTGCAGTTGGACGGACACTCTTTGCAGGAGCAAGGACAGGGTTCACCATTGTTCAGAGCAGCTGGGGAAAGTAATGAGCCAGGGACCCACTCCCTGCCACAACTCTGCCTCTTCTACGCTAGTCTCACTCATCAGGAGAAATACCCTCAACCTTGCTGATGGGTCCACACTGGCTCCCCGAGCTTCCCAACACACACAAGTCCGCCCCTCGTTTTCCTCCCCTACATCGGGTTGCAAACTATGGCCCCAGGGTTAACCCGCACACTGGCACTGCCCTCCTCTAGTATCCATATACTGCTGGCTGCCTTCCTGCACCTGAAAAGCCTACACAATGAGCATGTTTACTGTCTGGCTCTTTTCAGGAGGTGTGTGCTGACCTCTGTTCTCGCTGAGGTGTCCATGGCTTTTCCTTCTGTCAGAAACTTCCAGCGATTCTTTCTTATTCTCTTTTATAAAAATAACTGAAGAGAATTGTCTCCGTTTCCAGACACCTCACTCCCTCTGTGCCCACGTGATGTCTTCCCTGCGGTGACCGAGGCGGGTGTGTCCCCCAAGGCAGCCCTTCCCTGTGGCGTGTCATGGGCTCTTTCCCTTCTCATCCACTCACGGTAGGGCTCCAGCAGGCCTTCCCTGTCCTCCACTCCACTGACGAATAGTCCCTTGAGAATGTTAGCAAAATCTTCTTTCTTTCGTTGACAAAGATTTGTGTTCACTGGCCAGTTCTTTTTCTCTGCTGAATGTATGATAACCCTCCGTGAAGTCTGTCTGCACATGGATATTGGCTGGCTCCAGTGCAGCCTAATTCAGCGGTAGTCTTCTCACCATGGCGCAAGGTTGGATAGCCTTCGCGGCCATCGGATAGCCATTGGATGCTCAACCCTATGGCAACACTAGTCCCATGTCACAGATGACCCACCTAGCATCTGATATCACCCACCACCCCCTCTTGAAGCAGCTTTTGTGTGGGCGTCAAGGATGACACACACCAGCCTCTCCTTCTGTCTCCCAGGCTCATCCCTGGTTCCTTCTCTTCTCTCCTCCACACCCTGGAGAGCCCCACCCAGTCTTTGTACCTCTGCTGATCTCACCTTTATTCCTGTCTTGTCTAGTGGTTTCATGTACGGCCTCTGTGCTCACCACTCCTGAAACATCTCACGTGAGCTCCAGATGTGTGTTTCCAACTATGTTCTCGACATTCCCACTTGAACAGCATTAGTCCATCTGGGCTGCTGTAACACACACCACAGGCTGGGGGGATTATAAACAACCGACACTCGTTTCTCACAATTCTGGAGGCTGGATGTGCAAGATGGAGGCACGAGCAGGTTTCGTGTTCTTGGTTCCTGGATGGCATCTTCTGGCTGTGTCCTCACATGATGGAAGGGGTGCGGGGTCTCCCTGGGGCCTATTTTATAAGGGCACTAAGCCCACCACGGGGCTCCCCCTTAGGACCTCATCAACGGCTGAGGGTCCCTTATCCTGACACCATCGTCTTGGGCGTGAGGCGTCAATACAGGAACATTGCACACAAACGTTCAGTTTGAAGCATGTATCAGACAGGCACTTTGGGTGAACTCATTGTGTCTGCATAACGTTCCCATCAGAGGAACTGCTCTCATGGTTTTAATGCACATGGTGTCCATCCTTTTACTGTTAGGGCCCCAAAATTTAGAAGTGATATTCACTGCTTTTCCTTTGTTCATATACCATCCTCTCTATCTGTAAATATATATATATATATATATATATATATATATATATATATATAATATATAATACTCTATCTTTAAAACATATCCCAAATTCCCCAAATTCCACCATCCTACTAAGGACATAATTGCATGAATATCTCGTGCTCTCCTTAATGAAGCCGTCGATTTTCATCTGGCCCATACTAAGCATTAAATACTAAACACTAAGCACTAAATACTAAACACATGCTCTGTTGATGTACTGTGGACCTTCCAGCCCACGTGGTTTAATGCACTTTTCTGAAGTCCTTTCCTCTCCTTCACTGTCAGCACCTCTTACTGTCTTTAAGACATCGAAGGGGCACCCACAGGACGGCAGAAGGCGTGGCTTCAGTCGAAATGGCACCTGCATTCCCAGCACGATTCCTTGTTCTCCACCAGGTCTCTGTCGTCCTCTGCACTCAGTCTGAGCATCTTCCGGCACAGAACCCAGGCCCCATCCCCCCAACAGCACTGGGAACATGGGTATGTCCACTGTCCATCTTTCTCCTCCCTGTGGCTCCCCACAACCAAGCCTTCATTCTCCGCACATTCAGCAGCTCTGTATTGAACATGTGCTAATCACAAGGGGTGTAATAGTAAATAAGACGGGAAGTGCTGAGCCCACAGGCCACGGACCTTGGCTCTGGAAGCGGGGACTAGTGAGACGACTCCCACGGCCACCGTGGCAGACTGTCCTGGGTGCGGTTCATTCCAGTTAGAGGGCGAAAGGAGAGCACATGAACAGAACCCCAGTTCATTCTGGGAGGCTCAGAAAGGACTGCCCTGAGGAAGGACGTCTAAGTTGATATTCCAGGTATGAACACAAATAGCACTGGGTTGAAGATCTGGGATGGGGAAGGCGTGAATGCCCGAGGGACGGGAAGCCAGGTTCCCAGATGAGCTGGATGCAGGGACCGTGGTTCCCAAGCACATGGTAAGGGGAAGCGCTGAGGGTTACTTCGGCAAAACAGCTTCTGCAAAGCTACGCCCTTGGACTTTGGTCTTGGGGCAGAAGGAGAGTCCTGCTGCCTGGGAGTCGGTGGGGCGGGGACCCACCAGCCTCTTACGCTCTTACTTTTGAATGACATGGAATCATGTGTCAAAGGCAACGGTGTCATTGTTGTGTGCACACTAACAGGAGCGTCGATCCTCTGACTCCGGGGATTTTGTGTCAACAGAAGGAAGGACCCCTGGAGACCGGTGTGTCTCAGTCACAGGTGCCAAGGACCATCCCGTCTGGGGACTCCGAGTACCGCGGGGACTTGGAGGAAAGGCCAAGAGCGCTGGGCCAGCTGGCGGGACCAGGAGGGATGACAGAGAACGTGGAGTCTTCGAATGGGTCCCCGAGCGGGCCCAGGGTTGAGAACTAAAATCATCGGTTCCAAAATGATTCTACAAGTGAGTGTGGAGAGAGAGTGTGGGGAGCTGATAGTATTTTTCTTTCTCTGACGCTGTTATCCGTGGCGCACATTAGCACTAGGAGAACGCTAGCTCTTATACATTTCACGTGGCCCATCTGTCACCTACTATGTACAGGGAAGTGACACGGTCTTTTTGGACGTTTTCATTGGCTGTGTTTTCTTGCATTTAGAAAGTCACCTAAACTTGACTGTAGATTCCTTTTCCACTTTTTTCTCACTCGCTCCAATAAGTGGTTAAAGCATTTTAGATGTCACACTTCAATAATTTCTATAGGTAAACTGGACCCTACATAACACAGACGATCTGAACACGAATAAATGACAATATAACAGCATTCATAGGGTATTTTAAAAATTTTTTTTAATGTTTATTCAGTCTTGAGAGAAAGGGGAGACAGAGCCCGAGCAGGGGAGGGGCAGAGAGAGAGGGAGACACAGAATCCGAAGCAGGCTCCAGGCTCCGAGCTGTCAGCACAGAGCCCGACGCGGGGCTCGAACCCACCAACAGTGAGATCATGACCTGAGCTGAAGTCAGACGCTTAACCGACCGGGCCACCCAGACACCCCCACAGATTAATTTTTAGAAATTTTACATATGTTTGTGGCTGGAAAATCCGTGGATCACAGTGAGTTTGTGCCAGCCACACAAATGTAGCTGTGTGTCACATGAGAGTCACTGTTATTTTGAACAATCGCTCATTACTTATTTTTTAATTACTTAGGCACTACAGTTCTAATCAACAGATTTCTCTGGACGATAGTCAGTAGATATTTAATGTAAATATTCTTTAGGGTTGTCAAAAAGTTTCTTTTCAAAACATTCAAAATAGGTCCACATTCATGTTAAGGAATTATGGCAAAAACACAGTTACAGGTTGGTGATTACCTCGAGAGGAGTGAAGGTAGAAAGAAAAGGTAGGTGTGCCTCAAACTGCAGAGAAAGCATTGCTAGAAAAGTGTTCACCACGAGCCTGGGGCATCAAAGAACACGAGGTCACGAGTTACCTGATGACTAGGAGTATGGTGATGGAGACGAGGGAAACTTGGTGAAAAGCTTGGTTGGGAGATAAAAAGATGAGATTAATATTAGGTATATTGAATTTTCTTTTTTCAGGGAAAGAATCATTTATCAAAGCCAGAACCTTGTTGATTGTAATTTAAGAATATCAAACTGGTGTGGATCCCTCCCTCTTCCTCTCTCTCTGTCAATAAATGTTGGAATGAAGATAACTGATTCTTGGCAAAATAACTTAGGTGCCAGAATGTTCTCTAAAAAATAAATCATTCCATTGTTCCAGGTGCACTGTGGAATGATGTGTGAGATAAAGGCACTAGTGTGAAACTGACTTTCAAAGAGAGACCAGATGCTTTAGATGTCTCCCGCTTACCTCTTTTCTTTGGGAGGACCTTCCACATGGAGGGGGCTGGCTTGGTCCTCCCGAATTTCAAGGCAGGGGCACCTAGAGAAGTGGTTAAATCTGCTACCCTGGGAAGGAAGTGAACCAGTGCACTGTGAAACCTCTCCAGGAAAAATGCTGTGGGAGGAGCTCCTGGTTAGCCCGTAACCTGTAGTTAAGGGAATACTGTGCCCATTGTGGTTACAAGTTTGGCTTAAGTCCATTAGGACAAGGGAGTCAGGTCCCCTAACTAGCTGGGATTAAAGAGCAGAGAGATAATTAAAATACGCCAGGACAAACAGTAAAAGATGAACCATACTCGGAAAATTCTGAAAATGGCTGACATTAGGTCATAAATACCATTCTTGAGATTTGCAGGGTGTTTGACCATGTAGATCATATATTATCATAGAAGACAGTAATCAAACATCCACTCTCCTAGTCTTTTAACATTTCAAATCTGGTATCATCTACTATTGGGACATAAACAGAGAATAAGCCGCCTCCCATGGAGTTTATGAATGAAAGTACTCTCTAAATCATGTCAGTGGTATGATATAAACACTCACCTGCAGGTTTTAATGCAACAAAGAATGTGTATACCACATTACACCATATTTTCCCATCATTGCAAGGATGTGACGTTTGCAGATCTGAGGTGCTTAATACCCAGACATGCTTGTGTCAGTGATAGATTATCTAATGCAATCTCATAAAGCTGAACATAAACCATCTCCAGATACTGAAAGGATAAAAGTATCATCCCATTTAATATTATAATACATGAAACACATTTATTTGAGAGCCATAAATGTTGTAGCTAAAGACATTAATATTTATTTTTATTGACTTAGTAATAATTAAACACAGATGTTTCTGTCTATTACGGTCTTCCTATATCATATTACCGATTGCTTTCAAACAAGAATACAGAATTTAGATGTTTGTTAGCTAAGCCAAAAGCTGGTGGTCCCTCTGTAAGCTCATACTCAGAGACTTTCTTTTCTTTTCTTTTTTAAAAAAATTTTTAATGTTTATTTTTTTAGAGAGAGAGAGAGAGAGAGAGAGAGAGAGAGATGAGAGACTAAGAGAAAAATTACCAGGTGTACTCACAACTGCAAAGAAAAGACCTTCCCCCCCCCCCCCCCCCCCCCCCCCCCCCCCCCCCCCCCCCCCCGCCATTCCCGAAACCAGCCAGGGCGTGCCCGGTTGTAGTCTGACATAAAGGCGGGAACCAATCAAATTCTGCTGAGCATTCAAATTTAAATGTCAACCAACAACAGCTCTGTAACCTCTAAAAAAATCCCTAACTTGTTTGTGCCTGTCTATAAAAGAAGCTGTAAGATCCTTGCTCGGGGCCTCTTAGCGTCACCGGCAACAAGTGTGCGGAGGACCAGGTTCGAACCTGCAATAAACGACCCTTGCCGCTTGGCTTTGACTCTGGACTCTGGTGGTTTGTTTTCGGGGGGGTCTCTTGAATCAGGGCATATCAGAGAGACAGAGCGTGAGTGAAGGAGGGGCAGAGAAAGAGGAAGACACAGAATCTGAAACAAGCTCCAGGGTCTGAGCTGTCAGCACAGAGCCTGACGCGGGGCTTGAACCCATGAACTGTGAGATTGTGACCTGAGCCGAAGTTGGACACTGAACAGACTGAGCCACCCAGGAGGAGGGGCTTTCCTTTCTAAAGGAGGAGAGAATGTTTCCCCAAGGAGCAGCAGTGGAGGAGGACCGTCTATGGGGAGAACCAGAGAGCGCAGGGCAGTCTTAAGGTTATAGTAAAATGGCCCTGACTCGGGCACAGGTTTTCACAGAGGGTTGGGGCAGGTGGGGCAGAACTGAGTTACCATGACACCACAGAAGCCCCCAGGGATTACTGATGATATTCTGAATGGAATCTGAGTTCTTGGAATTACACAGCTGGGGTTCAGGGACATTGAACATTGACATCAATGACAATCTCACTTACATGAAGCTGAGCCCTGGAACATTTAGTTTCCAAAGTATAATATGGATAGTATGACCTAAATACATTTTTTTTTTAAAGTCTGACATGACTCCCCCCAAAAAATGCATTTATATTTTAAACGTTTTCAAGATGGATGTCAATTGTATGTGTAAACACAAAACCCAAAAGTGGGATGTGATGAAATCCTTCTAAGATTGGATTATAATAATAGTTGTTGTGATTGTTATCTAATTGTCATTGTCATTATTATTAAATTTGTCTATATCTATAAAATAGCTTTCCAAGATTTGATTGGGGTTGCAATGAATCCATAGACCAGGTTGGGATTCCTGCCCCATTCTGCCAGCCCACTGATCCACTCAACTACAGGCTCCGTAGAGTGCAGATGCACACTCTGGAGTCTGGTCTTTGAGCAGATGGAGAGTAGACGAGGAGCCTTGGGGGGCTTCTCAAGAACAGAAGAAAAAGCTTCTGTTCAGGGACCTCTAGGACCCATGGTCAACTATGATCCACCAGGCATGGAGTTCTCATTCCACACAGCAGCCGGCCCAGCCAAGCCTCCACTTCTTCCAAGCCCATCCCACCCTCACTCTGCTCCACAGGACTTGAAAGCTCTCCTTCCAGAGCCTAGGCTACTCCCACCTACCTGAAACATTGCTTATACACAGCCCTGCCAAGGAGAAGTCCAGAACCTTGGCTCTAAGCGTTCTCATCATGCTCTGAAACCAAAGGAAGGAACCAAGGCAGGTGGTTTCTGAGCCAGTTATCCCTGGAAGAGATCTAAATGTGTTCATCATGATCCCTCCAGCACCAAGAAGCTCCAAACGTGCTGGTCATGACTGAAAACTTGAGACCTGCATCACAAAGACTTGACCTTTACTTTTCTGGTGTTTCTAAGTTTGAAAACTAACCTTGATGGTCGTAGACAGCATAGACCACAGCGACTGTGGCCTCGGGATGGCGATGCTTTATGATCTGGCCAGCTGTGTGTATGAGCTATGTCACTTGAAGGTAACGAATTCTCTGGAGGGCAAGGACATTTACTGCTTCTGTCTTCCATATGGCTAGTGAAGTTCAAAGAAGGTGAATAACATTTCAAACTGGCAGGTCTGAGAGCTTAAACTATTTTTCTTTCATTTTCCCAAGTTTTTCACTAAGATGAAGCACTGTCTACCCCAGGGAAGTGCCTTCACATCCTTTTCAGTTTTCTCCTATGATAAAAAGCTTTCTCACAAAACCTATGATTTTTTTTCCCCCAAAACTAAAATGGCACGGAATTTTCCATAGATGTCGGTTCCTTTCGTAATTCTTCTGTCTTCAAGCACATGGTTTCTCCTCACTCACCTCTCACGTGGACTTAATGATGTAAAGGATACTCAGAACCTATTGCTTTGGAACTGGGAAAACAGAAAACCACAGTCTCAGCAACAGGTTACTGTAGAGTGAAAATATCTTGTCATAAATCACACTGCTTCACTGCTCATCAAGCACAGTCTTCCCGAACTTGAGGGAGGAAGAGGCAAAGGCAGCCTCTCATGGTGTTTTTGCTTCTTGTGTTTGAGTCCCACATACCGATAAGGAGAAAACAGAGCGCTCCACGCAGTTTAGGATCGCGGAACCCCATTTTCAGATCTTGTGTGGATCCTGAATCATAGAAACCAAGTGTTTGCCAAAACAAACAAACAAACAAACAGAACAACAACAGCAAAACAACCCACAATTATTTAAGACAAGTAAAACATGCAAATATGGACAAGTTATTATATGACTTTGAGGATTCCTTTTTAAAACCCTCTTAGGTGTGATGATGATATGGTTGTCCTACCTCCTGGCATATATACGTCTCCTTTCCAATTAGAAAAATGGAATAAACTATCTGGGGGCTAAATGACATATTGTCAAAATCGTATTTTAAATACTCCAGCAGCAGGGAAAAAAGACCAAACAAGAAGGAAGGAAGGGAGGAAGGAAGGGAGGGAGGGAGGGATAATGAAAAGGAAACATGAGGCCCAATCTCTGAGACAAGATTGGGGAATGTTGAGAAATGTAGGCCCTGGATGATTCACACATGGGGGTTCATTATACTTTTCCTGCTGCTTCTGGGTATCTTCGAAGTAATAAAAAGTTAAAAATGAAACACTTTATGGCATAAAATAAGGTCTGATCGTTTGCTTTTAGAGTTGTTATGAACACAGTGGATGTCCCGCTCTGCTCTGAACTGGGGCCCTGCTATTGACTTGATGAGGACAGTGTAAAGAAACAGAGTAGACATAGCCCAACGAGTAGTAAATGCCTCCAACGTACGCATCAGTATATTCTAACAGCTTGGCTATGGCTTCACTTTAGTGACAAGGCTAATCATGGCTTCTAGGAAGTAATGGGAAAGGAAGTTATGGGAAGTCGATTCCATAACATTCAAAAGGCTGACCTCAAACATCTGTGGCTTTTGTACCTAATTAGGAGCTCTCTTGTGAGGGGAGAAAGGGAGAAGCAAGGCCAGGAGATTCGCAGGTGATATAGGGAGTGGTGAGACAAGGTGGGTGATTTGTGGGGCAGTATCTACAGAAAGAAGGGAGGAAGAGGGGTGAGGGAGGGAGGGAGGGAGGGATGGGTGGAGAGATGATTTGGTATTGCTTTTCCCAAACGATGGAAAGCTGTTTTTCCAAGTCTAGGCATGGTCTTTCTAATGATGTGGACATCCGTATATGCTCAAAGAGATGACTCTAATTATCCATTAAAAAAAGAAAAAGTGCTGAGTTTTTATCCCCAAGGTGAGCATGATTAATGCAAAACACGATTCAGGAGGTTCTGAGTTCTGCCCGTACCTTGGTATGATTTGGATGTAAGGCAGAGACTCATATTTCACAATTCATTGGTAAAATTTTCCAAGACCAAAATGATGATGGCCTGAATCTAAAAGTTGTCTGATTCAGGACTTGGAAGCTGCCTTATTCATCCATCTGCCTGGAAAAGAAGAAAGATTCCAAAAGGAAGCTATAACTTAACAGGCCGTATAAAATACTGTTTAGAGAAGGCGTTTTCATTTCTAGCTTAGCTGTCCGCTAGCAATATAACCCAAGTGTTGCTTGAGGCCTATGTCTGGTAAGAGGCGTGTCAGTGAGACAGAGTGCTTATCAGGTGTGCTACAGCCAGTGTATTTCCCAAGGTCATCATGCACAATTCGCAGGAGCTCAGTGAAGTGTCAGTTCTTGGGATTTCAGATGCCATGGTCATACTGCTCTAAAGTACAAAGCTATTCCTCTTGTTGGGTTTGGACTGGAGTGGTGGGCATGTGTGTACTCGGATACAAGCAGAGCCCTCCCATTCTGTAAAAATGGCGGATGGGACGAATGGTGCCCTGCGTGGTGTATACATGTTCATCCCCCAGTGGAACTATGTGCCCTCATTTCCTTTGTTTCTTTGTTTTTTTTTTTTTTCTGTTTTCTTAACTTTTTGTTTTTAATTAACCCTTTAATGTTAGAATATGTATAGATTTACAGGAAAGCTGAGATGATATCGCAGAGAAGTGCCATATGCCACAGCCAATTTCCCGTTACTAACATCTTAAATTACTACGTGTATTTGTCACAAGTCATGAGCCAGTGTTAATACATTATTACTTACTAAAGTCTGCATTTTATTCAGATTCCCTGAATAGGCCTAGGACTTTCTTTTTTGTAATTTTCTTTTCTTTTTTCTTTTTAATGTTTTTATTTACTTTTGAGACAGAGAGAGACAGAGCGTGAGCAGGGGAGGGGCAGAGAGAGAGGGACACACAGAATCCTAAGCAGGTTCCAGGCTCCGAGCTGTCAGCAGAGAGCCCGACGCGGGGCTTGAAATCACGGACTGTGAGATCATGACCTGAGCTGAAGTTGGACACTTAACCGACTGAGCCACCCAGATGCCCCAATTTTATTTTAAAGAGAGAGAGAGAGTGATCAGGGAGGGGAAGAGGGGGAGAGAGAGAGAGAGAGAGAGAGAGAGAGAGAGAGAGAATATCAAGCAGGCTCCATGCTCAGTGTTAAGCCCAGCATAGGGCTTTATCCACAATTGTGAGATCATGACCTGAGCTGAAATCAAGAGTTGGATGCTCAGCCTACTGAGCCACCCAGTCGACCCCTTACTGTCACTTTTTAAAATTAATTGCACCACATTGACAACCTACTTGCTCAGTGTCTTACGGTTTACTAACACTTTAAATGTATCATCAGATTTGATAATAGTAAATAAAACAGGATCAATATTATGAACCACATATTTTTTGAATGAAGAAAATGCAATTCAAAATTGATACACAGAGTTACATAATGTGGAAGAGATCAATGGGGTTGAATCAAGAATTTTTAACTCTTCCTACTCTACCTCAATGAGATTCTTTCCTCACTTACAAAGAAGGTATATTTTGTCAGAAGTATAGCATATTTATAGTAAAGTCATTCTTGACATAGCATCCATTCATTTAGCCACAGAACTTTTTGTTGTTGTTAACATCATAGGAATTAAATAAATGGGAAGCTGAAAAATCATTCTATGCTATAAGAGATCAGAAACACAGGAAACCCTGTGCTAATAGTTTACTAAAAAGAAATTGCTTCCTTCTCGCCAGTTACCTGCTCCTTTACTCCTTATTGACTTTATGTACATTGTGCTTATGCTAAGCTATGCCCATAATTATGGACTCAGTACAAAACAATAACAAAATGCTCATTTTCCCCCGAGATTAAAGAATTCAGTGTAAGCGTGAAAAGAAAAAAGTTTGAACAACCTCAGAGAACGTGATCATAACTATTTAGACGCTAGTGGGTATCTATTTTCTCTTAGTATCTTCTATTTCTCCTTCTCCCTGTCTCCTCTTCTTCTCTGAATCCAGGTGCAGAAAATATAGCAATTAATAATAACCTGAATTTGATTATTTGGCTCTTCAGCATTTCATTGGGTTATGTTGACTTGGTAATTTGATTGCTCTGCAGATGTGAACTGTACTGATTGCATTAAAATATGTAAAGGAAATGAGGAAACCTCACCCGACAACGTGGAAAAGTGGTCCCCCACTGCTGGGCACACACCCCAGGGGCAGAAAAGAGCGGTAAGTAGCATGGCGGTGCTTCAAAGTCTCTGCTCTGAAGAGTTTACTACTAAGACCATGTAACACGTTACGTTCCACCTGAGGTGGTGAGTTTTCACACAGAGTGAAGTCTTCTAAAAATGTCCTGTGGTCTCGTTAAAAATTAGTTCATGGCAGGCGTGCTGGAGAAAAGTGGATTCACTGGCTACTGGAGGGTGAGTGTAGTAAGAGCGAAGCAAGCATGTGGGTTCTGAGCCACGGTTGCAGGGCTGGGAGGGAGACTAGGTCGTAGGAGGAGTGACCATACAGAATGGAACAGCAGAGGTGAAGCTCTCGTTCACAGAGCAGGTCCCCCAAGACAGGGAGGAGCAGACTGCTGAGGCTCCAAGATTACGTGGCATCAGGCTGAGCCATCCTGAAATAGAATCTAGGGTCTGACTTGTCCTTTCTGCAAGGTAATGGCCTTCCAGGTGCCAGTGGATGCAGGACGGGCATAGCATAGAGCATTTACTCCACTCATGGCCTTGACCCAGAAGCTGGGAAGGACCTGAGTTTACACATATGGCCCGGGTTGCAGTTGCAAAGGTAGAAGATTTGGATGAGCTCTAGTAGCGTGAAACCTCATGATCTACCAGAGGAACGCTTTAATGTTGGGAAACTGATGGGCAGAAACACTATGCCAGATAAAATATGAGACACCTGGTTACTTTCGCGTTTCAGATAAACAATGAATAGGTTTTTAAAGTAGAAGTATATCCCATGCATGCCCATCCATTTTTATTTGACAAATCCAACAATCCTAGATGAGCATGACCTAGGCTTTTATTGCTTGGAACTCTAGAAGAAAATTTACACAGAAGGGTTTCCTGAAGGTACGCACAGAGCAATGTGACGGGTTTTCCAAACAGAGAGGAGAGCATTATCCCCATCGACCACCCTCAAATAGCTCGTTTGGTTCTGAGGGCTCCATCACACTGTGTGTGCCATTAGCAACCCAATGTTGTTTCCGAGATCCACCCCGTGTTATGTTTCTTACTTAGAACACTTTATTTTTCTGCTTATAAAGTATTTTTTGGATTTGGGGCAACATTAAAGCCACTGCCACCTAAATTTGGGGGTCATCAGTCAATGTAATGCATGGTCATAGATTTACTCTGGAAATGCTCGGATATGTTTCAAAGCCTTATCTACAGGGCTTTTAAAATTCATTTTACAATATAGTCACAACAATTTAGAGTGCAAGTAAGCCCCCATGAGCTGCACTGAATAATTCAGAGCACAGGGACCTGACACTCATTTATTAACTATGGAAAACATGGCATTTATGCAGTGCCTTTAAAGGCTTTGTGTCTATCAATGACAATTTCCATCTATTCTGAAATAAAATGCACAATGTGCCACTGATATTATGTTTTCTTGGATAACTCAGACATCATTCTTCCAGAGGTAATAAATTACAGTATCTCCTTCCTGAAACACGATAGTCAATTAGCCATTATCTACCATCCAAACAGTCAACTCACTCCTGAGAGGCTTTCTAGATTAATTCTGCCAGTCAGCCCAGAAGCAAATTGATAAAGATTTTTCTCTCCATTGTAGCAGAATTTATGAATAGTCTGACTTTGTTTCTCACCGAGTCCTCATTTACCTGCAACGGGAACCCACTGTATCTGTGCTGCCCGCTACAGGGTGCATATGCACTGCGTGTGATGGCCAGTCTGCACCGAGGAGCATGGAGGTGGAAATGCACGCCAGGGAGTTGAGACATGGGATAAAAACAAAACAAAACAAAACAAAACAAAACATGACACTATTTTCCATCAATTACATGCTGTAATGTATTTTTGAAATAGTGGGCTAAATGAAATATATTGTTAAAATTGCACCTGTTTCTTTTTATTTTTGGATGTGGCTACCGGAAAATTTGGTATTTGTCGACGCAGTTACCTTGATATTTCTGTGGATAATGCTTCATCCGACAGTGCCCGTCATGGGTGGAGACTCAGATGCATTGCCACGTGGTTTGGGCTCTTAGGGATGGTTCTTGGAACAGTCAGCCTTTTCCGTGGTCTCTACTCTCTGTTTGCGGCAAAATTCATGGGTATCGGGCTTCTGTTTTCACCCATTGCGGCGCATTTCTCCGAAAGTATCGTGACTATTGTTCTCATTGTTTTACGACATATGACCTTCAGTTCTCACATCACAGACCTTTGTACTTGGCTAGCATCGCTGTGCCCACTCCTCGCAAACTCCGTCTTCCCAGGGTCTGTGCCCCCACACTTCGCTGATCGTCGGTTGATCGCTAATGTCCCTACTGAGTCTCTGTGCATTCATCACATCCCTGCCCAAAGGGGTGTTGGCTGTTTCTTCTGTGGGGGATATTTCCTCCTGTTGTGATTTCATTTGATCTAATGCTTTAACTATCACCGACAGACTGATCTGTTCATATGTGTGAGTGTGTGGGTGTATGTAAATTATATAAAAATCGGTCTCTTTTTGGTGCCCCAGGGAGACAGAGTTGATTCGCCTCATGTGTGGGCACAAAGGCCAGATCCCACCCGGGAAGAAGCTCCACGGGGAACTGTTGCACACTGGGCAGGGAGCCAACAGCCTCTGCTACATGGCTTACAACCACGAGGACCTGTTTCTTGTTTTTACAGATCTGTGAGTCGACGGACGTTTTTGGCCGCTGTACGCTGGGTTCAGCTGGAGGCTGTGGGCCCCGCGTCTGCTGGCCGTGGCTCCAAGCTGTGCGTTTGATTCCAGTCCTTTCTTTTCTGGGAAGGTCCCAGGCGGATCGGGTTGTGGCTCAGAGGATGTGTTCTCCTCATGGCTGGTCACCAGAGAGCAAGCTCCAACCTGCGCAAGCGGTTGAGGGAAGCTGCTGTCGCCTCACATCCAAACTCAGCATCGATGAGGCGCCAAGGTGGCTTCACCTTGCCAGGAACGTTCCCACACAGGAAGTCAGCATTTTATGATGTTTAAACATGTCCTGAAATGTTTCTTTATTTTCAAGTATTACTGCCATTATTATATTACTCAGGAAAGGCACAGAGTAAGAAGTGACTTCAGAATCTCACAAAAGTGGCTCACAAAACCATGTGTTTTATTCCTCACACTAATGTTCATGTGAGTCAGTTATGACTCCACTCATAACAACCTCATTTTGTGACCCTCTCTGAGGGAACAGTCCCCATAAGTAACGCTGCCAGTCTTACAGCAAAGAGAAAAGAGAAACATGGTGAATCTCAAATTGGCTCATAAAGCTTTTCCTTGAAAATGACACACATTACTTCTACCAACATTTCATTACCCAGAGCACAAGCCATGCTGCTTCGAGACTCAACGGGGCAGGGAGTATAATAGCCTCACAAGGAAATGAAGTAAATAATTGTGAACAATGCAATCTGCCATACTTACTTGGATTCAGACATGGATCATATCTGCAAACTTTATGATTCTTTTTGATTGTGACACCATTGGAATGCACTGATTTTTATCCCCTGAATTTAAGAATGTTAAGAAAATGGTAATCTGGGCACCTGGGTGGCTCAGTCAGTTGAGTGTTTGACTCTTGATATTGGCTCAGGTCATGATCTCACGGTCGTAGGATAGAGCCCTGCATCAGGTTCCACGTTGAGTGTGGAGCCTGCTGGGGATTCTCTCTCTCCCTCTCTCTCCACTTCTCCCTGCTCATAGTCTCTCTCTCTCTCTCTCTCTCTCTCTGTAAATAAACATATAAATATTAAAATTATCACCATCATCATCATCATCATCCTGAAGAATGGACTTTCTACCAAAAACTTGCTTGCGTGTTGAGACCTATGAGCCACACATACTCCAAGAAGGTTTGTTACTCTCATAATGAGGTTTTGGGGGAAGGCTCCCCCAGCAGATGTGAATACAGCTTGAAGGAGGGCTGGTTAGATTGAAGCATGGATTGGGAGAGGGATGGAGTGAAGGTGCCTGTGCTCATTGTCTGGGTCACATGTGGTTTGAACGTTCGCCCAGTGTCAGAAGAGGGGTACCAGGGCATTAACGTGCACAGATATAGAACACAGAAGAACAGGAGTGGAGGGGCTGGAAGGGCCAACAGTCAAATTTCAGAAATGAAATCAGACTTGTTAATACAGCCAGGCACAGCTTTCAGCTCCTGGTGAATATTCTAGGAGTTGGGTTGAATGTCTGGCAGGGCACGCCATGTGAGTAGAGTGGAACGGAACAGGATCATCCCACAGACACTGAAATACAGCATCGGACCATCTCCACATCTATTTGGAATAAGATCCTGTGGGACATTTAGAGCCCACAGCATAATTGCCTTTAGGAATGAAAAATAAACACATCACCTCTGAGGGAAGACAATCTCATCTACCATCTCAAACCACAACTATATTTATTCATAACCAATACCTGATATGCAATCACAAAGACACAGATATGCAGCACTGTTCTATGTAAGACTTGGGGGAGAAGGAAGATAAATCATGGATAGTTGTGTCTCAGTCAGCTCTGACTGCCATCACAAAATACACACAGACTGGGACTTCAACAACAGAAATATATTTGTCCCAGTTCTGGAGGATGGATGTCCAAGAGTAAGGTTCTAGATGATTCAGTTTCTGGTGAGAGCCATCTTCCTGGCTTGTAGAAGGCCACCTTCTAACTATGCCCTCACAGCATGGGGAGAGAGAGAGAGCAGGAGGGAGAGAGGGAGAGAGAGAGAGACAGAGTGTGTGTAAGCTCTTTGGTGTCTTAAAAGGACACAAATCCTATTGGGTCAGGGCCCCACCCTTATGACCTTATTTAGCCTAGATTAATAACAGCCATCTGTCCAAATACAGTCACATTAAGACCAGGGCTTCACAAAACCAAATCTGGGTGGACACAAATATTCAGGCAATCACATATCGAGTAGGACCAATAGGAGATCAGCATAAGAGGATTATCAGATGTGAATTTTAGGATGACTAAGATTAATACGCTCAAAACTAAAACTCAAGACAAGAGAACAAATGACACAGTTTAAAAATCCACAAAAAATCCACTTCCCTAGACATTTCTCTGAGGAAGATACAGAAATGGTCAATAAGCACACGAAAAGACGCTCAACACCACTAACCGTTAGAGAAATGGAAATGAAAACCGCGATGGGAGACCACCGCCCACCCATGACCATGGCTGCTTTCAAACGAGCAAATGAACACAGAAAACAAATACAAAAACAAATAAGTGTCGATGAGGACGTGGAGAAGTTGGAACCCCCTGCTGGTGGGAATGTGAATTTGGTGCTGCCACGATGGGAAATAGTATGCCGTTCCCCAAAATATTAAAAATAGGATGACTTTATAAGCCAGCAATTCCACGCGAAAGCAGGGGCGACAAGAGATGATCTTGCACCCACGTTCTTAGCCGCATTATTCTCAAGAGCCAGAAGGCGGAAGAAACCCTAGTGGCCACCAATGGGTGAACAGAATGCAGTTTATACCCACAACGGAATATGATTTCATCCTGAAAAGGGGGGAAATTGTGCTACAAGCTACCATGGAGGTGAACCCTGAAGAATTTGCTAAGGGAAATAAGCCAGCCACAAAAGAACAAGTACTGTGTGCTTCTACTTAGACGCAATATTTAGAGCAGTCAAATTCATAGACATAGAAAGTGGATGGTGGGTGCCCAGGGTGGGGGGAGGGGAGTTGCTTTGAAAGCATTAGGGGGTTCCAGTTTGGGATGGTGACAGACTCTGGAGGTAGATGGCGGAGGTGAGAAGCAATGTGAACAAACTTCATGCCGCTGAATCGTCCGCTTCAAAGGTATTGAAATTGTAACTTTCATGGCTTGTATATTACACCACAATTAAAAATAAATTAAAATAAAAAAAATTATTTATGGATAATTTCTCCAGAATTGAAAGTGACAAAGAAGAATCACACTAAAAAAATCCAGAGCTGAAAAACAGAGTAACAGTAATTATAATGATTGGTGAATTTTAATAGGATATTAAAGACAGCTGGAAATAGATCTGACAAACATTTTAAACCTGAAGCACACAGAGAGAAGCCAGAAAATAAGAAAATGAAAGAGGACATTTAATCTAACTTGTTTGATCATAATAGTCCATAACACTGATTCAAGACGCCAAGCCACAGATTCGAAAATCTCTACTAACTCTAAACAAGGGAATAAAAAGGAAACCACCCAAGTTTATCCTCCTAAAACTTCCATAAAGCAGGGGTGCCTGGGTGGCTCAGTCAGTTAAGCGGCCAACTTCAGCTCAGGTAATGATTTCACAGTTTGCGAGTTCGAGCCCCGCGTCAGGCTCTGTGCTGACAGCTCAGAGCCTAGAGGCCTGCTTCAGATTCTGTGCCTCCCTCTTTCTCTGCACCTCCCCTGCTCATGCTCTGTCTCTCTCTGTCTCTCAAAAAATAAATAAATATTATTTTTTTTTTTAATTTCTGTAAAGCAAACACAGAAAAAGTCTTACAAATATTCAGACTTAAAAAAAGTCATTAACTTCAAAAGAGCAATATTGCAAGTGACATCTGACATCTCAACAGCAACAGTAAAAGCCAGAAAACAATAGGACAACATTTTCAACATGTTGACAAAAATTATGCAACATATAATTCTATCATAAGAAAATACATTCTTTAAAAACAGAGGCAAAAGAAAGCTTTTTGGGGGCAAGCAAACACTAAGACAACTGTTTATGAACAGAAACACATTAAAACGACATTTGAGGATAATCTTCCAGTAGGAAGAAACTGATCAGGGTGGAAGGAAGGTGACAATTATCAATAGAAAGAGTAAGTAAATAGGAAAACCTAAACAAATACTGATTGTACAAAATAGTAAAATAATGCCCTGTGGGATTGAAACTATACAGAAAATCTAAATATATACAAAACTTCACAGATTATTTTTGCTAACCTTCACACTGGTTTTTAGTTAGTGAAGTTTCTAGAAGACCAGATAAGTCACAAGCTAAGGGAGTAGAAAATAAAAGTAGAAAACATTAGGATAATTCAATTAAAAAAGATGAAGTGAAATGACAGTCAAAGAGGAGAGCCAACTAGAATAACTGTTAGAATTAATACAGAGACTGGAAGTTGGGTGTAACACAAAATACAGCTGCTTTTCAGAGACACAGCATTATCTCCAGAAACAAAAAGTTGAAAATGATTACAATGGAAAAGGTTATGCCATGCCATCACTCTCCAAACACATAAAAACAGGTAACTATACTAAAATGAGACAATTGACTTCCTTAAGGAAAGGCAAGGTATGAGAGATAAAGAGAAGAATATTCTAAAGTAAAATTGAAATTTCCTGAGTAAAAGTTTTGCCTCTTTAAGAATAGTTTTACTTTCACAATTAAAATTTGTCTGCAATAGACCAATCTCCAAGTGTAAATGGTACATAAAGGGCTCATAGCGCACAGAGACAAAATTCAGAATGGGTATAAAATATTTGAACAGCTTGATGTACTAACATGATCTCACTGAACACAGAAAACACTCACCTAACAACTCCCGAGTACACAGTTTTCCCAAAGACACAAGAAATATGTATCAAAACTGACCATAGGCTGGGGCACATATTATGTCTCAACCAATATCAAATGACTCAATTCATGCAGATGATAGTTTCTAGATGCAGTGGAATTAAACTATGTAGTGATAATAAAAACATTTTAAATCCCACATGTATTTAAACATTAAGCATTACATTTTCCAGAGAACTTAGGGATCAAAGTGTAAGTCACTGTGTACCAGTGTGTGTATAAATCACATCAAAATCTATTTTGAACTAAGCAGAACCTAAAAAATATACAGATGGCATCGATGCGGCTAAACCTGAGCTTTAGAGAAAATGAAATCTTTAAGTACATTTATTAAAAAGATGAGTCTGTAGGGACACCTGGGGGGCTCAGTCGGTTGAGCGTCCAACTTCAGCTTAGGTCGTGATCTCATGGTTCGTGGATTCAAGCTCCACATAGGGCTCTGTGCTGACAGCTCAGAGTCTAGAGCCTGCTTTGGATTCTGTGTCTCCCTCTCTGTCTCTCTCTCTCTGTCTCTCTCTCTCTCTCTGCCTCTCCCCCACTCACGCTATATCTCTCTCTGCCTCTCAAAAATAAAAGAAACGTAGGGGCGACTGGGTGGCTCAGTCAGTTGAGCATCTGACTTCAGCTCAGGTCACGATCTCACGGTCTGTGAGTTCGAGCCCCGCATTGGGCTCTGTGCTGATGGCTCAGAGCCTGGAGCCTGCTTCCGATTCTGTGTCTCCCTCTCTCTCTGCCCCTCCCCCACTCATGCTCTGTCTCTCTCTGTCTCAAAAATAAATAAAAACATTTAAAAAAAATTATAAAAAGAAAAGAAAAGAAACGTAATATATTGACCCAAACCCCAAGCACTTTATATCTTCAAAGCCCCCTTTCAAAAAAAAAAAAAAAAGACGAGCTTGTAAACAGACATGTCAGCACTGACCTCGAGAAGCTATAAAAAGCACAATTAATTAAACCTAATGCAATTGCTCCATTTATGGAAGAAACAAATTCAAGCTTTCATCCAAATAGTGCAAAAAGAAAAAAAAAATTGAGGAAGCAAAACACTAATTTGTGATAAAAATCTAGTAGCAAATCAGGTAACAAAAGGAAAGCTTTCTGTGATAGATTATTAAAAAAAAAAAAAAACAAAAACAAAAACAAAAAAAACTGCTACCATAACAGTTCACAGTGAAAGTTGAGCAAATTCCCTCTAGGATTAGCAACAGGACAAAGATGGATTGAATTGATTCACCAACTCAAAAAATCATTGTTCTAGAGGTCCTAGTCTGTGTAACAAGGCACGGAGAAGATAGCAAACAAATATAGATTATAAAGGATTAAAGAAAACCAACATTAATCACAGATGTCATGTTTGTTTTTGGAGAAAATCCAAGTGTGTCTCAAAATAAGCAGTTAGAGTTACACAAATTTAGCAGTAATACTGAATATAAACTATATGTGTGTGTGTGTGTGTGTGTGTGTGTGTGTGTGTGTGTATGAGGAATTTTATTTTATAAGTGCCAGCATGAAACAATTTAAAAACATTTTTGGAAGGTAGAATTTTAACCAACTACCATTTTCAATGGCATCCAGAGCTATAAGGGTTTATGAGTAAAACTGATAAAAAGTGTGCAAGAATCTACAGAAAGTAAAACTGTTAAGACCGATGAAGACATGCTTTGAATAAAAGTATAATACCCCAATGCACATGTTCTGAAAGACTTAAGATTTTAAAGTGGCATTTAACAAAATTATGCATATATTTAATTAAATCTCAACCAATATCCAAGACCTTTTTTTTTCCAGTATGGTCATTGATAGATGTATTTAACATACATGTGGAAATGTACAAGGCCAATATATCAAAGAAAATTTTTAAGAAAAAGTATGTTGGGGAATTTAAATTACCAGGTATCAGGACACTTTGAAGGCACGTTCGTTAGCATGAGGGTAACCAGCTAGACCATTGGGACAGAATGTGTAATACCAAACATAACTAAATAGCCAACTAAACAAACAAAGAAATAAAACCCTAACATTTGATTTAAGACAATGCCTAGACCCAGTACAATAGCAAAAACCTGGGTTCTTTTCAGTAATTTGTGCTTGGCTAATTGGATAGGTACCCATAGAGAAAAAGAAGGAAAAAAAAAATCTTCACCACCACCTTACAACATACTCCCAAAATAATTCCATGTGAAGAAAATGTGGAAGATAAACATTAAGCTTTTCCTGTAAATGTCGATACTGAATAAATGCGGCTTCACAGTCCCTAAGATCTCCGCCTACACTTTCCTAGGGAGAATGTGGCCTGACACCCTGTTTACTAATGGGCGTGGCTCTAGATATGGCCTGCAGGCAAATAGGAAAGAGAATGCATTCAAGACCTAGTAGTAAAGAAAGATTTATTGTCTACAATGCCAAACATTTAGCCTTAAGGGAAAAGATGAAAACTACTGATTACATTTAAGTGAAGAACTTCTCTGCATCAAAGATGTCATTGAGGGAAAAAAAATGGCGAGTTACTGACGGGGAGAAACACTGCTGGGAATGCACACGTCACATGGCTCTGGAAAGCGGAAGGCTAACTTAGGTGCTCTGTTCCCACATCTAGGTAAATCCTTAGAGGAGGCACGTCTATACACGCCAGCACTAAAATGCATGCATATGTTCATAGCAACATGATCTTTCTTCGCGACAGCCCTAAACAACCTAAAATCCTTCCCAAGCGGAATAAACATAGGGGGAAAAACGGAATATTTTGTTGAACTGAAAAGGAGCAGATAATGCTATATGAATGTGGAAGAATGAAACGACATATTCATGCTGAGTGTAAGAAACCACCAGCAAAAAATATACGTGGTGTGATTTTAAAACAGGCTAAATTAGTGAATTTTGGAATAGGTCGATGTGATGATTGGGAGAGAAAATTGGGGTGTCTGATACACGATTTATTGACCTGCATGGCGTTTGCACTGTGTGATAGTTCATCTAGCTGTGGACCTCGATTTATGTAACTTTCCTGTGTTTATGTTAAGTGGTATTTTATTTTTTTTCTTGAAGAGGAATGAGTATATGTTATTTTTTCCAGGATTCCTTGGGGTTAAAATATCCAATTATTTTAGCTCTGGGGCTGTGTCTATAACGCTCAGAGCACAATCTCTAGAGCCTGAATTTCCAGGTTCAAATCCTGAACTGCTTTGCACTAACTATGTGACCTCGGGCAAGGTCACTGACATTTTCACACTTCAGTTTCCCCAGCTGCAAAGAAAAAGCTAATGTCAGGGTTTTTGTTGAGAATTGCATGTGATAATGTGTGGCCATCACGTACTGCCGGGCACAGAGCAAGCACTAAACTTCGGTAGATTTTTCTGCATTTCAATTTGCATTTTATTCTTACCAGATTTAAATCTTAAACATATTTAATTGTTGTCAATTCCCGTGACCTTTCCATGGGAAGCACTTTAGCCGGCAGTCATTATCTAAATGTGGTGATTATTGGAACATTGGCAATAAAATATAATTGATGCTAGCTTGTTACTTCATCTTTTGCAACATTAGCAAAGTGTATGTGAAAGTTCGGGTTGGGGCCGCAAATCCCTAGCATAAAGGAGAGTCAAAAGCAAGGGGACGTTCTTCCTGCTTTTGGTTATTGCTGGGTGTGGCAGTGGTCACAGATAGTGTTCCGAAAGCAGCACACAGGGGCGGTGAGGGAAGCCTGTCGACCTCCCCGGAAGTTTTGTGTTCAGCACACCAGCCCGCCGGCTCCAGGGCGGCCACTTAGGCTCCGTGACTTGCAGGACATTCCCTTGCGTCACTCTGACCCTGTTCAAGGAATCTAGCAGATTATTCTCCCTCTTTTTCGTGGATAAATTTGGTTTTATTTAACATGAGAAAGAACACTTCTTTTTGTTTTTTTTTTGTTTTTTTTCCACTGGTGAAAACACAATGAAGAATCAGCCGGGGCGGGGCGGCGAACAAACTATATTCCTAGTGAAGTTGCAAAGATAATGGGGCAGTTAAGCAAGCTATTGAGAGGCTGGGAACTCATATTGATTTACTGTGATCTGCCTGCTGACCCTTCAACCCTGTTTGTGTGCAATCTGAACCACATCCTCTTAACAGTATTGTGTCAACCGGGGCGCCTGGGGGGCGCAGTCGGTTAAGCATCCGACTCTTGATTTCGGCTCAGGTCACCATCTCAGGGGTTTGTGAGATCGAGCCCCAGGTCGGGCTCTGCGCTGACAGCTTGGAGCCTGCTTGGGATTCTCTCTCTCTGTCTCCCTCACTGGCATACTTTCTCTCTTCAAAATGAATAAACTTAATTTTTTTTTTTTTTTTAAGTATTTTGTCAACCCGTAACAGAAGCAAGCCAAACACGCGACCGTCAACCGAAAGGAACACGTTGTGTGCTCTGGTTCAAATGCAGGTGGCAAAGACAGAGGGTGTGAAAAAGGAGGCATATCTACAAGATCGGCCCAATCAGGGGACCCAGCCCAGGCTGGGAAAATCAGCCATAAGCAGAGATGCAAGGCTGAAAACACGGAAAGCAAACGTGGCGTACTTCACCACTTTACCCAGGATCCGCCGTGGCTTTGTGCCGAAGGCTCTTTAGAAAGATATGAAGCATTGAAATTACTGATTATAAGCACACCTTACACCGTTCCACGAGGCCTTTGTGATCACAGAAAAGCAGCCCACTTTCTAATTGCTGCGGAGGGACCTGTGGTGTATTATTGTATTAAGCCACGGTACCAGCATCCTAGTTACTTATGCAAAAACCACATCTGCAATTGATAGAAATATTTATCAGGGTGTTCACTAAAATGAAAACGCACTGGAGCAAGTAATAACGTTTAAAACAAATAGGAAAGTCCAAATGAAAATGAAGCATTTGAATAATTACACAGTGTGTAGCCCGGAATAAATGATACCAAAATCCACTTGTGTTTCAGATCAACAACACTGAGATGCGGCAGAATCTTGATGATACTGTATGACAAAAATTCCATCCGTAAAAATATACTTGTAAAACATTTCAACACAATGGGAGATTTGCCTTTTTTCCCTTAGCACAGAGCAACCGGGTGCTGGAAATCATTCTTTTTTTTTTCATAGTTGGTTATCCCATGGAACTCATGGCTTCTGGATAAAGATTCCGGTGTTTTAAAGATTGTAGGGGGTTGTTACAAGTTCGCGTTTATTTCAGAGGACTATGAAGTCGGACGCATGAGCAGATGGTCTGTGCATCCACCGTCTGGTTCGTGGAGAGCGTTCCCCGCGTGGACTCTCCTCTTGGTTGTTTCTTCCAAAGTGTCTGCAGCCCCTTCAGGTGAGCGATTTTTCCAGCGTCCCGGCCTCATTCATCTGTCCAGTCCTGAGTGAGCTTGTCATCCAGGGATTGCAGGGGGCTTCCCGTCTCTGTTCGGCTAGCAGGTCAGACTCACAGCAGAGGGTCCGACGGAAAGGCGTAGGTCCTACTGCTGCTGTCTAGTGGAGAAAAGAAACTTGCCAGATTGTCTGAGTATTTGTGGTGATTGGAAATCAACGTTCAGGTGCCCATTTTTGTCTGCAGAGAGAGTTTTGTGATTTTCAGAACTTTGCGGCAGACGCACCCGTTGTTTGGGCAGAGTCAGAATGGGAATGGCAGGTTCCAGGCGGGCAGGCGGGACCGGGCTGGTCCCTCTCCACAGACTAGACCTGCAGGGACGGGACAGGCTGTCCGGGAGCATCTGTAGCAGTTAAGAGTTGAGTATACTGGAAGCAGGCAACATGCTGGGTGTGGACAGGCCTGTGACTCCCGTGCGAGGCCTTCCTGCCGTGTGGTCATCGGCAAATCGTTTCGTTTTGTTTTTCTCAGTTATACGAGGTATAATTGCCAAATAGAATTTGTCTTTATTTAAGGTATGCCATGTGCTGTTTGACACGCATATACGCCGTGAAATGGTCACCACAATCAAGCTAATTAACACATCCAAAGCCCCACATACTTCCATTTTTGGTGTGTGTGCCCAGAATGCTCAGGGCCTACTTTCTCAGAAAATGTCAACAATACAGCACGGCACCGTTAACTATTCTCGCCATGCTGTGCGTGACGTCCCCAGATCTCAGTCATCTTATAACTGGAAGTGTGGACCCTTTGACAAGCATCTCCCCATTCCCTACCCCCAACTCCCTGGCAACCACTATACTCTGTTTCCAAGAATTCAGCTTTTTATTTACTTTTTAAAAAAACTTTTAATGTTATTTATTTTAGAGAGACAGAGAGAGCATGAGAGGGGCAGAGAGAGAGGAAGACACAGGATCTGAAGCAGGTTCTAGGCTGTCAGCACAGAGCCCGACGCGGGAGTCAAACCCACGAACCATGAGATCATGACCTGAGCCGAAGTCGGACGCTTCACCGACTGAGCCACCCAGGCGCCCCACAAGAATTGCAGTTTTTTCGAGTCCACATATAAGTGAAACCGTTTGGTATTTACTTTTCCGACTCTTCCTTAGCCTTGATCTCTCACGGTTCATCCATGTTGTTGCAAATGGCAGGATTTCTTACTTCTTACATACTCCATAGTATCTGCTTACCGCTTCATCTTTATCCATTCAGCTATCGATGGACGCTTCTATTTCCATATCTTGGCTGTTGTGAGTAATGTTACAGTGAACAGGGAACTGCAGGTACGTCTTTGAGATCCTGATTTTGATACTTTTGGGTGGGTGTATGCCCAGAGGAAGGACTGCTGGATCATGTGGTAGCTCTATTCTCATTTTTTGAGGAGCCTCCATACTGTTTCCGGCCGTGGCAGCACCATTTCACTTCCCTGCCGACGGTGCCCGAGGTCCCCTTTCTTCCACAGCCTCACCGATACTTTCATCCCGTCTTGTCGATACTCGCCTTTCTGACGGGTGGTCGGCAACACCTCGCTGTGGTTTAGACTCGCATCCCCCTGATGATGAGCCACGTTGAGCACCTTCTCACGGGCCTGTGGGAGAGGGCTGGAAGCGCTTGTTGGGAGTTTGCTCATCCCACTGACCTTCTCCTCACACCGCTATTTCTTACGACGGCAGAAGTCCTCACGTCAACAGATCATGGCGTTGTGCTTCTGTGTGTAAGTTATTCCTGGGTCGCCTTTGAATCCCACAGAAGTTGCCGGCATCTCCTGGTCACACAGCCGGGTTCTGATGGCAAGGATTCCACAACCCGGGCCCTTGGGGTAGAGGTCTACTGCTCTTTGAATGGAGAAGTGAGAGATGAGAAGAAGACAAGGCACCACGGTGGAGAACGCACCCTGGTGACCATCCGTGGGAAATGTGTGTGTATTAGTCAGCTGGGACTCCTGCCACCAAGTACCACAAGGTGGGTGAATTGAAACAATGGAAATGTATGGTCCCACAGCTCTGGAAGCTGGAAGTTTAAGACCAAGGCATCACCGGGGTTGGTTTCTTCAACCGAGGCTGTATCAGGTCCCTCCACTGGCATCTGGTGGTGGCTATGGTCCTTGGTCTTGCTGGCTGTCGTGTAACCCACCTTCATGCAACATCCCCCCCTCCTTTGTTTCGGTCTCTGTGTCCACATTTCCTTCTTCATAAGGGCGCCAGGCACAGTGGATTGGGATCCGCCCTCCCGATCTCGTCTTAGCTTGCTATCTCTGTAAAGATCCCAGTTCCCAAGGTCACGTTCCAAAATACTGAGGGTGAGGACTCCAACATACCTAGTTTTGGGGGGCATATTTCAGCTCGCGACGGTATCTCTTCCTGCTGGATCCCCTACAGCGCTGGGGTTCACTATGTAATTTCAAGAGGTCTTAACTTCAGCTCTGGCATTCACTGTGTAAACACAGCTCATGGACGTAGATTTGCATGCACACAGTGAACCCCGGGAAAGCTAGGACGTGCTCACCTGTAATTTAGTTTTCAGTGCTCAGCTCTCTTGCCAAATCTGCCTCTGTGCTCAGCCCCTTCCTCGCTCAGGCTGCGGGCTTTGTTGGGCACTGACACCCTCCACCCCTCGGTGCCAGGCAGGCTGGCCTCTTCCCAGGAACAGCCACTCCGCTCGGTGCCTTCCAAGTCCTTTCCGATGGGACAGAAGGGAAGCATCGAGGAGAAAAATCATGTCTTCAGGGTCAAAGGGCTCTATTAGTCAACAAGAAGGATCTGGTCAAGAAAAGGATGGGAGAATTTAAATTTACAGGTTTGGAAATGATTTAAAATAGGCAGTGTGAGAGCGGAAATGATATTTCTCTAAATCCCTAGAGTGGTCATTTAGTCATCAGAATCCAGTGGCATCGGTGGTGAAATCTATGCAGAAATATTAGACTTTTTACGCAATTCTGCTAGAGTGTCTTGGGACTAGCGTAAAAAAATATAAAGTACATATGAGCCCTCATGGAGTTTTGATTCTAGCTGATAATTGCACAGAACATGTAGGTGAACACCCAAATACAAACTTAAATGCCAGCTGGTATCACACAGCCATGAACGTGCAGGGTGGAGACAGGAAGGGTCTGACTTCAGGGATTTATATTTCTGTTTCTCTGACTTCTTATCTGCCCGTAGCTGGAAACAACACAGAATGTATTCTCTATTCAACAGGTACTTTGGCTTTTTGTTGTTGTTGTTGTTGTTGTTGTTTTTCTTAACATGCTGGGAAGGATTCATTCCCTGTTGTACCCGATAGTGATATTAGTTTTCAGGAGTAGGAAACAGGTATGTACTCGAACATCAAATAGGCTAGGCATTTTACATTTCTGCCTTTTATTGAGCTGTGTGACCCTGGGTAACTAGCTTTGCAAACTCTATCTCCAGTGCAATTAATGCTGTATATACATTTTCCAAGGGGAGGTGCATGGGACTTTCCAGATTGGAACACACCGTTCCCAACACATGTCACAGATCCCACATCTCAGGTTTGTTTGAATTGACTTCAGTGATATGCTGGGGTGACAGATAGACAAACTAGCTGTTATTTTGCACTGGAAAGCCCTTGGCTGATATGTAGAAGGCGAAGTAGGCCTTTCTGAAACTTTCATTCTCTTATCTATAATTTTAAAATGTCACTAATGTTAATGACCACTTTTCTGAATTTCCAAAGTCTAAATATTTCTAAAAGCCAAAAGTTTTCACTTTTTGTAGGTTGGGGTTCAAATGATTTATAATCATTTTTTTTATTTAATCTTACTTTCTGTAATATTCATGTATTTCATTCCCAGTATGTGTCCGGTCATATGATGCTACTCTATGCTTTACCTGAAATCAGGTCAATACATATTATTATCTTTCTAAAATTCTGACAGTTCTGCATGGCAAGATATCTATGGCCTAAAAATTGTAGATAATAGATTTTGAAACTCTAAAACTGCCTTGTATTGTATTGAAGTAACACACTTCAGCAGAGACGAAATTGTAAGTTATAATAGAAAAAACAAACAAACAAACAAAATCCCTAACTGAGTAAGGTCAGATACTGACCCAGCAAAGGTTAGGGCACTTGGAGAACTATGGGGAAAATCTTTGCAATGTTTCTGCTAATCCCTTTGAAGAGTCCTTCCACCCTTAGACTGCTACTGTTTTGTGCAAGTGACTTATCGTCCTCACTGAAGCAAAGATTCCCTATCACAAACCGACAAATGTTCACGTGATAGGATAATGGAAAGTTGCTGAGACGTATATTAAATGTGGTCATCTCCAGGGGAATTTAAGGGAATTAACCATTCTTATAGTTTGTCCCAAAACGCTGTCCAAGACAGTTGGTCAAGTTGGTGACAGAAGATTGGAAACTCCCCAGCGGCATTAGAGATCAAGGGAGGTTTGGTTCCCCTTTTTGGGGCGGTACCATGGTTCTCTGCATGGCAGAACCTCATGGGCAGGATGAGAGGGCTTACCATCACCCATTTTACTCTTTATTTATTAAAGGGTTATCTAGTTCAGTTAAAGTGAGACACAAGACACGCAAAGATTGGAAAGGGGGGATACAATTTCATTGACAATCCAAAGACTTTATAGATACATTACCAGAAATAATAGTATCATTCTTGTATAGAAGTTCAATATTCAAAATTAATAGAGTTTCTCTGTAGCATCAATAAATAAAAATTAAAACACCTTAAAATTTACCATTTACTATAGCAACAGAAATATAGGGACTTTAAAAATACAAATATGGGAAAAAGACTGGTAGATAAATATGCTCGTCTTTATCAAAAGTTGTTAAAAAGTACTCATTGGAGAAGTTGATCGATGTTCATGGATAGAAAGAATAAAAAATTAATATACGTAAGATATTTTAAAATTGATCCCTAGATTCCGTGCAATTTCAAACAGGGATTAAATCTATTTCGGAGAGAGTTTTCGGCTGCACACAGTAGATTCTTACCTGTATTACCTGGCTTTGCAGCTGTAACAAAATACTATAGAACACGAACTTACAAACAGACATTTATTTCTCATAGTTCAGGATGCTGGAGGTCTGAGACCAGGGTGCCTGCATGGCCAGGTTCCAGGGAGGACCCTCCTCCTGGTTCACAGATGTCATCTTCTCTCTGTGCCTTCACATGGTGGAGAGGGGGCCCAGGTGCCCTTCTTTTTCCTGTAAGGCCACCAGTCCTACCAGATCAGGACCCCACCCTTCACACCTCGTTTAACTTTTATTACCTTCTGAAAAGCACTGTCTCTAAATACAATTCTCATGGGAGTTAGACCTTCAACCCTTGAACTTGGGGAGGATGAGACCAGAGAATTACCTATGAGAAGCAGCTCTCTCACACCACTGGTTATGGGTTTCCTAATATCCACAATAAATAAAATAGTCTCCACCCAAGACGGTTATGGTGAAAATCATGGTAAGAAGTCAATGAATGACCTAGCAATGTTAGATGCTCTCATCCAGCTCTCTAATCCCTCCTTTTATGCCTCTGGAAGTCGGTATGTTTTTGTTTTAGGTACAATACAGTGAGCCATCACACAAGTCATTTTATTTTTATGACAGTAGATTTATACTATGGCAAGGCTGAAAATGGTAATTCTTTTTTAATAAGTGTATTGACTTTCATACCATTTAATATCAGTTGTTGGCATCAAAAATACGTATTTTTAAAGAAAGGTAACAATTGAAAAGAAAATACTTCCAATTCCCGTGTCTCTAATCAAATTACAGGGTATTAGTAAATTCCAAAGCAATGCTAAGTGAGCGTTTTGCAAGATGTCTTTATATTTTTTAAAAAACAATGAGATGCAATAACCACATTGAAAACTTGAATTTTAAATAATATGGCTGAAATCTTGAAACTATAGATTAGTAATATCAAAATACTGATATAAAGCTTTACATCGTACACTTTCCTGAAATGCTTTAAAGAGAATGGTTTATATTTACATTCCATATGTATGAATTCCATCCTTATTAGCTTAGGAGAAATATTAGTATAATACTTTGTCCAAGACAATGAAAATGTCTAAGTTTTAAAATTCTGAGCTCCATTAATTGGTCTCACGTTCTCTATTTAGAAAGACAGAGTCTCAAGTGCCTGAAATGACCAGGCTGTGGAAATCATCAATGAAAACCCAAGGTAAGTGCCAAAGTATCTGCATATTTGAGTCATAATGAAAAGGTTATATAATTTAACAAATGCCTTATATGCCGAATACATAAAGACAAGCCAATGGAAAAAATGGATAATGACTTGAATACACAGTTCATAAAAAGAATATTAAAATGGCCTATAAATATATGAAAAGGTACTCAGTTACACCACTCACCCAGAGAAATGTAAATTGTAACCATGATAAGGTATCTGTCTATACACACACTGGAAAGGCTACAGTAGAATGAAGTGCTAAGGACAGAGTATGGGACAGGTGGAACCCTCGTTCACTGTGGGAGGGATTGTCATTTGGATTAACCAGCCTGGAATCTGTTGGACAGTGTCTAATAGAACTTCACTTACATGCCTGATATCCGGGCCAAAGACGTTTATACGAGTGCTTCTGACATTACACCCAAGAGCTCCAAACTGGAAACTACCTGAGTGCCCATGAGCAGAAAGGATAAATGAGTCAGGCTGTATTCACACCGGGATGTCATATTAGTATTGAGAACAAAAAATTACGTAATCAGAAAATCTGGTATGAATCTAACAAGTGTTGAAAACCGTTAAACACCTAAAAAAGGAATACTGTATGTTTCTATCCGTGAAAGGGTTGAAGCAAAAATAATAATGTATGAAGTTAGACATTAGGAGACTGGCAATTCTTGACAGAGTTGGTAACTGAATGGAGACACAAGGGATTCTTCTAGAACACTGGCCTGCTCCGTACCTCTGTCTGGGGTATGTTTCTGCAGGCACATTCAATTTGTAAGTATTTATCAAGCTACCTACTTATGATCTGTGCATTTACCCATATGTAGTTTACACTCAAATAAAAAGACTTATTTAGAGGAGATTGTGTTCCCTGTGAAATAAACTACATCCAAAACAATTGAACCACTTGTCAGATACCATCCGAAAGTCACGGAACATTTCCTACCTAATAACAGTGTAGCCAATGATTGTTTACAACCTGATTTCTCGTGGCAAAGGGTGTCTCTGTTTCCTATAACACAGGGACAAAAGCCCCTCCCCCTTTTCCCACATAAGGACAACACGTGGCCCTGACCCACTGAGCTTTTGTAGCTGTGAGGGAAAAGTTAAAATGCATTGTGATTCTTTTTATTACTTGTTTAACTTGATTTCCAGGAAGCCTACCTTAGAAGTTATCACGTAGACTGGTGACAACATCACAATTTTGGTGCAAAGTCACATGCCAGCAAAACGCCTGTTCTGCAACTTAATGCACTCTTTCCTCAAACCGGTGTTTTGGAAGAGATCAAATGATCTCTCACCTGTATCCTTACAAACTGGTCTTCGTTCCTTACCGCCCGTGCAGGCTGATGACAAGGAACTCTACCAACCATGGCTTCTCGTCCAGCACAGAGGACGTGGTTCTTTCTTTATGCTCACGATTCTTGAAGATTCTGAGGCGGTTTGCCCCGCACACTTTCCAGCTCTGTTTGAGAGTTTACCTCTGTGGTCACACATTTTGCGGACCTCTGTCTATCCTTTGCTTAGCTTCATGTGTTAAGGCAGCAAATAAGGCATCATCCTTACCGCGCTCAACGTAACCATTCCTCCGAGACAAGACCGTCTCTCTCACTGTAGACTTGTTCGCTCACGTCCTTAATTTGCCCAGTTCTGTCACGTACTCAAAGCTGAAACCATGAAAACAGAGCAACAATATGGTGACTAATTATGCTTGTCCAGTTGGCAGTAATGACTTGTGAAGGACATTTACTTAACATGCCCCCTCCGAAGCTTTAGGATGTGATTGCAAATGGCACATGTGACATGCAGTAGTTTTGTTTTTGTTTCCAAAATGTTTGCAAGTTACACTGGGAAGTGAGAACACGGAGGCAAAGTGACAGCTCCCGTCACTTAATGAGACGTTTATTAAGAAACCAGGACTGATGATAAGCTGCAAATTAGCCATAATATAAGTAATCAGCAGAGATGTCACATTGGTGGAGGAAAAATGATAAACAGCCAAATGCTCATCCCTGCGCTCATCAAAAAGTACCTGCAGTTCATTACAGACGGTAATTTGCTGGAATCCCAAGATGTAGGTAGAGGAAGTGAGTGTTTTTTCTAAAGTGCATTCATCAGTGCTAGTCTGTGGTTTCAATGCGGATTTCAGAGATTCCTCAAATCACACCTTTGAGCTTTATAATTTTACCTAAGTACGATCCGTGTGAGTTAGTCTACTCTCAGTAGACTCTGAGACTTCAGGATGTGTCAATAAAATTTAAAGAAATAATATTCCAGGAAAATAATTCAATAATATAAATATTTTCAAGTACTCCCAGTGGGCACATAAACATATTGGAAAAGAAATCACTAATTGCAATTATAATGGATTTCTAGGCTATGTTTTTGCCCCAAAGAAGAATATAGAAGGAAGAGACGTATAAAATGGGTCATTAAAATCCTTATTAAAGGACTCAAGATTAAGGTGTTCTAGAATGATGGAAGATGTCACAGGTAACATTTCTTAATTTCCTAAAAACTTGATCAATACCTTTGAAACACTTGCTGGGGCCATCCCCAAACACCTTCTGCCTGGAAAAATCATGTTATGCATACCAGGCACGTTTCATTTTGTTTGCATTATAAAGTTACCCCAAATGAGTATTTATCCTTCCACCCCTCCAACCTAACCACCTGGCACAGAGCCACAAATGCAGGAAACAACTAACAAATACAATGATATTTCCTATGTTGGCATAATGTTATGGATATGGAGACTGGACAATCACTGTATCCAGCTTTTTACCAAGTGAAATTTATGTTCCTAGAAAGCTATTTATTCAAGCTGAACACTCCTCACTGTTTCAACCCAAAGATATCAAATAAATATTAATTTACTCAAAGAATAAACAAAGGAAAGAAAGGGGGGGAAAGGAGGACGGAGCAGATAAATAAACATTAACTAGGTGAAGTCAGAACCACAGAACAGTATTCTATCTTACCAGTAATTGCTGAACCCCAGTGGTCCCTGCAGTGCAAGAATCTGAAACCAGCTGGATGTATTCAAGTCTTCTGCATATGTTTTTTTAGCTTCCATCCCTAGCCATTACTGAATTATCATTTACTATGTAGTCCCCCAAAACACAATTTTCAAAACTCCGTTTGAATTTGTTAAGTGCTTACTGATCAGTATTTTCTTCTTAGACCAACCTGAGCAAAACCTCCAAAAGCTTTCATAGTAAAGTTCATCATTTCTTCTAGTGTTTTTAAATGTCCGTACAAATGGGAGGGGATTATATAATAAAACAGAGAAGAATATTTACATATTATGTACACTCTCAAATACTTCCATGTAAATAACATCATGTAATATCATCTATACTACGATGTGTTGTAATTAAATTGTTATAATTAAATTGTTTTCATCGGAACTCATACTGAAATCATTTCCAGATTGATTTCTTTCACTTAGTGATACGCATTTAAATTTCCCCCATGTTTTTTCATGGCTTGATAGCTCATTTCTCTTTAGCGCTGAATAATATTCCGTTGTCTGAATGGACCACAGTTTGTTTACCCATTCATCTACTGAAGGACGTCTTGGTGGTTTCCAAGTTTGGGCAATTATGTATAAAGCTACTGTAGACATCCATGTGTGGCTTTTTGTGTGGACATGTTTTCAACTTCTTTGGGTATATATTAAGGAGCATGATTGCTGCCTTATACACTAAGAGTTTTATAAGACTTTTGTCTTATAAAAGGCAAAAGACAAAAGAGTTTTGTAAGAGTTCATTTAAGACTTTTGTGAGTAACCTGACGACTGTCTTCCACAGCGGGTCAGCCATCTTGCATGCCCATCAGCAATGGATGACATCCCTGCTGCCCCATGGCCTCATCAGCATTTGGAGTTGTCAGTGCCCTGGATTTGGGGCATTCTACTAGTTGTGTAGAGGGGTCTCATTGTTGGCATTTCCCTGATGCCCTGGAATGTGGAGCACCTTTCCATACTTGTCAACTGTACACCTTCCTTGGCAAGTTTTCTGTTGAGACCTTTTGCTCGTAATTTAACCGGGTTACTTGTTTTCTTACTGTTCAGTTTTAGGAACCCTTTATTGTCAGTTATGTCCTTGCAAACTGTTTCTAGAAGCCTGTGGCTTGTCTTCTGCTTCTCTTCACAGTGTCTCGTGTGAGAATGAAGTTCAGTTTAACAATTCTTTTTCTCATGGATTGTATCATCATACCCAAGGTTCTCTAGATTTCCTCCTATATTATCTCTAAAGGATGCTATGCTTTTGTGTTTTACATTCAGGTCTGTGATCCATTTGGAGTTAATTGAGGCAAAGGGTGTAAGGTCTGCACCTGCATCTGAATTCCGTTTTGGTTTGTTTGTTTGTTTGTTTGTTTTGACATGGTGACGCACACTTGCTCCAGCGCCATTTGTCAAAAAGACTGTCTTTTCTCCGTTGTGGTGTTTTTGCTTCTTGGTCAATGATCTAATTTTACTAATAATGGGCCAGTATTGGCTCAGCAGTTGGAACAAATGAGCCACACCAATAAGAGAGGACAGTAATGGGGGAGTCTGTGGGAAAGGGTAATATGGCAATTGTCTGTACTTGCAGCCACTTTTTCTATGAAACTAAAACCGCTCTTGGAAAAAGCCTTAATTTCACAAAATGCTGGTGGCAGCATCCGTGCCCTGTCTTCTCTAAGGTCACGTAAATACGGAGAGTGAGAGCGGGCAGAAGTAGCAATGAGGAAGGAGGCGTGAGCTGTATCACGTGGCCAAACTTGTACCACGTTTTCCCCAAGGAAATAGCTAATAACCTGGAAAAAATGATCAGAAGATATGGCGTTGTAACATTTTGGTGGCTTCGGACGGGCACGCTGGAATTAGCACAGCCTCCGAAGCACTGCTCCAGAAAAGCCTTAGGGGAGAGCGACGCCATCCAGACCACTTGCTGTGGCTTTTTGTTTACAGTACTCCTCTGTCTCACTCCTGGCTGTAATCCATGCAAAACACCAGCCCTCCACCACAGAAAAATAAAGTAGTAAGTGGCACCCGATTCACTGAACTTAAAAGGTGTTACAGAGTTAATAAGCAAATTAATTTATCATCTTCAACCAGAAGAGTAATTAAACTCCAGAAGAAATCTGACTCATAATTGAAAATGAGTAATGAGCAAGCAGGATGTGAAGAAAAATAAATAAGCAAAGTCATTAAGGGAGGAAGTTAGTCTAACAAGGGGGCATGATGTCGAGTATCTGTCACCTACAGCATGGAACATCCTGCAGCAGTGGGGTGGGGACGCATGGAGGACGTGGCCCAGGGCTGGACAGGGTTGGGGCTCTGTCGGAAGGGGCAAGATGCTGTGGTGTGCAGAACGCAGGTGTCTGGACACCGGCCACACTCAGCCCTGGACGCCAGTGGGACATTCTCGTCAACAGCCGTGAGGCATTTGGTTAGAAAATTACACGCAGCTACTATGCCCAGAAACTGTAACAGAGTTTCTGAACTTAATTACTTGCGACCAGTGACCTCAGCCCACCAAAGTTTCCACCAGACTTGCTGAGGATGATCTCATGAAAGGCAAGTTTTTGTAAATTTAAAGCTGAATCTGGCATTTTTGGAATTTTGACCAGATTTTGAATACCCAGGGATGAAAAGATGTAATCCGAAAATGTCCTGCCTTCTTTTTGTCAGTTCATGTCAATGGAGCAAATTGGGTCTGGTGTACATGCCCAGCACTGTCCAAGAACCTTGTAATTCTAAGTAATTGCAATGAAATGGGAGACACAGTTGGGGTAATTAGAAAATAAGATTAAATAAAGCACCAAAACTGTTAAGTAGATAACACCGTAAGCACTTGCCAGGTAGAGGCCGATTGGGTCAACAAGGATTATTTGGATAAGCTCTTTAGACAAGAGACCTGCTTGAGAGATGCTTTAAGGGGTGGGGGCAGTCAAGCCACCACACAGGAAATGCATTTTAATAGGAGCAGGTGTGCCTAAGCAGCCACGGCGGCTGGTGGTTTGTGTGGACAAGCCGGGTCTGGAGACGGGCAGGTGCACTTTATAGGTGGAAGAGACACTGAGCAGGAGAAGGAGATGAGAAAATGGGAATCCGGCTTCCCTGCGACCGACAGAAGAGGCAATTCCACCTTTCGACCACTGCTGCTTCTTTCCACGTCTTCCCTAACCCCGCAAGAATGTGACTTGTCCGTCTTAATCACTGACTTCCGATTGGGTTACGATCAGTTACCGAATTAGTTCAGAGATGGGTAAATGTCTGAAACACCATCCCATTTACTCTCTTGACCAGCGATACATGAGCTTCTCATGCCGGGGTTCAGCAGCAGGGTATTTCTTTCTCCCATTATGCCTCTGAGACTCTGTGAAGGAGCTAATCCTCTTAATCGCATGGTAACTTTGACCTGCTTGTACACAGCCTCTCCTTTTCCCAGCCTTTTGTGTGGAACTTGGCTGTGCTTTGAAAAGTTATTAAATTACTCACTTAAAAAAATTTTTTTATTCACCACCCACTGCCCTACACTCTTTTTTGGAAAACGTAGATTTTTATTTTTTATTTTTTGATTTTTTTTAATGTTTTTTAATTTATTTTTTGAAGGAGAGAGAGAGACAGAGCATGAGCGGCAGAGGGGCAGAGAGAGAGGGAGACACAGAATCTGAAGCAGGCTCCGGGCTCTGAGCTGCCAGCACAGAGCCCGATGCCAGGCTCGACCCACGAACTGTGAGATCATGACCTGAGCTGAAGTCGGACGCTCAACTGACTGAGCACCCAGGCTCCCCAAATTTTTGAATATACTCTTCCTAGAATTGCTTTAGATGTACAGAAAAATTGCAGTGATAGTAAAGATTCACCCTACAAGCCATACCCATTTTCCCGTTAGTAACGTCTTGCATCAGCAGGGCACGCTTGCCATGATTAATGAAACAATATTGAATGTTATTACCAACTCCATTCCATATTCTATTCTGATTTCCCTGATTTCCCTCATGTCCTATTTGGGCTCCAGGATCCCACCCAGGAGCCACAATACATTTAGCCTCCGTGTCTTCTGAGGCTTCTCTTGGCTGTGACCTGCCAAATACTGAGAAGTACTAAGATTCCGTACAGAATGTGTGCCTGTTGGGGTGGATCTCACATTTTCTCCTGATGAGACTAAAGTTATGGGCTTTGGGGCACAAAAGAATGGAGGCAAACTACCATTTTCATCATGTCACATCAAGGTCTACACTGTCAACACTGGCTATCACTGTTGATGTTGTCCTTGCTTCCCTGGCTGAGGCCGCACGTCTGGAAGCTTCCTCTGTTGTAAAGTTACGCCCCCACCCCCTTCCAGACAGCCGGTAGGGAGGGAAGGCAACAAGGTCAGGCCACACTCAGCGAGCCAGGAGTTATGTTCCAGCTCCAGGAGATTTGGATTATCTATATAAAAGCTTTAGGGTTCTTCTGCATGGAACGTCTGTTTCATCACGACCATTTACTTATTCAATTATTTACTGGCATCAGTATGGGCACAAGGCTGTTTATTTTGTGTTCTGCAAAGGAATCCAATGCTACTTTATGAACTTGGTGATTCCTGTTATTCCACCATCAGCCTTTGGGAGCTTGGTCCGCAGTCATTAGAGATTTCACTATCACTGCTTTTTTAATTCCAGTTTGTTTCTTTTCTCACTTTTTCACTTTCAGCCACTGCAAGAACCTCCAGGTTCATCTTCTATATTAAATAGTGATATTATTAACGAAGGCTCAGAGTTTGCTCAGGTTTTCTTTGTTTTTATGGGACGGCCTTTGTCCGACCCCCTGGGACCCGTGCTGCCTTAGGCAGAATGTCGTCTTTCTGTGTGTTTCCTTTTGCTTTCCTCATAAAGGCTCATCTCCAGGTGACCTTCACTGCGCTGCCTGCCATCACCCCTCAGGGAGGGTGATGTGTGCATCTGCATTACAATTATATTTTCTTGTCATAGTGCATATTCACTCTTGGAGCTCCCCAACCTCCAGATTTTTCTTAGTCTGTGTATGCTAAGATTCCCTTTCTGTGCTATAAAGTTCTAGGAGTCTGATAAATGTGTAACGCCATGCACCCACAACTGTAGTGTTACACAGAATTGTTTTCCTGCCTCCCCTTCACCTTCCCTTTCCACCACACGACTGCTATCACTGGCCATTTTGCCATGTTTGTATTTTTACCTATTCTCTAACGTCATGTACTTGGTATCATGCACCACGTAGCTTTTCCAGGCTGGCTTCTTGCACGCAGCAGTATGCATTTACGTTTCCCTTCCATCTTTCTGTGGCTTCATAACTCATTTATTTTTATCACTGAATCGCATCTCGATGTATACACATGTCACAATTTGTTTATCCAGTCGCCTATCGAAAGGCATCTTGATTATTTCCAGTTTTCGGTGGTCATGAAGAAAGTGTCAGAAAATACCCAAGAGCAGCTTTTGTGGAGACATACATTTTCAGGTCAGTCTGGTAAACGGTGAGGAGCGCTGAAGAATTGTGCACTGAGACTATGTCCTCCAGAGTGGCTGCACCATCCCCCGTTCCCACGGGCAGCGAGTGAGAGTCCCTGTCGTTCCCCACGGTCACCAAGGCTTGGTGTTGTCAGTGTTCAAATTGAAGTCATTCTAATAAGTGTGCAGCACTCTCTCGTGGTTTGAACGTGCAGTTGCCTAGTGGCTCATGACACGGACCGTCTTCTCATAAGCGTGTTTGTCATCTGTGTGTCGTCTACCGCGAGGTGTCTGTGCATGTCTTGTGCCCACCCTTCCTTTGTTGTAACTTAACCTAAACTTTACACCTGTTAACGACTCCCCCACTCTGCAAACACCATTCCAGTCTTTGACTGCATGAATGCGACTATTTTATACACCTCGTCCAGGTGGAGTCATGCAGCCCTTGTCTTTCTGTACTGGGTTATCTCACTTAGCGTAATGCTCCAGAGGGCCATCCATGCTGGCTTCTTTGGCAGAACGTCCTTCTTTTTTAAAGCTGGATGTTGCTTCACTGTCTTTGTGTTTGATTTCCTGCACTTTTCTGAATGTCGAATATGATGTGACCTGATGGTTTTGTTTTGTTTTGTTTTTGATACTTTCACGAGTGGCTAGCTGGGCATCACTACGTTAGGGCTGTGGACCATTCTTCTGTGAATCTCACCTAATTCCTTAACCATGTTTCTTTTCTTTCTTTCTTCTTTTTTTTTTTTTGTTTTTTGTTTTTTATTCACCCAAGACAAAGATGGCAGAACAGCGTTCTACAGTGTATAGGGTCTGGTATGTTGTAAATGCTAAATTTGTGATCATTATAGCCCTGATTCCCACTATTACCATTAGTGAATAAGTCAATGGCAGATTTGTAATTCGCCATTAATTGCTTTCAGGCAAAATAATTTTAGATCCATTTTACTTACAAATGTACGTGTTTGATGTTTTGATGCCCTGAGAATAACACAGTATCACTTTTGTCCAAAATACGTGACCTCATTCTAATCATGAGGCTGCTTGAAACAAATACAAATTGAAGGGTGTTCTCCCAAATAACTAGCCTGTGCTCTTGTAAAATGTCACGCTTACAACAGAAGACAGCAGAGTGTGCAGCAAAGATAGATTAAGGGGGATGAAAGTGTCATGGACACCGAATGCGATGTGTGCTCTGGGACGGATCACTGATGCTTTTTTTCTATGAAGACAATTATTGAGGAAATTGGCAAAATGTAATTAAGGTCTGTAATTAGAAAATAGTGTTACAGTAATGTTAATTTCCTGATGTAGCTCATTGTATAAGTCTGCAACTTACTCTTCGTGATTCACAAAAATAATACAGATGTATAGGAAGAACAACGATCAAGTGGACGGGGTAAGTGAACATAGTGACAATTGTGGGATCCAAGCAAAGGGGCCTGGGAGTTCTTGGTATTATTCTTGGAGCTTCCTGTGACTGATGTGATTTGAAAATAAATAATAATATAAAAATATACCGTAACACTGATGTGCTGTTGTCTTGAATTCTGAAATCAGCGATCTTCAGTTAATTACAGCTAGCGTGACGAGATTCTTCACACTCTGTAACCACCTTTTCCTTTTTTATATGAATACTGTTCACCTGTGAGTTTCTGAACATTTCATTTGCAAAAAAAAGAAGGAAGTTCTACAGCTTAATTTTTTCAATGAAAACAAATCCTCAAAAATTTTTCTGTTAAATTTGCCGACAATGAGATCGTGGTTCTTTATTTACAGAAAGAGTCAATAATTTTATTCTGTTTGATGAACTGTAAAACAGGTTGGCTTTGGTGAGAAGACAATTATTATTATTACTACTATTATTATTTGTAATATACAATGGCACCCTTGAACTCTGCATTTGTGAAATCTTTTTTGAGGCAAAGCCACAGACACTGGCACACAGACATCCTTTTCTGGACTTTGTGCCTCTCTCTCTTTCTCTCAACCGAAATACTTCCAGATTGCTGCTGTGGTTACGCCGTGCTGCCTCTTCCCTTGAGTGCCTTTGTCTGGGACAGGACAGCTCATCATGAAGACAGTATATTCCAAATTCCTGCATAAACACAAAAGGTGAAACTTACTGCCCTTTGGGCCAGTTGGAAATTTTTAAAAATAGATTTTTTCCCCTTGTATCTGATGACCTACAAGATTTGTATTAGTCAGGCAGGCTGAAGCTTCATAAGGGTAGAGCCAACTGCCTACAGTAGCTCAAGCTGAAAATTCACGGTTTGCTAACCCCCTAAATTACCTGGCACCCCGTGTTCCTGGTCTCCGCTACACATGGGAAAGAAGCAGACTTTAGAAAGGCAGTGTGGATTTCCAGCAATCTGAAAATGCAACAGAAACTGCTTTGAAAATCAGATTAATCCTTCAGATCATATCAACGTGCTGGCAAGCCCCAACTTTTCTGGGCTACAATGCAATTTTAAATGCATAAATAACGGTGCTGGAGACGGTCTTTATGTAAAGGATTTGCATTACGCTGCACGAGTAAGGAAGACAGATACGTACATCATACTTTACCATTGGGAGGATACAACTGTCTTTTCAAAGTGGCAAGTGAGTACTTAACAAACAAACCCGCGTTTAGTTTTCTGCGTCCGTTACTGAGGGGATTGCAGTGAAAATGTAGGTTGCTAATAAATCTGAGAAATTGCATTTAGTATAAAAAGTAAGGAATTTGGAACATGACTGAATCCCAGTTTTGTCACTTCCTGGCTACCTCACCTCGCATAGGTTACGTAACCTCTCTACCTACCATGTTGAACACATATTAAATGAAAATCCTATAAACACACACACATAAAACACTCCAAGATGAAAGTATCTTACACACCGGAGACAGTAACCCGGTGCCAATCAGTATCACCCAAACAAGGAAAGTACTGACCACCCCACCCCCGGAGCTTCCTGTTTTATGCGTTTCCAAAAACCATAAATAATGTTAAAAACTTTCAGATTTTACAGTGGAGCAGGACCGGGAGGAATAGGAGAGTGTAGATTTTCATTCCTCTGTTGGGCCGTAAAGATTCTTGATTAGGGACTATCACTGTGAAGGCTCTTCCTGTGGCTGCTGCCCCCCCCTGCCCCCCTCACCTGCTGAACAAGCAGCAGACCTAATTAGCTGGCGCCTGCCCCGCTGGCCCGGCCAGAAAGGCTCTCTCCCGAACTGGGACTTTTGAAATTCACTGCCATGCTTTGGGAACACTTCATCTCTGGAGCTGACAGGAGTGTGTGAGAAGATGCCAACAGATTAATAGCAGGAGGCAGCTGAAAGAAAACGAGCCTCGTGGCCACAGAGCATCGTTGAGAGCAAATCAGAATCAAGACAAAACACCTTTTTCTTGGCTGTAAGGGACAACTTGCTCTTAGGTTTTCTACCCATCTCATCTCTTTCACGGCGTTGAATGGATTTCATGGAAATGCTTTTCGTAAATAATTTTGAGTGGCAAGGTATCTACAGAGTCCCTCCTGTGTCCGGGAGCTTCCGGTTTCCTCAGTCCTTTGACCTGTTTCACTACAGCCTGCCTGCGAGGTCACTGGGACAGACCGGAGTAAACCAAGTTAAAAGGCTGAGCTGTGACCTCTGACAACGTGGAGAGTCATGTTCCATTTTACGGAAATCTGTCACCACGCGGATGACTGCAGTATTAATGCGGACACGGTGGCCACCATAGGAAGGTCTTTCAAACTTTCAAATGCAATTGGAACACTCGTTTTTATGTGGACCCATCCTGCTGGCATGTTAGAGGCTGGTTCCTTACACCTGTGTGCAGTAGCAGAACCCCCCGATGATTCCCCCGATGCAATTCACCCGATGATTTTAAGTAAACTACTATTTGCAATAGCTATACAAAAATATAAAACTTCCAGGCATAAATTTGAAAAACATGCCAGACTGTGCATTGAAAATTATGAAATCTGGCTAAAAACAGTGAAGCCTAAATATAGGTACTTATATACTACATGCTGGGTACAAAATGATAACTTCCTAAAGTTGTCTTTTCCCCAAACTGACATGTAGACTTCTTACAATTCCAATGTGAATTCAGCTCAGTCGAGTTTGTGTGTGCATATGTCCTGGTCTGCACACATGTGTTGGTGTGAAACTTGACAAGTTGTCCCTTAAATTTATATAGAAAGCCTAACATCAAGAGTAGCAAGATTTTCCAAAGGAGATGAATCCAATCCTGACCCAACTCCCTGAAAACTCCCGTAAAAATGCCCTGGGAACATCTTCATCGAGGCCAGCTCTAGACCCTCTTCCCTCCCCGCTGCGTGCGAGCTGGGATCTGGCTCCTGCTCTCCGCTGAGGGCAGCCCTGCCCTGCGGCCTGTGTCAAGGGTACATCTCCCACACGTGTCTGTAAGAGTCTGGTAGCCCCCAGACCTCGTCATGTCCACGCCGCAAAGTACCCACATCGCTCCGGTTCTCGTTTTCTTTCGTTCGAGAGCAGCATCCACTCTCCCTTTGAGCAAATGTCTGTCCTCCAGCCACATTATTGGGAAGAAAAATCCCTTCTCCTTTAAAAAACAATGTTCCACATTATTTTGAAGAAAAAATAATTCCTTTGTTCTCAACATCTTTTTGTACATAAAGGCCTAATATCTTTTTTCAAAGGTGCAAATCTAAAATATTTTATTCCGGGAGCATCCATTTTATTGTTTATCGGTGTTTGGCTCCTAACGTTCTGGAGAACATGATTTGAAATTGTCTAAAGTTGCCTAGAAAATGATAATTCAGAGGAATATTTCAATGTACATAAATTTTCTAGAATAACTGGGATATTTATAATTTGCCTCATACTATTTATCATCAGTTTTGCAGAGCATAACTTCTTCAATATCAGTTCTAATAAAGAACCTCAGAAGTAGAATACTAAGAGATAGTGTATTCTGGTGTTATTCTGTTACTTAATAAAAATATTTGTCTGTTGATGGACTCATTCTGGTGGTCCTGATGCAGGATAGTGTAAACAGGAGGAAGATGTAGGTGTAGATATCAGACTCAGAGGGAGGAGCCATGGAGACGCATTCCCGAAATCTCGTCCTGGAATCTAATGGAGGCATCATCCCAACACGGGCCTGGCTGGATTTCAGTGCTACTATGGGCCAGGGACTCCTTTCTACTTTCCTTTGGCCCCCATTTTGAGCTGAGCTGCTATCTTACACCTGCCCCCCCCCCCCCCGCCGGAGGAATGGGTGGGATGGGAAGATAACTTTGTCTCCAGTGTCACATTCAAAGGACAGAGACTGTGTGCCCCAAGAGCTGTACTTGACAGATTACAGCCAGAAGCCTCATCTGCCCTGAGACCTGGTTTTGATGATGAGATTTTGAATTTTGAGTGAATACTGTAATGGGATAAACTGCTGAGGAGGCCAACATACTTGCATGTGAGAAGGACGTGAATCACTGCGGGTGGAAGGTGGGCTATGGCAGGCGGACTTCAATATGGCGCCCACGATGCCCACCTCTTCGTGTTTACAACCTCATAGAATCTCGCCTCCTTGAGTCCGGAAGCAACGTGCAACTTGCTTTCAGCCAACAGAATATGACAAAGGTGATGGGATGTCATGGCCGTGATGACACTATTTTATTATTATTAATTTTTATTTATTTTTGAGAGAGAGAGATAGAGACAGAGTGTGAGCAGGGGAGGGGCAGAGGGAGAGGGAGACCCAGAATCTGAAGCAGGCTCCAGGCTCTGAGCTGTCAGCACGGAGCCCAATGCGGGGCTAGAACTCATGAACCTGATCACGACCTGAGCCGAAGGCAGACGCTCAACCGACTGAGCCACCCAGGCGCTCTGTTTTTAGATGGGACTCCATCTAAAAAGGCTTATCTTTCTGGCTTTGAAGAAGAAAGCAGCCATGAGTCCTATAGTCCCAAGGACATAAATTTTGCCGAAAAGACAGAGTAAACTTGGAAGGGGACCCTTTCCTGGTTGAGCTTAGATGAGAACCCCGTCGTGACTGACACCTTGATTGTGGTCTCGTGGAGGACTCAGTTGAGCTGTGTCAGGACTCCTGACCCAGAGAATCCGTACGATAGTAAATGCGTGTTGTTCTGGGCAACTACATTTGTGGTAATCTGTTACACAGCCCTGAACACTAATGCGATATCTGTGGTGGTGCTAGAGAGAATAATACTGTCCACAGTTTCTCACTTGAGCCTGGTGGACATTCATTGCCCACGGCTAACCACAGTTAAGAGGCACTATTTTGTTTCTGATAAGTTTTCTATATTCCTTGGAGAGAAATAAAGCGCTGTTCTGATTGATTTCTGGCCATGAGTTTGGGCTTAATATAAAGAATCTCCAGGAAGTCATTGAAGCAATCAACACATGCAAAATGGTGGCAAAAACACATTAGATTAACAGCTCATCCCCTCCAAGGATGCTATCAGAGAAAACAGCTGTAAACATGGCATAAATTCGATTCAAGTTAAGCACAGCAATCTAGTGCAGGCTATTGATCTTGTCCCTAATAAATTAGTGGGTGAATGCCTGGGTGGGCAGAACAAAGGTTGTTGAAAATTCCTTACCTATAAACACTCCTGAATGATTCCGAACCCTGTTTTCCCGACCTGATTTTATCAAATAGAGCTTAGGAACTAATTCCCAGCTATTCAGGCAAAGGTTTGGTGTTAAAAGAAAGCAGTGCTTTTAACACCAATTAATGCACGGTTTATAGGGTCCCATACGGCACACATATTGGTGGAAGAAATGCCTGGATTAAACCAGAGATGGGAGTAAGTGAAAGCAATAAGTAAGCAAGCCTTTGCCAAATGAAAATGTGTGTGTACTTGCTGAAATACTTCGAGGCAGGGACAAGATTGTAGAAATATAGGTGGGCTGCTGGTTTATTTATTATAAAAATAAATTTGGTCAACTATCATCAATGAAATGACCCGGTAGGTAAAAAAAAATACCTTCTGGTCTATACTAGGTTCTTCTAGAAAATGAACAAACACAGCTGTAAATAAAAGAACAATACATAAAGTTAGATGTACAACAGTACTTACTCTCCAAATGTGGCCTTCAGCAATTTATTGACTACTGAAAAAAACATATGACAGCATGAAGCCAGCAGGCCGCAGATAATAGACTATCTGGAAAGAGGATCCTTTATTCTACACACAGCAGTAGGTGATAAATGGCTCTAATGCCAGTGCTTACCATTTTCTTGTCTCCCCCAGCCCCGACCCAGCGTATCTGAGATCAGAGACTAATAGCCCCCCAGGAGGAGGTGTCTTGACACAGCCCTTTTCATGGGTGAGAACGGCACTAATCAAACAACCATCAGTAACTTCCAATGGGGCCAGGCTGAGACCTGTTGTTTGTCTACCAAACACTTGCTATTTCCAGCTAGAAACAGGGGAAAGGAACGTCGTGTAATTTTTTTTTTAATTTTTTAATGTTTATTTATTTGAGAGAGAGAGAGAGAGAGCAGAGGAGGGGAAGAGTGAGGGGGAGACATAGAATCCGAAGCAGGCTCCAGGCTTTGAGCTGTCAGCACAGAGCCTGACACAGGGCTGGAACTCACGAACCATGAGGTCATGACCTGAGCCGAAGTTAGGTTCTCAACCGACTGAGCCACCCAGGTGTCCCCGTTTTCTAGTTTCTTTTTTTTTTTTTTTAAATGTTTTTATTTATTTTTGAGACAGAGAGAGAGGGAGACACAGAATCCGAAGCAGCTCCAGGCTCTGAGCTGTCAACACAGAGCCCGACGTGGGGCTCGAACCCACAAACCGTGAGATCATGACCTGAGCCCAAGTAGGACACTCAACCAACCAAGCCACCCAGGTGCACCTTCGTCATTTCTTTGTGTAAAGGGGAGAGGGTTAATGATCCTGCAGTCAGAGTACAGCCAGAAGCCCCTGTAGTGTTAACTGTTCCTGTTCACAAGGACCCACACACAGTGACGTCTGTCCTAAGGGGGGCCGGGGCAAGTGGGAAACTTCTGAACTAGCTCACGGCAGGCTCATTAGAAAAGGAAGCCACATCACTCTTGATTCACAATGACACCGCATCGAGGGGACTTCCTTGTGTTCTAGGAGGCTCCGTGTGTGTCTGAGTATTTTACCCAAGCGGGTCCTAACGTCTCTTTGAGACGGTTGCCCACCAGTGCTCACCACCCCGTGCACGGCTTCCTCCCGCGCACATCTGCCTGGGGCCAGTGGGCACACCTGTGAGTGGGCTGGGGGGTAGGGCCATCCCTGAAGGTCATCCCGGTGGCCTGGAAAGTGCTCCCCGCCCCCTTGTTCAGAAAACACCTAAGGGTCATTGGAACTGGCTCCTGTGTGTTTGCTGGCCTTGGGGAGAGGAGTTTCTGGCCTGTTTCAGAAGGTAATGGCCAGAGCAGGGGGGGTGGGGCTTTCTCAAGAAGCTCTGTGGCCGTTGTTTGGAGGGAAGCTGTGAAGCCGTGTTGAGGAAGGGATTTTAGCGCCCTAATGAAGACGGATGGCAATTAAGGGCTCTTGAATCATTTAATAAAGAGAAGAGATTAAGGAAGGCTGGGACCCCTAGGAAATCAGTGAAGAGCGGCGAGGTGGTTAATTAGCGGCGCGGCCTGCACTTGGGTGGACCCGGGGAAGTGCGGCCCAGATTCGTTTTGGGGAACGATGGGCTCTTCATTACCTGCAGTGGGGAGTGATGCGGGCACACAGCCATCCGGTGCCAGGCTCCACCGCCGTCTCCCAGGCAAGGAGGGTCGACAAGACCAAGCCTCTTGTGGGCGGGAGCAAAGTCGGGGCCCCTTCCTCTGGCCCAGGATGGTGTGTGTGCAGGGCCATCCCCTCCCCAGAAGCTGGCTTGGCTGGGGCTCCACCGAGTCCTTCAGACCGTGATGACAAGGGGCGGCCAGCCCAGGTTGACTTCACCGGTAGCTTCCAGAAAAGCGCACACGGCACTGAGCCCGGAGGGGAGCACGTCAGAGTTTATGTACTGGGACACTCGTACCCAGAGAGAGGACAGAGCACCCCGGCAGGGACCCGAGGGACCCTGTAGCCGGGGTGTCGCCACTGCATCCCACACAGAGGTGGGCAGAGTGGGCCTGGCTGAGCGGAGAGGCCGCGGGCAGAAAACACAGCGCAGGCCTGGAGGTCACACCGTGGAGCGGGGCAGTGAGGACCCACCAATGAAAGTGTCCCGGGAGGGTCTCTCCCGCAGGCCGGGCCCATGGTGGGTGATCCGGTCACACTGCTGGCTTGCACAGAGCAGCAGGGACGGCCTGTGATCGGTGGCGCTTCACCGTCACAAGCCAAATCGAGCAAACAGTTACAATGACCAGCAAGGTTGGAATGGCAACCAGGGAGTTTCCACCCACAGAAGGTTATGAAGATTGTTTCTTTTGTCTTTTTAAACTTATTTATTTATTTACTTACTTACTTACTTTTGGTGGGGGAAATGGCAGATGGAGAGGGAGAGAGATAGAGCATCCCAAGCGGGCTGTCAGCACAAAGCCCGACACAGACATGGGGCTTAAACTCATGGACCGTGAGATCAGGACCTGAATCGAAATTAAGAGTCAGGCGGTTAACCGGCTGAGGCACACAGGTGCCCCGTTAAGAAGATTGCTAATAACATACAGTGTCCCTGGTGGCACCCTCCTCAGTCTGTACAATCAATATAATTAAAGGAGGGGCAATCGGGATGCTGAGGGCAGTCACCTTAATAAAAGGCATAGTCCTTTGCCATTTTCCAAGTGAACCCCAGTTTTCAGGCACAGAACCCACTGCCTGAAGGAGAGGTTAAGCTTTTGCAACTGCAAAATGAGCACTGTGACAATGTCATCAAATCCTTTCCGTGTCTTTGCCTGGGAGACGGTGCCCTGGGGAGCGGGACAGCCAAACATTTTGAGCACTGTTTTATGCAAATTCTTGTCACCCGTGGTACCTTTAGAACATTATAGAGTGGGGGCACCTCAAGGACATTTAGCAAAAGGAGCACTGACTCATGTCCAGCTTGCATTGGTCCCCACTGGGTCATATCCACCTGGTGGTCATTTCCCTGGCTCCCAAATGTGCTTGAAACAACTTCCACACCTGTGCCTTGACTTGTGGGGTGATGGATAGTAAATGTAAGAAGACCAAGTGGGAGCCTCTAGAACTTTCTTCTCCCGGTCAAAATACTGCATCAAAAATAGTGTTATTAGATGGTGGCTATACTCGCAGTCAGCATAGTGTAACGAATTTAGCGACTTCTCCAATCACTAGGTCATACACCTGAAACCAATGTAACATTGCATGTCAACTTTACTTCAATCAAAAAAAACAAAAAAACAAACAAAAAAAACCAGGATTATATCCTGGAGGGAGAGAGTAGAAAATTACTGCCACCACTAACAACTTAAAAGCTACATGTGTGATGGATGCCAAGATATCTCCATTTACTTCACCAGGATGGCCTCTGCAGAAACCCACACAGCACCTCGTAGGCATCTGAAAGCATGAGGTCACAGAGGTGGGTAACCAAGGGCGAGGGGCATCCAGAATGGAGAGTCGAGAAGGAGCAGAGCTGTAACCCTCAGAGCCATGACATTCAGGGGCCACAGTTCTTCCCATCGACCTCCCTCTTCCATACTTCCCCAGGAGAAGAGACCCACCTGAACCCTCAGGAATATCTCCAAGAATCCACACAGAGCCTGTGGCTTGTGCCCATGGTGGACGATGGCTATGTGCCCTGAAGAGCCCCCTTAAGGAACAGAACGTCATTACCCCCCACTGCTTAGAATGCATCCAGAAGACCTCCCTCAGCTGCTGCCCATTTCCAGGGACAGCCTGTGCCCCAGAACTGCCTTCCCAGCGTGGTTCAGACCCCTTCGGTCACGGTGGTCTGAGACTGGTCATGAGAAAGAGCGTTAGTCTCTCCCTTCAACTTGGAAAACTCTGGGTTTATGGGTTTATCTCGTCTCCAGATCCTCTGTTGGATGGGCTGAGGCTGCCCTTAAGACTGATTCACAGCTCATCCTTCCCTCTCCTCCTCATTTTCCCCCACAGAACTCAGTAGGTAACACCCTTCTGTGTGCAAACCTGTCTTAAGATCTGTTTTCCAACCTGTAGGTATATGATGTGCTGGAGGAGTTAGTCCAGTTCCTAAACGTAGTGATGGATTCCTGACCCATTTCCTGTCTCAAGTAATAGCACTTTCTTCATAAAGCACAGAAGTTAAGAAGATCTGAGTGATGGAGAAATCCTTGAGGCCTTGGTTTCAATGGACTGGCAAGGCTGAGAAGAATGTAGAGCTGTGTCTACATGAGTAGAAGCGTGTTCTTATTTATCCAAACCAGACTACAAGGTCAATGTGTCCAAACCAGACTACAAGGTCAATGTGTCCAAACCAGACTACAAGGTCAATGTGTCCAAACCAGACTACAAGGTCAATGTGTCCCTTCACCTAAACTGTTAATCCCCACTTGCCCGGGAGTTTAAGACACATTGTGGATCTACACCCCAAAGCAAGTTTATGACACACATAATTGTTTTAGAATAAACTCTTTCCAAAGAGTAACGTTAACTTTTTCCAAAGAATGACATTATCTCAGTCCCAGATAAATTTGTATGAATCAGGTGGACTGAAATATCAATTCTCATTCAAGCTGGATTTATATGTAACAGAAATATTTGTTATTATCATGAAGACTAAACTTTGACTCCCCCCACATGGTATTTTTTCCCTCGGTCCCAATTTTTCTTTCTTGATAGTACACCTTGCTTCTATTATTTTATAAAATATGGATGGCATCATTCATTTTAATTCTTAAAACATAGTTCAAGGGGCACGTGGGTGGCTCAGTTGGTCGAGCATTTGATTCTTGATTTCGGCTCAGGTCGTGATCTCACAGTTCATGGGATCAAGCCCCACATCAGGCTCTGCACTGACAGCACCAAGCGTGCTTGGGATTCTCTCTCTCTCTCTTCTCTCTGTGCCTTTCCTGCTTGCTCTTTCTTTCTCTCTCTCTTTAAATAAATAAAATGAAATTAAAAAATAAATAAATGCAACACAGTTCAATTTAGGGAGTACGGACTGAGCACCGACTAAACAGAATTAACAAAACTGGCCTTTTACTTCAAAAATTGTGAGATGAGATGTTAGTTGATGGGAATTTCAGGTTGTGTGTAACAAATTCTCATTTTCACCTCACTGCCTCTTTCCAAATATTCAGATGAGGGATCACAGGTGCATTTGGTTTCCATTCTTGGCAGCTTCCTGGTAGCATTTCATGGTGGCGGAGAGACTGGAATGTTGTTCCCACTGTACTTTCTAACAGGCACTTGCAAATCAGAGCTGCACCCAGAGCCCCAGAACTCATGCCAGATCTGTTTATTGCAACGTAAACCTCCCTGGGGGGTAAGGGGTTATCTCCAACACTAGCCATCGAGTGAGTCCTCAGATCACAGTTTGATTTGGTTTGATGTTGGAGGCCCTTACATCTCTAAGCTTTGTACACATTTAAAAAAATCGCAATTCAGATTTATTTATATATTTTCAAACAGAGCCGTTTAAGCACCCACTGCCTGCTCCATTCCAATCTCTGTGAGAGATTTAATTAATGCACATTAGCAGAGAAAAGCTTTAAAAATGGGCCATTTTCTAAAGACTGTGAAAAGCAATCTTATATTTCAGGTGATTTATTTCAATTTTATTTTAAATCATAATACTTACATTGGAAAGAAGAACGAAATAACTTATGTGCACATGTGTATCATTTTATTTCAGATAGTTCAAATACATTTAAACCTACAATATTAGCTATTTCCCTGGAGTTGAATCCTGAATGATCACAAATTTATGTTACAGCTATTTTACATGCATTTTTCTACTATCTTGTGCCTCACTTTCAATTTTGCACTGATCACAAAATTTCTGAAGCTTGAAAACTTCTGAGTTATATATATATCTTCCCCCCCCCCAATCTAGAATCACAATTTTTTGTTTAAAACATTTTTCAGCCAACAGAAAGAGAGGGAGAGAGAGAGAAAGCAAAGGAATGACAAAAACATCAATGATGATAAAAACTTCTTTCAGCCCCACTGCTTCTCGGTCACTGCCACATCGCTGTGCTCACCAAACTCCTAGTCTGAGTATTTCCCTCCAGTTGTTACAAAGCCATTCTGGTGAGATCGGTGCCCCACACTTCAAAAACTCGAGCTTTGTTAAAGCATCCAACGCCTACACTTTTAGGGAACTAAAGGTCCAATCTCCACTCTTATCCTTCCTGCTCATCAGTAATACTTTGCATAGTTGGTGATTCACTTCCTTTGTGAATGCTTCCCTCCCTGGCCTCCAGGAAACCACATCCCCTGGTTTTCCTTTGGATTCATGGAATGCCCCAGTTCATTCCCGGATTGCTTCTCTCTTCATTTCCTTGGCGATCACATCCAGAGGGAAGGAGGGATGATTGCTTCCTTTCATTAAACTTTCCAAAGATGGCCTGTTAACCTTATGAAATAGATATTATACTAGGCAGTGTTTAGAATGAAAAAGATATGTGCAAATTATTTCAGGCCACTTTGTCACTTGATATTAGAAACAGGAGAACAGAACATATGCAGAGACTAATTTCAAACTGTGCAGTGTTTTAGTGTAATTCGTCTGACCTGTATAATTAGCAGAATGGGAAGTGTTCCAGCCTGAGTCCATGGCAAGCAGATAGTTCATGCTAGATGATGAAGCATTCTTCTGGGCTTTAATCCTAAATAAAAATCTTTAGTGACAGAAGTCTCTAGGTTGATATAAAAGGCACATATTTAAGTCGAATTGGCCAAGGCAGGAAGATCATGAAAATGCCACAGAGTAAGTGGAGTTCACTTTTAAGGACCACATTTCTCTGGGAATCTATGTGTCATTCTACATGAGAAAGTTTGTCATCTGATGATGAATAAATAAATCATCACTATGTAGTGAATGAGTAGCTCTAGTGTGTTTTCAAATTTGCAGCACAACTGGGAGAGTATTGAACGAAGTCAGGTTTCACAAACACTCTACACGGGGCACTCATGCTCTCTTGGGGTGAAGGGGAACCGCCGATAAAGCTGAAACTGGGGGGCGCCTGGGTGGCTCAGTCGGTTAAGCATCTGACTTCAGCTCAGGTCACGATCTCGTGGTCCGTGAGTTCGAGCCCCGTGTCGGGCTCTGGGCTGATGGCTCAGAGCCTGGAGCCTGCTTCCGATTCTGTGTCTCCCTCTCTCTCTGCCCCTCCCCTGTTCATGCTCTGTCTCTCTCTGTCCCAAAAATAAATAAACATTAAAAAAAAAAAAAAAAAAAGCTGAAACTGGATGGGTCCTTGCCTGCAGGCATTACCGTATCAGCCTATCTCTGAAGGAAAACTTACAGTACTGGATAATATCATAGAACTCACTCAAAAATTTTAGAACTTGAAAAAGGAAGACTGAAAAGTGTCTCCAGATCAGTCAATATGTGCTTCAAATGAGCTGTAAGACGCCTGATTTTTGCACTTACTTTGTTTCCCAGTGAATGGCCCCGGAATGCCACCTACTTAAGTAAGGGGAAAGTCATGAATGAAAATATCAACTGCAAACCAGCAGCGCCATATGTTTAAATGTGTTATAAAGCTTTGAAATGGAAAGTTGCTGAAGAGCTGTCTGTATGGCCAGTCCTGATAATGAAAGAACTGTGACTCTACTTTCTACATATTTGTTTTAATTGTAAAGAAGGATACAAAGCCCTTCCAGGTGGAGCCCAGCCCTTTGTGTAATTCTCCATTTCCTCCCTCCTTGGAGATAATCTTCATGCTGATCCAGATAAGGCGTCCGGAACATGCTTCTGTGCCTGGGCTGCCTGTGTCTGTAACCGTAAGGGAAAGGTGATACACCTGTTGCAGACACACTCCTTGTACAAAGGGAATCCTACTGTACAGTATTTCTGCAATGTCGTGCTTTTCCTCAACATTTCACATGTGAAATGTATCCCTGTGTAGAGGGATGAATACACTCAGTTAGTTAATTCAAACGACTACTGTTGACATAAAAATCACACGGTTCCTTCTATTCTCCTGAAGGATATGGATCTCGTTTCCAATCATTCCTATTACAAACAAATCTAAAGCGCCATTTCTCAATTCTATTATGCCCATGTAAAATGTTCTCTAGGAACCTAGAATTTTCTAGAAACATTGAAGTGGATTTCCTATAGCGTCCAATTTAATATTGCTGCACGATGCTCTCCAAAGTAATTTCACCGTGGCACGTTACCGCTGGTTGACGGTAAAGAGCTCCTTTTCCCTGGTCCTTTGTGCTAACTCTCTCTATATCTCGTATTCTTTCTTGCAGATCTAATTAATAAGAAATGGACTGTCAGTTTTCTTAATTTGCATCTCTTTGATTACCACTGTGGTTTTAATTCCCAACGACTTCCAAACTCACAGGGGCCGGCCTTGCCATGGAGGGTTGTTGGGGTTTTAGCTTGAATATCTTCACGGCAAACCTATGCCACCACGAGACTATCGATTTCCAGCACCGCTGACGTACGTTACTGCTTCTAACATCAATTTTAAATCTGCTTTTGTACCTTTGGTCTTATCTTTTTCTTCATAAACAGTGCATGTTGATTCAGCCTGGTTCTCTGTGCTGCTTTGCTTCTGGTAGAACTATCCTCTCTCCATGCACCACAGGGCTGGTGGACGTCTTCAGCCACGAGTGAGTCTGGCACCATTCATTCAAGATCAGTGGTAGGAAGAACTTCTTCCTTTCCAAGCGTCTGGCCACCTTTCTAAGAGGAGGGCAAACAACACCTTCCTATGCTGAAGCCATTGGTATTTCTTCCTCTGTTTCACACAGGGCACAAGAGATCATTCTCCTAACGCAAAGGGTCCTGTTCTCACAGATGTACATTTAGAAGCCCCTGTTATTATTGGTTTACAACTGTAGAAGCAGAATGGCCAGACTCCCCAGTTGGTGGAGGAGGTCATCAAGGGGACGTGAAGCCTGGTTGACCCATGAGGTGGCTGTGAGTAATCGTAGCCTCCTCACTGCCTCCCCGTCCTTGGAATGTATGCTCTGCCCAAAAGTCACAGCCTTGAGAAAGGAAGGGGCTGCTGAGACTATCTGGACTGAATACCTGCCTGAGCCCAGTTACAGCCTCCATAGAAACTTTTAAGATTCTGGCGGTGGGCGTGGGGATCTGCTCATCTTGGAGCCACTCAAGACAGCCTCCCAAGTTCACTGGCTTATTACTCTTAGCACCCACCAATCCGAAACAGCTGCCTCTTTCTTCTGTCTTTCCCTGCCTTCCCTGTGCAGAGGCCAGTGTGGAAACCAACACCAGTGGGGCTCACGGTTCTCGTCGGTCACTTGGCACAAAAGTCGGCATCGTTTGATGTAATATGAGGCACGGGTGGGAAATGAAAGACACAGACTGCCCTGGAAAAACAACAACAACAACAACAACAACAACAAAAACCCTGTGAAATAGAGAGCCAGCTGGCACACTCCTGAGTGATGAAAGCCGACTGCCTCCAAATGGGAAATACACGATAAAGCAAGGGCCATTCCTTTCCTCCTTGTCCCTGCCAGGTGGTATCAGACTTGTGTGTACCCATTATGGTGGAATTCAGGGACACGAGAAACACTCCCCACCATTCCTAAGGGGCGGCTTTTTGTGCTCTAATTTTGTTTCTCTTGGACTTTTCATGAGTATTGATATTGGAAGATGGAGCAAAGCCAGACACAGCTAGTTAGTCTCCATCTGAAACTTAAAGCAAACAAGTGGGCACTATTAACTTGAATAATGTCAGCTTATCCCATGAAAAATTCCAAATTACTACTGAAAAGCCACACGCTTTCACGTTGAGAAATAATAATATGGCGGACAGGCGCAAAAATGATGAAGAGATACTGCCCATGTGCGAATCCCAGCCCCTAACCAGTCTTGTGACATAGAGCTCATTATTTAAGCTGCCATTACTTTGTTTCTTCTTCTATGCAAATAGAAGACTCCAACAGCCAGGTGCACTTCTATGCTTAATATAAGTGGTTTCTTTTCTAATCTAGAAATAGCTGAAGAGAGGTAACCTCAAGAGATACTTTTTGCTGCCTTTGAAAAAATGGTCATTTCTTGAATATGGATTAAGGTTAGACTGATATTAAAGTTTAGCAGAGAATACTAGTAATGAAAGAAAAAAATTGGATGATGTGATGAAAACCAGATCCTTTTTGAACCATTGCATTTCAGTAATGTCCCCATACTTAATTCTGAAAGGGTTTGTAAATTTAATGCTAAGACATTTTTCGTTCTCCTGGAATTATGAGTGTTTAGTCTTAAGTAGTGTGCAAAGATTTCAAGCTAATGGTTTCTTTTACTGGTTCTGAAGACCCATATTACAAAGTTTCACTGTGACCCTGGTTAACAGAATGAAGTATCTGAAAGAACAAAGAGTTTTATGGGGAAAAAAAAAGTTGAAAAGAAATAAATTCTCATTTTAGCTCTGTCATGATAAAAATGTTGGCCCTGAGCCTTTTCCCCTAAGATCTCAATTTACCTTTTATAAAATGAAAGTAGTCATAATATACAGAAAAACTTTCTACGTAGCAATTGTTAAGATCAAATGAGAAAACATACGATGAGATACTTAATGAACATGAATCACAGTGGAAATATGTTATCATTGTATTCCTTTTACTATGGTCTTAAATGCCCATTTGTAACGTAAAGCCCATATTCAGGACTTTCTACTTCAGTTTTTCAGGGTTTGGATTGGGTGACTGTCTCTTTTTTTTATTCAATTTTAACTTTTTTTTTTTCCTACATTTGACTACCTTTTTGGCTAAGTGACACATTTGTTTTGATTTTAATTAGAACTACAGTTTTACTTTGTATACAGATATTCCTGGGAGTATGAATTCCAGGCATGATCAATTAACCTTAAAAAAAATCACCAAATAAGGTTTAATCGATGAATCTCCAAAAGATGAAATATGCATCAAATTAAATCACTCAAAATTATATTTAGAAAATGTAATGAAAACATGTTTATTTAGGTGTGTGGCTTATGTAAACTCTTGTTTCTAGATGATACACTTTATCCCTGGGAAAATTATGAAGGACACTGCTTATAAAATAATTACCACAGGTTTTAAACCTTTAATTGTTGAAATGTCTTTACCACCAAATGCACTATGATCAATTAAGTTTTGCATTTCATAAGTTCTCTTCAAAAAAATATTAGAAATAAAAATTTGCATTTTATGTTTATTTAAGAGGAAACATGGCCATAAAGTCCTTTCTACTCAACAGCAGATCAGTGGCCTAAGAGTCTGAACTACTAGAAGCTTAAGAAATAAAGCTTTTCTTTTATTTTTCTTTTCTTTTTTCTCTTTTGGTCTGTTCTTTGTCTTTTTTACTTCAACCTACCAAGTAGCACTTATTTGTATATATATATATATATATATATATATATATATATTATCCTTGTGTTAAATTTTGTTAAACCAAGATAAGCAATTTTAAACTTCAAGTATTCTTAATTAGTCATTATTTTGAGGAATAAATGGATGTCTTTTATTTTGAAATTTCATAAGTCAGAATTTTAGGCTGATGTTAATTTTGTTCTTCCCTCTTCCCCTTACATACCTAGATAGTTCACATTGTTATTTATTAATCCAATCTGTTTTTAGTGAATAAACATATTTTTTGCAGAGACTTCCCTGCCGCATAGCCCAGCTGATGACCATGAAATTTAGGAAATGTGTATACATCTCGCTGATCAGAGAAAGAAAGGAGCAATGGCAGGAAAGAAGAAAGAAAACATGTCTTTTCCCCCCAAATGGCTGAGTAACTGTGAGTAACAAGGTCAAATAAAGGACGGATGAACAGAGGTTAAGGGAAAAGGTGCCACAGTCAGGGGCAGGTGGAGGCAGACAGACCGGGTACCCAAGATCTTCTTGTTTAAGGCAGGACTCCCCAACACCCTCATCTGATTGGAGCCAGGGTCACCCATTTGTCTACTCCATTCCCAAATGGTTTTCATGAAAAATGAATAAAAGTTCAGGAAATTCAAACATGCTTAGAGCTAGAAAGCAAGCCTTAATATACATAGGGACCAACCTTGCTTTCAATTCACTTAGGATCCTGTGAACTTTTCAGCTACCAGAGATGGAATACTCCTGACAGCTGAGGTTATAATACAGCAAAAGGAAATTTGAATTGAATACTGTGTTAGAGTCTAAAACTTTATGTTTAATACATCTTATCTTGAAAAAAAAAAAGATAAACAATGGCTGGCATTTTTTGAGATAAAGGCAGGTCCAGCCAGAGGGACAGGAAGACAGTTAACCTGGGTTAGCAGTTTTGCGACAAAACGTGCCCAATGGCGAACCTGTAGAATCTGCCGTGGGCGTGAATGCCATCTTCTGCATACGAGCGAAATGAACTCATCTCAGTGTAAACCAGAGATCAGCTTTTGGATTCGTGCAAGAAGTGTGATACGTGTGGTCTGTGTAATTTCTCTGACTTGGGCTCACTACGAACAAAAGTGGGAGAAAAGAAGTCCCTTCTGAACCATGAAAGTAGCTATTTATACAGCATTGGAAAGTCACTTCATCTGCTTGGACTCAGATGCCTTATCTGCAAAATGAGAGGGTTTGGGGCCAAATGCCCAACTATCTCTATTACCTAAGATCAGAAGTGAATACAACTGGCTACTTTGAAGAATGATATTTAATAATGCAGAAGCTAATTATGCAACATTAGAATAGTTGCAGAAACAACATAATATATGTCGTGCCTTGGTTTTGGCTTTGCTAACTCTTTCTTCCGAGAAAAGATTATTGCAATAAATCTAAATAAATATTATTCAGTATTAAAACTTAAATAACTGTTGCTTTGAATTTAAGGTTTTTTTTTTAATATGTTCACCAATGCAAGAAAACCTTTAAGGAGCTGAAAGTGCCTGAATACAGGGAAAGAGTGGAGGCCTTCGCATGTAATACCTCTGCTCTCACGGGTAATGGGTCTGTGAGGCCATTTCTCCCAGATGCAAAGCAATTCAGAAAAGAAGATGTTTATTCCAAAAATGTAGCTTTACTATATTCTTTAGTGCTACGGCTGTATATTGAGTATATCATTAAATGACTATATTTACATGAATGCAACAATCCAGAAGAAGGCATAGCCTGATGGAAATCACCACCACAAGACTGTACATAGAAGAATGCCATGGAAGAAATGGAACGATCATCAAGGCAATCACACTTCCTGAATTTTTGAGCCCCAGAACAAGTGGCACTATGCAAGGGGGGGAGGGGTCGAGAGGGAAGACTTACCATTTGTCCAGAACCTACTCTGGCCCATCGGCTTCTCTCTACCTCACTCTCTAGATTTGCACTGTTAATACAATAGTGTTGCGAAATTTTCACAGATAAAAAATGTATGAGGGTCAGAGACTTAATAGGGCCTCGTAATGCCGGGATGTGCCAAAGATTCTAATCCATATCATCCTTCTGTAAGTCAGGGATGCGTGTGGGGACATCTGGGGTCATCATTGAAAAGAATGAACACACAAGGGTGTCCATCTAACTGGACAACAGAGCGGGAAAATGGAATAGTAAAAAAAATAAATAAATAATCCAGGACAAGGGGAGAAAAGAGTAACGGGAACATAGAAAACATGGAAGAAATAGAACACAGACGTGAAATGGTTGCTATAAATCCAAACGCATGAGCACATTTGCTAAATTTAAATAAATGGAAGCTTCCAGTTAAAAGGTGGTGATTCTGTTTGAATCAAGCCTGGGAGGCTGCTCCTGGGCCCCTCCTGCTCCCAGGTGGTGGGACTCCTTGGTGGGCTATGGAGGCCACGGGTCTGATGTGGAGGGCGTCCCTGGGATGGAACCAGTGAGGTCTTTGATGAAATTGAGTCACGAAGCTGAAACCACTGAATTGGCAAATGGGACACTGGCCCCCAGGCAGGGGACCAGTTGCAGGGTGGAGGTCAGCGTGAGCACAGGCCTCTGAGCTGTGAATGTGGCCCTGAAGGACACAAGGGGCACAGCAGAAGCACCGTGTTCCCTGCGAGATGGCCTCTGTCGCTTCCTCCCACCACATGCCTCGCCTCTGGTTGTGATCTTGGGGGACCTTGTCTCTACGCAGGACGTCAGCAAGGAGGCCCGGCCAGAGCAGACTGGGGCCGGGAGGGAACCACGGGCCACAGGGGTCGTGACTCTGAAGACCACAGCACCGGAATGGTGAGCTATCTGGACACCTTTTTCTGCAGGTGTGGTTTATGTCAGCTTTTAACAGACAAGATAATGATTGTGGGGGGCGGGGTTGTCAAAAATACCTACATGGTCTACACGGAAGCCATATGCATCTAGGCATACGGGATGGCTGAAAGAGGACAGGAAGAAGTTGTGATAGGCGCCCGCCAGTACGAGACCAGCTGATGTGCCTATAAGATTATCAGACAAACTGGAATTGAAGTCAGGAAGTGTTACCAGACACGTTATGATGAAAGGTTGACATAACAATTCAGATTGTCTTTGCAGCTAATGGTATAGCTTCAAAATATATAAAATGTAGAAAGCCAATATGACAAAGAACTTTTCAGAAAGCACATCAAAAATCCCTAGAGAAGCAAGAGGAGGAATTGAATCCCACAACAAAAAAGAAATTTTATAAAAGAAGCTCTCCAATAAGACAATGAAGAGCTCTTAGAAAGTCAGCTGTAACTACTGCTGAATATCTATGGGCACATCGAAAAATGTAAATGAGGACATTTCTCAGTAGTATTAAGAACTGTTGGGGGGCGCCTGGGTGGCGCAGTCGGTTAAGCGTCCGACTTCAGCCAGGTCACGATCTCGCGGTCCGTGAGTTCGAGCCCCGCGTCGGGCTCTGGGCTGATGGCTCGGAGCCTGGAGCCTGTTTCCGCTTCTGTGTCTCCCTCTCTCTCTGCCCCTCCCCGTTCATGCTCTGTCTCTCTCTCTGTCCCAAAAAAATAAATAAAAAACGTTGGAAAAAAAAAAATTAAAAAAAAAGAACTGTTGGAATGATAGCTACTAGGAAGGAAAATTTAAGACATGCAGAGACCAATCCAGGGGACCCAATATCCAATTTACAGGAATTCCAGAAAGACAGATCCAAGAAAGAGTCTAGGCAAGTTTCCAATTATTATTGACATCAGAGAACATTTCTTAACACTAAAATACTTCATTTTCCAAGCTGATGTTGCACACCCCATAATCTATTAGGATGAACGAATAAAGACTTAATCTGAAATTAGGAGAATACTTGAAAACCTTCAAACAGAGAAGAATACGATTGTTCAAATAGCAAAAACCAGAACAGCCTCAGACTTCCCACAGTGGTCCTGGAAGCTGGGAGATAACAAAGTAATGCCTTCAAAATGTAAAAGGGGGTGCTTTTCCCATTCAGAGTTTCTACCCAGGCAAATCATCAATCAGTTGTGCAGGTAGAAGAAGGGTATTTTAAGATGCGGGAGTTCTCAGAAAATGTATCTCCCACGGATCCTTTCTCTTGTAATGACTAGGAACCACGTTATGGTAAACGTGGAGGTGAGTCACGAGAAGAAAGGCAAGTCCAGGAAACAGTGCTCCACACGGAGGACATCCGAGTCCCGAGATGGACCAGTTAGGGCCGGAAGGGTCTCTGAAGCCCCCGGAAGGGTGCATTGCAGCAGGAAGGAGCCCCAGAGACAGAGGCTTTTGTGTTTGGCCGCACTTGGAGTGACTTCTCAGTGGAGAGCTGGGAAGGGATGCTGGAAACAGGCAGAGGGGAAAAAGGGAAGGAAATTCTGTGAACTCCAGGAAAAACAAAAGATTTGTAACCACAGAAAAAGGAACAAGATGGGGGCTCCTGGGTGGCTCAGTCGGTTAAGCCTCCAGCTTCGGTTCAGGTCATGGTCTCTCAGTTGGTGAGTTCGAGCCCCATGTCGGGCTCTGTGCTGACAGCTCAGAGCCCGGAGCCTGCTTTGGATTCTGTGTCTCCTCTCTCTCTCTGCCCCTCCCCTGCTCGCACACTGTTTCTCTCTCAAATATAAATAAACATTAAAAACAAATTAAAAGGGAAAGGAAGGAGATGTAATCGCAACATACTGCCAGGTGAGTGGTGAAAACCAGTCACAAGGACCACATCAGTTGTAGTGAGTGTGAATTTCAGCGGCCACCCTGTTTCCATGGATTTGAATGATGGAGACGTGAGCAGGGAGGGAGGAGTATGAGGTAAACCACCTTTTCTGTGAGAAGAATGGAAAAATGAAATGGTCGATGGGGATACATTGCAGAAACAAATACTCAGTGTAAAGCATCCTTGTCCGAGAGGAGACAGGCTCAGATGTGCTGAGTGCCCCGCGGGAACCCCACCGTGCCCTTTGCCTCTTTAATGCCTCTGCTCCTTGCTCCCTGGGACGGCAGCAACAGAGCCACAGACCCCACCTTAAACAGAAGAATTCACTGTCTCATATCCTGGAGGTGGGGAGGCGGAGATCCCACCTGGACAGGGTTGGGGCCTCTCTCCTGGACCTGTAGATGCTGACCTGTCCCGTGTCCTCACGTGGCCAGCCGTGTGTGTGTGTGTGTGTGTGTGTGTGTGTGTGTGAGTCCTGATCTCCTATTCTCATGAGGACACCAGTCAGATTGGATTAGGATCCACCCAGTGACCTCAATTCTGCCTTAACTGCCTCTTCAAAGACCCTGTCTCCAAATACAGTCACTTCTGAAATCCTGGGATTAGGACTTCCACATGTGACTTTGGGGGGACACAATTCAGCCTGTGCACAACTTTAATGAAGTAAAAATATGAATTAGAGTAGATGCATAGCAAGTGTATGTACTTACTAAAACACATCAAGTTAGACTCTTAAGTGCATGTAATGCATTGTTTGGAAGACATACTTCAGTAAAATTGATTTTAAGAGAATGTGCATGAGGGATTTGGAGTAAATTGTATTTGAACTAAGTGCTTTTTAAAAATTTTTTAATGTTTATTTTTTTTGAGAGACAGGGCATGAGCAGAGGAGGGGCCGAGAGATGGGGAGACACAGAATCCTTAGCAGGCTCCAGGCTCTGAGCTGTCAGCACAGAGCCCGAGGTGGGGCTTGAACCCACAAACCATGAGATCATGACCTGAGCCGAAGTTGGATTCTTAACCAACTGAGCCACCCAGTTTCCTCCTGAACAAAGTGCTATTTAAGCAGCTTTTAGAGATACCTCCTTTTAGGGTTGTCCCTGTTTAAATTATCTAGACTAAGAAAGTTAACTCTATATTCTGGGTTAAATAACCAAAATTTTAAGGACCCTGTTTATCCCTTTTTATTCATCCCTGGTTTACCAGGCACACGTGCACGTGCACACACACACACACACACACACACACTCTGAGTAGAAAGGAAGGAGAAACACACCGTTGTGAGTTTATCACCTGGAAAGTCCATCCCCAAGGAGACAGACAGATGGAAAGAGTCCTGGCGGCGGCTGGGGCAGCCCCTCCTCGCCAGTCCTGACCCATCCATTACCTGCCACACACCCATCCCTACCAGTCACTGTCACTGTCTCCCAGAACGAGTCACAGAAAAAATGGGATGAGTCTCCTTCTCCCTCTCCATCAAGCATCAGTGATTGGGGTCACATCAGTTATGATTCTTTGGAGTGTCCTTTTCATATTTCCTGCTTTCTAACTTCTCTCCTGGGATAATAGCCTAAAACGTAAACTCCGCGCAGCTCCCTCCAGATCACCCCTTGGGCAACACAGTATCGCCATGTGGTATTAAAAATATGACAGGTTTCACTTATCAAAAATGCGTCTTAACAATGTTGATGGCCTGAAGTGAGGAAACAGCATCAACACTGACACCCAAGTTCAGCCTCTACACTGACGTACCCTGCAGCCTCTGTGAGTCTGGCTTTTTTCAACTGGAAAGTAAGTAATGAAAGAGTGTGTGGCTACAGGAGCTCAGTGCCAGAAGAACAAATGTCAGAGCGTGTTCTTTTTCCTAGCCTAGTCATATTGAGTGAACTTGAACCAGTGCTCCGACATTCGTTTAAGTGTGTTTCTACACCAGCCAGGAGAAGAAGGTGTATAACAGATCCGGTACAGGTCTGTTCACCGAGGCGCCACTGAGGAAGGGCTTTGAGACAAATGTACTCTCCCAACTTAATCCTTTACTAATGTTGATTGAAGAAGTTACAGCTTTGAGTATCTACTGTCTGGTAAGTTCAAGAAACATCCATCAAAAACCCATGGAATGGCTATATTTGGTTACAGTTATTTTACTCATCTTATAAAAGAATATTCATTGGCCGTTGGCTGTTTGGAAAGCACTGTGTTCGACATTTGAGACGCAACAGGGATACTAAGGTCTCTTTAACCTTATATACATTCTAATTAACAACATCCTTACATACATGTGACACGATCATAAGGCAAAAAAAAAAAAATGAAACTGGCAAATATCAGGATAGGAACACAGACAACATGCCAGGAAGCCTTCACATAGTGAGTGACACTCTCTATTTGTATGACCAACAACTGAAATGGTTCACAATTCCGGGACTGAGTCCTCAGCTCGTGTGGGCTCGGGCACGTTCAGAAACGACCCAGGCCAAGCTCTGTAAACACATCCGTGTGCACGAACACGCTGACTTCATCTAAAGAAACAGGGACGCTTTGGTCTTCCCACTCGCCAAAAGCTAGTTACTATTTCCTTTGGAGGCGTTCAATCAAATCTGCTAGAGGGGGGAACATATTTTTTTCCTTTTTCTTTTTTCCATTTAGAAAAATGACCACCAAAGCTCTCTGGACAATGCACTTTGTGACGTGTGTTAAATGAGGTCGGTGAATTGGCAGGTGCCCACTCTGCATGTGGCAGGGACGTGGCTGAGTCAGCAGGGGCCCCCCTGCATTGAGGACCCTCATTTGCACAGCAGCCAGGGCCTCCGTGAGGAGCATATCTCCCTGAGAAACCGTGTCGTCACAGTCGAGACGCCTGTCTGGTGTGCCTGGTGCCTCCTTTCTATTCGTTCACTGAAAGTGACAGGAGGGCAGCTGAGGACTTCCCGTCTCGTGCACGGAGCAGGTGATGGGGGCTAATTGGGCAGACAGTCACGTGATCCCCGGCTTGTAACGCCATTCAGCAGGGCCAGCCGCCTGGAAATTGTGCATGAGGCTCCTGCGTGCCACTGCAGTCTAAGGATCTGTGGGGCTCGTCCCTTCTGGAGGTGACCCGTCCCGCCCTGAACTCCACAACCTGTTTCTCAGGTGGTTCTTGCTCTTACCGTGGCATTTCCTGTGGCACAAAAGGAGAAAGAAATGGCCGCTTCAAGAAGGTACTATAAGCTGTGTTCCTAGAAGAAAGACCTTAGGTCTGTGAGGTGCTCTTCCTATAACAGCAAAGACCGTCGGGACCCTGCCCCCCACGTCCATGCGTCTCCGTGAAAGGCAGGTGCTTCCACGCTTTTCCATCTCCCTCTGTCACCATGGCTCCTAGTTCCCATTTATGTTCCTTCATGCTCCACCCATGTTACTACCCACATCCCGCCTTCTGGACACGTGCTTTTCTCCAGCTAGCAGTGTCTGTGCTTTGACGTGTAACTGATCCACCATCCTGACTTTTCCATTGCTGCACTTTTCCCATTATTACGACCAATACCAGGGACGCTCAAAGGGTGAGCATACAAACACAGAGGAGGGCCAGATGGGGTGTCTCTCCCAAATGTAATTGTAATATTTAACATCCGAATACACAACTGTTGTGTATTGCTTCAAATAAATGTCAAGTCAATTTGTGCAAACATTACAAATTCCAGTGTACAGAAAGGGAAACGAAAATAGAAACATTTTAAGATTTTTATCCAAGAATGATGTCATTGGAAAGGGCAGACCCAAAATATCAACTTACGGCTCCCAGTTGTAAAGCTTTCTTGGATTGTGGCATTCTGGCAACCAACTTGAGGGATTCATTTCTCTAAGGATAGAGTTATTGTATGATCACATGTAAAATAAATATTAAGTGCCAAAAGAAATGCTAATCAGCCAATTAAGGAGCAAGTTATTCATAGATCTGTTATAGTTTCCAAACTTTGGGGCACTTACAATGTTTAGATATTACAAGATTTACTTTACATTCTTAAATAAGGACTTTTGGAATGTAGCAAATGGTGTAAATTATTTTATAAGGTAGAAGAAATATCTTACAACTGAATCAAAACATATGTTTTATACTCTAAGTTATCAGGAAAGAAATCTAGGGGCGCCTGGGTGGCTCAGTCGGTTAAGCGTCTGACTTCGGCTCAGGTCATGATCTCACCGTCTGTGAGTTCGAGCCCCATATCGGGCTCTGTGCTGACATTTCAGAGCCTGGAGCCTGCTTCAGATTCTGGGTCTCCCTCTCTCTGACCCTCCCCCATTCATGCTCTGTCTCTCTCTGTCTCAAAAATAAAAATAAACATTAAAAAATTTTTTTTAAAAAGGAAAGAAATCTAATATATTAGAAAGAATATTTTATTCTGTAGAATTTTTTTTAATTACAAAACGTTTTGAAATACGCATTTTAAATTAGAAGATTTTTAATGTTACAGAAAAAATGCAAAAGTAATACCGAGCATTCTTACCTACGAAACACTTTATTTCTTCTGTTAATACCGTCCTATGTGAGTACGGTACGTTTGTTACAACGAATGGACCGCTGTTGGTATACTGTGATTATCTAAAGCCTCTGATTTATTCAGATTTCCTTAGCTTTTACCTAGACTCCTTTTTTCTGTTCTGGGGTCCCATGTAGGACACCACATTACATTTAGTCTCTACATCTCCTTCAGCTCCTTTTGGCTGCTACAATTTCTCAGACTCTCCTTGTTTTTGATGGCCTTGACAGTTTCAAACAGGACTGGTATTTCATAGAATGTTCCTCATTTGTGGTTTCCGGGATGTTTTCTTGTGATTAGAGCAGGGTAAGGAGTTCCTGGGCCCAGAGCCACAGAAGTAAGCACCATTCTCATCAAAGCACATCAGAGTATATACGGTCACACTCATCTGTCGTGGCTGGCGACACTGATCCCCTGGCTGCGGTGGTTTCCTGCCAGGTGTCTCCACTGTAAAGTTACTCTATTTTCCCCTTTCCTACACTTACTGAGTGGGCAGTAATAATTCATCCCGAGGGTGGAATTTCCACACAAAGTATTCAAAATTAATCTGCATGGGATATCTATGTAACCCCATGTGTTTATTCGGTTAACAATTAATTTATACCCGTGTGGACTCATGGATGTATACAGTTGGCCATGGGCAGCTCCTTCAGTTGACTCCTGAGTCCCTTTGACGTACCGTGTTATTGTGATCATTATTATTATTTGTTTGGCCTTTGGTGGGTGCTGGGAGGGCTTGTTGTTACTGGACTGTTGTAGTTTTGGGCTCTGTCTGCTGACAGAACAAGGAAATACATCTATGTGTGCTAAATTGTGTTTATGCACATGCCTATGAATATTTCTGTATGTAACCCTCTGTGTCTATATTAAGCTGTATGTGAGTTCATGTGACACCTCCACCAGGAATCCATCACCGCCTGGATCGTTCTACCCTCCTCCCTGCTCATCTGTCACCTGCCTCCCCAACAATGAGGAACGTGGCTCCCACCATCCACCATCTAGGCACAGAATTCTTCATTTCCAATGTACATGCACAGTGATGTCAGAGCACTTAACACACAGCCCTACGCAAAGCCTCCTTAACAACTAGAGTACAGCGTTCAGGTGCACTTTCTTTTCTTTTGGGTCTTATGGTCTCCACCCCAAAGTTGCTTGGGGCAGCAAATGTTCCCGGTCCCTCTTAAGAGAGGGTCTTTTATATTCATTGTCATTCAGTTAGAATGTTTTTGTCACATTCTGTATTCCATTCTGGGATTCCCCCAACCTCCTAAATTTTTTTTTTCTTTAGTGGACATTAAGGTTCATTCTGGGTGCTGATAGGGTCTATGGATTTTGAAACACGCATAATGTCACGTATCCACCATTACGGTATCATACAGAATTGCTTTTGTGCCTTAAAACGTCCACTCTCTTCACCTGTTCAACTGTCCCCTTTCCCCAAACCCCTGGCAAGCTTTTTACCTTTTTAAATCTTTTTTTTTTCAATATTCTTATAATATCCATAGTTTTGCTTTTCCAAAATGTCATAATTGAAATCATAGGGTTTGTTGTCTTATCGGACTGGCTTCTGTCACTTAGTAATAGAGGAGTCATTCGTGTCTCATTATGGTTTGATACCTTGTTTCTTTTTATTGTTGAATAACACCCACTGTATGGATGTATTACAATTTCATTACTCATTCACCTATTTTAGAACATCTCGATCTGCTTCCACTTTGTGGAGGTACTGAATGAAGTTTCTGAAAATAAGTTTACGTGTGAACCAAGTCTTCGGCAGTTGGGTAAATGCCTAGGAACTCAATCAGCAGATTGATTTAAGAAACCGGTGAGCCTGTCGCGGGAGGAACAGTGTCACCCTGCCGTCCCGGCTGCCAAGCACAGACTTCGTGTTGTTCCACCGCACCCCAGCTTCCTCTGGAAGGTGTGTGGCAATATCTCATGGTTATTTGCCATTCTCTCATGGCAAGTGATGTCGAACATCTTCTCATGTGCTTATTTGCATTATCATGTTGTCTCTAGTGAGGTGTCTGATCAGATCTTTTGTCCATTTTTTTTTTTCTTTTACTGGATTGGTTTCTTATTAGTGATTTAAAATTTGTTTTGGTACACTTGTAAACAAGTACTGTAGCAGATATATATGTGTTTTGCAGATGTGTTTCCCAATCTTGGCTTATCTTTTTATTCTCTTAACAGTGTCTTTCATGAGCAATTGTTTTTAATTTTAGTCAAGTCTGTCTGCTCTGTTTGTACTGACAAAATCACTCCTCTGATACCGTATCTGAAAGCACATAACCAAGGGTGCCTGGGGGGTTCGGTTGGTTGAGCATCCGAGTCTCGATTTTGGCACAGGTCGTGATCTCAGGGTCATGGGATCGAGCCCCACATCGGGCTTTGTGCTGAGCTTGGAGTCTGCTTGTGATACTCTCTGTCCCTCTGCCCCTCACCCCCTGTTGGTCCTCTTTCTCTATCTAAATAATAATAATAAATTAAATAAATGAATAAATAAATACAATAAATAAAAAATAAAAACATATAACCAACACAATGCCACCTAATTCCCCCCTGTGTGTTTTTCTAGCAGTTTTATAATTGTTCCTCATACATTGAGAGCTAAGCTCCATTTTGAGTTAATTTCTTTGAAATTGTAAGATCTGGGTCCAAGGTCACTTTTTTCTTCATAGGGATGCCCTCTTGTGCAGGCACCATTAAAAATGAAACAAAAACAAACAAACTTCATATTTTCGATGCTTATCCTGTAGATGCATAAGCCTTGTTGTTGTTATTGCTGTTTTTATCCACTCCTATCATCTCCGTCATTGGTATATTTAAACCATTCACATTTAAGGTGATCACTGACTTGGTGGATTAATATGCCAATGAAGACATAGAATCCTCAGTCCATTCCTCCCACCCTCTGAGACAGGGTCTCACTCACTTCACTTATCCATATGCTATAATCAGTTTTGCTTACTTATACAATTACCTTTTATACCAATAACAAATAGGAAAGCACAGTGTTTAATTTTATTCTCACTAACTCTCTCTTTGATGCTCTTTTTTCATGTAGATCTGAATTTCTGACCTGTATGATTTTGCTTCTGGCTGAATAACTGTTTTTAACAATTCTTACAGAACAGATCTGTGGCAATAACTCCCTTATATTGACTTTGTCTTGGAAAGTGTTTATTTCTCCTTCACTTTTACTGGATGATTTTGTCAAATACGGGAATTCTCGGTTGATGGTTTTCTTTTTTTTTTTTTAACATCTCACTCCACCTTCTACTTGCTCCCATGGTTTCTGAGGACAAGTTGGCCATACTTCTAACCCTTGGTCATTTACAGCAAAAGTTGTCCGTAGACTGTCCATAGCTGTACCTTCTCCAGAACTCCATGTAGTTGACACCTTACTGTACGGAGCCTTTCCAGATTGGCTTTGTTCACTTTGTAATACGCATTTAAGGTTCCTCAATGTCTTTTCATGGCTTGATAGATAGATGATTTCTTTTCAGCACTGGATAATATTCCACTGTTTGGACAATGCTTTACTTATGCACTCACCTACTGAAGGACTCTCTCTCTCTTTCTGGTTTTGTATTGTGGAAAATTTCCTCAGCACTAAATTCTAATTAATTAATTTTCTCCTTAACTGATGAATTTGCTATTTAACTTCTCTGCGTCAATGATTATATTTTTTTCACTAAAAATTCAATTTGGTTGTTGTATAAATCCTTTTTTTATAATATCCAAGTTAGCTCATTATTTCTTATTTTAATTCATTATATTAATTTAAATCAATTATCTCTCTTATGTTAGTTTCCTATTTCAGATATTTAAGCTTTTATTAAATTTCTTTTTTTCATATGGTGGATTTAATCCTGGTGGCTCGTTTCCTCACGTAACTTCAAAATTTTACCATGGGTTTATCTTGTCAATCATTTTCTGCACACTGGGTTATTTCCTTGCCCTTTGGACAGTAAAGGTGTTATGCTAAAATTAGTTTTTTGAATGAACCACTCTGAGGATGGGAGGATATTGATAATTAGAGGCGATACACGTGTAGGGGTCAGGGGAGAATGAGAAATCTCTGTACTTTCCACTCAATTTTACTATGAACCTAAAATTGCTCTTTAAAAAAGATGAAGACAAAAAAAAAAGAAAAAGAAAAAGAAAAAAATGATGTGTATGTTGGCACTTCAGAGAGTTCACTAACTCATAATCGAGTTTGCATGTATATTTTTTTTGCATTTGGAGATTTCAACAGAGATAGAATGTGGAGACTTTATTTTTTAATCACGTGAAGCTGTTACTAAACACAAACTTTCTTCTTCCTTCCTTTGTTCAGGGGCTGGAGACAGAATTGAACTGCTCCCCTTTTGCTCTGGAAAACGGATTCCATAAAGGTCTATCAGTTCCACATCTATCTCTCAGGAGAGACTGTCCAGTGTGTGAACTTCAACCGCCATCACTGTGTTCTAGGCTGTGTCTTCAATATTATTTCATTAGAAACCCAGGGCTGGTACTGTATCAACTTCCAGATCTCTAGGGGAAATACAGTAAGAACAGGGCAAGATCTTCTTTCTTCTTGGGTCAGAGAATGCTGCTGGGGACATAGCGTTCTGGGAGTATAGATTTTGTGGCAGCATGCGGTAATAGAGATAGAAATAAGAATGGAAATAGACAAAGAGAAGTATCTCTCGGTATTAACAGTAATAAATTTCAATAAGACTTACAATACATTACAAGAATTGCCATCACCTAATGACCTTGATTCCTTTAGATATTTGAGAGAGAAATGATCTTTAAATGTCACACTGGCAGTGAATTGTGTTATTGGTGTGAGGGGAAGGTTCATGACTCTCAGTATTGCAGTAAGTTTTGTAGCAAGTTGAGGCTGAGAAGACAAGTGTTTGGGAGGCTCTCTCTGCATTCTTCAGACCATGAGAGCTGGGTGGGTTCTACCCGAAGAGTTTCGAGACAAAGACCCTGGAGATACCCTCACGCTGCTGGGAGAAATGATGTCAGCGTTCACTCTGACAAAGACTTATTTGAACGCCATCTTTTAAAATATATTTAATCATAATATTTCAAATGTTGTTTCATGTCTCCAGGGCCTCTAGAAACATTATATGTACAAATAATTTGCATAAGCAGTGACCTTACTCTTAAAAAATAACAGCACATTGATAATGAATGGACACAAATATACTCTGGGGAAAACACATATTAAGAATATGAAATGAAGTCTCATAAGGTTATGAAAAGACCTGGTCATCAACCACAATCATTTCCACAAAGGGATCTTTTTTTTAAAGAAAGATATGCTTTTATTCTGGCAAAAATAAAATTAGACTCCAAGAAGAGTATACATAAAATGTGATCTCGAGACTCTAGGCAAGCCTGCCTCAGAGTTGATGGAATTGGGCTTTAGAGTGTGGATTTGTCTTGCCCATTAGTGTAGGGTTGGCAACTGAATTGAAAGCCCTGAACCGGAACAGAGGTATGATCTATATGGTCCATCACAAAGGAGAATGGGCCAAGAGGCAGTGATATGAGCCTCAGGCAGTGGGACAGGTAAAGGCAGAGTGAGGGACAGAACACATTACAGAAGAGGGTCTATAACATTACTATGGAACACATTTAGCGTGTCTTCAAAATGGGCATTTGTTCATTGGTGTTATTGCTGGTTTGCCCACTAACTTATTCCTTCTTCCCCTCATCTTCCAAGCACTGTTTTAGGCACCACAAAACCGTGGACAAAACCAGACACAGCCTCCATCCAGGAGAGTGGGTGGGAACCAACACTTACGCAGTGTCGTGGGTGAACGTCCTAACAGGTATAGAGACTTTCCTTGGGGACACAGTGGAGTACCTATTCCCTGGGTTCCTATCATCATGTCTTTAAGTCCCTCAACCCTCTCTTCTGTACTAATCATCCAGGATATTTCTTACCTCCAATGTTAGTTTTCACCGCTAGATATTCCATCTGGGTCATTGTCTATTTCCCATGTCTCCACATGCTCAACATTTCCCGGGTACTTGCAGGTATGATATACAGGTACACAAATGACTTCCAATGTCTTTAGTTAGTAATTCTATGATTGGTGCCATCTCTGGGTTGGTTTCCAGTGATTGGTTATTCTTTTCAGTATGGGTTATATTCCCCTGCCTTTGCTCATGCCTGGTAAATTTTTTAAACATCTTCATATGTTTTTGAGAGAGAGAGAGCCCGAGCAGGAGAGGGGCAGAGAGAGATGGGACAGAAGATCCAAAGTTGTCAGCGCAGAGCCCGATGTGGGGCTTGGACTCACAAATGGTGAGATCATGACTGAAGCTGAAGTTGGACGCTCAAATGATTGACCACCCCCCCCCCCCGCCCCTCCGGTGCCCCTGTGCCTAGTAAATTTTAATTGCTTGCGGGACTTTGTGAATTTTTTTTACCTTGTGGGGTGTTAGATACGTTTGTGTTCCCACAGATATTCTACAGTTTTGTTCTGGGATGCAGTTAAGTGATTAGAAAGTGTTTGACCCTATCGGGTTCTGTTGTTAAGCTTTGCTAAGTGGGACCAGAGCAGTGTTACCTCTAGGGCTGATTGTCCCCACTACTTATGCAACTGTACTCAGTCCTCCTCAAGACAGAAGACTTTCCAGTCTTGCCGGTGGAATGTGATTGCAGGCCGTTGTTCCTCAAAATCCTTTCAAGTAGTTCTTTCCCCAGGGGTCTGCCTCCTGGCCCACATACGGATCCACCCCCGGGTGAAGATGCAGAGGAGAATCTGCATTCATGGCTCCTGCTCTGTGACCCTCTTCTCCAGCGCTCCGTTCCATAGACCCCATCAGCCTCGGTCTCCCCCCAACTCCTGCCCCCCCTCCCTGCATGTGGCCTGTAAACCCTCACGAAGCGCCAAGACTGGGGAAGCACGCACTCGCCTCCTTCCTTCCCATCTCTCGGGCCACTGCTCCCTCACTGCCTGATGGCCGATAACTTGAATCCTGTTGCCGCATACATTTTGTCTATTTGTTTTGTACTAATTTCAGGGGAAAGGGTCCCTGCTACCTCGTTTTAGTTGGTAGACTCCCATTCATGCATTTTTTGATGGTAGAACATTGAAGATATAATTCTAACTTAAGATGATCATATAGCATATGGTAAAATGCAGAAAACATGACCTGAGATAGAAAGTGCTATTTCCTTTAGAAAAAAAAGTTGAGTGTTACATCTGTCATGAGACAAAAGTTTGATAAGTTTCTTGCTTTCTGCTGAATGCATAACCAACATTAATCTAGTTATATTTATATTGCAAATGCATTATGTTTATCTTCTCTGGACTCTATATATGAGAATGCTAATTAAAAAAAATTTTTAATATTTGCTTATTTGTGAGAGAGAGAGAGAGAGCATGAGCAGAGGGGGCAGAGAGAGAGGGAGACACAGACACAGAATCCGAAGCAGGCTCCAGGCTCCAAGCTGTCAGCACAGAGCCCAACACGGGGCTTGAACTCACAAACTGCAAGATCATGACCTGAGCCAAAGTCGGATGCTCAACCAACTGAGCCACCCACGTGCCCCTGTTTTCTAGTTTCTTTTCTTTTTTAATTTTTTAAATGTTTTTATTTATTTTTGAGACAGAGAGAGACAGAGCACGAGCAGGGGAGGGGCAGAGAGAGAGGGAGACACAGACACAGAATCTGAAGCAGGCTCCAGGCTCCGAGCTGTCAGCACAGAGCCCGATGTGGGGCTTGAACTCACAAACTGCGAGATCATGACCTGAGCCAAAGTTGGACACTTAACTGACTGAGCCACCCAGGTGCCCCTAGAGTGCTAATTTTTATTAACATCTACGCACCCTATACAATACTGGGTTTATATATAAAAATACCTACAATGTACACATGTATTTTTAATTGCCCCATTCAAAAGATGCCCATTTTGGTATTATTTCAAAATAAAGAAGGAGAAAAGTAAAATTTAGGGAAAAAATGGTTTATTAAAATGATTACCTAAGGAGTACATAATCTGAGATACAAATCTATTGGTCTAACCCTTGAATATACTCTTATTTTACTAAAATATTATGCCTTAAATATCCTTACTTTTTTCTTTTACAGATTTGTTTTAAAAGAAAAATAAATTTGAGTAATGAAAATGTTATCTTCCCTACTGACGTCTTACGTTAAATCTAAGAGGTGAAGCTTAGGTTATTTTATTTTATTGTATTTCTCAAATAAAAGCATTAACAACCTAATGATGTAATTAAAAATCATACCTACAAGCCCTCATTGATGGAACCACAAAAGGAACATTTAAATTAATAACCCATGGTTAGTATTTGAAAGAGAAACTGTTTAAGATTCAAGCTTGACGAGAAAGCAAGCCTGTTTCAGTAAAAGTTCTAAGAGAAAATTATGAGTCCGAACTCCTAAGGAGATTATGCTGCTATAGATTGGAACATAAGTGCTCAAGAAGACAGATGATGAATATCCTTTAAAGTCTGTGAATCTTTAAATGCAGGCTGGAAAAGCAAGGCTGCATTGAGTTTTTATGATAGTCTATGGTTCCCGGATAAAAGAAAGCACAAAATCAATACTTTCACACTGTATCCATTCTTACTTGTAATTTCTAGCTACAACTCGATAATTAAATAAATATAAGTGCTTTTCTTTCCAAGCTATTTGGAAAAATTATTTTTAAAAACCCTAAAACCCTAGGTACTGATTTAGATGAATAGCATCATATACACAATCCTGTATAGTACGTTTTTCCATTTGCAAAATTAATAGGAACTAAGATGAATACTAATTTGGAGACATTTGGTAGAATACAGTTCTTTCCTCCATTGATATATGATTAATAATTATCATATGTAATGTCTAAACACTGTCTAATGAGCCTGAAAACACTAAATTAAACAAACATATTAACCTTGTAGCATGAGTTGGTTAGCGGCCTATGGAACCAAACATTTGCCCATGACAAAGTCAATATTAATGGGAATCCAGGCCTTGGCTAAGACAAAAACCTTCTTTCTTCTTTTTCTATTTCTTTCACCAGTGGCTACAAGTGAACATTCAATTTTTTTTCTTTCTTTTTTTTTTTTTTTTAGTTTAATAGAAACTATTTTATTCTGAGCAAAAAGTATACATGACAGTTTTTGGAAGGACATCTCATGGCTGAGAGTCATTTTGACTGTTGGCCTGCAAGGGCCACTGAGGGAGAGAATCAAAAGGAAAGTGAAGGTTTTTTCCCTTTAATCTTGGCCGAGGGTTGTTTTCAACCGAGTCTCATGCGCAATCTTTTAAACAAAGTTTTCATCTCTGAATGCTCATGTTCTTCATGAATCTCAAAGAAATTTGGAAATAATTCCACTTGGCAGACAGACACCAGTCTAGCAGGATAATCACTTTTCATTTTTGTATCTGTACCTGCACAGGGACAAACCATCTGGAGAGAGAACTGGAGTAAAGCCAGGCTGTTCTGCTGTTACATTTAATTTAGACAGTTTTTATGTGATGTGAACTGCATCTGAATCCCTGACCACCCTCAAGTCACTGACTAGCAGTCCTCAAGCACGTCACAGTTTAAGCACCGGTGGAGTATGTATGTGTACCTGCGGTTCTGACTTAAGTTGCTCATGTAATTCAATAGAAAGGAATAAATTCAGAGTAAATGCAACCAAATGGCAAGCATGGTCTGTGTCTACTGTATGTTGCAGAGTGGAAAAATAAAACACTTTTTCTGCCGCTGGCCCATTATAAACTAGTAAGAAGACAGATGTGCACACAGACACTGCCAATCCAGGGCAGAATATGATTCCGTGTCCATCTTGAATGTGTCTTCTCCTGAATATGTCCATCACGATGTTAGTGAACTCATTCCTACTGAGGACATTGCTAGGGCCTCTGAGCTGATCTCGCTGGAATTAGTGCCCCCTTCAAATCAGCTGCATGAATTATGCTCTTCGAACACAAACCTCATCTTGCCTTCCTACTGACTGTCAACCTCCACCGACTGTACTTGCTTCAGGGTAACACGCCCTCTGCTGTAACAGCGTCCTCACATCCTACCACCTCTGCGATGGCCATTCTTCAGCCACTTCAAGCATCCTACCTATGTCAGAGGTAGTCCTAACACACACACACACACACACACACACACACACACACTCCTCTAATGGAGCATCCCTGATTTTCCAGGATAGAGTCACTTAATTATTTGTTCAAAGATCTCATTCATCTTTGTATGCTTTCCGGAGTCCACAACATTGTCTGGGGAAAAGTAAATGTTCAGTAGTTTATTATACAAATAATTGTCCTAATAAAAATGTAAACTGGTACAGAGGTACATAAAAATAAATTATTTTTGCAACGGTGGTTAAAGGGAAATTTATTGAAGGTGATGGTGTATTAACTTTGCCTTGAAAAATGAATAGGTGTTCTTAAAGTCAAAGATGGGGGTGTGGAATAAGACAAGGACTCGCTGAAGGAAACAGAGGCCAGGCCCCATTTTCTCTTCTTTCAGACCGAGATTCGTAGCCAGGCCTAAATACAAGCAGCAGTCCGGGCTCCGGTCCCGGGCTGTGTGGACCGCGGACCACCCCTCAGCTGCTCCCTGGCAACCTACCCTCTGCTCCTAACTCAAGAGGATCCCGATTTTGTCCGTGGCGGCGAGGTGGCTAGCTAAAATGTTGTCCCATACATTCTTCTGAGGCTACTGATGATCATTTAACCCACTTCCGGACAAAGAGACATGAGTGGAATTTTCTAGAATTTCTGAGGACACGTTGCTTTCTGGACACAGATGCTGCCTTGCCTTTTATTTCATGTGTCTCCCCTCCTCTGGCTAAGCCGCGAGGGCCGGCGCGTTAGCCGTCGATGTCACCAGCATGAGTTGATAGGATGATACAAACACCAATGTATTTGCAGATTTCTTGGTGTCATAATGGAAAATTGTAGCCAGATTTGCTTAATTTACTCTTTGCCTCTCACAGCCACACACAGCCTTTAACGGAAACAGGCCTGCAGTGGATGTTGCCATGGATTAAGCAAAAGGAAATGTGATTCTTCCCCGTTGCCAGCTGTGCTGATAAAGTACTTAGAGATCCACGCGGCAATTTATAATCCTACTAATGGTCTTGTGACTGTCTTAGGTGCGTACCCAGCAGCTGTTAACATATGGGAAATACGTAGAAGTGTATTGACAAAACGTGCCACTGATTGGCTTTGGCCCCGACATCAGACTAATTACATATTTAAAATGCGGTATCCACAGAGTTGACCCTAAACACCTTTTCTCCAAAATCGGTAAGATGTGTATTGCTCTAGGCTTTTGACACCCCTCTCTGAGTGGATGGACCAACACAGAAACTTAAACCTGGATTAATTATAAACCAACCAATCAGATCCTTCAATTTCGTGGCTTACGCTTTTTGGAAAAAAAAAAATCAAAATCTACAATTATGACACTAATGTGATATTCACTTTTCAGTAGGAACTCCAGGCAAATTATAAAAAGTCCAGGACATAACCTGAGATTGGAAAATCCCTGATTTCATACTTTATACTGGATCATTGAAGCTCATGTTTAAAATTACAACAGGGATTCCCTAACAGGAATTGTAGGCAAGACAAACTGATACGTTTGGGGGCGGTGGATTTTTTTACCCGTTTTGTGAAGATTTAAATCTTTGGGCCTGAGGGTAGTTGTGGGAAACTGCACGTCTGCAGTCGCGGTCAAGACTGCTGGCCGACAGGGCAGTCTGGAGGGCTGTGTCTTTTATGTCACAATGCGGCTAACTTTACATAATTCCTTTGTTTAAAGTGAAGAAAGTCTCTTAAGCATTACAGCTATAGATCTATCTGATTAAGGCACGAAGACTTAATACATCTTTACTTAGTAAAACAAATACACTCATTTTGTCACATCCTCCTACAATCCAGAGAATTTTATATTCTAATCTCATCCTGCATCTGTCCCATGGGCAGCTTTATTGCTATGAATTCTATTTGGGGAGAAGTTAATTCAGCAATTATCATACAGAGATTGCTGTCGTGTTCGAAACCCAGCTTTTTCTCCCACAGACCGGATCAAAATTACAGTATGAGACACCTTGGTTTTCACGGAAACTGTGTCTCTTGGAAGCGGAGTGTTCTGGCGATTACAGTGCCTTGCGGATTTTCACGACTATAAAAGAAATGCAGGAAATGTTTTTCCCAGAAACGTCTATGTTCTTGTGATACTAACACATTTTTTAAAAATCTGGCTTATAATGTAATAAATGTTGCAAAGTCTCAGGGGCTCTAGGAGGGGTACAAGGACTAAAGCTGGAGTTTTGACCAGGTCCGGCAGAAAGGGACAACAAATGACAACACTTATACTGTGACGCGCCTGCCCAGTCAGTCGTTAAGTGGCTGACAGCAGAGTCACCCTGGACGAACACACAGAGCAGAAGAGGCTGAGAACTCAATCCCAGAGGAAGGAGGGAAGTATTAGGCAAGATTGACACTATCCCATTTCACATTTGAAGAGGTTAGTTTATTACTCCAGGGTCACAGGATTCAAAGTTAAGTCTTTTGATTCCACATCACCAGCTCCTTAGACTACCTACACCATACGGCCATCGAAGTTTCCTTCATAAACCCCTTGCTTTCCTTAACCTCCTGTCCTCGTCCAGAGCACCGTATTCCTACCTCAGCTATCGTGATTTATTTTATCATGTTTTATTTATTTTGTCACATTCTATTTATGTTTATTCATGTGGCTTATTTGGGTTCTCCCACCAGAAGAAAAGCATATTTCTTTTGTTCCTAAAACCTCTGTTCATTCTTGTGAGCCACAGACAGCATGACAAACACATCCCTCATGGAGAGGATTCCGTCACGGTGGCACCTGTTTAGAGATATCTGTAGACATGAATCTTTCTGACGGCCCTGAAACGTCGCCCGTACAGTGAGGTGCTCGCTAAGTGTCCGCGGCATCGCCCAGCGGGCAGTTCCAGAGCGTCGGGGATGGAGGGCTCTGTCTTCAGAATGACACCCAGCATAAGCATCTGAACCAAAAGAAGATTAAATCGATAAGCATTTTGCATGGGAAACAGGCAGTCCAGGCCGGTGCTTGATTTGAATGTGCGAAGCACTCAGCGCAGAGGGAAAACGTTAAGTACGTTTTTAAAAAGCTGTCGCCGTGTCATCAGAAGAACAGGCAATCCCATGCTTCTAAATGCAATCAAATTGGACTCAAGAACACATATCAATAAACCGCTAAACTTGAAGACCAGTGTGTTAGACACTCCACGCACGTCTGCACTCAAATGCCAAGTGGGTGTGGCCGCGTGTACTCCATTCTCCCAGTGATTTCTAGTCCCGAGAGCCCCGGTATGCTTTGTCCATCTGTGGAGGGGTGCGCTCTGCCTGTGGGTGGGCTCTGCTTGTCCGGGACCGTGCCAGCGCCCCTCGCTCTCCTCTCCCCTCTGGTACAAGAGTTCAAGACCCGGCAACTACTTTCTCTGCGGCTTCTGCTGGCTGAGCTTATGACCATATCCATCAACGAAGCTTTGCATCAGATTTACCAAGACGGAAGAGAATCAGAAACCATATTATGTCTCTTTCAAAAACAGGAGTGCAAAGGACAGGATTCAGCAGCCCTGAAATTAAGCAGCAAGATTGGGTTTTTCCCTGCAGAGATGATCTTCCTGAGTGCATAGTGGCTGCCGTTTTCTGGCCCTGTGGCCACATCCTAGGGCGGTACCTTCCATACTTTCTGATTTAGGTCTCTTCTGTGGGTTTCACAATCACAGCATGGGCTCCCGCGGGCCCTGATACAACCACAAGCAACAGAACCATTGACCTTGAACTCCCTTGAATACCCTTGGGATGATCATTGTTGACGGTTGATTGTGTCATCTCCTCGGTGAAATTCCTTAATTTGAGTTAATCCTAAAACATTTTTATCTTTCAGTAAAGTTCCCCTGGCTGGATAACGATCCTTCAGGGGATGAAATTATTTTCTATGTAACTGAACAGCATAGTAAAGGTAAATACAAACACATGGACCTTACAAAGATTCACTTAGTCATCATTTATCCGTCATCAGAAAGGAGGTACTGGTGACACGATTCGACCCACACATGCCTGACTTAGCTTCTCCCAGGTGATCATCCATGGTGATCATCCACACAATGGGTGAATTTGCAACCAGGATGGCATTCCACCGTCCCCATGCGTCCTTTTATGACTGTTTTACCGCACTCTGCCTCTGATTCAGCTCCACACAGTTTGGCTGAAGGCTGAGGACAGGTCCCTGAGAGGTAGTTTGCAGTGGAGATGCTTGTGTACGTCCTCCACGAGGGGGTTCTCTTGGGAGGCACCCATGTGGACTGAGGGAAACAGGAGTGAGTAGAGGAGGGAAATCATCACATGCTGGTTAGACGGCAGTCTAGCCTCTCTCTGTCTGAGCCCACAGGGAGCCCCAGGGTGACAGAGCAACACTGTCCTCCCGGAGGCAGATACACCTTCGTATCAGCTCACTATGGGCCCTGGGATGCCCCTGATTGGACTCCCCCGGGCATTTCTGGGGAGGCAGCTCAGGCCGGGGTGAGGGTGACTTTCTGGAAAAGGGTGCCGCTGCAAGCCACGAGCAGACTCCACTCGCTCTGCCGAGGGTTCAAGGTTGCAGGCTGCTAACAGGGGTCAGAGCAGGTCACCGACAGGATCTGCTATGGAGCTCACTTGTGTGCTGTGTTTGAAGAGATCGCTAATATTTGAATGGTCTCAAAGCCAACAAACTGGATGTAAAAGACATGCACTGATGAGTCTCCCGGATTCCTCTTTCCCCATCTTCCTCGTTATTTTTAAGATATAAAGAAAGACAAATATGTGTGAGTTTGGACTGTGCCCTTTTTGTAGATCTGCACGATATATAGCAGCATAGGATGTGAGAATCCACCTTTCACCGCTCTTTACTTCGCTTATCTCACAGATATGTTGGCACACAGATATCATCCTTTTTCCTCCAGCTGTGGAGAAATGCATGTTGGGGTGAAATATGACTCTTCCATGCAGTAAGCTCTTAGCAGCCCCTCACTAGAGAGGCGTTAGCTAGTGCATGTTGGTAGAGCTCTATTTCTTTGGATAAGCCGTCATCGATGCTCCTTTATTAGAGATGTGGTATCCGTGAATCAGTCAGTGTGTGGCGTAACCCTGTACGTATGTGAGGTGTTAACATCTGATCACCCTGGATGTATGCCATGAAGAGGCTGATGCACATGCCGCGGCTGTACCTGTGAACACCCTCCTTTTAAACTCCTTTATTGATGAAACTCCTATTAATGCCGATGAGCTTACACAATTTACAAATAGTCCAACAGATGGACTAAGCAACAAAGGAATCAAAAGAACTGCAAAGGCATAAAATGTCTCCTCCTCTACCATGAGTAACAAGAGTTCCAAAGCACTGCAGCAAGCTCATCTCATAAAAAGTTATTTGATTTATGTCAGTTTCACACAATCGTAGTCTCATCGGCCTGCATTGCATTATATGAAACTTAATTTGTATCGATTTCAGACTGATAAATCAGCTCTTAACAAAAGTCTAAGAATTAAGGGATATTTTATGATATATCATAACAGAACAGCTGAACTCATTGGTTTCTTATTGGGCCACCATAAACCAAATTCCTGTTGATAACTGTACAGGTGAAATTCTACCGCATGATTTTTCCACCCTTTATTCCACAATGAATAGAACATCTTGGCCTCAGAAACTGCTATGTAGAATCTAAGCAAAAGAAATAATAACAATGATAACCATAATTATAGTTACCAAACGATAAAGAAAACATCATGTTTACGCAAAATATAACTAACTGGTAAGTGCTTCAGTGGAAAATGCAAGTCAAAAGGGCCACTTAGCTCGGTGCATTACTGTGTCTGAAGGACTTTTGTTGGTGGCACTTTAAACTACGCATCCTCCTCATGACCTCAACCAAGAGACCTTCGTGTATGCTTGTCTTTTGCCCAAGTAGATTAATGAATTCAGGGTAGAAGAGATCCCTGGAGTGATTTGCATGTATTGATGAAATGTCATGAATGTAGTGCAGGAGGGGAAATTACTAGAGACACAGGAAATGGGGAAAGCACAATTGTGACCGCTGTTTAAGTAAATGACTTGGTGATTCTTCCTGGCATGTGATTATATTCTTTATATTTACCCCAACAGCTGTGGGAGCGGTGAGAGGACGCCCTCCAAGCGCTGTGTTTCCGACGGACTCCAGCGCCTCAGGGAACCCCAGCTCCAGAAATTGCCTCGTTCCCTTCACAAACTCTGTGATGACTGAATGGTCCCCGGCTGTATGCTTAAAGCACATTCAATAAAAATCACATGCAGTGAAACCTTGGTTTGTGAGCAACATTCGTTCTGGAAACTTGCTTATAATTCAAAGCGCTTGTATATCAAAGCGTATTTCCCCATAAGAAACAATGGAAATGCAGGTGATTTGTTCCACAACCCAAAAATATTCATATAAAAATGATTACAATACTGTAATAGAATACAAAATAATAAAGAAAATACAAAATATAAAGAAAAATAAATTAGCCTGCACTTACCTTTGAAAACCTTCGTGGCTGGTGTGCGAGAGACAAGAGAGAGGAGGGTTATTGTGTAGGATGACTTTCACTATCACTAACAGAATCACTGCTATCTATTGGCTCCATGGAATCTTTTTCTTTTCCTGCAATTTTAACAAGGAACCTATCCAATGACACTTGCTTTTGCCTGCTTTTGAGGATTTAGCAGAAAAGTGACATTGCATTGTCATTAAACAGATTCGTCACTTGCACTGCTACAGCCTTATCCGGGTAGTGATTTTCTACAAAATTTTGCATGGTTTCCCACATTTTAAACATCTTCCTAATCTCATTTGAAGTGAGGAATTCCTCTTTTTCTCCTCCTCCTTGTCAGATGAGATGCAGACGTAGAGTTCTTATAAAATCTTGCAATTTCGGCCACTCGCATACCTCGTTCGTACTTGTCCATGATTTCTTTCCTTCTTAACTCCTATCATAATCATCTCCTTCTCACCACCTTTCTTTTCAACCTTTTTCTGCATGGGGTCCATTTTATATGCTCACACGGATGTTGTCTACAGTACAGTATTAATAAACTCTTGTCATAGACTGTATTTAATGTAAATGGCAATAAGGCAGCAGAGGAAAGTGTCTATATCTGCAGGCAGCCTGACCTAGAATGAAGCAAAGCGTTCCTAAGCTCACTCTTGGATGGAAAAGCAAAGAACGGTCCAGAAGTGCTTGGAAGTGACAAAACTACACTAGTGTCAGTTGTGGGCACTTTCCAACATTCTGAAAAATCACTGATTTCTGCCAAACACTGTGGCCTGAGACGGAGCATCTGAGCATGGGAGACGATCACCCACAATCCCGCAGAGAGAGAGAGAGAGAGAGTGAGAGAGAGAGAGAGAGAGAGAGACAGAAACTATTGGCTCAGTTGTGATCATGTGACATTCGGCATCACGTACTACTCATATTGCAAGACACTGCTCGTTTATCAAGCTAAAATTTTGTAGATATGTTTGCTCGTCTTGCGGAATACTCGCAGAACAAGTTACTCACAATCCAGGGTTTTACTGTATTTCAAAATGGAGACTGGCACTGATGTTCACAAACAAAACAGAAGCACCATGAGAAGATGTGGGTCCAGGCGGCATAGGAACATCAGGAGGACAACTAGGAAAAGACCCACACACGGCCCGAGAGGTCATCAGAAAGGAAACATCCGGACTGCACCTAAGTGATGCCCAGTGTTTGCTTTGCTTAGCAAAAGAATACATCTCCATAAGTCAAGGTAAAGAACAGTGATATTAAACATGAGGTATGGGGGACCACCTACATGTGCCTCTCTGAGAGTTCCTTACAAGGACAGGGTCCGGCTCCTGCCAAGTCACAAGAGCTCTGGATCCTTTCGTTTATACCAAATCACCCAGGAAACACACCAGTTACTTCCCAGCAGCAGCCCCTGCCTTCCCCCCGGCGTCTGCCCACCTTATGGCTATCACAACATGCGGTCTTCACTTCTTATTTCTTATTCAGGAAAATATTCCATGGTCCCAGACTTCCCAGCACAAGGGCCTTGCGTATGTCAGAGGGCCGAGGCCTTTCTAAGGATCAGATCTGCTCATGGACTAACACACCAGGACATATCATCCTATGATTCTTTCTGTAAGGCCATGTATAAAAGAGGAGATGCCAGAAGCACCCATGAGGAACACATCAAAGCCATCACCAAGCAGACAACGGGGACATCAGGAAAAGAAGTCTGGTGTTACACTCCCAGCAGCAATGGCCTGCCCAGGAGACGGTATGAAAATGCACTTGAGTTCTATGGAGTATATTCAATATGGAATTCTGTAGAGGAGAGTCTCCTGAATTTTGATTAGGATAAATGAAAACAACAAAAACACAATTCCATTGCCAGCCTGACTCTCTGTGATTTGATGTGCTCCTGGATGGGACATTTGGAAGGCATTTAAGCGAAGTCAGGGACACGAGAGACCGATTGTACCCTGAGTGCTGTCTAGCACATCGGCCCACACCAATTTCATAAATATCAACAGCACGGCATTACCTTCATTTGTCTGGGCTGCTACAACAAAATACCTGAGTCTGGGTGACTTGTAAACAATGGGTGTCTACTTCTCATCCAGCTGGAGGCTGGTCATCAGCAACTGGAACAGTGCTCTCACAGGACCTCCACTATAGTGGCCCCCTGACCTCAGACTTCCAGCCAGTGGATGATGGGATATGTAGAGGGGCAAGGGGGCTGTCTGGGATCTCTTATAAAGGCACCAGTTCCACTAATGAGAGCCCTACCCTATGGCCTAAGCACCTCCAAGAGGCTTCACCTTCTAACACACTTTTGCGGGTTAGGTTTCAACATATAAACTTGGAGGACACAGACCATAGCAGACATGAAACTCCTGGATCAGAGACAAAGGATGTTGTTGCTCATGACACAGCAGGCAGCCTGAGCTTCATGTTCAAAGAGGTGCCCTTTGTTCCCAAGTCAAATACCAGCAAAGACGAGGGACCAGGTGGGTGCTGCACACATGGGAGGTCCATGACACAGTTGGTGACCTAAGCAGAAGCTTCCAGAAGGAAGTGTAAACTATATTAGGGAACTTCCCCCAAGTCTAGTATAGTTGAAGTCTCAAAAGCAAAAATGAGGCTATGGTAGTACACAGAATGTGACTTGTAAAAGTCAAGAAAAGCTTAAATAGTGCATTAGTAAAGGTCACAGGCCAACCATATATGAAATATGTCATCCAAGGTAGGAGACAAAGCCAACAGAATTCAGGTGAAAATGTAGAGTAGAATCATAGTGACAGAATGAATATGACATCACTGTTTTGTTTATTTATTTATTCATTTATTTATTTTACACATTGACTAGAAACATATTAAGTGAAGAAGGTAATTGGTATATGGTTATTCACTCAATGGGACATAGGTAAGAAGACATGGACCAGAAACCCCTAACCCAATAATCTTTCTAAAGAGTTATGGTTCAAATATGGAGCAAACTGAACTGTGGGTTTGAGCCATCAGTCCTGCTCAAGAGAGAAAAGTGTACTTGAAGCCTCTCTCCCGGGGCTGGAAGCTCAAATATCAACCAAAACTTAGGCTATGCTAATGATATAAAGGCTGTACATTGATGTTTTCATTTGATATTTATCTACAGACAAAACATGCAATCTGTTATTTGTCATAAAAAATAATACAAATGAAAGTAATTCTGTGAAAGTAAAAAAAAATGGCAGACAGTTGAAAGCAAGAAGGAGGGAAAAGTTGATAATATTGTCATCTTACTAAGTTAGGAATCAGAGCTATTGTCTGATGTTTGTGAGATAAGATGTGGAGGTGTAGGAATAAATTGTAAATTATGAGCAGATTCAATATGAACTGAGGGTAATTATGTAGTTATGTCATGAGGCATGGAAGAGAAAGGGGACAAGACAGTGGTGTAGGTAAACTACCTTGTCATCAACCAGAGAAAGAAATCTATAAGTAGAACTGAATTAAATAATCACCAAGAGCATGTAAGATGGTAACCCATGCGTGAAAAATAAAGGAGACTGCTCCGGCAGCTAGGTCAGTAATGGGGAAATGGGACGGAAGTGTGGGTTTCAGTATGCACCCTCTGTATTCTTTGATACTCTGTTTTTTCTTACAGAACAGATTTAGAAGATGAGACCCAGCTAATTGTTTAGAAAAGGGCTAGAAATGGGGCGGAGGTCTCAAAGTCAGGATGGGCTTTCTCCATCGTGGTCATCTGAGGAACTTGTTGGACATGAGAGATCCCCCCCGTCTCACCTGCTCAGTGCCTCCTCAGGAGCCCTGCGATTCTGTCCGCAATCTGCCTCTTGAACACACTTTGGGGTGGTTTTGCTTTCGTAGATCATATGGTAGCCATGCCACATGTCTCCTACCCACAGCTATAACTGGACCAAAATTCACTAATTCCACAGTCGGTGAGAAGTGGGCCCCTCACACTGCTTTAACAACCGCCGTGACATGAATATTGATGTGGATTGACATGCCTGGAGATGCATTCCTTCGTGTCTCGTGTATTTTCTGTGACCGAGGTTGGGTCTGGGAAGCAGCAGACAGAGCTTATTGCTCTGTCACTCCATAACTGCTCTTCGGTCCATTGTATTGATAATAAGCAGCATTGACAATAATAATCGCACAGAAGTGAAAGTAATCCATACTAACCTGTGCCATATGGATACACTTTTTTTATCAGCCATCGATGACAAGATCATTCAGAAGAAGCTTTAGTAGTCAGATTTCATCGGCTGCACAGACACAAATAAATGGATTCCCCAAAGGTTTAGCCTACATGATTAATTTTCCTGCCCGAAGTGTGTGTCTGTGTGTGTGGGGAGGGAGTCACTTCCCTCTTTGCTCTGATGTAATCCTTCTTTCTCCTCCTCTGCTTTTGTTTCTTCTCAAGGTCGACCTTAACAATCCTAGAGGTTTGCTCTCTCCAGGTGGTACTTTGTTCCTGCCCTTGGTCCTTGAAGGACTGTTGAATCCTTGTTGGTTATTTCCAGCTTGCTGGACGCGTTCCAACCTCCAACTTGACAAATAATGAGTTCTTTTATGTTTCATGGTAGAAATCAATAAGTGGTGCTTTAATTGCTCAAAGGAAAAGGAAACTAAAGGAAAATTGCAAGGGAAGTTACAAAAGGGTTAATTTCTGTCTATTTGGAGGAGAATGAGAAAGAGACGCCCCCCAGGGTTTCTGCTTCATCTTAGTGGTATTGAAATGTAAGCTGCAACTAACAGTCTGGTTAATAACAATTCACGCCACTGTCAATCTTTTTGACCGATGTCATCAATATTTTACACCGCAAAATAACAACAATTAAGAATCAGGACCAGGAGAAGCACCTGGGGGCAAATGTGTTCCGAAGGCGACAGTGAAATTGACGATGTCGAGCCAGCGCTTCCAAGAGACGGTCTGAGAAAGGTTTGCTGCGATTGTATTTTCCAAACAGTGTGAACAATCACTCGTTACTACAAAGGGACATGATGCACAGGAGGGATACTGCAATTCCAGTCGGCAAAACTCAGATAAAAGGGATTCAGGGTCAGGTATTAACACCAGGAGTAGTTTCCAGGTACTTGGGACTAACACAGGTGAGGCACTAAAGAAACAACGAGTTCACAAGTAAAAACTGACTTCAAACAATGAATCTTAGAAAATTTCTACCTGATACGCAAGCCAGCTTGCAAGGCATACCAAAATAAATAAATAATAAATAAATAAAATAATAAACTCAAATCTCTATTTTTCCTCCTCTCGATGCAACTTTGGTAAGTTTTAAGAGAGGTGAAATTGGACTTTGTTTTGTTTATCCAATTTACTAATGAAAAGGAAAGCAGGAAGGCATCAAATTAAAATTCTGTTTTATTTATGACACGAGCTCGAGTTGAGCTTTTACCCCTTTTATGTCATTTCAGAATCAGATTTTAAGCATTAGTTTTTTTTTTTCTTTTAAGTTTATTTTTCTATTTTGAGAAAGAGATTGTGAGCAGGGGAGGGGCAGAGAGAGAGGGAGAGAAAGAGAATCCCAAGCAGGCTCAGCACTGTCAGTGCAGAGCCTGACCTGGGGCTTGAACTCACCAATCGTGAGATCATGACCTGAGCCCAGGTCAAGAGTCGGATGCCTCACTGACTGAGCCGCCCAGGCACCCCCAGGCATTAGTTTCGAAGTTTACAAATGAGACACAGCCAAAAACACATCTGTAGTCTGAGCAGAGTCATGGTCCCTTACCCAGCTGCAGCTCCAGGAAAGGGCCCTGTAGGAATTCAAGAGGGTCTCAGTGAGAGGATTCGGACAGAGCCTCCTGTAGGATGGCGGTAAGGGGGTCTGGGAGGCGGGACATTCTGGGCTGGATACCCTCACGGGTGCAGCCGTGGGTGATGGCTGTCTGTATACACCTCTGTCCCGGGTCGGGAATCCTAACGAAGCCCAGGCTCATGTTGGTCAAGAAGCACTGACCACTCAGGACATCTTGACTGTTTTCACAGCTCTGGTTCTATCTCGCTCATGTTCTGATAAAAGCACTGCTTCTGCCAAAGGAAAAAATAAAACAGATTCACCAGGCCCCTTCTCCTTGTGTGGGTTCTCCTGTGGGACCTTTGTCAAAGTTCTCTCAGGAGCTCTTACGTGAAACCACTGATAAAAGAGACACCATTTATGAAAAAGGCTCAAGGAGACGGTCACTGGTTTAACAGTTCATAAAACACGTGTGTTTCAGAATCATCATTTCATTAACGTGCACCTGCTATGTTGTCCAACAGTGTTGTCAGGGACATAGTTCAGTGCTCAGGGTTCTCTCTCAAATTCATTTACACTGCTATCTGCTAGGAAATCGAGAATGATTTTCAATCTCCTACTGATTTTGGCACCTACAGATGGGCCCCACATGTCACACCTTCTCTCAGATTATGCACCACGTGGTTACAAAACTGTGTTTCATGGCGTGTGCGTGCATTACATTTCCATTCTTAGCAGTATGGTGGGAACATTGCACGGAGGAACCTCACTGTTTTCATTTCACTTTCTGGCATGCACTTGGTACCAACACCTTCTCTACGTCGGTCTCACTGATGAGTAAGAGAGGAAGGAAAGACCAGCCAGGGGAGCTGCCCCCCTCCTCCAGCTCCGTCATGGGTGTCATCGGCAGCTTGTGCAGGTGGCTGATGGGCAAGCTAACAGGAGCAGGAAAGGAAGGAATGGTTCCTGGGTTGTTGGTGTTTGAGAATGCCATCACCTTCCTTCTGATCCAGAGGCATCTCTGTCCTGAAGGAAAGCGTGACCGTGGGGATGACAGCGACCCTATTTCGTCCTACATGGAACACACATGCCCGTTCTCCCCATGGTCTTGCAGAGTCCCAGGCGCTGTTGGTGCCCCTGGGACATTCTGGGCGCTGAATGTGGATGGGAAGGCCAGGGAAGGGCAGAGCACCTGTCTCCTTCGCCCCAAGAATGCTCATCATTTACTGGACTTCACTTCCTAAACCAAGTTCAAAGATGAGTTGTTAAGAATGCAAGATGGCGTCAGCAGAGCACGAGCCTGAGTGGGGCCCCCACACACACCCGTGACGCTGGCCCTCCCATCAGTGCGTAGGCACACTCCTCTTCCTCCCACAGGGGAAAGAGACAGACAAGAAGACCCTTGACTCCACTTCCCCCGCAGCTACCGCTCAGTTTCACTTCTTCTCTTACAGAAAAACCTTTGAAAGAGTTCCCCTCGCAGCTAACCTCCAGTCTCTCTGCTCCCATTCTCTACTGAGTCCACTGACCCTGGGTTTTGCCCACACCATGGCCACAAAGCTGCTCTTCCCAGGGTCACTAATGAGCCAAGTCTAGCGCCAACTCGGAGTCCTAATCTTGATGTGCAAGCATGTCTTTACCGTCATTCTGTCCCCTGATTTCCTAGATGCCACTCTCTACCAGATCCTTCTATTCTCCCGTGGCAGCTGCCTCTTCACCTGCCTTCTGAACCCCCCGTGCCCATAGCGCGTGTTGACATGTCCAGAGAGTGTCCTTTAAGCAAGAGGTGCAGGGCACAGCCTTCTCTGCCCCTCTAGCACCCTGCTGCCTGGAAGTGAACGCAGTCGCTGGAGATCTATTCAGTCGTCGTGGCTCACAAGGACTGTGGGCCACCACCGGGCATAATAAAGCTGGAGCTCTGGGGAGGATGTTCAGGATGTCACCGGACTGTCATTTATCCATGGCTGGTCTTCCTGACTTCTCTACATGAGAAATATAATCGTGGTGCTTGGGGGTCTTCTGTAACAGACAGCTCAATCTGTGATACACAATCTGATAAGTTACTCCTAACTGCCACCATTCTCTAGAATATACAGCTTGTTCTCAAGATAAGCAAAACATTCACAAGATGAAAATTCCTTAGGAAGGAGAGAGCCAGTAAAACTGAGTAGGAGTGGGGTACAACCTAGACATCCTTCTGCCCATTGCAAATAACTCCTATTTCTGAATTTTTGAGACAATGGGCGCTAAGTTTATATTTGAAAACTGATGAAATCTTGCATAGAAGTCTAACTTGAGGTTATATGTAAGAATTGAAATGTACTTTTTTATTATTCCCAAAACATTGGATTACTATTCTCATTTAGAAAAACAAGCCATTTGATATTGAACATTTTGTGTAAGGTGCTAGTTGTCCTCAGGATTTTTTTCTCACATGTGTCTTTTTTTGTTTGTTTGTTTCTGAAAAGCCTGTATTGTATCCATTTTCTTATAATGACAGCTTTGTCATAAATCACATGATTATAGGTCTGCTTCTGAAAGTTACATTTTGTCACTGACTACTGGTCAAATGGTCAAAACTTATACAATATCATACAGGTTTGATTATTGTAGCTTTAAAATAAATCTTAACACCCATTTGTTTATATTTTCCAGCTTTGTTCTTTTTTAAGGTTAGCATAGTAAATTACAGCATGTTCCATTTCCACATAAATTTTAGAATAAGCTTGTCAATGTTCACGACAAACATGCAGCAATTATGACTGAGACTATTTTGCATCTACAGATTTACTTGGTATTACATACTCTTTCTTAATTTTCTATAGTGATTTGTAGAAATATGATGGAATTTAGTATGGTGACAGATGGTAAGTACATTTACTGTGGTGAGCATAGCATAATGTATAGAATTGTCAGATCACTACATTTTACACCTGGAACTAATGTAACATTGTACATCGACTGTACTCCGAGAACAACAACAACAAAAATTGATAAGTCAGTCTGATAAGCTGATATAAGTCAGATCAAACTTGGACCTTCATTTGCAACTTTAGTGAAAGATGTCTTGTTTCTTTTATCTATAGAGATGTGAAGTGAGAAATAGTTCCCTCTCTTTTGGGATTCTTGCTGCTAATAATAAAAATAACCTTCCTTTGTGTGGTTAACAATGCTCTCAGTTGTGAGGCACCTGGGTGGCTCAGTCGTTAAATGTCTGACTTCGGCTCAGGTTATGATCTCATGATGTTCATGGGTTTGAGCCCCATGTCGGACTCTGTGCTGACAGCCCAGAGTCTGGACCCTGCTTGGGATTCTGTGTCTCCTTCTCTCTCTGTCCCTCCCCCACTTGCACTCTGTCTCTCTCTCTCTCTCTCTAAAATAAATAAAACATTAAAAAATTTTCAAGAAAAAAAGAGAATGGGTTGGCCCTCATTCTTTCAGGCTGAAATTATTATCTCCATTACTAATAAGAAAGAAGGTCAGGAGTCTAAATCAGTTGTCGATGAAAAGACAGTGTCAGAGGTGGTTCTTGAACATAGATATTCTGACTCCAAATCCAGGGTTCTTTTTATGTAAAGATTGCTTTCTTAAGTAACATATATTTGTATCCAAACTCAGAAATGAACAAAGCAGGAGTCTAATGCCACTTTGACATCTGAATTCCAAGTTTGTTGATTTGTATGTGTCATCAATGTAATCTGGACCCTGTGAAGTATTAAGAACAAACTGAAACCCTCAAGTCATTACTGAATGTGTCCCATTCGTAACAAACATTTATTTATTACTACCTCATGGATGAATCCCTCCTACTCCCTCCTGGACAAAGATGACAGTTACACAATGATAGCATGAACCGGGCTGTGGGATTTCGTCACACTTAGAGTGACTTAAATCCCATTGCCACACTTAGAGTGACTTAAATCCCATTGCCACACTTAGAGTGACTTACCCATTGCCATGAATGCCTTGACTTATTGGAACCCACTGGCAAAACCCACAGTATTCTGCTAGAATAAGATATTTTCACCGCAGTCAAGCAGAATAATGCTGGTAGGGATGAGAATTGAATATATCAGAATCCCTATTTTTCATGATTGAGGCTAAGGAAAAGTGGAGGGCCAAATCAATTTTCTGACCTGGTAAAATGGCTTCATATCATTTCAGAAATTGAAGACATTATAAATGTAATCCATGTTAAACTTTTTACACCAGGCGTAAAGTAGAAAATATAATTCTTTACTGGAAGTTCCCACAAAGAATCATTATCTTTTCAGTCATGACATGAAAATTAGCATGTTAGAAAATACTAATTTTAAAAAACAAAGGCTGCTGGTTAAAATAACCCACTCATTTTACATATTTACAAATATCTTACATATTTACATTTCATACTTACATTTTTACATTTTATTTACATATTTACGTTTATGATACTTTGGATGAGGAAGAATACTGAACTGTAGGAAGGAAAAGACATGCTGAGCAGCAGTTAGAATGAGTCCTGTTGTGAAGGTCTTAGCATCTGTTTGAGGGTAATCTCCTAGCACTTTCATACAGATTTAGGACCAGGACTGAGGAGACAGGCTTCCAATCTGTGGATTTGAGCCAATCACACAAACTGTTCTGAAAAATAGTGGTTATAGCATTATCATAAGGTAGGATATTTTTCTTCTTTTATTAGAGATATCACTATTTTTACTCCAATCACTACTAAATTCAGAGCCATTACATTGATGAATATGTATATTCACGTTATATATATTTGTGTATATATTTATATATATGGTGTGCATATATATTGAATATAAAAAACCTTGACTTCAAAGAACTTTACTATTTAGAATTTACAGTTTTGTTGAGGAAAAGCGTGTGAAATAAAATTGTCAGTGTCAGTTTAAAAAAATTTTTAATGTTTATTTCTGAGACAGAGAGAGACAGAGCATGAGTGGCAGAGGGGCACAGAGAGAGAGGGGGACACAGAATCCGAAGCAGGCTCCATCCAGGCTCTGAGCTGTCAGCATACAGCCCGACGCGGGGCTCGAACTCACAGACTGCGAGATCATCACCTGAGCCGAAGTCGGACGCTCAACCGACTGAGCCACCCAGGTGCCCCAATGTCAGACAGTTTTCTTAATCAAAAGCCTGGGTTATCTACACACGACAATCTTGGTAGAAAAATGTGATATTCATCTCCACACTGTACTGAACTTACTAGAATCTAGGTTGTAGGAAATGCCATTTATGGGGAATTTCTTAAAGCACTAGGAATCTATTTGTCTGGATCAGGGGCTAGTCATTTGGAGCACACATTACCAGACAATAATCAGATTCAGGTATCTGCTTTAAGCCAGAACCATGGTGCCCAGAAATGCTCTATAAATTTTGGGTGTATTGAATCTCCCTTCTCTGGGGAGACACTTCATGCCTTTCCCAGGTCCTCAAAGATTAGAAAAATATAGATGATGCCATTTGGGCTCATAAAATCCCTTTCACCGAATTCTATTTTGGTCTTGTAGTCTATCATGAACCTTACATGCAGAACTTTTCGTGCAACGACCACACCGGTGTAACCACTATATTTACCATTGGGATTTCGTTTCATGAAGTTGTGTCCACGACGTGACCACAAAGGAGAATTGTGTCTCACAGTGGAGTGCCAGGGACAGCTGGGACCTTTTTCCTCCTCTGAGAAATGTGTCCCTCTTGTCTCATGGACACTCGTTGTTTCAAAGTGTCCTCATCAGATGCAGGTGGTGGCAGAAACTGCCGTAGGACTGGGGGCCTCGTCCTAGACAAACAGATGAAAGCTCCCTTCTTCAGAGAATATCCTTCTTGTGGCTCCATGTGTTTTGCTTCCCAGGGACTTACATGGACCCGAGCCATTTTGAAATACAAAACTTGGGGCGCCTGGGTGGCTCAGTCGGTTGAGCATCCGACTTCAGCTCAGGTCACGATCTCACGGTCTGTGAGTTCGAGCCCCGCATCGGGCTCTGGGCTGATGGCTCAGAGCCTGGAGCCTGCTTCCGATTCTGTGTCTCCCTCTCTCTCTGCCCCTCCCCCGTTCATGCTCTGTCTCTCTCTGTCTCAAAAATAAAATAAACGTTAAAAAAAAATTAAAAAAAAAAAAAAAAGAAATACAAAACTGATGCATTTCTTTCCACACCGTGGCTGTGAGGAAGTCCTCTGGCCTCTTACAGGCCTGATGTAGTAATTCTACAGGATTTTACGGCGTGAATTTCCACAAACTCACTTTCTTCCTTTATTCTATTTCCCTTCATCCCAATGTCTTTATATGTTTTGAAACCACTTTACACTTTTGGGGTACCTGGGTGGCTCAGTCAGTTAAGCATCTGACTGTAGGTTTTAGCTCAGGTCATGATCTCACAGTCTGTGGGTTCAAACCCTGCATCGGGCTGTGCACTGACAGCTTGGAGCCTGCTTGGGATTCTCTCTCTCTCTCTCTCTCTCTCTCACCCTGCACCTTCCCTACTTTCTTTCTCTCTCTCTCTCTCAAAATGAATCAGTAAACATTAAAAAAAAAAACCTTTAAATTTTCTTAAAAATGCAGCAACAAAATTTAAAAGTAAAAAAATTTGGTTAATTATCAAGTGATGATTTAAAGCAGAGTCTATATTCTTACTTTAATAAAAAAGATTTCTACTTGCATTTCAGGGAATTTGGATGTTATATTTGCTTCATTTCTCTAGGAATTTTGAATAACCCATAATAAAGCCCCAGGTTAAGCAAAATAATTCATGAAAAATCTGAGACTTTTTGAAAAGTTTTTAAAGGATCTCTGCAGCAAACCCAAGTGCTTTACCAACAATTGATTTTATGCAGGACCAGTTACATAATTTCTGACCCCCAGTGCAAGAGGGAAATGCAGGGGCCCTTGCTCACAGCATATTAACAATTTTTAGACAGTGCCAGCAGAACATAAACTAAGGTCAGACTGTTCTGGATGAGGGGCCCCGTGTGCCATCACGAATCCTACACCCATGAATCTGATCATGTCATGGATGTTAAAGTCTAGTTTGTAGTGAAGCTTTTTGTGGTGAAGCTTAATTTTCCTTTTTTTTTTTTTTTTTTTTTTTTTTTTTTTAGTGCAAGGTACGAGAAGTGCACCTTGAGAGAACTATTTCACAATGGGAACATGAAGACAGAAGTCATAGTGTCAGTTGGCTTAATTCCCACCCTGGGGGAGATCTCCAGGTGTGCCATGATGCCACAATGTTAGTGTGCCACACACTGAGTGCATGACCACCCGAACGCACGGAGGGAATGATTACTCTGCTTTACAAAGAATGGCTGGCAGAGACACAAAGAGGCCCATCGCCGTGTCTTTCAGCATCGAAGGAGCCAGGAAAGCACCTATTCTAATACACTTGATGGAATGACATTAACTTGAACTTGGAACAGGCATTTCATCTCTTGGTGAAAAGTACATAATCCTTTTATTCAAATATTGTTATTCTAAAGAGTATCATAGGCTGATGAAATACATTTGCAGAAAGTTAGGAAGATCTGAAGAAATTGACCAAAGTTAAAAAAAAAAAAATGCTTGGGGCACCTGGGTGGCTCAGTCGGTTAAGCATCTGACTTTGACTCAGGCCATGATCTCACAGTTCATGAGTTTGAGCCCCGTGTTGGGCTCTGTGCTGTCAGCACAGAATCCCCTTCAGATCCTCTGTCTCCCTCTGTCTTTTCCCTGCTTGTGTGCACGCTCTTGTGTGCTCTCTCTCTCTCTCAAAAATAAATATAAACATTAAAAAATAATTCCTGGAATTAATGAGATATTATAGCAAGGAACCCTCCCCCCTCTCTCTCAAAAATAAATACTAACATTTTAAAAAATTCCGGGAACTAATGAGATGTAGCAAGGAAGCAGAACACAAGGTTCACATATAAATGTCAATCACTTTCTTATATATAGCAATGAAGCAATGAATAAAATGGAATTTAAAATAAAAAATACAACACCACTTACATTAGCACTCCAGAAATAAAATACTTAGGTATAAATCTAACAAAATACTTATATGAGGACAACTACTCTGATGAATGAAATCAAACAACTAAATAAATGGAGAGATATTCCACGTCTGTGGATGGGAAGACTCAATTTTGTCAAGATGTTAGTTCTTCTCACTTGACTGTAGATTTCACCCAATCCCCAATCAAGATCTCAGTGGGTTATCATGTGGATGTCAACAAACTAACTCTAAAGTTTACAGGTAAAGGCAAATAGCCCAGAGGAGCCAACTACCAAAGAGGAGGAGCTAAGTTGGAGACTGCCATGTCTCAATGTCAAGACTTACTAGAAAACTGCCACCAAGACAGTGTGGTAGTGGTTAAAAAATAGACAAATAGATCCATGGAACAGTGCAGATCCACAAATAGAGTAAACTAAGTTTTGACAAAGGAGCAAAAGCCATGGAGCAAAGATAGTCTTTTCCACAAATGGTGCTGAAACACCTGGACATCCACGGGCAAAAAATTGATGTAGACGCAGACCTCGCACCCTCCACAAAATGAAGTCAAAATGGATCATAGATGCAACGTGCTAGGAGATGATGTGGGAGAAAAGTTGGATGACTTTGGGTTTGGGCATGACTTTTTTGATATAATGAAAGGCACGATCCATGAGAGAATAGATAAAATCTACTGCTCTGCAAAAGACTCTGCCAAGAACATGAAGAGACGAGCCACAGACTGGGACAAAATTGTTGGAAAAGACACATTTGGTAAAATAGACAAAGAACTCTTAAAATCCAGCAATAAGAAAATGAAAACCTGATTTAAAAATGGGCAACTGATCTGAACAGACACCTCACCAAAGGAGGTATATAAAGTATAGGAAAAAATGTTCCATGTCATATGTCATCAAGGAAAAGCAAATTAAAACAACAGTGAGATTCTACTACACAGCTATTAGAAAGGTCAACATCCAGTATGCCGAAAATGCCAAATGTTCACGAGGATATGAAACAACAGAGACTCTCGTTCACTGCTGGTGGGAATCCACACTGGTACAAGCACTTTGCAAGAGGGGTTGTGGTTTCTTACAACTAAACGTACTCTTACCATAAAATCCAGCCATAATGTCCTTGGTATATACTTAAAGAAGTTGAAACTATGTCCACACAAAAACCTGCACACAGATGTTTACAGCGATTTCATTCATGATTTCCAAAACTTGGAAGTAAACAGGGTGTCCTTTAGTGGGTGAATAAACTGTGGTCATTCCAGACAATAGAAATGTATTCAGCGCTAACAAGAAATGAGCTCTCAAGCAGAAACTTAATTTTTTTTTTTAATGTTTACTTAGTTTTGAGAGACAGGGGAGGGGCAGAGAGAGAGACACACACACAGAATCCGAAGCAGGCTCCAGGCTCTGAGCTGTCAGCACAGAGCCCGACATGGGGCCTGAACTCAAGAACCATAAGATCATGACTTGAGCCGAAGTCGGACACTTAACCGATTGAGCCACCCAGGAGCCCCAAACACAGAAAAAACTTAAATGCATGTTAGTAAGTGAAAGAAGCCAGTCTGAAAAGTCTACACACTATATGATTCCAACTCTATGACATTCTGGAAAAGGCAAAACTATGGAGACAGGAAATTATCAGTGATTGCCAGGAGTTGGAGGGAAAAGTGATGAATGAGTACAGCATATAGGATTTCTAGGGCTGTGAAGGGCTCTGTGTGACACTATAATGGTGGTGCCATTATACATTTGTCCAAACATACTGGAAGGCTGCCCTAATGTCAAGTATGGATGTGGGATGGTGATGATGTGTTAATGTGGGTTCATCAGTTGTAACATATATTCCACGCTGGTGCAGGGTGTTGATAACAGGGAGGCTGGGCATGTGTGGGAACAAGGGGTATTTAGAAACTCTCTGTACTTGCCATTCCATTTTGTTGTGAACCTAAAACTCCTCTAAAAAATAAAGTGAATTTAAAAAATCTAAAAACATAACACATACAAATTCAGTGACCATTATCCTTAACAATGTGAAGTCATTGAAATACTTGTTTATTGTGAATCTGAAATGCAAAGGCCAAGAAGCAGACATAGCCTTGTGCAAAGAATCCAGTTCCAGGAAAAGCATTGTGGACTGGGGTATTTTTTAGGGTTACATTTTTATGTCTTAATCTCCCTAATTATAGATGCTAAGTCACCACATAAATCTGTTTCCCTTTTCTTCTGTCTTGGCTGCAACATCAATGTTGGACCCAAATGGTATTTTCTTAATTTTACAATTTACCCTCCTTCTGGGACTGGGGAAGGTGCTCACTGTCCCAGGAGATCAGGTGTCAGGCCTGGAACCGTCACCCTCACATGGAGGACTTTTGAACCAAGAGTAAATAATAACTGTCATCAAGCTCTCCCCAGATAATTGTCCAAAAGCTGAACCAAGGACCTGAGAGCCGCGGCTTTCAGCGCGATTTGTGCCCCTGATTTTTCAATTTGAAAGAGCTTGTCAGATTTCTTGACATTCTGAGAAGATGCTTTTCTCTTTCTACTGTGGATAAATGTTCATTATCCTTAATTGGCATTAAGTGTGAGCGTCTTGCTCGTGATTGCCCATCAGTCCACGGCTCCTATATCAGCCTCATTAGGTTTCCTGTTTACACTCACTATAAGGAAATAGGTTAGAAATATTATAGGCAGGGGCTGAAGGCATTCAAAAAATATTTGCATTGTGTCAAATTGCCAGTTTTTGCACAAGCTAACAATTTATTTTCTCCTCATAACCGTGAATGCTACAAATTTTGTGGCTTACACTGCAATTTCATTTAAAAGGCATTATAGCCTGCAATCTGAGTTCATTTGGTGCTAGTCTGGTAAATGGCCAACTCTCATATCAAAAATTTCAATCTAAGTACTGATCGGCGGGTTAATATTATAGAAAGTATGCCCCGGGGGGACATAAAAACATGGCTGGATTTTAGGGCCTGGTGAAATAGTTCTCTGCTCCAAAATGGCCACAGTTTAATCAACAACACGTCATGGAGTAAATATGCTCCTTCCTGGTGCCTCAGCGGGAGGGATACTTCACCAAAATCTTACAATTTTTTTTATCATGTACTTTTGTTTGTTTCAGATGTTAATTTTAAGTTTTTTATGTTTATTGATTTTAGAGAGAGAGAAAAAGCGAGCAGTGGGGGAAGGGCAAAGAGAGAGGGGAAGACACAGAATCTGAAACAGGCTCCAGGCTCTGAGCTTTCAGCACAGAGCCCGACTCAGGTTCGAACCCACAAACTGTGACCTGAGCCCAAGTCTGATGCTCAACACACTGAGTCACCCAGGTGCCCCTCAGATGTTAATTTTAAAAGTTGCATTGATTTTCTAGAAGCATAAATTGATACACACACACACACCCTGCCCTGCAAATAGATAAAATAAAACAAGTTGAAATATTTTTGCAAGTATTTAGAAACCCCGTGAGAGTGTTGCTAGGGTTCACTGTGGGGTGAATTATGGTGGACACTGTCTCCTAGTGTGGTTTTCTACAGACCCACTCCCCCAACTTCTGTACGCATTAGGAGAGGTCCTTTAATCTCATGGTGGTATCGGATGCCTGTGTATTACTATTATTCGTCATCAAGAGCATTTTCCTGCACAGTCATCTTTCACGTGGTTGGAGGGACTGCTCCCCAGTGGGCCCACAGCAGCTACACGCCCAGCACATCAAATCCCCACGTGGGAGCCCCCTTGAGAGCCACAGGATAGGCCTGATTATCTCCCATGTGCAGTCAGGTGCGGCGGGGCTCAGGAGACAGTCATTTGCTGAGGGTTCTGGGGGAAGCAGTGATGAACCGTGGCACCAGCCCCGGGTGTCTTAGGACTCACATTTCCTCCAGCCTTCACCGGCATCTCTCTGCGGTGATCTACCCTCATGGAGGGGACAGACTGGTTCTGATCTGGACTTGAGTGCCGTCACTGCTCAGAGAGTACAAAATCGGCACCACGTGGCCCTGTCGAAGCTTTGTGATGCATCGTGAAGTCAGCCCATGGTCCTTGTGGCATCACTGCCTTGTCCTTCTTTAGCACAAAAGAAGGGGTAGGACTGCCTTCCGAGGCTCCTTCCAAATCGCTGCCCGTGGCGACTTTAAATACTGGGGCGCATGTGGCCGATGTGGTGGATGGAGAACTGAGAAAATAATACATAAATAGGTAAAAATAAAAATAATACATAAATAGGTAAAAATAAAAACAGAGTATTCTCTACAATAAGCTCTCTGATTGTGCTGGGTTTGCTGTCCACTCAACCAAACATTGTCAGACTCAACCAAACATTATTTTTGGCAACTCTTTTGAAATTTTTAGTAATTTTTAGTATTTCTGATTGCTTAATTACATTGCAAAATCTTCAAGGTCAATACATCCAATACTACATAGATTTTGCATTACTCTTAATGAATAGTAAGAATAAAACAAAGTGGGATGAAAATGAATAATGAGCCTCTTAGCCTCATGCTAGAAATGAGGCACAGACAAGTTAAGTAACCCTCCCAAGGTCACATAGCTGTGCCATTGCGAACCAAAGAGTTAAAGGATCAGTCCTACTCTCCACGGAGTGTTTTTAACCACTACTCTCTGCTGCAAGCTTATTCTCTGCAGTGTCTGACCCACCTCTTACCAATGTATTTTGGGCCTGAAAAATGAGATAGTGTTAGGGATTTTCTAATTCATGCTCGAATGAACATACAGATAAAAGCATATCATTCTACATGAAGCTTCCTGGGATATTTTGTTGAAAAACACTATGCCAAAGTCAAAATACAATTTGAGAGAAAGAAAGGGGGAGGTGTTTTGAGAAGCTGGAGGACAGAGTGCCTCTTTAAGACTTCATCAAATTAATTTGAAAAACTGTTTTCCAAAATGTGTGAGCTCCCCCCTCCCCCCATTAAACCAGAACATGGGCGTGGCCCAGCCAGATACACTTTGCAGAAGAACAATGTTACAGGACATTCAGAAAATTTATATTATCTTATTATACATTTCTGCAAAAGATCCTGTGGTCATTAAATGTTCCAGGCAAGCTGATACACAGTGTTGGGAATGCTGTTCCAGTTTGTCATCAGCCGTTCGTAACACGACGTTCCCAAAGACGGTGGCTCGCGGTTGAAGGCAATGGTCAATACTTGAAAGCTACGGCGGCAGCATTTCAAATTATTTTCATGTGTTAATATCAGAGACAGGAAAATACATCCCCGATTATGTGTTTGTAACGTAAGTCACGAGAAGAGATCAAATGCAAGGAATTAGTACAAATGCTGGTTTAATCCAACGTCTTCATGTGAGGCTTTCTGGGGTCTATCGATGGGGCTGCACAAGCTGATGGGTAATTTAGCATCCCCTGGGCCATCCCGGGCACCCGTCTTCATCCCGGGCACGGCTCCATCCGCCCACAGAGGTGATTGCCTTCCTTTATTTGCTGGGCAAGCCTGACTTGCATGTTTCATTTTCTCGCTCATTTGCGGCCAAGAGGACCTCCGGAGAAAACCCTTCCCCTGGAATGAAATATTGGCAGGATGTGGGAGAACTTGCTCATTATTTCCAAATTAAATATCTGTCTCTGAGACGCAGGACCAGCTCTGTGCCATGTTGCATATTAAATTCTAGACACACTTGGGAAGGAAGAAACCTCCGTGTTACAGATGGGTTTGTCACCACCGGGGCGAGCAGAAGTTCTCCATGGCCCGTCTTGTTTCTTATTCTTTTCCTTCTCCTCCCACTGCCCCTTCTCTTTCCAGGGAAGCTCTGAGGCATGTTGTAGAATCCTGACATAAATGCATGATGCCCTGTGTGCACACACCTACGACAGGCCCAGATAGGTATTTTGGCTCCACATTTGGTCGAATAAATAAATCTTTGACGTTTGGTGCTCAGCCTCAGGAAATACCTCATCCTAGTCCATTTAGGTTTCTGTGACAAATGCCAGAACCTGGGGGCTTACACACAACAGTCATTTGTTTCTCCCAGCTCTGAAGGCTGGGGGCCCAGGGTCCAGGGTCCAGCAGTTTGGTGTCCAGTCAGAACCTGCTTCCTGGCTCGCTAAGTTTTCTGGCTGTGTCCTCACATGGTGGGAGGGGTGGGGGGGGGTCCCTGGGCTGTCTTATGTGAGGACACTAACCCCTTGGGGTGGGCGGGGGGTCTTACCTCCTAATACCATCACCTTGGGGATTCCCTTTCAACATAGAAATTTTGAGGGGAGGACCACCTGGGTGGCTCAGTCAGTTAAGTGTCAGAGTTCAGCTTGGCTCAGGTCACGATCTCACGGTTCCTGGAAACTGCTTCAGATTCTGTGTCTCCCTCTCTAAAATAAATTAAAAAAAAAAAAAGAAATTTTGAGGGGACACATTGAGACCATGGCACATCCTAAAGGGACCTAAGGAAGTAAAGGCCACCAAAAATTCACCATTCCCCTGGCAAGTCTTTTTCAAATTGGAAAAATATACAGACACTTTATAATTTTAGAAAATTACTGTTTTGATGTTAATTTAAATTTTTTATGATTTTTAAAAATTTTAAATGTTTATTTAGAGAGAGAGAAGGTGAGCATATGTGGGGAGGGGGAGGGGCTGAGAGAGAGAGAGAGAGAGAGAGAGAGAGAATCCCAAGCAGGATCCATGCTGTCAGTACAGAGCCCGATGTGGGGCTCTATCCCACAAAGCATGAGATAATGACCTGAGCCAAAATCAAGAATCAAACACCCAACCGACTGAGCCACCCAGGCACCCCTGTGATGATCTTTCTTGATTAGTCATACAAATGAACATATATATATATATATACATATATATATATATATATATATATATGTATATATATATATGGGAGCTGTTACTGAACTACAAAAAAAGAAGTTAGAAATTGACTCTAAAAGATGTTCCCTCTTCCCTTCTCTTCATCTATTGAATAATTCTGACCTAAGCCACAAGGCAGGACAGACAGAGAAGCCTGGGCACAGAGAGGGTCAGTGGGTAGCAGGGATGGGACTTGGGGGAAATCCATGACAAGCCAGAGCAGCACCCCACAACACAAGGAAGGACAGGAGGGCCCCCGGGCGGGCAGCCACCTGTTTTGGGAGAAACAGCCTGAGCAGGAAGAAGCCAGTGTGCTCCCCATGGGGTGAGCGGCCAGTGTGGATGGTGCCCCGGCAGGGGGGCCGCTTTCCTAGGGCCACTGTTACACGCTGCCACAACAGGCTGCTGAAACCACACAGACGTTTCCTCCTTCAGCTCAGAGGCCAGGAGTCTGAAGTGACTCTCTGGGCAGGCAGGGCACGCTCCCTCCCAAGGCTCCAGGGAATATCTGTGTGCTCCCTTTTCCGAACATCCCCTGGCCCCAGGGCCTTTCCTCGGTCTCCAAGTCTGCAAGCAGCATCTCGCAGAATCATCCCACCTTCTCTTTCTGTGTAGAGTCTCCTTGATGACCCCCAGGGTGCCAGCGAATCTCTCCAAGTGGCGATCTGTCATCACGTCTGCAGAGTCCCCATCACCATGTAAGGACCTTCATCTTCACAGGACCTTCTGTCTTTGGGGCTCATGATTCAACCATACCAGCGAGCAGCTGGGGTGCCCCCCGCCCCCTCCCACTGCATCTTAGCTGGTCATATAGGATTTCCCAATCATACCACTAACAATAGCAACATGTGCTTTTAAATTCATGGCTGATTGAAGATATCTTTCCTAATATCTGTACAAGAAGTGCCTTCCTCCTCTGGACACACAGCCTGTAGCTACTTGGGCCAGTTTTTCGGGTGACGTGAAGGTGTCTGCTGTGTAGCACGATCCTTCGTCAGAGGTGCCCGGCAGATTTCTTCTTCAAGGGAGACAGGACAGAATAAAATGAAACACTCACTCTTAAAACTAAGGCAATGTCTGTTCAATAACACTTAGTGAGTGAGGAGACACATTTGCAGTATTAATTCCATTCTAAGGATCCTGAATTTCTTGGGATGCTCTCATCCATCTACTCCCGAATACCGGGGGACGTGCCAGTGTAGCAGAGGAAGAAAAGAAGCTGTGGCTCGGGCGGAGGAAAACACAGAGGAGGGGAAATCGGATTCCCGTGTCAGGGACTTCACTTAAGGCACGGCTCAATGGGGACGGTGATGACCTGTGTCACCCTTTCCTCGGGCCCTGCTGCCCACCATCTGGGGCGAGGAACACTTCATTATGGATTGAACCTCCACGCCTTCTCAGATGGCATAAACTCAGGGCTTACAACAACGTACTCCTTACGGCCCTCTACAGTTTGCAAAGCTCTTGCAAACAAACACATGGTCTCATCAGCGAGGCATGTCTGAAGCACAGTATATATGGTAAAGCCGAGATTCAAGCACATGTGTTCGTCTCCAAATGTCGACACTATAAACCATGCCAGAGAAGCAAGAGACACACAAACTCACATCCTGCTTAGAAATCCCACAGTATCCTGAACTAGACCGGGGGCCATACACAAAGTCACCTTAAGAAGAAAGCAAGCCCTCACAGAACCCAACTGAGCATAATCTGATTAAGAGGATTAGCATAGCAACAGAAAGAATGTGTCAATAAGAATTAAGAGATATGAACTGTGTCCATTCTTCCAATCCTTGGGTTCCTTCTGGCTCTGAAATGATGGGTTTATGTGGCACATTCCAACTGCTGTGGGGAAGCGTCTCAGCCTAACTCAATCTCTTCTGTTGAAACCTCAAACCACACGGTTAACTCCCTGTGTCCTGATCCCATCCAAGGAAGAAATCATCCAGCATTTTGACTTCCCACAGCAATTCCTCCAAGGATGGGGCATTCAGGCGGACTCCCTGCCCAGAAAGACCACCGCATTTTGCCTCGTAAATTAGCAAAATGACTCTGCTTTTCTGTCAGTCCTCGGACAAACCCGTCACCTTCTAATGTCTAGAGTTGCTTCCATTATTCCACAGCACCCCACGGTCTGATGTGCACCCACTTATTACAGTTATTACCATTTTAGTTTGGTCTTACAAGATTTAATTTTGTGCTTGTGAAATTTTCCACTGATGTGATGGAATTGACTCAACCATTACCCTTCCAAATGTACGTTAGACCCCACCTGGTTTACTGCCTTTCTAAGTATAAAAAGACATCCTTTAACTTCTGTGACATCATTTCCAGAAGGTAAGTCCCCAGGGGAGGGATGAATGCATCCATGATGTACTACCCCATAGCTGCCATAACATCAGCTATTGCTGCATAAAGGATTGCACGGAGTTAGATGTGTGGATACTTTGTGGCCAATTCAGGCCCCTTCACCTTGCTGTCTTCAGGCATTACCATTTAGCAAATACAAACCCCTGCCACCGGTGTACTTTTATCTTAATTTCTTCAATTATTATAGACGATTCAGTTTTCAGTTTCACCTTGTGTGGATTTTCTGTAGCCTTTCAAGTGGCCTCGTTACTTATTTGACCAGATTTCTGAGTACTTGGATAGAAGCATGGCTTGAGGCAGAAATGATGCAGCTGTTATAAGTTCCACGACACAGTGAAGATGACAATGTGGTTCAGGGACTTTACTGAAGTCTTTACATCCTTCTCTGATCACAGATTGAAGTATTTGGAGGGTCTGTAGGTAAATCTCTCATGGTATTATTTAGGACGGCAATGTTTTTGCAGAAATGATCCTAATTCAATGTGCACTGAGACAAATGACCAGAAATGCCAGTAAAATGACATAAAACCACACCGATGACATTGCATACCCTTTTATTAATGTTTTATTAATTTATTTTGCATATATTGATCAGAACTTGGAACTCTACACTTACGTTGATAATCCAGTATCTTCTTATAAACTGGAAAGGAAATTCTTTTTCATCTTTTTATGGCTACTTTTTCCATAACTTAAAGTTAAGTCAACAACTTAACCCGCTTACTTGAGTCTGCTCACGTGCTTGGGAGCTTCACAGAGTGTTTCACGCACCTGACTGAGGTCTCAGAGACTCACCTGTGGGCTGTGCCTTCCCTGGTGCCTCCTGACCTCCTAGGTAATTACCCACCCCCCTAAACCCCCTCCACTGGACACGGTGTCCTGTCCTCTGGGCAGGTTACCACACACACAGTGAAAAGTCTCTCTTGGGCACAGATTACATGTACTGTCTCTCCTGTGCAGACCTGCCCCTTTGCTACGGAGGGAAATTTAACTGCTTTGGCACATCCATCCCTCCCTGAGCACAGCTGACTATTCTCCACCACCTCACTTTCTTCCAGGTGATTGCACACGGATTCCTTGAAGGTGTGTTCCAATTCCTTCCCAACTCTAGAAAATCTAAGCTGACCAGTTTATCATTATGAAGATAAAACTTCTTTAAATTTATGGGGTGCTTGGGTGGCTCAGTCAGTTGAGTGTCCGACTTCAGCTCAGGTCATGATCTCACAGTTTGTGAGTTTGAGCCCTGCGTTGGGCTCTGTGCTGATGGCTCAGAGCCTGGAGCCTGCTTCAGATTCTGTGTCTCCCTCTCTCTGCCCCTCCCCCGCTCATGCTCTGTCTCTCAAAGATGAATAAACGATAAAAAAAAAAAACATTAAAAAAAAACTTCTTTAAATTTCTAGAATGAGCCGTGTCATCAGTGCCCCCTGTGGCTTCAGGGACTGTGATTGCTGTGGGTTATCAGACACCTGCTATTACCTGAGAGCCTGCGGTCAGGGCTTAGGGTCTGGGTCCCCTCCCTGTAAACCCTCTCTCGTCACTTTCTCTTTGCTACAGCTGACTGCAATCCAGCACGTGGCCCTCCATTGCTAGATTTTCTTGTCTTTGTTAAATGTATTGATGTTCGCACATAGAGAGAATCATCCATCTGATACCAAAAAAAGAGGGGTCAATTGGAGGAGTTAAGAGCTTTTACAGCTGAAATTCTTTCAGGCACTGGGATAGAATATTCACGTTAGAATTGTGCATATTTTTTTCCAGCGCTGCCTGACTTCCCAGATGACTGCTCAATTGACTACATATGTTGAGATTCAGATCACCAAATAATTATTCACAGATTGTAAGGAAGGAAAAGACTTGCAGGGTTTTTATAGAATCTGTGATGAGGTGTGATGATAGGATTTCAGTTGTGTGATAAAGCACTCTAAAGTCAACAAATGTGTTCAAAGTAGTTAGCCAAATATTCTTGATAAGAAGGCTCCTCTTGGATTTTTGATTAGGGAACTTGGGAAACCATATTATTTTTCCAGTCTGTTGCCATCCAGCGGCTGCACCAGGAATAATTTGCTGAATGGCACATTTACATCCTGAACCAAGGGAAACAAGTCACAAAAGCACAGGACATTCACTACTCCCCAGGAAGGGTGGGACCACTGATACCCTCCAGAGCCAATACAAGCTACTGATGTGGTTCTCAACACAGCACAGCCCTGGAGACCAAATGGTCTTCAAAACCTACATCCTTGCCAGAGTGGGATCTGAAAAAGAACACGAGTTTAGCGAATAAAATCCTGCCTTATTCATTTCAAGGGCAAAATATTTCCATCATCTCTGAATCCAGTGTCTAACATGGTCACTGAGGCCTGGAAGACCTCCCTGAGAGCAAGAAAGTTGTATGTGCACACAACTGGCTTCACCCAGGAATAGGCACTGCCATTTCTAAGAAAGCTGAGTTACAAGGCCAGGATGGGTGGAGACATTGACACAGCAAACAGGGAGAAATCTTGAGCACAGTCGATCAGCAACTGCTCATTGTGTATGCCACTCCCTTCTTTCTGTGCATTTGGTGGGAATATATTACAAAAAAAACCCAAAAGCACTCTGTCGACTACGGAAAAGCTGAACGATCATGTTTTTTTGCGGGGGCATTTGTCCAACCTCTCCTTTGATCACCAGTTCCTGCCTCATTTGATGGGTTGGCGGTGAAGACTCAGCCTTCGACCCTGAGAGCAAACAAATTCCATCTAACCAACCCAGTGACCAACTACACGCCCGCAGGCACACACACAACAAAATCAAGAGAAATGGACACTAAGAGCTAACAGGTGTTGGGTGGTCAGAGAAGCTGCTTTTGAGGATGCACTATTTCAGACTAACAGTAAAGTTTATGAGGAGTGGACTGCTGAGTCGTGGAAGTGTCTGTGTAACTTGGACAGAACCGCTGACCATTTTCCACTTCCGCTGTGCTCCTCAGCATCCCCACAAGCAACGTGGGAGAGACCCAACTGTTGTGCATCCTTGGGTCATTTGCACTCGAAATTGTCAGGCATGTGCTGTGTTGTTTGTCATCTGCCCAGGTATACAGTGGCATTGCATCGAGGCTTCATTTGCATTCCCCTAAAGGCTGACAAAGATAAGCAGCTTTTCCAGTGCTTATTTGCCATGTGATTCTCTTCTCTGCTGCAGTGTCTGAATTGTTTGCCTTTGTTTTACTGGGTCATCCATTTCTTATAGGTGTATAGTGAGAGAGTTTTGTGTACTGTCCACGCAGGTCCTTCCTCAGATATGCATTCTGCAAACAGTCCCAATTTGTAGCTTGGCAAATGGCATAGTGTGTGTTTTCATATGGTTCGCTGTATCTTTGAAGAACAAAAGTCTTTAATTTTGATGAACTCTTGTGTCATAGGAAATACTCAACAAATATCTATTAAATGGATAAATAACCCACTATTTCAAATCAACTCTTACCATTGATTTCCACCATTTACTTATTAAAGTTTTCCAGATATGGGTCGTGCTTTTTGTGTTATAGAAATTTTTGCCAAAATCCAAGGTCATAAAAATTTTGTCTTAGGTTCTCTTTTCAAAGTTTTAAAGAGTTTTTAGTATTTTGGGATTTACTATTGTGGAAAGTATGTGTTACAGCTCACTTGCTTTGCAGATGGCTGTTTTGTTGTCGTTGTCCCACACCATTTATTGACAGGGATATCCTTTCTTGGTTAAATTGTGTGTGCGTCTTCGCTGTAAATCAATTGAATACATATGTAAACACACATGTAGCCATATTTGAAATTCATGTTTGTGTCTCTGCCTTCATCAATATCACATTCTCTTGACGACCGTAGCTTAATAGTAAGTCTTGAAACAAGGTATGAATGATCTACACATTTGTTACTGTTTTTCAAAGTTCTTATGACTATTCCAACGTCTTTGACTTTTTTTCCATATACATTTTAGAACCAGCCTCTCAGCATCTACTCGTCAATCATGCTGGAATTCTGACTGGTATTGCTGTGAACCAATAAATCAATCTAGGGAGAATTAATATCTTAACAATATTGAGTCTTCCAACCCATAAACATGACATCTATCCATGTGCCCAGTCAGCTTTCAACATAGGAGTGATGTACATACTTTGTGGGATTATTATCTAAGCTTCAGGGGTTTTGGTACTATTGTAAATGGTACTGTATTTGCATTTTAATTTTTTTCTAATTTCTCACTGTTTGTATATAGAAAAGATATTGGTTTCCGTATATTGACCTTGTATCCAGTAACTTCATAAACTTACCAGTTCTATGAGAGTTTGCAGATTCTTTGGTAAGTACTATGTAGTCAATTATGTTGTTTGAAAATAGAAATAGTTTACCTCTTCTCCAGACTATTTAAATTTCTTACCTTTGTCTTGCCTTATTGCACTACTTAAAACTTTAGGCACACCACTAAGAGTGATGAAACAGACATCTTAGACTTGTTTGTGATGTGTGTTTTCATTTTTACCCAACACAAAATATTTTTTTAATTTTCTTTCTTTCTCTTTGACCCATTGGCTATCTAGAATTTATTTATTTATATATTTATTTTATTTATTTTTTTAGAATTATACTTCTAAATTTCCAAATATCTGTGGGCTTCTCAGATACCTTTTGATTTCTTCATTTTTCTTGTCAGAGAAAATACTTTGAATGATTTCAAACATTTCATAGTTGCTCTGGGTTGTTCTCTGTGACTCATGATAAGATACTTTGGTGAATGTTCTGTGTGTCCATAAAAATAATGTACATTCTAGTGGGGAGGGGCTGAGTGTTGTATACATGTAAATTATGTCAAGCCAATAATTTTTTTGTTCAGATAGTCTTAATCCTTGCTGATTTTTCATCTGTTATTACTTGGATTCCTGAGACAGGAGTGTTAAAGTGTTCGAGTGAAATAGTGGATTTCTCTATTTCTCCTTTCCACTGTGATGATGATTGTTTCTTTTTCAAAATAATTTGGGGATAACCATTTGCTTTGTTCCTTATTAAACAGGGATATTTGTACTGATGGAGAAACTGATTTATACCCACAATTCCTTCTGCGAAACCCTGGGGGCCAGATGACTTCTGAAGCTCAGAATTTTGGGTGTTTTAGAAAGACGATATGGTGCTGAAACAACTATCTTGTAAGGCTTGGAATCAAACACATTAATATCTCTGCAGGGAAATACACAGATATTGGCACTCAGTGGCTACAGAAAGACGTTCATAAACAGCCTCATTTAGCTCAGTCCATGAGTGTTCCCAATGAATTAAGACAAAACTTCCAGTTTTCAAAGATGTTGGATTTGGGAATTAGAGATAAGGGACTGTGGGACTGAAGCAGCTTATATTTATAGATATTAATACTATAAATTATAATTAGATTGCTTGCTATTTATTAAAATCACAGGAAAAAACAACACAAAATAAAGATTAATAATAAAATGATTGTATCAAGGTGGCTGATGGGAAATACTCATGAGCCTGTCATATCCATGTGCTTATATCCAATATACATATATATACTTTTTTTTGCCTTTATTATGCCTATATATCAATTCAAACCTATTCATACCTCTTGTTTTAAAGTGAGAGTTGGGTGTCCAATAATGGGGCTATTAAATCTGGTCAATATTAAATTTTCATCGATCATTAAATAACCGGAATTTCCTTTTAGGCTATTAGGGGCAAAAATTATTTTTGTAATTGAGTTAGTCTTATGAAAGCAACCAAAAATCTTTTATTGTTTTACCAGTCTGCCAGTTTATTATGGGGAAACATTTGATTTAACTACATTTAATTGAAAACCACTTTCCAAAAGAAGAATTCTTCGCGCTGTATGGAAAGGAGAATCAGGTCTCACCCATGCACCGCCCTCTTTAGATATTTGATGCTAATGACATTCCCTTACCCCCTTCCTTACTGTCAGTGCCAAGACTGGCTGTTTCTTGGCCTGGTCTACTGACCTTGTAATTTGCTTTATAAATGCAACTTCTGTTTCTTGCCATGTTTCTGTGACATTTGAAGAGTTGAAATGAGAAGGAAGCAAACTGATCTCGTGTAAATGCAATTAAGCATGTACAGATTCTCTGCTCTAATGAAAGTATATTGCCAAGTCAATCTCATGTTACGTTTTAACCTAAAAAGCAATATTTTCCCAAATCTGTTTAATCTTCAATTAATCATTCAGAGTCTGATAGACTTAAGGCTTAATCCACTCATACGCTTGTTACCTACAAAATGCCAGGTTCACAGGATCTTATTGATGACATCGTACAGGTTATTAACTAATTTAAAAGTTCTTACAAGTTAAAAAGTTTCCCTGATCTTTGCTCATCTGGAAGCTAAACACTCAGAAGTTCAAAAAATGTTCTTGTTGCAACACACACACACACACACACACGTGGCTATGCACAGGGTCATACAGGCACACGCGTGGACACACACACACACCATGAGGATTAAGTCCTTCATGTTTTCTGTGAAAATGAAATACCCACATTCTTCTGATTTCTATACAGGCGATTTGGAAAACAGTTTAAACAAACAGCTTTTTCAAGAATAAGAATCCCTGATGATTTAAAGCTTCCGAAATGCCAAGAAATGACTTAACACTCTTCCTGCACTTAACACGTAATAATTTTTTCTCAAGATTTTGGACTGTCACTTCTGTGACATTTTAATCAAGTTAATGTAAAACCGAAGGACCAAAGAATGCTTGCAGGAAAGTAGATCTAATATTAGTATTTGGAAAATAATTTATTTTCTGTTATTTCTTCACAACGGGTCCTAAGCCTCCATGAATTATTCCTTACCGCGTAGTTGTGACAACAGCACTGTGTCTGAGTGTCTGTTCGTCTGTGTCTCTGCAAGGGTGACGACAGACCCTTCTTTCTCTGCCAACATGGGAAAAGAAAGCTCAGCAGCTTCGAGAGAAAAAAGACGTGCGTGCTGAGCCACATAGACGTCGGATCGTTTCCTCACTTACACACAAAGCATTTTTGCCACCTGAAGGTAGCTGACCTCGCAAGTTTTCCGTTCTCCGATCTTCTCCACGTGCAGCTAGAAAGTAAGTGCCTGATAAAACCAACCCCGACAGCCTCCATTTGCTGTGAGGACCCCATCCTCGCCTAGGGCGCAGATTCCCCGCCTCTGGGGCCAGGAAACCGAAGAGGGATTCAAGCGATGCTCTCCAGACCTCCAAGGGCCAGAGACACCTGCCGGACGGATTGTAATTTCCAGGCCAGAAATCTGCCTTGGGCTTCCGGAAAGTACACCAGTCGTTTCACAAAAAGCATTTCAAAGCCATGATTTTTAAAAGTAAAAGGAGCATCTCGTGCCAAAGCCCGGGATTACAGAGATTAAGTAAAATAGTGTCGTAGAGCAGTTGGCACGGGTAACCAGAAGCTGGTACCAGAACAAGGGTTGAGCATCGCGGCAGCGATGTAATCGCGACACTAATGACAGCGACAGTCGTGCGTGAGGGCGGTGGCTTCTCCCTGCCCTGACACACACAAGGGCGCACCTGTGGCTGGGGGGAGACACGCGGGAGCCCCATGCCCGCAGTCCGCGCTCCCCAGCTTCCAAGTTTCTACTCCTCAAGCCCTGTGTGTTGCTCTATTCTGGATTCGGCGGGTTGCTGTAAGTCTGGGCCTTTTTTTCAGTGTTCTAAAAAAAGTTATTTCTGACAGTTTCTGCTTGTTTTCCGAAATTTCTGTGGAAGGATGTGTGTCTGAGGCTGTGAGCTGTGCCACGGTGCTAGCATCTTATAAAAGGAAGCTTCTCCTGTACCCCAGGCCCTGCCACCCACTACCTCCAAGTGTGGTGTTCACGTCCTAAGTGACACTTCCTTGTGCTCCCAGAGGAGGTGACACGATTCTCGATTGGTGCCACACAAGCCTTTGCAAACCGCTTTGTGGCATCAGTCACGCTGCATCAGAATTACGGATTTCAAGTTCTGTTAGCATGCATGCCCCTTCGGCTCCGGTCCTGTGTCTTATCCACACGTCCCTAACTTTGCCAGACGCAGAACACCTGCTCCCCAGATATGTGTTAGGCTATCAATATATGGAAATATGCTACATGTCCTTCAATCAAAAGCATCCTGATCTTAGTTACTTTTGCTTTTCTAACAGATCCAAAGGAATCAACCAGAAATACGTTACCTGTAATGATATAATTCAATAAGTTGTCCATAATGAAGGTAAACATATGCAAACTGCTGTTTCCTCATAGGAAACTGAGGTTTAAAAAAGTTAAGAAATAACTCTTTACACATACAAACAAAATATAAGAAACGTCTTGTTAAAATATATATTAAAACTATAACCACAGGGGCACCTGGGTGGCTCAGTTGAGTGTCCGCCTCTTGATTTTAGCTCAGGTCATGATCCCATGGTTCATGAGTTCGAGCCCCACGTCGGGGCTCTGTGCTGACATTTGCGGAGCCTGCTTGGGATTCTCTCTCTGCTCCTCTTCTACTCACATGAGTGAGTGCACTCTCTCTGAAATAAAAGAATAAATAAACAAAAAAACCCTATCACCACACTAGTAATACGATGATAAAGTACCTAAGGAATATGCTTCCTGATTTATAGGAAATACCTGTATGAAGACAGTTGTACAAACTTACTGAAGAGAAATGAATGAAAAATGTTATGTCTCCCTTGAGGGTAGGACACAAAATTTAAAAATAAAAATTCTTCCCCAATTCACACATTAATTCCAATAAAATATAAGCATACCTTTCAATTAAAATACCATTTTTATAAAGAATGTAAGTTTGAGAAACATTTCTTAAATTGAGCTATAACTTAACAGCATGAGAACAGTATTATCTTTACAGTATTCAGATTATTAATAAAGTTTTCACCACAAAGGAAATGTGTTTCTTCAGTATACCCCAAAAGCAATCACTTAACATTTTAAAATTATTTTTTTTATTTTTTTTTTTTATTTATTTTTGGGACAGAGAGAGACAGAGCATGAACGGGGGAGGGGCAGAGAGAGAGGGAGACACAGAATCGGAAACAGGCTCCAGGCTCCGAGCCATCGGCCCAGAGCCTGACGCGGGGCTCGAACTCACGGACCGCGAGATCGTGACCTGGCTGAAGTCGGACGCTTAACCGACTGCGCCACCCAGGCGCCCCTTAAAATTATTTTTGAAGTTGTTACCTTCCCTTCTGGAAATAATATCAATACTCCTTGCCATAGCAATTGTACATCACCTATGATAGAAAAGGAATCAATTAAATTCCCTTTCCCACCAATTTCAATCATTTTATTATTTTGTCAGCATTTCTATTTGATCTCTTGTATGATACTGTGAGCATCTATCACTTCTTTTATGAAATTTTGATTGTACCTATTGACTCTCTACTGTGTAATACAAGAACTTTATTATCCTTGGTCTTCCTTCCACATTCTCTATGTAACAAAAGTTGTCTGCTGTAACTGTGTTTACGTTGTCACAGCAGATGCCCTCTTACTCTAACAGCAGTAATTGGCACATAATAAGCCTTGATAAGTAGCATGTACTGTTATGTCAGAAAAGTTTAGCGGGGAAGACAGACCTTCATCCCGATGACATAGGAAGTGTCGGATTGTAAACGGTTAAGAATTCCACAAAAGAAAGCAGGACAGGGACACACGTACAAGCAATTGTCTGGAAAAGCAATTGGTGGTGCCACACCTGTGAGGAACAGTGTGGAGGGTCCTCACAACATTAAAAGGAGCACAGTCATAGGGCCGGCAATCCCACTTCTGGGTGTCTGCACAAAGGAATGGAATCAGGATCTCAAAGACACACTGCCCCCACCCCCCCATGCTCATCACAGAACTAGTCACAGTAGCCAAGACATGGGACAACCTGAGTGCCCATGGACACGTGGAAATGTGCAGAGAAGGAAAAGTCTCTCTCTCACACACATACACGAATACTATTCAGTTGCAAAATCTTGCCATTTGCAATAACATGAATGGACGTAGAGGGCATTGTGTTCAGACACGGGAGAGATATGGCATGGCCTCACTTACATGTGGAGTCTAAACATGTCAAAGTCACAGAGCCAGAGAGCAGTATGGTGGTGCCAGGGGCTGGGGGGAGATGCTGGTCAAAGGGTGCCAAGTTTCAGGTAGAGGATGGATAGGTGCCGGGGAGGTACTGCAGAGAATGGAGACCAGGGTTAATAACACAGTGCCATGCACGTGAAATGGGCTAAGATGGTGTTCTCACCACACATACTCACACACACCTACAGGTTCCATGGAGAACCATGGAAGCTGATGGATGTGTTATCTAACTTGATTATGGTGATCATTTTCCAGTGTATACAGATAGCAAAATATCACATGGCATACCTTAAATATGTACATTTTTTTTTTTTTGGTCAAGCAGATCTCAACAAACCATTAAAAAGAGAAAAATAAGGGTTTAGAAAAGTAGGGTGTGGGAGCAGGGGAATGAACATGTCCAAATGTCCTGAGGTAGTAGGAGGCATGAGGTGTTTGAGTAACAATGTGATGATGCATGGCTGGATGCCAGGGACAGTGGGGATGAAGGTGACAATGAGAGCCTGGAACAAACCAGCCAAGTCATGGGAAGGGTTTGACGCTCACACGACGAGCACTGAGCGGACACAGGAGATCACAGCCAGGCTTGGTGGCAGAACAGCACGCGGGCTCTGCTGCGGTGTGCTTGGAGGAACAGGAACGTGGGCACTGGTGAGCAGGCAACCGTAAGTGAAAGGAGCTGAGATTTATCTAGAAGGAAAATGTTTTTCATGTTGTCAAGACCCGAGTTCAACTCCAAGAAGCAGTAGACAATAGTGACTACATTGACTCTTCAGGTGAACCCTGTTTCATATGCAGCTGCTTGGTGAGGTCTGGTTTCCTTCATGAAATTGATGCCACTTAAGTTCCCACAAGTTGTTCAAAATCCTGATTCATCTTGCTTTTGTTTTTGTTTTAGAAGACATAATGACAAGTTGTTTGTTTGTTTCTGGAGCTCTGTGTGGTCCCCTAATGACATGCCTTTTATGTTTATTCCCATTATCTTTGCAGTTCTTACTTATCATCACTGTTGCTTGAACTGTATTTTCATTGGATTCTTGTTATTTCTACAACTTTTTCTATGTCACTTTTTTTTTTATTGGTTTTCTTTTTCCACCTAGCAGGATCAAGTCAAATTTTTTGTTATTTATTTTTCAGAAGGGCAGCTTGTGAGCTCATATTCCGAGCCCTTACTTGACTGAATACGAGTGTATCTTTTGAACTTGATAGGTTTGCTTGAGAGAAACTTCTAGAAGAAACTATTTGCTCTTGCACATTTGAGGGTCAAAGTCCTCCCTGGTCCAGAATTTATTATTATGTGTGAACACCTTATCCCTTTTCACTGGTAAGGATATTTTCCACCCCTAGATGCTTTTAGGGCACTTCAAACTCAGCGTTCTTTAAACTCATAATGATGGAGCCCAGGGATTTCTGTTTGCTATTACTACAAAAACGTTCTGTAGCAAATCTATCCAGAACTTCAGTGATTAAAAGGGCAATCATTATCCTCATGGTTTTGAACGTTGAGGGAAAGGTCCTGTAGCCTCTGCTTGGCTACATGGCTCTGCTCTATCCTCCTGGTGACTGGTGACTCTCTACCCAACCCCAAACCCCCGCTGGACAGGTGCCTTAATGCACCTGGAGGGGTACACAGTAGCAAGTGCAATCGCACAGGTGTTCTTCAAGTCATAAGACGTGCCTCACACTCACCAGGGCTTGACCAGCCACAGCAACTCACATAGCCATGCCGAAAATTAAGAAGGAAAATACATTCAACCCCTTTAGCGGGAGGAACTGCAAAGTCAAATGGAAAATACCACGGACACTGGTAAGGGTGAGGATTTGAGGCCATGACAATACCCCACTGGATAAGGTTTCCCCCACCTCCACCCATGAACCTAAAAACTACCCCATGAATCTGGAAAAGCAGATGTTTCTAATGTTCAGCGTTCTCAATTTCCACATTTATGGATGACTCCTTCAGCTTGGAGTAATTTTCTTGTATTTTTTTTTTTCTGTATCATAGGTATTTTTCTTCTCTGTTCTGTAAATGAAGTGTATCATAGTTATTGACATGCAGATATTGAATCATCCTTGCCTGTAGGGATGAATCCCACTTGATCTTGGTGTGTGATCCTTCTACTGTGCTGTGGGATTCAGTTTGCTAGTATTGTTCTAGGACTTTTGCATTTATGTTCAGCAGGACTATCAGCTGGTGGTTTTCTTGTGTCCTTGTCTGGCATTGGTATCAGGGTAATGCTAGCCTTGTATGACGGGTTTGGGATTGTCCCTCCTTTATCTTTTGAAAGAGTTTGAGATGCGTTGGTGTTAATTCTTCTTTATATGTTTGTTAGAATTCACCAGGGAAACCATCTGGTCCTGGACTTTTCTCTGTTGGGAGATTGTGGATTACTGACTCAATCCCCTTACTCATTACTGGTTTGTTCAGATTTTCTTTTTCTTCACGAGCCTCCTTTTCATCCATGAATTAAAACATATTAACGATGTTGTTGTTTTATCTTGAAATATGCCTCATTTTGGAAAGTGCTATAAACCAGGTCTCAGAATCTCCTGGAATCACATGGCATCTCGCCTCTGTCCCAGATGCTAATCAGGCAGTACACTGAGTTTCCAGAGAACATGTGTCTTTTTTGTCACTATGGTGATGCTGTCAGTGGCATGGAAAAATAAGATGAGAAAAATGAAATAAATGAGAAAGAGAGGATGCAGGAAGGAGGGGGGAAGGGGAGAGAGAGACCTGGTCTGGTCCACAACTGATGTTTATTCCAAGATGCTGGCACTAGTAGTAAGTCCCAGGGAGTGATGAGGTGAGGGAATGCAAAAAGTAGACCCCTACAGATAAAATTTGACTAAAATTAGCTCAGAGCAAAACAGTTCTTTAGAGAAACCAAAACAGATGCATAATTAGAGATGGAAAAGTACTGCAAAGAGAGAAAATCAACTTGAAATAACATCATCTCTAATGGGTTGTGTTGATGTTTATAAATTGGATGTAAGCTATTTTAAAACACACACACACACACACATTTTGTGACTTAGAGTAGCTAAGTGCCCTAAGGAATTGGGCACACAAATGGAAATATCTACAGTGCAAAATACTGAACACTAAAAGCCAATAACTTCACATTTAAAATAAACACATCTTAAACAGACTGCCTGCAAGCCTATCAGTTTGGTGCATCTGACGAGTCATGTGTGGTGTGCAGTTAGTTACTGAGAGGATGTGAAGATTCATGGGGCAGTTTTTAGGTTCGGGCCACTTACCCGCTCTCTTCCCAGTTTTTGTACTTTGTTAAACAATGGAGAAAGTTCAGCCTTACACATTACAGAGCTGCATTAACTCATATAGCTAATAATCTCAACTTACCTTCTACAATCCTTTCTGCTCAGTGTTACGTGCACTTTGAGGAAACTTTCTGAATACTGCTTATGAAGGTGCAAAGGGCACATCAAGAATTTGAGAATAGGGGCGACTGGGTGGCTCAGGCAGTTAAGCGTACGACCCTTGAGGTGGGCTCAACTCATGATCTGAAAGTTTGCGTGTTTGAGCCCCGTGCTGGGCTCTGTGCTGACGGCATGGAGCCTACTTGGGATTCTCGCTCTCTCCCTCTCTTCCCACCTCCCCCCCACCCCCCGCTTGTGTGAGCTCTCTCAAACATTAAAAAAATTTAAAAAAGAATTTGAGAATAGAATTGAATTCCACATTCTGCTCTTCAAGAACCTCATAACATGATGTTACTTTACTCATCCAAATTATTTCCTAATTTAAATTGTTTCCTCCTCAGTGCCAGGATGACCACAGGGGTGCTGTGCTGTTACACACCTCTTCTCCGGAATAACTGAGGCCCAATCGTCAAGGCCTCACCTGTTTGGTAAACCTCTGGAGCCTCCGAGCCCCTAACGATTTCCACGTCCATGTTACAAAGATAAAGAGGCTGAGAAAGGCAACCCGCCCTCTGTAAGTGTAGGAACTATTCAGTTGGAGGACAACACAGAAAAGTAAAATAAATAGTATTGAATGTATAATAAAAATATTTAAGAGCTTTGGGATTTCAGATATTTCCACCGTGTGCACACCTTCCCAGTACATTTTAAAGACTAACCCAAATAATGCAGTTAGTTTTGTCACCCTATTTTACAAAGTAAAAGTGCACACTGGAAGATTTTTAATCTATTGATGAAAAAGGAGGATCACTTATTAAAACCCAGACACATGTCCTTACAAATGATCTTGCCCTCTGGAGTGGCGCTCACGATACTGTTATAAGCCCAGGTGGGCTTTACAGAAGAATCAACACAGACAAATGTCATACACGATCTCGTTTCCACAAGGCAGCACGCAGTTTGAAGAAACAGACACGAGTAAAGCCTTTCACATTTTTTTTTTTTTTTTACTTATTTTTAACTCAAACCAGTCCATTTCCCTGATAATCCAAAGGTGTGGGGAGAAAACAGCAAATGATGAGGTCACCAGACACCATGGTTAGCCTGGAGCCCAAGTCCATATAGCACTTGCTCTGAATTGCTTCCTTTTTCCCTGTGGAGGGTTTCAGAAACCACGTCCCACTGCTTAATTAAACGTAGGGAATTTTAGTAGCTAATTTCTTCAGCTTACAGTACAGAGAAAATATATATTTACTTCATTGGTGACAACATGAAATTTGTGGGTGGAACCTCTTTACAAATTCAAATGTGCACTGTGGAAAGTTCAGTTGATTTAGCGTCTGAGATTGGGAAGACTCTGGAAGTTAGGGGAAGCTAGCATGCCTTCTCCTGCTAGGAGGGACCCCCTCCCCTACACACATGTGCAAGGAAGGGAGGGAAGGAAGGAAAGACAGAAGGAAAGGAGGGAGGGAGGAAGACTAGGACAACTTTTTTTTAATTTTTTTTTTTTTTTTTTATTGTTGAGAGACATCAGAGGAGGGGCAGAAAGAGAGGGAGACACAGAATCTGAAGGAAGCTCCAGGCTCCGAACCGTTAGCACAGAGCCTGATGCGGGGCTCGAACTCACAAACCGTGAGATTATGATCTGAGCTGAAGTCGGATGCTCAACTGAGCCAACCAGGCACGCCAGGACAGGACAACTTTGAAGCAAATGCCGAAAACCTAGCTACTACACCAAATCCACAATTACTGCATTTTCCTCATTGCTCTCCAGGCTTTGTCCTCTTGCCTGCATTTCATCACCCAGCTGCAAGGACGCCTTGTAATTTCTACAGGCTGGTTTTCACTAGAGTTTGTGACATAACCATGACCTTCTCATGTTGCCCCGTTCACTCAACCCTGGTACACGATGGTGAGGATTTATTCCCGTTTCCTCACCTGGCGTAGCAGATCAGCACATTTTCAACTACATCTGTGGGTTTGTATCTATGGGTGGCATCCTGCTGCTTTTAGGGTTCGAGACCTACTTCTTCCATGGGGTTGGCTGGAAATTTGAACAGATAGGAGAGGGTGGTGGAAGCTGCCAGCTGCTGCCAAAACCCCGGTCCTCTCGGCATCCAAGCAGCCAGCCCTCGTTATGGAGCCTCACCAGGGGCTCCCAACGGCCATGGAGTTAAGCTTCCCACCATGGACCATGAACTAGAATGATGGTCCCCACGTCCACCACACTTGGGAGGAAACACCAGCCTGGACTTCTCTCCCTGTTCCCCACCCTGAGCCCCAAGAATGGCAATGACTAAAGCAAATGGAAAAGGCAGCAGTGAGCGTGGGTAGGTGGTGGTCCACTGGGACCTGTTGTATCTGCACAGGGAGGAGCCACCAGCTTCCTCATCAGAGTGTCCTTGCGCCTTGGGTCCCAGAAGCTCACTTCCATGTAACCGTTGTACAGGGCCAATAAACGTCATCTTTGGGTTGAGTGTTTGACAAAAATTATTTGTAGTTCTTTCTTAGGATCTGCCTATGAACCCATCTAAATCTCAGACGGATGTGTCTATTGTCAAATCTGGTTGTATTTTCCTCTCACCTGTGTATTATTCTCTATCCCCCAGGCACAGGCTAGAGAGAACATGAGGAGGAAAGACTGCTGTAGGTGGCTGAGCACCTCTCGGGTCCCAGGTGCTATGTTCGTCTGCAGGAATGGGCACAGAACAAATGACCATCTCCCCCACCTCCCTCATTCCTCAGGTTTGTAATATTCTTTTACCATATTTTATTTTATAAACAAATGGACACATATGCACATGTTTCTAATTATATAAACAAAGTCCTATCAACTATGTATTTTTCATTTTTCTTTTCTGGTTGGGCTTCCCATCTGCTTCTTGCCCACACATTACCCTGAGATAACTCACGCTAATAACCAAGCATTTATATTTCCCAATATTGTCTTTATGTTCATACAATTATGTAAAATCTTGTAACAATACAAACACACGCATACATCCAGTTTTTGTTTTATGAACTTTCCTATTTTATACACTTTTCTGCATCTTTTTTTTTTTTTTTTTAACATTTTTGAGACAGAGCACGAATGGGGGAGGGTCAGAGAGAGAAGGAGACACAGAATCTGAAATAGGCTCCAGGCTCTGAGTTGTCAGCACAGAGCCCGACGCGGGGCTCAAACTCTGGACTGCGAGATCATGGCCTGAGCCAAAGTCGGACGCTTAACTGACTGAGCCACCCAGGCGCCCCTCTGCATCCGCTTTCTTAACACTGTCCTGAAGGAGGAATTCTAGGAAATTTTAATAGGTCTAATCAATTCCTTTCAGTGACTGCAAACTATTTTATCCTATGAAATCTCCGTAATGTGTTCAACCCACCGCTGTTGATGGGAATTTGCTCTAGCAGGTTAGCAAGTGCAGGGCAGTGGGGAAGTGGAATTTAGGAACAAAGTAAACGTGACTAAAAGCTGGGCTGCTTCTATGCTGACGACGTCTGCTACTTTCAACAAAGCTGGTGACAAGGACCTCCCCTTGCTGGAGGTGACAGCTGCCACCACTGAGACCTCATGGTTGATCCTCATTGATGACTAGGCTCAGAGCTGAATGGAGTGTGCTAATCACACATGGTCACTGACAAGTCATGCTGGCATGATTGCAGCAGAGTGGGACTGTCAGGTCAAAGGCATATGCATTTTCTATAGATCTGTTAGAACGTCCGCATGCACTAGTTCCAACTTCTACCTTTGTTGCCTGAAGTGCGCATTTCAGTGACCCCAACCAACAATGGGAATTGTTGTTTTAACTTGGGCCAGATGGACAAAAAAATTACTAAAAATTTAAGAGCATTTAATTCCCTACCAATGAACTTGAACATGTTTTCACACATTTGACGGCCATTTGGACTTGCTTGATGATTTTTTTGTAGGTGTCAAATTTACTTTTAAATTTCACATTTGGTTAACTATTAAGGTGTAACTGATATGCCAAACGACACATATTTAACGTGTACAGTTTGATGCATTTGTACATATGCACACATTTGTGAAGCCATCAGCACAATCAAGGTAATTAACATATCCATCACTTCCAGAAGTGTCTCCTGTCCTTTGGGGGGGTGTGTGTGGTAAGAACACAACACGAATTCTACTCTTCTAAGCTTTAGGTAAACAAGACGTATTGTTAACTACAGGCTTGACTTCATTTCATAAAGATTGCTCCCAAATCTATCACGTTTCTGCTTTGTTGATGATACATTTTGCTAACCCAACAGGTTACAGTTTTTCTATGAATATGTCCACCTTTTCTGGTATTTCTTCTGTGTCTCCAGTCTTGGTCTGAAAGTTCCGCACCCTGAGATTGTCCATCTTGTCCCTTACGTGTCCTCGTAAGAACATTCTCGAACTACTTCTTTTGCCTTTAATCCAACTGGAATGTCTATTAACGTATGTCATAAATTTGTTTTTTCCTGGCGATCAGTTGCCACAACACCTTGTAAATTTTCAATCTCCTATAAATAAATGTTTTGATGCATAACTTACCTCCAACAAAAGGCACCTGTTTTAACGAATGATGAGTTTTGACAAATATTCTCAGGATACCATGGCCACAATCAAGGTACAGACCATTTGCCTTGGGCCGAGCCCTAACATTCCCTTGTTTGTGATTTTGTGCAGCCAATCATCCCTACCCAAGGCCTCGGGCAATTTACTGATGAGATTCGTCACTGTAAATTAGAATGGTTTCTTCTAGAACTCCATGTAACTATGTGATGTGTAATTCATTCTTTTTTATTGCTAAATGGTCTTCTGTGACCTGACTAGATCTCATTTGTTTTTAACCCCTGCTACACTGCTAGATATTTGGGTTGTTTACATTTTTGGCTATTATGATAAAGCTTCCATAAACATTAATAAAAAGAGTGTCTAAGTGGACCAATGTTTTCATTTTTCTTGGGCAAGTGTCTAGAAGTCCAATTGCTGGTTCATACATCAAATACGTATGGAATATCGTAAGAAACCACCACGCTGTGTTCCAAGGTGTCAGATCTTTTCACCTTCTCTCCGGCAATGTGTATCAACCCCACAGTGTGCAGCGGCATCCCACCGACATTTTGATCTGTGCTTCTAACAGGGTTAAAGATGCTAAGTATCTTTTCCTGCTTATTGGGCTTCTGTATATCATTTTTGCGAATCATCTATGTGCTGTGTGTATTCTGAACAAAAATCCTTTATCAGATACATGTCTTTGCAGACATGATCTCCCTATACATGGTTTGCCTTTTCAGTTACTTCATATTATCCTTCAGAGAACAGTTTTTATTTTGATGAAGTTCAATATATAACATTTTAAAAATGAATCATGCATCTGTATAATACAAACCACAGGTTTGGCTCACTTTATTTTTCATTTGGCTATCCAATTGTTTCTACACAATTTGTCAAAACATTTTTCCCCACTAGGTTACTCCCATATCTTTGTAAGAAATCAATTGACTCTGTATGTTTGGGTTTATTTCTGGACTTTATTCTACTCGATTCATCTGAAGACCTAAATTTATGCCCTTTACAATCTTAATAGAGTTTTGTAGTGACTCTTGAAATTAGGAATTGTAATTCTTTCAATTGTGTTCATATCTTTCAAAATTGTATTGGTTATTCTAGGTTTTTTGCAGATTCACATGGATTTTATAATAGGCTTCTCAGTTTCTATCAAAGGATTCTGAGATATTTTGATATTACATTGGATTTATAGATCAGTTTAGGGAGAACTGATATCTAGGCAGTACTGAGGCCGTTAATCCATGAACATGGTCTTTCCAATTTTTAAATTAAAAAAATTTCAGCAAGGTTTTGTAATTATCAGAACATAGGTCTTATACATGTTTTGAATTGTGAAGTATTTTATGTGCATAGATACTATTGCAAGCAGATATAAAAATATATTTTCCAAATGGTTTTGATAATATTTATAAATAATTGGTTTGCGTATGTTGGGTATTGTGTCACAGTAAATTCACTTGGTATCTTGGCAACTTTTTGTTACTTTTAATTTTCTGTGGCCAGTAATCCTATAACTTGTAAATAAAGAAATCTTTATTTTTCATGTCCAATCTATAGGACTTCTCTTTTTCTCTGCATGTCATAGGCTGGCCCATCCAGAGCAATATCGAGCAGACGTAACGAGTAGATAGGTCTGGGTCCTGATCTTAATGGGAAAGCATGTAATCTTTCACTCTGTAAACTGTGGGGTTTTCATATAAGACTTTTATCATGCTGAGGACATTCTCTACCTTTCCCCATTTTTTAAGAAGAATGGCTGTTGAATCTTATAAAATTACTTCTGTTGAGATGATTAAATGATTTGTATTTATTCTCTTAATAGAGTGAACTAATTATATTGATTGATTTTAAAATGTCAAAGCAATTTTACATTTCTAGTATTTATCCCACTTGGTTATAATACACCTTTCTATTTATGTGTGGCTGGATTCTATCAATGAAGGTTTTGTGAGGGGGAATGCTGTTTGGACTCACAGGGGATGTTTATCCTTCCTTTGTGTATTGTCTTTGTCCTATGGAGTCAGGATAACACCAAGCTCATAAAACGAATTAGGAAGTATCCCTTCTGCTTTTTTTCTGAAAGGGTTTTTTTTTTAATGTACATACAATTTAGCAGGAAATCAATGATGAGATTTTACTTGTGGGAAAATTTTAATGATGAATTCAGTTTTTCTAATTGACTTGGGGCTGATCAAGTTTTGTATTTATTATCCACTTTTATTAATTTATATCATGCAAGAAAGCCTGCTGCATCTAAACTGTCAAATTTATAGAAAGAAAACTGTCTTAAATATTCCCTCAGTCTTTTTCCAAGTCTTTAATGTCTTTATTGAGGATTCCTCTTCCATTCGTGATCATGGCAATTTGAGTTTTCTTAATCTTTTCAATGTAACTGAAAGTTTCTCATTTTATGAAGTTTGTTCAACATTTGAGTTTACGTTTCCTTGATTTTATGTTTCCTGTTTCAATGTTTTCCAATTTTGTTATTATGTTATCTCTCCTACTTACTTTGGGCTTAATCTTCATTTTATAGCACCGTTATGTGGAAGGTAATCTTATTGGGTTTCATTAGATCTTTCTTCTTTTTGAATGTAAATATTTGAACCAGGTTTCTCAAAGTGTGGTCTGGGGTTTCCTGACAACTCTCTGAGGGGTTCTGAGACACCAAAACTATTGTCATGACAATTATATCATCCGCCCCATCGTAGAATTATTGACTCTTGTACCTCTGGTCCAAAAAGAAACTGGCAGGTGAACTGTTGGTGCCTTAGCAGATCAGATGCTTTACGATAGCATCACTCAGTGCAATGCACCCACGTTTAAAGAATGACAGTATCAGTTAAGGTTGTTCTTGTAAGAGAAGTAAAATTACTTATTTTGTTAAATGCCAGCCCTAATACACGTCTTTCCAAATAGTCTATGGCATGAAATGGGACGTTTGCATAAAGACTTGCTGCGTGCCAGAGTGAGATGGTCTTGAGAAAAGCAGTGTGTACTTGAATCTGGGGCCAGACGGGCAGAGATTTTTTTCACCGAGCTCCATTTGACTTCAACCCCTACAGAGCTAGAGTTACTCAGGCTTGGCTATTTTGCATTTTTTTTTTCCAAAAAAGAGCAAAATGCATCTGTCACTCCAATAATAAAATTATTAGTGTCCAGTGATGAAATTTTAAAATTTGAGTGCTTGTCAGCTTCTCAATATTTAAAGTCTTTCCAACGAGAACATAAAGGGTATTAGCGACAATGTGTCAACATCTGGGAGATCTCGGTGACCCTGAACAGATGTTAACTGACCTGTGAATGAAGTTACAGGACCAGATGCTGGGAGAAGACTCATTTCTGGAGGTCGAGGGTCTCTCCCCGCCCCACCCACCTCACGGCAGCATGTTTAGTGCCCTTCACCGTGACTGTGACCGCGAAAACACAGGGTTCTCAGTCTGTGACACGCTACCAACTCCCATGCTGCATCCGAGGGGGGCCTCCGTGGTCTGCATTCTCCCCCAAGCCCAGAGAAAAGTATTCTCTTGGGGGTATTTAAGTGACAAAACAATAACCCCTCCCTACATACACTTCTGGTTCCTGAAAAAAAATCTAGTGTTTGGCAGCTCAGGAGTAAAGATTTACAATCTGTTTAATGAAATCTTCTAATATAGGGTGTGTTGTGTCCAATTTTTTTTCTTAAGTAAACAAGCAGATTAATTAGTTTTGTGATCAACAAAACGATAAATGCCAAGTAAGACCCTTACAGAAACAAATATATTATTCTGAAGGGGGCAGCCAGTTTTTTCCCCCTATCATTTTAATTTAAAATTACATAATTATTCATTATTATAATCATTCACCCTCAATATGTCATCATTTCTTTTGTAAATCCTGTCATCAAAAACTCCTCCCGGTCAGACTTCCTACCAGGAGTGTATTTGTGTATGTAACTTATGTGACAGAAAGTTACTTTTCAGGAATATGGAAAATGAGAATTTGACAGTTATACGTGATTGTCCCTTCATCTTGTGCATATCGATTTCTTTCTTCTGCAAAAATACAAGAGAAAAAACATTTAAAACCTAATAAACACTGCCTATACTTATGTCTTGGCCATCTTTTACTGAAGAAATTTGGGAATTAAAAACTAAAGACCAAAATTGAGTTTTAAAACACAGCTCATCATTTTGCACAAGTAATTTATCCATATATACCCCCTTAATGTGCATAAACTATCTTCATATTGTATTTTTGTCACAGAAGACAATTCATTCAGTTGTCCTGAGTGCTAAGAAAGCCACCTCAATCCCTCTAAATGGCCTTTGCCACAATCATTCCTCCCTAATCATTCTCTTCTCTCTTTCCCGCATGGAAATTTGTCAGTTTACATCAATGTATCCCACACCTCCTAAAAATGACCCTCGAGAAAGAAGAAACAACAAAGCAGAAAGGTGAGGGCGGGGTTACAAAGGAAGGAGGTTTTGAAGGTGTATCGCAATCAGGAAAAAGCAAGTGTTTCAAGTGAACTTTGGAAAATCGCCAGGGCAGGCTCAAGGGACCTGGAAAGGCTTCTATGAGAAACACTCTTGTTTTTGTTTTTTTCAAGAGAGTATAAAACAAACATCTGGAGGCTATTAACAGAGAAGCGATGCTCCATCTGATTTTTTTCTTGTCCTTCATTCACAGAAAACCAAAGTGGTGTCCCTCGGGTGGGCACCGTTCTGAGGACAGAGTTGTGGTCTGATGTTTCTGGTCCCGTCCATGCAGGAGAATACTGTCATCCCAGGGACTCCACAGATCAGATTTGCTTAGGTCTCTTGAGGAAAAGTCCAACCACGGCCGGGTTTCTCCCGGGTCTGTGGTGAGAGAGCACGTCTGTACCCTGGTAGAGTAGATGTAGTCAAGTGCCTTGTCTTATCCTGGAAGGTATGAGCAGAGCTGGACAACATCAGAGCAGGCACACGATCTTCCACACTTTCTCTTCCCCCTCTGAGGGCGACCAGCACTGCTGCCGATGGCATCTGTGACAGACTCGAGAAGTGAGGGAGAAATCAGTGCTGTGCTCGCAGACGGTGAGGTTTTAGGGCATCCACTGCAGCACATCTAAGCCTATCCTGGTGGCCACAGAATCTGAATCAGGCGGAAGGTGCACAGACTCATGGCAAACTCGCATAAGATCTCATCTTACCCCATTAGTCTGAACACCTGAAGAGACCGAGTCACAGAAGAATGAAGTGGTTCCCCCCCCCCATTCATCCATTTTAATTCTGGTATTTGGGATTGTAAGCAGATTCTTTTGACTTCCATCCCAGCTTGCTTATTTCTCCTGGTGATACTTCTCACACTCTTGGTAGGAAGCTATAAGCATGAGCAGCCCGTCAGCTGTCCACGTGACACTCCATCAACTTCCCCACGACCCCCAGTTCTCCCGGAGCTGGGTGGACTCCCTCCGACTAGTTTCAGCCAATGAACTCCAGTTAGAGGCAACGTGTATTTTCTTGACCCTCCAGCCTTCTCTTCCCACTTCGTGAGCACCCAGGTGCAGAAAGGAAGTGGAACATCGGTGAGCCTGGGTCCTTGAAAGACCGTGTGGCATGGAGCAAAGGACCACGGGCCACTGACGCATCTGTGAGCGAGGCACGTGCCTTAGTTCTATCAACCCTTGGCGATCCGTTGTTATCACTGCAACTTAACCTAGTCACAACTGACAAACACGCTGTGTGAGGGTGTCTGAGAGGAGTCTGCACACCTGTGTGCTTGTGCCTGGTGTGGGGTACTTGCTGGAGGCGAGGGTGGGGCAAAGTTGGGGATACAAATGAAGGACAAGATTTGCTCCCCAGAAGAAAATTATCTACACCCTCTAAGCAGACCAAGACTAGTGTATACGAACAGCAGGGCAACTGCAATGGTCTTGCAGACATTGGGACACTTACCACTACGGGGTGTTAGGTTCAAAAATTAAGATGTTTGAGGTACCTGGGGGGCTCAGTCAGCTGAGTGTCCAAATCTTGATTTTGGCTCAGGGTATGATCTCAGGTTCCTGCAGAGCCTGCTTGGGATTCTCTCTCTCTGTGCTCACTCGTTCTCTTTCAAAATGAACAAACATTAAAGAAAAAAAAATAAAGATGTTTAACAAAACCCATGTTCAGGTTGCCCTTTTGCAGGAATGAACATAGTCTTCACCATAGCAAATGTCTGATTATTTTTGAGAACAGTTTTGGAAGCCAGAGTTTTTAAAAATGTAGTTTCATTGAATTTTTTTTTCCCCACTATGACTGGAAACCATGTTGTAGGTGAGGGCAGGTGAGCTTAGATTCAGGTGTGGTTCCTCAGGACTTTGTAAGTTAAGGGAAACACATAGAGAATCAACCATCCATGGAAGGGTATCCAAATGCCACATTCTGCTGGAGGAATCCAAAATAACTCTGGGGAAGGTCGTGGGCAAATGACAGGGAAGGGGCTGCGGGGAAAGGGCTGTCGGAGAGCTCTGCCTGATTGTGGTATGAGGTGTATCTCTAGGAGCAGAACCAGAAAGGGAAATCGCAGAGTGAGAGCACAAACAGCACAAAGAAAGCCCAACGGAACACTCGTATGACCTGTGAGGAACGCCACAGCGCAATCTGAATGTAGGTTCCCCCTAAGTCTGGAGTGAGCCACATTTCCATTCTCCTTGGTTGTGATTGCTGTAAGGCCGCAGCAACTTCCCTGAGCCTCCTGTGTCATGGCACACAGGAGTAGGACTGGTGACAAAACCTAAGAAATACCCCTCACGAGTGAATAGTTGATGGGGACTTAGCATGTTCTGTGATCTTCTGCAGGCTTATTAGTGGAAAGAAAACCTTCCCCCCCGCCCCCTGTCAATCGCTTTGAGCCCAACTTGACATATTTCACTTTCAAACATTTCACTTCCCTTTGTACCAGCACTTACAATTTACAAATGATGGTCTCGATTCAAAAATAGTACAAGTTGGATAATAGTGTTAACACATTGCACTAATTCCATGCCCGTGGCATGGTAGTGTGCAATTTATTCTGGTCTTGCAGATCGCTATTTACCCTCTGTTGTATTTGCAGATACACATTTAGTAGTAAATGCTAATTGGAAATGTCAGGATTTTTCAATCTAATTAGTATAATTGCTTACACAAGAGGAGCAGAAGTCTTTACATTTTTGATGTAAATCCATTTTCAGTGATTGCCAAAAAGGCTAGTGTTGCTTCTGTTTCCTAGGTTACCGGTGAGAGTCGTGCTTGTCAAGCCTCTGAGTCTCTTGACATACGAAAGCATTTGCAGAGATGAAACTCTGAGGAAGATGCCAGGCGCTTGTCAAAGACCCCCCCCCCTTTTTTTTTCTCATCTCATATGCTCCAAAAAGAATTTGTAAACTTGGACTTCAGATTTTTCTGCTCTAATTGTGAATCCAGTCATGTGTGAGTCAACCCCTGCTTAAACTGTGTTTTAACTCGGAGAGATTTTAAATCTGTCAGAAAGACACAGCTCAGTGTCCGCCAATCTCCATGTAGCAAGCACGCTGTGGTAGGAAAGATGGACATCACAGGTGTGTGTTATTTCTGGGGCTGCGGAAAAACCGAGTTGGCGGTGTGAAAGTCAAGCTGTCTTTTGAGAACTTCATTTCCAAATCGCCAGTAACGCGACAGAAGTTCACTCGGAGAATTTTTTCTGCAAATAGTGTAGTTTGAGAAACAAACCTACAGAATCCGGTTCGGCTACATTTTTTTCTTCCCGAGCACCGTGACCTGACACCGTGGATGACAAAAAAGGACACGACAAATAACAGCCCCTACTAATATTTCATCAGTCTGACCAGAAAAGACATTAACTAAAAGCAAAAGAAGAAGACAGGTATTTGATGAGTTTTCGGGCTAGAGAGGCTTTGGCTGGTGCCGTTGTTCCGGCCCCGGGGAGAGGCCCCTGCGTCCTGTCGTGTGGCCAAAGTGGAAAGCACTCCCTTGTGGTCAGGCAGCGCTGGGACCTGCCAGAAGTCTCTGTGACAGTCTCCGTTCCTGAGCAGAAGCTCAAAATATGGTTTGTTGGGTTTGTCTTGACTTGTTGCTCTTGTGAAAGAAAGTCTCTTCCCCATGAGAATTGTGTGTTCCGGGTAAAGGATGCTTCCACCTGGGTTCTAGGAGGAGAAGGCTCAGGGGCAGAGCGGCAGCCTTGGCAGAGCTGAGAACCACACGTGATCCCGGGGAGCCTTGCAGGTGATTTGGGACAAGCCTCTGAGGTTGGGGGGTGGTTTTGAGCCTGGCAAAGTGGGCTGTTCTTGCCCAGAAGTCTTCAGAGACCCCCTCCCGCCTCTGCTGCTGTCCGACCTGCATGGACTTACTCACCACTTACTCTCAAGCCATGCTTTTGCTTTAAAAAAAAATTTTTTTTAACGTTTATTTTTGAGACAAAGAGAGACAAAGCATGAACGGGGGAGGGTCAGAGAGAGGGAGACACAGAATCTGAAACAGGCTCCAGGCTCTCAGCTGTCAGCACAGAGCCCGACACGGGGCTCGAACTCAGGACCGCGAGATCATGACCTGAGCCGAAGTCAGCCGCTTAACCGACTGAGCCACCCAGGCACCCCATACTTTTGCTTTTTAATGCTTTATAATCTTCTGCTTTGAATCCTTCCCATGATCAAATCTTAGCTCAGACGTCCCTTTCTTAGCCAAGGTCCCTGCCTGTTTATAGGTAAGACGACCATGAAGTCGATTAGGATTCGGGGACCAGGGTCGGTGTCCAGGTCTGTCCTGGGACTCCTTGCTAGTCAGCATCTTTATCTCCAGACTGTGCAAAGTGGAGCTGAATCCTCAGTTTATTTTCCACTCATGAGTCTTTCCAACTCTTCCTTCCTGAACCTCACATTTAACACAGTCATCTTAGAAAAGCAAACTCCAATGAGACAATTCCATTTCTTTCATCATTCCTATTTTGCCAGGCTAGTCATGAAGGAAAGCTCTGAACTCCTTGGCTGTAGGAGCGTTTCCCTACTGGTCTGCTCCCTTTGCAAGTACAGTGCACCTACTGGGTGCCACTGTTGCTGCAATGAGCCGACAAAACTCAAACGCTCCACGAACGTCTGAACTGGGACAGGCTCCTCGGACTCGCTTTCCACTCTGCTTCCCGCGGAGCTGGCAAGACAGCCATGAGCAACCTGTTCTCAAAAGCGGTCGGTCTTAACCGCCTGGAAAGAGAGGGAAATGCTATCCCAGGGCTGGGGGGCACCTCCAAGCCCGAAAACCCCACTGAGCGTGTGTCAGGGGAGAAAATAAAGTGAGGAAGGGTAAATCCAGCTTGGGAGGTGAGGTTCACAACTTGGCTAGAGACCCGTGTCGAACTTGTAATCATAATGCCATCAGCAGGATCTGGCCGTGGTTTCATTCAACTTGTAGTCCCTGACCACGATTTAACCACTGGTCAACATACTAAGAGAAGCGGTCACTAACTAGCTGGCTTGTCGTTGGGTAAACTTTGCTTCTCTGAACTTGGCCTCCCTCTGCGTGTCTCGACTCACAGATAGTTACAGGTCATGTGGTCTGGCACATACCCATTGCTGCTTTCCGCCAAAAGTTCATCATGTTTTGGCATAGGTAGCACGGAACAACTCCATGAAATGAGGTCTTTCATCTGAGGAGCCAAGCGCAAGACGACAGGGAGGCAGGGGCTGTTCGCGCGGCCCTACAGAGTGAAGCCGCACAAACACAAGTTTGGAGAAGCCGCTCTGTGTCAACCTGCCAGCAGCCATGCCCAGTGGGGGAAGTTCGGCGGGTGGGGGGGGGGGGTAGAGGGGAGATGGGACGGGAGGTCACGGGACTGCTGTTGGAGCAGGATGATGCTGACAACTGGAAAAGTCACTAATAACCAGATGGAAAGACAAAGCTAGGGAAGGGCGTAGAGGGGTCACCTGCCGGTCTCAGCGGCTGACGGGGGAACAGGGTCTATGTCACATGGAGGATGAGGTCAAGACCAGTGGGAAGACACTCACCTACAGCCACCTGTCCTTCTGTGAAAAGACAAATGGACTGTGAAGAAGCATCAGAGAGCACCATGACTTCACGTTCTCAGAAACCACTTGACTTAGATTCGTCTCAAACACTTCCGATTCACCGGACGCAAGGCAGTAAAGCTGAAAGACATCTGGAAGCGGTGTGATGTGACAGTGTGTCCCCCCCCGGGTGCGAGGGTTGGGTGGGGATGGGGGACAGAGCCCTGTGGGTGAGGCGGCTGTAGACCAGGAGCCAGGCTCCGGAAGGAGCTTCTCCTGCAGCTCGCTGGGGCCAGAGGCGGTTCTACCTGGGAGTATTTGTGACATGTGCTATGTCCAAATTCTGCAATTTGCCTTCCAGAAACGTTTAGGTCACTTCTTGGCCAGAAATTGAAAGGACACTGTTCACAAAGAACGGATCACGGTATGCCCGCACCTGAAATTCTGCACTGTCGGAAGCTGATGAGGAGTTTCCAGCCAACCCTGGTTCATGCCGGCAGGGCCGTGGATACGCCTGGAAGCCTCCAGAACAAAGGTGGTAAACAAATCGTGCGTTAAAGGGTCACTTTCAGGAAGCACGTGGAAAAGCTCAGGAGGTGTTTTTGGCAATAGAAAGAGTGGGCTTTCGTCCCTGCCCAGAACTATACACACGAGGCCGATCCCTGAAGCAGCAGGTCTCCTGAGAGGCCTGGCGTGAAATGCCAGCCTGATAACTGTCACCATGAGTCACTCGGTTCACGGTATCTTTCAGGTCCAGTTGGCAAATGTGCTTGGGAGGAACGATCTTTGATTGAGGTACACAAATTAGCATTTCTTCTCCTTCTACAGAAGGAGGGAGACAGGTCTGACACGCGAAACAAGTGGAAGAATGTGTTGAAAAGAGGGATGACTCTCTTTGTCTTCAAATACACAGATTTTTTTTTTTTCCTGGCTTTTCGGGACCCCGGGGATGAATGTGCAAGAGGTACTCACATCAACGCTGGTTTTGCATGAATTGTACTTGTATTTAAAATACGACCACCTTTAAACCTACGTGGGGGGAGTCAGCCTACAAATAACACATAGCGCAGCGGTGCTCCGGGCAGAAGCTGGGCACATCCAAGCGTGAGAATATAATCTGTCTTCCTTGCATTTCTGCAGAGCAGAACGGCCTCTGACTGTTCAGACCCCTTCTGAAGAGTGCTTCTCTACCTCCCTTCGCAAAGTGTTTTGGCAGGTTTGAGTTTCTGGCTGAGTGGTTCTGCTACTGTGCTTCCCATTCAGGATTTTCTATCAAGTTCTACTGTCTTGCTCATCAGAACCAGGATATTTTGTGAGACTTGTATTTGTCACTTCACGTTTTAGAAGTTCAGAAAGGGTAGCAGGTGAATAGATCTTTTTCTAAAGAAAAGGATATTAGATTCTTGGGGGGGGTTTCATCACTGATAAAAGCATGGAGGAAGTTTCTCTTTTTTTTTTTTAGAGTTAAAAATCGATTTCTCATGCCATTTACCTAAAATACCATATAGGGTTATGGGATGACAAAGCATCTGTCAAAGCGCAGCACTTATGTAAATAATAGGAGGAAATCTGGGAGTGAGATGTGTCTGCTTGGAGTTTCGCTGGAACGTCTGGCTCTTGTGCTGGGCGCCCGGCTTCACGCCCCCGGCTTCATTTCACTTGAGCCACATATCCATCTGACAGCCTCTCCTGGCCCCTCACGCTACTGAGAAATAAAATTCCATTTCACATTCACAGCGTCCATCACTCCATCAAGTAAAGCAAATACCATGGCCTTTGTAAGAACTTAACGCACAGACTTTTATGGACCTGGGTCACATCATGTTTCCTACAACCTCCCGTCAGGGACCTGGTCTCCAGTGATTAGGCTGTGACACGTATTTAATCCTGCCCCCGGCACCAGCGACACACAGGAGAGACTCAGTATTTCAGCTTCCTCAAGGAGAACACAAACACAAGAACAACAAGGGAAACCATTTCAATTATTTAGAAGAAAGGTACTTCAGGGCTTTAAAACTACTAGTCGCAGAACTGTATTACTGTTAAAGAATAATGAACATTTAAGACTTCGTATAAAGCCACGGTAATCGAGACAGGGTGGTATTTATGAAAGGACAAACATAATACTGGAACAGAATAGACCCTCATAAATACAGGTGACTAGTCTTTGACAAAAAAGCAAAGGCAATACATCAGAGCACAGTCTTTTCAACAAAGGGCACAGGAACAACTGGGTGTCCACATGCAAAGAAATGAGTCTAGACCTGGACCTTCCAGCCTTCACGAGAATTAACTCAAGATGGATGGCAGACCCAAATGTAAAATGCAAAACTATAAAACTCCTGGAATGTAGAAGGAAGTCCAGAGGACCCCAGCTTGGATGATGACATTTTAGATCCAACACCAAAGGTGCAATCCATGAGAGAGAATGGACAGGCTGGACATCATTAAAATGAAAACCTTCCGTTCTGCCAAAGACACTGTCGAGAGAATGAGACAAGACACAGACTAGGAGAAAATATTTGCACAAGACACGTCTGGTAAAGGACTACCATCCAAATACAGACACACACACACAGACTTACAACTCAACCGTGAGAACACAAACAACCAGATTAACAAATGTGCCAAAGACGTCATGCCAAAGACGACATTCACGTGGCAAGTAAGCACGTGAAAAGACACTCTCCATCACATGTCGTCGGGGAAATGCAAAATAAAATGACTGATATCACCACACACGTATGACGATGTCCCAAGTCTGGGAAACTAAAACCGCCACGTGCTGATGAGGACGTGAAGCAACAAGGATGCTCAGAGCCGGTGGGAACACAAGATGGCACACACCTGGGAACAGTTTGGTGGTTTACTCGCGAGACATACTCTTGGCATACGGTCTGGCAATCACTCCCCTTAGTGTGCACGAAAGGAGCTCTACACTTATGTGCACACAAACACCTGCACGGGGATTTTACGGCAGCTTTACTCATAACTGCCAAAATTTGGATGCAACCGAGAGGTCTTTCAGTAGGTGATGGATAAGTGAACTGTGGTCCATCCAATGGTTATTCAAAAAGAAGTGAGCTCTCAAGCCGAGACATGGAGGAAGCTTAAATACTTATTACTAAGTGAAAGAGTCCAACCTGAAAAGGCTCCATACTGTAGGATTCCTACCACAGGACGTCCTGGGAAAGACAACTTTGGAGACAATAAAAAGTCAAAAAGATCAGTGACTCTCAAGGCAGTGACACTGCTGTGTGTGATCTTGTAACAATGGATAGTGTCATTAGACACTTGTCCAAACCCATAGAATGTACAGCAGGCGTGAGCTCTAATGTCAACTATGGACTTTGGGTGATAAGGAGGTGACATTGTAGGTTCATGGATTGTAACAAATGTATCATCAGGTGGAGGAGGTTGACGGGGCGGGGGGAGGGGATGGTGCTGGGGTTATATGGGAAATATTTGTATCTGCCTCTCAGTTTTGCTGTGAACCTAAAACTGCTCTAAAAATTGTTTATTATTTTCTAATTGCAACCACTTAAGGTCCTGGTCTAGACTTTCACTGGACAGTGGATCTCCATCCCACATAGATGCTGTCTCTCTTGAACAGGGGTTTCCAACCTGGAGACCATGCTTTTCACTTCCAGGTGAGGCTGACACGATGAATCAGATTTTGGAACCTCACCTCACAGAACAACGGGAAAGAAACTGGAGATGCACCAGGAACTGGCAGAACTTATCTTTGAAAAATCATGCCTTTCAGGTTTTCATCACCGGTCAGACTACACCAGGCCTGCTACTGGGGAAAGGATCAGCGGACACTGTCCTGAGTTTTTCCAAAGCACTTTTGCTGGAGTTTCAGAGTAGTGATGTGTGCCTCTGGGGTCCTTCCTCAGACCCTGCTTCAATCAGCTGAAACGCTGTGGCGATGAGACACAAGGTTTACTACCTCGGACATTGTACGTGTTGGTATGTAAAATAGTGAGCGATGGATTTTCTGACCTTACAATTGCTGTCCTGTCATGGCATTGAGAATAACAGTACAGAGGGTGAAGGCTTAGTGGGTGTGTGAGTGAGTGGCTCTTCACAAATTAGAAGAATAAGAACTTTTATAGAAGTTGTGACTATGATAAAAGTCAGAGTATGTAGGGGTACCTGGGTGGCTTGGTTGAGCGGCCGACTTCGGCTCAGGTCAGGCTCTCGCGGTTCGTGGGTTCGAGCCCTGCGTCGGGCTCTGTGCTGACAGCTCAGAGACTAGAGACTGGAGCCTGGAGCCTGCTTCGGATTCTGTGTCTCCCTCTCTCTCGGCCCTTCCCCTACTCGTGCTGTCTCTCCTCTCTCAAAATAAACATTAAAAAAAATTCATTAAAGTCAGTTTGTAAATTGGAAGAGAAAAATCAGACTGAAATGCAGACATGTAAAGACTGTAGGTGATTTTAAATTTATATTTCTACTTTTATATTTAGCATTATGTATATATTTTTATATTTCCTAAAATGACTATGCTTTTTTATCGGGAAAAAAAACCTTCATTGTATATAAATTACGTTTATATACAGTGTTATTACACATAATATTCTTTAAATATATTTTCATTTTGCTAAAATGTATAAAGACACGTTATAAATAGCACACAGGTATAACCATACAAACATGCTGATAAAGTACTTATAAGTACAGGAAGTGTTGGTGTAAGCTGAACATCGAATGTTATTAGCATACGCCCTTTCCCTGAACATAATCACCCTGATGTGTACGTGAATCCAATAGAATCAAGACTAGAATTTTAATAAATTACATTAATAAACTCTGTCAAAATCATACAGGTCTTCTTTTAGCTTTATATTAATTTTTTTTTTTAATGGAAATGCTTTCTAAAGCATTTCTCACATCAGGCTGGTTTTATAATTTTGGGACTCTGGGTATAAAGCGGGAGACTGGAATTATAAGCTTGGATATACTTATTCTTACCCACCTGCGTGTGTTACTGGAATCCGACATCCAGATCAGCACAACAGCAGCACCTCTACACCACAGACCCAGGTTGGAACAGTCCTCCTTGAGTAAAACCAAAAAGATGCCCAGTTTGCGTGTGGCCTCCAGCAAAAGGAGATCTTAAGGTAAGCGACACGCGACCTCTAGGACTAAGGTTTATGAAAAGGAACTGGCAAAGATCAGTGGGGGCACAAGTCATGGAGAGCCAGGAGGGGGCAAAACCAGGCACCAGCTGGTTGGTGGTGAAGAGTCCTGAAGAGGCTCACACGAGCCCTCACGAATTCCCATTTTACACTGCCACTTAGAGAAAGCTCAGGAAAGATGGAAAAACAGAAGTACAGTTCGTCAGGGAACAAGTGACCCGACGTAAATATTATAACCCACGCCATTTTGACTCTAATTACCCAGGAGCTTTGGAATCGGCACAGGGAAGAAATGTCAGCCCCGCTCTCTCCTCCTGCCCCATTCCGAGGGGGGCCACTGGGGGGGGCCACTGGGGAGGGCCATCTGGGGGGCTTCGTTCCTGGGCCTCTGCAGTCAGGAGGGGCCGAGTGACAGAGAGGGGCTTGTGCGTGGTGGACACGGGGATATACACCAGTGTGGGTGGGCCACCAGACCCCAGCGTTCCCTCATCTCCCACCCCTGGCTGGGCATGAACACTGGGCTGGAAGGGTGAAGGAACAGCCACCAGCCTGGGCCTGAGTTATTCCGTGATCAGGTACCACTTGCCCAAAGTCGTTAACAGGCCCAGATTAACGTCAGAGGCACTTAGGGCACCCGGGGGCTCAGACAGGTTGAGCATCTGACTTCAGCTCAGGTCACAATCTCGCAGTTCATGAGTTCAAGTCCCGCATCGGGCTCTGTGCTGACAGCTCGGAGCCTGGAGCCTGCTTCGGATTCTCTCTCTACTCCTCCTCTGCTCAGGTTCTCTTTCAAAAATAAACATTTAAAAAAAAAAAGCATCGGAGGCACTTACATTTCAAGGTTGACAACAGCATCCAGAATTCAGTCACGTAAAAACAGGGAGTGCTGACACAGAAAGATGCTGAGGGACACGGTGTTGATGTCGGCCAGAGGCGTAAGGCACTGGTTCGAGATCGGTGTTGCACTGTGGCCAAAGCATTTGGTGAGTCTGCACAACCAGAGGCTGGCCAGGCCCAAAACTCTCAGGAAGAGACCAGAAAACAACTGCACCAGCGTGTGCCGGTTGGTGCTGGCTGCATTCAGTCTGGGTTAGAAAAATCAAATGAATCCAAACACGAATCAGCAGCTTCCCATCAGAAGTGAAGAAAACAGGGAGACCAAACGCTGGGGGCCCTGCAGGGTTGGAAAAGGTGGTTGCTTTGAGGACCCAAGTGAAAGGGCAAAGTGAGAAAGGTTTCCAGTGACCCCTCGTGGGCCACGCCAGGCGGCTGAGATCAGACGGAAGGCGTAGCTGCCTCACCTGCTTGCCCCCTACCTCCCAGCCTCCTCCGCAGCGGGGGGTGGCTGTGTGATTCAGTTCCTCCACTGGAAGGTAGACGGGTGGGTGCCAGCACCCCCAGACCGGAGCCAGCATGCTTTCATCCCACCCTCTGCTGCCGGAATGTCAACACCCAGTGTGGTCTGAGAAGGCAGAAGTGCCTCTGTCATCCTGGGTCCCTGAGTGTCTGTGTGGAGCAGAGACCCACCCCCGTCAGCCAGACTCCCATCTACTTGGCGTTAACTCTGATCGTGTCAAGCCAGTAAATCAACTAACACTCAAATTCCCAAGACCGATGACACGGATTTCTTTCACAAAGGTTTTTAAATTATAAAAACAGACAAGCAACATTGAGTTCACCCGTGTGCTGTTTAAATACGCATATGTCCGGGAGATCGCTGAACGCTTCATGCCAGCAGGGGGATACCATTTATTTACAATTGTTGGGACTAATTCTTGTTTTGTGCCATTTTCTAAATTGTGAATAAAGCCATTTCAGGGTAACTTCCGCAATGACAATTTGTATTCAGTAAATACCATTATTTAAAATAAAGATCCAGGGCACCGGGGTGGCTCAGTCGCTTAACCATCCGACTTTGGCTCAGGTTGTGATCTCAGAGTCTGTGAGTTTGAGCCCCACGTCACGCTCTGTGCTGACAGCTCAGAGCCTGGAGCCTGCTTCAGATTCCTTGTCTCCCTCTCTCTCTGCCCCTCCCCCACTCACACTCTATCAAAAAAATAAACATTAAAAAATTTTTTAAAATGAAGATCCTCCTAGAGAACACAAAATGCCACCCATACGTATTTTCGTCTTTGTTCATTCTGCCACAGGTGAACCACTGTCTCCACAAGTTAACCAATCAGCAAAGTCCACGAAGTCCCACCATTTTGTTTCCTCTCCTGCTTTTCATGCCTTGGTTCCTTCAGATCCTCATATTATCACTATTTTATTTTTTTCACCATAAGCACACTCTTCCATCCCCATCACCTATTTCCCCATCCCTTCACCCACCTATCCTCTGGTGACCATTAGTCTGTTCTCTAGAGTTAAGAGTGTTTCTTGGTTTGCCTCTTTTTCCCAACATTCGTTTTCTTAAATTCCACATTTAATAAATCATATGGTATTTTTCTTGGACTTAATTCACTTAGCACTACGCTCTCTAGCTCCATCTGTGTAGATGCAAAGAGCAAGATTTCATTTTTATGGCTGAGTAATATTCCTGTATGTGTACAGGTTTCATTTTATTATAGATAATGCCACAGAAAACACAGGGTGCGTGTATCTCTTTAGTGTTTCTGTATTTTTTTTGGCAAATACCCAGTAGTGCAATTCCTGGATCATAGGGTAGTTCTATTTTCAACTGTTCCACAATGGCTGCACCAGTTTGCACTCCCACCAAAAGTGCACAAGGGCTCGTTTCTCGCCACATTCATGCCAACACCTGTTTTCTGTTTCTTCTAGCCATTCTGACAGGTGTGAGGTGATATCTCATTGTGGTTTTGATTTGCATTTCCCTGATGATGAGTGGTGTGGAGCATCTTTTTGTGTGTCTGTTGGCCATCCATAGGTCTTTGGAGAAATACCTGTTCATGTCTTCTGCCCATTTTCAAACTGGGTTGGTTTTTGGGTGTTGAGTCAGTTCTATATAGATTTTGGACAGTAGCTCTTTATTGTGCATGTCATTTACATATATCTTCTCCCATTCAGTAGGTTGCCTTTTAGTTCATAATATTTCAATAGTTACTTTTCAGTCTACACTACATAAAAGGTGAAGAACAACAGAGATGGATGAGAGCAAGTCATGGTGTGAAGGCATCCTAGATGAAGAGAACAAAGTCTGTCTGGAATCTGTAAAGCACCCTTGGTGAAATGGCTGCTTCAGCTAAGTCTTAGTCATCGGTTTCATTCTGGAGGGTGATGGCATTATCTAGTCATTAACTTACAAACTTTTTTTAATCTTTATTTTTGAGAGAGAGGGAGGGAATGCAAGCAGGGAAAAAATGGAGAGAGACAGGAGAGAGGGAGACACAGGACCCAAAGCAGGCTCTGAGCTGTCAGCACAGGGCCTGATGCAGTGCTCAAGCTCATGAACCAGGAGATCATGACCTGAGCTGAAGTCAGATGCTCAACCGAATGAGCCACCCAGGTGCCCCTACATGCGTACATTTTAAAGCAGAAGAGTAGACTTGGTGGCCTAAGAATCCTCCTGGCAACAGATGAGGCACCTAGCAAATGTGGTTGGTGGGACAGGACTGCTGGGCTTGTTGGTTTTGGGGGGAGGCTTGCCACCAGAGTGTAATGGATTTGCTTCGAGAGGGGCTACCCTGTCCCTGCTACATTCAAACCCCGTCTGTCATCTCCTCGCCTTGCCCTCATGGCACCAGACCATCACAATGTTCTTTGCTGCTCATTCAAGCACATCAGAAATGCTGTGAAAGCAGGGCCTGGAAAGTGAGAAATCTGTCTGCCAGTGGGAAGGAGAAACAGAAACCGTTTTCTGGAGACGGAACCCAGGCTCAGTCAGGAAGGAGAATCGGGGAGAAGGGCACAGCACAGACACAGACCAAGGCCAAGCCGCATCTGGAATGCACTTTTGGGTTCAGCTTCATGTCTTTTGCATTGGAATCCATTTGCTCCCAGTTTACAAGGCAATTTGGGCATCTGTCCCCTTGTTAGGGGAGGGCAATATCATCTGCTCAGACGCTTTGAGAATTCTCGCTGTTGTGTACCATGTACAAAACCCCCACAGCAGCAGAGTGGATGTCTGGTTTCAGATGACACCTTCCACGGTGGACACCTGATTCTAATCCCAGCCACCCCCACGTGTCTCCTGGAACATGGCAACGTCACTGGACATCTGGGGTCATGGCTGCTCTGGGTCCCCCATCTATGCAGCAGCAGGAGCTCCTACAGACAGAATTACTCAGTGGGACTCGCACTCCACACCATCCGACAGCTTCACAGCTCAGAACGAGGCAAATATTCCCACCGTCTGCACCATCAGGATGCAGACCCCCCCCCCCACCACCACCACCCATGGTTTCTTCAGCCCTTTGCCACTCATTTGCTTGAACTTGACCTGGGTCCCATTTCCTTACCTCAGGGATGGGCTCACTCCTCCCCCTAAGGTGAGTGCCTCCCTCTCGGGTTCCCACACCTGTGCTCTAGGCACCACACTGGACAAGCTGCCGACTTCTCCCTGAGGTGGCCACCTCACTCCTGTCATCCGCTACAGACTGTGCTTGGTTTTCCTCTGCCACACTGACTGCTTTCCTGACCGAGCGCAGGCAGACCAGTCTGTCGATCATTCACCCCAATGATGAAAACTACATCCCTATAAGCGCAGACACATTCTTCTCTTTACTGCATTCTCAGCACCTACAACCAGGTCTGGCAAATGATGTTATTTGTCAAAGATTATGAAGAAATGCCTGTTCCACAGATTCAGGACAGGGAATTTTTTAGAAAGTATGGAACACGCTTACTGGCCAACAGAATGGAAAGTAGCCTGAATTATATCAACAGGTGAAAAACGTATGCTGCATTAGAAAGAATCGTCTTCGAACTATCCAGGAAGGGCAGACTGGCCTCGAGATTCCTCAGGGACTCCGAACAGCCAGCAGGATTAGGCTCTACTCACACTCTCAACGACATGTACCTTCCAGCCTCGCTGAGGCCCGTCAACTCTCCGAAGGAACTAAAAGGTGGTGTGTTAATGCTGTGACAGTGGTGGTCTGGGTGCCATCAGAGCAGAATTACAAGAGTTGAAGGCTGATTCTGTTCATGGTAGCAGAGGGAATCCTCAGAAAAGGGGGGAGGTGCTATGCATCTTCCTGCCGGGGTTTTTGGTGAGGGGCACCGGCCTCGGTGCCAGCTCACAGGAGGGGGGCCCCTCAGGTCAGCAGGGTGGGTGGGCTGGCCTCTGGCAAGGGCGGGTTAGGGGTCCGCTCCTGGAACCACATGTGTGGCTCCATCACGGACCCAGAAGAAATGAATGAGCAGACGTGGAACGGCTGGGAAAGTGGGTGATGGGCTTGAGAGGTGGTTTTGGTGCAGGCGTTCGTAACGGACCACAGGTGGTGGCCTACATGGACCGGTTCTCACGACTCTGCCCTGGGCTCACAGGGCCTGCAGATGACACCTGCTCCCTGTGTCCTCACCTGTGTGCTCTTCTAAGAGGCTCTTGGTCCTCTTCCTCCTCTTTGGAGGGCACGATCTACAGGATCAGTTCCCCCCATGACCTTTGACACCTCCTCACAGGCCCAGTGTCCAAACACAGCAACCCAGGGGAGGGCCTTCTGCACAGGAACATGGGGGCACACTCGGTCCATAGGAGGCACGTGGTCCCAACAGCGTGGAGAATGGCCTCTAGGGAAAGATACACGTGAAGGGAGAGCCCTGGCTGGAGTCCGTAGGAAGGAGTGACTGACTTGGGCTTCTGAGGTCCCGTCCCCTTCAGATGCTGCACCATGGGTTTGTGTCACTCAGCAACACCAACTGTGCTGACTTGTGGCCTTTTTCTTTTTTCACGAAAGAGATTACCAAGGTTTTACATAGCCTTTCATTGTGACCAACGGTCTGGAAAAAACTTTCCATGCACACCCGTCTTCCTTCCCCATCTTGTAAGTTTTATGACCTCCTGATCACTTTCTAGGCCTCCTTCTGTCTTGTCTTCAGTCCCTGTTCACACCCTCTCCCCCAGACATACCTCTCCCACCTCATCAGGGTCCTTTGTCAAACCAGGCACACAACGAAGATGGGACTTTGTAGAAATGGACTGGCCCGGGAGAGCAGACACCTCACTTCTGAGAATCGCAGACGGTGGACGCAAAGCTTTGGTTACTCGTCATGTAAAGACCAAACCCAAAACCCACATTCATTACAGTTGATTTTCACAGCCAATTTACTCGCATTCATTCTTTTGACTTCCTCCTATGCAGAATTCAAATAAACTCCAAACTTACTAAGAGCAGTTTAACTTTTATAGATGACCATACAGCCCATCCTATCAGAACAGGGATCACTTGAGCATCAATGGCTTTTGGTAAGCCAATGCAAGTGCCCAGTAAAAGTTATAGGTTTCTTCTGATATATAAAAATTTTTGCCCCTCATGTAAATGCTTCACCTATTTTGGGAAAGATAATGTTGATACTATCAAATGCACACTGTGCTCCCAACCTGCCCCTTATAAAATGAAGGATGCATCAAAATTCAAGGAAAATGGAAGATAAAGGCCTTATAATTTGGGGAAAAAAAAGTTGAATGTAAACCTTATATTGGTAAAGTTTTAAGTGTGCAGAATAGTACATAAAGCAAATATTTTTTTAAACCTTAGAGAAAAATAGTACATATATAACTTAAAATCTGCCAAATCTCAGGGCTTTAAAAGGAAAAATTATACGATATAGTAAAAAAAAAAAAAATCACAATGGATCTTCTGGTGGGGGGACTCAGTGGGAGCTCTATGTGGAGGTGGGGATCCCAGATGTTACACACGTGTCCATTAGTCAAACATGTACCGTTAAGACTTGGGCATTATGATGTATGTACATTTCATGTCAAAGGTTACAAAATACAACCCTCGTCATCGTCTTCATCAATGAGGGGTGGGCAGCAGAGCCATTGGAAGCTCGCAGAATGTGAGGGATCATGGAGACTGAGTGATGCAGATTTTCTGCCTGCATTTGTTTAAAATTTCCCATAATAAAAATTTTTTGAACTGTCAAAGCTCTGGTAGGAGGAAGATTTTCAAGGTTTTGCAATAATTGAAGAGGTCATAAAAATGTGCATTACAAAAATATAGTAGGTGGATGTGATAAGTGAACAGGGAGAGAAAATCTGGGAAATAGGTTTAGAGCAACACAAAGTAAGTATTTTCACTGTGTGACAAGTTCCTGTGAATTAAAACACACACCAAACCCTCACTCAGAAGGAGGAGCAAAAAATTAATGGACTTCACACGATAGAAACACACTGGTAAACAAACATCGATAGACCCCTGCAAATAAGCAAATGCCTGTAAATTAAAATTTTCCATCTATTTTGTGAAATTTGTTAAAAAGCTTAATACTTGGTGCTGGTAATGATGGAATAAAATGAGCATAATTTTGAGATGAAGATCCACAAAGTTTTGGAAGGAAGATGGGGATTTTGTTTTGTAAATATCAAAAGTCCTAAATACAGGAAACATTTTTACCCAATAATTCGAATGCTGGGAAATTAGTCTTAGAAAATAAAGCTTTTAGCCTAATTGTGGTTCCATCAACATGTTAAGATATTTAACTACAATTTGGTGTTAAACTCTGGTGCAGACACACTGACAGAACATGACGTAACCATCAAAAAGACTCCAATAAAATCCAGTCACAAAGTGAAGCGTACTTAATCCCCAACAGTTTGAAAAGTTGAAGAAATGGGACTCCACTCACAAGAAAGGAACAGAGTAGGAGATGGAGGGAGCAAATGACCAGATGGGCTCAGTGGCCAGGGAGTCCCCAACAGAGGGCATCCGAGGAGAGAAACAAGACACCATTGGGACCACACTATGGAGTCTTGAAAATCTCCATAACAGGAGCACCTTTGATCAAGACACTGTACTGATCTGGCACATCCTTGACATGTCGGAAGCCTGAAAAGCAATAATGGTTCTAGGAAAGAATTCTCCAAGACATGCTACTTCTAATTTCCATTCACTTGGGGCACCAGCTTATCAGCTCTGTTTACTGATACCCAAAATGTCCTTTAACTGGGGACTTCATGAAAAACCCCAAGAAGTGTTAAAAATGACTGGCCCCGAACTTTAAATACCTATGAGGCAGCAGTGAAGATTACTTTGCTAACAATTAAAATCCTTGAAATCTACAATAGCAGCCATCAAGTTTTTTTTTTTTGTTTTTTTTGTTTTTTTTTTTTAAGATTTTAAGGTAATCTCTACATCTGACATGGGGCTCGAGCCCACAATCCTTATACTGAGTTGCACTTTCCACTTACTGAGCCAGCCAGACGCCCTTATCGATATTCAGTCCTTTCTGATGTGGGTCTTGGTTACTAATATTGTAGATAAAACAGAGATAATAGAATAATACGGCAGATGTACAGGCAAATGAACTAGATTATAGAATGATAATCTTTAATCTGGAATATTTCCTACGCCTGTGTTTTTCACAACACTGACATTTTTAGGTGTAACAGGCACCCGATGGAATGCAGATTTTAAGCATACAATTCAAATGAGTGTTGAAACATCATACACCCTGGTTACGGCCACCCTAAGATGCCCAGCACACCTCTTCCCACCCTCCCCAGGAAATCGCAGGTTTCGACCATGTTTCTTCCAGCTGTTCTTCAGCCTCATATAACTGGGACCCCACGTGTGCTCTTCCATACCTGACTTCACTCAGCAAAACATTCTGAAATCCATCTATGTCATTGCGTGTGGCATAGTGCCTTCCTTGTTCCTGCTGAGGAAGTGTTTCTCTGTACGAATAAACTGCTTCATTTATCCATGCGACTGCTCAGTGGACATCTGGGCTGTTCTCTACTCTTAATTATAAACAATAAATGCTATTTGTGTCTATCGTATGGGCATGCACGTGCACTCGCGTCTCCACTTTTCTGAGATAGGTATCCAGGGATTGAAGCATCATGACATACAGATGTGTTAAGCTTTACAAGAAACTGTGTTCCCAAGCAGTGTCCTCTCCTCCGGTCTGATGGAGGGCGTGGTGGTGGCACTAGAAGGGCACAGAGAAGCGGGCTCCCCGTGTTCTTCTCTGCGTGGCCACTTCCTGTTTGGATTCTAGGCTCCGGGAACACAGTGGTGGAGCTACGTCACCTCTGTTTGTAGGACTCTTCACGATTAAACCTAAACCTGTAACGTCGTCTCATAGTGCTCTGCTCTGGCATTTCCTGCCAAATGGCAAAAGTTCTCCCCCCATGTCTCTAGTTAATTATGTCAACAGAGAAGAAATGTAAACAAGAAATCGGTTAACTATGGCTGTAATTAAGAGTACTTTTTTAAAAAATTATTTGCATTAGATTTTTAGTGACCATACACATTTATATAGAACACTTCTTCTAAACAACGATATGCAGGCATACCCTGCTTTGGGTGGTACGTGTCATATCGGATGCGGATTTTCTTCGGTAACACTCTGCCCTGTGACAACTATGGGGACAAGAGAGGATTGGTATTTGCATACATTTAAAATTACACATATAAAACATGCATCACATGTATACCTCAATCCATCAGGACCCCCACATGGACCTTCAGGAAAAAATGATTTCACCTGACTACTCATGTACTTGGGCACACATAATCTAGGGTTTGCCTAAACTGTGCTAATCCATCCATACGCTCATCTCTAGAAGTTCCAGATAAGTTCCCAGAAGGCAGAGATTGATTCAATCTCCCTAGTAGGCTACTAGCTGCCTTGAACAAATCATCTCCGTATCTCTCTTGTACACTTGGATTCAATTTCCAAGAGCCTTCAGTTTAGTTATATGATGTCCAGTTAAGGGTTACAGAGAACTGCACACATCTTTTCAAGGTGTTTTTTTAACTTGCTAATAACTACTTGGAAACAACAAATCCCGTCAGATAATTAGAGCATCTGTTCCTCATTGTTAGTGCCTGTTCTTTGTCTGATCTCATTAGAGTTAAGATGTTCTGTTTCTTGGTGTGCAACTAATCTTCACTTGCACCCTGGACATTTCAGGCATTGTGCTCAGAGACCCTGGGTCCTATTTAAGTCTAGAATACATGTCCTGGCTGCTTTGGGGACTATGGCTGAAAGGTCCACTTGCAAGGCTGTTCTACCATGCTGGTGCTTGTCCCTGTTCTTAGGCGCCAAACCTTTGGCAGTGTTGGTTCAACTCCAGGGTGGCCTCAGACTTCATACGCTGTCTTAAAGGACCCTGTATTGTCCTAATATTCCTCCCATTTTGGGGGGGGGGGAGCAGCTCTACTCCCCACTGCCAAGCACGCATGGGCACAGGATTCGACTCCGCTCCCTGTGAGATAGGAGCCCACTGGGGAAGGGCATGAGTGGGGCATTTCCCGGTGCTCAGTTGGGGTAGGCTGGGCACCACTGAAGACCCATCCTGGGGTCCTAGCAGGTCCTTTGGCTAGACAACATGGGTGTTCCTTGGGCTTTTTCACCTCTACCCACTGGGTTTCAGGGTCAAGGTACATAAGAGGCAGTGCTTCCCATGGTCAGAGGATCTAAAAAATAAAAATCCCTGTCTTTCTTACATCCCAATGCCCTTAGTCTCATTTTTACCCCACCTGTAAGAATTTTGTGACATTTGGTTTTTATGTTATTGAGTTTTTAGCTGTTTGGAAAAGGAGTGGAATGCATTTACTCCATCTTGCCTAGAACCGGAAATTGCTTTTTTTTTCTGTATGTACAAACAAATCTTCAGAAAGTATCAGGAATCCTAAAAGGGAAGGACAAGAGGTAGAGTGTTTTTGGGTTTAAAGCTTTTATTCCAGCCTCTGCCTCTCTCATTGCAGACAGGGGGCTTCTGGAAAGCCAGACACTTAGGGTAAACGTTCTGGACTGTTGTCTCCGCATGACGCTAAGGCAGCTCAGGGACTAGAAACAGAGAAAAGTGCCAACAGCAGAGACCAGAGCAGACCTTTTAGCTCCAAAGTGACATTGCATCTTTAGGAGCAGGAAAGGCAAAGAGTCCGGAATGTGGAGAACTCAGCTCGTGGGCTTGGGCGTTTCACTGTGGCTTCCAAGTCCTTTGTGTTTCCTCTGGTTCTTCAGCCACAGGATGCCAGCAGTCAGGGTTCAGAGGAAGACACCCCTCAAACACAGAAGCACAAACGTGAAGAGGGCCCACGGACATGAACCAGCAGAGGGCTGCACCTCCTTCCCCCTCCAAGACAGGCCAGTCTCTTATTCTCCACACCTTCTAGCAGTAGGATAGTTTTAGAGAATTAACATTTACTTGGTAGTAACTGCAGATCACCCCTCGTGGCTCCTCCCTCTTCCTTGCATTACCAAGATTCTGGAACAATTTCTTCCAGGGAGCTCAGTTGAAGGTGATTGGTTCAGATTGTATTCTCCTGAAAAGGTCTTTATTTGGTCTTAACTTTTTAAAGTCCATTTTCACATAGTATTCTAGTCCTGTAGTTTATTATTTCCAGTTTAAGAAGTCCATTCCATCGTCTTCAGTCTGCCCTCATTTCTGCATCAGTCCCTTTAAAAGGGAACCACTGGGGACTTTTTCCCTCTCCATCTTTGTCTTCTGGAATGTAACCATTGTCTCTCAAGACACAATTACATTTGGCTGAATCTATGATTTCTTAAATCTGATTTTCAGATTTGGAAAAATTTTGAACTTTTCTCCAAATATTGCTACTGTCCTTCTGTCTCTATTATGCTGGGAATCAGGCCATAAATTTTCACACCTATACTTCCCTTGTGACCTCTGTTCCGGAGTCCCCATCTTTTCTTTGTACAACTATTGCATAAATTTGCTCCTGACCTGTAATTCAGTTTATGAATGCCCCCCCTACAGTTTCTGAGGTGTTTAATAACACCTCAACTGGATTATAAGTTAGTAATTACAGATCTAGAAGTTCCTTCTGGTTCCATCATCTAGATTCCAATTCTTGGGTAAAATTTTCCACCTTGCCATCTAATTCCCTAACCATATTCATTAAAGAATTTGAGACATAGGAATAATGTGTGCTTTGCCTGGAGCCTTCCCCTAGGATGTCAGGTCACCGCCACTGAGGGCTACACAAGAGAATAGAGCCCGTTGGTGGTCTTCCAGTCACAGGCATTGCAGCTCACTGGGATGCACTTAGAGATGGAATGTCTTGTGTCTGCCCATTCTCAGGGTCATGGGCTACTCTTGAAGCAGAGCCCTGAAGAGTCTCTGTGGGAGCTCGTGGTTCTAACTTTGCTGGGCTTAGGGTTTAGCTTCCTAGCTGTTTTCATTTCTTGGTCATTCACGCCTTAGCAGCTTAGAATATGGTGATTTCAGAAAGGAAATTCCATACAGAATGCCAGGCCTTGTATTTTGTAATCTTCTGGTCTCCAGGGTCTTGCCCCCTTAAGTCCTACTTGCCTTGACAGCTTTCTAATGCTCTCAAGTAGTTGGGGACTTTGTGCAATTTATCCAGTTACTGTGCTTGTTCTTGATGAGAAAGTAGGTCTGATAGAAGCTGTGACAGAGGTGGAAGCAGGAACAAAGTATTTTTGAGAATGTATACATGCAAGTGTGCAGGGGAGGGACAGGGAGACCGAGAGAATCCCAAGCAGGCTACACACTGTCATCAGAGCCCAACATGGGGCTTGATCCCATGAACTATGAGACCATAACCTGAGCAGAAACCAAGAGTCAGATGCTTAACCAACTGAGTCACCCAGGCACCCCTGCTTTGTCTTAAATATTGATTTCAATGAAGTCAGGAGTCAACTCTTGTTTATGATTAGGTCACCAGCTACGGTCTTTGATTCTACACATGGCCAAGGTCCCATGTGCTTGAACTTGCTTAATGTATACCTTTTAACAGAGAAGACTTCGTTTATTTTATTGCATTTCAATTTACACATTACACATTTATGTATTCAATATATTCATTTATATTTTATAGGTAGATAAGATTTAAACATTGCTTTTAATTTTACATTTATTTTTGAGAGGGAGCGAGAGCACGAGCAGGGGAGGGGCAGAGAGGGGGAGACAGAATCTGAAGCAGGCTCCAGACTCCGAGCTGTCAGCACAGAGCCCGACACAGGGCTCGATCCCACAAACTGCAAGATCGTGACCTGAGCCAAAGTAACCAACTGAGCCACCCAGGCGCCCCTTAAACATTACTTTTAAATCTATGATGGAAAAAATTTATTTTCCACTCCTACTCCACCCCCCACCCACCATTATTTTCCTTTTGCAGAAAGGACCTTAGTTTTGGGGTAGTTTCTATTATTTGTCCCCATGTTCCTAAGTAAACTACACCTGCTACTTGGGCAAAAGTAATGAGTTTACTAGAGACAGGGTTATAAATGCAGATAAGAAGTCAGTATATATAGGTTTGTACATTGGTATCCAAGACACCTTCCAGCTGTCACATCCAACGGGAAAGTTTAGTCCTTCCCTGAGTTAGAGATTAATATAAAGAAACCCATTGTTTGCAACATTACAGTGATCATGCCAAAGCAAGGTTGATCTCAGCATGACTTCCAGCATCTGGAGACAGAGCTTTTCAAAGTGGCTGCAGTCCATGGCGGCAATACAGACACAACCCCTCCAACCTTCCATCCTCCGCTATTGTAATCCTCAACCCCCAAAACACCCTGGGTTCTTTCTGAAGCCCTATTGTCCCAATCATTCTTTCCCACCTCCTGTAAGCCAGGACTGGATATGCACATAGGCTAGACCATGGTGTCACCACCTTACTGCTGGGCCATTATGCCTCCACTCTTTTGCAGAAGTCCCAAAAGCAAACAAGACAGCTGCTGTTCCATGCATCTATCATTCTTTTGGACACTGACCCTGACTCAGGAAAGGTTTCACCTGCAGACCCAAGTGTGGTCCTCTCTATCCCAATTAGTCTGGGAGGTTTTTTCTATTTGTTTAAATACAATGGAAACTCTAGAAACCAGGTGCTTATTTTTGTCACTGTACCCCAACATTCGATGTAATGTCTATCACAGGACTAAATATTCCTCTGTGAAAGGGTATAAATTCATATAAGCAATCCATTCAACAGCACCAACCTATGGCTTGCCAGTGTCCATACATCTAGCTGTACACCTGTCCCTTTTCTGTTTCCTCTTGGATTTCTGCAGGTTTTCTCTGGATCCCTTCCATGACTATTGCTTCCCTTCTCTTCCTCTTTGCATTGAAGCACACTGAAGTTCTTTGGTCTTAAAAATCAAAACCAAATAAAACCACCAACCCTTAGAGTCCACACAGCACACTGGCTGCTCACGTAAGAGATGCCTGCATATCCTAAAATCCTCCACACCCTTCTCCCTACCGTGCTCCATCCCAACTGATAGACACACCACACAGTGTAAAATATTGTGAATTCATGCGGGCAAGGTCCTGCAGAATGTGTGTAGGAGTGGATCCTGGGAGTGTGCGACCTGAGGACAGAGTTTAGATCAGGCTGAAATCACTTGCAGAGGATGGAGTCACTGGTACCCATCGCTGAGCTAGCCTGAGGTGCTCAAATTTGCTCTCAAGTACACAAAGTGACCCAAAGACTTTGACAGAATTCGTTTATCATTTGTGATCAGTAATCTCTTGTTCCCCCAAAGGGTCTAGAAATTTACTTCTTTTATGAAAACCTTGATAAGCATTTTCTGAAGGGAGTTGCATGATCCTTGAAAAATACTTGAGTTGCTATTGGGCCAAGGCAGAAGACACAGGTGAGAAGAGAGGGTATCAAAGTCATGGGTTGTATTTAATTGTCAGAAGGCAGGTCAGCATGTTCGTAACAATGGGACAGGATGGACATAGCGACTCCCTCAGTGTGTGATGCCTACTATGCTCTCAGTTATCTTAGAGAGTTTGTAGACCTGAATATCCCCACCTGATAGATGTTGAATTAGGTATCTGTTCTTCTACAGAAGAATCGGTTTTCAAACTAGCAGTATTTTTCTAAGTCTAAGAGGGTTGATCAATTCAGTTGAATTATTAGAAGGGATGAGATGAAGGTTCCAGTTTCTGGAATAAATGTGGCCCATGTACCAGCTACTTGGGTTATGCTGCATTTAGCCTCCCAACGGCTCTGAAGATGATGTCTATCCCTAAACAAGGAAATGGAGACTCAGCACATGCACATCTTATCTAAGTGTGCGCAGTTAACGTGGGACATGGCAAAGCCCGGCTAGAGCCCGTGTCCGGGACCCCCGAAACCATCATCCTCTCAACAGAGTGATGCTTCTGCCATTAGACTTTGCCTGGAGGAAATTGTTGGCTAACACTGCAATGCAACATTGAAGTGCATCACCTCATAATCGAGCAGGTCCTTGATTTTTGTGTGTGCATGTGTGCAATGCAAGTACTCTCTCGTTAAAAGACAAACATCAGGGGCCCCTGGGTGGCTCAGTTAAGCATCTGACTTCGGCTCAGGTCACGATCTCATGGTTTGTGAGTTCCAGCTCTGTGCTGACAGCTCAGAGCCTGCTTCAGATTCTGCGTCTCCCTCTCTGCCCCTTCCCCAACTCATACTGTCTCTATCTCAGAAGTAAACAAACAAAAAAAAAACAAACATCTTTAATGGGGAAACATGGAGTTTTCCCCCTAAAAAGGCAAGAACATCCACTTTTACTCAACATAGTACTAGAAATCCTAGCCGCAGCAACCAGACAAGAAAAAGAAAAGGCATCAAAGTTGGTAAGGAAGAAGTGAAACTTTTGCTATTTGCAGATGACGTGATACTACATGCAGAAAACCCAAAGGCTCCACCAAAACGCTGCTGGAACTGATAAATTAAGTCACAGGATACTAAATCAACATACAGAAACATTTTGCATTTCTATATGCCAATAATGAAGAAGAGAAATTAAGAAAACATTCCCATTTACAATTGCACCAAAATAAAATACTTAGGAATGAACTGAACCGAAGAAGTGAAAGACCTGTACTCTGAAAACTATGAAACACTGACAAAAGAAATAGAAGAGGACACAAATGGAAAGATACTCTATACTCATGGATTAGAAGAATATTAAAATGTCTACCATTTAGGGGCACCTGGGTGGCTCAGTTGAGCATCCAACTTCAGCTCAGGTCACTATCTCACAGCCCATAAGTTCAAGCCCCACGTCGGGCTCTGTGCTGGCAGCTCAGAGCCTGGAGCCTGCTTCGGATTCTGTGTCTCTCTCTCTCTCTACCCCGAACCCACTCGCATTCTGTCTGTCTCAAAAATAAACATTAAAAAAATGTCTACCATTTAGTAGACCACTTGGTCTACTACCAAAGTACTCTATACATTTAATTCAATCCCTATCAAAACACCACCAGCACATTCACAGAGTTAAAACAATCCTACAATTTATATGGAACCAAAAAAGACCTGGAATAGCCAAAGTAATCTTGAAAAAGAAAAGCAAAACTGGAAGCATCACAATTCTGGACTTCAAGTATATTACAAAGTGGTAGTAATCAACACAGTATGGTACTGGCACAAAAAATGACACCTAGATCATTAGTACAGAATACAAAAACCAGAGATGACCCACATATGGTTAATTTTCCACAAAGGAGGAAAGAATACCCAATGGGAAAAAGACAGTTTCTTCAACATAGGGTGTTGAGAAAACTGGACCACTTCATTGTATCTTACACAAAAATAAACTCAAAATGGATTAAAGACCTAAATGTGACATCTGAAACCATAAAAATCCTAGAATATAGGCAGTAACTTCTTTGATATCAGCTGTAGCAACATTTTTCTAGATATGTCTGAGACATAGGAAATAAAAGCAAAAATAAACTACTGGGACTTGGTCAAAATAAAAAGCTTCTACATAGTGAAGGAAAGAATCAACAAAGCTAACAGCTAACTGATGGAAGATATTTGCAAATGACATCCCTGACAAATGGATAATATACAGCATACATAAAGAACTTAGAAAATTCAACACCCCAAAACTAATAATCCAGGTAAAAAAAAAAAAAAAAGCCAGACATGGACATTTCTCCAAAGACGACATGAAAAGATGCTCAATGTTACTCATCAAGGAAATGAAAATTAAAACCACAATGAAACAGTACCTCACACATGTCAGAATGGCTAAAATCAAGACAAACAACAGGTGTTGGCAAGGAAGTGGAAAGGAAGGAACCCCCTGCACTATCAGTGAAAATGTTAATTGGTGCAGCCACTGTGGAAAAAATACTCAGCTTCCTCAAAAAGTTAAAAATGTAACTACCCTATGACCCAGCAATTGCACTCCTGGGTATTTACCCAAAGAATACAAAAATATGGATTTGAAAGACAGATGTACCCTGATGTTTAGAGCAGCAGCATTTACCATAGCCAGGATATGGAAACAGCCCAGGTGTCCACCATTTGATGAATGTATAAAGCAAAGGAGAGATACATACGCCACAGACTACTATTCAGTCATACAAAAGAAAGTTTGGGGCACCTGGGTGGCTCAGTCGGCTCAGGTCATGATCTCGTGGTTTGTGAGTGTGAACCCCGCGTCAGGCTCTGTGCTGACAGCTCAGAGCCTGGAGCCTGCTTCAGATTCTGTGTCTCCTTCTCTCTCTGGCCCTTCCCTCCTTGTGCTCTCTCTCAAAAATAAACCTTAAAAAAGTTAAAGGAACGAGATCTTGCCATTTACAACCACACAGAGCTAGAGACTATAATGCTAACAAAATAAGTCAGAGAAAGACAAATACCATATGATTTCACTCCTAAGTGGAATTTAAGAAACAAGCGGGGGGGGGGGGGCGGAGGGAAAGAAGTAAACCAGAAAAAAAAGACTCTCTCTATAAAGAGAACAAATTGATGGTCACCAGAGGGGAGGCAGGGGGATGGGGAAAATAGGCGATGAGGATTAAGGAGCGCATTTGTCACGAAGAATACTGGCTGCCGCGTGGAAGTGTTGAATCACCATGTTGTACACCTGAAATAGAACACTGTGTATTAACTGGAATTAAAATAACGCTATTCAGTGATGCGGTTGAAACTCAAGCACACACAACAGAAAGGGGAATAGCTACAAATGCCTTTGGAGTGGATGGTTTTTTGCCTCCAGCAAGATGCCGGCCAGGATGAGGAAAATCCTGAGTCGCACAACAGCAGGGGGGAGAAACGGGAAGACAAAGGAGCCTGCTAATACGCGCACCCCACGTGGAGAATCCTTTTCTATTTTGGGTTCAAAGTTTCTCCACACCCTCATGGTTTCACACGCTCGTGCACACCAAAAACAATCTGATCTTGTGTTGCCCACGGAGAAGACCTGTGCCCAGCTCTCTGACAGCTTCTCAGCCACGGTCAGGCTTTGGTGTTTTCTGGAATTCCCCAGAGAGCGAACCATGCCACATAGACGGCTGTATGAGCTGCCCAGAACATCTTCATGGGGATGCCTGTGCATCATTCAGCCTCCTGAATGATCACGTCTCCCCATCTCTGCTCACCTCTCCCCAAAGGACAGGCTATCAATGACATCACTATCAACACTTCCACTGCAAAGGGGAAAATGGACTGCTTTTTCTCTCCAGGGTTTGAGAAAGCCTTCCTGTCAGCCTGAGCAGACTCAGCATGGTTGCCTGGATACTCACTCTCCTTCACTCTTACTCTGATTAAAAAAAAAAAAAAAAAATCTAAATTGCTATTTAAACTGATCTGTCCTCTAGAAATATGATCAGCCCTCCCTTACACTGATTTGTCAAGTGGTGGGTTGAGCATCGCTATTCAGAGATGGTTTTTCAATAGGGTGAAGAAATGGACTCCCCAGTTCCTTTATCCCCATGGAATGTATACAAACTAAATGCATTGAAGCTTCTAAGGGTAAGTGGGTCCAGATTTTGGGGTTTCTAGGGAGTAAGGAGGGCGCAGGTGTGAGCTAAGACATTTTGTTTCACAACTTAAAAGCATTGTGAATAAATGTCCATCGGAATAGTTCTATGGGTGGGGGAAGGACAGAATCCCTCAAAATCAACAATTTTAGAGGGCTTTCAAAACACTGGTCTCTGATATTGTTACCAACAAAGTCAAAGCCCCAATGTCCAGATTCAGAGGAAATTCGGGATATAAAAACTCATACCTGCAATCAACAGAATATACACATTTAAGGTGCACGATAAACCGTGATAGGATATCGCCTGTGAAACCATTACCATGGGCCAGAGAACACACACTCAGCGTCCCGTGTTCCTGTGAGACCTATCCCTCCCACCCTGCTCAGGACCCTCATTCTCAAGCACGAAGGGTCTTTCCCTACAGATCCCTTTGTTTTCTCAATGGGTTTTCATAACAGAAACAAACAGAGTGTGCGCTCTTTCTTCAGACTTCAGATCACTTGGACAATCATTCATGCTGTTGAGTGAAGTAACAGTGCACCCCATTCCAAGGATACAGATCGTGTTCATTCCCTTCAACTGTAGAGACCTTTGAGTTATTTTCAGTGTTCAGCTCTTACAAATGAGGCATTGGTAGGTATCCATGCTCATTATAAGGACATATGGCTATGTCCATGGGAAGTGTAAGCTTAAATTTTAAAGAAGTCATTAAATCCTTTCTCACAAAGTGGTTGTACGATATATTCCCACTAACAACACAAGAATGCCAGTAGCTACATATCCACGCTAACATCTCTTCTGGTCTCTTCTAAACTTTCAGTCATTCTAGAAGCCATGTGCATCACGGCTCTGGTCTGCAGTTCCTGAATAATACATTTGAGTTTTTTTTTTTTTTAATGAATTTGACATCGTTGATGAAATTTGTTGAACTCTTTTACATGTTTACTAACTGCACTACTTTCTTTGACATTTGAGAGTTCTGTATATATTCACACATCTGGAAACAAATCCTCTCAGATAAAGAGGGCTTGTTCTTTGTAAAAATATCTTCAGGTCTAACGTTTTCACTCCCCTAACAGTTTCTTTCAAAGAATAGTTCTTAGTTTTGGTGTCTAATTTACAGAGGTTTTTAAAATATTACAGACCATGCTGTTGGTACATTAAACTCTTTAAACCAAGATGTAAAGGATTTTTCCATTAGCTTCTAGAATTGTATAGCTTTTGGTTTTAAAATGAGATCTTTCTGGGGTACCTGGGTGGCTCAGTCGGTTAAACATCTGACTTCAGCTCAGGTCATGATCTCACGGGTTTGTGAGCTTGAGCCCCGTGTCGGGCTCACTGATGCCAGTGTAGAGCTGATCCTCTGGCTCTTTGGATCATCTGTCCCCTTCTCTGCCCCTCCCCTGCTTATGCTCTCAAAATAAATGTTAAGAATAAAATGAGATCTTTTCAATTCTTAAGTATTTATTCCTACCTTCTTTTTTGACTCATGTCTGTTCTAGTTTTTTCTTTTTTTGCTATGTCTAGTTATCCCGGCTGTCAGACCTTGTGGGTATTTCTCGAGTGCTGAATTAACAGTTTTCTTATATTTTGTTCTAGGATACAGTTACATTGCTTGGAAGCAGTTGGATTGTTCTGCCTCTTGCTTTAAGGATTTTTGGACAAGCCCAGAGCATGGGATATTAGTCTAGGTAGATCACCCACCCCCACCCCCCCAGGACAGAACACCGTCCCACATTCCTCCACACGGCACCCCGAGTTATGAGGGTGTCTGTGCCATGGCAGCAGCTACACCTTCTGAACTGGAGCGCACCCTGAACATGGTTCTTTGATCTTCCCATAAGATCTTTTCCAGGTCTTAGTACTTCCCTCCAACACATGTGGTCCTTTACACTTTCCAAAGCACTTCTTGGGCATTTTCAGCACCTACGGAGAATTCGCAGTCCTGGAGCTGTTCTCACTGTGCTGGAATCTCAACTTCCTCTCACCACAGGGAACCTGCTTGGCTTCAGTTCCCACTCCCTGGACCCCAGCCAGAAAATTCTCTGAAGGCCATAATCTCAGAAAATCATGGGCTCCTTTGTTTATAGTTGCTTAGGAAGGAATCCAGGGTTTTTTCTTTCTGTTTTTATATATTCATCATTGTGGGCAGGATCATCAACCTAGTCCCGGTTATTCGTCTTGGCCAGAAGTATAGGTCTTTTTTTTTTTTCTAAGAGGAGATTGCTATAATTGAAGAGTAATTATTAAATACCTCTCCACATTATAATCAGCTAAAACCACCATAAATGTTGCTCCCTGCAAATCACTGTGCTTTTGTGCCAAATCACTTTGTGGGTTACCTCATGTTGAATGTTATGAGCTCCAAAGTAGGTCAGTTCTGACATGCTAATAATTTGTCTTGGGAATAAACACACAAAATCCGAGGGAACAGTTAGCAAGAGGCGGTATGTGCTGAAGCAAAGGTGTTGGGAGAAAGCCAAAGGAGGGACAGAGCCAGCGGACAGGGGCAGGAAGAACAAACAAGAGGGAGGAGGAGACAAAAGTAATCTTTCCACTCTGGGGCTCTTAACACACGATGTAAACCGTGGAATGCCTGAATGATTAGTCATTGAGCATTCCTGATGCTACGCTTGTACTTAGCCATTTCAATTCAATGTAGTACTTGTCCATCTCAATTATTGGCAAACAACATGGTAAGAGGAAATAGAAAAGGCACAGATTTAGGGGGAAATGTCTGGATTTTAGACAATCCCCCATGGAAAGCTTTGAAAAAAAATCATTTTGGTAATAGTTTCCTAGCCCATATGCCAAGTAAGAAAAGTGGATGGATACTTTTCATTTAACTGCTTTAAGTATAATTTATACTCTGTCCTGTCCCATATTGTTTTATGAAGTCAGCACTCACCAGATGGCATCTGAGAACTAGTCCAGTATCACAGTTTATCTGTAAATTAAATATTCTCATAGAAGTTCTAGGCAGATTCAGAACCCAATAAATCCTAAAGACACAGGTTTCTAAACTTTTTCAGTATCCCGTCTCCTATTAAATTGAGTATTCTTCCCAGATTCAGAGTTCCCATATGAATTCGATGTAACAGTTCTCCATTAGAAGGGCTTTAAGACATTGGGGTCAAGTGAACAACATTCTATTAAGGTGAAGGATCATTGTCAATAAATAATTTTGAAGTGAGCTGGATTTAGTTAAGCAACCATGAACTGGACAGCTGCATTTTATAATTGATAGTACAGAAACCAGAATAGTAAAGATAATCGGACATTAAAGGTAGGTACTTCTCGGCCTCTATGTACCTGAATTAAGACATCAGTTCCTGCTCCTAAAGAAGTTTAGGGATCAAAATTAAGAGACGTGTCCGCAATTTTGCAAAATTTCAACAGGGTCCCTCAGTTCTGCTTTTTGAAAAGCTCAATTTCTATTCCAAGACATGTAATTCATCATCAAAATTACATCATTAAATAAAGACATGATGGCTACGTCAAGCACTGGTCGACTTTAATTTGGTGAGAGACTAATTTAGAAGTTTCAGGATATTAGGGACAGGACAGAGAGGCCCACGAAACATTGGAATGGACCCTGAGGTGCAGGGACCTTAATATCATCTAGTGTTAGGAACTAGTTTTATTTGCTGCTAGGGAGGAATTACATTCAGCCCAAACTCCATTTAGGGAAAAAGAAAAGGCTTTTTCAAGGTCAGATCACAGGGTACAGAAGCAGTGGCCATCCCAAAGTCTCAGATCATTTTTTTTTTGTTTAAACAAAGCAGAATGTTCCAGCATGGAGATAGGTGACCCCTGTGTTTAACCACAACCCTTCAGCTCTTGGAAAGAACTTTAATCACGAATACAGAAGCTTGCTGGGGCAATCGGGGCTAGATGAGGCATACAGTGGCATGCACACAGAAAGCATTAATGCAACAGCCAAAAGGAGAATTAGAGAAAAAAAAGCAAGACAAAACTGAAAGATCATCACCTAAATCAGGCCTCTACCATACTTCGCACTGCACTAATAACAAAACATAATTCTAACCATTCTGACCGCCTCCAGTAGCGGCCCAACCCATTCTCCTCACGGACCTGTGTTTGTTTCTACAGACAACGTATAATACCACCCTGATCTGGAAATCAGGGCAGTGTGGCCCGGGAAGGCAACCAGAAAACACCATGGAATGTTGGTTTGCCCAAACTGACAAGATCCAAGCGTGTTATGAACCACACACCTAGGGACCAGGACTCTGGATAACCAGGCTTGTTTGACTCTACTCCACCTGGCATGTTGCCATTGAATACTTGAGTCTCTTCAGGCACAAAGTTCAGGGACCAAATTTAAATGATCTGTAACAACACTAGTAATTCTTCACTCGTGTGCACTTTCCTCTGACCTGATACATGGAAGGCCCAGACTCAGGCACAGGCAGTGACCACAGAAGGGGCTTGGGAAGGAGGGCGGGGACAGGGATGGGCACGAATGTCTGCCACACTTAGGCTCAGGGGCTCCGTATCTACGCTTTCTGGACCAGGGAACTGGATAGTTCTTTGTTGTGGGGGCAGTCCTGCCCACCGTAGGACTTTTACCAGCATGTCGGGACTCTGCCCCCTAGAGGCCAGGAGCACTCCACAGTCATGACAACCCAGAGATCTCCAGATAAAGCCAAACATCCCCCGGGGGCAGCGGAGGGACACTTTTCGTGTCGCTCATTAAGACTTCCTGCGTTATTGGGGGCCTCACCCCTGCTCCTGAGTCTCAGGGATGAGAGCAGTCTCTACCTGAGAGCTGGGAGAATTCTCAGCAGGTGATCCCGGCTTTCCTCCAAGAGCATTCGTCATCTGCGTTGGGGTGAGGCGTTCTCACATCCCTAGGCTTCCTTGATGCTTAAGATATTCGTCGCTGGGACAGGGTCTGTACCCAGATGGCTTTATTCAGGAGGTAACGTCAGACGTCCCTGTGGCCACTGCAGCAGGGAAAGCGAGACAGTGCCACCCCCCACCACCCTGGCTTGAGAGGTTGGAAGGCAAGAGGAGAATGACCCCCCGTGGGTTATAAAAGGCATTCTGAAGATACTCTCTCGGGGTAACTTACACATTCCCCAGCTGGGCACTGAGCACCTTGAAGACGAAGCCAATATCACCCTTTGGAGTTCCAACATACACAACCTCATGGCCCACACGATGCTTGGTGAGGCTTACATTTGTTGACGTCATAAGCTTTTGAAACAGTTACTGAGAAGATGACTGCCACCGAGAAAATGTACCTTAAACCCAGGACTAGCTACTGGGTCATGAATCAAAAAACCTCCAGAATGTCTTCCCACTAGCCAGACATAAAATTACAGACAGGGTAGGTCTCCTCACATCTCCTCACTGTCACTCTAGAGTAATGCACAGAGCATGGTACCATTTCTTTCCAGTTAGGAAATAAGAATCACACACATGTACAACCAAGTTTCTACCATTAGAAACAACCAACCCTCTGTGAAGGGATAAATTTACTTTCTTTCTCGATAAGGAAAATGAAAGTAAGTATAAACAGTCTCTGTAGTACTTCATTTAAGATACAGAGGAATAAAAAAGATTGTTGATAATTAAGAATATGAGTTATACCAGTTGGGGTTTACAAAATGAAACTAGTTTAAAATACACAAGGTACCTTCAGCTCGTTATGAGAGACTAAGAGAAAAATTACCAGGTGTACGCACAACTGCAAAGAAAAGATCCCCCCGTTCCCGAAACCAGCCAGGGCGTGCCTGGTTGTAGTCTGACATAAAGGCAGGAACCAATCAAGTTCTGCTGAATGGTTTAAAATAAAGGCAGGAACCAATCGAGTTCTGCTGAGCATTCAAATTTAAATGTTAACCAACAACAGCTCTGTAACCTCAAAAAAAAGGTCCCTAACTTGTTTGTGCTGGGCTATAAAAGCAGCTGTAAGATCCTTACTCGGGGCCTCTTAGTGTCACCAGCAACGAGTGCGCAGAGGACCGGGTTCGAACCTGCAATAAACGACCCTTGCCACTTGGCTTTGATCCTGGACTCTGGTGGTTTGTTTTCGGGGGGTCTCTCGAATCGGGGCATATCATCTGGGGGCTCATCCGGGATCCCCCCAAACCCACCTGACCCCAAGTCAACAGGTCGTCCCTGAGACCGATCGGTAAGTGAGCTGGCTCTGTCCGTTTCTGGCTCTCCCGCTCGGGATCTGTATCGGTGACTGACACGGCCCTGGTGGACGCGCTATAGGGCAGTCGGTCGGGTCCAGTAGGAGACGCCTTTTTGGGCCCATCGGAATTTTTCTGTTCGGGTAGCAGACACCCGAAACGCACTAGCGATCTAAGTGTTGTGTTCTCTATTCTATAACCTTTAAGTGTTAAACTCCTTCTCTTTCACAGGTGACCTGGCCTGGCCCAGCCAGAAATCCTCATAACTTTACTGTTTCTCCTTTTAATCCTTTCCTCCACCTCCAGGATATAGATGGGCCAATCTCAAAGCACTCCTCTTTCTCTCCTCGTTGCTAACTTCAGGGATGTTAGAATCAGAGGACAGAATTTGAGTTTAGACATCTGGCGGGGAAAATTAATAACCCTCTGCCGCTCCGAATGGCCAACCTTCGGCGTTGGATGGCCAACCGAAGGAACTTTCTGCCTCCCTATAATTGCTAAGGTGAAATCAAAGATTTTTCTACCAGGTTGCAAGGGACACCGGGATCAGATTCCCTACATTCTTGTATGGCGGAGTTTAGTGGAAAATCCACCCCCTTGGTTGGCCCCCTTCCTATCCTCGGGAACGTGTAAGGTCCTTGCCATGCGGCCTGCACGTCCCCCAAAATCAAGGATGCCAGCCACGCCCTTGTATCCCGTATTGCCCGATAGTCAGGACCTACTATCCCTAGACCCTCCACCCTATCATCCCCCTCCCCTCGCACCCCAGGCCCTGCCCACAGCAGCCGCCCCACCAGTCGCCCCGCTAGTTGCCCCCCTAGGGGAACCGGGAGGACGGGAGGCAGCAGCCGCGCCGAGCCCCATTGAAAATGAAACCAACCGCGAGGGGCCAGCCAGCCGAACCCCTGGGCACACCCAGCGTGAGCCAAACTCTCGCCTCCCTGACTCCACTGTGGCCCTACCCCTGTGGGAAATAGGACCCCCCGATGAAACAGACAACCCCTGACTCCAGCATTGGCCCTTTTCCACCAGTGACCTTTACAACTGGAAAACGCAGAACGCTCGATTCTCTGATAACCCTAAAGATCTAATAGCTCTTTTAGACAGCATCATGTTCACCCACCAGCCCACCTGGGACGACTGTCAGCAGCTCCTCTGCATCCTGTTCACTACAGAGGAGCTAGAGAGGATCCAATTAGAAGAAACCTGGTTCCTGGAGACGACGGTGGGCCGACATCTAACCCTGACCTCATTAATGCGGCTTTCCCCCTAACCAGACCTCCACAGGACGAATGGGACTACAACACGGCAGAAGGTAGGGGAAGGCCACTCATTTATCGCCAGACTCTGATGGCGGGTCTCCGGGCTGCAGCTTGCAAGCCCACCAATTTGGCTAAGGTATATTCGGTCGTACAGGGAAAGGCAGAGAGTCCAGCTGCTTACTTAGAGTAATGGAAGCCTTTAGGCAGTTTACCCCCATGGATCCAGAAGTCCCTGAGAACCAGGCTGCAGTCGTTATGTCCTTTGTAAATCAAGCAGCTGCTGATGTGAAAAAACTCCAAAGGCTAGAGGATTTAGAAGGTAAACAGATCCAGGATCTACTCCGTATAGCACAATGGGTCTACAACAATAGGGACGCCCCAGAAGAGAGACAGATCAAAGCCACAGAGAAAATGACTAAAGTCCTGGCCGCTGTAGTCCAGAAAGAACAGCCACCCCCAGAAGGCATTCAAACAATACGCCCTCCCAGGTGGCACTTAGATAAAGATCAATGCGCCTATTGTAAAGAAAAAGGCCATTGGATACGAGAATGCCCCAAGAAGAAACAACCCCGCCCCAGCCAAGAGCAATTGTAACCTAAAATAGCCCCCAAACTGCTTACCCAAGATACAGAATAGGGAGGATGGGGTTTGGATCCCCTCCTCGAACCTAGGGTAACATTGCAAGTGGAGGGGACCCCGGTCCAGTTCCTAGTTGATACTGGGGCACAGCACTCAGTTCTGGTCAAGCCCCATGGAAAAGTATCTGAAAAATCATCCTGGGTACAAGGGGTCACTGGAATACAGTACCACCCCTGGACAACTCAGAGGACTGTGGACTTAGGAACTGGGAAGGTAACCCACTCCTTCCTGGTCATTCCCGACAGCCCCTGCCCCCTGTTGGGGAGGGATTTGCTTACCAAAATGGGGGCTCAAATTCATTTCCAACCGGGGGGACCCACAGTGACTGACTTCCACAACGAACCCATATCTGTACTCACTGTGAAACTAGAAGATGAATATAGGCTCCATCAGGAACCCAATCCTCTGGATCATCGCCCAGCCCTATTTATAGAGGTTAAGCCCGGGACGGACCCCAGCCGTGTGCGCCAATACCCTATACCTGCGGAAGCCAAAAATGGCATCACATTGCATATCCGCCGCCTCCTTGACTTCGGGGTCCTACACACCTGCCACTCAGCATGGAATACCTCCCTGCTGCCCGTGCGCAAACCCAACAGCGGGGAATACAGACCAGTGCAGGACCTGAGAGAAGTCAATAAGCGGGTGATGGACATACATCCAACCGTTCCTAACCCCTATACTCACTCTCCTGAGCGCCCTCAGCCCAGAAAAACAATGGTATACTGTTCCGGATCTAAAAGATGCTTTTTTCAGCCTACCACTAGCACCTAAAAGTCAAGAGCTATTTGCATTCAAGTGGAAAGATCCAGATAGGGGCATAAATGGCCAGCTCACTTGGACCAGACTGCCACAAGGATTCAAGAACTCTCCGACCCTGTTTGACGAGGCTCTACACGAAGATTTGAGTACAGGCAACAACACCCTAATATAACTCTCCTACAGTATGTTGATGATCTCTTAATAGCTGCCGAGACACCTGAAACCTGCATCCAGGGAACCGAAGGTCTCCTGTGAACTCTGGGAACCTTAGGCTACCGCACCTCAGCAAAGGCGGCTCAGATCTGCAAGTCAGAGGTAACTTACCTGGGTTACTTACTGAGAGGGGGGCAACGCTGGCTAACAGATTCCCGGAAGGAGACTGTCCTTCGTATTCCCAGACCGCAGACACCACGACAGGTGAGAGAATTCCTAGGGTCGGCTGGGTTCTGCAGACTATGGATACCAGGGTTTGCTGAATTAGCAAAACCTTTATACCAGGCAACAAAAGATCAACAGCCCTTTAGTTGGACAGAAGAAGCCGAACAGACCTTCCAACAAATCAAAACTGCTCTGCTATCAGCACCTGCCCTGGGACTCCCCGATGTCTCCAAACCCTTCCACCTATATGTAGATGAAAACCGGGGCACAGCCAAGGCAGTGCTAACCCAGCATTTGGGCCCTTGGCGCAGGCCAGTAGCCTGTCTAAAAAGCTAGATCCAGTGGCCGCCGGATGGCCACCCTGTCTCCGGATGATTGCAGCCACTGCCCTAATGGTAAAGGACGCTGATAAGCCGACCATGGGCCAAGAGCTACAAGTCACCACCCAGCATGCCATCGAGGGCATCCTCAAGCAGCCGCCTGACCGATGGCTGAGCAATGCCCGACTCACTCATTACCAGGGACTGCTGTTGAACCCCCTCAGGGTCTTCACCCCCCCGACGGCCCTGAACCCAGCATCACTGCTGCCAGACCCAGACATGGGAACCCCACTTCATGACTGCGCCGACATACTGGCTCAAGTTTACGGGGTCCGGGAGGACTTGCAGGATCAGCCATTATCGGACGCAGACACCATCTGGTTTACCGACAGAAGTAGCTTCGTTCACCAAGGACAAAGGTATGCGGGGGCGGCCGTGACTTCAGAGACCGAGGTGGTGTGGGCAGAAGCCCTACCCCCCGGAACCTCGGCCCAGAAGGCTGAACTAATAGCCTTAACCCAGGCCCTAAAATTAGGGAGAGACCGCAAGCTAACCGTGTACACTGATAGCCGATATGCCTTTGCCACCGCTCATGTACATGGGGCGATACACAGAGAACGGGGGCTCCTCACAGCTGAAGGGAAAGACATCAAAAATAAAGAAGAGATTCTAGCCCTGCTAGCAGCCTTATGGGAACCCAAAAAGCTAGCGATTGTGCATTGCCCAGGACACCAGAAGACAACCGACCCAATTTCCCCGGGGCAACAATTTGGCCGATCAGACTGCAAAAAACAGAGCTTGGCCCCCAGTGCAATCGCTGACCCTACAGCTGCCGGACCCCGGACCCCGGGAATTGCCCCCCAGCCCTGAGTATTCAGAAAGCGACATTCAATGGATGAGTAAACTTCCTATGACCCGAATCAAAGATGGCTGGTGGAGAGACTCTAAAAGCAGCATTATACTCCCAGATAAACTAGGATGGCAAGTTCTAGAGCAGATCCATCGCAGCACCCACTTAGGTTCCCGGCAAATCTTGGACTTACTGAGACAGACTGGACTAAAAATCAGAAATGTCTCTGATAAGGTCGATCAAGTAGTCACTAAATGTACAGTGTGCCAACTCAACAATGCGAGTAGCCATCCTCAAACAGGGGTAAGACAAACAGGGAGCAGACCGGGGACCTATTGGGAAGCAGATTTCACTGAGGTAAAACCAGGAAAATACGGATATAAGTATTTGCTAGTTTCTGTAGATACCTTTTCAGGATGGACCGAAGCCTTTCCAACCAAGAATGAAACGGCGCAGATTGTAGCCAAAAAGATCCTAGAAGAAATCCTGCCCAGGTATGGTTTTCCAGTAATGATAGGGTCAGACAATGGACCTGCATTCATCTCTAAGGTAAGTCAGGGACTGGCTTCCATACTTGGGGCTGATTGGAAATTACACTGTGCATACCGACCCCAAAGCTCAGTATAGGTAGAGAGAATGAACAGAACCTTAAAGGAGACCCTAACCAAATTGACCATGGAGACTGGCACTGATTGGGTGGTCCTTCTCCCCTATGCTCTGTTCAGGGTGCGTAATTCCCCAAACTGGGACTCACACCCTATGAAATAATACATGGTAGACCACCCCCCATCATCCCTAACCTAAAAGATAACCTTGTCAAAGCTGAGAACGATAATAGTCTTGAATTCTTGTTCGCCCCATAAGCCTTGCAGAGGGTCCATGAAGATGTATGGCCCAAATTAAAGGAACTCTATGAGACTGGACCCCCACCTATTCCACATCAATTCCAGCCAGAGGATTGGGTCCTCGTCAAACGTCATCGGCAGGGAACTCTAGAGCCCAGGTGGAAAGGACCCTTCCAGGTCATCCTGACAATGCCTACTGCCATCAAAGTAGATGGAATCACCACCTGGATCCATCTCGCCCATGCCAAACCAGTGGACCCGTTCTCAGACCTCATCGGACCTTCAAAGACAACCCGGACTGTTGATCGGACTAAGGACAATCCTTTAAAATTGACCCTACACCGCCAACAGACTGAGCTGTAACTATGGTACTTGCCCTTCTCTTGATTGTTCTGCAAATTCTGTCTGTAAATTCAAACTCCCACGACCCCTATAATTTGACATGGGAAATTACTAATTTAGAGACTCATGAAGTCTACAACAAAACCCTAGGAACTTCCCCCATTAAATACCTGGTGGCCAGATTTATATTTTAATTTAGAAAAAATTAGTCCATTAAAAGAAACGGAAGGAGGTAAATGGAGGCAACTGCAAAGGAGGGTATCAATAAGCAGAAATGGATTTTATGCATGTCCGGGATTTAGGACAGGGGCGATGAGGCACACATGTGGGGGGTTTGAAAACCTCTATTGCACAGCCTGGAGTTGTGTCACCTCCAATGATGGGGAATGGAAGCGGGAAGTAAAACCCCAATTTATTGAAATGTCCTATGTCCAACCATGTACCCGCACCAGGTATGATGAAAACTGTAACCTTATTCGAGTGAGATTTACAGAGGGGAAAAAGGACAGGCAGTGGGGTCTTAGGACTCACTTGGGGACTCTACTTATATCAATATCCCCTCTTTGGGACTGCCATTCAAGTAAAATTAAAAGTCTCCCCTCGTGTACAACTGGTAGGGCCAAGTCAGGTATTAGAAAAAAAAAAAAAAAAGAGACGAGTCTATCCCAGAAGGTATAGACTCCCCATGGAAATTGCTAACAGCAGCGTATGAGGCCTTAAACCGATTGGACCCTGAGGCAACAAGGGCCTGCTGGCTATGTCAGGATATAAAACCCCCTTCTACTAAGCCATAGGTCCAGCTGCCCCTTTTTCACAGTCAGACGAAGAGTCGCCAGCAGCTTGCAAGTGGGATCAAAAGGGCCCCCGCCTCACACTACAAGCAGTCACTGGCAATGGGACTTGTATAGGAAAGGTCCCCTCTAGCCATATCCAGCTCTGTGCCCAGACTAGTTACCCTATAGGTGAATCTAAATGGATGATTCCAGCTCCTGACAGTTGGTGGATTTGTTCTAAGACAGGGCTCACCCCATGTGTTAGCAGGGATGTTTTTGTCACCCGAATATTGTATCATGATATTAATATTTCCAAGGGTTATTTACCACCGAGAAAATGTTGTACATGATCTGTGGACAGAAGGGACGGAAGCAAGAGAGTCAATAAGAACAAAACGGGAACCCTTTACGACCATAACTTTGGCCACCTTATTTGGCCTCGGTGCCATAGGGGCAGGAACAGGGATCTCATCACTAGCCATCCAGCACCGAGGGTTCAATAGCCTAAGGATAGCCATTGATGAGGATATAGCCAGACTTGAGGACTCAATCTCGCACCTCGAAAAATCTGACCTTCCTTTCTGAAGTGGTCCTACAGAACCGAAGGGGGCTAGTCTTCCTCCAACAGGGAGGTTTATGTGCAGCCTTAGGAGAAGAATGTTGTTTTTATGCTGACCACACCGGAGTAGTCCGAGAGTCCATGGCTAAAGTTAGAGAAGGCCTGGCCAAACGGAAGTGTGAATGAGAACAAGGCTGGTTTGAGTCTTGGTTCAATCAGTCCCCATGGCTAGCCACCCTGCTTTCTGCTCTAGCTGGGCCCCTTATACTCCTCCTCCTCCTCCTCACCCTCAGGCCTTATATTAATAAACTAGTTGCCTTTATCAAAGACCGAGTTAACATGATCCAACTGATGGTTCTTAGGACCCAATACCAACCCATCATTACCAAAACATTTGAGTCAGATACATAAGATCCACGATTGGCTCTTAAGGCACCAAAGAGAGGGGGGAATGAGAGGCTAAGAGAAAAATTACCAGGTGTACTCACAACTGCAAAGAAAAGATTAACTGAACCCGTCACTCTGGCATATGTTTAAGATCAGTTTTGTCCACTGGGTCTCACAACTTAGGCTTTTGAATCTTCAGTATTAACCTCACAATTGGAAAAAAGTCTTTGTGTTTGTTCTTACCCAAATTAAGCTATGAATCTGGGTTAAAGTCCAAAGCCAAATATTTAATTGTCCTGGCTTTACATTTAGAATATATTCCTGTACTAAAGAACATTGACATGTGGACTATTCCCCAATCCTGCATCTACTATCAGAAAAGATGAATATTTCAACATTTTCTTGTTCAAATGTTGGAAGTTCTACAAATGGAGCCTGATGTGATCCTGGATTGGAAGCATCACAGTCTCCTCATACTATTCACCCCGTTCTCTTTGAACTTTATATAGGATTTATTTTGATAGAGGTGTTTTGGAGTTAAATGAGAAAGTCAAAAAGTTGAAATCTGACAAATGTGTGAAAGTTGGATGACATACATTTGAGTTAGGTGAATTTGGAATAAAAGGAAAGTGTGAGTTAAAAGTTTTACACACATCTCCCTCTCTCTCTCTCTGCCCTTCCCCTGCTCATGCTGTCTCTCTTGGTCTCAAAAATAAAAACTTTTTTTAACAAAGTTTTACACATAATGTAAAATATGTAAATCATAAATCATCAACCCCAATGGTCTGGTGTACAGGAGAATGGATGGAATTATAGACTGCAGTCAATATTAGCGTGACCTTGGTTTGTTTTTTTTGTTTTTTTTTTTTTTTGCTTTTCTCTCAGTCTATGCAAACCTTTAAGAACCATTTGGAGGGGCCAACATGGAGGAGAAGTAGGGGGAATCCATACTTCCCGCACCTCTCAAACAAAGTAGTGTAGAAGCCAAAGGACTTTGGAACACAGGAACCTGGGAGGAAGAGAGACTAAATCTACTAGGAATAAAATGGGAAAGTTGGGAAATTAAAAAAAAAAAAAAGGCTGCGTGGGCACAGAGGGGAGGGGCCCCCTTCAGAGAGACCAAGGGAAGAGAAAGAGGGGCTAGGGTAGTGGAGGAAAGTATCTGGACAGGAGAAAGACCTCTGACACTGAGAGGGATCTGATCTCTAACTGCTGGATTTCTTTGGACTGGGGCCTGGGGCTGGCTCCCTGTTCACACACCTGGGGAGGAGGGGAGCCAGGGGCCTGGGTGCAGGTGTAGGTCAGGGGCTCAGTCCGCAGACGGAGAAAGCGATTCCCTCCCTGGAGGGCTGTGCAAAAGTACAGAACCCGCCTCTGCATAGAGGACAGCAGAGAATCTATTGCTACAGAGATCGACGGACTAAAAAATAGTCATGAGGAATTAAAAAATGCTATAAATGAGGTGTAAAATAAAACGGAGACAGCTACAGCACAGATTGAAGAGGTAGAAGAGAGAATAGGTGAATTAGAAGATAAAATTGAGAAAAAGGGAGCTGAGAAAAAGAAAAAAAAAATCCAGGAGTATGAGGGGAGAATTAGAGAATTAAGTGATGCAATCAAACAGAACAATATCCATATCCTAGGATTTCCAGAAGGAGAGAGAGAGAAAGGTGCTGAAGGTGTACTTGAATAATAGCTGAGAACTTCCCTGATCTGGGGAAGGAAAAAGGCATTGAAATCCAAGAGGCACAGAGAACTCCCTTCAGATGTAACTTGAATCGATCTGCATGATATATCATAGTGAAACTGGCAAAATACAAGGATAAAGAGAAAATTCTGAAAGCAGCTAGGGATAAATAGGCTCTACCTTACAAAGGGAGACCCATAAGACTACTGGCAGACCTATCTACTGAAACTTGGCAGGCCAGAAAGGAATGGCAGGAAACCTTCAATGTGATGAACAGAAAAAAATATGCAGCTGAGAATCCTTTATCCAGCAAGTCTGTCAATTCAGAATAAAAGGAGAGATAAAGGTATTCCCAAAAAAAAACTGAAGGAATTTGTCACCACTAAACCAGTCCTACAAGAGATCCTAAGGGGCACTCTGAGTGAAATGTTGAAAGGACCACAAAGTACCAGAGACATCACTACAAGCATGAAACCTACAGACATCACAAGGACTCTAAACCCATATCTTTCAGTAACACTGAATGTAAATGGACTAAATGCTCCAACCAAAAGACACAAGGTATCAGAATGGATATAAAAACAAGACCCATCTATTTGGTGTCTACAAGAGACTCATGATTGACAGTGAAGGAATGGAGAACTATCATGCTACTGGAAGTCAAAAGAAAGCTGGAGTAATCATACTTATATCAAACAAACTAGACTTTAAATTAAAGGTTGTAACAAGAGATGAAGAAGGGCATTATATAATAATTACAGGGTCTATCCATCAGGAAGAGCTAACAATTATAAATGTCTATGCCCCGAATAAGAAGCCCCCAAATACATAAAACGATCACAAACCTAAGCAACCTTCTTGATAATAATGTGGTAATTGCAGGGGACTTTAATACTCCACTTACAACAACAGATCATCTAGACACAGGATCAATAAAGAAACAAGGGCCCTGAATGATACATTGGATCAGATGGACTTGACAGATATATTTAGAACTCTGCATCCCAAAGCAACAGAATATACTTTCTTCTTGAGCACACATGGAACATTCTCCAAGATAGATCACATACTGGGTCACAAAACAGCCCTTTATAAGTATAAAAGAATTGAGATCATACCATGCACACTTTCAGACCACAATGCTATGAAACTTGAAATCAACCACAGGAAAGTCTGGAAAACCTCCCAAAGCATGGAGGTTAAAGAACACCCTACTAAAGAATGAATGGGTCAACCAGGCAATTAGAGAAGAAATTAAGAAATATATGGAAACAAATGAAAATACAATTCAAATGCTTTGGGATACAGCAAAGGCAGTCCTGAGAGGAAAATACATTGCAATCCAGGCCTATCTCAAGAAACAAGAAAAATCCCAAATACAAAATCTAACAGCACATCTAAAAGAAATAGAAGAACAGCAAAGACACCCCAAACACAGAAGAGAAATAATAAAGACCAGAGCAGAAATAAACAATACAGAATCTAAAAAACTGTAGAGCAGATCAATGAAACCAAGAGTTGCTTTTTGAAAAAATAAAATTGATAAAACTCTAGCCAGCCTTCTCAAAAAGGGAGAGAATCCAAATAGATAAAATCATGAATAAAAATGGAATTATTACAACCAATCCCTCAGAAATATAAGCAATTATTAGGGAATACTGTGAAAAATTGTATGCCAACCAACTGGACAACCTGGAGGAAATGGACAAATTCCTAAGCACCCACACACTTCCAAAAATCAAGCAGGAAGAAATAGAAAGTTTTAACAGACCCATAACCAGTGAAGAAATATCTCCCAACAAATAAAAGTCCAGGACCAGATGGCTTCCCTGAGGAATTCTACCAGACATTTGAAGCAGAGATAATACCTATCCTTCTCAAGTTGTTCCAAAAAATAGAAGGGGAAGGAAAACTTCCAGACTCATTCTATGAAGCCAGCATTACTTTGATTCCCAAACCAGAGACCCAGCAAAAAACAGGCCAATATCCCTGATAAATATGGATGCAAAAATTCTCAAGATACTAGCAAATCGAATTCAACAGCATATAAAAAGAATTACTCACCATGATCAAGGATTCATTCCTGGGCTGCAGGGCTGGTTCAATATTTGCAAATCAATGTGATACATCACGTTAATAAAAGAAAAGATAAGAAGCATATGATCCTATCAATTGATGCATAAAAGGCATTTGACAATTCAGCATCCTGTCTTAATAAAAACCCTCAAGGAAGTCGGGATAGAAGGAACATACTTAAACATCGTAAAAGCCATTTATGAAAAGCCCACAGCTAATATCCTCAATGGGGGGAAACCAGAGCTTTCCCCCTGAGATCAGGAACACTACAGGATGTCCCACTCTCACCACTGTCGTTTAACAGTGTTGGAAGTTCTAGCGTCAGCAATTAGACAACAAAAGGAAATCAAAGGCATCAAAAACTGGCAAAGATGAAGTCAAGCTTTCACTTTTTGCAGATGACATGATATTATACATGGAAGATCCGACAGACTCCACCAAGTCTTCTAGAACTGATACATGAATTCAGCAGTCTCCAGATACAAAATCAATGTACAGAAATCAGTTGCATTCTCATACACTAATAATGAAGTAACAGAAAGACAAATACAACTGATCTCATTCACAATTGCACCAAGAATCATAAAATACCTAGGAATAAACCTAACCAAAGATGTAAAAGATCTGTATGCTGAAAACTATAGAAAGCTTATGAAGGAAATTGAAGAAGATATAAAGAAATGGAAAAACATTCCATGCTCATGGATTGGAAGATAAATATTGTTAAAATGTCAATACTACCCAAAGCTATCTACACGTTCAAGGCAATCCCAATCAAATTGCACCAGCATTCTTCTCGAAGCTAGAACAAGCAATCCTAAAATTTGCATGGAAACACAAAAGACTCCGAATAGCCATAGTAGTATTGAGGAAGAAAACCAAAGCAGGAGGCATCACAATCCCAGACTTTAGTCTCTACTACAAAGCTATAATCATCAAGACAGCATGTTATTGGCACAAAAACAGACCAATGGAATAGAATCTCCAGAATCGGACCCACAAATGTATGGCCAACTAATCTTTGACAAAGCAGGAAAGACTTTCCAATGGAAAAAAGACAGTCTCTTTAACAAACGGTGCTGGGAGAACTGGACGGCAACATGCAGAAGAATGAAACTAAACCACTTTCTTACACCGTTCACAAAGATAAACTCAAAATGGATGAAGGACCTGAATGTGAAACAGGAAACCATCAAAACCCCGGAGGAGAAAGCAGGAAAAAAAAAAAAAAAAAAAACAACAACCCTTCTTTGACCTCAGCCACAGCAATTTCTTACTTGACATGTCTCCAAAGGCAAGGGAATTAAAAGCAAAAATGTACAATTGGGACCTCATCAAGATAAAAAGCTTCTGCACTGCAAAGGAAACAATCAACAAAACTAAAAGGCAACCGATGGAATGGGAAAAGATATTTGCAAATGACATATTGGCTAAAGGGCTAGTATCCAAAATCTGTACAGAACTCACCAAACTCCACACCCTAAAGACAATCCAGTGAAGAAATGGGCAGAAGACACAAATAGACACTTCTATTGAAGACATCCAGATGGCCAACACACATGAAAAGATGCTCAATGTCACTCATCAGGGAAATACAAATCAAAACCACACTGAGATACCACCTCACGACAGTCAGAGTGGCTAAAATGAACAAATCGGGAGACTAGAGATGCTGGCGAGGACATTGCACTGTTGGTGGGAATGCAAACTGATGCACCCACTCTGGAAAACAGTGTGGAGGTGCCTCAAAACATTAAAAATAGATCTACCCTATGACCCAGCAATAGCACTGCTAGGAGTTTACCCAAGGGTTATAGGAATACTGATGCACAGGGGCACTTGTACCCCAATGTTTATAGCAGCACTTTCAACAATAGCCAAATTACAGAAAGAGCCTAAATGTCCATCGACTGACGAATGGATAAAGAAGATGTGGTTTATATATACAATGGAATACTACTTGGCAACAAGAAAGAATGAAATCTGGCCATTTACAGCAACGTGGATGGAACTGGAGGGCGTTATGCTAAGTGAAATCAGTGAGGCAGAGAAAGAGATACCATATGTTTTCACTCTTATGTGGATCCTGAGAAACTTAACAGAAGACGGGAGCAGAAGAGGGAAGTGAAATGGACCATTGGGCTATTCATCATCACACTAAAAATGATGAAGAGTAAAAGACACCATAGTGAATTTTTTTCTTGGGGGGGGGGGGCAGATATCTCATCTGGAGTCAATTGACAGTGATTAGAAGCTTATAAACACATGATCTGTATACATAAAATAAAAATACCTATAAAAAATGAAAACCATCTCTCTGAAGGATCCTTATTTCCTCTTTTGTATTCCCAGTGATAAATACTCAAATCCATTATTCCTGGCTTTAAATCATGTCTCTAATACAAGTTTTATGTTGTTTAACATCAAACACTGTAAACAGCATCCTTACGTTTTCAGGATTCAATTAACTTTTCCTTTCTGTGGATTCTTCCCTAAATTAGAGGTATGTTACTTTCCGGTATTTTCAACTTTTTATATTAATCCTAAATTTTATTTGTTTCATTATTTATAGGTATTATCTATTGACTATTTTGTAGGATGGTGACATCAATACCCCCCTTCTCTAGGAGGGCTCATGAAAACTGCATACCTATCACCTATCTATGTGATGTGATAGGATCACATTTTCTACACATAGAGGCCCACTAGATAACCCGACAAGAAAATAGCCATTGGTAATAAGAACACTTTTAATTAGGGTGAGTTTTCAGATTCTGTCCTGAGTCAAAAATTTGATGATTTTTGAAACTTAATTGTGAAGCAGGCACCCTCAGCTACCACACTCCATCAGAACAATAAATGGGATTTAAATGGAGAGCTCTGCTCCCAAATATTCCTGTTTTCTGTCCATTTCCCTGTTTCTCAATGCTTCTGCTCAATTCTTTGTATGTTAAAAACTAGGCTATCGAAATATAATGCCAATTTAAGGTACAACATTTATATCAGCATTACTGGGAGAAAAAAAAATGTGATGTGGTAAATTAATCTTTGTGTGGCAAAGTACTTCTTAAAATAGGTTTTCAGCGTGCATGGTAATGAACTATTGCTATCTCGGCCGAACAGACATCTTGAAATAACTATGTCCAAAGTTGTTTAAAATCCGTTCCTGAAAATTTCAGTTTCAGCAACGCAGGGAAGACGGATTTCTCAGTTATAGCACCCAACAACACGAGCCCCCCCCTCCCAAATCCTTCACTCCACGCAGGGACTCAATCAGCAGTGACTTTTACATGCCTCCCTTTGACCTTCCCATGATCATGATGGTGCCCGGCTGCCAAGGATCAATCAGCCCTTCATAAAGGCGGCAGCCTCCGGATTCATTTCCTATTATTAATTTTACAAGTTAAAAAGACAAGCAAGACAGGATTGCTTTCAGTGCTGTTTGCTCCCCTAAAATTACTTCCTGTGGACAATAAACAAATTTCCAATTTGGTGAGGCTATAAACGTGCAGACTTCATAAAAATTAATTTAAATGGATGTGATGGAGTTCAGGATTGTACAGATTAGGCAGACGCCTGTCGTTCTAATTGCCTGCTCCATCCCTGTCACTCAAGACCACCACAGCTGCAGCCGCGGGCTCATCACTGCCTAATTCTCAGATCAAATTCCCATCTTCCATATACCCTTTAATAAGGCTCTCATTCTCCGTCTTTTAGCCTTAATTACCACTCCCTGTCTCCCCTGACAACCAAATTAGAAGGTACATGCTACAGCTCCATAATGATCATCATCATCACCATACTTTAAAAATCACAAACTACTCGACTGTAAACCCAGACTAACCTTGTCAAGGTTGGAGGTCTTCTGACAACTAGATTTTCTATGGATAGCTTCAGCACTGGAAGATAAGAAATACAATTATATAATCTCCTATTGATTTTTTTCTTCTCTCCTCCCCCCCTCACTATTACGTACAATTACCTGAGAAGTTGAAGATAGAAGTGGAAAATTTACAGTCACCCGGAGCAGGTTTTAACTCATGGTTGAGTACAGGAAATTTCTATTGGGTGGGGGCAGGGAATAAGCCATGGCCACCTGTGTGATGAAAAGACTTTTGATTTTGTCACGGGGCCTTCTGAATCTCCACAGGGACTTTGCTTTTTGTGTGACTTTGTGAAGGTCGGAGGATCCGTCTGACATTGCTGGATCTTAAATATCACCAGTTCGCCACAGTACCTTTGCAGATACACCAGGATTCTAGTTTGGGGCTGCGTCCTAACAAACAGGTGACTTCTATTTCTCAGGTGTTTTCAACCATGGTTATAAGTTTTCCATCATGCTGCTTGCTTCTAATATTTTGGTTTTGAGATACATAACCTTCAGATCTCCCCTGAGCCCCTTGCATGAACATCCAAATTTGGTTTTTATTCTCTTTATCAGCATCGGGACCTTCCCTCAACCACCTGTCTGAATTCCTACCACCCAGGACTCCCTCTTGACCAGCACCATTTTCCATTAACTCCTACATGGAGGGTGGTTGGTGGCGGGAGAGGCTGGTTGTGATGGTGCTCATTGGCAGAGACCCGTTCGGACACTAGTGGTGCATGGGTGGTGGCAGTCAGTGATGGGGCAATCGTTGGCCATGTTGTTACTTTTGTCAAGTCACGTGATAGTCTTGACTAAAACCATGTTTCCTTTTCATTGCTTCTCTCTCCATTTTCTCCTTAATTTCCTCTCCCCCATTGATCCTGCCTGTGGATTCGTAGTGATGTAGAAACAATCTGGGCTTTTAGAAGATTAAGTCAGATCTTACGGACATCCTGCATAATTTATAGCAAACCTTCCAGCCTCCGTGAGTAGAGATGTCAGAGGAAATATGTCTGAAGTATTTTTCAGCTTCTCACGGGGCCTCACAAATCAAAGATCTCCTCAATACCTAAATATAACTATAACTACAGAGTTGGCTTTCGCCACCAGATGTAAAGTAAGGCAATCTTTATAATGCTTTGGGATATGTGTAATATCACATATTCATATATTTGCAGTCGTGCCTATGCTTGGCTGAATTTTTCATTTTTAGTGGAGATATTGATCATCACAAAGGTAGAGCCAAAGCAGAAGCTTCTGAAACTTAAGGGGATTTTCCAGAGTCACTGTCAGAAAGCTAACAGATAGGTAAACATAATTCAACAGGAATGCATTTATTCCTCCAGAAGAGATTTACGAGGAGTCGAAGGGAATTCGGTTTAGTACTAGGATAAGAACACAAAGCAGCTGGTGCCATCCAGTATTACTAGGGTGGGCCGTGGTAATGATTGTAGGAGCAAAGAGCATTCCAATAGTACACCTGACATAGTCGATCTGGAATAAAAACCAGCAACGGGATCGTTGATTGTGGCTGAGGAAGTCAAGGACAGTGGGAGATGTGCAAGGCAGTGTTTCTGCAGATAAGGGGAGCCCGCCAGAACTTCAGACCTGCGAGCCTTTAATTACCACGATGCCCATATTGATCCGGGCATCAAGTGCAGAGATGAAGGCTGGGGAGCAGACTGGGCAAGCAGGGCAGCTGTTTTTTTTGTTTGTTTTTAAGCAGTTTATTGAACTATCTGCATGGTCTCAGGCGATTCTCACTCTAATCCCAAGCAATTGGAGGAGCCTTGGGGAAGCAAAAATGCAATGAGACCTTGACTGAGGAGAGGCTTCCCTTAGAGATGGAGATGATTTATGGTGAGAAAACACACACAGTCCAGGTCAAAAAGCGTCGAGAGAGATTAAAAGTTAAAGTGCTACTCACAAGTGACTGGGAAGCCATCTGAAAGTGATGGGGCATTTGGAAATCACCCCGTGACAACTTGAGAATCACAAACTTAACTCTGGGATAATTGAAGGGAATGCGCCAGATGAATACTAAGAAAAGCCACCAAATACTGGCCTGGCCACCAGACAGGTCCCTGTTCAGGAACATCTATACATTAATGTAAGTCTCCCTACCGGCTTATGAATTAGAGTCTCTCGCCCACATGCGTTAGCAATGAAGTTAATGGATGTTCAGCCAGAAGAAATTTCCCCACGGACGTAGTTAATAGCCAAGATGGGTTTTTAAAGGACAAGCTGCCGCCACATGGAAAAAAGCTGAACGGGTAGGAAAATGCCGAGGCCTTGACAGCTCAGATTTCCGGATACTATGGTTACAGATGGTTTGAGCAACCAAGGGTCAAAGATGGTCTTATGTAACTGCGGGATATGGAGCTCCCTCCTGTTTGCGTCCGTGTGCACGGGCATTTGACAGACAGGACACACGGGGACATCAAACTCACCTGGATGGAAGTGCGAGCATCCCTGTAGTCTAGCCGGATGGCCTTGTGAAGTATTTAACTATGCTGTTCCTCAGTGTCCTCATCTGTAAGCCAGAGGATGATTACGGCTCTCTTGCTGCACTGCAATGAGAAGTTAGTGCCTGTGGGGCATTTGGGAGACCACTCATGCTCCGCGAAGGGGACAAGGCCGTCCTTGACGGCCAAGTAAAATCAGCCGCATCAATACTGGTTCCAGGACCTCAAGAAACGATGCAGCACCAGGAGGAAACGTTTAACTTGCGCTCCTCTCTGAAACAAGATGGTTGAGGAGGGGGCTGGGGACCAGTTCAAATCTGGCGATTTTTTTGCATCAAAATTAGCAACTTGCCTTTCATTTGAGCCTCATCCACTCACGAACAGGGGTGGTCATACTTACTGCAGAGACAGAGACTCAAAACCACTCCTGTTCGTTCAACCTCGCCAAGCCCCTCACACCAAGCACGCCTCTAGGTTATGGGGATCAGCCTCCCACACCCCCAGTGAACAACTGTATGTGCTCATTTTTATCATTATTCAAAGGAGCTAAATCTTTTGAGGCTCCAAACCATGATCTGAAATTACTAAAATGCCAGCATAAACATATAGGCATTATAAATAACCCAGCACATTAGTAAGCCCACTGAAATACCAGCACATGGAGGGCTCCCCATCCACACGTGATAATTCATTTTGATTCAAACGGGGGGGGGGGGGGTGTAAGTTCTAATTATCCTTGTTGAATAATCACCTAGAATTAGAGACCTCGCCGATGTTGAGAATACTTCCATCCTGGTAATAGCAGAGACCAGGAGTCTGAGAGGGACTGCCAGGAGAACTCTGTTCTGACGGCTACACGGCATCTCCAGGCCATTTTAGGGGCCCGGCACAGGGCTTGTAACTGCTGCCCACAAACCCGCGTTTAGGAGGTCTGGGCTGGAGCACAGGTCTCCGTTCTCAAGGAAGTCTGAGGGGGACTATACCATCAAGGTCACAAAGTTTAAACCACGGGGAATTTTCTAGAACACCCGCCACTTGCAAGGCCTTGGCAGAGGCCCCGTCAAAGGACATACTTGACCAGGTACTTTGTGAGGTTTGCTAAGGCAAAATATTCTCTCTCCTCCTGCCAGTGCCCCCTGCTCTGTCAGAGGGCTGGCCGCCGGTCTGAGCAAAGCCTCTCCTGTGCCACATTTCCCCCAAGTGGGGGCTTTGGGGACTCAGCTAGGGAACCTCAGGTTCAGGGGGACGTGGCTCTGTGAGAAGTCCTCACATCTGCAATCCAGTTAGAAGCTAGGGACAGCTTCTAGATCGCCTACTGCCCCATTTTTCCCCGTGGTTCTACAGGGCCAGACCTGGAGTGTGTGTGTAGGGCCGGGCCGGGGTGGGGGGGGGGTGCAGTCAGCAGAAGGTGGTGATCCTGCGGCCCAGACCTGAGTGAGCGAGCACACACGCACACAGAGAAACAGGGTTTGCAATGCAGAGAGGCAGAAGCCAGCTCACGGAACTAACAGTCCAGAAATACTTGTAGGACATTACCAACATTTTTAAAGTTTTGTAATGCTCATTTCTGGGGGAGAGAGACAGAATCCGAAGCAGGCTCCAGGCTCTGAGCTATCAGCACAGAGCCCAATGTGCGGCTTGAACCACTGAACTGTGAGATCATGACCTGAGCCGAAGTCAGACGCTCAACTGACTGAGCCACCCAGATGCCTCCTGGACAATACCAACGTTTAAATGATCTGACACATTTCAAAAAACTTCTATCAATGGTTTTAAGAGCAAGCTTCTAACTCCCCGTGTAGAAAATCCCGTGAATGGAGAAGCTAGCCCAGACAGCAGCACACACAGGGGAAGTGGGCTCAAGATGTCTGTGAACACAAGGACTTCGTCACTTCATGTTGTTTGGTGTTCAGTGTGACCTCACATGCTGGATCCCAAATGTACTGCCCTTCCTAAATAATTTCACAATATGATTTTTCTTAAAGGAACCCCCTTCCAGTTATAATGCTAAGAATGAGACCCACCCTTTAAGAAAACCTGGAAGGTTTTAAAACAGAAGACAGTTATTTGAAAACCAAGGCTACAGAACAAGGGTTGGCAAACCACAGCCTAAAAAATAGGCCTCCCGCCTGCACCAGTAAATAGTTTTATTGGAATACGGCTGTGCCTATGGCTGCTTCCTCCCCACGAGGACAGAGCTGAACCATTGGAGCAGAGATCCACCCCAGGCCTGCAAAGCCCAGACCATTTCCCATGTGGCCCATTTTCTGAAAAAGTTTGCTCATCTCTGATAGCATGTGACGTGATCAACGTCTACGTACAGGCTCTCACTCCTGGGAAGGACCATTGAGAGTCTGCTAAAGTTTAAAAATAACATTTAAATAAAATGTGTAAAATAAACACCGTATGTTAAATAACCATGCCCCATTATACCTTACATTTATTTAAGCAGAAAAGCCAGGGATGCTTGGGTGGCTCAGCTGGCTGAACCTCCGACTCTTGATATCAGTTATGATCCCAGGGTCATGAATCGAGCCCCGTGTCAGTCTCTGCACTAAGCACAGAGCCTGCTGGGATTCTCTCTCCTCCTGTGCCCTGAACTCACTCTGAAATGAAAAAAAGAATAAAGAGAAAAGCACACTCAAGAGCTTGTATTTAGAGCAGGTAAGTTGATTTTCATAGCAAAAAAAAAAAAAAAAGTTTTTTCCTCAAGATACCTTAAGGTCCTTAGATTCCTGCCACCTTTAGACCAATTAATCCCATGTTGCCTTTTATTAAAGGTCTTGTGATTTCCAATCCGAAAGTTTTTTTCATCCAATATTTTTATGGATTAAAACTCACTTTGCATTTTTTTTTTGAGAGAGAAAGAGGGGGAGGGGCAGAGGGAAAGAGAATCCTAAGCAGGCTCCGAGCTGTCAGCACAGACACCAATGCGGGGCTCAAACTCCTGAAGCGTGAGATCAGGACCTGAGCCGAAACCAAAGTCAGATGCTTAACCAACTGGGCCACTCAGGTGCCCCACTTTGTATTTTTTTTTAAATCCAGCATGAAGTCAAAGATGGATATTTGTATAATACTAAGAAAATACATTTTTAATCTTAGTTAAGTGTTTATAACTCTCAAAATCCCCAACCAAGTCTCCTTAATGGTTTATTCAGGAGGAAATTAGAATTTTCAGTAGAGAAAACACACAAACATGTGACAAACATGGCCCAGCATCCACACACTCCCACACATGTGGTCCTGAAATCGTTCTTTATTGCTCCTGAAAATAGAGAAGAAAGATACCTTCAGAGTGTGTCCCTAATTAGTATAGGCCTTGGCTTTCTCTGCATTCTCAATGTGATGTTAATAAAGGGTCGCTGCTTTCCGACAAAGACATCTCCCGCACTTGATACTGAAGCCATAATTAAAATGGAAAAATAGCCCAGCCATGAAGAGTAAAGCAGAATATAGGAGAAAACACATTTTTTATCACCTTGAGGTTTGGTGAGATGAAAAACAGTATTTTTCCCAGAGCCAGTCTCAACTGGTCACAGGACAGAGGACACTTTTGCCCACAGCTGTGCCACAGGTAGCATTCAGTTTGCCGTCCCAGGAACACAGGTGGTTTTCTGAAGGTCTGATCACAATCCTCTCAGTGTAACGTGAATCCTTTTATGTGACATCTCACCCATCCCGGGCATTTGCTGAAGGATAGCACAGCCTCAAGAAACAGTCTGACTTTAGGAAAGCCATTAAAGCTTTTACAAATCCACTGGGAGGGATCTCTTGTTCAGACCCGCAGTCAGAGTCCTTCTGGAAGCTCTTCACAGGTAATTCATGCTCCCACACGGCAGCTAGTCTCAATATCCCACAACAAAACCCTCTCCTTTCTCTGGGAAGGAGTCCAGATTGGGTTGCACAGCACAAGAGTATGGAAACTCAGAATCAAGGATGTGCCCTTTCTGCACTGAAAATATTTCTGGAGACTTGACACATTCCTGATCAACAGTGGGTCAGTATACAAGATTATATAGGATTGTATTCAATCCCAAGTGAACAGCTAGAAAAGAATTTAAGAAACAAGGGATTTCGGGATTTCTGAAAAATATTTTGGGCTTCTGGGGGAAAAAGGCAGAGTAGGACCCTAAGCTTGCCTGTCCCATGGATATACCTAGAGAACACTCACATCAGTGTAAATAACCCAGGAAATGACTGAAGATGGGAGAACTGCCCACAGCTACATGTGGAGAAGAGGGCAGGAAGGGCAGAGACACAGTAGGCAGCTACATGGAACCACGGGACAGTGTGTGGGAGGGGCTGTGCAGGCACAGGGAGGGGTGATGGGAGAGGACCAGACCCCACCCCAGGCACCAGGATCTGCACGGGGAAGAGCAATCCCCATAACGTTAGGCTTTGAAAAGCAGAGGGGGCTTAACTTCAGGGGTTCTCACCATCAGTAGAATTTTAAAAGTCAGCAGGCTCAGCTCAGGCAGAACCAGGTGGTGAGAGGAAACGGAGTCCGCGCCCTTAAAAAGACAGAACAAACAGCCCTACTGAGACACAGCATAGAAGCAGCAGTTTGAAAAAATGCCTGGGGTCTACAGGAGGGATATCGGTTTACTAATCTCAGATCGTGTGCTGGAGGGGCAGGAATCTTTGGGAGACTCTTCCAAGAAGAAAAGGGCTGGCTGCCACCATTCCCCACCCCCACTCCCAGCCTAGATACACCCACACCTGCAGGAACCAGCACAATGTGAAACCTTGCTAACACTGCCCACCCAGACCTTGTTCTCTTCTGTGGACCCACCCCCTTTCCCAAAGCAGCCTGCCTCAGTCCCCTCTGGCAGTAGACACTTCACGGACCCTGAAGACGGTCTGCCTCCATCCTCCGCACCATGGACACACTTCCCCGAGCACTGCAGAGCTTCCTCAAGCAGCTCCAGCACACCCCCCCCACCCCCAACAGACCTGCACAAATCTTGCCAACACCATGCGCTCTGCCCTTGTGATGTCCTGTGGACCCGCCCCCTCCAAGGTGACCTTGGCAGGAGTCCATCCAAAGTCGTGCCACAAGCATGGCAGTGTGCAGGCAGCCCGAACAGGGGCCAACACCACAGGGACCCAGGCCTTGGGGAGAAGGGAAGAGAACCACACACACCAGTCCAACTGCAGCCCCACCAGGGGGCTGGGGGCAGACATCTGGTGTGACAGCAGGCTGCACCCACTGACAAAAGCCTCTCTGGAGAACAAGGAAAGCACGCTGCAGCTCTGGCAGACATCTGGTCAGACTCCGCTCAAGCCCAATGCATCCCAGGCTGGCCCCTGCACGCAAAGGACCAAACCCTCCCCATAACAGGCAAAGGGAGCCCTTGTAGAGGACCAGACTCCAGGAAAAGTCCACTCAGCCAAAGCTCAGCTAAAAGAGTAGGACACACACACAAGACACTCCTGAAAAGCCAGGTTCTGGTGAACAGGGGAGACTACACTCCAGGGCAGGACAGGACCTCATCTTCAGAATGATGCTACTTTCAAGAACAGGGGCCAGAACTGACTTACCTAACACACAGAAACAGACACAGAGACAAAACGAAGACACACAGGAATATGTCCCAAGCGAAAGAAAAGGACAAAGATCATAGAAATAGCAACACAAAATAGAGGTAAAGTAATATGAGGGATAGAGAACTTAAAGTAATGGTCAAAGACACTTCCTGGACTTAAGACTGGAGGACATCAGTGGGACCCTCAACAAAGAGAAAGAAAACAAAAGAACTAGAGACCAAGAACTCAATAAATGAAAGTAAAAATCCACTAGAGGCAATAAATAGACAAGAAACAGAAAAGGGATCAGCAACCTGGAGGACAGAGTAATGGAAGGCAATTAAGCTGAACAGGAGAGGAAAAAAAAAAAAATGGAAACAGATTTAGAGAACCCAATGACTCCATCAAGCAAAATAGTTGAAAATTTACTGAATCTGGGGAAGGAAACAAATCTAGATCTAGGAGGTACAGAGCTCCCCCAATAAAAATCAACCCAATGAGGTCCACACAAAGACACATAATTAAATTGGCAAAACAGTGATCATTTTTAAGCAAAGAAAAACTGTTACATACAAGGGAAACCCCATAAGGCTATCAGTTGTTTTTTCAGCAGAAACTGCAGGCTAGAAGGGAGGGCCATGACATACTCAAAGTTCTCAAAGAAGCAAAACAAAACCCTGCAATCAAGAACACTCTAACAAGAAATTCACCAGGACTAAACCAGCCCTATAGGAAATGTTAAAAGGATGCTGAGTGGAAAGAGAGGCAATAACCAGATTAAGTATGAAGCACAAAAGCATTAAAGTTTATCTACAAACATCAGTCAAGGGATTCACAAAATAAAATGATGATGAATAGGACACCATCTACCTAAAAGATGGTGGGGCCAAAATAGGTTCAAACTGAAGTAACCATCAACTTCATATAGACAACTATATGTATAGAATATACAAACTCAGGGATACCCACAAACCAAAAACCACTGATAAAAAACAAACAAAACAAAAAAACAGTAAGGAATCCTCCTACATCAGTTAAACAAGCCAGCAAACCGAATAAGGGCAGGAATGGAAGGCACAGAGAGGAACCACAAAAACAATCACAAAACAAGAAATCACACGATAGTAAGTACACTCCTATCAATTAAGTTGAACATAACCGAAATGAACCAAAAGCTTCAATCAAAAGACACAGTGTAACTGAATGGATTAAATAAAACAACCTATATGCTGCCTACCAGAGACTCCTGGCAGACAAAGTATACTTTAAAACAAAGACAGTAACGAGAAAGGAGGAAGGACACCATATAAAGGGAACAATCCAACAAGAAGAGAGAACAATTTTAAAATTTATGCACCTAGCATGGTAGCACCTGAATACATAAAGCAGCTAATAAGAAAGTAATCAATAGTAATACAATAGGGGACTTCATCCAAACAAGAAATCGATAAGGTAACGACTTTGAATGACACATTGGGCCAAATGGACAGCACATATATACATTCCATCAAAAACCAGCATACACATTCTTTTCAATTGCACATGGAACATTCTCCTGAATAGAGCATATATCAGGCCATAAAACAAGTCTCAAATTTAAGAAAATCAAAATCGTACTATGCATCTTCTCTAACTACAATTGTATGAAACTAGAAATCAAAAGATAAAAAAAACTAGAATACACACCACATGGAGATTAAACCTTAGGATACTAAATAGCCAATAGGTCAAATTAAGCAATCAAAGAAAAAAAATCAGAAAACACATGGAGCAGCACCAGGGTGACTCGGTCGAGTGTCCGACTTCAGCTCAGGTCATGATCTCACACTTCATGAGTTCTAGCCCTGCACTGGGCTCTGTGCTGACAGCTCAGAGCCTGGAACTTGCTTCAGATTTTCTGTCTCCCTCCCTCTCTCTCTCTGCCCTTCCCTGCTCACATGTGTGCATGCTCTTTCCGTGAAAAATAAACATGAAAAAATTAAAATAAAAAGTACATGGGGACAAATGAAAACACAGAGGTCCAAAATCTTCGGGACACAGTGAAAGCATTTCTAAGAGGAAAGGATATAGCAATATAGTCCGACATCAAGAAATCAGAAAAAACTAACTTTATGCCTAAAAAGGAGCTAGAAAAAAGAACAAAGCCCAATGTGAGTAGAAGGAAATAAAGGGCAGAAATAAATGATGTAGTGACTGAAAAAATAGAAAATAAGTTGATGAAACCAAGAATTGATCCTTTGAAAAGATAAGATTGACAAACTCTTAGCCAGACTCAGCCAAAAAGAGAAAGGACCCAAATAAAATCAGAAATGAGAAGTAACCACTGACACCACAGAAATACAAAGGATCATAAGGGAATATGAAAAATAATATGCTAACAAACTCGGCAATCTAGAAGAAACAGGCAAGCTACTAGAAACGTGCAATCTTCCAGTACTGAACCGGGAGTTAATAGAAAATCTGAATAGACCAATTGATTATAAACAACAAAGTTGAATCAGAAAACAAAAAACTACCAGACATCGAAAGAATAGTCCATACCCATCCTCCTCAAACTAGTCCAAAAAAGAGGAAAGAAAGCTTCCAAGTACATTCTATGAGGCCAGCATCACCCCCAATACCAAAACCAAAGACACCACACAAGAAAACTACATGCTAATATCCCTGATGAGCAAAGATCCTTAGATTAGCAAAAATCCTTTAAAAAAAATTAGCAAAACACCTACAACAGTACATTAACAAAATTATCCAACACAATCATATGGGCTTTATTCCCAGGATGCAAGAATGGTTCACAAATCAATGTCACACGCCAAATCAAGAAAATGAAGGACAAAAGTCATACTATCATCTCAACAGAGAAAAGGCATTTGACAAGACACAGCATCTGTTCGTGATAAAAAACCCTCAACAAAGTAGATTTAGGGGACAAATACCTCAACATAGTGAAGGAGATCTAGGAGAAATCCACAGTGAACATAAATACTCATTGATGAAAAAAATTCGTTCTTCCCCTAAGATCAAGGAACAAGACGAGGACGTCCATGCTGGGAACACTGAACAACCACATGCAGAATGAAACTGAACCACTTTCTTACACCATACCCAGACTCAAAATGGATTTGGAACCTAAATGTAAGACCTGAGATAATAAAAATCCTGGAAGAGAGCACTATAGGCAGTAATTTCTCTGATGCATCTTTCTAGAGGTCTCCTGAGGCAAAGGAAACAAAAGCAAAAACTATTGGGAGCACACCAAAACAAAAGCATTCTGCACAGCAAAGGAAACCATCAACAAAACTAGAAGACAACCCACAGAATGGAAGAAGGTATTTGTAAACGACATAACCACTAAAGGGTTAGCATCCAAGAGTGATAAAGAACTTACACACAGAGGACCTGAATAGACATTTCTCCAAAGACAACGTTCAGATGGGCAACAGACACGTCAAAAGATACTCCACATCACTCACCAGGGAAATGAAAAATCAAAACCACAATGAGGTCTCACCTCACACCTGTTTGAATGGTTAAAATACAAAACAGTAAGTGTTGGTGAGGACGGAGAGGGAACCCTCTTGCACTGCAGGTGGCAATGGAGACTGAGGCAGCCTATATGGAGGCTCCGCAAAAAGAATAGAAATACCAATGGACCCAGTAATTGTGCTGCATATTTATCCTCAAAACACAGAAACACTGGGGCACCTGGGTGGCTCAGTCAGTTAAGCGTTCAACTTCAGCTCAGGTCATGATCTCACAGTCTGCAAGTTCGAGCCCTGTGTCAGGCTCTGTGTTAACAGCTCAGAGCCTGGATCCTGCTTTGGATTCTGTGTCTCCCCCTCCCTCTGCCCTTCCCCTGCTCATGATCTCTCTCTCAAAAATAACATTAAAAATTTTTTTAAAGATACAAAAACACTAATTCAAAGGGATACATGTGCCCCTATGTTCATTGCATTATTTGCAATGAACCAAGTCATGGAAACAGTCTAAGTATCCGTCAATAGATGAACAGATACAGAAGATATATACACACACATAATGGATTATTCACCCATTACAAAGAATGAAATATTTCCATTTGTAATGACATGGATGGATCTAGAGGGTATAACAGGAAGTGAAATAAGTCAGAGAAAGACAAATACCATATCATTTCACTTATGTGGAATTAAATGAAAAAGACAAACCAAGAAACAGATTCAACTCTAGAGAACACACTGATGGTCGCCAGAGGGGAGGCAAGTGGGGGATGAAGGAGGGCACTTACCTTGATGAGCACGGAGAAATGTACAGCATTGTTAGATCACCGTGTCATACACGTGAAATAGAACACGGTAGGTTAACTACACTGGAATGACAAATGAAAATATTTTGAAGCGACATTCACATTTAATGCAAGTTAGGTAACAGTCCTTTTTGTGACTAAGAACCAGGAGTCCACTGAAGAAGGCTCTCTCAAATATTCCAATGCTAATATAAAATATACCATGCAGCTATCATCTTAAGTAGAAATATTTCTAATTCTGGATAGCAAATTCAGATTTTGTGAGCAATTTAAAAAATTTTTTGAATATTTTTGAGAGAGACAGACAGACACAGAGAGCATGAGCAGGGGAGGGGCAGAGAGAGAGGGAGACACAGAATCCGAAGCAGGCTCCAGGCTCCGAGCTGTCAGCACAGAGCCCGATGTGGGGCTCGAACTCACGAGCTGTGAGATCATGACCTGAGCCAAAGTCAAACACTCAACCAGCTGAGCCACCCAGGTGCCCCTTGTGAGCGCTATTAAATTTAACTATGTTTCTGCTTGGTAATACTGAATAAACATTAGTTTATGCTGTTAACATGCAGTCTAACTTGAAAGTCTTTTACTCAGCTATTTCTAAGTCCTTAGTAACACTTTACTCACTTTGTGGAGAGAGAAAAATTTTTTAGTAAGGATGAATTCAGACTAAATACACAGAACATAATCTTAAAATGGGCCAAGTCTCTCAGAGTGTCAGAATCATGGCACGAATTTAGTGTTTTACTGAAGATTCCAACAGACATTTGTAAAATATCCGGTAACAGTATCTAATTTTAATTGTTTACATTAATTTCAATACACAGTCCCTAAGCAAGAGCTTCATGGTCCCCTCCAACACAGGGACAGAAAAGTTTCCAGTTAGTGTTTGTTGATCAAATGAACAACTCTCCAATTACATCGGCTGGTTCTGAAGTGTTTACCAAAGTGATTGTGTAGAACAGCACATGTGGAAAGCCATTACACATTTCGTCTTTCTAAAATTTAAGAGGTCACTGTAGGTTTTCCATTAACAATGAAACTTCAGCTGGCCTGTTTTCACAAGGTTTCACTCGCTTTCGCTGAGTTTTTTCTGATAAGCAGGCATCAGCCTTGCAACGTGACGGAGCTAAGTAACCCTGCTCAAGAAAAGTATTGCAGAAGCTTTCCGTCTTCACACATTTCTCTCCAAGTGATTGAAATGGAAAGAAAAGGTCTTCGGGGCACCTGGGTGGTTCAGTCAGTTAATCTGGATCCTCAGTCCTGCTGTCTCCCAAAAATATTTTAAAAATTTTAGGGGTACCTAGGTGGCTCAGTTGGTTGAGCATCCGACTTCGGCTCAGGTCATGATCTCGCAGTTGACAAGTTCAAGCCCTGCGTCAGGCTCTGTGCTGACAGCTCAGAGCCTGGAGCCTGCTTCAGATTCTGTGTCTCCCTCTCTCTCTGCCCCTCCCCTCCTCATGCTCCCTCTGTCTCAAAAATAAACTTAAAAAAAAATTTTAAAGGAGGAGTCTTCAGAAACCTGGTCTCTTTCCATATAGCCCTACACAGGGATATGGTTTGGGGCTGGCTTCCTCCATTATGGGTGTGGACCCTGAGCTGTACTAGACACACAGATGGGCCCTGGGCTGAAGCACAAGGTCTGATGCTGGTTTGCAAACTGGGCCCCACAGGAGGAGGCTGGGAGAGATGTAAGAGGCAGGCCCACCCAGAGGGTAGGTGGCAGGTTTAGTAAGCCAGGGAACTTGCATACAACGGTGTCCTGGGCAGCAAGAGGGAGACATCACTGTCTCCACATAACAGACAATTAGAGGCCTTGATGGGGTCTGGTCCCCTATACCAACTGCGTGGCCTCAACAGCACGTTGCTCTCTCAAAGTTGCATCCTTGGAACAGCACCGGCCATGGGAATAGTGGGCAGTCGTGTCCTGTCAACAATGACCTCCAGCAGTCCACCCCTCGTGACCAGCTCCTGCAATCTCAGATGCCCACCCCTCCTCATCTACAAGGATGGCCCTGAGCTGTCAGCAGCTCTTACTAGCTAGGAGATGCTCATCTGGTGGCTCTGTGGCCGCAGCAGAGGCACAGCAACAACACAATGTGCGAGAGAAAATACAGATCAAGATCGTGATTCCCCAAGTACTTCCCTTCCCACCAAGAGTCCCCATGACCCAAATCACAGGTTTATTAAGTCCCTTGAGCTGGGGATCAGATGACTCGGGGGATTCTTCTGTGTCCTCAGGTGAGGAAGGAAGATACATTACACCCATCAGGTACGCACACACCACATCCTATTTGAATAGCACAGGTGCCTCTTGGGGAGGCAGTGATAACATCCAAACCCGACCTATTTTGGAGGACAGCTCTTCTCTCAGACATTTCAGTGCTCAGAAATGACAGGCTTTGTGGACTCTCATTCCGGGTTTGCTGGTGGATTTCGTAAAGGCTTCCATGAGTGCTCTAATGTCCTCCAGGCCAGCAGGGGAATATGGTGGCCAAACGATCCTATGAGTGAACCAGCAAAACATCCCCACCCAGCCTTGTGGGGGAAAAAGGTCAGCAGCGTTAGGAATCTGACCAGGTTGCTCACACCATACCTGCTGGTGCGGGGGGGGGGGGGGGGGGGGGGGGGGGGCAGGGGGCAGGGGTGCTGCATGCCAGGTGTGAGGGGACTGGGGACAGGACGTGCAAGACCAGGACCCCCTCCTTCTCCCTTCTTTTGATGGTGCCCATTCCATTGCACATCTAGTACGTTTCCATAGGACCAGCCTGCAATGGGACAGCGGGAGCCCAGTGGAGACTCACGGACGGGTACCGAGTAACTCACCCCTCCCAGGAGGACTTCCCAGTACAAATTCCAGTAGATGAGATCTTTCCCAGGTGTGAGGAGGCTCACCGCTCCCAGCAGCATAGCACATCAAGCCATGGTTTCTTGGGACTTCCCGAAGTTTATGGTATCAGATGCCCAGAAGGGGTCCCAGTCTGGCCTGTGGGGCAACAGCCCTGATGCTGGTTGTGCAAATGCACTGAAGCCTGACATGCTTTGGTAATCCACTCAGTAAAAGTGGTTTTGTGTATTGGTAATTCAATCTGTAGTGTTCCATTTTTCCTCCTCTCCATTAATCCTGCTTGCAGGTTGTAGGGGAGACAGTACTTCCATTCAAATGTCCAGGTTTTTGCCCACCCTTGTACAAGATGATCTTTGAAATGTGAAGCCCCCAATTCATTGAAGGCACCCATATATGGCACTCTGCTTTTCTCATCTCCTAGTTTGTATAGTGAGGAAAGCTTGGGTTGGTGCCCACATAGCATCCACACAAACCAAGACCTATTTAGAACCCTCACTTGGGGGGAAGGGGGAAGCAGAACCAAGCTTTCAATCCCTCGCTGGCTCAGAACTCCGGGGGATGGTCCCACATGCCTTGAGCACCGGGGTGACAAACATGCTGTTCCTGCATTAACTAAGTCTCTGCTTCAAGGGCAATCTGGCATCCTTGGCAATAGGCAATCCCACCTGGGTGTTATAGTGGCCGCTCCTTCTATGTACCTGATCAGCTGAATCTACCAAGGGGTCAGTAGCCAGGACTCCCACCCAATGTACGGCTTTAGCTTCCTGACCGCAAGGCAGGGTCAGCGACTTATGAGCCCTAAGGCAGGGAGGATGCCTAAGGCTCTTGCAGAGGAACACAAATGTCTTTCCACATACATCCTGGACCCACGAGGGCTTTTTCAGGATCATCTACCCCTCCATTTTCCATGCCATAGGGTCAGTCCCTTTAGAGCTGTCAATGCAACAGGCCAATGGCCAGGGTTCATTGGTGACCACCAGCCAGACCGCTCTGAGCTCAGCTCCCTGGTTGCTGCACTGGCTGCCGTGTGAGAGGGGAGCTCCTGTTCTTTGGGGGCAGCTCAGGTTTCTGTCCCCTTCCAGAGCTGGGACTCAAGTCCCAGGGGCACACCCTCCTGTCTCTGCCACAGCACCTGACCCTATCCTTCCAGAGTCACAGACGCATCTAACTCACAGCAGCCCTGCTCAGGAGCTGCCCACAGCTTTAATCTGTTTTACTAGTTGTGCCCTCTCAAGGTGGCTTGCTACTCTGATCCCATGTCCCACATGTGCCCTCTCTTCGCCAGGCAGCGTAAGGGACAGGAACACTGTCATGTGGGGAAGCCGAGTCCACTAACCCCCTCAAATCCCTAGGATAGCTTGCAACTTAATCCCAGCTTTTGGGCCAACAGAGGTCTTACCCGACCGGATGACACCCCAAATCATACAGCAGCGCACATACCTTTGATTTTCCACATTCACCACCTATCCTCTCTCTCACAGAAGTTCCAGCAAAGCCTGGAGGGTGTCCCACAGCAGACACAGATCTTCTCATGTTAACATTAGATCATCGGTGTAATGGGCCCATTTTACTACATGGGGCAGAGAACAGGTCTGGGGCCACCACCCCGTGACATGGGGGTGGGGGGGACTTGCAGGTGGTCCTGGGGGAGCAATGGGAAGTACATCGCCACCCCTCCCACATCAAGGCACCAGGCATCTCCCTGAAGACGAAGCTACTTTGCAGGCAGACTTTTGCAAAAGCATCCAGGTACAATGGTAACTGCAAGTGACAAATCTTAAAAATGGCCACAATTAAAGATCTGAGAAGTTCACCGTAATGCCATGGATACCGGAATTTGATCTCTGCGCTACGTAACACTGAGATCACGGAAATTATAACTGGTAACATACCAGGACCATACTAGGTTTTCAAGAATTTCGCATAAATATAACCTAAAGAAAGCTTAGCATTTCTTATTTGACAATGCTTCTCGTGTAACCTAACAGAAAGAAACCTAATTAGCTCTCTTCTATATCGACACAATACAGATTTTGAGATATTCCAGGGATCTGGTGGAAAAACCCCAAAGTTAGTCCAAGGTCAACAAGACTATTTAAAATCTTTTTTTAAAGTTATTTATTTTGAAAGAGAGAACAACCAGGGGAGGGGCAGAAAGACAGAATCCTAAACACCACACCATCAGCACAGAGCCCAACACGGGGTTCGAACTCATTACTGGGAGGTCATGACATGGCCGAGATCAAAAGTCAGACACCTAACTGACTGCACCACCCAGGCACCCCCTATGTAGGGTTTGACTTTTAAAAATGTTCAAAAAACATCAAGAGACTTTAAAAACTTGATTAAGTAGGATCACAAGGCACTGTTGTTTATCCACTTAACCCAAACGACAGACTTGGCAGGCAAATACGGAAAGTTACCTCGTGTGAAAAGAAAATTAACTCTTTCAATAAAGGCTGTTTTGCAGAGTCATCAGGATCTCAAGTCAAGAAAACACAAAGCACAGGAAAAGCACACAAGACGTGCGATCTGTTTCCCAGGTATGTTAACGAAAAAGCATTCACCCTCCATACACATAGTCCAAAACACATCCATAGTCCAAGAAAGCTTCATCCTTCCAGCAGGTAAAAAGACTCTGCTGTAAATATGTACAATATTGGTACTAAAGCTTATTTTTCCGTAAGTCAAGTCAGCAGGGCGCCTTCAAAAACGGATTTTGGGGGCGCCTGGGTGGCTCAGTCGGTTAAGCGTCTGGCCCTGGATTTCGGCTCAGGTCACGATCTCACGGTTCTTGGGTTCGGGCCCCACGTTGGGTGTCGCCCTGCCAGTGCAGAGCCTGCTTGGGATTCTGTCTCCCTCCTTTCTCTTCACTCCCTACTCATAGTTTCTCTCTTTTTCAAAATCACCTTTAAAAACAAAAGTTGAACAAACAAAACCTGGTTTTGGCACCCGGAGGCAGAAGATCGGATGGGTGGCGTCTCCACAGGTGTTCACGAGCACACGGACCTCGGAGCTTTCGTTGCCAACTTTCAGCCACGAATCAGCTGCGACGACACAAGCGACTCATCCCTTTAGGACAGTCGGATCCAAACGGCGCCCCTGGTGGACAGGAGCGTTTGCGGTCGTCTGCGGAGGGCGCCTTGGGTTCTTGCTCGGCCTCCCCAAGCATCGGGAGGCCGCAGACGGTTTCTGGCGGGTGAGCTGCGGCCGCCGTCTGTGTTCTCCCAAGCCTCTCTGCCCTTCAGGCCTCGGGCCACCCTGGGTGACGCTTTAATTTGCTCCTGGCTGCTTACACTTCAAACGCGACATGCACAACTTCCAGACCGCCAAGTTCCCTCACAGCGGTTTGGGGCTGTCACTCTACCGTCAGAGGTCCAGGATCTTTACGTTAGAAGCATCCCCTTCCATTGGGGTGGGGCAGCACGGAGCACCGTTTTCACTTCCTCCTCCACCCGTGCAAAGCCTGCCTCCCGCTCATACCCTCCCCCAGGGTCCCCGGCCAGGACATGTCCCACACACATACTCCCTTCACCCGGGGCAGCTTGCTCGTGCCAGCCCCGCACACCGGGCCCCCAGCTCACTGCCCTGCCCCCCTCAGGCCAGACTAGCAGACGCCCACAAGGCCTACGAACCTCAGCTCTTCTCCCGACCTTCTGCTCCGAGCCTTGGTGTCCAGCTGGGCATCGGCGGCCGGGCCGACACCCACCCAGGGCCTGCCCGCTGTGCCACTTCTCAAGCACGTTCCACTGGCTGGCACCAGACGAGCCCCCGTGCTCTCAGGGTGATCCACAAGCATCCAACACAGAAGCCGCCAGGGCTGGACGGCCACCTCAGGATGTTCCCCGCGGCCGCCTCTTCCCCAAACCATGTCTTCGGTCTCCAGCCTGGCTCATGCTGGCCCCTATGCACAGAAGTCAGGGAGGCACCAGAGAGGGGGTCACTCCAGACTGGTAGGTGGCAGGTTTAGTGGGCAAGGACACTCACATACAAGGTAGTCTTGGGTGGCCATGAGAGGAGTGTTGATCCACCCTTACCCAACCAGAACCTGAAGCTTAGGGACCCCTTCCCCTGGGTTCAGTCCCACATACCGTACAGGTGGTCCTGGCACCTTGCTCTCACAAGGTGCATCAGTGAAAATGGCTCCTGCTCTGGGAACGGTGGGCAGAGCTATGTTCCAAGGATGGAGAAGGCGAGGAGCCTCCTCCTGCCTAGGACCAGCTTGTGGGGAAGGGTGGTCACGTCCTCTCCGTGACCCTCAACAGACCAGAACATAAGCTATGGACTTACTGTTCTATCAGACCTTCAAGAGGACCGAGTGTGTCCACACAGTCCTAAGCTTGGTCCCGAGGGCCCCTGGCTTACGGCCAGCTCTCTGGTCACCACCACCACCTCCCACAAAACCCGACGTTCAGCTGTTTTCCCAGACACTGCCTTCACTCCGGGTTCACGTCCCCAGAGGCATTCCCGTGGGATACCCCCATCATCCTCCCAACTTCTTTGCTGTAACGGACAGTATAAAAGTAAATGTCCCTACAAAATCCAAACAAGGGCCTGATTTATCTCCTGAAAACACTGGTATTAGGTAAAGATAAAGAAAGCAATGTAAGTGCATTAATACGGCAATTACAAGGATCAAAAGTTTTAAAACTTTACACTGGGAGATCAATGGAGTTAGATTTTTTTTTTTTTTTTTTTTTTTTTTTTTATAAATGGCATATGGTGTTTGGCAGGGATCATATAGATGAGAGACATGGAGAGACTTACCTTCAGACATGGTGGTGTGTAATTATAAGTCGGAAAAGCCAAAGAAATTGAAGAGAATCCAACCAGCACATTAATAGCGTTTGAGAAGTTTTCCATGTCTTTTTATTTCTGCAAGTTTTGTAGTTTTCTTTACTTCTGACTGACCTGAAATGCTCATCTTTTCTTATCTCCAAGAGCAGCTTGGGACCCTGAGGCAATTAAAATATTGATTAGCCATTGCCTAAGTTTTAGCATTACTGTTAAAAATGGAGGCATGTTAAAAATTTTAAGAGTTTATTTGAGCAGAAATCGATTGAAATAGGGCAGCACAGAGCTGTGAGTGGGTAGGAGCCCCCCACCAACAGAAGACTTCTGTAGAGAAAAGGCAAAAGCAAAAGGGATTATTGACTGACTACAGCTGGAAGCCTAGCCCACTGTGATTGTTTGTCCTTTGGGGTCTCCGTCCAGTTACCTTGAGGGATCACAGGGCTGGGGTTCAGGTTTGTGCAGATAGTTGGCCACGGCCTTTGAGCCATCTCAGGCTGCTGGGCTCTTGGACATAACTTAATTGTATTTCCTCATAAAGCCTCCGCATACTCCCACGAGCACTGTATTTTATGTCGTTGGACAGGATCCACAGAACATTTGCTTTGGCAAAAAAGATGAAAGGTTGGCTGGAAACAAAACCTCATGCTCCTTCTGTCTTCAACTGGGCTGTTATCAATCACTTCACCCATCATTAGTGCTAAAGTGTCTGCCTGCTTTCACATGTGCTCAAAGGGACATGTGGATCCATATGTACCAGGGAGGACACTGGAACTGGGCCTGTGGCAGCAATGAGATAACAGTTACTGAGTGCTTGCTAGGTGTCCAGAGCAACTGTGTTTTTCTTACAGCAGCCCATTTAAACAACAAACCGTGTGAAGGTATTTGTCCCAATTTATAAAGAGAAGTAGGGAGGGACTTGGAAAGTCACATGTCTAAATTGGAGTAGGAAACACCCGATACCTTTTAGAGGTTTAGTTACTATTTAAATTTTAATCCTCAAAACAAAATCTCATGCCCAAGCTTTATGGGGGAAGGTCTGACCACGTGTTCAAGCTCGTGCTTCAATTCCAACTTGACCACTTTTGATTGAATTATTTTCCCCTCCAATACACTCATTCAGTACTTACCAAAGTTCCATGCTAGAATTAAATGGGTTTCCAGAAAGGGCCTCCAATTCTAATCCCCAAAGTATCGCATTTTGGGTCCCAGATTCCAAACCTCCTGAGTAGATTTTTTTTTTTTTTTTTTTTTTTGGTCTTATGAATAGGTTAGTGTTTTGGACTGAGCAAGTCCCATTATCCCTCGGAAAAACGGCAAGTGCTGGAAAACCAGTGAGGTCATCCAGAGTAACTTTGATACAGATGTCCCTTAAGGGTCTCACAGACTAGGGAAGATGTGCTATTTAATGGATTTCTTGGTTTTTTCTTTCACTTTGCTCCATCCTGTCCTCGCCATATTCCCAGGAATTACACCATTGCTGTAGGAGGATTATGACAAGCTCCCTGGAGGAAAGACTGATTCCTGGGGCAGGTTTTCTGATGCCCTGCTTCATCTATACTTTTACGGATTCCAGCAGGCAGCCCCTACCACTTGAGGGGGGGGATGTTGGGTCCTAATAAGTCTCTTTTGGTGGGACTCCTTATATCCTTATCACATAGCTTTTTACTTCAGTTGACATATTACATTAGTTTCAGATCTACCAACTAGTGATCCAACAAGTCTAGGTGTTATGCTCCCAAGGGTAGGAACCATCCATCCCCACAGAACACCTCTACAATCCCCGACTCTACCCACCCCTTGTATTTCGTGAATTACTCACTCCCTAATTAGAAGCCTGTACCTCCCACGCACCTTTACCCATTTTGCCCAGCACCCAACCCCTCTTCACTCCGGCAACCCGATTCTCCTCTATAGTCCAATTCATGCTTTTTGTTCATGGTTTTGTTTAGACCCCGCACATAAGGGAAATCACACAGTAGGTCTTTTTTCACTTACCATAATACAGTTTAGGTCCATCCATGTGGTTCCAAGTGGCAGGCTCTCCTCTTAATATTTGCATAATATTCCACTGTGGGGTGTGTGTGTGTGTGTGTGTGTGTGTGTGTGTGTGTGTGTGTGTGTGTCTCTCCCAATCATCCATATAGGCTTTTAAGCAGTTTTCACTGCCCTGGTTTCTCCTTCCTGTCATCTAAGATGGTTGTACCTTCCAACACTTTTCCTTAGACAATCACTTCAAGAGTTCATTCTGTGCTTAAAATCATGGAAAATCTGTAAGAAGTTGTGTTAGTTGAAGCTCTTTCTGTAATTTTTTCTTTGGACATGAATTATCTGCAATTTAGTAATTTATGTTCACCTCCTGCTTGTAGCCAGATTATTTCTTGCTCCAGTGGAAACAGCCTATGGCTGAAAGTAGGATTTTTATTATCTCAATGACTGTTTAGAAATTTACCCTTTATAAAGTTATGACAAATTTTACTTTTATGTAATTAGCAGATGAACACCTCACTTAACCTTTCCAGACTATTTCTTTAAGCCATGAACAGGAGCACCACCTGTTTCCTAGTCTCAGGGTTTTTTGTTTTTGAAAAATCAAGGACATGAGAGTAAAAGCAAGTCTGTGTAATATTTATTCAACATAAACAGAATTTTGATAAGCCTCTAAGATCCTTTTTGATCAAGAACAAATAGGATTCTGGGTAAAGGAGCTGAAATAGTTGAAATAATGTGAAGGATTTTACAAAATCTCACTTTTGTAAGTACTATTTCAACCAACACCACCTAGACTACAAAATGTATAACATGAACCTCTCCAGTTAAGGTCAGTTATATCATGACAACCTTGTTTCCATCAACTTTCAGTTTCTTACTGTCTTATTCCCTTCTGGTTGCTATAACAAAATACCACAGGCTTATGGATAGAAATTTCTCCATTCTGAGGCTGGAAGTCCAAGATCAGGCACCAATATGGTGTCTGAGAGCCCCCTTCCTGGTTCATAGGTGGACTCCTCATGGTGTCCTCATATGTGGCAAGGGGATGCTCTGGGCTCTCTCATATCTAATCCCAGTATGGGGGCCCAGCTTCCTGATAGAATCACTTACTCAAAGCCCCTCCCTCCTATACCATTACTGGAGGGTGGGGGGGAAGGATTTCAACATGTAGATTTGGGGAGATATAGGGGCCTGAAAGTTTTCCCTTCTCCCCTCCCCCAGCTTCTTTTGCCAGTCTAAATTGGCATGAGACCAAATAACAAAAACAAATTTCATACATACAGGAGCCTCAAAAACAGGCTCTCAGCATCCAGGAAACTGAGGCTTATGTGCTATCCCAAGGGGAAGAGTTACGAGGCTTCCAACAGGAGGAAACCCATGCTCAAGGAAAGAAACAGATCTGCGAATCCTACATGTCCAGCCATACACACAGGTCTTCCTGACATAAGCCATTTCCAGGAACAAGGTCCCCTAACTGAATTCTTTTAGGCAATTAATGGAGAGGTAAGTAGCTTTTCCTGAGTCTACTGGGTGTTACTTGCCTTCAGCTCAAAACAATCCACATGTCAACATGGAACCACTTGGGGTGGCATGGTCAGTTCCCCCCTAGCCCCACCGTTGAAACTTCTCCAAGAGGAGTCCTAGTCCAGAAGCTGAGGTGGCAGACTGCTTCATCTCACTGAATTAGTCCTGACAAGAGGTCAGTTCAACTCCTCTCAAGAGGTGGTGATTTAGGCAGGCTCCCCAAAGTAGGCCTGTATCACACAAGCAAAACAAAATGATGATTCGTGCTCAAAACCATACATCCCATACCAGACCAGCATCCCATTTAAGGCAGTCAAAATCCATTTTAGAGGTCAGGCTTGAACCATCTTCAGGTGGAGTGGGGGCAGGTATGGCAAGGACAATGTTCTTTCTTTGTAGTTTGAAGGTCTCCAACGACCAGAGCAGCCACAAAAATCATCTGTACAGGAGCAGTTTGGATGGGTTCTCCCAAGTTTGTATCAAGTTGTCTAGCTATAGACTTGCTGGGCTTCAGGTAAAGGGCAGATGTATTTTGTGATTGCAAGTGAGGAAGGTTGGGGAAGATAGAAACGGTAGTTTGAGGGGAAGTAGAGCCAAATATTGAAGAAACTAGGGGAATTCAGGATCCAGTTACTTTACGGTCAGAAAACAAAACCTCACAACAGTACTAGAATCTAATATCCAGAAAGTATTATGGAAACACTATCTCCCTCCAGTTACCCAGACTGATTTCTTTACGAAGTCAGTCCAGTCTCAGTAAATTTGGCCTCAAAGTGCAGCATGAATACTGAATGTCCAAACAGGCTTTTCTAGCTCTGCTTTGCTCGAGATTTTTTTTTTTACATTTATTTTTGAGAGACAGAGCACAAGTCGGGGAGGGGCAGAGGGAGAGGGAGACACAGAATCGGAAGCAGGCTCCAGGGCCCCGAGCTGTCAGCACAGAGCCCAACGCAGGGTTCGAACCCACAAACTGCGAGATCATGACCTGAGCCAAATCACCTATCATATATACAGATTTAGGTGAATTCCTGTCTTCTCAAGGTCCCCCCAACATCCTGAAGTCCCAGGGTCTGTCAAATGGAGACTTCACCAGTTGTGAAATATGCATCCAAGGCTTGATATTTTGTATTTTGGCAGCAATGTCAGTGGTCAAGAGTTCTTCTTGGCGGGGTCTTTTCCATAATTCTCACTTTTGCCAAAGCATCTAAGTAAAACTGTAAATGATAACACTTTAAAACGTTCATGGTTAAAGTTCTGATGAGCATTCATTTTGCAAGAAAATGTACGGATTTCTGTGGCATACAACCACCTAAGGAACTAACTAGTGTTGACAAGCTTCTATAAACTCCCAACAATTTCCAGACTGTCTTAGTGGCATATCCACACATATAACCCTAGCGATACTTCCCACCTAATATAACATACCCAATAAACCCAAGTTATGTAAAATCTCAATGTTAGTTTGAGGTCAGAAACTCCCCCTTAGAATTTGGTTTTGGGAAAATGTCAAACTCTCTGAACATGTAATTAAGTAGGATCACAGTTCATTAGGAAATAACATTTAGTTATTTAACCAGAGTGAGAAGAAGGTGGTAAGGCAAATACAGAAGGCTATACAGATGTGGAACTACTCAGCCGCCCCCACATTCAGAAGATTGGGTTTTCTTAGGAAATCAAAGGCCTGAGAAAGACTATGCAAAGCACAGCACCTTATTTTAATAAGTAATCTCCCAAGACAGCAAAGATTTTGTCTTAAGAAAAAACTTCAGCTATAGTTTAAGAACAGATCGATAACCTAAAAACCTTGTCCTTTCAAAAGAATCTTCTAATTTTGCACCAGTGTTCTTTTGAAATTAAAACTCATGCTTTGCAAACTGAAATCCATTCCAATCTTAGTTTGGCCACACATAACATTCCTTTCCCCACAATTCCTTGGCTATGAACCTTCTACAACTTCTCTCCATATTTTGTTCTAGGTTTTTTCCTTTCGATTTTTCATTACTTTTCCTCTTTTTATTTATGCAAGAACACTGTTAATGTTAAGGCTTTAAGAAAAAACAAAACAAAACATGAATTTCAGTTAGCTTGACCACACAAGAAAAATTCTTTCTCCCCTGGCCATCTATCTATATTTGTTTTCCTTTCTCATCTGAAATAGTCCGTGTACTACTCTTTCCTTTAACAAAACATCTTCCTAACTCAATGTTTCTTCTCTAAAACACATCCCACTTTCCTCACAAAAATTTTCCCTTTTTAGTAATCTTAATTACTTTATTACAATAATTAGCTCTTCAGAGTTATCACTAGTGAAAAGTCAGCAATTTTGAACTGTACAATTCAACATTCTTGAAATCACCAAATATATTTTGCAATTTCTGGAAGCATGTCCTCAGTACATTTTTTTGAAATATGGCACAAGACCTGTTTACTCAAAGTACCCCAAAGTGGATAAGACTATGCTCAGTACTAATACATCAGTATGTTATTTAGATATCCTGTAGATGTTCCACGAATTTCCAACATTTAAATTAGCAGCCCTCGGGGCACCTGGGTGGTTCAGTTGATTGAGCATCCAACTCGATTTTGGCTCAGCATTGGGTTCCTCACAGCGAAAAGCCTACTTGGGATCCTCCCTCCGTCTTTCCCCACACACACTCTCAAACGTTAAATAAAAGTAATTAAATTTGCAGTCTTCTAAGGGCCAAATTTACAACAAAAAAATGGGGAAACTAAGACATGCCATAAAACACATTAAGTGTTAAAAAGTTCATTTATAGACTTCTTTTATTCCACTTACATCTACATAATTAACTTGTTCTACTTCGATTACTCATGAAAAGTTCATGAGACTTTCAAATGTGAACTATCATGTTACCTTTCTTGTGGACACATTTTGCAGCAGAGGTGACAAGCTTATTTCATGAATAAACGCACATGGAATGGGAGTTGTAGGCCTGCATTATATTTCCTCTTGAGAACTCTGAAGACATGTCTGTTTTAATTAAGCCAACCAATGAACTAGATTTACTGAGGATTATCCCAAATAATGTTCTTAAAAAAGTAATTGGGTTAGTTCCCATTGTATTTCTGAGCACCTAAAAATAAGTTGGTGAGCACATATGCTTCTTTAAGCTACCTAAAGGCAAATTAATTTTGGTGTTACTGTCCAAAGGTAGAAAACACTAGCACAGGCATACCTTGGAGATACTGTGGGTTCGGTTCCAGAACACAAAGCAAATGCAATAAGGTGAATCCAAAGAATTTTGGGGGGATGGGGGGGGGTCTCCTGGTACATATAAAAGTTATGTTTATGTTATACTGTAACAATTCTGTAGTCCATGATGTACTATAACAGATCTTAAATACCTTAATTACTCAAAAAAGCTAATCATGATCTGATAGTTCAATAAATGGTCGTTTTCACTGGTGGAGGGGTCCTCCTTGCACATTGATGGCTGCAGACTGACCACAACGGAGGGTACAGTTGCTGAAGGCTGGGGCAGCTGTGGCAATTTCTTAAAAACAAAACTTGCCACATCGATGGGCTCTCATGGGTTTCTCTGTAGTGTGCAATGCTATTTGACAGCATTTATCCACAGAATTTCAAAACTGGAGTCAGTCTTTTCAAACTCTTCTGCTGTCTTAACTGAGTTTTGGAATATTCCAAATCCTTTGTTGACCTTTCAATGATCCTCTCAACATCTTAACCAGTCGATTCCGTCTCAAAAAACCACTTCCTTTGCTCCTCCATGAGAAACGACTCCTCACGTGTTCAAGTTCCATCCTGAGATTGCAGCGATCCAGTCCCACCTTCAGACCCCACTTCTGATTCTGGTCCTCTCGCTGTTTCCACCTCCTCTGCAGTGACTCCCTCCCCTGAGGTCGTGAGCCACTCACTGTCATCCTTGAGACCTGGAACCAACTTCTTCCCAACTCCTGTGAATGTTGATATTTATACCTCTTCCTGTGAATCATGAGTGTTCTTACTGGCATCTGGAATGGAGAACACTTTCCAGAAGGTTTCAGTTCACACTGCCCAGATCCATCAGAGGAATCACTATCTAGGACAGCTATAGCCTCATAGAACGTATTTCTCACAACTTGAAAGTTGAAGTGACTCCTTGATCCACGGGCTGCAGAATGAGGTTAGCAGGCATGAAAACAACATCAATCTCCTCCATTTCCATCCGAGCTCTTGGGGGCACTGTCAACAAGGAGTCCTATTTTGAATCTTTTTCTGAGCAGGTCTCAACAGTGGGCTCAAAATAAACCATGTTGTAAACAGCTGTGCTGTCATCCAGGCCTTGTTCCATTTACAGAACACAGGCAGAGCGGATTTGGCAGAATTTTGAAGGGTGCTGGGATTTTCAGAAAGGATGAGGAGCATAGCCTTCAACTTAAAGTCACCAGCTCCATTAGCCCCTAACGTGAGTGAGGCTGTCCACTGAGACTTTAAAGCCAGGCATCGGCCTTGCCTGTCTGGTTGGGATCCTCCTGCACCACTGTCCACCTCCACCCTCCGGCTGGGATCCTCCTCTGCACGATGACAGCCTCCACCCTCCGGCTGGGATCCTCCTCCGCACCACGTCCACCTCCACCCTCCGGCTGTTTCATCTACGTTGATCATCTGGGGAACTTGCTGCTTCACCTCTCACTTTTCTCTTGTGGAGGAAGCTTCTTTCCTTAAAGCTTAGGAGCCAGTTTCTGCCAGCTTCAAGCATTTCTTCTGAAGCTTCCCCACCTCTCAGCCTTCATGGAGTTGAAAAGAGGTCAGGTCTTGCTCTGGATGAGGTTCTGGTTTAAGGGAATGTTGTGGCTGGTTTGATCTTCTATCCAGATCAAACTTTCTCTTTATCAACAGGAAGGCTGTTTTGCTTTCTCCTTATTTGTGTGTCCAGAACTTTTCATTTTCTTCAAGCGCTTTTCCTTTGCATTCACAACTGGGCTGTTTGTGCAAGATCCCTAACTCTTGGCTTACATCGGGTTTGACATGCCTTCTTTGCAGAGCTTAATCGTTTCTAGCTTTTGATTTAAAGACGAGTGACCCCACTTTTATGTGAAGACCCAGAGGCCATCGCAGGGTCACGAGCTGGCCCAAGTTCATTATTACTGTAGCTCAGGGAATAGGGAACCTGAGGAGACGGGCAGAGATGGGGAACAGCCAGTGGGCAGAGCAGTCAGAAACGTCTCCCCCAAGTATAGTAACGTCCAATAGCACAGATCGCAGGCGACTGTAATGAGTACGAGGAAGTCTGAAATACCGGACGATCCCCAAAACACAACAGAGCCCAATGCTAGTGGAACAATGGTGCCGACAAACTGACTCAAGCTGGTTTGCCTTACGTCTTCGCTTTTTAAAGAAAGGCTCAATCTGTAAACCACAATAAAGCAGGACCCAGCACAGGAGTATGCCCTTCTATGCAGGACACACAAAGCTGAAAACGCAGAGACTCCACAGCTCCCGTGGCAAACTCACCACGGAGCAGGTACAACACACAAAGCACACGGTTTACAATCACGAACTGAATCCACCTTGTCACTGGCAGACATGACCATACGCTCATACAGCTAATGTTTCAGTTTTTACTAGCACTTACAGAGATAACTTTTCAGGTAGGTATTTGCCTCCTGCCACTAATCTTATGGAGACTGGCTTATGATTTTGGTAGTTTTTATTTTTAAAAAGCCTCTTTTTCCTTTTTTATTCACTTATAGGTGATGTTCTCAGGGCTTTAGTTACCTCCTGGGGTATTTATATTTCAAAGACCTGGGGAGATTTAGATCTTCAAGGAAGAGAGAGAGAGTGTAAGTGTACCCCTAGGAGTTTTGAGGTGTAGTTCTCTATTATGGGAAATCTAGGGGGATTGGTCTTTAAGGCTCTATTTCTTAAGAGCAGTGCAGGTCTGTCCCCAAACTCCTCCCTTTTACAAGGTCTACAAGCATGGAGGTGCAGAGGGGTGGTTTTAAGGATGGCAGCAACCACTCTGAATCGTTTCTAGAGCTGTATTTCTGGTTTTGTAGCAATTCTGAGGAGGACAGTTACTTTGGATTCCTGAAAGCACTTGGCTGCAGCCTGAATGTACCAAGGGCTAGATCTCCAACTACATTACCTTCCATTTGCTTCTTTAGATCAGGGAGTAGATCCCCAAACCTGACAGAAGTGAAATGATTTCTGGGTCTTGGAGCTTCAGGGTTTGAGGCAGTCCACCTTTACGAGGCCAGAGCCTCTCATTGTTTTCCCTTTTCCAAGTGTTTACCTCAACCTTGGAACAACTCCCCTCAGGAGCAAAAGCCTCAGCTACTGCTTCTATCAGCCCTGAACACTGGCCTCCAAAATGATGCATTTCCTGACATTTGGAGGAGGGCCTGGGAGATTCTGGTCCTGGGTCATATGCTTCCTCCGTGAAGTGGGGGCCACCTGGCTGGTCTCAACTTCAGTATAATCGTGATTGTAGAGACCATTCTTTAAACAGCTAGTCAAGTTCCCTGGATACAGTAATGAGACCCTGTCATTTTAATTCTTCTCTGGATAGAGGATGATCTTCTGAGAAACGTAATTTCAAAGATCTGCTGCTGGCCACAGGTCACAAATTCTTAAAACCGGGGTTGGGGGGGAGGGAGGTCCAGGAAATGCCCATGACCACCACCTGGGAAGTCCTGGGTTACTCCTGTCCTAGAGCTTCTGCTCAGCGCACCCCTGAGCTTTCAGCACTGACACAAACACCTGCTTCCCCAGGCGTGGAGATCAGCAGGAGCTCTCTGAAAGGCCTACAGGGAAAGGGGAAAACAGGCAGCTTATAAGGGACCGTCCGGGGAGGGTGGAGGACTTCGGGGGCTACGGGAATTTGCTTGGACATGAGAAGGATCTGGAGGAGGGAACGGACGTTGGATGTAGACTTTAAATGTTGCTCTATAGTGTCGGTCCTTTGGTCTTGTTATGGAGTCTCCCTAGGCTAGTGATTAAATGTTCATGCCCATTGTTATGCTCACAAAATTGTTCTCAAACAGGTTTTTCCAATTCAGGGATTCCACCATCTGGCCATTAGAAAGTAGGCTATTTTCTTTTAAGCAGTTTTTTTTTTTGTTTTTGTTTTTGTTTTTTAAACAGTTCTTATTGAGAATTTGAGCAGAGAGAGACAGAATCCGAAGCAGGCTCCAGGCTCCGAGCTGTCAGCACAGAGCCTGATGTGCATCTCAAACTCACAAACCATGAGATCATGACCTGAGCTGAAGTTGGACACTTAACCGAGTCAGCCAGGCACCCCGGAAGTAGGATATTTTCTTAACCTCAATGCAACTCCAACCAGTAGGATAACAATTGACACAAAGGGCATCCCAGAAGGGTGCGGAACCTGTAGCCTCAGAAGATGTAAAAGCTCACGTGGCATAGGTAGTAAGAATGACATCCTATAAATGGTGTCCCCCATCCCCCAGAGGGTGAGACACCCCTCCAGTCACAGACTCGCCAACCTGGGAACCTGGGAAGGTGGTACCGGGATAGAACCTTCCCAGCAAGACAACAAAGGCCCTTGCAGACCAGGACCCTTGGGACAAACCGAGTATCAGCTTGGCCAGACAGAGTGCTACTGGGGACTTCCTGTCTGGGATCTCAATCTACTCAACTGGCCACCAGTCACCCCAGTAAGCACACCCTCCAGATGACAGGGGCCAGAGGGCATATGCTCCCTGATCACGGAGCCCAGCTCAGACACAAAGCACATGGAAAACTTCATCTGGTTTTGACAGAGGGGACCCACAGCAAAGTTGGTCTAAACAGACACCTGTCTGGTGAGAACTGTGAACTCCCCATTATGGGGCCCGGCTCCAACAACAGGCTAATGGGGGTGTGCCTGCCTTCTGCCCCATGGTGTCCCTCCCTCGTGACCAAGGACACAAGACAGAGACCAAGGAACAGGGTGACCAGCTCTGGGAGGAAACCATAGTAACTCACTGTACTCTGACTTTACTGGAGTCTGCCTACCCAACACACTGGTTTCCCCAAGTATTCCCTCCAGCTAATCCTGGTTTGGAGAGAAGGAAAAGGGACTCTCAGCACCCCCACTGCCACCAGACCCTGCAGGCAGAGATCCAGGAGACCCACATGGCAAGAGTTCTTGCTGTCTGCCAGCAGTCCCAGGATGCCTCCGCCTACAGCGCCCCCAGAAAGAGGGGTCCCTGGTGGAGAGAGAGAAGTTGCCCATCTGTAGGGGTGGGGAGTTTTTCCCTTTTCCACTAGGCTCCTTGGTCTAATCAGGAAGACCAACTGACAGGAGATGAATTCTGCATGTATGGGAGACCCCTACAGATAGACTCACAAGCACTCAGGCAACTGAGCCCCATATATACCATCCTTAGGTAAGAAGGGGTAGGGGTCCAGGGGGTACGTGGTGGGGGAAGAATCCTCAGGAAAAGGAGAAAAGCCGATGTTTGGAAATCAGACATCTGCCACCCAACCCCACCCCCCAGAACTGGCATCACAAAAACTTCTGATAACAGCTCCTCCTGGCGGGGAGTGAGCTGTAAATTCCTTCAGGCCATCAAGAGCCAGGTAAGCACCTTTTCCGGAGTGTGCTGGGTCTTCGATGCCTTCAGCTCCCCAGCAATCCACATGCCAGCATGGAAACCCTTGGGGTGAGGTGTTGTGCTTCCCCCCAAGTCCCACCTTTGAAACTTCTCCAGGTAGAAACTTCTCCAGAAGCCCAGAATGCAGATGGCTCCATTGTGTTGACTCAACCCCACCGTGCTAATAAAAAGTCACTTCAGGAGGGGCAGGTGGGCACCCAGGTTCGGTCTACACTATGCAAGCAATCCGGTGTCTAATAAACCACATTCTATGGAAACAAAACACTAATGATTGAAACAGCCCATAACCCAGGTTCTGAGTCCTGAGTGCAGCCAGTCATGAAGCACCCCAGACGTCAGGCCAGAAGCATCTGCATGTGGAATTAGGGCAGGCAGTGGCCATCTGACAGATTTTGCTGGTTCTGAGTTTGAACCGCTCTGGTGATCTCTGGGGGTACACACAACAGGCATACAAACGGTCTATACAAGAGCTGTTAACTCACATGGTTTTGAAGTTCATATCAAGTCTTCCCCTTCAGAAAAAAGGCATTCTTTATGCTCAGAGACTCTAAGACATAGGAGAAAATTAGAAGTCTGGGGAGAGTTAGATACAAATTATTAGAGAAACTTGTATAGGAAGAAAACGGTACCCCCGAGAGACTATTAAAGCCTTAAGGTCATTAAATAATTTTTCTACAATTACACTTATGCTATTCAAAGATAATCAAATTAACAGGATTGCTGAACAGCCAAACATGGCCTAATCATGTGTATAAATGCAGCAAAGAGAGTGGTTGACCATATAGCTGCTCTTAAATCTGCTTTGCTGGATTTTTAAGGAATGTCAGATTGGAATTTTTAAGTCTCAAGGGGAGGGAGCCGATCCAAGGAGACTCACCATCAGACTTTGCCTGCAACAGCTATAGACTTGGGTTTTCTTCAAAGTACCCCCAAATATCCAGAGTTTCCTGAGCCTGCCTGGACATGACCTTCCTTATTTACTTTGTCATGCTGCTGGGAACCCTGTAAGCAATGTACCAGGCTGATTTTTCCAAGGGGTATTATTGGCTCCAAAATTCAACTTAGTTCCTTAAAACTGTCAGGTCACTGGAGTATGGATCCTTTCTCAAACCGGACATCCTGGTCAAAGTCTTGCCAACATAACCGATGTTTCCATTTGTGTCCTGTTAGAGGACATATTCTTATTGTACTTTTGCAAATAGCTGTATCACCGTGAAAATACTAAGCTTCTGCATTCTGGAGAGATCAGGAAAGAAAAAGATAAATGTTCTGTCTTTGTTCATATAGGTAGACTTCACCCAACTGTTGACAGCTTGAGAGAAAAATGGTTTCTATAGTCTGGAAAAACAAAAGAACCAACAACGCTTTAAAAAAAAAAAAAGTCCTATGTATTTTAATCTTTATCAGTTCATTCAGGCTCATGTAATTAATTCTTGTTGATCTTCACCTTTTGTTGGCAATTGTACAAAGCCCTCAGTTTCTCCACTGGGGTTCTGCAATCCCTTATCCACTCAGTGGTATGATCTGAGAGTTTTCAGAAACCTGTCCTTGTCAGGGTCCTTTCCAGGACTCTCCCTGAAGACAGAATAGTTTACATACACACTTTCCCAACAGTATTGGAGTAAAAGTCACTATAAATGACAAAGACTTTAGAATGGCCATGGCTAAAGTATTGGTCAGAGTTCACAAGATAAAGGAGTTATTTCTGAGGCAACAATTAAGCAGCAATTTAAGGCACTAGTTGGACAATATCAAGTTTGTATGAACTACAATTTCTAGAATACCTGTATTAGTAATATATCCACATATAGAACCACAGGTTTATCATTGACAATGCTTCCTACATAATTTAGCATACCAAATAAATCTAGTTAATCTAACATCTTTGAGATTATCCAGTGGGTCCCTGGAAAATCCCAAAAGTTAATTTGAGCTCAAAACAACTATTTAGAATTTGACTTAGGAAAAAGTGAACACTTGATTAAATAGCATCACAGATGACAATAATCTATTTGGCTGAAGTGGCAACATAGGAGATTGTAAAGGCAAATACTGAACTAAGTAGGTGTGAAACTACTTAGCACCCTTCATCTCAGAGACTGCATTTTCCTTAAGAAATCAGAGGATAAAAGACATGAAGCTAAATTATTAGATAAGACACAAATTTTTTGCTGTCCAGATTGCTTAAAAGGAAAAAAAGGGCTCCTATTAAGGGAATATCAATAATCTAAGAAAACTTTTAATTAGAAAAACCCAAATCCTAATTTTGCACTAGTATATGGATATCAAAACTCTTCTTGAAAACTTAAAATCCAATCCAATCTTCACTCAACTACACATAAAATTCCTTTCCCACAAACCTTCTAGAGTTTTTTTTAATGTTCATTTTTTTTTTTTTAATTTTTTTTTTTTTTTTTTAACGTTTATTTATTTTTGAGACAGAGAGAGACACAGCATGAACGGGGGAGGGGCAGAGAGAGAGGGAGACACAGAATCGGAAGCAGGCTCCAGGCTCTGAGCCATCAGCCCAGAGCCCGACGCGGGGCTCGAACTCGCAGACCGCGAGATCGTGACCTGAGCTGAAGTCGGACGCTCAACCGACTGAGCCACCCAGGCGCCCCTTAATGTTCATTTTTGAGAGACAGAACACAAGTGATTGGGGCAGGGGGGTTGGGACAGAGACAGAAGGAGAACAAGAGTATCCGAAGCAGGCTCCGAGCTGTCAGCACAGAGCCTGACGTGGAGCTCGAACCCACAAACTGGGAGATCACAACACCTGAGCCAAAGTTGGGACAGTCAACTAACTGAGCCATCCAGGCACCCCTACAGCATTTTTATATATGTTCAGGGGTGTGTGTGTGTTTCTTTTCCCCTTTCTCATTCTGGAACAAGCCATCATTCCATCATTGTCTTCCTGTACCCTTTTCATATACAGGTTTCCTTTCTCTATGATTTCAAGGTGGTTTTAAGTACCTATATGGACTACAGTTTTTAACTCTTAAAATCCTTAATTCCTAGTGGAAAATAAGAAAGCAACTCTGGACATCATGCTGTGTTCTGTGGACTGGCAAACTTATAAATACATTTCTGGAGTTGCACAAAAGCATGTAATTCCTCACAGTACATTGTCCAGTGTGGCCCTATTTTGTGATTTTAGCCTCTCAGTAAATAATGTCGTGGCTGGACGAGCCCTTGTGGTTCTATGACTGCAAGACCCCCTTCAGCAATAACCATCAGGAAACCTTGAAAAAAAAAAAATCCAGGTTTATTCCTTACAAGATCTGGAAATGACAACACACTTGGGGCCCCACAAAGAGGCCACAAGCTGAGGGACAGCACACCCATGGGCCTGCAGCTCTGCCTCTTTTGAGGGCAAGGGTGGGGACCTAGGGCTTCCCAGGCACATGGTTTAATGGTAAATTTAAAACCTAAGAGCAGTAATTTAAAGCATGGGAAGAAAAAAAAAAAAAAGCCCAAGTGGCCGAAAGGGTCAGTAATCAACATCAACCAAGATCTCCAAATAGAGGAGCCTCACTGTGGCAGGGAGCCTGGCTCATTGAGTCATGTGGCTGCAGTGTGGTGACTGGAGAGCACCATCATTTCCGTGTCTGAAGGCAGGCACTCACGTTATAAGAACGGAGTGTGCACAACTCTCAGGGCTTACACACCCAGATAGACTTTGCTCCTCTGTAAAAGGAAGCCAAGAGTGGATATGCCTATTAACGTTTCAGTATCTCATTGCATTCAGAAATAATCGACATAGCGACTAGAACTCTAAGGCTGAGTCACCAGAAAGAATTCTGAAACTCTTTCGAGGCGACCTACCACAGAGTTTAACTGTTGAAAAGTTTGCTTGTGAATTTCCACCTTTCAGCTATGTAATTTACTCGTTCACAATTAGGTTTAGATTGGTCATGAAAGTGTCACATTAAACAGCCAGCTGTCTTGTCTTTCCTCCTGAAAAACACAATAAAATTCAGTTTGATGCTGGTAATCCTGAAGACACACCCATTTTTAATTAAACCAACTTAAACTAGCTTTTATTTACCAAAGATTATTCTAGATCACAAGATCCTGAAAAATATTTGTGTTTCCCTATTTGACAGTACAGTTGGTTTATAAAAACACTTGTCCTTATGCAAATTAAATGGAACTCCTCACAAGTTTTGGTGAACCCATCCAGAGGTGGAAATCACACGTATTATCCACATAGCCATATAAAATTATATAAATGGAATCCGATTTCCTTTCATTTAAAAATTTTAGCCATGAGACATTTACAATAATGTACAACTCACTAATTTATAAGAAACAGATGGCTTCACACTGCAGCTTCTGGCAGATAGAATAAGTTTACCCGCATAGACAGCTAATGCTTTTTGGCTAGTATTGGTGGAAGAGACTTAAGACATTTCATAAGGCCTCATTTTTCAAGCATCCTTTTCATTTTTTAAGCTTCTGGAAAGAATAACCTTGTTTCTAGAAAAAAAAAAAAAAAGGCACAGAGAAAGAATGCCAAGTTCCATCAAGAAGGACTTTTGTTCCCCAAATTCGGATCTTTTATAATACCCAAAAGCCTTTTGATAGGAGTAAGGGAGGTTTTGGCAAGAACGCCCACCGAGCCAATTACACGATTCTTCAGTTAGCTTCCTTATATCAGGGAGAGGACCTCAGAGGGAAGTCAGAAGATTCCTACATTCTAGATGTAGAGCTGGGTTTCTTTGTAAATCTTAGGAAGTCTTTCCTCAAAAGGCTTAGAATGTTTTTCCTTCCTTCTTGGTTGTACAAAGTTTTATTTTAGCTTAGAGGACAAGACAGAAAATAAAGTTCTTATCAGGCTGTGCATGTAAGCTTCCAGTCTGGCCCACTTCTGACCTCAGAGCCACTTACCAACAAAACGAACACCTTTCAAAATAGTACAAATTCCTGGTGATATTCAACAACTCCTTGGATGCAAGAGGAATCCCTAAAGAGGATGCAAACATACTACCTTCCTCAGACCAGAGGGACTCCCAATGTTACCCAGAACGATTCAGATAATTCCCCTGGTGGGGGTGGGGGGCAGCACAATTCGGTAGGGCCCCAGGACAGATGTAATACAACTGACCTCCCTGTTCAGCCAGATTTGGGGGGCTTCCCACAACCTAATGGTTATCAAGCCAAGTTCTCAGTACACAAAGCAAGTCAAACAAGGTGGCAGTAACTGTATCTGGGAGTGGGGTGCAAAACGACCAGTGGCTACCTGAAGGCAAGTTCAGGAGTCATAATTCAAAGATCTAATTCTTGCAAGTTCCCCCACCGACCCCATGTGAATTTGGAAAGGAGGGACAACAGGAATCTTACCTTCCTCTGGTGGCCGGGCACCACCGCAGAGATCCAGGAGAGCTGGCTTGAGTTACAATGGTCACTTTTTGCTGGCTTCTGCCATTTTTCCCCACAATGCCATCAGGAGTGAGTGGTATGTACAAGTGGGTCTCATCCTGGTCAACCAAAATATGTGGAGAAGGAAAAATAATTTTCCCTCTTTTCATTATGGTGAGTGTTTTGCTAAGACCCCTTTACCCCTAGGATACCTCAAATAGGGAGTAAGCTTATCCAGGCTGAACATTCTCCACCGTGGCCACTCTAATTCAAGATCTTTCATAACGTTGACCTGCTTGTTCACCTTAAAGTAAAATTTCATTCACTTCAGGCTTCACAGTGGATCCACCCTGTGTAGGATATGGTCTTTGTTTTTAAGTAGGACCCAGTCTCAGCTGTGGAGCTAGGATCCAGGATTTGCCAGACTTACCCGTGACCTCCAGAGGTGGTGATAAAGCACTTAGCTCAAGGGGCTCAATGGGTACCTACCTTTGCCTGGCTGCTGGCCACTCCTAGGGGCCATGGGGAGACTCCTTTGGTGTCCTCTTCTGACACCAGGATGGCTTTAAAATGAAGCATCTTAAAATTAAATCCATTTTTGCTCAAAACACCCTTCAAAGCAGTCAACATTCCATCTAGCAAATAGGAGTTCAACTTGTTACATAAAATGAAAGACTTTTATAGGCATAAGGAAGGCAGAAAAATAGGTTGGTGAGCGCAAGGTCACTTTCCTTGGGGATAGGAGTCTGTCAGGCAGATGACTTAAGTCATGCAGATCAGCAATACCTGGTCGAGAGGTTTAAGATCCCATTTCTGGAAAAGGTACAACTTTAGTCTTGATTTGGTGACATGGAGTTCAGCAGAAGGTACTTCACTTTGGGTCTTCCATCTTGTTTTTAACAAGGAAACGTTCACAATCTTAACAGCAGGCCAATAGTCCAAGAAGTTCATCTTTCATCCCTGAAAGGACAGAGTTTTAGTTTATAAAATACATTGACACTAAAGCTGTAACAGCCCTGGAGCAGGGACCAACTGTTCCCCACTAGCTCCTTTGGGCTGATTATTAGTGGTCATTAACAGATGACAAAACAGACTCCTAGGTGGCCAGGCTGATGCTGGCCCAGCCACAAAGTCTAACATAAGACGTTAAGCTTTGGGAAGACCCTCTTCCTCATACTGGCCCCTCGTCTAAGCTTTTAGGTTTTTTGGGGGGGTGTGCAGAGAAGGGGAGTTAAGCTCTTCCTGAGTTTGCGGAGTCTTAATTGCTTTCGCCTCAAAGAATCCATGTTGAGATCTGAAGTGACACATCTTGGACAGATCATACTCTCTTCTCAGGGGACACCACACTCAGTCCCTAGTCTAGTGTTGCATGCACAGAATACGAGCAGCAACGCTACCCCTCCCACACACCCTTCAGGTTTGAGCACACAAACTTAGGGGTACTTTGCATCTACAGCGCTTCGATTTTAGGAAACCTGGTTCCTGTTTCAGCCTAGCACTAAACATTAACAATACCGTCAAGGGCAAAACATTTACCTTACCCGTGTCCCAAGGTGCTGTTGTCAGAATTGGTCACTGGTCCAATGAGAATTAGTCATTGGAAATGTGTGAAGAATACAAGATGACCTCTATTTTGGATTACTACAGGTCCTTCCTTCATCTGAAAGAATCTCCCAAATAACATACAAGCATCATGGTTATTTGAGAAGACGCTAAAAGAAAAAAAAAATGTGATGCATGGATTTTCTGTGAGGCCAAACTTCCCAGCTTAAAAAACCAGCTTGCCAGTGGCTACCTTGGAGCTGCAAGCAGCCTCTGATTACCGTCAGGAAAGGGTCACTCAGCAGGCATCTTGTGGAATGAGACCAGCTTCAGCTCCGGGCTCCACTGTTCCTGACTTGTTTTGGAGGCTTCTCTAGGTCTTACTTTTGTCATCTACAAGTTTAAGGACAGGTTACAACAACAGTATCTTAACTCCTAGTTAAAATAAGTAGGAAAAATTCCTTGTACAAGGTCTGTTGCAAAAACCGGATCCATTTTAGCTATTCGAAGAGGTAGCCTAGTGGTTTAGGATGGAGACCCTGAGCCAGACACTGCTCCAGACGCAGGGCCTGCCCTTCACTACACATGTGGTGATGAGGTTACTGGGACCTTCTGTCTCTATGCTGGTTAATTCATAAAATGGAGACAGTAGTAATGAAGCCTACATCATAGGACCATTGTAAGAATTGTGTTAATATCTGAGCTCTGAGAACAAGGTCTGGCAGGTGCTATCCAGTATATAAATGCTAACTACATGGTTGTTCACAGGAATCCATCTTGAAGGAAGGTCCAGAGGATCTTCTACTTATAGAATACCAGCAAGTATGCAGAGTAGAGACAGCACTCCCTATCCCAACCTCGTAAGTGTAAGAACACCCATAGATCGATACAGATATTAAGATCTAGAGCTCTATGTTGATATCGATAGGTGTATCACCATATAGGTGTATATAGGTGTATATACACCATATAAGATACATATACATATGTACACACAGGACTATATCAACATACGTATATACCTATACATGTGTATCAGCAAATGTTAGAAGAGGTCTGAATGTGCAGCAAAAGGGCAAGATCAATTCTCATAAACTGTACCCTCACAACTAGAGAAATTCATACAGTAATTCAATATGCCTCAGTGAGAGTAAGCTTCTAAGCTTCTTTAAAAGCTGAAACATGCTAAAAGTATATAGGAGATAGTCCTACTTATAACATAGGTCTGAATCATAAGATATGACAGTACACAAAATCATATTTCTAAGAAATACCTGAGGGGCGCCTGGGTGGCTCGGTCAGTTAAGCGTCCAACTTCGGCTCAGGTCATGATCTCACAGTTCACGAGTTCGAGCCCCACGTCGGGCTCTGTGCTGACAGCTCAGAGCCTGGAGCTGGTTTCAGATTCTGTGTCTCCCTCTCTCTCTGCCCCTCCCCTGTTCGTGCTGTCTCAAAAATAAATAAACGTTAAAAAAAAAAAAATACCTGAAAGCAAACCTTCTACACGAATGTGTTCAATATCGACTCAAATGGTGAAAATTCTAGTGTAAGAGAATCGGGAACTTTAACACTTTCTGGTGTGCTTCTGGGGGGAAATCAGATTGGTTTCACTGAATTTTTGCCAGGAAAAAAAACTACGTAGGGAAGAATGCTTGCTGAAGTAAAGAGAATCCAAAAGCATTTTGAAAACGTGCCGAGGGTTTACAAAATCTCCCCAGGCTAGAGAAACAGGACATCCCGAATGTCAGAGACCCATAGTGACACGTTTGCCCTGATTCTCCTTTCGTTCAGTTTCAAATGTGTGCCTTCAAATTTTAATCCTTAACGTAAATGTACTCACCTTTGATGACACTTAAATGTTGGGCAATACTTGTCATGGCAAACCCTCCAAAGGCTTGTTCATGACCATTCATCTGTTTCTTGATTTTTATTAGACTCACCGTATCTTTTAAGATAGAATTCTCTGTTTTGAAACACAGAAGGTTTTTGATATTCCATAAACCACTGTAATTTAGGTCATATAGGTCTTTAGGGTTGGTTTTTTTTTTTTTTTTTTTTAGCCATTTAAAAAAAATTTGACATGCCTAGGTCCTTAGGGTTTAAAAAGCAAAAGGCTTTAAGTTAGCAGGAAGTTAAGACAACAGTGATAATTAAACCCCAAAATCAATTTAAAACACACCAAAGTTTTACAGGCACCGGGGTGGCTCAGTCAGTTAAGAGTCCAACTCCAGATTCGGTCATGATCTCGCAGTTCACGAGTTCAAGTCCCACCAAGGGCTCTGTGCTGACCACTCGGAGCCTGCTTCGGGTTCTGTGGCTCCCGCTCTCTGCTCCTCCTCCACTCTCTCTCAAAAATAAACATGAAAATTTTAAAACACACCCAAATTTTAGTGTACAAAATGAATGAATTCTAGCGTCCAACTATACAGCCATTCATCAATAACTCAACTACAGCCCAAATGTCAATGATCAGTACCCCTTGGATTTTGAGCACCTGGATGCAGGCTACTTTACCCTTTACGTTAGAATTATTCTTGGCAAGTGTGTACGACACAGGAAAAAAGTTGGTCTTGATTAAACAGCATCACTGGATACACATCAAATTGATTCTTGATTTCATACGTAGAAGGTACGGCAAACACCTTTTCCCCCCACCATGCTGTTTAAGGAATAGAATTAGAAGTACACCTCTGAGGGGCACCTGGGTGGCTCAGTTGGTTAAGTGTCTGACTTTGGCTCAGGTCATGATCTCACAGTTTGAGAATTTAAGCCCTGTGTCGGACTCTGTGCTGGCAGCTCAGACCCCAGAGCCTCTTCAGATTCTGTGTCTCTCTCTGCCCCTGCCCCACTCACACTGTCTCCCAAAAATAAACATTTAAAAAATTTTTAAAAGCACACCTCTGAAACTCCTTGTTAACTCATTTCTATCATGACCTTCCTCAGAGTCAAGGCGCACCATTATGAATTTTGGGTCAAATGATTCCTGTGTTTTCCCTTAGAGTTTTACTACCTATGTATGCATTCCTATTAATAGGTTACAGTTTGTTTTTTTTTTTTTTTTAACTTTTCTGTATATTTACATACATTTATGCCTGACATTCATATACACACAAGAGTTCATGCGTATGTGCTTATATATACACGTGTATGTACTTTTCTGTAAGTATACACTGCATGAAATTTTCTACAGCTCATTTTTTTTTTCCCTCCCCCAGGGCTTCGGGATTCACTTATATCAATGAGGGAAGATGAAGTTCATGACTCATGCCCTTCTGGAGTTTTCATTGAAGGGGTAGGTCAACTGCTTATTTTAGTACAAATATATTTAAGGCATACAGTGTGGTGACCCGATATGTAGGTTGACATGATCATGACTGTCAAGCTGATAAACACCTCCTCTCCTCACATAGTTACCACTGTGACGGGCGCACCTAAAACCTACTCTTAGCACATCCAGTATTCGATACAGAATTGCCAACTGCCACCCTCGTGAGGTTTAGGAGATCCCAGGACTCAGTCATTCCACAGAGCTGCCACTTTGTGCCCATTTCCCTACTGTCGGCTTCTACATGTTCAACTTTTTAGATTTCAGGGGAGAGGTTTTTCTTCTGGGTCCGGCTTTTTCCACTTAGCATGTCCTCCACATTCATCCATGGTGCTGCAAGTGACAGGGTCTCCCTTTTCACAGCTGAGCTTTTCACTATACCACAATTTCTGTATCCGTCTGTCAACAGGCACTTAAGTTGTTTCCTGATTTAAGCTATTAGGAATAGTTCATTTGAACTTGAGGGTGAATTTCAAAATCCCGATTTCATTTCGCCTGAGTAAATACCCAGAAGTGGTGGGCTAGATCACCTGGTAGTTCTAACTTTTTGAGGAACCTCTATACTGTTCTTCACAGTGGCTGCACCAATTTACACGCCCCCCCCAATAGTGCATGAGTGTCCCTTTTCTCTATCTCCTCACCAACATTTGTGATCTTGTATTTTCTTAACAGCATGAGGTGATGGAGCTCACTGTAGTTTGGACGGACACTTCCCTTGATCAGTGGAGATAAGCCCCTTTTCATATCCCTGTAGGACATTTATACATAATTAAAAATGGGGAGACATTTCTCAAAATAAGTTTTTTCTCCTCTTTACAGCTATTGATCCATAGGAGTTCGTTAGACATTTTGAATATTAACCCCTAATCGGTTACAGGGTTTGCAAGTATTTTCTCTCATCCCACAGGGTGACTTCATTTTATTGACGGCTCCTCTTGGTATGTCAAAGTTGAGAAGTTTGATGTAGTTGTGCTCATTCGCTTTTGCTTTTGTTGCCCGTGTCTCAGTCACATCCCAAGAAGTTACTGCCAACGCCAATGTCCAGGAGCTATTTCATGTTCTCTCAGGAGTTTTGACGGGTTACTATTTACATTTAAGTCTTTATTCTGTTTTAGTTCTTCTGCATGGTTTAAGGGTCCAATTTCATTCTTTTGCATGTGGATACTCGGTTTTCCCAGTACCACTGAGAATATATTGTGTATTTTTGGTGCCCTTGTCAGAAGCTGGTTCACCATATTTACTTGGATCTCCAGGCTCTCTATTCCCAAAGTCTATGCTAGTTCTCATGCCAGCGTCCTACCGTTATGATTAATGTTCACTTACAAAAAGCCCACAGCTAACGATCAACGGGAAAAGGTAAAAAGCTCTTCCTCTAACACTCAGCCCAAGGCAAGGATACTCACAGCACTTGTATTCAACACAATACTGTATTTAAGAGCAATGGCTAGCAGGCCAAAAAAGAGAAGGTATTCAACTCAGAAGAGGAGTAAAACTATGCTTGCAGAAGACACGATCTCATAGGTAGAAAACCTTGAGGACTCCACAGAACCACTGAAACCAAAATTCTATGAAGTGGAAGAACAGAAAGCATACAAAAATAGTTGTATTTCTCTACATAAATAATTTCCATTAAAAGGAAACCAAAAACAATTCCATTTAATATCAGGAGGAGTTCTGGCTTAAGATGGCAGTATAGGAAGAGAGAACTCATCTCCACAGAACAAACTGAATTCCACCTACTAACAAACCATTCCTCCTGAAGAAAAACCGAGGGCAGGGCAAAAAGCTTCCCAACTGAAGAGAGAACTGTAAGAGATGTGGACATGGTAACAAGAGAAACCCCCAACACTGCCACTGGGGATGGACAGTACGTAGGGACCAAGAACAGATCCCTCCGTCCTTGGGCAAGAGCAAAAAAAGCTGCAGTATTCAAGAGAAAGTAGCATGCAAAACAGACAACACTAGGAACTCTGGGAAGCAGTGGAGAAGTTGCAGGAAAGTTATCCAGGTCAGAGGGACTAGAGAACTACATGGTTTATGTTCCCACCTGACCTTGGGACAGAAAAGCATTGGTCATACAAAGAGACGTGAAAAGGAAGCTGGGTTGCAATATGTGTATTTGACAAAATACTTTTTAAAAAAAGGCTCAAGAGACAGGATAATATATAATCCTGAAGGGAATAATCCAACAAAGAGGTACAACCATTAAGTATTTATGCACCAATCTATAAAACTAAGAAATAGCAATACAGTAATAAGAGACTTTAACACCCCCCCACATACATCACTGGATAGCTCAAACAGAAAACAAGGAAATGGCAGCTTTGAAGGACACATTCCACCATATAGATCTAACAGATACCTTCAGAACCATCCATCCTGAAATAGAATATACATTCTGAGTGCACATGGAACAGTCTCCAACATTCTCTAGAATAGATCACCTAGTAGGCCACAAAATAAGTCTCAACCAGTTCAAGACTGAAGTCATACCATGCATCTTTTCTGACAAGGCTATGAAATTATCACAAGAAAAAAAAATCTGGAAAGAACACAAACACATGGAGGTTAAATAACAGTTTAACAATGAATGTCAACCAGGAAACCAAAGAGGAAATAGCAAAACACATGAAGACAAACGAAAAACACACAACGGTCCAAAATCTTTGGGATACAGCAAAAGCTATTCTAAGAGGAAGTTTATAGCAATTCAGGCCTACCTCAACAAGCAAGAAAGCTCTCAAGGTAAACTTCCTGAAGTAGCTAGAAAAACCAAAAACAGTAAAAGGAAATAAAGATTTGAGCAGAAATAAGCAAAATAGAAACAAAAATGGACCTATGAAACCAGAACCTGGTTCTTTGAGAAGATCAACAGAATTGATAAATCTTTAGCCAAGATCCTGGGCTGGGGGGAACCACACACAAAAAATTCCACAAAACTCAAAATCAGACTAGAATACCACAAAACTACAAAAGCTTACAAAGGAATATTATGAAAAATTATCCATTTCTCTGGATTAGCATATAGTTTCCTAGAAAAATATAAGGCCCCCAAACTGAATTACTAAGAAATAGAAAAAATTTTAACAGTCCAATTGCCAGCAATGAAACTGAATCAGTAATCAATTCCCAACACCACCACCACCACCCCAGGACCAGACCACTTCACTTATAGACCACTTCAATTATACCAAACATTTAAAAAATAATCCATACTGCATCACCTGGGTGGCTCAGTCAGTGAAGTGACCCACTCTTACTTCTGGCTCAGTTCATGAGTTTGAGCCCCATTTTGGGCTCCATGCTGATGGTGCAGAGCCTGCTTGGGATTCTCTCTCCTCCTCCCCCCCTTCTGGTCCTCCCTCAAAATAAACTTTAAAAAATTCTTTTTAAATATTTCAAGAAAAATCTATACCTGTTCTTCTCAAACTATTCCAAAAAAACCAATACAACAGAAAGAAAAGGAGAGCTTCCAAATTCACTTTGTGAAGCCAGCTTTACCCTGATACTAAAAGTAGATAAAGACACTGGAAAAAAAAATACTACAGCAGGTCACTATTTCTGATGAACATAGATGCAAAAATCCTCAGTATTAGCAACACAAATCCAACATATTAAATCATTCACCAGATAAAGTGGGATATTGCTGGAATACAAGAGTGATTCAATATTGGCAAATCAATCCACATGATACATCACATCAACAAAAATGATAAAACACAATCATTTCAATAGATGCAGAAAAACATTTGACAAAGTATATCAATTCATGATAAAAAAAACCCTCAACAAAATAGGTTTAGAGGGAATATAACATGGTGAGGACCATCTATGAAAAACTCATGACTATCATCCTCTCTATGGTGAAAAACAGAGCTTTTCCCTCAAGATCAGGAACAAGACAAGGATCACATTCACCACTTTTTCTAAACGTAATACTGGAAGTACTGGCCACATCAGCCAAACAAGAGGGATTTTGATAAAGAAACACTATCACTGTTTTCAGATGACTTAATAGTACACATAGAAAATCCTAAAGATACCATCAAAAAAAACTACTGGAAGTAATAAAATCAGGCAACTGGCATGATACAAATTTAATGCCCAGACATTGGTATCATTGGTAACATTTTTATCCCTTAACAAGGTTGCAGAAAATAGAGACGATCCCATTTACCATTACACCAAAATTACCTAGGAATAAACTTAACCAAAGAGGTAAAAGACCTGTAACCCCGAAAACAAAATAAACACCAGTGAGAGAAATTGACACAAATGGAAAGATATTCCATCTGCATGAATCAGAAGTCATGATGTCAAAATGTCCATATTGCCCAATCTACAGTTTCAATGCAATTGCTATCAAAATTCCAATGGCATTTTTCATAAAACTAGAACAGATTAATCTTAAAACTTGTATGGAACCACAGAATACCCCAAATAACCAGAGCAATCCTAAGAATAAAGCTGGAGGTAACAATTCTAGATTTAATATGTTACACAAAGCCATAATAATCAGAACAGTATGGTGTTAGCACAAAAATAGACACATAGATCAATAGAACAGAATGGAGAGCCAAGGAAACCTACAATTATATGGTCAATTTGTCTTTGACAAAGATGACATAGAGATGGCCTACAGACATGTAATGAGCAATATCGAGCATTTTCTCATCAGGGATATGTATAACAAAACCACAATACATTACTTCACAGCTGTTAGAATGGCTACAATCAAAAACAACCAACAACTGATCCATCCATGTCGTTGCGAAAAGCAAGATTTCATTCTTATGGCTGAAATAAAAGAAGTCAGGAATAGCATGATTTCACTCCTATGCAATTCAAGAAAAAAAGAACCCCCCCTCAAAATACCCCGACTCTTAACTATAAACAATGGTTATCAGAAGGGAAGTGGGTGGGGATATGAAGTATGTGGAGGGTTTTAAAGAGTACTTTTCATGAAGATCACCCAGTAATATACAGAATCATTCAATCCCCAGATTGCACACCTGAGACTCATGTAACACTGTATGTTAATTATACTGGAATTAAAATTTTGAGACTGAAGTACTTAATACAGCCTCTTCAGATAACCAAAGTAGTTGTGCAGCAAGAGAAAATTAAATTGAAAGGAAATGGCCGTAAGTGGATATAAGGAAAATATGAATAAAAAGGTGTAAATTAGGACTGAACTTAAGTCACCGAATTAATATGGACCCCTATTTACTTAGGTTATGTATGAACCTCATGGTCTCCACAGACCCAAAACCTATGATATCCCCCTAAAAAAAACAAGTCTAAGCATTATACTCATTGACTGGAAAGAACAAGATGAAACTTTGTACAAAACAAGAAAACATTTTTAAATAGTAATTAAGTACATATCAAAAAAATACTTTAGATTATCTAAATTCTCAAATCTAAAGACAGAGTGGCAGAATGGAGAAAAAGGGATCTGTATGCTGCCTATAAAAGGCTCACATCAGACCTAAAGATCTATATAAACAAAGTGAAGGAACAGAGGAACATTCACCATGCAAACTGAAGTACAAAAGGAAAGCAAGAGTAGCAACACTTATAGCAGACAAAATATACTCTAAAACAAAGACCATAACAAGAGACTAAGACAACACCATTACATATTGATAAAGGGACCTAATCAACAAGATGACATAACATTGTAAATATCACAAGTGCTCTCCTTAATACCCATCATCCATTTAGCCCATCCCCTGAGGAGCACTGGGTCTTTTAGGTAAGAGATGAATCACTAAATTCTACTCCTGACATCAATATTACACTATGTTAGCTAGAATTTAAAAACTTGATACAAAAAAAAAAAAAAAAAAAAAAAAAGATGTAAATGCCTATGTACCCAACCCTGAAGCATCTAAATACATAAAGCAAACATTGACAAAAAACTAATAGCAATGCAATAGTTTGGGACTAAAACTGCATTTACATCAATGGATAGATAATCCAGAGAGGAAATCAATGAGGCAACAAGGTCTTTGACCCATTGGATCAGATGGACCTAACATATCCAGAACATTCCGTTGAAAAATGGAATACATATTCAAGCACAGATGGAACATTTTCCAGAATAATGTATTCAGCTGTAAAACAAACCTCAATAGATTTAAGTTTGAAATCATACTATGCTTTTTTCTGGTCACAACAGTATAAAACTAGAAGCTTAAAAAAACAGGACAAAAACCAAACACATGGATACATGGAAGCAACCAATGGGTCAATTAAGCAATCAAAGAAGAATTTAAAAAATATATAGATACAAATGAAAACAGTCTGAAAAATCTCTGGGACACAGCAGGAATAGTTTCAAGAGGGAATTCTAGAGCATTACAGGCCTACCTCAAGAAACAAGTTCAAACAATCTAACTTTACACCTATAGGAAATAACAGACTAAAATACAGAAAATTAGTGAAATCAAGAGCTAATCCTTTGACAAGGTTGACAAACCATTAGCCAGCCTCAAAAAAAAAAAAAAAAAAAAAAAAAAAAGGACTCAAATCATAATATCATACAAATACAAAGGATTATAACAATACTATGAAAAACCATATGCTAACAAACTTGGCAACCTAGAAGAGATGGATAAATTCTGAGAAACAATATTCCAAAAATGAACCAGGAGGAAATAGATCATCTGGACAGATGGATTACAAGTAAAAAAATTGAACTGGTAATCAAAAGACTACCAAAAAACAAAAGTTCAGAACAAGATGGGTTCACAAGTGAATTCTACCATTTAAATGAGTTCACACTTATTCTCCTCAAACTATTCTGAAAAAAATAGACAAGGAAAATTTTACCCTGATACCAAAACTAGATGAAGACCCCACACAAAAAGGAAACTATAGGCCAAGTTCCCTGAAATAGATAGAAAAATCCTGAGCAAAATAATGGCAAAACACCTAAAACAATACATCAAAAAGATCATTCACCACAATCAGGTGGGATTTATTCCTGGATTCCAAGAATGGTTCAATACTCACGCTATTGGGTATTTACCCAGGAAAAACAAAGCCATTAACTTGAAAAGATATGTGCCTCTACGTTTATTGCAGCATTATTTGCAACAGCCAAGATCTAGAAGCAACTTAAGGGTCCATCAACAGATGAATGGATAATGATGATGCGTGTATATACAATGGAACATCACACAGCCTTTAAAAAGGAGGAAATCATGGCATTTCCAACAACATGGATGGACCTTGAGGTTACTATTCTAAGTCAAATAAATCATACTAAGACAAATACCATATGATTCTACTCATAAATGCAATCTAAAAAATAACGGAAAAAGAATGAGAACTATAGAGAATTGATGGTTGCCAGAGTAGAGAGTGGAGGGGGAGGGGATGATCAAAATGTGTAGAGGGAGATACAGGCCTCCTTGTGGATTAAGTTCCAGAAATGAGAAGCAAAGCATAAGGAATATAGTCAATAATATTGTAATAGCAATGTAGTAGGGCAAGTGATAGTTCTACTCATGAACACAGTATATGGTATAAACTTGTCTCATCACAAAGTTGTACACCAAGAAATAACTGTATGAACTATACTAAAAAAGTCCATTAGCATAACAACTTGTATGAAATGGACATTTAGGAGTCCATTTATCCAAGGAAGATCTATATACTGAAAATTATAAAGAACACTGATTAAAGACACTGAAGACACCAATGAAAGATCTCCCTATTTCACGGATTGGAAGAACATTATTAAAAAAGTCCTTCCTATGCAAAGCATTCTACAAATTCAATTTAATTATCCAAATTCCAAAGAAATTTTTCACAGAAAATTCTAGAAGTCATACGTAATCATAGATCCTGAATAGGAGAAATAATCCTGAGACCATGAAATGCAGCCAGACCAACACTAAACCATCTTGCACACCTAGAAAACTGATTTGAGGATTAACACAACAATCTGCACAACCTGAACCACAGAATTATTGAAGAAAAAATTTTTCTTTTCCATTAAAAATATTTTTCCTTTAGTTTTTACATTTTTTGCTTTTATGTAATTTTTTCAAATTCTATTTTACATCCATTTTATTTTAGTCTACTACAGTGTATTCACTTTTTCAAATTTTAAAGTGATTTTTTCTTTTTCATTTTTCTTGAATACAGAAAAATTCAGTTTTATTTTTAATTTTATTAAAATATTGTTCTTTAATTTTTTCCACTATATTCTTTACTTTTGTGTAAGTTTTTCAAATTCCATTTTACTCCCATCATCACATTTTAGTCTACTTCAGTGTATTCATTTTTTCAAATTCTCAAATGATTTCTTCCCCTTTTCCTGCAATCTTTCAAACCACTTTCAACACCCACACCAAAACACACCCAGGATCTAGCATCACTTATTCAATTTTGTGTATTTTTAATTTTAATATTTTTTTAAATTTTTTTAAATTTTACTTTTTCTACCTCAATTCCTTTTCTCCCTTCAAAATGACAAAACAAAGCAATTCGCCCCCAAAAGAAAGAACACGAAGAAACGACAGCCAGGGATTTAACCAAAACAGAAGATGTCTGAACCAGAATTTAGAATCCCACTACTACTAGTTGGTAGTCGAAAATAGATTAGACTCCCTTTCTGCAGAGATAAAGGTAAAAAAAAAAAAAATAGCCAGAACAAAATTAAAAATGCTCTAACTGAGCTGCAATCACGGATGGATGCAGCGGCAGCAAGGATGGATGAGGCAGAACAGAGAACCAGCGTTACAGAGGACATAGAGAATAAGGAAGCAGAAAAGAAGAGGGAGATTAAGTCCAAAGAGCAGTATATAAGAATTAGAGAAATCAGTGACTCATTAAAAAGGAACAACGTCAGAATCATAGGCATCTCAGAAGAGGAAGAGAGAAATGGGGGTAGAAGGGTTATTGTGAGATCATAGAATACTTTCCTAACCTGGGGAAAGACACAGACATCAAAATCCAGGAAGCACAGAGGACCCCCATTAAACAAAAACCAACTATCAACAAGGCATAACATAGTCAAATTCAAAAAATACTCAGGCAAGGAGAGAATCACAAAAGCAGCAAGGGGGGGGGGGGAAGTCCCTAACCTACAAGGGAAGACAGATCACATTTGCAGCAGACCTACTGACAGAAACTTGGCAGGCCAGAAAGGAGTGGCAGGATACATTCAATGTGCTGAATCAGAAAAATATGCAACCAAGAATTCTTTATCCAGCAAGGCTGTCATTCAAAATTGGAGAAAGTTTCCCAAAAGTTAAAGGAGTTTGTGACCACTAAACCAGCCCTGCAAGAAATTTTAAGGGGGACTCTCTGAGGGGAGAAAGATGGAAAAAAAAATATATGTATTCATGGGTGTGTGTATACCAATACACACACACACACCAAAAGCAGCAAAGATTAGAACACCACCAGAAACTCCAACTCCGTAAGAACATAATAGCAATAGATTCCTATCTTACAGTACTCACTCTAAACGTCAATGGACTCAATGCTCCAATCAAAAGACATAGGGTAACAGGGTGGATGAGAAAACAAGCTCCATCTATATGCTGTTTACAGGAGACCCACTTTAGACCTACAGACAACTTCAGATTGAAAATAAGGGGATGGAGAACCATCTATCATGCTAATGGTCAACAAAAGAAAGCCAGAGTAGCCATACTTTTTTTTAAATTTTTTTTAACATATGAGATTTGTTGTCAAAATGGTTTCCATGCAACACCCAGTGCTCATCCCAAAAGGTGCCCTCCTCAATACCCATCACCCACCCTTCCCTCCCTCCCACCCCCCATCAACCCTCAGCTTGTTCTCAGTTTTTGAGAGTTTCTTATGCTTTGGCTCTCTCCCACTCTAACCTTTTTTTTCTTCCCCTCCCCCATGGGTTTAAGTTTCTCAGGATCCAAAGAGTGAAAACATATGGTATCTGTCTTTCTCTGTATGGCTTATTTCACTTAGCATCACACTCTCCAGTTCCATCCACGTTGTTGCAAAGGGCCATATTTCATTCTTATTGCCACATAGTACTCCATTGTGTATATAAACCACAATTTCTTTATCCATTCGTCAGCTGATGGATGTTTAGGCTCTTTCCATAATTTGACTATTGTTGAGAGTACTGCTATAAACATTGGGGTAAAAGTGCCCCTATGCATCAGTACTCCTGTATCCCTTGGGTAAATTCCTAGCAGTGCTATTGCTGGGTCATAGGGTAGGTCTATTTTTAATTTTCTGAGGAACCTCCACACTGTTTTCCAGAGTGGCTGCACCAGTTTGCATTCCCACCAACAGTGCAAGAGGGTTCCCGTTTCTCCACATCCTCTCCAGCATCTCTAGTCTCCTGATTTGTTCATTTTGGCCACTCTGGCATGAGGTGATATCTGAGTGTGGTTTTGATTTGTATTTCCCTGATAAGGAGCAACGTTGAGCATCTTTTCATGTGCCTGTTGGCCATCTGGATGTCTTTAGAGAAGGGTCTGTTCATGTTTTCTGCCCATTTCTTCACTGGGTTGTTTTTCGGGTGTGGAGTTTGGTGAGCTCTTTATAGATTTTGGATACGAGCCCTTTGTCCGATATGTCATTTGCAAATATCTTTTCCCATTCCATTAGTTGCCTTTTAGTTTTGTTGGTTGTTTCCTTTGCTGTGCAGAAGCTTTTTATCTTCATAAGGTCCCAGTAGTTCATTTTTGCTTTTAATTCCCTTGTCTTTGGGGATGTGTTGAGTAAGAGATTGCTACGTAGAGTAGCCATACTTCTATCAGACAATCTAGACCTTAAAATAAAGACTGTATCAAGAGATGCAGAAGGACATTATATCCTAATCAAGGGGTCTATCCACCAAGAAGACCTAACAATTGTAAACATTTATGCACCAAATTTGTAGCACCCAAATATATAAAATCAATCACAAACGTAAAGAAACTCATCGATAGTACTACCATAATAGGAGACTTCAACACCCCACTCACAGCAATGGACACATTATGTAATCAAAAAATCAACAAGGAAACAATGGCTTTGAATGACACACTGGATCAGATGGACTGAACAGATATATTCAGAACATTTCATCCTAAAGCAGAATATACATTCTTCTCCAGTGCACATGGAATGTTCTCCAGAATAGACTATACTGGGACACAAATCAGCCCTAAGCACAAAAAGATCAAGATCATACTGTGCATATTTTCAGACTACAACGCTATGAAACTCAAAATCAACCACAAGAAAAAGTTTGGAAAGGTAAATACTTGGAGACTTAAAATCCTACTAAAGAATGAATGGGCTAACCAAGAAGTTAATGAAGTTAAAAAGTATACAGAAGGCAATGAAAGGCAGTCATAAGTATATAGCAATCCAGGCTTTCCTAAAGAAAGATCTCAGATACACAACCTAACCTTATGCCTTAAGGAGCTGGAAAAATAGCAAATAAAACCCAAAATCAGCAGACAGGAAATTATCAAGATTAAAGCAGAAATTAATGCTATAGAAACCAAAAAAAAAAAAAAAACAAAAACCTAACAGATTAAGGAAACCAAAAGCTGGTTCTTTGAAAGAATTAAAATTGATAAACCACTAGCCAGTTTTATCAAAAAGAAAAAAGACCTAAATAAAATCAAGAATGAAAAAGGAGAGATCACAACACAACAGAAATAAAAACAGATTATGAGCAATCATATTCCAATAAAATGGGCAATCTGGAAGAAACAAATTCCTACACACATGCAATACCAAAATTGAACCAGGAAGAAACAAATTTGAACAGACCCATAACCAGTAAGGAAATTGAGTTAGTAATCAAAAATCTGCCAAAAACAAGAGTCCAGGGCCAGATGGCTTTCCAGGATAATTCTACCAAACATTTAAGGAAGAGTTAACACCTATTCTCTTGAAGCTATTCCAAAAAACAGAAATGGAAGGAAAACTTCCAAACTCGATGAAGCCAGCATTACCTTGATTCCAAAACCAGAGACCCCACTAAAAAGGAGAACTATAGACCAATTTCCCTGATGAACATGGATGCAAAAATCCTCAACAAGGTATTAGCCAACCGGCTCCAACAATACATTAAAAACAATTACTCACCATGACCAAGCAGGATTTATACCTGGGATGCAGGGCTGGTTCAATATCCGCAAAAACACTTCACATGATTCATCACATCAATAAAAAGGACAAGAACCATAAGATCCTCTCAACAGATGCAGAGAAAGCATTTGACAAAATATACCATCCTTTCTTGATAAAAACCCTCAAGAAAGTAGGGATAAAAGGAGCATACCTCGAGATCATAAAAGCCATATATAAAAGACCTAGTGCTAATATCATCCTCAATGGGAAAAAACTGACAGCTTTCCCCCTAAAGTCAGGAACAAGACAGGGATGTCCAGTCTTACCACTGTTATTCAACATAGTATTGGAAGTCTTAGCCTCTGCAATCATACAACACAAAGAAATAAAAGGCATCCAAATCAGCCAGGAGGAGGTCAAATGTTCACTCTTCACAGATGACAGGATACTTTATCTAGAAAACCCAAAAGATTCCACCAAAAAACTGCTAGAATTGATTCACGAATTCAGCAAAGTTGCAGGATATAAAATCAATGCACAGAAATCAGTTGCATTCCTATACACCAACAATGAAATGACAGAAATCCAGGAATCTATCCCATTTACAGTTGCACCAAAAATCATAAAATACCTAGGAATAAATCTAACCAAAGAGGTGAAAAATCTATACACTGAGAACTATAGAAAGCTTATGAAAGAAACTGAAGACACAAAAAAGAAATGGAAAAAGATTCCACACTCCTGGACAGGAAGAACAAATATTCTTAAAATGTTGGTACTACCCAAAGCAATCTACATAGTCAATGCAATCCCTATCAAAGTAACACCAGCATTCTTCACAGAGCTAGAACAAATAATCCTAAGATTTGTATGGAACCAGAAAAGACCCCGAATAGCCAAAGCAATCTTGAAAAAGAAAACCAAAGGAGGCAGCATCACAATCCCAGACTTCAAGCTATACTACAAAGCTGTGATCATCAAGACAGTATGGTACTGGCACAAGAACAGTCAGATCAATAGAACAGACAACCCAGAAATGGACCCACAAACATATGGCCAACTAATCTTTGACAAAGCAGGAAAGAATATCCAATGGAATAAAGAGTCTCTTCAGCAAGTGGTGCTGGGAAAACTAGACAGCAACATGCAGAAGAATGAACCTGGACCACTTTCTTACACCATACACAAAAATAAACTCAAAATAGATGAAAGACCTGAATGTAAGACAGGAAGCCATGAAAATCCTCGAGGAGAAAGCAGGCAAAAACCCTCTTCAACCTCGGCCGCAGCAACTTCTTACTCAACACATCTCCAGAGGCAAGGGCAACAAAAGCAAAAATGAACTACTGGGACCTCATCAAAATAAAAAGCTTCTGCACAGCAAAGGAAACAATTAGCAAAATTAAAAGGCAACTAACAGAATGGGAGAAGAGATTTGCAAGTGACATATCAGATAAAGGGTTAATACCCAAAATCTATAAAGAACTTATCAAACTCAACACCCAAAAAACAATCCAGTGAAGAAATGGGCAAAGGACATGAATAGACACTTCTCCAAAGAAGACATCCAGATGGCCAACCAACACATGAAAAAATGCTCAACATCACTCATCAGGGAAATACAAATCAAAACCATAATGAGATAGTACCTCACACCTGTCAGAATGGCTAACATTAACAACTCAGGCAACAACAGATGTTGGCAAGGATGCGGAGAAAGATCTCTTTTGCATTGTTGGTGGGAATGCAAGCTGGTGCAGCGCCTCTGGAAAACAGTATGGAGGCTCCTCAGAAACTAAAAATAGAACTACTCTATGACCCAGTAATTGCACTACTAGGCATTTATCCACAGGATGCAGTGTGCTGTTTCAAAGGGACACATGCACCCACGTTTATAGCAGCACTATTGACAATAGCCAAAGTATGGAAAGAGCCCAAATGTCCATCAACAGATGAATGGATAAAGAAGATGTGATTATACACACACACACACACACACACACAAAATGGAGTATTACTTGGCAATCAAAAAGAATGAAATCTTTCCATTTGCAATTACATGGATGGAACTGGGGGGGTATTATGCTAAGTGAAATTAAGAGAAAGACAATCATGATTTCACTTCTATGAGGACTTTGAGACAAAACAGATGAACATAAGGGAAGGGAAACAAAAGTAATATAAAAACAGGGAGGGGGACAAAACAGAAGAGACTCAAATATGGAGAACTGAGGGTTACATGAGGGGTTGTGGGAGGGGGGGATGTGCTAAAAGGGTAAGAGGCATTAAGGAATCTACTCCTGAAATCATTGTTGCACTATATATTAACTGATACAGATGTAAATTTAAAAAAGTTAAAATTAAAAAAAAAAAAAAAAAGAACTGGTGGGGTACCTGGGTGGCTCAGTTAAGCGTCTAACTCGATTTCAGCTCAGGTCACAAATGTCACACGATTCACAAGCTCAAGCCCCATGTTGGGCTCCACACGGAGCATGGAGTCTGCTTGGGATGCTCTCTCTGCCCCTCCCTGGCTCTCAAAAAAAACTTAAAAACAGGCTCTGTGCCATAGGTCTTGGTAATGAATCTTTAGGTCTGACACCTAAAGCATAAGCAACAAGGAGAACTACAACTAAAAAGCTCCTACACAGTAAAAGAACAAAGTGAAAGGGCAACAGAGTGGCGAAAGATATTTTCAGGCCATATCTGATAAGGAGTTAATCTACAAAATGTATTAAAAAACTCCCACAAAAGCAGGGAAAAAAATAATCCAATAAAGACACTCTACTAATAGCCAACAGGTACGTGAAAAATGCTCAACCATTAGCCATTAGAAAACACATCAGAACCACAAGGAAGCATCACCTCACACCTGTTAGACGGGCTATATAAAAGGGGTAACAGATGCCGGTGTCGAGAAACAGGAAGTCTGTTTTTACGGTTATTTGGGTTGGGGGGGGTGGGGAGAAGCAGTAAGGGAGGGAGACAAAATCCCAAGCAGGCTCCACACGGTCAGTGCAGAGCCCAACGTGGGGCTAGAAGTCACAAACCGTGAGATCATGACCAGAGCCAAAGTCAGACGCTTGACTGATATGGTATACACACACCTGCCTGTAGAGTATTGCTCAGTCCTAAGAAAGGAGGAAACACGGCTATTTCCAACAGCACAGACATTGAGGGCATTACCACCAAGCAAAATAAGCCAGAGGAAAACCTACTGCCTGATGTCACAGCTTGCATCTAAAAACAAAAGCCAAACCCATCAGATTTGTGGTTACCAGAGACCCGGGCCAGACGTCAGGGAATGGAGAAGGTGGCAAAAAGGCACAGGGTTTGAACTGTAAGATAAGCAAGCATTCACGATGTAATGTAAAAACTGTTTATCACTGCTGTATGATGTATGCCCAAGTTGTTGGGAGTAAACCCTAAGAGTTCTCATTCCAAGGAAAGAATAGAAAACTTCTGGTTTTATCTTACCTATAGGAGATGACGGATGTTAGCTAAGCTCGTTGTGGTAATCACGATACACATTGTCAAACCTTTATGCTGTATGGTTTATTAAATTCAGGATTGACCCTCATGACTCTCTGGAAACTGGCAAGACTAGGATATGGCTCACAGCACCATCACCAACATAGACCACACGTCAACAAACCCCAGTGCCAGCTTACCAGAAGCCATTCTTCCATACCACCCCATCCTGACTTTTACAGAAATCACTTTTCGTGTTTTACCCCATCACAGGTGCTCAACACCAGTTCAATTTTGACTTTCGTGAAAGTGCAGTTTTTAGTTTGCTGTTGTGCAAATCATGGATTTAGTACCATGAACTAATGTTTTACTGCAAATGCTAACACTCCACTGAATGTCCTACGACACAGGTATCTATTATGCTTTTGAGGCATTTTTACCCCAGTCTGTGGCTTTTGTAAATAACGCCTAAAGTACTCTCCAACATGTATACGGGCACATAGTTCTGTAGGGAAATATGTTTGAAAGGCTTTCCAAGTCAGTCTTAATTTATGCAACTCTAGTGGCCTATGCTAAATTGTTCTCAAAAGTGCTTGAAAATGATTCAAACTCCATTATTTCCTGCATATGAGAGCACTGCTGGTTCTATATACATATTGCAAATATGTGTTACCCCTGTGGTATGTCCCTTTATTCCAGTCTTTCCATAAGCACAAGTTCTTAATTATAGTGTCCAATTAGTTACTGGTTTCTCCAGACTCTTCTCCACGGTTTATGAAAACGTTCTAGAATTGAGAAGGCTATGCTATTTTGTATCCACAATGCTTATGTTTGCAATGATACAGAGTAAGCAGCTTTTTAAAATATGGTTCTACAAGTAACCAGTTTCTGCAGGCCCCCTACTACATTGTATTTTTCCATCCTGGAGTAATTTATCTTAATTACAGTAACTTAAAAAAAAGCTACAGTAGGAGCGCCCTGGGTGGCTCAGTTGGTTAGCTCAGGTCATGATCTCAGTTTGTGAGCTCAAGCCCTGTGTAGGGCTCTAGGGCTGACAGCTGGGACCCTGGAGCCTGCTTCAGATTCTGCATCTCCCTCTCTCTCTGCCCCTCCCCTGCTTGTTCTCTCAAAAGATTTATAAAAAAAAAAAAAAAAGCTACAGTAATCCAGTAGAGGAAGCTTTCCCACCAATTTTCTCCTAAATTTTTGGCTATTCTTGACTTTTTTATCCCCATGTAGGTCTTAGAGTCATCTTATCAAGCTTCATAATCTGTTATTTTCATTAGAGATTCAAGTAATCTATATTTGGAGGGATAATTAACATTTTCATAATCCCCTTTGTCTTGTTTTCATATTAAGGCAATCCTGGCCTCAAAGATGGGTGGGGTTTATTATCTGAAAGTTTCAAATTTGTCTTTATATTTTGTAGAGTATCCTAAAATATGGCCTCAGAAATTACTTCAGGTGTGTGTGGTGGCTCAGCTGATTGTCCGTCCAACTCTTGACTTTGGCTCAGACATGATTCACCGTTCACAGGTTTGAGCCCCTAGTCCAGCTTTGCTGACCGTGCAGAGCCTGCCTGGGATTCTCTGCCCCTCCCCACCGTACTCTCAAAAAGAATGTTTTTGGTTGGTTGGTTTAGATTGCATTTTTCTAGTTAGTTCTATACTTAATCTAAATTTAAGGTAATTAAGTCAGTCAAGATCTTAGTTGTATCTCCGTCCATTTGTATTTAACGTCACCACTGACGTGTTTAAATCTTTTTCATTCTACTTGCATTACTTGTTCTTTGTCCCGTTTTAGTCTTTTAAAAACTTTTCGGATTTTCCTTCTAGTCTATTAAACACAACGTTTGAAGAGAGCAGGGAGACGATTGGGTTATCTCACAACCAACTTCCACCTTTCATTTATCGAGCTGTAAATTCCACGGGACTTCTGGCTTGTCCAGATATTTGCCCAACCACGATCCATTCATCAGAGGATGCACTTAGAAAATCCAGGAACATTTAAAGTATAGAAAAACCATTTGCAGAGGGATCAAGAGTAGGAAGGCATCAGAGTTCTTAAGTTTACCTGAGCTTTTTAGATAAAAGATGTGAGGCAGACGTTTAAGAATGAACATCTTGTAAAGTTCTTTTCCAGGGAAGCAGGAGTACAGGGGAGGCAGTGTGGAGAAGAACCGATGAAGGGAAGTACTGAGCAGACCCCGGCATCAGGGACAAGCATGGCTGACTGCCCAGTGTTCCAAGACATTTTCACAAAGACCTTACACAGGAGATTTAGAACAGGCGATCTAGGGAAACCACAGAGAAGGCAGGCTCCAGCTCTGCCCTAATTCTCCCTCCTCCCATAGGTCAAAGGTCACCGCTCTACAATTTCACATCACACCACCTTGCCCCTTTCAGGAGGGCCCTGGAGCGCCCAGGAATCCACTAAGTGCAGGACAGCCAGGAGAGAGGGGCAGGGGTCTCACTCTGTCCATCTGCTGCTGCATGTGGCCCAGATTCATGGCAGGAGAGGCCCAAACATCAACCCTGCTCTGACAACTTATCCAGAACACCAACTACAGTGGTCTGGCCAAAACCCAAGTCTCAGGGAGAAGGGGAGATATGTGAAGGTCCAGGAGCAGGGTTATGTGCAGGACTGTTCACACTCTTCCTCAGACCTGCTGGACCCTATATCACACTTCTATCAGGGCCTTGAAGGGGATGCCCTCCATTCTCGCCCCCAAGAGACCTACGGGTTCGAAGCCTCAAGTGACGGCATGCCATATTCTCCTACAGAAGTCAGAAGACAGTCGGCAAAGCAGATGCTAGTTCCCCTTACTGTAGGTGGTGCCGTGTTGTAAATGCTACCAATTACCTTCCCCCACCCCTGCCAGCTCGTTTAGATTTGCCTCACCTTTAACCAAAACTCAGGTTCGGGCTGCAGGGGTGATGGGAGCACAGTCTTCTAGCACCCTGTCACTTCTGACTGCCTCTCTGTTATTGGTGAGCTGAGTACACAAGCACAGAGAGCTGGCCTAGTGAATAGCAGACTCCCCCCACATCGGTCTAGAAGTCCTTGGTAAATGTGATGCTTGGCTGGGTTCTCTTCCCTGGTTTTCAGATTTTAATTAGTTTCTTCAGATTTTAAGTTTCCCAGTTATGGCAAACTCTGGGCTTTGCATTTATTCTGTACTTGACTCCTAGGACTTTTTGAATCCTGAGAGTATCAGCTTGGGAAAGTTTTTAGTCCTCTCCAATCCATTGTTGCAATTTACCTGCTTCTCCAACTACAGCAGGGGAGGAGCAGAGAGAGGGAGGGATACACCAAATCTGAAAGCAGGCTCCAGGATCTGAGCTGTCAGCACAGAGACTGACATGGGGCTTGAAACCCACGAACCATGAGATCCTCATCTGAGCCAAAGTTGGAAGTTAACTGAGCCACCCAGGTGCCCGTTTGTCCTATTTTGAGACAATGTTTTGTTTCCAAATGTGTAAAAATGCTTAAAGGCCTTATCCTTCTGATTTGTTGTACTGTGTTTTTAGGTCATGTACCCTCAATGCAGACTTTTTGCCAAAACTCCTGGTCCTTGAAGTCAGACAGGAGAAATAACAAATGTAACCCTTTATTAACTGTATGGTTACCTTTCCCAGTGTCCTTTGCAGATTCGAGTTCCTCTCTAGTGTCTTACTTTTGCCTCAAAGATTCCATTACTTCTGGAAGAAAAGATTTAGCAACTTAAGCGTTGGGCTATTTTCTCCATTTTTTAAAGTTACTTGTGATCCTTATTTTTTTTCCCCCTCTGATCTTTGAATATGGCATCCCAAGGACTCCCGGCCTCCAGAGTTACTGAGGAGAGCTAGGAAATAGGCTGTATCAGCTTGTAGGGGCTCCCTTAGAGACGAGGAGTCCTTTCCTCCTGGCTAATAATTGCTTCGGTTTTTGACAAGTAAATGCTGCATGTGTCCAGGTGTGACTCACTTTTGGTTTATTTCACTTGAGTTTAACATTTTTAAAGTTTCCAGCCATTTCCTTCAAGCATCCTGTTTTCCCTTTTCCCTCCTCTAATACTGCATTATGCACATGTTTATGTTGAATAAGATCTCATAGGTCTAAATCTTCATTTTTCCTCATTCTTGATGTTCTTTTGAATGAATAATGTCAAGTATCTTCAAAATACTGATTCTTCAGGGCACTGGGTGGCTCAGTTAAGCATTCGATTTCAGCTCAGGGAGTTTGAGCCCCGTGTTGGGTTCTGTGCCGACAGCTCAGAGCCTGGAGCCTGCTTCAGATTCTGTATCTCCCTCTCTCTGCCTCTCCCCACTCATGTTGGTGGTCTGTCTCTAAAAAAAAAAAAAAAAAAAAAAAAAAAAAAAAAAAAAAAAAAAAATGAGTAAACATTTTTAGAAGTTTCAAAATACTGACTCTTTTAACTGCTCAAATCTGCTGGTGAGCCTTTCCGTATAATTTTTACCCCAAGTGTAGCTCCCATCTGTCACCACTCAAGGCTACTCTCTTTGACTATATTCCCTATACTGCACCTTTCATCCCTGTGAATTAATTCCGTAACTGAAAGCCTTTACCTCTCCAGTATCATTTCCCATACCGCCCCCACACTTCAGGCCACCATTTCAATAGGATTCTGTGACTGAAACAATCCATTTGCTATGACCCAGTACATGTGATATACTTCATTGTATAAAAACTGAAGATTGAACACATGTCTCAAGAGGTGAATTGAAGTCCTTAAGTTCAACATTTGGGCTTCATGGATGATGGTTTTATTGATTTCCCCTTTGGGTAGTATTTCCCTTTTTAAACTTTTGGGAAAAAATCCTTTCAAATAGTAAATGGCAGCTCTAGAGATTTACCATCTCAAAAATTTTGTTTTTTATCAAGTGTCTTGAATCTATTCCATGTCATTGTGGCCACTGAACTTTCTGCTCAGCTCATCGGTCATCTAATAACAAATGCCTGGAATCACGAAGTCTCCCAGGCTTAGTGGAATCTGTATGTGTACAGAGGTATGATTTAACACTCAGGGAGCTGAAAACTCTGGTTTAGCCTTCATTTCATCCTTATGTGCAACCACCAAACCAGAAAGCCTCAATCTTTCTTCTAGCTTTCCTGAGCACACAACATGGCCTAGGCATGCACGAGACCTTCTGTGGTCCAAAGACTACACTGGAGTTTTTAGAGGATCCCTATGAATATTGCATTCCCCAGATTGCTTTTAGGGTTTTTAACCCATTTTTCTCTGAAGTCTCTCAAACTTAGAACTATGATGTTTAACAGCAAGTGTCGGTTTTGTAATCAACTAAGAAAAGGCTCTTTACATTGGGCAACATTTGAATCAGGTCAAAGAAAGGGAAGACCTACAACTTGGAACTTTGAAGTAACCTCCAAGACAGGTCAAATGATGAGGAGTCGAAGAATGGGATTTTAAAATAGCTCCAGACCCATTATGAGCCTTCGGGTGGCTGCTGGGCTACTAGTTTTCACATGATTGCAACCACTTAAGACTGAAAAGGAACTTGGAAGGCTACTGAACAGAGCAAGTTAGAACACCACAAAGTTCACCCTTCCAAGATTGATTTTTTTTTTTTTTTTGCATAGGTTTCAAGATTGTGCAAGTCTTTGGTTATTTTCTAGAGTTCTACAGAAGTTTCTTCTGGCAGATTCTGAAAATGTTCTCATTTTTGTGGAGATTTGTGGAGGTCAATATTCTGCAATTGTAGACACGCTTTAAGTCAAATACTTGGATCTACTCTTCAAGTAGTTACTACTCAGTTATTAAAAAGGAACATCTGAATCCTAGGAGTCCCAAAAGATGGAGAGAGAAAAAGGGGAAGAAGCTTTATCTGGGCAAGTTACAGCAGAAAACTTTCCTAATATGGGGAAGGACACAGACATTAAAATCCAAGCAGCATAGAGAACTTCCGTTAGATTCAACAAAAACTGATCACCAAGGCATATCAGTCAAATTCACAAAAGAGACAAGAGTTGTGAAAGCAGCAAGGGAAAGAAGTCCTTAACTTACAAGGGAAGACAGATGAGGATCACAGATCTGACCACAGAAACTTGGCAGGCCAGGAAGGAGTGGCAAGATAGATTCAATGTGCTGGATCAGAAGAACATGTAGCCAAGAATTCTTTATCCATCAAGGCTGTCATTCAAAATAGGGGAGAGAAAGTTTCCAGATAAACAAAAACTAGAAGTTTGTGACCACTAAACCAGCCCTAGAAGAAACTAAGAGGGGGGCTCTTGTTTGTTTTGTCCTTTCTCCAAAAAGCCCAAAAGCAAGAAAGACTAGAAAGGGCCAGAGAACTTCACCAGAAACACCAACTTTCCAGGCAACAGAATGGCACTAAATTCTTCTTTCAGTACTTACTCTAAATGTCAATGGACTAAATGTTCCAATCAAAGGACACAGGATATCAGAATGCATAAGAAAACAAGACACATCTATTTCCTGCCTACAGAAGACTCATTTTAGACCTAAAGACACCTGCAGATTGAAAGTAAGGATGAACCATCACATAATGGTCATCAAAAGCAAGCTGGGGTAGCCATACTTCTATTATGCAAACTAGATTTTCAGTTAAAAAATGCTATGAGGTGCAAAATGGAAGCTGCCACATCACGGATTGAAGAGGCAGAGGACAGAATAGGTGAGTTAGAAAATAAAATTATGGAAAAAAGAGAAAAAGGAAACCAGGATTAAGAGACAAGTAGAGAACTAAGTGATTCAAACGGAACAGTATCCATATCATAGGAATTCCAGGAGAAGAGAAAGCAAGAAAGGGGCTGAAGGTGTACTTGAACAAATCATAGATGAGAACTTCCCTGATCTGGGGAAGGAAACAGACATTGAAATCCAATAAGCACAGAGAACTCCCTAGAGACATAACTTGAATTGATTTTCTGCAGGACGCATCATAGTGAAACTGGCAAAATAGAAGGATAAAGAGAATCCTGAAAGCAGCTAGGGATAAACGGGCCCTAACATACAAAGGCAGATGCATAAGGGTAGTAGCAGACCTATGCACTGAAACTTGGCAGGCCAGAAAGGAATGGCAGGAAATCTTCAATGTGATAAACAAAAAATATGCAGCTGACAATCCTTTACCCAGCAGGTCTGTCACTCAAAATAGGAGAGATAAAGGTCTTCCCAAACAAAAAGTGAAGGAATTCACCACTAAACCAGCCCTACAAGAGATCCTAACGGAGACTCAGTGAAATGTTGCAAGGACCACAAAGTACCAGAGACCTCACTACAAGCATGAAACCTACAGATATCACAATGACTCTAAACCCATATCTTTCAACACTGAATGTAAATGGACTAAATGCTCCAACCAAAAGACACAGGGTATCAGAATGGATAGAAAAACAAGACCCATCTACTATTTGCTGTCTACAAGAGACTCATTTTAGACCTGAGGACAGCTTCAGATTGAAAGTGAGGGGATGGAGATCTATCATACTACTGGAAGTCAAAAGAAAGCTGGAGTAGCCATACTTGTATCAGACAAACTAGACTTTAAATTGAAAACCTTAACAAAAGATGAAGGGCATTATATAGTATTTAAAGGGTCAATCCATCAGGAAGAGCTGACAATTATAAATGTCTATGCACTGAATTCAGAGACATCCAAATATATAAAACAATCACAAACATAAGCAACCTTATTGATAAGAATGTGATAATTACAGGTGACTAATACTCTACTTACAACAATGGATAGAACATCTAGACAGAAACTCAATAAACAAGGGCCCTGAATGATATATTGGAGATGGACTTGACATATACTTAGAATTCTGTATCCCAAAGCAACAAAATATACTTTCTCCTCAAGTGCACATGGAATATTCTCCAAGATAGATCACATACTGGGTCACACAACAGCCCTTCATAAGTATGAAAGAATTGAGATCATACCATGCACACTTTCAGACCACAATGCTATGAAACTTGAAATCAACCATGGGAAAAAGTCTGGAAAACTTCCAGAAGCATGGAGGTTAAAGAACACTCCACTAAAGAATGAATGGGTCAACCAGGCAATTAGAGAAGAAAAAAAATATATGGAAACAAATGAAAATGAAAATACAACTCAAGCGCTTTGGGATGCAGCAAAGGCAGTCCTGAGAGGAAAATACATTGCAATCCAGGCCTATCTGAAGAAACAAGAAAAATCCCAAATACAAAACCTAACAGCACACCTAAAGGAAATAGAAGCAGAACAGCAAAGGCATGGAAAACCCAGAAGAGAAATAAGATCAGAGCAGAAATATAGAATCCAAAAAAAAAAAAAAAAAAAAAAACAACAAACAAACAAAAAAAACCCAACAGATCAATGAAACCAAGAGTTGGTTTTTTGAATATACAAAATTGATAAACCTCTAGCCAGGCTTCTCGAGAGGACCCAAAGAGATAAAATCACAAATGAAAATGGAATTACTACAACCAATACCTCAGAAATACAAGTAATTATCAGTGAATACTATAAAAAATTATATGCCGACAAACTGGACAACCTGGAATGGACAGATTCCTAAACACCCACATGCTACCAAAACTCAAATGCAAAGAAACAGAAAATTTGAACAGACCCATAACTAGTGAAGAAATTGAATCAGTTATCAAAAATCTCCCCCAAAATAAGAGTCCTGGACCAGATGGCTTCCCTCGGGAATTCTACCAGACATTTAAAGCAGAGATAATACCTATCCTCCTCAACCTGTTCCAAAAAATAGAAAGGGAAGGAAAACTTCCAGACTCCTCTATGAAGCCAGCATTACTTTGATTCCCAAACCAGACAGAGACCCAGGGAAAAAAAAAAAAAAAAAACTACAGGCCAATATCCCTGATGAATATGGATGCAAAAATTCTCAAGATACTAGCAAATCTAATTCAGCATATCAAAGAATTATTCACCATGATCAAGTGAGATTCATTCCTGGGCTGCAGGGCTGGTTCAATATTCACAAATCAATGTGATACATCACATCAGTAAAAGAAAAGAACAATACGATCCTGTTAATAGATGCAGAAAAAGCATTTGACAATACAGCATCCTTTTTTAATAAAAACACCCAAGAAAGGATAGAAGGAACATACTTAATCATAAAAGCCATTTATGAAAAGCCCACAGCTAATATCCTCAATGGAGGGGAACTGAGAACATTCCCCCCGAGATCAAGAACACAACAGGGATGTCCACTCTCACCACTGTTGTTTAACGTACTGTTGGAAGTTCTAGCATCAGCAAACAAAAGGAAATCAAAGGCATAAAAACCGGCAAAGATGAAGTCAAGCTTTCACTTTTTTGCGCAGGACATGACATTATACATAGAAAACCCGATAGATTCCACCAAAAGTCTGCTGGAACATATACATGGATTCAGGAAAGTCGCAGGGTACAAAATTAATGTACAGAAGTTGGTTGCATTTTTGTACACCAATAATGAAGCAACAGGAAGAGAAAAATTGATCCATTCACAATTGTACCAAGAACCATAAAATACCTAGGAATAAAAACCAAAGACATAAAATCTGTATGCTGAAAACTATAGAAAGCTTATAAAGGAAATTGAAGATACAAAGAGATGGAAGAACATTCCATGCTCATAGATTGGAGGAATATTGTTAAGATGTCAATACTACCCAGAGCAATCTACACACTCAACACAATCCCAACCAGAATTGCAACATTCCTTCTCAAAGCTAGAATGAACAATCCTAAAATTTGAGTGGAACCACAAAAGACCCTGAATAGCCAAAATAATACTGAAGAAAACCAAAGCAGGAGGCATCACAATCCCATACTGTAGCCTCTACTACAAAGCTATAATCAAGATAGTATGGCATTGGCACAAAAACAGACACATACACCAATGGAATAGAGACCCCAGAAGTGGACCCACAAATGTATGGCCAACTAGTCTTTGGCAAAGCAGGGAAGAGCATCCGATGGAACAAAGACAGTCTCTAACAAATGGTGCTGGGAGAACTGGACAGCAACATGAACGAAACTAGACCACTTTCTTACACCATTTACAGAAATAAACTCACAATGGATGAAGGATCTGAATATGAGACAGGAAACCATCAAAACCCTAGAGGAGAAAGCAGGAAAAAACCTCTCTGACCTCAGCCACAGCAATTTCTTACTCAACCCATCTCCAAAGGCAAGGGAATTAAAAGCAAAAAATGAATTATTGGGACCTCATGAAGATAAAAAGCTTCTGCACAGCAAAGGAAACCATCAACAAAACTAAAAGGCAACTGACAGAACGGGAAAAGATATTTGGCAAAGGACATATCAGATAAAGGGCTAGTATCCAAAATCTATGAAGAACTCCCCAAACTCTCCACCCAAAAAATAATTCAGTGAAGAAACGGGCAGAGACATGAATAGACACTTTTCTAACGAAGTCAGCCAAATGGCCAATGGGCACATGAAAAGATGCTCAACGTCACTCCTCATCAGGGAAATACAAATCAAAACCACACTGAGATACCACCTCACGCCAGTCAGAGTGGCTAAAATGAACAAATCAGGAAACTATAGATGCTGGCGAGGATGTGTAGAAACGGAACCTTCTTGCACTGTTGATGGGAATGCAGACTGGTGCAGCCGCTCTGGAAAACAGTGTGGAGGTGCCTCAAAACATTACAAACAGAACTATCCTATGACCCAGCAATAGCACTGCTAGGAATTTACCCAAGGGATACAGGAGTGCTGATGCACAGGGGCACTTGTACCCCAATGCTTATAGCAGCATTTCAACAATAGCCATATTATGGAAGGGGCCTAAATGTCCATCCACTGATGAATGGATAAAGAAATTGCGGTTTATATACACAATGGAATACTACTTGGCAATGAGAAAGAATGAAATCTGGCCTTTTGTAGCAACGTGGATGGAACTGGAGGGCGTTATGCTAAGTGAAATAGGTCAGCCAGAGAAAGACAGATACCATGTTTTCACTCATGTGGATCCTGAGAAACTTAACACAAGATCATGGGGGAGGGAATGGGGGAAAAAATGTTAGAGAGAGGGAGGGAGGCAAACAACCTTAGAGAACCCTGAGGGTTGATAGGGGTTGGGGGAGAGGGGAAAGTGCATGATGAGCATTGAGTTTTATATGGAAACCAGTTTGACAATAAGTTATATTTAATAAAAAATAAAAATAAAAACAAGAAATTAAGGGATTTATATCATAATTAAGTGGTCTATCCACCAAGAAGATATAACAATTGTAAATGTTTGTGCCAACTTGGGAGCACCCAAATAAATCAATTCGTCACAAAGAAATTCATTTATAATAGGGGAGTTCAACACCCTACTTACAACAATAGACAGATCATCTAAGGAGAAAAACAAGTAAATGATGACTTTGACACACTGGACCAAACAGACCTGATGCATATTCAGAACATTTCATCCTAAAGCAAATACAGAAGATCAAGTTCATATCATGCATATTTTTAGACAACCTTATGAAAACTTGAAATCAACCATGAGGAAAAATTTGGAAAGATCATGAATACTTGGAGATTAAAGACAATCCTACTAAAGAATGAATGGGTTAACCAAGAAATTAAGAAGTACATGGAAGCCAACGAAAATGAAAACATGACAGCCCAAAACCTCTGGGACGCAGCAAAGGCAGTCATAAGAGGAAAGTATATAGCAACCCAGGCCTTCCTAAAGAAGGAAGAAAGGTCTCAGATATACAACCTAACCTTATTCCTGAAGGAGCTGGAAAAACAGCAAATAAAACCCAAAACCAGAAGATAGGAAATAAAGATTACAGCAGAAATCAAGGATATTAAAATAAAAAACAATGGACCAGTGAAACCAGGAGCTGGTTCTTTGAAAGAATTAACAGAATCGATAAGCCCCTAGCCAGACTGATCAAAAAGTAAAAGGATCCAAATAACATTATGAAAGAGATCACAACCAACACTGCAGAAATACAATATTATGAGCAATCATACGCCAATAAATCATGCAATCTAGAAGAAATGGGTAAATTCCTAGGAATATATGAACTACAAAAACTGAAAAAGGAATAGAAAATTTGAACAGACCCATAACCAGTAAGGAAATTGAATCAATAAATCTCCCAACAAACAAGAATCCAGTGAGGACAGCTTTCCAAGAGAATTCTACCACACATTTAAAGACGACTAGGGGCACCTGGGTGGCTTAGTCCGTTGAGCGTCCAACTTCGGCTCAGGTCATGGTCTAACAGTTTGTGAGTTCGAGGCCTGTGTCGGGCACTGTGCTGACAGGTCAGAGCCTGGAGACCTGCTTCAGATTCTGTGTCTTCCTCTCTCTGCCCCTCCCTGACTCATGCTTGTTCTCTCGCTCTCTCCCCCTCCCTCCCTCCCAAAAATAAACACAAACTCAAAAAAAGTAGTTAACACCTATTCTTTTGAAGCTGTTCCAAAAAATAGAAATGGAAGGAAAACTTCCAAACTCATTTTTATAAGGCCAGAATTACCTGGATTCCACAACCAAAGATCCCACTAAAAAGGAGAACTACACACCAATTTCACTGATGGGCATGGATGCAAAAAATAACTCAACATACTAGCAAACTGTATCTAACAATACATTAAAAGAATTATTCACCATGATCAAGTGGGATTTATTCCTGGGATACAGGTCTAGTTCAATATCCACGAATCAATGTCATTCATCAAGAAAGGGCAAGAACCACATAACCCTCTCAATAGGTGCAGAAAAAGCACTTGACAAAATACCTTTTCTCGATAAAAACCCTCAAGAAAGTAGGGATGGAAGAAAAATACCTCAAGATAAGGGCCATACATGAAAGACACACAGCTAATATCCTCAAGGGGTAAAAAACAGAGCATTCCCATAAGGTCAGGAACACAACAGAGACGTCCACTCTCACCACTGTTATTCAACATAGTGAAGGAAGTCCTAGCCTCAGCGGTCAGACAAGAAATAAAGTGCATCCAAACTGGCAAGGAGGAAGTCAAATTTTGTCTTCACAGAAGACATGAGACTCTGTGGAGAGCCCAAAAGACTCAAAAAAGAAAAAGCTTCTAGAACTGATTCAAGGATTCAGCAAAATTCCAAGATATAAAAATCAATGTACAGCAGTTGGTTGCGTTTCTATACACCAATAATGAAGCAGCAGAAATCAAGGAATCGATCCCAATTACAACTGCACCAAAATCCAGAGAATACCTAGGAATAAAAAGAGGTGAAAGATCTGTGTGCTGAAAACTATAGGAAACTTATGAAGGCAACTGAAGAGGACACAATGAAATGGGAAACCTTTCACGCTCATGAATAGGAAGAATATCGTTAAAATGTGTTATCCAAAGCAATCTACATATTCAATGCAATCCCGGTCAAAATAACACAAGCATTCTTTAGAGATCCAACAGACAACTCTAAAATTTGTATGGAACCGGGGCGCCTGGGTGGCGCAGTCGGTTAAGCGTCCGACTTCAGCCAGGTCACAATCTCGCGGTCCGTGAGTTCGAGCCCCGCGTCAGGCTCTGGGTTGATGGCTCAGAGCCTGGAGCCTGTTTCTGATTCTGTGTCTCCCTCTCTCTCTGCCCCTTCCCCGTTCATGCTCTGTCTCTCTCTGTCCCAAAAATAAATAAAAAACGTTGAAAAAAAAAATTTTTAAATTTGTATGGAACCACAAAAGACTCAGAAAAGCCAAAGTAACGTTGAAAAGAAAACCAATACTACCCAAAGCTATCTACACATTCAATGCAATCCCAATCAAAATTGCACCAGCATTCTTCTCGAAACTAGAACAAGCAATCCTAAAATTCATATGGAACCACAAAAGGCCCCGAATAGCCAAAGTAATTTTGAAGAAGACGACCAAAGCAGGAGGCATCACAATCCCAGACTTTAGCCTCTACTACAAAGCTGTCATCATCAAGACAGCATGGTATTGGCATAAAAACAGACACATAGACCAATGGAATCGAATAGAAACCCCAGAACTAGACCCACAAACGTATGGCCAACTCATTTTTGACAAAGCAGGAAAGAACATCCAATGGAAAAAAGACAGTCTCTTTAACAAATGGTGCTGGGAGAACTGGACAGCAACATGCAGAAGGTTGAAACTAGACCACTTTCTCACACCATTCACAAAAATAAACTCAAAATGGATAAAGGACCTGAATGTGAGACAGGAAACCATCAAAACCTTAGAGGAGAAAGCAGGAAAAGACCTCTCTGACCTCAGCCGTAGCAATCTCTTACTCGGCACATCCCCAAAGGCAAGGGAATTAAAAGCAAAACTGAATTACTGGGACCTTATGAAGATAAAAAGCTTCTGCACAGCAAAGGAAACAACCAACAAAACTAAAAGGCAACCAACGGAATGGGAAAAGATATTTGCAAATGACACATCGGACAAAGGGCTAGTATCCAAAATCTATAAAGAGCTCACCAAACTCCACACCCAGAAAACAACCCAGTGAAGAAATGGGCAGAAAACATGAATAGACACTTCTCTAAAGAAGACATCCGGATGGCCAACAGGCACATGAAAAGATGTTCAACGTCGCTCCTCATCAGGGAAATACAAATCAAAACCACACTCAGATACCACCTCACGCCAGTCAGAGTGGCCAAAATGAAGAAATCAGGAGACTATAGATGCTGGAGAGGATGTGGAGAGACGGGAACCCTCTTGCACTGTTGGTGGGAATGCAAATTGGTGCAGCCGCTCTGGAAAGCAGTGTGGAGGTTCCTCAGAAAATTAAAAATAGACCTACCCTATGACCCAGCAATAGCACTGCTAGGAATTTATCCAAGGGATACAGGAGTACTGATGCATAGGGGCACTTGTACCCCAATGTTTATAGCAGCACTCTCAACAATCGCCAAATTATGGAAAGAGCCTAAATGTCCATCAACTGATGAATGGATAAAGAAATTGTGGTTTATATACACAATGGAATACTACGTGGCAATGAGAAAGAATGAAATATGGCCTTTTGTAGCAACGTGGATGGAACTGGAGAGTGTGATGCTAAGTGAAATAAGCCATACAGAGAAAGACAGATACCATATGGTTTCACTCTTATGTGGATCCTGAGAAACGTAACAGAAACCCATGGGGGAGGGGAAGGGAAAAAAAAAAAAGAGGTTAGAGTGGGAGAGAGCCAAAGCATAAGAGACTGTTAAAAACTGAGAACAAACTGAGGGTTGATGGGGGGTGGGAGGGAGGGCAGGGTGGGTGATGGGTATTGAGGAGGGCACCTTTTGGGATGAGCACTGGGTGTTGTATGGAAACCAATTTGACAGTAAATTTCATATATTAAATAAATAAATAAATAAATAAATAAATAAATAAATAAATAAATAAAAAAGAAAACCAAAACTGGAGGCATCACAATCCCAGACGTTAGCCTTTACTACAAAGCTGTAATTAAGACAGTTTGGTACTGGTACAAAAACAGACATGGATCAATGCAACAGACTAGAGAACCCAGTTTACCCACAGATGTACTGCCAGCTAACTTTTGACAAAGCAGGAAAGAATATCTGACGGAAAGAAGAGTCTCTTCAGCAAATGGTGCCGGGAAAACTGGGCAGTGACGTGAAGAATGAACCTGGACCACTTTCCTACACACATGCAAAAATAAACTTCCCATGGACAAAAGACCTTAACATAAGACAGAAAAGCATCAAAATCCTTAAGGAGAGAACAGGCAACAACTTCTTTTGACCTCAACCGCAGCAACTTCTTGACATTTCTCAGGAGGCAAGGGAAACAAAAGCAAAAATGAACTTTTGGGACCTCATCAAGATAAAAAGCTTCTGCACAGTGAAGGAAACAATCAGCAAAACCAAAAGTCAACTGACAGAAGATGTTTGCAAATCACATATTGGATAAATAGTTAGTATCCAAATTCTATAAACTCAACACCCAAAAACCAAATAATCCAGTGAAGGGACAGAAGACACTTTTCCAGAGAAAACCTCTAGATGACCAGACACGTGAAAAAAAAATGCTCAACATCAGGGAAATACAAATCAGAACCACGATACACCAACCTCACACCTATCAAAATGTCCAACATTAACTCAGGCAACAACAGATGTTGGCGAGGATGTGGAGAAAGAGAAACCCTTTTGCACAGTGGCAGGAATGCAAACTGGGGAAGCCGCTGTGGGAAACAGTATGGAAGTTCTTAAAAAAGTTAAAAATAGAACTGCCCTAGGACCCAGCAATTGCACCACTGGGTCTTTATCCAAAGGATACAGAAATGCTGATTCAAAGGGGCACACGCACCCTGATGTTTATATATGGCATTTATAGCATTTACAATAGCCAAATTATGGAAAGAGTCCAGATGTCCACTGACTGAAGATGTGGTGTATATACATATATATATATAATAGACTATTAACTCAGCAATCAAAAAGAACGAAGTTTGCCGTTTGCCATTTGCAACATGGATGGAACTAAAGTGTATTATGCTAAGCAAAACAAGTCAGAGAAAGACAAATATAGGATTTCACTCATGTGGAAGAAACAGATGAACAGAGGGTAAAGGAAGCAAAAATATAAAAACAGGAACACGAACCACAGGAGACGCAGAATGGAGGGTTGCTGGGAGGTGGGTGGGGGGATGGTCATTAAGGAGGGCACTTGTTGGGAGGAGTACTGGGTGTTACCTGTCAGTGATGAATCCCTAAATTCGACTCCGGAAATCGTTACTCTATATGTTAATTTGGATTTATATAAAAAAAAAAAAAAGTCCAAGTACTTTTAGGGTTTGCAGGGGTTTTTTGGGGGGTATCTTTTGAGATGCTCAATTTTATCTTTTATATCCTTGAATATGTAAAATATACAGACAATAGTATCTAAGAACTAGTATTTTAGTTCCTGAAGCTCCATTTATGTTTCCTGCTTACTTCTTGATTTTAATTGTCCTCCTTTCCAATTATTCTCTATTTAAAAAAAAAAAATAGTACCAATTAATTTGTAAGAGGAGCCTGGGTGGCTCAGCCAGTTAAGTGTCCGACTTCAGCTCAGGTCATGATCTCTCGGTCTGTGAGTTTGAGCCCCATAATTGGGCTCAGGGCTGACAGCTTAGAGCCTGGAGCCTGCTTCAGATTCTGTGTCTCCCTTTCTCTGTCCCTCCCCCACTTAGTCTCTCAAAAATAAAGTTAAAAAAATAATTTGTAAATACCTAGTAGTGCAATGGCTGGATTGCAGACTAATTTTTAACTTTCTGAAGGATAAAAAGATGCAGTATATGTACACAATGGAATACTACTCAGCCATAAAAAGGACAAAATCTTGCCATTTGCAATGACATGGATGGAACTAGAAAGCCAGAAAAGAAACACTATTATTTCACTCATATATGGCATTTAAGTAAAATGAGCAATGGGGGAGGCAGGGGGAGAGTCAAACCCAGAAACAGACTAACTATAGAGAATGGATGGTTACCAGAGGGGAGGTCAGCAGGTGAATGGGGGAAACAGGTGAAGGCAGCTAAGGAGAACACCTGTGATCAGCACGGGGTCATGCATGGAAGTGCTGAGTCACTATCATATGCCTTAAATTATTATACTGTATGTTAACGAACTGGAATTTCAATAAAAACTTAATTTGTAGTTTACAATGTTTGTCTTATGAACAGACCTTTGTCACTACCTAGAAGCCCGAGTGCATCAGATCTCGATCCCTTCCACTGTTCTCAAGGACCGAGACTGGACTCTGATCTCTAGTTATGAGAGTATTTCAACATCTATTAAGAAATTTGCCCCAGTGGCACCTGAGTAGTTCAGCCAGTTAGGCATCTTTGGCTCTCAGGTCATGATCTCATGGTTTGTGAGATCGGGAGCTCGACGCTGAAGGTGGGGAGCCTGCTTGGGAATCTCCCCACCTCCCCCCACTCATGTGCTCTCTCTCTCAAACTTAAGATTTGCCCTAAGTTATTTTTGATTAAGCAAGCCTGTAGAAGATTTTGTATCAAGTTATTACAAAATACATTCTCCTTACATATACATACTTCACTTTGAAAATATTACCTATTAGAACATAAACCAAAGCCTTAATTTTTGAAAAACTAGTTTTGTGCAACACAGCATCAGAAGTGCTAGCTTGATGAGTTAGTAAGAAATAGGACCTCCAAATGGAAAATAAAATCGTCACCACAGAGGACGTCCTGTATAAAAAAACTCGAAGTACCAAAAAATTGAGAAGTTACATACTGCAAAAATCATTGTACAAAAATATGTTGCATTTCTAGACACTAATGAATTACCAGAAAAGTTAACAATTGACTAAGATACTTAGAAGTAAACTTAACCAAGGAGGCCAAGGAGCTCTACAAGGAAAACTAAGATCATAATGGGGGAAAAAAAAAATGAGGGGAACACAAATGGAAAGATATTCCATGCTCATGGATTGGAAAACTCTTAAGATGTCCAGTATCCAAAGTAACCTACACATTCAATGCAATCCTTAACATCCTATTGGCATTTTTTCACAGAAATAAAATTTCTATGGAAAGCGATTCTAATCAAAACAGAGTGGCATTGACTTAAGAACACACAAATCAAAAGCACAATACAAAACCCAGAAATAAACATAGTTAACTTACAAAGGAGGCAAGATAATACAAGTCTACTCAATAAGTGGTGCTGGAAAAACTGGACAGTCCCATACCCAAGAGGGCACCTGGGCCGCTTTCTTACACCATACATGATAATCCCACTCAAAAGGGATCAAAGATTTGAACAAGGTCCAAAATGAAATCAGAAGTTACAATTGACAGCAAAGATTCTAATAGACTACTACAATTATATGCCAACAATTGGACAAACTGGAAGAAATGGATAAAACTCTACAAACAGAATACTCCCAAGACTGGATCAGGAAGAAGTAGAAAATCTGAACAAACCGTCTAGTAATGAAATTGAGTCAGCAGTCAACAACCTCCCAGGTCCAGATGGTTTCAAACATGAATTCCACTCAATTTTTTTGGAAACAGTTAATACAGATCCTTCACAAACTATCCCAAAACACTGAGTAGGAAAGAATGCTTCTAAACTCACTTTACAAAGCCAGCAGTACTGACACTAAACCCACATAAACACTACAAAAATTATAGCCCAACGTTTCTGATGAACATAGATATAAACATTCAAGATTACACAAGTCATATACAACGTGTCAAAGAAATCATGCACCATGATCAAGTAGGATTTATTCCAGGGGTGCAAAAATGGCTTAACACCCGCAAAACGAATTAACATGATAGACCACAGTAACGGAAGAATAAAAATCCAACGACCATGTGAAATTCAGAGAAGCACTGGACAGAATTCGACATTTAGGATAGAAACTCTCAGCAAAGTTACATAGAAGGAAAATAGCTCAGTATAATATAGGACAAAATAGGTAACAGACTCCATGTAAATCTGGAAGCTTCCCCCTTAATACCAGAAACCAGACAAGAATGCCCACTATATCACTTTTAGTTAACATAGTACTAAAAGTCCTAGGCATAGCAATCAGACAAAAGGCGGCGTCTAAATTGGTCAGGAAGAGGTAAACGGTAACAATTTTCAGATGACAGGACACTATATATAGAAAACCTTAAAGATTATACCTAAAAACTATTCAGTTTAGTAGCAGGATACAAATATATAGATATGTTGAGTTTCTGTACACTAAAAAAGAAAATGTCACAATTGCATCAAAAAAGTCTCAGAGGTGAAATGTTTCTGCTCTGAAACTAAGACATTGATCAAAGAAAATGACAAATGGAAAAGATACCATGCTCATGGCTTAGGAGAGTATTAATAGGTCTGTACTACCCAAAACAATCTACAGATTCACTGTAATCCCTATCAAAATATCAATGGTATTTTTCACAGAACTAGAACAGTCTTAAGATTTGTACGGAACAAAAAAGACCTCAAAAAGCCATCTTGAAAAACGTACCTGGAAGCATCACACTCTTTGGTTTCAAACTATACTACAAATAAAATATGGTACTGGCACAAAAAACAGAGCAATGGAACACAGTAGACAGACAAGAAATAAGCCCACACTTACATGGTCAATTAATCCATAACAAAAGGAATAGGCACCGAGAAAAAGGCAGACTTTGATAAATGTTGAACAAAACCAGACAGTTACATGCAAAAGACTGACCTGGCCATTCTCTTACACCATACACAAAAACTCAAAATGGACTAAAGACCTATATGTAAGACCTGAAACCCTGAAACTTCCAAAAGCATATATAGGCAGTATAGGCTCTGACATTTTTTTTTTTTTTTAAACACCAGTCTCCTCAGGGAAGGGCAACAAAAGAAATTTGACTATAAACTGAAAACATTTTGCAAATGTTATCCAGTAAAGGGTTCACACCCAAGATAAAGAAATCATGGAAACACACACACACCCCACTACCTAAAGGGAGTAGAGCACCTGAATAAACATTTTTCTGAAGACCTACAGATGGCCAGATATGAAAAGATGCTCAGGATCACTAATCAGGGAAACGGAAATAAACAGGGTCACCTCACATCAGTCAGAATGGCTGCTATCAAAACGACAAGCAACAAGTGTTGAAGATGTACAGAAAACCATGGTGCGTTTAAGAGAATGCAGACTGGTGTAGCCACCATGGAGAAGAGTATGGAGGTTCCTCAAAATTGGAACTACTCTACCATCCAGTAATTTAAGGTGAGTTTTTACCTTAAAACGTTAACTCAAAAAGATGTATGCACCCTTCTGTTTACTGCAGCAGTATTTAAAATAGCCAAGATATTGAAGGAATCTAAATGTCCAATCATGAAAGGATGGATAGAGAAGATGTGATTTTATATATACATATATACACACACATATATGTATATGTGGACTATTAATCAGCCATCAAAAGATCACGTTACTTGCAAAAACATGGATTGACCTGGGGGTTTTATGCAAAATAGCAGTACTGGAAGTTTTAGTCACAGCAATCAGATAAGAAACCAAAGGCATCCAAATTGGGAAGTACAATTCCCACTATTTGCACATGACATGATACTATATATAGAAAAGCCTCAAGAGTCCATCAACAATCATTAGAATAATTCAACTCTGTAAGGTCACTGGCTACAAAATATACAGAAATCCATTGCAGTTCTATACAGTAATGTAGAAGTCATTAATAATCTCATTTATAATTGCACCAAAACACCTAGAAACAAACTTAACCAAGTAGGTGAAAGACCTATACTCTGCAATCTATAAAACATTGAAGAAATGGAAAATATATTCAATGCTCAAGCATTGGGCAAACCAGTATTGTTAAAATGTCCATGCTACCCAGATCTACAGATTTAATACAATCCTTATCAAAATACCAATAGCATTTTTCACAGAATTAGAATACTCCTAACATTTGTATGGAACCACAAAAAACCCCGATAGCCAAAACAATGGGAGGGATCACAATCCCAGATTTCAAGATCCACTATACAATGTAGTAATCACAACAGTATGGTACTGGCACAAGAAGATCAATGCAAGAGAATAGAGAACACAGAAATAAGCCCACATTGGTAAAGTCGATTAAACTTCAACAAAGAATATCCAATGGGAAAAGGACAGTCTCTTCAGCCAATGGTGTTGGGAAAACTGGACAACCACATGCAGAAGAATGCAATGGGACAACTTTCTTACACCATACACAAAATTTTAAGATAGGTTAGTGACCTAAATGTGAGACTGGAAACCATAAGAATCCTACAGGAGAACACAGTAACTTCTTTGACATCAGCAGATCAACTTCTTTCCAGATTAGTTCTCCTGAGGCACAGGAAATGAAAGCAAAAATAAACTATCGGGACCCTTGTCAAAACTCTTGCACAGCCAAGGAAACCAAAAGCACAGCAATACCACCAATAATCCAGTGACAATTGTGCACAAGACATGAACAGACATGTCCGAAGATATCCAGATGGCCAACAGACACATGAAAACACGTTGATCATCACTAATCAGGGAAATGCAAATCTAAACCACAATGAGATTTCATCTCAAACCTGTTTTAATGGCCAAAATCAACACAAGAAACAAGTGTTGGTGAGGATGTGAGGGAAAAGGAACCCTTGTGCACTTTGATGGGAGTGCAAGCTGGTGCAGCCACCAGTAGAAACAGTATGGAGGTCCCTCAAAAAATTAAAAATCGAAACACTGCATGACCCAGTAATTCCAGTACTGGCTATTTACCCATAAAAACAGTAATGTGAAACACAGAATGATCTAGAGGGTATAATATGAACTGGATTCAAAGACGAATACCATATGATTTCACTCATGTGGAATTTGACAAGAAAAAAATCCCAATAAAACTTTACTAGAGAAAAAACTGATCACTAGAGGGAGGTTGGGGGATGGGCAAAACAGGTGGAGAGGAGCACAGAGTAACGTGAATTGTTGAATCACTATGTTGTACACCTGAAATAGAACACTACATGTTAACTAGGATAGAATTAAGACTAAAGTACTGAAGGTAGCCTCTTCTGATACAAGAGGCAGTTGGGTAGCAAGAAAATGTTCTCAAGGCTTCTTCAAGTGGAAAATAAGTGGCCCTAATTCGGCATAAAATGTGGAAAGATAAAAAGACGTAAAATTCAGAAAGGGGAGTAAAATAGCAAGAGGAAAAGTTTTTGGATGTACTTGAACTTAGATCAAATTAATACAGACTACAGACTGCTACTTACTTTGGAGATCTTCTATGAACCTCATGGTAGCCACAAATCCAAAACCTGTGATACACAGTAAAGAAAGCCAAAACAAAACACTACACTCACTGATCACACAGACCAAGAGAAGGAAGAACCACAACCAGAAACCATTTTTTAAAATGGCAGGGAATACATACCTATCAAAAACTAAATATAAAGGACCTAAACACACACACACACACACACACACACACACACACACACACACAGGCAGAGTGGAGAAAACAGGACCCATCTTTATGCTGCCTACAAGGGACTCCCCTCAGACCTAGTGATCTGTACTAAGTGGAGGCACGGAAAAACATTCTCCACTCCAATGGCAGTGAGAAAAATAAGTTGAGGTAGCAATACTTTTATCAGGTAAAATAGACTTTAAGACAAAGACTTGAACAGGAGACCAAGAAAGACAATTTATAATAAAAGAAACAATCCAAAGAGAGAAGACCATTGTAAATATACACCTAAAACTGGAGCACCCCAATACATAAGCAAATCTTAACTGATGGTAGTACAACAGTAGGGGGACTTTAACACTCCACTTACATCAATGGATAGATTGACAAAAACCAATAAGGAAACAGTATCTTTGGCACATTGGACCAGATGGACATAACAGACACAGAACATTCCATCCAAAACAATACTTTTCAAGTGCACATGGAACATTCCACAGAATAGATCACCTATTAGGCCATAAAACAAGCCTCAAATTTAAGGCTGAGATCATGCCATGCATTTTTCCAACCAGTGTTTGAAACTGGATATATATCCGTAGAACTGGAAAGTAACAAGGAGACAAAACAGGATTCTCAACCACCAACACGTCAATGAAGCAAAGAGAAGGTCAAATACATGGATACGAATGAAAATACAATGGTCCAAAATCTCGAACACAATGAAAGCAATCAAAAAGGAAGCAAATAGCAATACAGGTTTACCTCAAGGAAACTCCAGCTAATCCTACAACCAAAGCAACTGGGGGGCAGGGGCGGGGCCGGGGGGGGGGGGGCGGTTACTCCAAGTGGAAATAAATGGCATAGAGACTGAAAGTTATAAGAAACATTAATGAAACCAAGAGCTGATCATTTGATATGACAAACAGAATTGACAAACCCTTAGCCAGACTCAAGAGAAAGGACCCGAATAAAAAAGGAGAACAGACACCACAGAAATAGAGGATTATAAAGAGAAGGCTATGAAAAATAGGCTAACAAAGTTGGCAACCCAGAATAAATTCCTAGAAACCTAGTCTTCGAAAAATAGAAAATCTTAACAGACCAATTACAAGTAATGAAATTCAATGGGTAATCAAAAACTACCAGAAAGTAAAGTCAAGAACCAGATAGACTCACAAACGAATTCTAACATTTAAAAAAAGTTAATGCCTATTCTTCTCTATTCCAAAAAATAGGAGGAAGGCAGGCTTTCAAATACATCATAAAAGGTCACCTTTACCCAAATACCAAAGCCAAAGACATCAGACAAAAACTACAGGACAATATAACCGATGAACATACAAGCAAAAATCCTCAAAACATTAGCAAAGTGACTACAACAATACATGAAAGAGATTTACAAGCAGGTGGGATTTCTTCTTGGGATGCTAAAGGTTCTGTATTAGCAAGTCAGTGTCCTAAACCACATCAAAATAGCTAATACAATCTTAAGCTTAAAGGATCACAATTCCAGATTTCAAGATATACTGTACAAGGTTGTAGTCAAAACAGTATGGCACTAGCAGGAAAATGAGTGAATGGAACAGAATGGAGAGCCCAGGTAGAAGTCTGCATTTATATGACCAATAGTCAAAGGAGGCAAGAATGCACAGTTAGAAAAAGCCTTTTCAACAAATGGCACTGGGAAAACCGGATAGCAACACATGATAGAAAAAAAAAAAAAACTACACAGAAGCTCAAAGGGATTAAAGACCTAAATGTGAAGGGTGCCTGGGTGGCTCCATTGGTTAAGTGTCTGACTTCAGGCTCAAGTCATGATCTCACAGCTCATGAGTTCGAGCCCTGCATCGGCCTCTGTGGGGACAGCTCAGAGTCTGGAGCCTGCTTGGGTTTCTCTCCCTCTCTGTTCCTCCCTCACTCTCAGTCTCACTCTCAAAAGTATTTTTAAGAGGACCTAAATGTGAAAACACCAGAAAAATGCTAGGAGAGAGCACAAGCAGTGATTTCTGACTTCAGCCTTAACAACATTTCTCTAAATAGGTCTCCTGAGGCAAGGAAAATAACAAAAATAAACTTGGACTACATCAAAAACAAGAAGTTTCTGCACAAAAGGAACAAGATCTAAATGGGAGAAGATATTTGCAAATGACATTCGATGAAGGGTTAATATCCTAAATATATAAACTTCTATAATCAACACCAAAAAACTACACATAAGCCAATTAAAACAGAACACATGAATCGATGTTCCTCTAAAGACATCCAGATGCCAACAGTCACAAAAACATGCTCAACATTGATCAGGGAAATGCACACCAAAACTACAAGGGGCTATCACCTCACACCCACGAGAACAGCTAAAATCAACACCAGGAACAAGCGTTGGTGAGGATGTGGAGAAAGAGAACCCTTGTGCATGGTTGGTGGGAATGCAAGCTGGTGCAGCCACTCTGGAAAACAGTGCAGAGGTGCCTCAAAAATAGAATGACCCCATGATCTAGTAATTTTAATACTGGGTATGTACCCAAAGAATAGGAAAACACTAATTTGAGATGATGTATGCGCCCATGTGTTTATTGCAGTACTTGCAATGGCCAAGATATGGCAGCGACCCAAGCATCCAGTGACTGACAAACGGATAAAGACAACGTGGGGTGTGTGTGTGTGTGTGTGTGTGTGTGTGTGTGTGTGTGTGCGCGCGCGCGCGCATATTCACCCACATACACAGATTATTCAGCCATAGAGTGAAATCTTGTCATTTGCAAAAGGTTTCTAGAGGATATAACACTAAACAAGCCAGAAAAAGAAACACTACGATTTTGCTCTTCTGAGGTTTAAGAAACAGAAAAAAGACTCAACTACAGAGAATGCATGGTTCCCAGAGGGGAGGTAAGCAGGGAGGGGGTGGTTAAATTCATGAGGGTAGTCAAGAGGACATTCACGATGAGCACTGAGCAATGTGCAGAACTGTTGGTTCACTATATTGCACATGGGAGACTAAATGCTGTATGTTAACTACACCAGAATTTTAGAAGAAGGATAGAAACTATGAACAGATACAGGAAAAAGTGAATATTCAACATCAATTCATGAGAAACTCAAATTTAGACTTAGAGGGAACTTATAATAAAGGCCATATTTTGAATATAACTTATTGTCAAGTTGGCTAACATACAGCACATACAGTGTGCTCGTGGCTTTGGGGGTAGATTCTCCTGGTTCATCGCTTACATACAACACAAAGCTTTTATTCTAACAAGGATGCCCACTGTCCCTTTTATTCAACATAGACCTGAAGTCCTAGTTGCAGCCAAAACACAAAAACGCATCCAATGAACCTTAGACACCAAAGAACTGTTAGAACTAGAAACCAACTAGTCTGAATACCAACATCAGCGATCTGCCATGTTTTTATAACACTGAGAAAAATTCCATTTACAATTTGCCCCAAAAATAAATACGTAGGAATAATTTTAACCAAGGTGGTGAAAGATCTGTACTCCAAAAACTACGACATTGATGAGAAATGGAAAACAAATGGAAAGATGTCACATGCTCAGGTGTTGGGAGAGCATCGCTAAAATGTCTTAATTCCCCAAGTGATCTACAGACTTGGCACAATCCCTATAAAGATACCACCAGTATTTTTCACTGAATAGTTCTGTGGAACCACAAAAGACCTTTAAGAAGCCAAAGTGATCGGAGGAAACAATACCAGAGGTATCAATCTGATTTCAAACTATCCCACGAAGCTGTAATAATCAGAACAGTATGGTACTGGCACAAACACCAGCACAGGTACCTGTAACAGAGGCCCAGAAATAAACCCACACATTAATGGTCAGTCTACAACACGAGAGGTAGAAGTCTATAATGGGGGAAAACATGGTCTCTTCAGGAAGTGCTGGGACAACTACATGCATAAAAGGGAGACTGGAGCACATTCTTACACCACACACAAACCAACTCAAAAACAATTGAAAACTTAAGAATGGAAACCACAAAAATCCTAATAGAAAACAGTGATCTTTTGGACATTGTCCTTAGCAACTTTTTTCTAGAGATGTTGCCTCAGGCAAGTTAAACATAAGCAAAAAATCTTACAGGGCTACATTAATGTAATATTTTGCAGTGCCTGTAGCAAGGAGCAGGCTACAGAAGAGTATATAAATCAGTTCTAAGGGAAGTCGAGCAAATCCTTGAGGTAAAATAACGAAAAAATTAAGGTATTGAAGATGGCGGCGTAGGAGGACACTGGGCTCACCGCGCGTCCTGCTGATCACTTAGATTCCACCTACACCTGCCTAAAGAACCCAGAAACCGCCAGAGGATTAGCAGAACGGAGTTTCCGGAGCCAAGCGCAGACGAGAGGCCCACGGAAGAGGGGAGGAAGGGCGGCCAGGCGGTGCACGCTCCACGGACTGGCGGGAGGGAGCCGGAGCGGCCCGCCGGCCAAGCAGAGCCCCCGAGTCTGGCTGGCAAAAGCAGAGGGGCCGGGCAGAGTGTGTTCCAACAGCCAGCGGGACTTGACATCTGGAAGGTTATAAGCTAACAGCTCTGCTCGGAGAACAGGGGGGCTGGAGGACAACCGGGAGGGCTGGAGGACAACCGGGAGGGCTGGAGGACAACCGGGAGGGCTGGAGGACAACCGGGAGGGCTGGAGGACAACCGGGAGGGCTGGAGGACAACCGGGAGGGCTGGAGGACAACCGGGAGGGCTGGAGGACAACCGGGAGGGCTGGAGGACAACCGGGAGGGCGAGTTGTTGAGGCCCGGACGATAGAGAGCAGCTTGGTGGGGAAAAAAGGCACGCGCCAGCGCCATCTCCCTCACCCATCCTCCAGCCAAAATCCCAAAGGGAACCAGTTCCTGCCAGGGAACTTGCTGGCACCGCGCAAACACCCAATGCTGTGTTTCTGTGGATCCATCCCTCCGGCAGGTCTGACTCCCTCCCGGTGCCACAGGGCCCCTCCCAAAGCACATCTCCGAAGGAAAAGCGAGCTGAGCCTGCCCCTCCCGCCCCTGTGCACCTTGCCAATCCACCCCAGCTAATACGCCAGATCCCCAGCACAAGCCTGGCAGTGTGCAAGTAGCCCAGACGGGCCATGCCACCCCACAGTGAATCCCGCCCCTAGGAGAGGGGAAGAGAAGGCACACACCAGTCTGACTGTGGCCCCAGTGGTGGGCTGGAGGCAGATATCAGGTCTGACTGCGGCCCCGCCCACCAACGCAAGTTATTCAAGACAGCACAGGGGAAGTGCTCTGCAGTCCCGCACCACTCCAGGGACTATCCAAAATGACGAAACAGAAGAATTCCCCTCAAAAACGTCCAGGAAATAGCAACAGCTAACGAACTGATCAAAAATGATTTAAACAATATAACAGAAAGTGATTTTAGAATAAGAGTCATAAAATTAATCACTGGGCTTGAAAACAGTATAGAGGACAGCAGAGAATCTATTGCTACAGAGATCTAGGGACTAAGGAACAGCCAGGAGGAGCTAAAAAATGCTATTAGTGAGCTGCAAAATAAAATGGAGACAACCACAGCTTGGATTGAAGAGGCAGAGGAGAGAATGGGTGAACTAGAAGATAGAATTATGGAAAAAGCTGAGAAAAAGAAAAATCCAGGAGTATGAGGGGAAAATTAGAGAAGTGATGCACTAAAGAGAAATAATATACACATAATTGGTATTCCAGAGGAGGAAGAGAGGGAGAGGTGCTGAAGGTGTACTTGAAGAAATAGCTGAGAACTTCCCAGATCTGGGGAAGGAAAAAGGCATTGAAATCCAAGAGGCACAGAGAACTCCCTTCAGACATAACTTGAATCGATCTTCTGCACGACATATAGTGAAACCGGCAAAATACACGGATAAAGAGAAAATTCTGAAAGCAGCTAGAGATAAACATGCTCTAACATATAAAGGGAGACCTATAAGATTCATGACCGATCTCTCTACTGAAACTTGGCAGGCCAGAAAAGAATGGCAGGAGATCTTCAATGTGATGAACAGAAAAAAATATGCAGCCGAGAATCCTTTATCCAGCAAGTCTGTCATTTAGAACAGAAGAGATGAAGGTCTTCCCAAACAAAAACAAGGAATTTGTCACCACTAAACCAGCCCTACAAGAGATCCTAAGGGGGATCCTGGGAGACAAAGGACCAGAGACATCACTACAAGCACGAAACCTACAGACATCACAATGACTCTAAACCCATATCTTTCTATAATAACACTGAATGTAAATGGACTAAATGCTCCAACCAAAAGACACAGGGTATCAGAATGGATAAAAAAAACAAGACGCATCTATTTGCTGTCTCCAAGACTCATTTTAGACCTGAGGACACCTTCAGATTGAGAGGGAATGGAGAATGATTTATCATGCCACTGGAAGTCAGAAGAAAGCTGGAGTAGCCATGCTTATATCAGACAAACTAGACTTTAAAGGCTGTAACAAGAGATAGAAGGGCATTATAATCACAGGGTCTATCCATCAGGAAGAGCAAACAATTATAAATGCCTAGGCACTGAATACATGAGCCCCCAAATATATAGAACAGTTACTCACAAACATAAGCAACCTTATTGATAAGAATGTGGAAATTGCAGGGGACTTTAACACTCCACTTACAGAAATGGGTAGATCTAGACACACAGTCAATAAAGAAACAAGGGCCCTGAATGATACATTGGATCAGATGGACTTGACAGATATATTTAGAACTGCATTCCAAAGCAACAGAATATACTTCTCTAGTGCACATGGAACATTCTCCAAGATAGATCACATACTGGGTCACAGAACAGCCCTTCATAAGTATACAAGAATTGAAATCATACTATGCATACTTTCAGACCACAATGCTATGAAGCTCGAAATCAACCACAGGAAAAAGTCTGGAAAACCTCCAAAAGCATGGAGGTTAAAGAACACCCTACTAAAGAATGAGTGGGTCAACCAGGCAATTAGAGAAGTTAAATATATGGAAACAAACGAAAATGAAAATACAACAATCCAAACGCTTTGGGATGCAGCAAAGGCAGTCCTGAGAGGAAAATACATCGCAATCCAGGCCTATCTCCAGAAAGAAAAATCCCAAATACAAAAATCTAACAGCACACCTAAAGGAAATAGAAGAACAGCAAAGACAGCCTAAACCCAGAAGAGAAATAAAGACAAGAGCAGAAATAAATACAGAATCTAACTGTAGAGCAGATGAAACCAAGAGTTGGTTTTTTGAAAAAATAAAATTGATAAACCTCTAGCCAGGCTTCTCAAAAAAGGGAGATGACCCAAAATAGATAAAATCTTGAATGAAAATGGAATTAGAATGAATCCCTCAGAGATACAAGCAATTATCAGAGAATACTATGAAAAATTTTATGCCAACAAACTGGACAACCTGGAAGAAATGGACAAATTCCTAAACACACACTTCCAAAACTCAATCAGGAGGAAATAGAAAGCTTGAACAGACCCATAACCAGCGAAGAAATTGAGTCAGTCATCAAAAATCTCCCAACAAAGAGTCCAGGACCAGATGGCTTCCCAGGGGAGTTCTACCAGACGTTTAAAGCAGAGATAATACCTATCCTTCTCAAGCTATTCCAAAAAATAGAAAGGGAAGAAAAACCTCCAGACTCATTCTATGAAGCCAGTATTACTTTGATTCTTAAACCAAACAGAGACCCAGTAAAAAAAGAACTACAGGCCAATATCCCCGATGAATATGGAGGCAAAAATTCTCAATAAGATACTAGCAAACCGAATTCAACAGCATATAAAAAGAATTATTCATCATGATCAAGTGGGATTCATTCCTGGGATGCAGGGCTGGTTCAACATTCGCAAATCAATGTGATATATCACATTAATAAAAGAAAAGGTAAGAACCAGATGATCCTGTCAATCGATGCAGAAAAGGCATTTGACAAAATTCAGCAACCTTTCTTAAAAACCCTCGAGAAAGTCGGGATAGAAGGAACATACTTAAAGACCATAAAAGTCATTTATGAAAAGCCCACAGCTAACATCCTCAATGGGGACAAACAGCTTTTTCCCCCTGGAGATCAGGAACATGACAGGGATGTCCACTCTCACCACTGTTTAACATAGTGTTGGAAGTGCTAGCATCAACAATCAGACAACAAAAGGAAATCAAAGGCATCAAAATTGGCAAAGATGAAGTTAAGCTTTCACTTTTTGCAGATGACATATTATACATGGAAAATCCGATAGACTCCACCAGAAGTCTGCTAGAACTGGTACGTGAATTTAGCAAAGTTGCAGGATACAAAAATCAATGTACAGAAATCAGTTGCATTCTTATACAATGAAGCAACAGAAAGACAAACTGATCCCATTCACAGTTGCACCAAGAAGCCTAAAATACCTAGGAATAAATCTAACCAAAGACATCAAAGATCTGTATGCTGAAAACTATAGAAAGCTTATGAAGGAAGTTGAAGAAGATATAAAGAAATGGAAAAACATTCCATGCTCATGAATTGGAAGAATAAGTATTGTCAAAATGTCAATACTACCCAAAGCTATCTACATATTCAATGCAATCCCAGTCAAAATTGCACCAGCATTCTTCCCGAAGCTAGAACAAGCAATCCTAAAATTCATATGGAACCAAAGGCCCCGAATAGCCAAAGTAATTTTGAAGACCAAAGCACAAGGCATCACAATCCCAGACTTTAGCCTCTACTACAAAGCTGTAATCAAGAGAGCATGGTATTGGCCCAAAAACAGACACATAGGCCAACGGAATAGAATAGATAACCCCAGAACTAGACCCACAAACATATGGCCAACTCCTCTTTGACAAAGCAGGAAAGAGCATCCAATGGAAAAAAGACAGTCTCTTTAACAAATGGTGCTGGGAGAACTGGACAGCAACATGCAGAAGATTGAAACTAGACCACTTTCTCACACCATTCACAAAAACAAACTCAAAATGGATAAAGGACCTGAATGTGAGACAGGAAACCATCCAAACCCTAGAGAAGAAAGCAGGAAAAGACCTCTCTGACCTCAGCCGTAGCAATTTCTTACTCGACACATCTCCAAAGGCAAAGGAATTAAAAGCAAAAATGAACTACTGGGACCTTATGAAGATAAAAAGCTTCTGCACAGCAAAGGAAACCAACAAAACTAAAAGGCAACCAACAGAATGGGAGAAGATATTTGCAAATGACCTATCAAAGGACTAGTATCCAAAATTTATAAAGAGCTCACCAAACTCCACACCCAGAAAACAACCCAGTGAAGAAATGGGCAGAAAACATGAATAGACACTTCTTTAAAGAAGACATCCAGATGGCCAACAGGCACATGAAAAGATGCCCAACATCGTTCCTCATCAGGGAAATACAAATCAAAACCACACTCAGATATCCCCTCACGCCAGTCAGAGTGGCCAAAATGAACAAATCAGGAGACTATAGATGCTGGAGAGGATGTGGAGAAACGGGAACCCTCTTGCACTGTTGGTGGGAATGCAAATTGGTGCAGCCACTCTGGAGAACAGTGTGGAGGTGCCTCAAAAAGTTAAACAGACCTACCCTATGACCCAGCAGCACTGCTAGGAATTTACCCAAGGGATATGGGAGTACTGATGCATAGGGGCACTTGTACCCCAATGTTTATAGCAGTACTCTCAACAATAGCCAGATTATGGAAAGAGCCTAAACGTCCATCAACTGACGAATGGATAAAGAAATTGTGGTTTATATGCACAATGGAGTACTACGTGGCAATAAGAATGAAATATGGCCCTTTGCAGCAATGTGAATGGAACTGGAGAGTGTTATGCTAAGTGAAATAAGCCATACAGAGAAAGACAGATACCATATGGTTTCACTCTTATGTGGATCCTGAGAAACTTTAACCCATGGGGGAGGGGAAGAAAAAAAAAAAAAGGTTAGAGTGGGAGAGAGCCAAAGCATAAGAGACTCTTAAAAACTGAGAATAAACTGAGTGTTGATGGGGGGTGGGAGGGAGGGGAGGGTGGGTGATGGGCATTGAGGAGGGCACCTTTTGGGAGGAGCACTGGGTGTTGTATGGAAACCAATTTGACAATAAGTTTCATATATTGGAAAAAAAGGAAATTAAAGTATTTATATATAAAGAAAAAAAACTATTTTGCTAACTGAAGGAAACCAACAATTCAAAGGGTGACCTACTCAATGGGAGAAGATACTTGCAAATGATATCCGATAAGGGGCATTCTGCAAAAGTCAGAACGAATTCACCTAACTCAGCACCAAAAATACAATCCAATTAAAAAATGGGCAGAGAATCTGAATCTAGACGTTTTTCCAAAGATGATATCCAGATGGACAACACATGTGTGAAAGAAGCCTCAACACTGATCAGGAAAATGCAAATCAAAACCACAATGAGATCCCCTCATACCAGTCAGAATGGCCAGTAGCAAGACAATTCCTGGCAAGAATGTGGAGAAAAGGACCCCTGTACACTGCTGGTGGGCACATAAACTTGTACAGTCACTATGGAAACCAGTAGGAAGATTCTTTCAAAAACAATTACCATGTGATCCAGTCATTCCACTACTATTTACTCATACAAATTAGTTCAAGAAAACATGTGCACCCCTGTTTATTGTGGCATTATTTACGATAGCCAAGATATGGCAGCCCAAGTGTCCATCCATAGATGGATAAAGGGGTATGTATACAACACAGTATTACTCAGCTTTAAAAAGAACATGCTCTTTCCATTTATAACAAAGCAGATGAATCTATGTAGAGGGTATAATGCTAAGTGACATTGGACCAAGAAATACCATGATTTCATTTACGGGGAATCTAAACAATCAACAAAAATAAACATTCATAGAACAGATGGTTGCCAAAGAGAAGTGGGGGGGGGGTGAAATGGGGGCATTAAAAGTACAAACTTCCTGTTAAGTCACAGGGTGAGAAGTGCAGCATAGGGAATATAGTCAGTAATGCTGCAATATACTTACAGCAGTGAGCATCTTGTAACATACACTTGTTGAATCACAGTTGTATACCTGAAACGCATTACAGCTCAACTACAATTACAGGGAAGGGCAGGTAGTTTTTCATAGTTATACACTGTCCTTTATTTACTGTATAGACCCAATGCATGTCCATGAAAATCAAAGAATCCCTCAAAAAACTAGACTGGGTCCTCAGGTTTAATGGTCATTACCAGCAAAAACCTTCCTAATGTGCAATGAGAAAACATCCTCTAATCCAGATCAAGACATACAGATGGCCAAACACATGAACTCAGGATCACTAGTCAGGGAAATGAAAATTCAAACCACATGGAGTTATCACTTAACAGCTGTCAATGTCTATAACAAGAAAGAAATAGCAAGCGTTGTCAAGGATGCAGAAAAGGGAACCCTCCTGCACTGCTGGGAATGTAGACTGGTGCAGCCACTGAGGAAACCAGTAGGGAGGTTCCTTAAAGTAAACCTAGAATTGCCTTACAATACAGTTATCCCAGTGCTGGGTATTTACCCAAAGAAGGGAAAACACTAGTTTGGAAAGAGCTACACCTTACTGTTTACTGCAGTGTTTACAATAGCAAAGATACAGAAACATAAGAGTCCATCCATAAGTTAATGGATACAGAAGATAACCCATTTTGTTTGTATATACATGGTATATGTATTCAGTGGAGTATTACTCAGCCAGAAGAATGTGATCTTACCATGTTACAACATGGACAGGCTTAGAAGGGATAATGCCAAATAAGTTAAGAGTCAAATTTTTACTCATTTGTGGAATTTAAGGAAAAAAAACAAAAAACCCAGACTCCCCAGTACACAGAACTGGCAGTTACCGGAGGGGGGGGGGGGGTGAACTAAAGGGACTAAAAGTAAACTGAACTCGAGCACAGAGAAATACATGAAAATGCTGAATGATTATATTGTATACCTGAAACAAATACTACATTAGTTATAACTGAAATAAAATACAAGTGAGCTGGAAAACAAAGACCAAAACCAGCCATGAGGATAGTAGGCCGAGAAAAATGGAAGCCAGAGACTGAGCAGCTCCAGAGGCCTTGCTGTAAGCTAGGTGCACTCTGGAGCAGGGAGGGGGGTGGGGGGGCTGTAATGCTAGTATGGCTGGGGATTCTATTTGAAAGGTTAAGTTGGGTATCCTTTTCCAACCACTTCTAAAACCACCGTCAAGGAAGTTAAAGGCTTACACAAAAGGGAAGTTTTAAATACCATAGAAGAACGATCTTGTCTTGACCCTGGAGAATAAGTTTGTATTAGAATTAGGGTATTTGAGGTGCTCTCAAAGATTTTAACACATCAATACTGTAAAGACATTCCATTCCTCTAAAGAAAACAGCAAGAACATGGAGGTACTAACTGGGGAAATGGATTTTCACTTTAAGATGTTTGAGAGAGAGCAGGAGTGCATGTGGGGAGAGGCAGAGAGAATCCCAAGAAGGCTCCATGCTGTCAGCACAGAACCCCAAGAGGGGCTAAAACTCACGAGCTGGGAGATCATGACCTGAGCCAAAATCAGGAAGTCGGACACCTAACTGGGCCACCCAGGCACCGCTTTTAAACAAATTTTACTAACTTGAAGATAGAAAGCACACAGATCAGTACAGGAAAAAAAAAAAAAAAGAAAAATAGAAGGAAAAACACCCATTTAAACACACGAAGGACCAATGAATGGGAGGATGTTTGACATCTTACAACTTCAAAGTAACAGGATTACAGGTTTTTAACTATTAATTTGGCAAAAGTAGTCCAGTATAACCATACTACAGCCAGAAAAGCCCATTCGTGTTATTACTGGTGTGAAAGGAAATCTTGGGCAGAGGTCCCAAGAACTTCTAATCCTTTCACAAACTCAAACACGTACATCCCACGTGCTGTAACATCCCTCCCAGAGGAGAGAGGGTCACACGTGAGCACAAAACATGCTCAGGAACCTGAGCCCACAACACTCAGACTGTATGCAGGGAAGACCTCCGGTAATGGAAAACTGAAAACGCCACGTGTTCACACACTATAGCCGTGGAGGAGGAGTACAGCTATACTTAAAAGGGAACAGATCGTGGGGTTGGGCACTAGAAAATGAAATTCAGACTGCACATAGACTAACGCCAGTCATAGAAGATCAAAGGTAGAAGATAGACGGTCCTATGTAGGATGCACACTTTGATAAAAACAAGAACAAAGGAAAGACACAAAATCAGGGACATCCGTCCAGGTCAGACAGGACAATGGGTCTTGACCACAGCCTGCAAGTACCTTAGTGGTCTTGCCAATTACTTCTTAGATGTTGAGATAAGTATTTTTGTTGCTTCTTCTATTTTTTCCTCCAAATTTTTATTTACATTCCAACATGCCATTAATATTAATTTCAGGTGTAGAATTTAAGGATAAATCACTGAAGTATTAAGTTTATTACACTTCCCAACTTATAGAACATTCTCAAATGCATTAGTCATCACATATCACACACATTAAGATTTTGTCAATGTATCAGTAACAATGACTTAATGTCACCTTTTACTATTTGAGTCTAAGAACTAATTGGAGAAATAAGTTACTAAAAGTATGTTTTATTGTATAAATAGGTGACAAAGTAACCTCCACTGTATCTTCATTAAGACAAAGTTCTGATAGATTAGTCTGGTTATAAATGATCTGGAAAGATCAAGATGCTAAGAAATGCTCTCATAAAGAAGTGTTCAAAGTGAACTAATCAAAGCTTCTCAAATTATGACAGGGATTGAAACCTTGACACAAATTTGTTTTGACAGTAGTCAAGGGATTCCGAATAAAAGTCTATAATTTAGTCACGTAATTTCAAAAAAGGAGTCACAACCAGAAATACTCTTGCACACCACCAGCAAGACACCCAGTGGAAGCAGGGGATGGAAACAGCACATGGCAAGTGATGGAAGTTTGATTCTGGGGAAGGAAATCAGCCTAACAAATTAAGATACCCCCCCCCCCAAGGGCAGGAATTTCCTAACATGCTTATGCAAATTTTTTAATCTTATAATCCTGCCACCCACCGTAGAAGCTTATCCACCAGATGTTATGGGTCCAAAATACCTGAAATACTCACTGAAGAGTATCCTACATTTCTGACACCACAAACCCTGTTTCAGAGGACAAGGCATTGCTGCTACACTCAGGTTTTTTTTTTTGTTTTTTTGTTTGTTTTTGTTTTTTTTGTTTTTTTTGAGTAGCAAAATACCTTCCAGTTTAGGTGAAATTAGACATTAGGTATTTGAGAAGACTGTAATAGCACACATAATTGAAGGACTTCAGTCCATTTGGAATTTTCCAACTTTAGTTGAAAAAACACAGTTTAACACTCCTTAGTAGGATCTTTAAGATTTGTAACTATTCCAACACCTTCCTCTTAGGGAGTTTTAGCCTTCAGGCTTACACAGGAACGACTGTAAGAACGCCCACCTACGAAGGAATAATCTTTGTACACACTCACATACACAATATTTGCACATGTGCATAGGTGTCATTCTTGAATGTGTTAATTCTTGAGTTGTAATGAATTCAGTTTGTTCTTACCCAAAATTCCATTATCAACTCTATGCCCCACACATAGCATAGTTACTACAACTTAAATACTTAGTACATTAAATTGGATATTCAAGTCAAATTTCAGGGTTAGTGGAAAGAAATCTATAGTAATCCTTTCTCCAAGTCCTTGGTACTTAAGACATTGTTTTAATTTTTTTTTTTTTTTTTTTTTTTTTTTTTTTTTTTTTTTGAGAGCAAGCGTTCGCACACATGCAGGGGAGTGGCAGAGACACACAGAATCTGAAGCAGGCTCCAGACTGAACTGTCAGCAGTGAGCCGACACGGGGCTCGAACCCACAAACCGGGAGATCATGACCTGAGCTGAAGTCAGACACTTGACCAACCGAGCCACCCAGGTGCCCCAGTACTAAAGATACTTTAAAAATATAAACCCACAGGGCACCTGGATGGCACAGTCGGTCAAGCACCTGACTCGATTTCAGCTCAAGTTTGGGAGATGGGAGCCCCATGCTGTCAGCACGGGGACCTGCTAGGGATTCTTTCCCTTTCTGCCCCTCCTCTTGCTCACACACTCTCATTGCTCTCAAACTTTAAAAATTAAAGGTGGGGGGGGAACTGGAGAGAAGAAAGCCATAAGTCTATATATTAAGTCTGGAAGGAAGATGGGGAAATAGGAACCCATCTATAGCAGATACAAGAGGGCATCCACAAACCTACGGGGAAGAAGGCCGATATAAATGTAGATTCCTCAAAAGTTCAGAAACTAGGGCCCCTCCAGTAACACTGAGTTGATGAAGGGGGCGAAGACAAAAAGGTGACTTTTGATGGTTGTGTGTTGACCACAGTATTCTTAACCATTTGGTCCAACAGAATTCTAGGGGTGTAAGGGCCTTTCTGGATGGAGAAAACACTTAAGCCAGTGATGCTGACTGAATCCTATAGGGGGAGAAATTCTCCAATCATCAGAAGCCCTGAATAGAACAAAGACTGACCCCTCCCCCAAGTAAGAAAATTCCCTCTGCCCTCAAACTGGGACAGGAATTTTCCCTTCAGTGGGACTCAAACCAAAACCTCTGCTTTTGGGGGGTTAGGCCTGCCAGCCCTTGGACCAGAAAGTAAGCCATTAGCTTTCCTGGGTCTCCGATTTATGAGAGATCTTAGGACTTTCCAGCCTCCATAACAATAAGAGCCAATTCCTTCTTATAAATCCCATGTATGGATTTCTATGCATGCACATCCTACTGGTTCTCTTTCTCTGGAGAATCCGAATACAAGTCAGGGTTGCTTGGAGTCTTGAGAAGCAATGTGCTCCTCAGATGTTTTCCTCATTCCGGGCTCCTGCCCCTGCCTTCCACTCATGCAAGTCTGCGAATTTATTCCATGTGAGGGGACAGAGGCTCAGGACTGGAAAACAGTCACAATTAAGGTCACGGCCCTCCTGCCAGGAGCAGTCCCGCCTTGCTCACTGGAGGCTGCTGCCTAGTTCTTCCGAACTTGGCTCACCAATCACTGTTGGATCGGGGCACCTGAGGGGCTCGGTCGGGTAAGTGTCCAACTTCGGCTCAGGTCATGATCTCACAGTTCAGGAGTTCGAGCCCCGCCTCGGGCTCTGGGCTGACAGCTCAGAGCCTGCTTCCGATTCTGTGTCTCCCTTTCTCTGCCCCTGCCCCACTCATACGCTCTCAAAAATGGGTAAACATTAAAACTTAAAACACTATTGAATGGATCCCTAGATTTAAGATTACACTTATGAAGAACCTGAACCCCACCAAGAATAAGACATTTTGTTTCGTGAAAACACACGTTTTACCCACCAAATTACTTCATCATCAAGCTCAAGACTCCAAATACCAGTTTATTCTATTATTTTCATCTACAAATACTCATGAATGGCCCAATATCCAAGGAAAGTCTAGGACCCGAAGTATAAAGCTTTTTAAGAGTTCAGGCAAGTAGTACACAACTTTATACAAAGAAAAATTCACAAGCCAGGTCATTAAGTTCTTAGAGTGACAACACACATCATTGTGCACCTGAGACAAGGCACTTAGACATTCGGACAAATCTCCATATTTGTTATAACGAAAGCTCAATAGAAAAACTGGAATATAGATGGACTCGAACAGAAGCACAGGTAACAGGAAGAGGGAAGGCACTTGAGGGATTAATCCTACACAGTTCAACACCTCCACGTCCATGATGAGGGAGTGTGGGGCAAGCGGAGAGCACAGCACAAGCCAACAGCACACCCCTCCCCCAATAGGTGGGATGTGTGTGTGACTGTGACATTCCTCAGACACTCTTGGCTGCCCAGAACAGGGGAAAGGAAGGAAAGCAGCTGGTTGACCAACAGATCAGTCATGCAGGACAGGAGTCTCCAAGTTTACCGACAACTTAGTAACCTGCAAGAAAAAGGCAATCCTATCCAAAGCTTAATTTCCAGAAACCTACAGACTCTGTTTCCTGGAGCCCAAATATCACCCTCATCAAGATGTAAGGGGGGTTTAAGTGCTTTCCATGGTGATGTGGGAAACTAAGGCAGGTGAAAAATTCCTTTACTGCCTACAGCCCAGTGACAAGTCCTTGAAACAGAATGACCTCCCCCTAGGAGCTCACCTGTCTCGATGAGGATACCTTGCTAGACGCATAAGGGAATCTCGGCTTAACATTATCCTGACTCCCCCCACCCCACGAGGAACCCGTAAGCCTACTTTAACCTACAACAAGCTTCCTTGGGAAACTTCCTTTACCTCACCCTCACCCCAAGATATATGCTGGTAATCATCCTCCAAGCTTAGGAGTGCTGCCCCCCCCCCACCATATACATCTGAAGGGTCTCATGACTGAGGTTTTCCTAAATGGTAATAAATGGCTTGTTTTCCTAACAATACCCAGCCCCTCAAGGTCCTGGAAACCTTGCTTCCAAAATACCAGAGACTTACTCTATCCTTAAGCCCTAACCTGACAGTATATAACCAGTTACCTGCCACAAGCCCCGTGCAGCTCAGTTTACAGGTTCTGTTCCTGTGCTTTTATAGTCACATTTTTGCACCAAAGAGGCCTTCAAGAATTTTCTTGGCCATCAGCTTGAAACCACCCTACCATCACCCCAAAGCTTCATCAGGAACTTCCAAACGTGGGTGAAGGAAACCAACTAAACCCAGAAAGGGGAGCCTCAAGAGTGAATGGTTTCCTAGTCAAAATGGCTCACTCCAGCAACTCCATATTTAAGGCTATATACTTCCACAACAAGACACCTCAATGGTAAAATTCCAGGAGAAAGAAAAAATCTAGTCCTACTGAAGAGAATTACAACATCCTTAGATTTCTCAATAGCAACACTGGAAGTTATGAAATCATTTCCACAGTGTTTCCTAACAATGAAAACTTATAACTTGGAATTCTACCCCCAAACTATTAGTCAAGGGACATAATGGCACAACTATTCAGGAGTTTTATAACAAAACCTCATTTCCCATAGATTTTTTTACCAAAATCTACCTGATGGGCTTCACCAAAACAAGGGCAGAGAAGAAACAGAGGATCCCAGAAAACAGAGTAAGGAGACAGAGAAACCGAAGAGGACATGGAAGGCAATTCTGACCTCCCATAGGCAGAATGTACAAAGATTCCAAATTGGAGGAAGATTGATAATCTGGAGCCAGGAATGCTGCATGCATTTGTATCCATAATGGTTTCCTTCCAATGGCCACTGAGAATTATAAACAATTAGGGCTATGAATCTCAGATCTTGGATTGGAACGTGCCTGACAATTTGAGGTCACCACAAGGCTTGCTGTTATTTTGCTAATCAGCTTCTTGGCCAGAGCATTCTGATCTCCAGAGAGAAACTGGCCAGAACTAAACAGCAGAAAAATATTTCAGTAAATACCTAGGGATGGAGAACTGTGAAGCATGTTTAACAGTGGCTTTCCCAGGACGACTGGAGTATCAATGTACCAAGACTGAGCACTCTGGTTATAGACGGTGTAGAGGGCTTGGGATGGACACATAAATGGTCTCCATCCATAAATCAAGGTCAGAGACCAAAAGTGACCCTAATGACCATCTCAGAAACTGCCTTGTTTTCAATCATGCATCATTTGTTTTCAAATGCAGTTTATTTTACAGTTTTGGTGAAATATTACTTTACCCCTATTGGATTTTATCTTCTAATTCTTAGCATTGTGCTTAGAGCTAACAGCATGAAACGTCATGTGTGCACATTTCTTGTATGGGCAGGTCAAAAATTTAGACTACGTGGTCAAAACCTTTGAAAAACTGTTTTTGCAGTGACACAATGTACAAGTGTGTCCTTGGGTCTCCTCCTTCCAAAAAAAAAAAATCCTCCACTGCCCTTGATGGTACCTTTTAAGACATCACTAGTCTGGGCCCAGGGACTGAAAAGTTACAGAAGTATTATGAAAAGTCTTGAAAACGTTAGACCCAGTTGCTTATCTGCAATGTTGAGATGCTAAATCCCCAAGAGAAATGGATCTACAAAGAAGCCTGCATTAAGCAGAGTGAATGATTTACAGTGTGAAACAAGTAACGTGCAGTCCCTAGCAGATTAGTTTCTAAGACCATCTAAACCATCACCATTCAGTGCATGTACCAGCCACTGTTTTTGCAAGGTTCTGGCCACAAGAAAAAGTAGCTCCTACTTTTAAGGAGAGAATACAAAGTGAAGGGGGTAGGAGAAGATTCCACACAAATGGAAAGCAAAAGAAAGCCGGGACAGCTCTACTTATCAGAAAATGGACTTCAAAACAAAGACCACAGTAAGAGACAATGAAGGGCATTACATAAGGATAAAGGGGTGAAATACGACAAGAGCATATAAATATACTCCCAACAAGGAACCTACATATATAAAGCAATCATCAACTGAAGCAAAGGGAGAAATGGCAGTAATACAGTAATGGCAGGGGACTCCAACACCCACATAGGCCAATGGAGAGATCATCCCATTAACGAGGGAACGTTGGCCCTGAATAACACATTAGACAAGATGGACTTTATATACAGAACATTCCATCCCAAAACACATCAGTACACACAGAACATTCTCCAGGATAGAGGTTAGGCCACAAGACTAAGACTGAAATCATATCTTTTATTGGCAGGTGGGGGCAGGGGAAGATAGGAAACTAAAAAGCAATTACAAAAAAAGTTAAAATCTACAAACTATGTGGAGATCAAATAGGCTAATGAAAAAATGGATGAAAGAAACCAAAAACACCTGGAATTAAATGAAAACAAAACTTACAGGATACAGCAAAAACAGCTTATAGAGGGAGATTCATGGCCTTAAGCACCATTTCAAGAGGGGAAAAAACAACATCTCAACCTAACTTTACACTTCAAGGAACAAAAAAAAATGAAGCCCATAGTTCTACCAGAGCAGAAGTGAAATCAAGAATGGAAAAGACCAACAAAAGAGTGGTTTCTCTCCGAAGGAACAAAATTGACACACCTTTGGTTAGACTCAGCCAAAAAAGAGGGCTCGAGGAAAATTACAATGCACACAAAAATACAAAAGGATTGTAAAAGGCCATTATGAAAAGTTAATACACCAACAAGTTGGTTAATCTAGAAGAAATGAGTAAATTCCTATACCTTTACCATCTTCCAAGACTGAATCACAGAGAATCTGAATAGACTAATTACTAGTAAGGAGATTGGAGTCACTAATCGAAAACCAACAAAAAAACGGTCTAGGACCAGAGGGCTTCACAGGTAAGTTTTCCCACACTCGATAAGGATTCTCTTCAAACCCTTTCATAACAGAGGGGAACATTTCCAAACTCCTATGAGGCCAGCATTGCCAGGACAAAACCAAACACGGATACAAGACCTACAGGCCAGTATCCCTGATGAGCACAGACACAAAAATCCCCAAATTATCAAACCAAGTTCAATACTACATTAAGAGGATCATTCATGTTCAAGCAGGATTTATTCCAGGGATGCAGGGATCCAGGGTTCCACATCCACAGATCAGTCTGTATGATACCCTAAAACAAAATGATCTAAAAAATGTATTTCAGTAGATGAAGAAAAAGCTCTGGACAGAATCCAACATCCATTTAAGAAAAAACTCAAATTGGGAATAAAGAGAAAAAGCACACGGCAGACATACTCAGTGGTGGAAAGCTGGGATGGTTTCCTCAGAATGTGGGATCCTGGTCTTGGTGATCTGTTTTTTACACCGAGTTTTAAGTCCTAGCCAGACTAATTAGGCAAGAGGAGGCATCCAAATTGGAAAGTAAAACTGTCACTATTTACATGTGACATGGGGTTTTATGTAGAAAACCCAAAAGACTCTGCCAAAAATCTGTTCAAGTAAACTGTGAAGTTGCAGGATACAATAGCATTCTACAATAACCTGTTGTGTTTCTATACACAAACTATCAGGACTTAGCTTCACTTGCAATTGCATCCAAAAAACCCCACAAGAACAAAAACCTCTAGTAATAAGTATAATCAAGGAGGTGGAAGAGATACACTGATAATTTTAGGAAACCGATGAAATTGGAGGAATGTATTACATGTTCATGGGTTGTGAGAATATTGTTAATGATGTCCACCATACCCAAAGTAGTCTAAGATTCAATGCCTTGGAAGTTTTCACAAAATAGAGCCTAAAATTTGTATGGAAGCCAAGATACTGAATAGCCAACGTGACATTAAAGCTGGAGGCATCTCACTCCCTGATTTCAAACTATTACAAAACTACAGTAATTAAGACACTATAGTATTGACAGGCAGCACACCGCTCAATGGAGTACAGGGCCCAGAAATAAACCTCTGCATTTATGGTCAATTAGTTTGCAATAAAGGAAAAAAAAAATACAATAGGGAAAGGACAGTCTCCATAACTGGTGCTAGGAATTTATTTTGTATGTGGACAGCCACATGCAAAAGAATGAGACCAGTCCACTATGTTAGGCAGTACACAAAATTAACTCAAAGTGGATTAGAGCTCTGAAACCATAGAACAAGCCAAAACAGATGGTAAGCTCCTTGACACTGGCTTGGCAAGGTTTTTCTTCTCATCGGAGGTCACAGGCAATGACAAAATTCAACAAGTGAGACTATATCAAATTAAAAGCTTCTGCACAGAGGAAACACAAGGAAAAGGCAAACCACTGAATGGAAGAAAATATATACCAATCCTATCTGATGGGGGTTAGATTGAAGATATACAGAACTCCTAGAATAAAAACATGCAAGAATAAAAACATCAGATTAGAAATGGCAGGAATATCTGAATAGACATTTTCCCCAAGATACATACAGATGGCCAGCAGGTACCCTGGAAATGTGCTCAACGTCCCTAATCAGGAATATGCAATCAAAACCACAAGGTGATAGCACACCTTTTAGGAGCACTATCAAAGACCCAAGAAACAAGTGTTGGAAACTTGTAGAGAAGGGGCCTTGTGCACTGTTGGTGGAAATGTAAATTGGTACAGCCACTATGAAAACTATGGGGGGCAGGTTCCTCAGTTAAAAATAGAGCTGCCATATTCAGCAATCCCACTTGTGGGGATCTGAAAAATGGGAACACTAATAGGATTACATGCACCTCGATGTTCCCTGCAGATTTACCATAACCAAGAAATAGCCCAAGTGTCCATTGATGGGTGACTAGATACAAGGGTATATATGTATATACGTATATACACACATACTTTTCAACCATAAAGGAAATCTTGCTATTCACCAGGACACGGATGGACCTTGAGGGCATTAAATCGAGCAGAACACCATATGATGCCACTGATGTTAAATAGAAGGGAGCTCCTAGATACAAAGCAAATGGGCAGTTACCAGAAGTGGAAAGGTGAAGGGGGTCCAAACTTCCAGTTAGGAATTACTGGGATACAACTAACAGCAGGACTAGTTGATTCTGTACCGAGTATTTGAAAGTTGCAGAGAATAGACCTTAATAGCCCCAGTCACCAGAAAAAGTCAATTTATAACCATGCATAGGGACAGGTGTTGAGACAAATTCCCCCCCCCTCAATGTAGACAGATACTGAATCATGCCATGCAGGTACCTACACCTACCTGTTGCAGGTCCGTTATACCTCAGAAAAGGTGAGTGTGACAGATGTAGTTGAACATGGAATCAGGCTCTGGGGTGGAGTTTTGGTCTCCCCTGAAAGGTATAGCAGGACATATACACCGGCCAAGAGACACACACACACCCACCCCGCTACGGACTTGACATTCATACCCTCACGTCCCCCTATGCTGTCAGTTTATGTATACATTCCTTTTTGAGAACAGAGTCCCCAAGTTCAGCATTCTCACGCATGCCCGGCAAGGAAGACCAATACTCCTACTTTAAGAGAAAACCAAGAACAATTTCCTCTAAGGTGTGACACCTGTAAATAGGTGCAGTTTAATGAGCAAATTAGTGAGGCGATTTGAAACCGTGGCCTTCGGTGACCCCAAGGGAACACAGCCCATATTACTTGCCAGTGAGAATGGGGTAGCCCATAGCTCTGCTGGCGACCTCGTCCATTTTTGCTGTGCTTTTCCAGACTTAGATTGCTCGATCACAACACCTGTTCTCTAAATACCAGCAAAATCCACCAACAGGACTCTAACAAGGACCATTGCTGGGGCAGTGGTCCTCCCCAACTCAGGCAAATCAGGTCTTCAAAGTGTGAATTAGCCCTCATGTGTAAATATTTGAGAAGTCATGAAAACTTGTTTTCTAAGTAAATTCAGTGTGAACAAGCAGAATACTATACCATAAGAATTCATAGCAATCTCAGAAAAAATAAGCTTGATCTCTTGTACAGAAGTTAGTGTGGTGGATCCAGATGGTTCCATTGCTTCTAAGTCTGAACATAAGTGTCTTACCTATCAGCGAAGATTACCATCTCTGAGATAGTAGAGAACAATTGAAGGGAAAAGAAGTCCTGCAGAACATCGGCGCTCTCCAAAAGAGCAGCATCGATACAGAATTGCAACGCCAAGACTGTCTGCACATAACGTGAGATGATCCGATAGGACGTTCGTAGGAAATTCAGGCTTTTCCCAAGGAAAAGTCAACACAGATTACATTCTTCCTCCCAGATAACCGCCCCCTCAGCATCCCCGGTGAGTCAGGAAGATCCCCGGGGAATATCGAAGGTCTTGGTCACACACTGAGCTATAGAATGTCTGAGGACTCTGCTGCAGTATGCCAGCCGTCATCAGGAAGGCACTCGCCGCATCCTCGTCCTCAGCCAGGGGTACCAACATGTGGTTTTTCTGCCCTTTGCTGGCAGCTGTCAGATGTGTACTCCCGTAGCGGCCAGTAGCACATTATCGTTCCCGAGAAACGGCACATCTCTGACATTGCAAGATCTGACCCACTGCTTTAGTGTTTTTGTTTTGTTTTTTAAACAGAAATACCTGAAATGACAGCCGATCTTCCCCATGCCTTTCTGCACACCACAACCATTCAAACCTAGCTGTGGAGCCAGTCAAAATTCACTGAAATGTTGCCTCAGATACTCTTGGATTACGAAGGGATTTGTACACAAGGATTTAAGATTCTGACTTAAAGCATGAAGTTTCCCAGAACACAAAAGGAATGAAAAGAAACACATCTTGATGTGGAAGCTAGATATATTCTTAATCTGCCAGTTTGAGTACTTCCTAAAATGGTCTATCACTTTAGTAATTAACCCCACTGAACACGGACTCAATAAAGACCTAGTCCACTAGGCACACACGGCAATAAACTGGAGCCCCAGGTCTACCAAGTACAGCCCAGGTTACCCTGTTTTTCCAGACAATATCCGACAGCTTTGACTTGAAAGAGCTGACCCTTAATTTTTCATCATCCTGCCAAAACAGTGATGATCCAACATGGCAGGAAGAGGTCTCTATGCCTTCCATACAGGATCTGAACTGCCAGAATTCCCTTCCTTCAGATCGTTCGTAAGTTGACCAAAGCAAATCACAACAGCCTGAGTTTAGGGGACTCATGTCATTATCAAAGTTTTTTAATTTGCAGAGTTTCTTATGGCTAACACATACCTCCTACTCCCTACTTCATAGGATGTAAGAACAGATCAAAGTAGAATGGTCTTGATCCCATTAGGACACCAGCATTAGTGCGGGAGCAATCTTAGAAGTAATTGACTATACTTTACCGGCACCGGGAGGAGTTCATTGTCAAGACCCATCCTGCTCTGGGTTAATGCCCATATCCTCCACCTTCTGCTGTGTGTGCATGTGTTAGGTTTTCATCCCTCGGAGGCATTTAGCATTTCTGAGACTCAAAGTGCAACATGAGAACTATCTTGGAGGGTAGGTTACTGCTGCCTGCAGTTTACTGCTCACATCCCTGCTCCCTCAGAGAGGCCAAGTACACGACTTCCATCCCGACATTTTTAGGATTATCTGAAAACCTGCATAAGGCAGGCATATATTCCCTCTGGTGATGTGTAACTTAGGGACTTCAGTACATCCAGTAAAGCTTTTATCGGTAGTATAGATTAACTCCGAGGGTCTAAGGTTTACAGTACAAGTAACATGACCCAATTTTAAAACATTTTAGGTTTCAGGATTATAGAAACAAACCTGAAAATACTACAAAAGATCCCAAGGACTCTATGGAAGACATTATGGTACATTTGTCACAAGTAGGAAATGAAATACTCTTTACTAACATCCATAGGTTTCTTCCTATTTGTTCCTCCCTTGTGTCCTTTTTCTGTTCCAGGATCCCACAAAGGACACATTACACTGGAGTGTCCAGTCTCCTTAGGCTTCTCTTGGGTGTGGTAGTTTCTCACACTTCCCGATGTTTGAAGATCTGGGCACTTTTGAGGGGTGCTGGTACTCGGAAAGCTCCTTCAAATGGAGTTTGAGGTCTTATCTCAGACCGGGTTAAAGACCTTTGAAACCCATTGCAAGGTTCCATGTGGTTGCCATGACTGGTCACCATCAGCATGGACCTTGGTCACCTGGCCAAGGTAGTGTTCGTCCACCTTCTCCCATTCTTTCTACACTCAATATTCCACTAAATACTTCTACTGGAGTTTAGAATTCTGCACAGATCTCTGCCATTTATATGTTCAAAAACTATATCCCTACAAACTCAAGGACACTTAGGTTCTACTTTGGCTTATAACTTAGTTGCTCACATTATTCAAATTTGACCATTTGGAGGTTTCAGTTGGCTGTGTCCCTTTCATCTACTCAATGCTTGTTAGCACTTTCTCCCTGGAATTACAAGAGGCACCAGGCTTATGGGAACTCCCTTCTCTACTTTCGGGTTCAGCCATTTCTCTAGGAATCCCAGGATGCTTGGATTAGAGAATGGGATTAAAAATGAAGATGGGGGTCACCTGGGTAGCTCAGTTAAGCAGCCAACTTCAGCTCAGGTCATGATCCCACGGTTCATGGGTTCAAGCCCCACGTTGGGCTCTGTGCTGACAGCTCGGAGCCTGGAGCCTGCTTCCGATTCTGTATCTCCCTCTCTGCCCTTCCCCCACTTACACTCAAAAAATTTTTAAATTAAAAACATTAGGCATTGGACATGCTCATTGCTACTTGGGTTGCTTCCAGATTTTATTAACTGACAGCAATGGATCTATTCTAATCCCTGCATACACCAACATTTAACCATTTTACATGTAGAGCTAGGCAGCAAAACATCATGCTTAGGGCTTATGTGTTACATGGATCATTCAGGGGTTCTTTGGAGCAGTTTATAGACACATCTGGCCTGTTCCCTGTGGAAGCTGGATCAGCAAGAGCAGTGCTTACAGATGGTGCCCTGGCCTCCAGTTGCAGATTCCACGATTTCCAAAGGTACTTAAACTGGTACATCCCCAGCCCCAGGGCTTTCAGGGAGACGGACCCAAAGAACATTTTTGTACAAACTTCCATCTCAGGCTGCATTCTATAAACATGTGCTCCCCACACACAAGGGAGTGGGCTTTTGTAGAATCTTCTGTCCCAGGCTGCATTCCATAAACACATGCCACACACAATGAAGTTATTTTCTGTGTGCCACATAGCCACCATGACCAGAACATCAAGGGTACTTCCACAGCTGGCAACCTTACAAGAATGTTCTAGGAAATATTGTTAGAAACTGAACTCACTGGGAGAGGATGCTTTGGTATGAACAGCTTAGCAATACATCTCCAACCTTCACTAGGATACAGCAAGTTTCATCAAAATACCTTAATTTTAGCCTAAAATTCTTGGGGGGAAAATAAGGAATCTTCTGAGTTCATTTAATCCTTTTTCAGTCAACTCTCACCAGACCAGAGAAAGGTCTGAGAGGGTCAGATGGGAACACTTTGGTCCCCTGCACCAACATCTTGAACAGGCTTTAAGTGGCCCCATAGGTCCTAGATAAGAATCACCTCTGAACGTAAGGGTGGGATTTCGTCTGAGCAGTAGAGGTCTACACGTGTCTAATACACGAGTTAGGACACCAACCTTTCTTTCCTGTGTTTACCTTCATATGATCTACTCACACCAGTGAGAAGACAAGGGGAACAAGGCTCAATTATGTTCTGACAGTAAAATATAGTGAAATAGGAATAACCAAGGAGGTGAAAGACAAACACTGAAAACTACATATAAAAGTTGAAGATAACACACATGGAAAGCTATTTTCTGCTCCTACATTGGGATATGGTTAAGCTTTCCATGTTACCCAAAGTAGTTTATAGATTTAACACAATCCAATGGGGTTTTTCAGAAATCTGAGAGTTTATATAGAAAAAAGAACCCTAAAATGCCTAAGGAAACTTAAAAATAAAGCTGGAGGAATCACACTCTGATACCAAGTTATATCATGAAACTACAGTGAACAGGATATTGGCATAAAACAGATCAACAGAACACCCCAGAAATAAACCCACACTTATATGGTCAATTATCTTATGACAAACAAGCAAAGACCACACAAGATACTGCGAATTCTGGACAGCCACAAGCAAATGAAGAATGGGATTGGACCACTATTCCACCATATGCAAAAATTAAGTCAAACAGGTAACAAGTGGGACTACATCAAACTATAAGGATTCTGCACGGCAAGGTAAAACGGTAAGGCAATCTAGAGTGATGTTTGCAAACTATCCGATAAGGGGTTAACATCGGAACTACACAAATAACCACAACTCAAGAGCAAAAAGAAGTCTGATTTAAGAGCAGAGGAGCTGAATAGTTTTATGAAGACCTACAGGTGGCCAACAGGTACATGAAAAGGTGCATAAAATGGGGAAGATGCAAATCAAGACCACAATGCTATCACATCACACCTGTCAGAATATCTAGAATCAAAAAGCAGGAAGTGCTGGCAAGGATGCAGAGAAAAGAGAACCCCACACACGGGTGGGGGTGGGGAGTGTCAGTTGGCACAACCACTATAGAGAGGAGTACGGAGTTCACTCAGAACAGGATCCAACAGTTCCAATAATGGGTATTCAAGGACACGAACTTGAGGAGATACACCCACCCCCATGCTCATTTGACTTACAGCAGCCATATACTGAAACAAGGACCTACTGGTGGACAGACACATGCCATATACACACAACAGAACACTCGGCTATTTGTGACAACACAGAGGATCTCAAAGGCATTAGGTAAGCAAAGCAGATCAGGAAAAAGTACATGATCTCACTTTTACGTGGAAACTAGAACACAAATTCAGAACAGATAGGTGTTCCCATAGGTGGGGGGGGGGGGACAAATGGGTGAAGGGGTCAAAAGGGACAATTATAAGTGCAGCTTTATAGAAGTCACAGGCAAGTGACGCACAGCAAGGCTGCTATGGTTAGTACCCCGTTATGTATTGGTAGGAGTAGATCTTCAGTTTCCAAAATTTGTTACTATGTAAAGTGACAGGTGTTTGACTTACCATGGAGATCGTTTTGTAAGTATATAAGTATCAGATTGTGTTGAACACCTGAAACCAATCTCCTGTGTTTGTTATACCTGTTATTTTCCAGATACAAAACACCAATGGCAGTTATTCTCAACAGAACTTTCCACTGATTTTCTTCTGTTTTACCAATGCCTTAAGAACTTTAGACAAAAGGGATTTTAAGATATGCTATGTCAGAAGGCCATATAAAGATGGTCACAAAGGGATGAACCCTCTCACCCACACATGAAGTATCCCTAGTAACTTCAGAGAAACAGACATTAAAACATGGAAAATGAAGGACAAAGTGGAATTTCATGGTCACGAAGAGATCAACTCTCTAACATTCCCAAACAGGTCGGCACCCAACAGAGCTCACGAATACACAGGCAAAAAACCCTTAGAGCCGAAAGAGACAGACACAACCGCTCATCATAGTTGGAGACTTGAACACCTGTCTAATAACTGAGGGGTCTCACAAAAATGAAAATAGCAGGAGGAAGAGAGCAAGGGAAGGAGTCACTAGGCTCAGCTCAAAGACTTATTTAAGTGTAGATTATTCAGTTCAGTAGGACATCAGATAATTGGTCCCTAACCTTACTCAAAAGGGCATACAACATGCATTGTTCCTGGAATTTTGGACGATTTCAGATGGTTTTCCTGTATAACAAGTGAATAAACTACTGTTAAGTATTCTAGAATTGGATACAGGAAAGTGTAGGATGTGATGGAGCCCAGATCTTAAGAACAAGGCCAACGCAAAGCCACTGTGGGAACACTTCCAGGCAAGGCCTCCTGTACACCCTATAATAGAAGCACCCCAGTATTTAACAGCCAATTCAGAGTGAGCAGGGTGGCCGCACGGGCTCCTCTGAGCACCAGTGTGGGTGTGACCTGGCCCCCAGCCTGTCACCAGCAGCTCAGGAGTGAGCACAGACTGGCTACCTGCCTTCAGTGAAGAGCCTCTACCCGTCGAGTGGGAGCCCCCTGGAGTCGGAGAGAATAGCCTGGAGCCTAAGTGTAAGGGATACAAGGTGAGGTCTGTAGTCAGATTGCACAGTAAGGCAAACACGACCCTCATCTCCCAGGACCACCCTCTTGTGAGGGTGAGAACACAAATGCATTGCACAGCTTGCACACCCACACCACCCAGTGTGAACCGCAGGTGTGAGGCCACACACCCGGTCCCTGGGACTTGTAACAAAGTCCCACCAACCTCTTTTCCCCCACCCTCCAGCCCCATCCCGCTGTTCTAGGACCTCAGTCTGATTCCACACATGAGCTCACGCGGTCCTGGGCTTCCAGAACTGTACTAAGCCAACTGAACCTGTCACCCAGGAGCCCAACTTGCAGGACAAGATGCACTCTATGTTGTGTTCATGTTTACCTGTAGTATTTCTATGAAGCCAGTTCATCCACGGGGGGCAGGGTTTTGCCCCTGCCAGGTTCTTGGGAAGACCCAGAGCCTACATTGTGGTTTTCCTAGCACCTCTCAAATGGTTTATGCACCTTTAGGAAATCTAAAGGAATACTCCCCATCCAGATCCTTCAATCTCCCTGTAATCCGCTGCCATAGGGTTTTTTTTTTTAATTCCTTCTAAGGTTTTCCTAGAATCCATCTGTACATACGGACTAGAGGTTTTCTGAACCAAAAACATCAGTAAACCTTATAGGAGACCATTCATTAGACCTTAAAGTGAAAGCCTGAGAAGTTTTTTTTGGCTATAGTACATCTGGCCCGTCTTTCATGATCCCGCTGTTAGTCCTGGGTGACAAGGTCACTAGACTCCTTTGGGCCATTAAAAGCCAGACCCCAATTCAGTTGCAACACTCCCCCCCACAGGTGAGGGGAATCGGTCACTGGTGAGGGCAAGGGGGGCTGGCTTCCTGAGCCCCTGCAGGTGTCTCCAGGAGAAGCCAGTGATGAAAATGCGGGCCCCACCTGATCTCCATGGCAAAATTCCCACTAGGCAGCTGAAGCCTCCGGGAACCACAAAATCCCCATTTTCGGCTCCCTGTTCGGTTTTCACCCTTGGGGACATCCCAGATTACTTCCTAGCTCATCTGACTAGTTAGACATTCTGGGGTCTCTGGGAAGAGCACCCTCAGAGTAGCTTAGAGAAGGTTACTTCCAAGCTGGTAGGGGAAGTCACAGGCCAGCAGTCCTAGGACACCAGCAAGTTGCCAGTGCTTGAGGGCAAACGGTTGTCTCCAACTACCCACCCCCCAGCTGCAAGCCGCTGCTCCACAGGGACCCCAAGTCAAGGTGGCACAGAGGAGACCCTCTGGGGGTGCTTCCAGGGCATCCTGAATGCAAACCCGGCCACCCAACCACCACTCATGTAGGCCCAAGGCCGCCACCACCACCCCCCCCCCCCCGCCCCGGGCCAGGGACCTTTTCTGGAGGGGACCGGGAGCTGCTCCAGGCAAAGCCGGTGGGTAGTGTGTGAAGAAGCATAGGACCCCTCTTCCGAGGGCACAGCGTGAAGGATACATACGAGCAGCTGACCTCTGGTCCGAGATTAGATCCCAAACGTGTTTTCTCTAGCCTCTAATACTGGGACAAGTGGTGAAAATGAAGCATGAACTGTTGAGCACTACACTGGTAACTTCCTGCTAATTGGGAGCAGGGGTGGGGAAGGGGGACTAGATTTCATTCCCCTGCATCTTGGTGTTTGGCTTTAAGAGATGAGAGCACCACGCACACAGAAGTGGAGACCGACCCAGGGAGAGAAAACTTGACTTCGAGGTGCCTTAGCTCGCTTTTGTGATTCTCCTACACTCACGGAGTCAAACTAGGTATACTGGCATTACTAACCCAAAGTAAGCAAAATTCGAGGCTGTGAAGCTTTGGGCCCCCATCTACCCAGAAGCCCCCCTGGCTAATTCATACTGGCTCTCTGATCCTGGGATTGCCGGGCGTCTACCCAGAGGCTTGTTAAATTAACCCATTTGTTAAATGATCCCGAGCTCCTGTAAGTTGCCTAGGCCCCTCTCTAAACACCAGGCTTTGAGCAAGATGGACTCAGACTAACATTTGCGTTCCAGTGAAAAGGACAAATCGATGGAATAAGTTTATAGCCGATGGAAGTTTCTAGAAGTCAGACACCAGGGGCCTGAGGCTGCAAGTGTAATATGGGCCGGGGAGGGCCACGGGTCAGCAGGGTCGTGAAATCAGACGGGGCCCAGGTTTTTATCACTGGCTCCTCCTACAGACACCTGCGGGGACTCAGGAAGCCGTGCTCCCCATGACCCCACCGGTAACCGATTCCCTTCACCTGTGCAGGGTGGGGGGTGCGCACTGGTGTCTGAGTTCAGGGGCTCCAGCTGGGGTCAGGCCCGAGGAGCTCGGGCTGAAGCTCTCCAGAGTGGGAAGGGTCTTCAGACGGGCTTCTAAAAACACCCTGCAGAGTTAGAGTGGGGAGCAAGGGGCACTTCACCACACCCACAGGCCTGTGTGAGACCACTGCAGCCGGGCTGAGCTCTGGGATTCCGGGGGGCTCTCCCTATGCCTCCCCAAGCAGCCAGGGTTCACAACCAGATGGGAGAGGCCACCAACCTAAATCTCTGAGCAACTGCAGACGGGTTTTTGCCATTTCCTAAGAACAGAAGGTCTGCGACACAGGAACAGGAGATCTGGTTTGGGGCAGATTCCATTTAGAACAGCCCAGTCAGCAGGGTAGCCCAGGGAGAACGGAGGAGAGCTCCTGCCAGTCTAGCAGTCAGATCCGTACACGGAAACTCTAGAATGAGAGGGGACACCCTTACCTGCTGCCTGTTTTCACCTGTGAGAAAAAGTTACCAGACAAGGATTAAGAGTTCAGTCTTCTAGGGTTTTGGGATTAGACCCTACAAAAGTCCCCAGTGCGATTCTTGGGGGTAGGGGGGGCATGAAGGGCTCCCCCGGGGGAAACCAGGGAACCGGTTCCCAGTTACCTTCTGTGCAGCAAAGACTAGAAAATTCCGGGCTGTCTGGAAAGGCACTCGAAGACCCCTGGCGTGCCCCTCTCTCAGGGGCCCCCTATGAATCTGCCGTGCTCTGGGGACCCGGAGCAGGCCCACTGGCCCCAGGCCACCTGCACACCAGCAGCGGGGGGATAGCACAGGAGAGGAGCTGACCAAGGCGCCTGTTCCTAGCAGGCCCGAAGCCAAGGCTCACAGTCCCAGCCCAACAACAGAGGTCCCCGACCTGGGCTTCCAGGCGACTGGCACTGACCTCAGATGCTCGTGGCAGCTGGAGACTCAGGGCTAAAGCCCAGCGTGGGGGTCCCAGCGAAGGCCACTCCCCAGTGCAGAGACAGCGTCCTCGCGGGCATCTTCCTTCTCGTCCACGCCCAGGAGAGAAAGCAGCCGCTGGGCCTGGCTTCTCTTTATAAGGGATGCACCACGTGTCAGAACTCCTGCTCAGAGGGACGGGCGGAGGCTCGGGCTCCACGGGCTCCACGGGCTCCACGGGCTCCACGGGCTCCGACCCAGGGGGCTGGGCCCGAGCACAGCGGAGTGGAGCCTTTCACACAACTTCTAACAAGCAGTCCGAATGGGCGTCTGTGTTACAGGCTCCTGGGGCCACGTGGCCTTCCTTTGCTCTGAGGAGGCCCCCACCACCTCCCCGAGGGGGCCGCCCTCCCTCTACCACCGCCAGGGCTCCGCCCCCACAGGGCCCACCCACCCAAGGTGATGGTTGGTGGCCTCACCTTGGGGGGTGAAGATTCAACACCGCAGAGGGGGTCGGGGTGCAAACCTCCGGTCTGCGGCGCCCCCTCCCGAGCCCCAGACAAGCTTCCTCATCTCTGAAAGCAGTCCTGAGAGAAAAGTGCATCTCGCAAAAGCCTAAGTAAATTCCACTTTTCAATATCTGTGTTCCAGGCAAGAGCACAGGCTGAAGTTGTAAAAATCAATCGGGAAAATGGCCCGTGTGTCCTGAGTGAAGACAGGTTTGACCTAGTGTCTTCCCCCCCCCCCCCCCCCCCCCCCGCCCCCCACCGCCCGAAATGCAGGTGCGGGGACTTCAAGGGCTCCTCAGAACACTGGCTGGCTGGCATTCACGGAAACGCGTGACATTTTGCCTGGCACGGGGAGGGATCGGCACGTTTAATGTCACCTCGTGAACTAAGGCCAGAGAATATGAGTAAATAGTGTTCGTATGATGCCAAATTAAAATCACAGCTTCCTGGTGCTGGTACTCACTTAAACATATTCACCTGTTCCTAATGGTGCTGGTTAATCCTGGCTGATTGAGTCCATCATCTGTCCCCTCTCTCTGGCTTTCTAGAAGGTACCCAAGAGGAAAAATGTGGGTGAAAATGTGAAAATTACGTAAGACTTTTTATTCATTAACCTGTTGTGGTTGTTTGTTTTTTGTTTTGTTTTGTTTACAAACTGGTTTGGAGGTAATACTGTACAATTTGGTGGTAAACACTGTAATCTAGTTCTTGGGATACCAGGATTCTACAGAAATAGGGGTAAGACATGGCCATTCCCAACAAAAGTAGTAGACACTGGTTAACGTGCTTCCTAAAACAGATGCTCCCTGGAATGCTACATGAGGTAGCCTGACCTTGGCAGCTTAGCTGGGAGCACGAGGGGGAGACGTGCAGGTCCAGGACCTGAGTTCCGGTTCTGAGACAAGGCATATGCTGAGTCCCTGTGCGCCTCACTTCCTGCAGCCTCTGACACATTGTTTTTCTGAGGACTGAACAAGAGGCAGAGGAAATGCTTAGAAACGTGTGTATTAACCTACCACAGGGTAACTGCTCAATGCACGTTGAGTTTACATCAATCACCTCGTCAAAGAGCATCACAACAATTGCTACATGTTTTGCCTTCGCAGAGAGAAAATTGTGACTCAGAGGAACTGGGCTTTGAAGGTCACACAGGAAGAAGACCACAGTGGGCGTTCGCCCGGGTGCAGACACCTCCAAAGCCTGACTTTTCTACACGATACCTGAGAGATGTTTATGACCTTACACAGATTCTACAAAATTCTAAACGTTCTAAAGTTTTGGGCACTAATAAAATAACACCCAACTTCCTTCTTTAAAAAAGAACACTTGTACTTTGATTTTTTTTCCTGCTCCACAAAATAACCTCTCCCCCCACAATTATGATTTTAAAAGTGAGTACGTGTGGGAGAATAATTTGAAAGATAATATCAACGTCAGGAAGTTCAAACAGAGCAATTATGCGTGCAGTTTTTCAGGAACTCTCTGAATGTGAGAGTAATATTGGCAGCAAATGTATCACCCTGACATTGCTTTGAGCGTACTGGGAATTGCCCAGTACGGCAAGCGTTCTGTAGCACACGACAGCCCTGTGTGTGTGAGTGTGGACATCTGGGTAGTCAGAGGGACAGCCCCGGCGTCAGAGTGCTCCCCTCAGCTCTCCCCTTGGATGTCTAGATTCTACGAATCCCATTCTGCATGCACGTGTCACGACCCGTGGCTGATGAGCAATGATTGCAGCCTTTGATTAATACAGGTTGTTTTGGCCAAGGGACTTCAGTGCTGAAATCCCCACCGGTGAAGGAAAATTAACAAAGCCCCTTCAAGGTCAGGCTGACAGTGCAGGTGGTCTGTCCAAATGCAGGTAGCAACTTGGCAAAAACAGAGTTACGCCCATGGCTGGGACGTGCCGGAGTAAACCAAGCCCGCCCTCGCTCCTGGGTGCAACGGAGCCATGGGATGATTTCTACAAAGTGGCCTCTCAAGAGTCCCATTTGTAAATATTTTCCATGAAAAGACTAGATAATCTACACCAGGACGTCAAGCTACTCCCCTTTTCACCCTAAACAAGCAATTATCTTTTGTGATTTTCCAAACATGAGCTAAAAACATCTGAATGATCAAAAGGTTCCAAGCCCCCAAACTGATCTCCCCACCTCTTCCCCAACACCGTGCAGCACACGTGTTTCTTACCGGAATTTTCAGCTGGCAACACTTCTTCCACGGCTTACGAATTTGCGGTGACTTAAGAGCAGCACATCACATCTGCGGACCGCTCAACACCATCGTTTCAGTTGCTGAGTTGAATTAGAGAAGACAATTGGGGGAAAAAACCATCTTAAGCGGGATGTTCTAAAATGAGTCTTTAATCTCGATCTCTTATGTTCGTCTTGATTTACCGCCAAACATGGTGAAAATTTCAGATTTTTAAATTTATCAGCGAGTGTTTGGCCTGTGAACGTAAAATGACATCCTTGACATTCTTGAAAAGATCGCAACTTTTTTCAACCTTTCGCCGGTTCGGCTAGTTTGAACTCTGCTTTCATCACTAGTGTTTTTGCTTAAGTGGACAGATCTGGCCGCTTTCCATGACGAAATTAGATTCGTAAGCGGAGCCCGCACGAGGCAGTGGCGCATTCGCAGCTCGGCTGTTACGGCCAGCTGCAACGCGACAATGTACAAGTGGAAACTGCTGAAAACAATAGCCTGGGGCAATTACGTACCAATAACCGCGCTCAGAAACAGCCACACCTGCTCCCCATCCATCCTTATTAACAAGCTCCACACAAAAGCACAAGTGGTAGAAAACAAAGTAACCATTACCAGCTGGCACGTGCAGGTGTCGAAACAAACAAACGTCACTGAGCGGGAGACCCGAATTCCAGAGAACCTGCCAACGCGAGTGCTCCAAGTCCAGAACTTTCCTTGACTGATTATGTTGGGACAAGGACTTTTCTTTTTCTTTTTCTTCTTTTTAATGTTTATTTATTTTGAGAGAGAGAGACAGAGCATGAGCAGAGGAGGGGCAGAGAGAGAGGGAGACACAGAATCCGAAGCAGGCTCCAGGCTCCGAGCTGTTAGCACGCAGCCTACCGCAGGGCTTGAACTCGTGAACTGTGAGATCATGGCCTGAGCCGAAGTCGGACAGCTAACTGGCTGAGCCACCCGGACGCCCCGGTTTTTATTTTCAACATTCAACAGTCTACCATGGTTTGTGAAGTGACAGAAAGAAAATTTAGGAAGAAAGCTGAACGGTCCAAATAAGAGCTTTTTATCGTTTTTTTGTTTTGTTTTTTTTTTGGTTTTTGTGGGGTTTTTTTTTTTTTGAGACAGAGAGACACAGAGTGTGAGCAGCGGCAAGGTAGAGAGAGGGGGAGACACAGAATCTTAAGCGGGCTCCAGGATCCAAGCTGTCAGCACAGAGCCCAACGCGGGGCTTGAACCCACGAACCGTGAGATCATGACCTGAGCTGAGGTCAGAGGCTCAACAGACTGAGCCACCCAGGTGCCCCAAGAGCTTTTTATCTTTCAGGAACTTCTCACATTAGGGTTTGGAACGGGCCAACTTGCTTGGGGAGAGCAGCGAGGGGTAGCACCCATCGTCTCCCAGCTGGGAGGGCTGGCGTTCGTCATCCCCGCAGACAATGGCGTGGGAAGTGATCGGCTTGAATTACACACACACACACACACACACACACACACACACACACACACACACGTGTCTGTTCACATTTCAGTATTTTCTTGATTGAGAGTCTTTCCAAGGGAGAGACAGGAAGGCACAGTATCGACCAGTCTTTTTTTTTTTTTTTTTTTGCAGCTCCCAATTTGGGTTCATTTCCTGAAGTAAGGTGTTTTGCTCAACAAAAGGTGCTAAATGATACCACAGGGTCTAGCACTTAAAGAAAGAGCATGAATGCTGGCGAAGAATCAGCAGAGGGTTAAATAAGCCCAAACTGATTAATTGCCAACGTGTGATTCTTTACAAATTCAATCCTACATAATAGGAAACAGTTTTTTCAGATTCTGCACTTCTTTCAGGTGGGCAGGACTGCCTCAGCCCACAGTTTCTTCTTCTCCAGAAAGGAAGGATTGGTGGTGTTGAGCAGGAAGAGGGTTAACACCAGGCAGGGAGAGATCAGGGCCTCCGGGGAGGCTGCAGGGGGCAAGTGGGAGGTGAGGAGGCAGCAATGGCAGAGGAGTTTGGAAAAGAAAACGAGGAGGTAAACGTGTCCCGCACCTGCCCGAGCTAGGGGCCATGAACAGAGTTGCACACACTTTCTGATCAGGTCCCAGTAAAAAGTCGGGGACAAAGTCCTTGGCGGCTGCCCAGTTGGGACCGCTCTCACTCTTGACAGCTTTGTACTTTCTCTCAATAAGCTATTGCTTTGCTCTCTCTCTGTTGTCCATGAGATTAGTGCTTCGACTCCACGAGACAGGGACCAGCATGTCTCCCACCCTCCTTAGCAATTTTAGAAACTGTGTGTGCACATGTGTGGGTGTGCATCTGTGTACAGATTTGTATGGGTGTGAGCATGTGTGTGCATCTGTGTACAAGTGGGTGTGGGTAGGTGTGTCCAGGCGAGCATGTGTGTGCACAGGTGTGCATGTGTGTGGGTGTATGCATGTGTGGGTGTGTGTGTGTGCATCTGTGTACAGGTGTGAATGGATGTGAGGGCGTGTGGGTGTGTGCATGTGTGTACAGGTGTGAATGGATGTGAGGGCGTGTGGGTGTGTGCATGTGTGTACAGGTGTGCATGGATGTGAGGGAGTGTGGGTGTGCATGTGTGTGGGTGTGTGCATCTGTGTACAGGTGTGCATGGGTGTACGTTGTGTGCATGTGGGGGGGATATGCACGTGTGTGGGAGGTGTGCACGTGTGTGTGTGCACCCATAATTACAGAGTTGTTAGCGAAAAACAAGAAATGTGCTGTGTCCACACTAGATTGTAGTGACTCATGGACAATCTACTAAAATTAGTGTCCTTAAATCCAGATTTTATAGGAAAAGTGTAGAGAAAACAGTATTTGGAAAGCAAAAAAAAAAAAAATGAAGAAAGTGTTCATGGGAAACATCAGTAAAGTCAAAAGACAAGGGACTTCAAGAAACTGAGAATATTTCTATCTTAATGGCTTCATGCTGAAGGGCTGCTTCTCCTGGGAAGCCTTCCAGGGTTATCACCTCATTTGCAAGGGCAGATTTCTCACTCACCACTGTTCCTTTGGTGTCCTTCCTCGCCACCATCACTGTTTGTCACCAGACAATTGTTTCTGTTTTGTTTTCTTTTCAGATGGTCACTGGCAAGTCTTTCCCACCAGAAGACAAATGGGGAAAAGATCTTCCACATCACTGTACCTCTAGTCTACAGGACAGCCTGAGACCTACTAATTCAGGGAACTGAGGAACAGATAACTGGTGCAAGCTCCCAGGTCCCTCTACGGATTCATACCGACAAACGAATGAACCTCCTTTCCATGCATTAACAAACAAGGCACAGAAACTTCCTTTCTCTGCTAAAAATACATCTTTCACTTAGAAATGTTGCAAACTTCGCACCAATTATTTTTGGTACTCGTCACTGATGAAAGATTAGATTGAAAGCACGGATTCGCCAGAGTTTCCCATCCCTTCTGGGAGAAAAGCGATTTCATCATTTTGGCGGTGGCTCTGCACTGGGAATTTGCATGTCCTTGTTCAAACCCAAAACAAACGGAGACCAGCCTTGAAAAGTCCCTGAGCAGACATGCTTTTAGTCCCACAAAGTTTAATTTAGTTTATTTGGCAAGACTGACCTGACCTGGGTCATTCGTTGTTTATGCCACTGAAAATCAGAAGCAAAACTTAAATTGTTTCCCAAGGTCGGTGGGAGGTAACCACCGACCAATTCCCTATGATTTAAGAAAATTCTTCTCACCTGTCACGGTGAGGCACACACAGCACCTCCTCACCATGCCGGGGTAGAACAATACACCCCGAGCCCCGCTCTGGGGTGCAGTCGAGTGCCCCCCCAACTCCAGCTGCCTTTCTGGTGCATGCACAATAAACTTCCACAAATTAGCACTTTAGTGACCCACTGGGTTTACTTCTGTCATTTCCGAACTTTTGACAACCTTCCAAGCTATTTTCAGTTATTGCTTTTTCCTTAAATCTGGACACATTGCTACTATGGACACCACTTCAAAAATAGAGAATTATGCACACTAAGTGCAATATCTTTTAAAAGAATGGGTAACTGATAATCAGGATGCCATAATAAAATAGAGTTATATGTGATTTTACCAAAAACAAAAAACCCTTGTAATTTTGATACATTATCGCTAGATGAATTTTGGTCTGTTTCTGTATTTTGCTGTAATTACATTTGACTTAACTAACAATCTAAAATTGAGATCGTTAAGGACGTCAATCAATATATACTTGTGAAAAGTAGTACAAGTATGAAGTTGACTTGAAAATTATAAATAAATGCCTTAAAGAATGTGTTCGCCTACTTTTAAAATATAATAAAAGCATGATGATGATGATTTAAGCTAACACTTAACAGGTGTCAGGGTCTCTTCCAAACACTACATTTTTTTTTTTTGAGAGAGTACAAGCAGGGAGTGGGGCAGAGGGAGAGAGAGAATCTTGAGCAGACTCCATGCTGATGTGGGACTTGATCCCATGACCCTGGGATCCTGACCTGAGCCAAAATCAGGAGTCGGACACTCAATCAACTGAGCCACCCAGGCACCCCCCAAACACTACATTTTTATTCTGTTACATATATATAGATATAGATAGATATAGATATATATCTATATATCTATATCTATATCTATATATATATCTTACATGTATAATTTTAAAGCTGACCATATATTTGTATTACATTCCCACTTAAAAAATAGCTAAGCATTAATACAAATTTTAATTTGGTGAACATACTAATGAGTTCAAAATACCAAGTTTAAATGTCGTGCCTGAGCTGGGCCCCAGTGACTCATGACGGGGCACTAGACTGTGCTCCATTTTGGGACACAGATGTAATGTTGAGTAAGATTGAACCAAACTGAGCAAAAAGAGTTATGGGTCCACGTTGGGGCTCCCTTTCCTGATGCATGTGAGCAGGTAGTTAAAAGCGTCAGGATCTGTGAGAGGATTAGCCAGGAAGAGCTATCATCACTCTGTAATGAACAATAAATGTTAAAAATAGAAACCTTAATTCAAAACGTGAGTTCAAATTTACATGTAAATACACTCTATAATATAAAATAATCCTATCACATATCTGACATATATTACTCCATCTAAATTATTTATATTTTGCTCACAAACAGTCCATATTCATAAATATCATGTTTGGATTGATTTATTTTTGTCTTTATACGCAGTCTGTTCTCCGAGCTCCAGGCTTTTAATTAATCTGGATTTGGGGTATAAATTCTTTGTGCCTTGATTAATACCAAACAGGCTTTATTTAATTAAAGAGACAGACTGGTGAAAGACATTTTAATCAAAAATTTCATATGCATATAGTACATCTGTATTTAATACTTGCAAAGGAAAAAAACCCTGATTTATTGTATTTATTTTTTAAATGTTTTGAATAAAGCAATAGTTCCTGTGATGAATGCCTTGGTGTTCTACTTCATCTTGAAGCCATCACCACAGAGAAGAGAAAGAACACAGAGGCCCCCGAGAAAGCCCCCAGCATCCTGACTAGCTTGATGAGGAGTGTTCTGGCATATCTCGAAGGAAGACATGAAAACAGAGGAGATTTTCTTCATGCTTTCTTTGTCAGTTCCCGGCGGCTGTGTTCAGGCCCTGTGAGGCCATCGAATGGAGTGGAATGAAATCCTAAAATCTGAGAAACTCCTATTTTTGAAATTCGTGATTTATGCTGCTGAAAAGGGGTGTCCTCTTAGAATGGTCTGCCTGTGCCTGCCCGCTGTCCTGCACATGTCAGATGTCAGCAGAGCAACATACAGTCTCATGCAAATACCACAACTTACTGCTGGTGGACTCTCACGGAGGAAGGCAGGACGAACATCGCAGAGGACAGCAGCCGTGAGACCTCCTGCAAAAACCCACAAGTACCTTCTGTACAGCTAGAAGCAGCGAGCTCCTAATAGCAGTAATGTGTATGCACAGCAATCGTGGGGGAAGGAGTTTTCTTCGATGTTCTATATTAGAGGGCCCTCAGATTTGAGGCCACACTTCTCCACACTGCTTCCCTACCAGGGGGAAATGGATACCTGGGGCCACAGAGACAGAACTGGAGAAAATTAGAAATATGCTAGCTTTCTAAAAAGGGAGCTTTGCTTTTTAATGAATTAACTTAAATTAGCTAGAGGGTGGTTGGGGAGACACGAAGATGATCAGCGTGAAATTTAAGCAACGAGAGTTCCGGTGGCCAGATTTAAGTCCACCGTAGCTGTGAGAGCACGTTTTCTTACGTAAACCAGGACTGAAGACTGCGCATAGAGCATCAAAGCAATACTTCTTGGCGACATGTAGACCTAAGGTTAAAATTAGTGCCCCCACCCTAGGCGGTAACGCACTCTGTACGAGCACGTATTGTAGTGCTATTAGCCACGGGTGGTTCTTCGAGACAGGTTCGGTGTTTCCTTCCTAAGACTGTTCTACCAGAACCCCAAACCGGGCAGGCGTGGTGGTCACTACTCACAGAGAGGGACCCAAGGGACCAGCCAGTGCACCTGTCACCTGTCAACTAGCGCCGGGAACAAACCCTTGAGGACATTCGGTGGATCGCGATGTACGCGTTTCCAAAAGACATGCTCGTGCTGAAGTTTGTCAGATGATAAAAAGGACGGTTGGGGGAAACGGATGGCTGTTAGCAGGCCGAGATCCTGCCGCTCTTTTCCGGTCAGTTCCCTGTGTACGTGTGTGTTTACTTTCCGTGTCTACAGCTGCTTTCGTCTGATTTTACAACGTGTTTGAACACTTGCCCTCATTAAATTAATTCATCCATCGTGGGGATGTAATCATTTCCAAAATCAAAATTGTGAGGGAATGTCAACATTCAAGGGAAACGAGGCCACTTCTGATTCAAATATTTAGAAAGCCCTGGAAAGTATGGATCCAGTTATGTAAAATTGTAGGAATTAAAATATTTGCATGAAACTTCTTTCTTTGTGAGTTTAATGTACTCAAAGAATATAGGTGTGTGATCCAGAATAATACCGATATTAAATCAACAGAAAAGGAGATAGAGTTCTTTTGCCATTTTATGTGGGTTTTATAGGTGGAAATGTGAATTACTGGGACACAAAATATTAATAGAATCTCGTTTTTCTGTACAAATGTTGAAATAAAGGATGTCTATATATCTTTTTTTTTAACGTTTTTATTTATTTTTGAGACAGAGAGGGACAGAGCATGAACAGGGGAGGGGCAGAGAGAGAGGGAGACACAGAATCGGAAGCAGCCTCCAGGCTCTGAGCCATCAGCACAGAGCCCCACGCGGGGCTCAAACTCACGAACCGTGAGATCACGACCTGAGCTGAAGTCGGACTGAGCCACCCAGGTGCCCCGTGGATGTCTATATATCTTTAATTGATGAAGACTGCACAGTTTCTAACCTACCAATTAAATATGTTATCTCTATTTCTATGCTTTCTCTATTGCCATATAATAATAGTACTTTGGCTAGTGAATTGAAATTTTGCTCTATTTTGTAGGAGTTGGTGCTTATGTAACTTTTTCACGGGTGTGATTTGACTTTAAATTTGTTGTCAGAGCAAGTAGGAACCATCTGATGACGTTTTAGGAGCTAGAAGGGCAGCGAGCCACGGGAAAATATACATCTGTGTATCTGACTAGCTGAGCAATGTATCCTAGAGCAACACTTTGGGCTGGGTGTAACAGAAAATCTGACAAATGTTAGCTAAAAAATAGTTAATGTTTTCACACAACAACTTTAGGATAAATGACTTACCATGGGTTCGATATATCCGAATCTCCGATTATTTTTTCCAGATGTTTCCCAAGTCGCTGCTCCAGCACCAAGCATGGTTTACGGGTTTAAAGCAGGAACCAAGGGATGGGAAGAAATGGCACCCATGACGCTCGGTCAGTGCTCATCAGGGGAGCGTTTCCCTAGACATCTGCCAGCCCACAGCCCAGTTTCCATCTCTCTAGCTTGTAATGCTAACAGAGCCCCAGGCTGTCTTTAAAGAAGTGTCCTGGGGCACCTGGATGGCTCAGTCAGTTAAGCGGCCGACTTCAGCTCAGGTCATGATCTCGAGGTCCGTGAGTTCGAGCCCCGCGTCGGGCTCTGTGCGGACAGCTCAGAGCCTGGAGCCTGTTTCAGATTCTGTGTCTCCCTCTCTCTGACCCTCCCCTGTTCATGCTCTGTCTCTCTCTGTCTCAAAAATAAATAAATGTTAAAGAAGTTTCCTTACTACAGCACACTCCCCCTTACTTCCGATTTCTGTACTCACTGAGGTAAAGAATTCTGGTTCTTGAAATAAATGACGTGGTTTAACATCAGCAACTGTACTCCTGGCTCTCCTTGGAATCCAGCGTAGCTGGCCGGGCTCGGAGCACGTGCCCACACCCGGCCTCAGCAGCCGTGTCGTCCGTGAGTCGTCTCTTCCATTGCCTGAACTTCAGAAGACTCCACCGGACCTTTCGCTCAATGACCCTTTCACTGTATCTGCGAGGCTTGGGGCAAGCAAAAAAGTCCATATAGTACACACCTAATTATTTATAGTGATAAATCAGGAACTAACTGTGCAGGGCATTTAGTCCCCTACCTTGACAAACATACAGCTATAATCTTTTAAAGGACGGATTCAACCGTAAATTCTCAGACCCCTTGCATTATGCCAAAATGTGGTAGTGAATGGAGGAACAGCCCTTGACCCCAGTACCCGGCTCTCACTCTCCACCCCAGCTAGTCTCCCTTCTTCTCCCTACCCTCCCCCAGATTCCATCAATATCACAAAGGGCCATGTTTGTCCATTTGTACACATGTAATCCCCATATGTATGCAGGGTATCCCCTTATGCACACAGGCAAACCCTGTGTGGACGCATGCAATCCCCGTGTGGACCCATGCAATCCCCGTGGTACGTATGCAATCCCCGTGTGGATGCATGCAATCTCCATCTGCCTACCCTGCCAACAACACTTGATCTCCAAAGCCTGGGCTGCTGAGCGTGGATGTTGACCACTGGTCGTCCCTCCAGGAAACGGGCTGGAGAAGAGGACCCAGCATGTCCTGGCACTTGCTCAGATGTTTAGGCAGGCAATGCCAGGGCTCCAGCTCCCAATGGTGACTTTGCTTCATGCAGAAGGAGGCAGCCACAAAAGAGCCTGAGTGAGGCCTTTCCCGTCAGGGTCCAGGCCGAGGCCCATCAGGTCTGAGGTGGTTTAGGGAGGACCAACAGGAAGCACACACGCACACACACACACACACACACGCACACACACACAGCACACACCACACCTCTAGGCTTCTGTAGGAGGAAGATACACTGGTGGCACCGGCCCCTTCCACTTCTGCTTCTGCTGCAATTCAGCCACGGTGCCCAGCCCAACTGCAGGGATGAAGGGGAAGCCTGGTCTCTGTGCCTGGGATGGGGGGACACAGGCTTGCTGCACACCTGCACGGGCAGTACGCCTCCGTCACATGAGGCCATGCAACGGCGCCTCCCTCGGGTGCTAAGTTAGAAGGGCAACGCTTCGAGGCATAAATTAAAGTTCTGGTCAACACTCCACACTGAGGTTCACGCAGCTGCTGACGCCCACCTTGGTTCAAGAAGGAGAGAACAGGTGTGCGACCCTGTATTCCTGGGAGGGGATACTAGGCGTTTCCCCCCGGCTCTGTGGACCACAGCCCTGGAAACACATGGGCGTTGTGGCACTGTTGGGGTTACTACTGGGTTTTTAAAAGATTTTTTCTTTATCATCCACCTGTCTTAGCTCAGGCTGCTATAACAGAATGCCATAGCCTGGGGGCTTGTAAACAATGAACGTTTATTCCTCAAAATCCTAGCGGCTGGAAGTCTAAGATTCAGGAGCCAGCAGACCTGGTGTCGGGTGAGGCTCACTTCCTGGTCCAGGCGGTGTCTTCTCGCTATGTCCTTGCCTGGCCAAGGGACGAGGGGGCTCCCTGGGGTCTCTCCTGTAAGGACCCATCATGGGGGCTCCACCCTTATGACCTCCCTCCCAAAAGCCCCACCTCCTAAGACCATCACTCTGGGGTTCAGTTTCAACACAGGAATTTGCAAGGGACACAACTATTCAGTCCATAGCAATAACTAAGTCATGTTTTGCTGAATTTTACAGTTTTCTTAGAGCTCTCCATTCTTGTCATTTAGATACTCTTCAGTGTACAGCCTGAGGAAGTGAGTATATGTGTCCATGTATACGCACAGACGCACACACTTTTATGCCCCTGTTCCTACTTATCTCCTCGTTCAAGAGAGATCGTTGGATGCATCAACATTTGTGCACCAGAAAATGCACAAATGGATATTTTCGATTGGATTTTTAAGTCCATGCGGATTGACTCTATCTGACCCTGGCACGTGACAGACCATGTCCTGGATCATTTCTGTGAGGGCGGGGTCGAGCACCACCACCTGGGGGTTCAGCACTGCCCCCATCAGCAGGTGCACGTCTGCAGAGCCTCCAGCCAGAGTCCGAAGTCAGACACGAACACAAGCCCTTCGCTCAGAACTGTGGCTCAGGGGCTCCCCGAGAGCCTCCGGGGGGGGCGTATGAAGTTTTTACCGTGGAAACACAGCGAGTACACACATAAACCTGAGAGGGAAGGAAAAGAGAGTAATTGTACAGCTAGAGGCAAGAGCTGTGTTGTTAAAAATCTCCCAGAGGACCTCCAGGCATACAGTGCTCCTGCCCAAACAAAGAGGCTTAACGTACTGTTTAACCAGAAGGATTGTGTCGGCTGTTCGCTCGGGCACTGACCGGAGATAGGGCCGCCCGAAAATCGTCGTCCAAACAGCTTAAAGCACAGCCGGTCACATGTGGCTTCCTCCCCGAACCCTGATCCGGGGAGAACACCACAGGAAACAGCGGCAGGAGCTCACGACTCACGTCGAGTGTTTTCAGATCCCCACACATTTCTGTGCGTAACACCCTTGTGGTCTTGGATGACAATTAAGGAGACCTTATTCCCTCTGTGGGACATACTCAACTTGATATGCCTGCAAGCCTAGGACTTTTAAAATGTTCCCAGCCACATCCCTGTGTCATCCATAAAATACACCCAACACCTGCCTCAAAATCTAATCAGATGTGTGTTTCACAGATAGGTTCGTGAAAACATTCTGCCCACTGGGCTTATTGCCATGGACAGCTCGATGCTCAAATCAGAGGCCAAGGTTGCACGTCCTAACCCTTTGTAAGTAAGTCACACATTAACTTCTTCAAAGTCATGTCTACACCTTAAAGCACGTAAGGTGTTTACACGTGGCACACGGCAGAAGATACCTGGACTCGAGAGGAAGATGATGAGTTATGTGACCGTAGCTGAACCAGAACGCAATACTGTGGGAGACCATGGCATCGTGGGGGGCTCTTTCCAGCCCTGGGCACATGCACGCGCAAAGTAGGGCAGGTGGATGTTACAGTGCCGGGGTTTGGGTGGGGTGGCCCGGAGAGTGGGGAGGGAGGGTGTGGGAGCCCAGATGCACAAGGGTGAACCTGATGAGTCGTGAATCTCACTCAGTGGGGTGGGGAAGGGAGAAATGGAGCAGGAGGACTGAGATACCACATCACCACGGCTGTCTGGGCCACACGGAAACACCATGGGGCAGCCATACGGTCCTGGTGCGTGTGCACAAGGGAAAGGGGACAGGGGTGCCCGGGACACGCAGCTCACCACCTGCCTCTTCCCCCGTCGTGGACTGGTACCCTTACCACGGAGACACCACGAAGAGCCTCCAAGAAGAAGGAAAGGGAAGAAACAGTAGGCCTGGGGCCCTGGAGCACACGCTCCTACTTTGCCCCGTGAATAAGATGCGTGTCTTTAAAAACTATACAACTGTGTGATTTCACAATGACAGAGTGCATCCCTGGTCCGCTCTCATGGTGATATAACAGTTCCAATATTCTGACACAGAAAATACAAAATGTCGCTAAAAAGCATAGGCGGGCCCCTTCCGGCTCTAATCCGTAGGGATAGATGCATATGTGCGGCCGCACGATTATCAGCGAGATATGTGAATGGTTTACAGGGGTGAGTGAGGCAGGGCTAGGAGATGCCTCATCCTCACTGGCCCTCCCGTGCCCACCCCAGAGGGGTCTCTGGTGGGATCCACACACATTGGAGACATGGGCTTCCGAGGCGTGTACCTCGTTTCGCTCCGTGTGAATCAGTGGCCCGGCGTGCACTTGCCAGGAGCAGTCAGCAGGTGGCCAGAGCGGGGAGAAGGCAGGGGTGATGCTCTCAGGTTCTGGGCCCACCTGCTCCGGTGTTCCTGAGTTCCGCAGGAAGACCCAGTGTCTTCGTGACAAAGGTCAATTCTACTCCAAGGCAAGGAGACTGCTCTCCTGTCACTTGCAACCGCAGAAATCCTACAAATATGGCCCATTAACCAAGAAAACAAAACAAAATACATGTCACAACACTCAGAAAATAATCGTCATTCTAGAGATTTAAACCCTCTTAAATCAGAACAGAGAGCAGGCTGATTAAAATGAAAAATCCGTGTTTAAAAATTCATTTTTATAAAGACGCTGTCCGTGTTTCTCCTGGTTCATCTACATATTCCAGTAAGGCCCAGAGGATTCACTCCTGCGTCGGCCAGGGCCCACAGGGGCTGCACACGGACCCGCAGGCTCTGGCGGGCTCCACAGTGTGTACTCAGGGTAGGTGACAGTAAAGGAAGAGGGCACAATTCAGCCAGAGGAAGAGAGCAAGGCAGTCCCCAGGGTGGACACTCACTTTCTCGGCCCCGGGGCTGGGCAGCGTCCACACACATCGCCAAGAACTAAGTGAGGTGTCCCGGCTTCAGGGGGGGCCAGGGGAGGGTGTCGATGAGGGCTTCTCTAACCTTGTGTGCAGGCAGTCAGGCAGGCTGTGTAGCCAGTTAAACCGGGTAAACATGAGTCTAGACATGCAGAAACAGTGAGGCGATGTGGCAGGGGGCCTCCAGGGAGGTCTCCGACTGTAAGAGCCATATTCTGGATCGACAGCTAAGCCCCTTCATCTCTACCTTGGGCAGCACGAGCGCGAGGAGGCCGGACACCCCTGCAAGTTAAGTGTAGACGGATGGTTCATTTTCTGTGCCAACTTGACCATGTCACGAGGTGCCCGCATATCTGGCTGAACATTACTCTGGGTGTGCCCGGGAGGGTGAGTCAATGTCCGTAAAGCAGATGCCCCGCGTGTGGGGGTGCTCATCTAGTCCACTGTGGCCCTGGACAGAACAGAGGTGAGGAAGGAGGAGTTTTCCCCTGCGTCTGCCTGAGCATCTGAGCTGAAACGTCAGTCTTCTCCTGCCCTCGCACCGGGGCTCGCCCATCGGCTGCCCTGCTTCCCAGGTCCTCGGACCCACGGTGAGTGACACCACCAGGGTCTCCAGCTTGCAGAAGGCACCTCGCACAGAAAGACTGCGACGCCATTTTTGCTAAACTGAGTCTCTAATACGGGATATTTATCCCATGTACTAAGAAATGTCACCTCAAGAGTCTGGCTAAGGAAAAAACTGCACATACGTTGACAAATTTACTTATTTTTTGTAAAAATTTTTCAATGTTTACTTATTTTTGAGCGCGAGAGAGAGACAGAGCATGAGTGGGGGAGGGTCAGAGAGAGAGGGAAACAGAACCCGAAGCAGGCTCCAGGCTCCAAGCTGTCAGCACAGAGCCCGACGCAGGGCTTGAACTCATGGACCGCGAGATCATGACCTAAGGCTCAGCAGACTGAACCCCCCAGGCGCCCCTACGTTTACAAATTTAGATGTTTAGAATTTCATGGGCCTTCTCAATAATATTCCATTCTAGTACAGAATGTACAATTATCAAAACGTACAATTCTTTCATTGAAAACACAGTTCCAACGAAACATTATCCCCATAAGTGAGAGATCACAAGTGACAGAGCATCTCGAAGTGAAATGTCACACACCTTTGAGCTTTCCCCATGGAGTGAAAGCAACCATTTGGTCCATGCGTTGACCCTGTTTGGATGAACTACCATATTTTTCCTTTTTGCAAAGTTTGATTTTAGTATTCCAGGGGACAAAACCGCTCCAAGTGGTAAAGTGTTTTGGAGTCAGTTCATTGAATACTTGGATTAAATAATTCCCCTATTTTGACTGAAATGCAAAAAAAAAAAAAAAAAATCAGTGTTTAGTTTTTAGTTCTGAATAATAGTAATAGGAAAATGATGTCATTGTAGGAAACTGCAGAAAGGTGGTCGTTCCTCACGTGTATTTCACACACTTTACCCCAGGTGCGCAGAGATGCCCACCCTGGAATTTCAGCCTGGCAGGTTTCTGCACCCTGTGTCTTTCCAGCCACCACCAGCAAAGGCCTTAGCATGGAATGCCTCCCACCCCCAGGGGCCATAGCTGCTCACGTAGGAGAGCGCTCTGTTTTATCCGCCAGGATCCCACTTGCTCCCCTAAAGGGGAGGTGCTCCTTCATTAATGATGTAGAAAGAGAAGCTGGTCATTGTTGCTTGTCATTTGGGTTTAGCCATGAGTTAAAGCGATATCTTAGTCCGCTATAACAAAACACCACAGGCTGGCGGCTCAAAGAACACATGTTTACTTGTCACAGCTCTGGAGGCTGGACATCGGAGATCAAGGTGCCTGCAGATTCCATTCCTGGTGTGCCTTGTCTTCCTGGCAGACAGACGCCTCCTCTTGTCTCCTCACTTGGAGAAGAGAAGGACCTCCATCCAGACCCTTTCTCATCTTTTTTTTTTTTTAATCTTTTTTTATTTATTTTTTTTTAACATTTATTTATTTTTGAGACAGAGAGAGACAGAGCATGAATGCGGGAGGGTCAGAGAGAGAGGGAGACACAGAATCTGAAACAGGCTCCAGGCTCTGAGCCGTCAGCACAGAGCCCGACACGGGGCTCGAACTCACGGACTCTGAGATCATGACCTGAGCCGAAGTCGGACGCTTAACCGACTGAGCCACCCAGGCGCCCCGACCCTTTCTCATCTTATAAGGGCACCGATCCCATCCTGGGGGCCTCACCTGCACAGCCTCATCTAATCCTACTCTCCTGCCAGACGACCTGCTTCCAAACACCATGCTTTGGGGGTTAGGCTTCTACACGTGAATCTTGGTGGGGGAAACACGTACTCTGTCTAAAACAAGTGAGAACACTCTTCCCTCCTTACAGATTTTAGTGGCAGATTTGGAGAGAACAAGTCGGAGGCCCTCCAAACCTGTTCTGGATTACAACAATATACCCTCGGCGCTCAGAGTTAAGCTGGAATACCTGGATGTGTATTAAACGCAAGTGTGCTAGGGTTTTCACCAAGGAGCCCAGAAAGTGCGGTGACCACAGATGCCCTTCCAGCTGGGATGGGGGAGGCGTTCCGTGTCCTGAGGAAAGTCCAGCACAGCACCTAGTTCGACTCTGTCATCACCACAGAGGACTAAGTTGAATTCAGGATCATACACGGCATGTTAAAAGATGGAGAGGGGTGCCTGGGTGGCTCAGTCAGTTGAAAGGCCAACTCTTGATTCTGGCTCAGGGCATGATTCCAGGGTCGTGGGATCAAGCCCTCCATCAGTCTTTGTGTTGAGCGTGGAGCCATCTTGGGATTTTCTCTCTCTCTCTCTCTCTCTCTCTCTCTCTCTCTCTCTCCCTCTGCCCCTCCCCTGCTCACTCTCTCTCTCTAAAATAAAATGTATATATATTTAAAAATAACAATCTAAATTCATTACATACATTAAAAGCAAAAGCAAGGTTGACTTTACAAATGTCACTGAGCGTTATGTACCCTCACCGGTCCCTCCCACACGGACACTTTGTTGTAGATTTGAGAACAAAAAGGAGCAGGGCTTAATCTACTCTACTGTGTCCTAGTCTCTGTGGCATTTCCCAATTCTGGAAATGTAACTTAAACGCAGGGCGCACATACCACAATTTCTTTATCCATTCATTTGTTGCCAGACATTTAAAGCGTTCCTCTATCTTGACGACCGTGAGTAACGCTGCAGCAAACACGGGGGCGCACACAGCTCTTCGAGGTACCGGTTTCATTTCTGCTGGATACGTGCCCAGGGGTGGGGTTGCTGGGTCATAGGGTAGCTCTAGTTTCAACTCTTTGCGGAACCTCCATGCCCTTTTCCACAGTGGCTGCAACAGTTTGCATTCCCACCAATAGCTCACAAGGGTCCCTTTCCTCCACGTCCTTGCCAACACTTGTTATTGTGTCAATAATAGCACCTGACCGGGGTAAGGTATCATATATGGAATGAAATATTATTCGGCTTTAAAAGAGGAGATTCTCTCATCTACAGCCGTATGGATGCACCCAGAGGACATGATGTTAGTGACATAAGTCAGACAGACGCAGACAGAAAGAAAAAAAGCATGATCTCACATGTGGAATCTTTAAAAAGTCAAATACAAGGAAGCAGAGAGGAGAAGGCTGGTGACCAGGGGTGGGGAGGGGGAGAAGAGGGGAGGTGAGCAGGAAGTTGCAGCTCTGTAGGGCGAGAAAGGTCAGAGGTCTCACGCACACCATGAGGACTGCAGTTGGGAATCCTGTTCTGAACACTGGAAATGCTAAGAGTGGATTTCGGGTGCACTCATCACACACACACACAAAATGTGTATGTATATTGTCATCATGTTGTACAATTCAAGTGTTTTTTTAATGTTTATTTTTGAGAGAGAGAGAGAGAGAGAGAGAGAGAAACAGAGCATGAGTGGGAGAGGGGCAGAAAGAGAGGGAGGCACAGAATCCGAAGCAGGTTCCAGGCTCTGAGCTGTCAGCACAGAACCCGACACGGGGCTCGAACTCACGAACCGTGAGATCATGACCTGAGCCAAAGTCAGTCGCTCAACTGACTGAGTCACCCAGTTGCCCCTGGGCACTTTAATTTTACAATTTCTATTAAAAAGTTAAACAAGGCAACTTTACAAGAGCAACAGAAAAAAAAAAAACCCACAAAAATAGAAGCACTGCAATAGCTAAACAATTAACTACATTTTAAATGCATTCCTTGGTCTTTAGCTGGTAATAATTTGTTTTAATGTAGATTACATTTTCCCATTTAATGGGGAAGAAAATTTAGATTTTGCAAGAACAACTTATGTTGGTGATATTCCATGAAGAATCTTGCCAGGATTTCAGGGGAGATGGAAAATTACCAAAATCAATGAAATAAACATTTACTTACGATGAAAATCATGGTGAAAACTTTCCTTTCATATTTGTTTCTATTTTTGTTCTGTGCACACATGAACATCTCGGTCTCAACAGAGCTATTCTACACCAGTGTCCCTGTGTTGATAAGATTCACAGGAAGAACACTGGATGAGGAAATGTGGGTGTTGGTCCCAGCCCGTCTCTGCTGCTCTTTGGCTGTCTGTCCGTAGCTCCCCTGCTCAATCTCATCGTCCCGCCTTAAATATGTGTCGACGTCCCCAGAGTTATGCCTCCTGTGCAGACCTCCCAGGCTTCTGTGCAGACCTCCAGACTTTACATCCAGCTACGCACTCAATATTCCCGTCTGGACTTGGACAGAAGTTTCAAATCAACACGTGCCACGGTGAACCTCTCACCCGTCTCCTCTCTTGAACTTGTTCTGCCCGGGGTCTTCAACATTTCAACTCTTCCAATTCTGCCTTTCAATTCCTTGAGGTCTCCCCACCCCAAAGAAAACTGTGTTTTCTTTATTTCTGTTACACTCAACCCTTCAGGAAAGCCTTTTTGCTCAGTCTTAAACATAATTCCAGAATCTGGTCACTGACCTGAAAGCCACCATCATATATCACTTGGCTTACTGCATTGGCTTCCTCCTTGAATGTCTCAGCTCCTTCCCTCCACCCGTGACAGTGTGCCCTCTCCAGGCAAGAGCCAGAGTGGTCACAGTCCTAGAATGCCCCCCATCTTATCTGCAATAGAACTGAAGTCCTCAGGATGGACTGACACCTGTGTCACCTTGCCTGCCCACTGTCCTCTGAGCCCTTTCTTGTTGCTCCTCCCCTCGTGCCCTGCTCCAGTCTTACCCGCTTCCTTGTTGTACTTCAAACACACCAAACCACTCACTCCTGCCTTAGGGATGCACCGGGGGTATGTACGTATCTTCTCACAGATAACCATTTGATGGATCCCCTGTCCTTTGTTAAATCCTGTATCAAGTCTCAACTCTCAAAAAGTCCTGTGCTAACCATCCTACTTAATCTGGAAGACGTCCCTTCTCCCAAGCCTACATCCCTAATCCTCCAGACTCTTCGCGCTTTAATTTTCCATTACACTTCCTATGTTCTAACATCATTTACAAACAAAGTGTCTGTCACGCTCAGAATTCATTATGTGTCCGCCCTGCTAGGGTGTAACATCTAGGAGAGCTCATGCCTTTTATGAGAATTTCACTGATACTTCCCAAATGTTTAAGATTATGTTTAGCACACTGCAGGAACTCAATAAATATATGTTTGTAAAAGTGATTGAATAAAAGAATAAATGGGTGGATTTGCCAAGAATTAGCTGTCTGACTTAGATAACTTCTTTTTCTCATCCAAATAAAAAAACAATAATAATATCACAACAGACTCAAAATATACTTAAGCATAACAAATAAAATAATTGCATAAGCGATTTAAAATTTTTAAGGAAAATACAATAGAAATGCAGGTTCGTATTTTTAAGTTCAGCTCACTCTCCTGTTCAATATGGTCCCATGTTGACAAGCTCTAATTCAGGTTGAGGAAGGTAGGAAGACACCATAAGGGAAATTTCCGGTGTGCTTAAGGCATCCAGAGGCACCCTGATTCAACAACACTCAGGGGGCACCTGATTCAACCACACTCATGGTTTGGATTACCTGAAGGAGCACAGCAAACTTAAATATAACAACCATACAAAGAAGTTTAAAATTCTGTTAATACTTCTAAATCCCCAGCCCACAAATATCTGTAATTGTGGTCACACCTAACATCGATCTACCATTTTTACTTTTAAATTCATTTAAGGATTTTTAAATAATTTTTTTTTGTTTCGGAATAGTTGTATATTTACAGCATTACTGTGGCTATATTACAGAACCCTCACACAGCCTCCACCCAGGTTCCTCTGTTATTAACATCTTATGTTAGTAGGTACGCTTTTCAAAATTAGGTGACAAAAATGAATATATTATTATTCAATAAAGCCAGGGTTTCATTCAGATTTCCTCAGTTTATTATTTTTTTAAGGTTTTATTTATTTAAAAAAAATTTTTTTAACGTTTATTTATTTTTGAGACAGAGAGAGACAGAGCATGAACGGGGGAGGGGCAGAGAGAGAGGGAGACATAGAATCTGAAACAGGCTCCAGGCTCTGAGCAGTCAGCACAGAGCCCGACGCGGGGCTCGAACCCACGGACCGCGAGATCATGACCTGAGCCGAAGTCGGCTGCTTAACCGACTGGGCCACCCAGGCGCCCCAAGGTTTTATTTATTTTTGAGAGAGCACAAGCAGGGGAGGGGCAGAGACAGAGAGGGACAGAGGATCTGAGGCAGGCTCTGCGCTGACAGCAATGAGCCGGATGTGGGACTCGAACTCACAAACCACGAGATCATGACCTGAGCTGAAGTTGGATGCTCAACCGACTGAGCCACCCACGTGTCCTCTCAGTTTATTCTTAATTTCCTTTTTCTGTCCCAGGTCTCACCCAGGACATCACACAACATTTACAAGTCACATGGCTGTCTCACAAACTTTCCTTGGTTTGGATAACCTTGACAGTTTTAAGGAGTGCTGGTCAGGTGTTCTATAGAATGCCCTCTGTTGGGATCCATCTGATGTTGTTCTTTTTAAAAATGTTAAAAGCGTATTTATTTATTTTGACAGAGAGAGAGAGAGAGAGAGAGAGAGAGAGAGAGAGAGAGAATCCTAAGCAGGCTCCATGCTTCTGGTGCAGAGCCCACTGTGGGACTCAAACCCATGAACTGCGAGATCATGACCTGAGCTGAGAGTGAGTTGGATGCTTAACCAACTGAACCACCCACGTGGCCCTATCTGATGTTTTTCCAAGGTTAGACCAGGACAATGTGTCTTGGGAGGTGACTGCAGTGGTAAAGAGCTGCTGTCATCGTCTCGTGTATTACCTTCCCCAAGTTGGAGCCATCCCTTCTCAGATCCTGGTTCCTTTCTTTACAGAATGGTATTAGAACCCAAGATGTAGGAGCTGGGGTGCTCAGTGCTACCGAGTGTCCTTGTTTCTAGGCCTTCGGCTGGCAAAGCAGGGAGACAGGTGTTTCTACAACCCCAGGTATTCACATGTATCGAAACATTTTGGTATATAAGCATCTATGTCTACACTAAGCTAAACAAGAGTTCATACTGACATCTGCAACTTTCATCGATTGCCACATGGATCACTCTGTCCTACCCCCCGTCTTACATGTACACAACCCACTCCAACAGTGGAAACCTGGCTCCCACCCTCCCCCATGCATGTAGTTCACCATTCAATTCCAGTATGTGTGCGTACTGTTTGCACAACTGTTAGTTTCTGTCCTCATGGGAAAGAACTTCAGCTCGATCAAAGAGTACAGTCTTTATGTACAGCCGCTTTTGCCTTTACCCTTACAAACACCATGCTTTACCGAAGCTACCAAGTTCACACCCATTTCCCGCACAAATACGAAGTTGTTTCAGACACTGTCATAAATCTAACTGTATCTGCCACATTCTATAGTCTATCCAGCCCTTCCTAAGTGATCTTTTGTTTGCATTCATTAAAATTCCCTCTTTCTGCTCTGAAGCTTTGTTCCATGAATTTTGGCAAATGCTCAACATCTTGAATTCATAATTACAGCAACCTGCAAAATAGTTTTACCATCCATAATTTTCCTTCACGTTTCACCTATTCAACACTCTGTCCTTTCTCAAAACCCCTGCAAACTGATATTTTTCCCATCACTATTATTTTACCTTTTATTTTATTTTATTTTTTAATTTTTTGAGGGAGGGAGGGAGAAAGAGAGAGAGAAAGAATACATGAGCTAGGAAGGGGCAGAGGGAGAGGGAGAGAGAATCTCAAGCAGGCTCCACACTCAGTGCAGAGCCCAACACAGGGCTGGATCCCATGACCCTGGGATCATAACCTGAGCCAAAACCAAAAGTCAGGTTCTCAACCAACTGAGCCATCCAGGTGCCCCTAAGTTTACCTTTTAGAATAACATATAATTGGAAACATCAGTATGTGTCTTTTTAAAGACTGGCTTCTTTCACTTGGAAATAGGTATTTAAGATTCACTATTTTCTTTTACATGGCCTGCTAGCTCATTTCTTTTTTTAAATTTTTTTTTTCAACGTTTTTTTATTTATTTTTGGGACAGACAGAGACAGAGCATGAACGGGGGAGGGGCAGAGAGAGAGGGAGACACAGAGTCAGAAACAGGCTCCAGGCTCCGAGCCATCGGCCCAGAGCCTGACGCGGGGCTCAAACTCACGGACCGCGAGATCGTGACCTGGTTGAAGTCGGACGCTTAACCGACTGCGCCACCCAGGCGCCCCGCTCATTTCTTTTTATCACTGAATTATATCCATCGTATAGACATAACACAGCTTGAAATCAACTCACCGATTGAATTTTGCTTGCTTCCTGTTTAGGGCTATTATGAAGAAAGCTTCAGTAAACATTAATGTGCAGGGTTTTGTGTAGACATACGTTTTCAAATCAGCTGGGCAAACCCTTAAGAGCATGAGTAATGGATCATTAAGACCATGCTTAGTTTTATAAGAAACCACCAGCCTCTCTACCAAAGTCACCACACCATTTCGCATTCCCACCAGCAGTGAACCTTCCATACCCTGGCCAAGAGTTTGCATTGTTCATGCACTTACTTTTCATCTCTACATCTTCTTTAGTAAGGTGTCTGTTCAGATCTCTTGCTTACTTCTAACTGGACTGTTTGTCATATTACAGGTGAAGTTTAAGAGTTACCTGTATAATTTTAACACACGTCCTTTATCAGATTTTTCTTTTGCAAATATTTTCTCCAAGTCTGCTGCTGTCTTTCCATTCTCTGACGGTGACTTCCACAATGGTGACAGTTTTAATTTTAATACATTACAAATTATCAATGTTTTCTTTCCTGGGTTGAGCTTTTGGCGATATGTCTAAAAATGTACCACCAGATCCAAATTTACATAGATCTTTTATATTTTCTTTTAGAACTTTTACAATTTTGTGTTTGATGTTTTGGTCTTTAGTCTACTCTGAGTTAATTTTTAAGAAGGGTCTATGCCTTGGTTCTTTTTGTCTTCTTCTTATATATGGTATTCTAATGCCATTTGTTAAAAACACTGACTTTTCTCTGTTGAAATGCCTTTGCTCCCCTGGGAAGGCCAGAGGTCAGTTGACTATTCACTGTGTTGTGTGGGTCCCTTTCCAGGCTCTCTATTCCTGTACCACTGACCTGTGTGCACATTGTTTCAGCATTGGCACACTGCTCTCATTACAGCAGCTTCGTGGTACTTGTCAAAACCGAGTATGCAAAGCCATCCAACCTTGGAGTTACAGAACTTTGCTCTAACATGCTGGCTATTTTTTTCAAATTTACTTATTTATTTCGAGAGAGGGAGAAAGAGAGAGAGAGAGAGCAAGGGAGGGGCGGAGACAGAGTGAGAGAGAATCCCAAACAGGCTCTGCACTGACAGTGCTGAGCCCAACACAGGGCTGAAACTCAGGAACCGTGAGATTATGACCTGAGCTGAACCCAAGAGTCAGACACTCAACCGACTGAGCCACCCAGGCGCCCTAACATTTTGGCTGTTCTTGGCACACAGCAATAACTTCCAAGCTTCCAACTTGCACTCTGTGATTGCTCATAACATTTCACCCCCTTGCAAATTTTCTTCTCTTGGACTGGAACAGAACATCTGAAATATAAGTATATTTATATACATGTGTATATATATATATATACACACACAAAGAGAATATAAGGAAAATATAAAGGAGAATATAAGGTTGTTATCCACCTAGATATCTATTTTGAGTTATTGAAGAAACCCAATTCTCTCCTTAAAAGTAAGCAAATCAGAGCCCTTCCCTTCAATTGTGCCAGGAAGTAACTAACCTAATTAATCACCAGTTAATTTATCTTGTGATCAAAATGGTAAAAGTCAACATTTGTCAAGGGGGTGTTTATATGCCAATTACAGTAAAATATTACTAGCCCCTAATTAAGTTGTTTGTTTTGAATAAGCTGGGTTTGGTCTCTAGGCTTCTCTCATAAATTAGTTGCACATTTGAGTTATGGAAAATATAATTGTCACCGTAACACTCAAAGAGGATACTCAGTACCATAAATACTGAAATATAAACTCTCTTTTTTTTTTTGTTAAATTATTACAGTTCCAATAATTAGGGTGCCACATTTATTTAGTGTGTTTCTTTTAATGAAAACTTAGATCTCATTAATAACTTAAATAATGTAATTTTAAGAAACTTGTGTTCAGGATGTTATAATATTTTCACTAGTATCTCATTGTTATTAAACTTATTATCTTGGGGAAACCACATATTCATTACTTACAGAATAATGAATTTTATTGGTATCCCAAACTAATGGCACTCTTGGCTATCTTTCCTTGGAAATCTTTATCTAGAAGATTATTATAATTAGGAGCTTTGTACTATAAAAATGGAAACCCCCTCTGACTCATCCATGAGTGTATAAACATTGTACGCTGTTGTACGCATATGGAAGGTATAATGTATATTAAACAAAGCTATTTTGTATGCAGGCACACACTGTATTACTTATGCTCTATAAATACACTTAATGTGCCCTACGTGAACAAAAGTAATACTTAACAAATTTACAATCTCCTATGTTTTATTTATTTTGGTTTTGTGACTCGGTGAAACTAAGACTCTGGGCTTTAATTTTCTAAATTAGAAAAATAGAAAGTAACAATAATGCCAGCTATCTCATTGTGTTGTTTTAACATTAGATGTTATGTAAAGGACCCTGCAACGTGTCTAGCCAGAGGAAATCCTAAATACATATTCAGTAGTCACCAAATTTATTGTCACTGTTTTTTTTTAAGTTTATTTATTTATTTTGAGAGACAGAGAGAGAGATCACATGAGCAGAAGAGTGGGGAGAGAGAGAATCCCAAGCAGGCTACACATTGTCAGCACAGAGCCCAACACGGGGCTTGAACTCACAAACCTGAGATCATGACCTGAGCCAAAATCACGAGTCAGATGCTTAACCGACTGAGCCACCCAGATGCCCCTTGATAGTCATTGTTAATACTGAAATCAGTACAACCTTCACTTCTTTATTATTTATGACAATCCTTTCAGTATCTTTTTACAGTAAAGAAATTAAGATTTTAAAAGACATGTGCATCATCTTACAAGCTTTTCCCTCTAGAGCCAAACCAGGGAATCTCCTTAAAAGTTGTAAGAGAGCTGAGGAAGTCCACCCTGTGATGTAGGTCTGGGGACAGGAACAACTGTTCACTGTAGGCAGATCATGAAAACCCATCCGGTACTTTTCTCTCTTTCCTCTGTGGAAAAGAATCTGTAATCTTTAGGCATGGTTATCTATCTAAAAGTTCCCAAAGAATCTTTGAAAAAAATCTATCATCTATGGATATGAACATTACCACTTTCAGGATAGTGATGAAAACCCATTTCAGCTAGGGTAGTGGGAAAGGAGAAATTCACCACAAGCCCCAGAAGACAAGCAGACGTCCATGCTGGGGACATCATCCGTGCTGGGGACATCCGTGCTGGGGTCAGACTCACACTAGCATGAGGGCAGAGGCACCAAGAGGCTGCATACTGGTAACCCAGACAGGTGTGCCTGCCCAAGCTGAGAATTAATCAGGAAAACAGACCTGCAGGTATAATGGATACAAAGAAAAACAGAAGCCTAGAAATTTGCCAACACAGGTGAAATTGACCAGCTCCTTGAAAGACACAACTACTGAAACTCATTTGGGAAGAAACAGGTCAACAGCGTAGTTCTGTATCTGTCAAAGAACTTGAGTTCATAGTTGTGAGTCTTCTGATAAAGAAAATTCTGGGTCAGATGGTATCACTGGTGAAGTATAACAAACGCTGAAGAATCATTGGCAAGTCCACGTAATCTCTTCCACAACGCGGGAAAGAAATGGAGTGTAGAAAACCACACCAACGTCGCTTAGTATGGAATCCGGACAAAGTTAATACAAGATAAGCCAACTAAAGAACAGAATCAACTGGTCTTCATTCAACTAAGTATCAGCAACTCGAATCCAGCAAAGAAAGAAGAGGACGACCCGTTAGTAGAATGGATGTTTACCCCAGGAATTTAAGGCTGGTTAAATATCAGCAGATCAATCAAGGGAATTCTCCATATTAATGAGATAAGTCACATTAGATTCAGGAAAAGCATTTGAGAAAAAAATAATAATAATCTTCATTCATGATATAAATTCTCAGTAAATTAGGAATAGATAAAAATTCCCCATTACGTGTGCTGAGTGGCACCTATGAAAAACATACAACCAGCATTATAATTAATGACGGATGCCTGAATGATGGCCCATCAGACTGAATGACAGGCAAGGACTTCCTCTCTTGCCACTGTAATTTGACATCAAATTGTGCTGTAAATCAGAAATTTCTATTTATAGAAGCATGATTATCTACCTAAAAATTCCCAGAGTCTTTGAAAAAGAAAAATCTTCTAGAAATAGTAAGTATATTTTGCAATATTACAGAAGAGAGTCATACATGGTCTATATGAGATCACTTGTATTTCTACCTGCTAGAAATGAAAAGTTGGTACATCATATTTGCCATAGCAACCAAAAAATAGAGTGCTTAGGTATAATCCTGAGAAAACATGTACAAGGTCTGTGTGGTAAAATCTACAAAATGCTGGCAAAGTAGATCAAAGAAGACTTCATTCAATGGAGATAAATGCCAGGCTTATTAGTGGAAGTATTAATATTGTTAATATGTCAATTCTCCCCCATTTAACATACAGATTCAACCTAGTATCCATCAAAATGCCAACAGACCTTTAGGAATATATTGGCAAGCCTATTCTAAAAATCTAAAAGGAAAAAACAGATGAAGGGCTGGAGCCAAAACAATTTTGGAAAACAATTCTATAGTTTTAGACTAAAAAGGGTATATAAAGGAAAGTTTCTTTAAACATTAAACATAAACTGGGGTGCCTGGGTGGCTCAGTCGGTTGAGCATCCAGCTTCGGCTCAGGTCATGATCTCACGGTCTGTGGGTTCGAGCCCCACGTCGGGCTCTGTGCTGACAGCTCGGAGCCTGGAGCCTGCTTTGGATTCTGTGTCTCCCTCTCCCTCTGCCCCTCCCCCACTCATGCTCTGTCTCTCTCTGTCTCAAAAATAAAGAAAACTAATAAAAAAAATAAAATAAAATAAAAATTAAACGTAAACTTAACATAAATTTAATATTCAGCCTAGAAATCCCATTCCTAGGTATCTACCTAAGATGGACAGAAACACGAGTCCAAACAGAGAGATGTATAAAAGCTCAAAGCAGTGATTATTCACAATAGCGAAAAAGTAGAAATAACCTAAATGTCCACAAACTGATGATGAGATAAACAAAATGTGTTATTTTCTTACGATGGGAAACTGTTAGGTATTTAAAAGACATGAAATGTTTATCTATAACACAGATAAACCTCAAAAGCATTATGCTAAGTGAACGAAGCTGAAGACCTATTATATAATTCCTCTTACAGAATATATGCAGAATAGATAAGAGACAGTTTATACAAAAGGCAGATCACAGTGTGTCTGGGGCTGGGGATGTGCAGGGATCCACGGTGAACAGGCTTGAGGGGACTGTTCAGTGACAGAAACGTTCTGGCGCTGGAATGGGTGATGGTTGAACAACTCTGAAAATCTCCTTAAAAAAGTCACTGGATTGTTCTCTTGCAATGGTAAATGTCATGGTTTAAGTGGTTCCTTAATAAGGCTGTTAAAATCAGTGCTGAGAGGGGAGGACGAACAGAGAGGCCGCCTCAGTCCCACGTCCTGCGCCACGTCCTGTGCACCTGAAACACGTAGGCCCACGATGCCCCTGCTCTTCAGAATGGGTTCTCAGAGCTCACCATTCAAGAATTTTGTGTTTTCCTGGAGAAATCCCCGTGATGAGCCCGGGAAGCATGGAGTTGGCGCAGTCAGAGGAGCGGGGAAGGGGCTGGAAGACGAGAGGAGCGGGGAAGGGGGGTGGAAGAGCAGCGTGAGCCTGTGTGGTGACGCTTATTTGCTTTGTGACTTGAGTGGAAGAGACTGGAGGGTGCGTCGGCCACCGCTGCAGCTCACCCAGCTCTCTGGGGTTCCTGTCTCTGGAGCAGGTGGTGGCCACACACCGTAGCCTTGACAGTGGGAGTTCCGCTATCCTTTGATCTTCCCCGTAGTCCCAAGACCTGACGGTATTGCAAGCATGAGATGGATGAACTTGGTCAGAAATAACCATCAAGTCACAGGGATATTTCCTGTCATCACTGAAGGTTTAGCGTGGGGTGTGACGCTTCCTTACATTCGAGTAGAAACCCTCTCATCTCAGCGTAAGAGCGAGGCTATAAGGTACATCCTGTTTGTAGGCTCATTTCTGCCATTGAGAAAATATCCACAGAGGAGTCAGATCAGCCAGTGGGGTCATGGGATGGCGGGGGTGGAGCCAACAGCAGAACCAGAGACGCCCTGCTTCCCCGCACATGCTTGACCGTCCCTGCACACACCAGATCACAGATGGCCTTACGTGGCCCTGCAGGATGAGGCCACCAGCTGCCAGCAAGCACATGAGTGTGGGCGTCTATTTACCGAGGAAGAGACATGTTCAGTGTCTGTGGGGAACCCTGATTGGTTCAAGCAAACCCTGGGCTGAGCTCCCCTCTCAAAATCTGTCCTCTGGAACACAATGTTCACCAGGACACATATGTAGCTACTGGGGACTCTGAAATCACTAATGGATGGAAACTGGCTTGGGGCACCTGGGTGGTTCAGTCGGTTAAGCGTCTGACTCGATGTCGGCTCAGGTCATGATCTCATATCTGTGACTTGGAGCCCGCGGGGGACTGACGACACGCTCACAATGCAGAGCCTGCTTGGGATTCCGTCTCTCCCTCTCTGTCTGCCCTCCTCTCTCCCTCTCCCTCTCTCTCTCTCTCTCCTCTCTCAAAATAAATACACTTTAAAAAATAATAATAATAAAACAAAAAGTTTACTTAACGAAAGGTCTTCACGGTAAAACAAAAACAAAAATAAAACAAAACAAATAAAAAAACCCACAAGAGCTCAAGCATCTGACTTAAATATCTAAGTGACATTTACCAGGTTTGATGCAAACGTTCAATTCTAGAACATAAAATCTGCACTGGCTCGGCGTGAAGGCTAAATCGCCGTGGCCCGTGGGTGGCACGCGATTATCATCCGTGGCCAAACGTGCACCTGGGCTGCTAGAAGCGGCAATCGGCCGTCCTTGCAAGGCTGTTCAGCCTCGCTCCACGGGTCCCCTCTCCGGGGCTCAGATCCGGGGAGATACTGGGCAGGGGCTGGGGGTGGGGAGCCCCAGCCTCCAAAGCTCTGGGGCCGGCGAGAAGGCAGACCCATTATCTGATAACACCAAAGAGCCAGGCGCGGGCCGGGCTGATTGCATCAGGAAGGGGATTTGATGACTGTTTTCCTCCTCAAAAGAGAAGACAGCTGCTTTGAAGCCACCTTAGCACGGACCTTTCATCTGAGTTTTTACTCACCTAGACCCAAAATTAAAACTCGTTTTCAAAATCTCAAGGCTCCCTTTGCGAACAGCATGCTTTGGATTTTTAATTACCAGCCTTTTTGGGGGTTGTTATCTGGGACACAGAAGGGTCGCTAAGATAAAATTTCTGTCCCTCCCGTAGCCCCGGGCCTGGCGGACACACCGCTGCTTTTGGCCACCCTCCCCGGTGACGGTGGCCCTGCACCTGCCAGTGTTCCCCCCCCCCGCCTCCACCCCCGTTTCCGTTTCTCTCTAGTCAACACTTGGGTCCCTGAGCTCTGATGCCCGTGTGTGTCTGTTTCTGCGAGTGTCTTGGTAAAGAAATGCAGGTCTCTAAGAGTCAGACAAGTGGGACAGAAGCGCCCAGGCCTACTGATGTCCTGGGGCAAAATTCCTTTGGTAAAATCATTAAATGCTGTGTTCTAATGTCCTTGGATTCAGGGCGGGAGGCATCTGTTGTTAGCTTGATTCAAAGTATTATGCTCAGTGCCAGGTATGGACATGGAACAAAGGAATTGTTCAATAAACATTTTTGCTCTTTAAAGAGTGGATTAAAAATCTTAGGGATGAAAAGACTACATACTTCATGATTCCAACTCTATGACATTCTGGAAAAGGCAAAACTATGCAGACAGTAAAAGATCAGTGGTTGCCAGGGGGAGGGATGAACAGGTGTAGCACAGGATTTTAGAGCCGGGAAAATAGTCTGCACGATACCCATGGTAGACACGTGTCAATATACACTCATCCAAACCCACAGAATCTACAAGACAGAGTGACCCTAATATCAACTGTGGACTTTAGGTGAGGATGCCGTGACACTCCGGGCTCCTCAGCCGAAGCAAACTTAGCATCGGGTGGGAGATGCTGAGGTGGGGGAGGCTGTACGTGAGGGCATATGATAAATCCTACACCTCCCCCTCAATTTTACTGTGAGCCTAAAACTGCTCTAAAAACATGTAGCCCTAATATAAAAAAAAAGAAAGAATAAATAAGAATGAAGGAAAGTAAGACCAAACCAAATACAATTCAGGCATAAAATGTTAGGAAGGAAATCTTAGGGTTGTGGTCAAAGGTTTTAGTTTTGAGGCTTATCTGACCACAAACTAAATGTATGTGTTTAGTTTGACAGCTCGTTTATTCTCAAAAGCCCTTCTTGGGTCTATAAAATAGACCTAGTGGGCAATTGTTCTAAAATAGTGAAAGGTCAGGGTATTTGGGAAGGTGCAAGCCGGCTGCCTCCCCGGGCTGGAGGGCCCTCACCCCCAAGCGACGTGGGGAGTGTCAGGGTGGCACCCCGGCGTACGGGTGCAGCCTGCAGGGAACCGGGGGCTCGGCATCGTAACTCGTTGGTTGCAGGAGTGGAACAGATCTGCCTCGCCTGGGTCTGGAATACACAACTGACCCAGCTCTTCCTCTGCCTTCCCGAGTTCAGCCGTCCCACCCTTCCCGGGGGCCGGGGTTCTCCAACGGCTCGGGGGCCCAGGAAACAGCACCCCCACCCCTGAGGTCAGAACCCCCACCCCGGGGGAAAACGCGCTGCGATCCGCTGATGGAGCTAGTCACGTGGCAGTATGACCACCCCATTCACCCCACAAGTGAGAGGTCAACCAGTTTGTATGTTTTCCTCGAACACACATCTGCTATTCGCTCACCAGGTCCGTTTTTGGTAAAAGCTCAGTGAAAGAGAGGCAATAGTAGATAACACAGATCTAAGGACATTTGTACAAAAAGAACACATCAAACAAAGAAAATATCACCCACAAAGTTTTCTGCAAAGTGGGGGAAACACAGGCTATTATTCACTTTCAGTAGGAAGACACCCTCCATCCACCTGCCAGAAATCCACACTCCCCAGGAGCGTAATTTGAGAACCTCAGCGGGAGAGTGTGTGCCGTTTTTGTGTGGGCCACATGGAAACCTCTGGAAAGACTACAGTCATTCAAGAGAAGCAGAGGAGGATGGACAGGTGGCCCTTTGTGTGCTCCAGGCTCCTGGCAGACGGTTGTATGTGTTGGGGAGTGCGGGGTATTTATTGTTTCTTCTCGAACCAGTCTTTCCCAGCTTCTCTTTAAAAACTTCCTAGGCATTACAGACACAGAGTAAAGGGCACACATCTTCCGTGTACGATGCAGTGAACCCTGCAAACGCAGAGACCCTCACCCCCACTGCTGGTGGAGGCACAAGAAACTGCCAGGCCTCCTTGTGGCCCCCCAGGGAACCACAGTCAGCCTGGCTCCCTTCCCCTGGGAGCATCACACAGGCTGCGGCCTCAATGTCACTGGCTCACAAGGCTCCCGTCATTAGCATCGGGTGACGCACCTCGCACCGCGGAAAGATCCAGAGACTAGGGTCAGATGGACCACTGCTTTCGTGGTTCACCGTTAATACCGCTGTGATCCCTGCTAACTCTTTGACACGGTCCGACGGCCTTGACCCGAGGGAAGCAGAGACCCCTCTTCCGGGAAACGCTCCCCTGACATTGACCAGGAGGGCTAATTTGAGTTTATTTTAACTTGTGGGAATATAAGCAATAATTTGGAAAACCAATAAGAGAAATAATCCTATGCTGAATGACTTCCTGTTCCACACACACCAGAGCCTGCAGAAATATGCCACAGAGCAATTTCTGGGTCAGAGTAAATTAGAGTTTGCAATGCGTTTGCCTATATCGAGAAAGCATGAAAAGAAATGAGGTAATTTTGTCAGGGTTTGATGCTCATTGTTCACTGAAACATAATGCAAGTTATGTCTCTGGCCATAAAATAAAATAACGAGGCGATATATTCCCAGTCATTCTCATAGATTATAAGTTCAATATTCCAATTGTGTGTATTTAATGACTCTCCACAGTGCTGATCACTTATTTTCAAGTGGTATTTGGAGATAATAAGCCCGAGTCTTTGCAGCGTGCTGTGGAATTTACTTTTCCAAAATGAAGGGTGAAAGGAAATCTTGCACTACCAGACTGGGTGAGTGCCACAGCAAGGGTCCTCCCCGGGCCAGCCCTCCTCACCCCTGGCCTGCGGGCCGGACAGCTTCCAGCACGGCGGGGAAAACTCTTTAGCGTTTCCTGCTGGGTCACCTCTTTATTAAATTCATTAATTGCTCATTTCTTAAAAATTTTTTAATGTTTATTTTTGAAAGAGACAGAGAGAGAGAGACAGAGCATGAGTAGGGCAGGGGCTGAGAGAGAGGGAGACAGAATCCGAAGCAGGCTCCAGGCTCCGAGCTGTCAGCACACAGCCCGGAGCGGGGCTCAAACCCATGAACTGTGGGATCATGACCTGAGCCGAAGTCAGATGCTTAACTGACTGAGCCACCCAGGTGCCCCCATTATTTGCTCTTAATCACTTAATGATAATTGGCTTCTGAACCCCAAGACAGAACACCAGACTCAGTGGCCCCTGCCAGAGAATGAGGATCGGAGATGAGGGGAGAACGAGATGGGGATCTGGTGCCTCTGAGCGCATGGGAGTGTGATCGCAGGTTCCACGTGTGAGTGATCTGAGAAGACAGAGCCAACGTCTTCCCTTGGGATCCAGAATCTTCTTCAGGAAGTCACGTTAGTACATGAAGAGGTTTCCGTATACTATGATCTTTACTTGTCAATTATACCTCGATAAAGATGGGAAAGTAAATGGGTAAGTGATTTTACGTAATAAAAAGAACACAGCTGCTTACCTCCTATTTCCATGTTCTTTGCACGACTTTGAAGTTCTGTGGTCAATGCAGAGAACACCTGCAGGTCTGGGCATCACCCACTTCCCCCCGTGGCCGAATGGGCGCCTCCCCCGCGGCCCTGGGGGAGCAGGACGGGAATGACGCGGGGAGAGCAGGGTTGTTATTCCGTCCCTTTTATCCGTGTTGACCCAGAAGCCCCACAAAAGATGACTTATTATTTCTCTAACTTTCATGCTCTGTGTTATTTACTCAAATCTGGGCTTGAAACTTTTATCAGTCTTCCCACCTCTCCAAATCCGGGTGCTATCAACCCAGCCATCTACTAAGTCCAGAATGGCATTTTCTACCCCAGCCGTTTTCTGTCAATAATGCGTTTCTATTAAAATAAATGCACCCAAAGTATGAATTGCTTTATCATTTGCTTAAGGAATGTGGTGAGTGCTTGGTTTTCATAGTATGCTAAGGTAAAAATAGAATTTAACATTACTGAATTATTTTATTGAGCATCCAAAGCACAAGGAACGGATAATTTTGGCCCAGAGGAAATGAAAAAAGCATTTAGGTCCTTCAGTCAATGGCATTAGGGATCTACACTGATAGAATTTAACAGACGTTGCCACCTTCCCCATGTACTATTTGCACGAAGATATTATGCCTAATATAACGTTCGATTGTCTTACTCTATTTTTTTAACATTTTCAAAGCAACTCCGATTTTCACAGGAACATATTTTAATTCCCCAAACAAATGTGTTTCTGCTTAGTTATTACACATTCTTTACAACTAGTCAGGCGATGTTCCCAAGAATTACTAGGACCTCCTTTTCCAAACTTCTCTCCATGAAATCATCCCACAAATGCTGTTTAGAACCTGCGAGCCCTGCACTAGCTGGGCGCCGGATATTAGCACAAAAGACACCTGCCCTCAGGTGTCACAGTCATGTGCAGAAGGGACAGGGCCTTTCAAGACAGGGTGGTAAGTGCTCAACGCGTTGGGTGTGGAGGACTAACCAGTACCTCGGCTGGTGGGGCTGTTGGGGGACCTGGGACTGCCCTGGACCTGCTCCCCCACCTCAGCGTCAGAGCCCCGGGTGGCGCCTGCAGCCTGTGCTGGGGTTCCCCCGGGGGTACCTGTGCACACTAGAGTTTGGGAATCACAATGCAGTGCACAGGACATTGTTTCCAGGCAGTCTCTATGTCGCAACGGGGACACATTCACAACCAGGAAAATAACACTGTTCTGAGGGAATTCACTGTCAGAGAACAGAGTTGGTTGACAAAAAAAAAGGGGGGTGGGTCTCAGAACAGTCCTTCCAAAGCCATCACTCTATAGAAAGGTTTACTTCTTATTTTCACACTTTCTGGAGAAAATAGCTTCTACTCACCTCAGAAACTGAATTTTGATCTCAGAGTCAACTGTTATTTTTGTCTCCTCTTTGGTTTTAGAAAATGGCCACTCTTTATGAGGACAAGGAAAGAAACTGAGAGACAACTTCATCATTACTTATCGACTTATCAAGAAGATATTGAGAAATAACATTAGAACTTTGGGTGTGCTTTTTTGGTTTGTTTTATTATAAAAAAATAACATAAGAGTCTTGAAATGGGGAACAGAACTGCTAATAAGAATGGAAAGAAAGGCAGACTCATGCTTATTACTGCCCTTACAACGTCCTTAAGTAAATATCATTTATGTGACATACTTTAATGTATACACCTTGGGAATATATAATGTGTAAATTATGTTATTCTTCACATTTCTATTCTAGATTTACTTCTTCCATAAAACTCACCTTAATAAAATACATCGTCATTGAGAATACGCATACTTAACGCGGCTACTTGACTTTAAAGGTGCTCCTGTACACAGAAATAAGTTCTTGTAAGAGCAGACGACTACCTTATCACAAGAAAAGAAAGCTTATCACAGGAGAAAAATATGGCTCCGTGATAAAGTCACTATGATTTTTGATTTGGCATTTGCAGCCTCAGACAATGCATGCCTATTAATTATTAATAAGCGACGGGCTGTATATGACACAGGGTTCGAAACTGTGTAAAGGAAAGGGCAAGTGAAAGAGACGTATTCGTGTGTTTACCTCTTAAATCAGGTTTAAAGATGATCTTAAATATTTGATTCATCAGGAAATGAGAACAGTTCCATTGTGACACAGAACATTCATCATATGGTTCAGACACATGATAAAATGCCTTTTATGTGGTTCTGCAGGTTTTTATAGAGGAAAAAAGAGGGAGCATCCTGACATTCTCGAAGGAGAGAAGAGTTTTATACACAATGAGCCTCCCTCTCTGCAGGTTCCCTAAGCTGGCCTCGGACACGTGTCCCCTCAGGAACAGCCATCCAGCCTCAAAATAAAGGTATGCCTTTCTGGAGTCTGACCCAAGTGGGGCACATTCCAACCTGGAGTAGAATGAGACGTCAGGAGAAGGATCCCCTACAACCACCAGGAGGAGGGACACGTTACCGTTCTACCTGCAAGAAACCACTCAAGCAAACGTCAATGCACATGTCTGAGACACACGCAAGTGTGAAAGCTGCATTACGTAGGAGCTGGAATATCAGTCTCTCTTCCTGATTTGCCATGATACTTCCTTTTCCCTAAATGCTCCAAAATGTGTACCTCATCAGTCAATCTGAGCTCCATCAACCTCAGGTTTGTCACTGCCTCGCAGAAGAATAACACAGCCACAGATCTGACTCACAAATTGGAACGTTAAGTGTCATTCTCAAAGTCAGCCTACGGAGTGTGAACAGTGCCAACAGACAACATGGCTCGCAGGGACAGCACGCTGTCCTCATACGTCAGGACACTGGGGATGCTGGCACCACGTTTAGATGCCCGAGGAGGATGCTAATGTGGCCCAGGCAGTCATCCTCCGTTACTCGGTCTTAGGAAGGGCAGGTGTTTTCTGAAAAGTCTTACTTGATGCAATATGGGTTTAAGGTAATGGCTTCAGAATCTGAAGACCGGCAGCTACAACAAAGCATGGCTCCCTGGTGCATCCACACAGTGGCTAAGATTCGTCAATGAAAGGCATTTACCGAGACTCTCAGAAACGTGCTCTAAGAAGGGTGACTTTCACTGAATGCAAATTAGGCCTTCAGTTTTAAAAATTCAAGCGTTACTGGGCACAGCTGTTAGAAGGTGAGGAGTTAAACTGGTGAACTTTTAAGAATATTCTCCAATGAGTTGTAGTTCCCTATATAACATGGCAGCTCAGAAGACAGATTAGTGCAGTAGCCAGTGGTTTTACCTGTCCAGTGAAGGGAAACTAGTCGTTTACACCTGCATGCACCTGTCACCTTCTCTTTAAAAAGCGAGCAGATGACTAGGTCTGCATTCAAGGACAAACGCAGCCCGAGAAGGTGTGATAGGGTTGTTAACATTACAGGTCTCACTAAATATTTGAAATGCTATGGTCACTGCTGGCTAAAGAGCTTTGGGATTTCAGAGGATGTATGTAGAATGGACAAAATCTACATTAAAAATGTGGGGAAGTTCATCACACCTTTTTCAACAGCCATTCCTGTTAGTATTGTTTCTTGTCCCCAATGTCTCTGAAAGCCTGGGGCTCTAAGATTATTCGTGCGAGGGAGACAGCTGCACGGGAGCAGTTGTACGTCTGTTGTTCTGTCTGAGAAGCAAATATTACACAGAGGACTTGGGTCAACACGAGTATCGGCGGTAAAGCCTGTCTGTGGATAAACTCTGCTACGCTTTCTGCCCAAAAGAACGGACCTTCTCTGCCTGCTGGAAAATCTGTCCAGAGCACTGTGAACTTTAAATATGAATTCCTGGCAGGTGTCCTGATGCCGTAATCATAGAAAATAATGCTCGAGCATGAAGTTCACCAATAGCCCCAGCTTTGTCATGAAGTCAACATGTGTCCTAACGGGATTCCATGTTCCAGATGCAATTCTAATGGCTTGGAGGCAACCACAGATGGGACAGAGGAACCCTGCCCACATGGAGGTTCCAAGTAGATCCAGACCTGCCCCTCAAAGTTGTATTTTGTTATAGAACTATACTTTTTGAGACTTTCTAGAACACTGTTCAAGAAAGACCTCCCAGCCTACATGTAAGCAGGTTTCTTAGGCTCTGCCCCAAAGTCTACCTAAAATTTACTACATTTTTTAACTGTGTGGTTAGGTCCTTAGCAAGAGCTGTGATATCCAACCCGCAGGCATTGTAAGAAGTCACCATTTCACTGGAGAGTTTTGCTTATTTATGCAGTTAATGGAAAGGAGAGAAATCATGAACATCAGTGAGTTTCTTTGCTAATGTGACATTGTCAATTTTTAGCTAATGGATTTGTGTGTCTGTGTGTGTGTGTGTGTGTGTGAAACAAATACCATATATATTCATGGAAAAATATATGAATAATCTAGAACTTTTTTTTTCCATTAGTCTCTTAACATAGCAAGTACAGTTACTGAGTTTCTTACATTAAATTCTTGGAATAAGCCCTATGTGGGGATGCTTTCAGATTTCTCAGAATTCCCAAGAAAAATCCATTGATAATTTGTCCAAAGGCAAATGCCCCCAAGAGTATTGAGAGAGCAATGTAAGATTCTGAATTGGAGACGAGGTGAAGAGAAAAGCTGGAAATATCTGCTGTTATCCCAGACATACTTTAATTTTATTTTTGTGTGTATGTGTTCAGGACTATTTATAACAAAATATGCAAGTGTGGAGAAGAGGGAAGAGGAAAAATGAATTAATATGCAGTCACGCTCTGTTTAAAGTGTTGCTTTAGGAGTTATGTATTAACATGGAGCTATTTCCCGATACATAATTAGAAGAAGAAAAAAGGTGCTCACAAAACATGTCAACAAGAGCCTCATTGTATTTAAAGCTCTCCTGGTAACAGCTGAACTCAGAGTTTATTGAAACCGTCAGAAAACAAGGTCTTCTACTTCCTGTGTTTCTCTCCTCCCCACCTCTCGCCTCCTTCAGCACCCTTATGCACGGATACTGACAACACTCTTCTAAGTCTGCTGGGTCACATACAGCGGGAACCTCCTGTTTTCCTGTAGGGCCTGAATATGGCCTGTTTATTCACTGGTCAATTTTCTTCTTTGATAAATATGTTCTGAGCAGCTGCATAGCTCTGGACACTATTCTCCCATGGATGTCCAGCAGGAAAGAAAGTATGTAAAAAATTAGCTGTCACAGGCTAGATCTCGTATTCTAGTGGTGATGATTGCCATAGGAAAAATAAAGACCAATGGGGTGTTGGGGACATCATGAAGTGGGGAGTGGGAGGCAGAAAAAGGAAGCAAAGTTGGAAGGGTATAAGGGGAGAGAGAAAGCATGGCAGGATACCGCGTCCTGGGCATCAGGAACACCGGCTGGCCATCTGGAGGGGACAGGGGCCCGTATGATGGGAGCTGATTGGGCAGAGTGGGGTAGGGGGTGAGAGGGAGGTGAGAAGGGCTATGGGCTGAGTGGTGTCCCCTCAAATGCAAACGCTGAAGCCCTAACTCCCCCAATGACGGCATTTGGAACGAGCCTTTGGGAGGTTTCAGGGCTACAGGAAGTCACAAGGGTGAGGGCCCCGTGATGGCATCAGTGCCCTTGCAGGAGGAAACCCCAGAGAGCCCCCTCCCCATCCTCCATGGGAGGACATAGTGAGAGGGCAGCTGTCCCCATGCCGGCGGGAATCCTCCCTACACCCCCAGCACGTGGGCACCCTGACCTTGGGTCCCAGCCTCCAGAGCCATGAGAAACAAGTGCCTGTTGTTTAAACCCTGTCTGTGCTCTTCTGTTACGGCGGCCAGAGCAGAAACCAGGCTTGGGAATTAATGGGGTGGGACTGTGAGGGGCTTAGAGGCAAGGTAATCATAATCCCCAGTGTGCTGGGGGCAGTCCTGGTTCATGTCTGCTATTCCAATGTAGTCATTGATCACTCGTCAGTTTTCCCTCGGTAATGAGCCAGCTCGGACCGTCGTAACAACTGTGTGAGTCCCACTGTTCCTCCTCTGCTCATGCTCTCTTATAAACAAACAAACTTAAAAAAAAGAAAACAAAAATATGAATTCAAAAAGGTATCTACAACCCCATGTTCACTGTAGCATGATTTACAATGCCCAAGACATGGAAACATCCTGAGTGTCCATCAATGGGTGAAATGATAAAACATAGTGTGGGATATTTTGTATATATATAAATATACAATGTATATATATGTATATATTATATATATATACATATATATACGTAATCTAATATATAACATAATATATATAATGTAGGATCATTCAACCATAAGAAAGGATAAAATCTTGCCATATACAACAACATGGATGGCCCCTGAAGCATTATATCGAGTGAAGCAGGCAGAGAAAGACAAGCACCATATGATCTCACTTACATGTGGAATCTATATTTAAAAAGAAACACAACTCAGCTCACAGATACAGAGAACAGTTTGGTGGGTGCCAGAGGTGGGGTTGGGGGGTAGGTGAAACGGGTGAAGGGTCAAACTTCCACTTACATAGAAGTCGTTGGGGTATAACACACAGCATGGTGACCACGGGTGATGCTGGGCTGCACATGTGAAAGTTGCTGAGAGAGTAGACCTTGGGAGTTGCTATCAGAAGAAAAAAAAATGCAACTGTGTATAGGGACAGATGTTAACTACACTTATTGCTGTGATCATTTTATGAGGTATATAAACACAGAATCATTATGTTGTACACCTGAAACTAATACAATGCTGTATGTCAGCTGTATCTCCAAAAAAAAAAAAAAAGAAAAGAAAGGAAAGAAAAGAAAAGAAAGAAAAGAAAAGAAAAGAAAAGAAAAGAAAAGAAAAGAAAAGAAAAGAAAAAAGAAAAGAAAACAAAGAGCTGCAGAAAGGAAAGGGACCTGTGTCTCTTGAGGTGGGGTGATGAATGGTTTGCAGAAGACAGGTGGCAGGATTTGTCTCTTTTCAGCAGGATCATTCCAGATGACACAACAATAGAGACAGGATCTATCATCAGCACAGCTAGAGAACGATGGTAGAAACTGGAACCAGCCACAGGGGCCAGGGGTGGATACTTTAGATGCGTCCTCTCCCTCTGTCACAACGCCTAGGTGGGCCTGGTGGCCAGAAAGACAGCCACAGGCCATAGGTTAACCAACGGGTGTGGCTTCATTCAGTAAAGCTGTATTTTGTGACACTGCAATTTATATTTCAAAGAATGTAGGTGCAGAAAATATTCTTCTTTGGGTATTTTTCAACCATAAAAAAAAAAAAAAATCTGAGCTCAGGGTCCAAAGGTGTTGCGGGGGATGGATCTGGCCATAGACTGTCCTGGAAGAGAGTGGGGGGAGCAAGTGGAAACAAAAAGGCCAGAGAGGCTGCCTCAGTAACCACGTGAGGGTTGGAGGTTGGCGCTCGGGTGAGAGTAGAAAAGGCTCTCGATTAAAAAACGGATTCTGAGGACGGTTTGAACGTCGCCTTGAGGCTCTTTGTGGGAGTCTGGACACAGGGAAGAGAAGAGTGAGATTCAGGGTGCGAGCGCCTGGACGCAGGGAGCTGCCGGTGGGGGCTGTGAGAAAGCTGGACGCAGGTTCGGACACGTTCACGTGTTGACCGCCGTTGGCCATCCAGGCGGAGACGGGGAGCGGGCCGTCGAGATCCCGACCGGTAACGAAGAGGTCCGGCCTGGCGACATCAACTCACAAGTCATGGGCACGGAGGGCCTGACAAGGAGGGAACGCAGCCAGAAAGCAGAGCGCACCGAGGACGGGACCCCGAGACACTCCCACAGTCCGAGTCTGGGTGCAGGGCACGGGCCCAGTGCCGCTTTAGTTCTGACGCCTTGGGATCCGCAACGTGGAAATCGCGGGTGCCTCCCGCACCTGTGGTTTGGGTGGCCTTCCAAGGTGGTGAAGCGGGTTCAGAACGAATGGGAGAAGAGTAATTAAGGACAATGTGCATAGACAACCCGCCAGAAGAAATCTCCTGTGGCCAGAAAGAGAAAGAGGGGTCGGCAGGAGGATGCAGAGAAAGAAGATGTGTATTTCTTTGTCACGAGGTCAAGAAGACAGGGCAAAAACAACGCAAAACACCTCCTGTTGCCCTTCATGTAGACTGAACAATTGTCACCACTTCGCTACAGTTGTTGATCCCGTTTTTAACATTTTTTGAGGTACTTTCAAGCAAACTCCTGACCTTCTTATTTCACCCGCAAATATTTGAGAGCGCATATCTAACAGTGGGGCCAACCACAGTGCTTAATCTGCGTCGTGACGGTAAGAACCTGTCCCCGGTCCCGCGGGCTGCTCAGATCACACAGATGGTTTGCTCTTCTCTTTTACGCTGGGACAAAGTCTGGTAGCATGTGGATGGGGAGCCCTGCAGAGGGACAGTGGTGAAGCACAGAAGAGGGGAGATCCCGGGGCCACAGGAGGCAGCCAAGGCGGAGTCCAGCACACAAGGCGAGAGCCTGGTCTTGGCCAACAGCACACCCGTGTGCTTTACTTTTGTTCTCATGACAGAAGGGCAAGGGTTCTTAAAAATGGCATCTAGGAGGGAACGGGACACGTTTTGCTGTGCGCGATACACACTCACGACTCTCCCCGTCTCTAGCTGCGAACTTCCAAGTTCTTATTTGGAAAGAATAAGGAGGAAAGAATCATCAAGCGCCAGAGATCTCAAAAGCACCGTTTTGCTAATTCTCATGCAGAGAACGACGCGTGGCAACATGGATACAGTTTCTTAAAAGCTCAAAACCTGTCTTCGGGAACTGGTTTTTACAGAGCTGACACAGCTACAGAATTTCTCAATGACGATGCTATTTTCTTATTTCAGGAGAGGCTGTCGGGGAGTGCCAAGTGCAAACCGAAGGAAGTAATTTGATATTTCGTCCGGCATCACCGGTGTCTTTCCACCTTAGCTTGAAGCGTGATTTCCTTGTTCAGTTTGATAGAACCTTCCGGTGCCTGTCCTTTGTTTCAGTGAGGAGCGTGTTATGGCCGGGATTAAATTTGTTAAGAAATTATGCGTCTTTCAGGGCAAACATTATAAAGTCAACGTATCTCTTTCTTTTAGTCTGAGAGCCAATATCCAAACCAACTTGACAAACTCCTTTCTGGTCCCATCTCAATGATGCCAGCGCGATGTAATCTCGAGGAGCTCTTGGTAAGGATAGACTCAGAGTGAGGCCAGCAGAAAAATGACATTCTAGATGCCCTTAATGTATTAAGTATTATGACGGATCCTAAGTCTGCTCTAATTAAGGGTGGTGGTGAAATCACATTTGTTTCTCTTTTGCAAAGCTTCTGGAAAAATAACTGTGTTTTTATAGTATGTGTGAGGGTGGAACATGAAAAGGGTAAAATATAAGAAAGAGGGTTAAAATTACACTAAAATCCCACAATCTGGAGGTAGTAGGACCAACACTGTAATTAATGAATGAACCCCCCCATACGAGCCCACATGCTCCCATAAATGCATAAATGTACATAGTCTTGCATAAGTGGAATAAAGCTTCACAGGTTTTCCTTGCCTTTCGTATTTACTCGGTGATATGTTAAGAACATTCTTCCAGATGGCTCCTTATTTTTCTATTTTTAAAAGATATTTTGCTTGCGATTGCCAGTTTGGTTGTTTGCTGTGTTTGTTTCTATATGGTATTTTTTTTTTCTTTTTTGTAGTCAAATCTATTTGTCTTCTTTGTTTCTGATTGTATAACATATTTAGAAAGGCTGTCTTTTCTGGAAAATTACTGAAGTTTTCATATCTACCTTATTTTTGTAATTTTAAGCACTGCTCTTCAAAATTGAAGTCTTTCTTCCACCTGTAACTTTTTAAATACAGCAAATAAGTCAGGAAGCCACTTTAATTTTCCCAAATTACAAGCCAGCTGTTTAAACTACATTTGTTGAAAATTTTGACTTTATTGCCACTTAGTTGTGCTAAATTGTGTAGCATTCCACACATGCCTATCTCTCCCAATGTGGTAGGAGATGAAAATAGCTGCTCTATGCTCTTTGGGTTCAAAGCTGGGCCCTGTGAATTAAACTGACAAAATACAGATTAACACAAGATCTATTTCATACGCATACAGGCCCCAACAAAAGAAGTAGCTGGCTTGTTGGATGGTTAAGGGTAAAGGCTCATACACCTAACGTAGGGGGGCCGAGGAGGAGGGGAGAAATCGCTTCGATGCGAAAATCAGACAGGTTTCTTCAGGAAAGACAGATTCTATGAAGAGCAGACAGGAGACAACGAAGTTGATAATAACGCTTGTGTCCACGGTACAAGTGGTCTTCCCAAATTCTTCAGGGTCCCCCCCCAGGAGCCCCCAGGGTCTACCTTGGCTTATCTTCTTCCGAATCTGTGTGTGTCCTGCGGCTAAGGATGCCTCTCTTTGACTGCTGAATGGGGCACCACGGTGTCCTTCCCGGAAGAGGTCCCCAGGCTATTCTTATGCCATCGTTCCTGAACAAGGCACTGTAGCCAGGTTAAGTTCTAAATAATTCTAAAGATACTAAATACATTCAATTAATTTGGGGAGATTTAACTTAGGCTTCCTGTGCAGGGACAAATGTTTTGTCTGTTGCTTGTCTTGTTCCGTTTTTGATTTCCCATGCAGAGTTTCACATTTGTATGTAAACAGATATACCATTTTATGAAAATGTTACTGCTAGGAATTGTAGTGTTTTTATTGCCATTATGAATGGAGTCTTATGCTTTATTACACGTTTTAATTACCTATGGGGTTATATAGGAACACTTGAGTATGTAGTTCATTTACCTAATCTCTCAATTTGGTTTATAGTGTTCATAAAGTTTTTGCCATGGATTTATCCTGGATTTCAGAGCCAGAACTTTTTCGGCTACTGAAAATGACTGTAATCTGTATTCTTCTTTCTGATATTTATACTTCCCCCCCCCCCCTTTTAAGACTCTGTTGCCTAAAACTTCACAAATACTGTGGGTCTTGCAAGCAATACTGTATTCTCTTCATGATGGATAAGGATGAGGTTAAGCTTTAGGAATAATATCAAGTTCTGGTCTGGGAGATATGTTTTTACAAGGTGCTGTCAGTAAAGTAGATGTCCATCGAGCACCAACCATCCCCAGGAAATGCACCGGCTTCTTCAAGGACAGATAACGAGAAGGTCATCTTACACTAATGAAAAGTATAGCGTGATACAGAGGATAGAGGGGGCACTTGTATCTGACCCATAAATTCAGAGAAGAAACAGACGGCTGGCTACCCAGGGGAGCGGGTGGGGGTTGGGCAAAGTGGTGAAGGGCACCGGAGGTACAGGCTTCCAGTTCTGGAATGAACAGGTTGCGGGAATAAAAGGGGCAGCCTGGAGAGTGTGGTCAATGGCACTTTAATGACACTGCGTCGGGACAGGCGGTGGCTACGCTTGTGGTGGGCACAGCATAATGTCTACCCTGTCCCATCACTGTGCTGAACACCTGAAACTAACATTACGTTGTGTGTCAGCGATACTGAAAGAATGATAGCAAAGTCTAAAAATTAAAAACAAGAGCTCATCATTCGAAAACAGACAAGCCAAAGAACTATGGATGTTTGGAGGAACGCGGACCGTGAAGGACTCAGGGGCCGGGGAAGGCTGATCAGAGAAGCCTCTGGAACTGGGACATCTGCGTCGGATCACAGACAGAAGACGAGCCCTCAGAGGGGTTCGGGCAGAGGGACGACGTCGGTGGGCCACGGAGGCCTCGTTTGGGATCGTAATTGTTGACCGTATGCAATGCCATCTGCCCGGGGCGGAGGCGGCCAGCGGAGACGGTCCGGAAGGGCAGCAGATGGGGCGAGGACAGGAGGGTGCTGTGTCCTGGGTCTGTAAGACGAGGAGGTGAAGCAGGTCCCCTAACGAGGAGTCGCGTGGGCATCTCCGACGGTTTGGTGGCCCAGCCGCTTCCCTGCCGCTCCGCAGGGCTCTCAGGATCTCGGCAAGAGCTCAGCCCGTCTGGCAGAGAGCAGACGCCGATGCGTTGCTGAGGCTCCGGGCCACGAGCATCCGAGTGTCCGGACGTGCTCTGCAAATGTGCAAATGCTGGGTCGGGTCCACTGAGCCGCGGCGTTTACCATTGTCTAAAGCCAGAAAGAGGAAGTTCTTTCTCACGACACTGCCCACATCTATTTTTATGTAACAAAACACTGCATTAATTTTTATCATTCTGCCTTTTAACATTGGACTTCTGAGAGGTATTTAATCAGAAAGACGTTTCTGTGTGTTTGTGGTGGGAGGGGGGGGGGTGCGGATTGCAAAAGGCAGCGGTTAGAAACAGAGAGAAAGAGGCAATTACCAAAAGAGAAGTCTAGTGTTGCAGGACTGGGAAGCATGGGACTAAATCTACACCCTTACCAGAAAAAAGGAGAGATGTTTTTCTCTGCCTCATATAGCCTGATATTAAAATATATTAACAAATATAAGAAAAACAGGCTGAGAGTCAGCAAAGAATGAGTTGTCATGAAGTGGTAACCAATGACATTAATTTTCAAAATCACTTTTAAAAAGCACTTTGGAAACGTGTGTTGTAATTCACAAGAGTTCACTGGTTTTATTACCGCAAGGGGAAAATAAACCTCTTGTCGGCAGCACGTGCTAGGGACGTGTTATCTCTGCACCCTGTTCTTGACGAGACGGCGTATTTAAACATCTCATAACGGGCAACCTTTTCAGCTTCCTTCTCCTCTTTCTCTTCAGACTTACATTTTAATGTGCCTCGAAACGTGCCTAGGAAACAAGCAAATGCTTATCTGCTTATAGTTTTCAAGGAAAGGAGAAATAACTAAGCGTTTCAATCAGACTTAAAGTGCCTGAAGTCTTTAGCTAACAACATAGCTTTTTAAAAAAGGTTTACTTATGTTGAGAAAGAGTGAAAGCATGAGTGGGGGAGGAGACAGACAGGATCCCAAACAGGCTCTGTTGGTGCAGGGCTCCATGTGGGGCTCGAACTCACGACCTGAGCTGAAACCAAGAGTAGGCCGCCTAACCAACTGAGCCACCCGGGTACCCCAAGTTTTTCTGTTTTCTAATATGTGCAGTGAATGCTATCAGTTTCCCTCTAATCACTACTTTTACAGTATCCCACATATTTTGATAGGTTATATTTTCATTTTAATTTGTGGAAATTATTTTATTCTTTTTTAAACGTTCATTTATTTGAGAGAAAGAAAGAGCGTGAGCAGGGAGAGAGAATCCCAAGCAGGTTTAAGGCTGTGAGTGCAGAGCCCGATACAGGGCTTGATCTCCCAAACTGTGGGATCGTGACCTGAGCTGAAACCAAGAATCGAACACTCACCTGACTGAACCACCTGGGTGCCCCAACAACATAGTTTTAATATGAGCTCTGGAAGTAGTCAAAAACCTAAAGCAGTTACAATTTCAAGTATATTGTGGCATAAATTCACTGAAGTTTAGAATAACTCTACTCTGACAAATTGATTCACTTTTTAAACCACGGTGGGAAATCACCCGAAATCCTTGTGGGGAGGAAGCCGTAACGTAATACTAGGATCCTGGCAGTGTGGGTGTATTTTTATCAAAAAGCTGCCTTCACATGATCTTATATAGAACATCCTAATAAAAATACACGTAAATATGTATACATATGTGTACATACACACAGGCATGCATGCACACACACACACACACACACTAGATTTAGCAGAACATCGAAAAGAAATATGATAAAGTGATCATGTTATGGCTCTGCAGGTAATTATATACAAAGATGAATGCTGGAGAACATGCATTTCCCTTATCTCATTGAAACCAGCCTCCAGCCTCTTTAATTTCAGAAATTGGGAAATGCAGGGTTCTGTACGATGAACAATATTTTTAGGGAGATAATAAAAACACTGTGTAATCACATACTGTTTTTAAGCCGAGCGCTTGGCAAACGTGGCCTGAAAGCACGCTGCTGAGCCGGCCGCAGTCTTTGTCTCATTGGGAAATGCTCATTTACATGTGCTGCGAAGAATTCTTGTTTTTAGAATATATGATGATAAACGTAGGCAAGCAGACGGTGACTGTAAGTCTTGCCGGTTATTTTCTAAGGAAGACCAAATATGCAATTAAGGGTGTCTTCATATAAGGAGTGGTTCGTGTACTCTCCTGTGTTCATTTATTTCTATAAACAGTCAACAAACTTCCAGTGTGTGCCCACCTCACGCTGGAAGAGCGATCGGTGTGCATGGCAAACAAAACAAAACAAAACAAAACGAAAGGATGGTAAAATCCCCTCCATCTCAGGCTGGACATCATGAAGGTTTGCTTGGCCCTCACATGCTCCCAAGTCCTCCACGGCAGCCCGGGGGTCCTGCGGCTCTCTGCCATCAGTTAGGGTCTCAGGCTCCCTCCTGTCTAGGGACCCTATCATGCCCTAGGGCCTCTGGGTTCCCTGTCTGCTCCAAGACAAGACAGAGGTCTTTCTCCAGCAAGACCATGCCCCCACCACCAGGACGCTCCCCCCGGCCGGTGCCCTCAGTGAAGCTGGAGCCACGGAATCCAGCCGTGTGCACCTGCGGCCGTGCGGACAGACGGCCGGGGCCGGGTTCTGAGGGCGGGGGTTCCCGTAAGGCAGACCTGGCAATGGTGTCTCTGGAGGACCATTCTCGCAGGATGCAGAATTCAGCGTGCGGACGGGGGACTGGGGATGATGCTCACCCATCAGTAACACAGCCTCTACAACAGGGGATACCAAGACTGCCACAGCAGGCCAGGGAGAAACACCAGAATTGTCACTCTAGGAGGACTCGGAAGGCTCCAGGGCACGTGCACACTGCTTCCCGGGGTGGCAGCAACTGGGCAGCCCAAGACAGCATAACTCGCTATCGTGGGGCTCCGAAGGCCACATGTCAGAATTCGGTGTCGTGGGGCTGCCCTGTGGTGACCCAGGCCCGCGCCCCCTCTGCCAGGAGGAAGGGAGGGTTCTCTCCTCACCTCCCCCATGCCCAGGGTAGCGCCCTCACACCCTCGGCGTCTTCGAACCTGCAGCCCCACATCTCAGCTTCCCTCTCCATATCGCCTGCCCCTTCTGGGTAGACTCTCCCTCTGCCTCCTCTGAGAGGGACCTGCTGCTTACTTTTAGGGCCCATCTGGGTAATGTGAGGTAATCTCCTGTCTCCAGACGCTTAACTTAATCACATGTGCAAAGTCCCTGTCGCCATGGGAGGGAACAGTCACAGGTTCCAGGGATTAGGAGCTGGCTATCTTTGGGGGTGTCAGGTCGTTACTCTGTATTCCATCCTACAAGGGCCCTGCGGACACTGTGTCCACAAAAGCAAAAAAGACACACGACGGCAAGGGACCTCACGGGCTCTTGTCTGCAGGCCAGGGCCATGTTAGTGAGGCTCAGTGATAGCCGGTGAAGAGTACCACGTGTCCTCAATGTGCACGGAACCTGTGCGATAGATGAGGTCCTGGCCTGGTCCAGCACACAACGACTCAGCGAGGGAAGCTTTCCCTGGTCCCTGAACTTGTAAACTAATGAATGCACTCAGCACTGGCCACCGGCCTGGGGACTAAGAACCACCACGGTGGCAAGGCCAAAGCAGCGTCTCTGGATCTGCCTTCCTGCTCCCTTCACAGCCAGGACGGTAGACGGAGAACATTCCAGACTGTACTAAGGATAGCAGCACACTTGAGTCACAGGGTGCAGGGTTTGTGCTGCCTACACATCTTCACTGACCTCACCAGTCTGGGCCTAGAACAGCCAAACAGGAAAGCATAGTAGCGGTACCCTGGCTGCCCCTGCCATACCCAGTGTGTGATGGACGATGGAGGGACAGATGGAGGCATGGATTGATGGATGGATGGACGGATGGATGGATGGATGGATGGACAGATGGAGGGATGGATGGATGGAGGGACAGACGGATGGACAGATGGAGGGATGGATGGATGGATGGATGGAGGGACGGACAGAGGAAGGGACGGATGGATGAACAGATAGACAGATGGAGGGATGGATGGATGGATGGAGGGACGGATGGAGGAAGGGACGGATGGATGAACGGATGGAAGATGGAGGGACAGATGGATACATGGACAGGTGCACGGACGGATGGATGGACAGATGGAGGGATGGTATGGGCCAAGGCATCACGGTCTGCGCCCATCCATCAGTCTGCTCAGTGTGCTCCTTTCCATCACCACCAAATATGAGCATTGGAACCATTCCCACTACACTCGCAGCCCGGCCCAAGGACTGGGTTCACTCAACCCAGTAACTCCCACCATACTCCAAGGACAGCCGGGCCCTGTGGCCATTCTAAGGACCACAGCAATGCTCCACTCTCCTTAACACATTAATTGAACTGGACGAGTAAGACCACAGGTTCAAGATGGTGGGAGATAAACCCTACAGATATCTAGGGGAGACATCAGAGTGAAGACTTTAAAAGGTCAGTGGTCTGGGCCAGGATGCACCCTCCAAGTAAAGACAAGTTACCTTATCTTGCACATCCTACCAGGAAGCCTGGCAGGTCGCTTTGGCTTTGGACACACATATCCACATGGAAACCTGCTTCAGTCGGTATTCCAGGAGGAAGGAGAGGTTCCCAGCTTTGAGTGGGTCCAGGGTAGGGAAATCTGTGTCCGAGGCCCAGGAATCCGTGCCGGCAGCCCCACGGGCCTCAGGGACAGCGTTCCAGCACAGTCTGCTTCGCGGGAGATAGGTGTGGGGGGAGTTATATGTATCTTGTGGGGCACACAACAGCTCCATCAAGGTAACCTCAGCACAGACCTGTGGGTTCTGTCTGGAGCAAGGCCATGCCGCCCACAGTGGAGAACCACGTGCCTTTCAGGACACGGCGTAAGTAGACCAGAACACCCAAGAACGCTCTGCAATCAGGTGGCCTGCCTGCCTCTAAGTCACCCGCATCACCCACCACGGGGGGACCCACGCGTTGCTCAGTGCGAGCCCGTGGCCACACAGAGGGTCCACGGAGATCTGCCGACGAAGGAAAGAAGGAAAGAAGCCCAAGACTGGTGTTTGGTATTTTGTATAAGCTGAATATAGACTGTGGCTGTGCCATACCCCTGTCCAAGGATGACTTTGAGAGACAGGAGCGAGGGGAGATTTCCAGCAGAAGTCTGGGCATCCACCTTTTGCGGGAAGAGACACAGCCAGTGGGGTATGTGTATGCACCAGGGGTCAGCGGTGGGTGACCTGACCAGCTGATCAGAGCCTGGAATACGGAAGGGGACCAGGCACACAGACGGATCTGGGGAGTGGGCCCCAAGACTGAAGACGTTCACCATATGACTGACACGTAGGGTGTGTGCTGTGGGAGGGAGAATCAGTAACCGAGGAAACCAAGGACTTGACCTTTCATGTGAGCCCACACGGACTCAGGGAGCTCCTTTGGGGATGACTGACGGAATAGCCACCAGAGGCCCCGGCAAGAAGCAGGCCCAGAGAGGGTGTACAGCAGTGAGGCCCAGGCTGGCCAAGTGAGACCCTCCCTAAACCGTGAGCCCCCGGTGCTACCTGTCAGATGTGCACACGGGAGAAGGGAAGGCATAGAGCCACCTGACTCCTGGAGACGCCCTTTGGAAATATGCTTCCCACCCCTCACAGCCCAGAGCTGCCTGAGAAGGAGTCCTTCTGTAGGGTGGGGGGTGGACTAGCGACCGGAGTGGCCTCCCTCCTCAGGGAGACGAAATGCATACCCCAAGGGCCTGGTCCAGCTCCCAGACCTCCCGCTGATTTGGTCCAGGTTTTGCCGTCTATCATGGTCCGGCTTCTCCCTCTGGATAATTCGGATTCAAATACGGTTTCTCCCTGTCATTCAGGTCAAAGTGTTTTCAAATTACCATTGTAGTTCCTACATACTGCACGGAATATTTAAACATGTTTTGCTTGATATCCCAACGTGTGGTATGTTTTGTTTGTCCTGCCTGGAGACTTCTAGATGAACCACACTGTGGACGGCAAACATATTCCACAGGACTGCAACCCTTTGAAATATGCTCACGGGTACCTTGTGGCCCAGGACGTGGTCTGTCTGGGTGTTTTGTGCGCCCACGGAAAGAGTGTGCATCCCACACTCAGAACACAGTACATGTATGTGTCAGTGCATTTGCCGAGTTGCTTAAATCTACTGTGGATTAATTGCTTTATTGCTGCTCATTCTAGCGCTTGTTAGACGAATACGTTAAACCTTAGGTGATTGTTGTGTCAGGCCCTGAAAGCTGACCTCCAGGGTTAGAACCAATTCTGCCGCTCGGAGTCCGCCAACGTAGTCACGCAGGTTTTCCAGAGTCACTTAAAACCCGAGTAAAGTATGTGTTGGTGACAAAGACCTAGGATTTCACCGCTGATTGAAATACACAAGTAAAACACGCCTCCTTTTCTTACCGTGCTACTGAGACTGCACATGGCTAATCTCTGCTTTCGTTTTGAAACAAAAGTTGTCACCGTCGAAGTTTTCTATCAAACGAAAACGGCTGCAAAGCCACCCGCCCTCTCTGAGGCTGTGTGTTGCGGGGATGCCAAAGCACCCCCTGCACTCAGCTCAACACCATCCCGCGTCTCCTTCCAAGGCCCTCGCGCCTCTGATTCTTCACAGTGATGTGCTTCTTACCTGGGTCAGGAGAGACGGGGAGTGGCCGGCTCTGGGCCCCTAGCCAGCTTTTGGATCCTGAACAAATTGCTTGCTCTCTCTGGGGTCAAAGCTTTTTTTTTTTTTTAAATGAAATGGATTGTTTTTGCATTAGATCAGTGTTTTTCAGTCTTTCTGTTTTTTCTTTTCCCCCTTTCTGCGAACTACCTAAGAAAAGATTTTAGGACACAGGTGCTGGATATCATGTGGGCACTAAGATCACCTGGGGGCCACCTCGGAGCTGGCGATTCTGTCACTGATCTCTGATAGGGACAGTGAGGTTCCCCACATCCAAGTAAACCACTTTAAAAAGAGCAGAACCCTACAATCTGAGAGAACTCCAGCCTCTCCCTTGCTCCCAGTTTAACCAGAGCAACTCTGTTTTTGTATTTTCAAAATGTTGGCTTTGGCGTAATGTTTCATTGGAGAATACAATTCCATTTCGTACATGCATGAAAGCCAATGGGATGACGAATGTGAACCTCCGACCCACGGCTGGCATAAAGGAAGCACTCCCCAATGTATACATTATTTGTATACATAATTTTTGGAGAACAGGTGTGATTAGGTAACTTTAAAAATCTCTAATTGTAGGGGCACCTGGGTGGCGCAGTCGGTTAAGCGTCCGACTTCAGCCAGGTCACGATCTCGCGGTCCGTGAGTTCGAGCCCCGCGTCAGGCTCTGGGCTGATGGCTCGGAGCCTGGAGCCTGTTTCCGATTCTGTGTCTCCCTCTCTCTCTGCCCCTCCCCACTTGCACTCTCTCTCTCCCTCAAAATAAATAATAATCGTTGCAAAATATCTCTAACTGTAGGCTGCTTTGGTCACGCTGACTCCTTCTCATCATATTCCACATGTTCCATGTTATGTCCAAGCTTGTATGTGAACAACTTCTGTCAGAACAAATGGCTCAAGTCATCACAATGGCGCAAATGTAACTTTGGGGGTTGTCTGAGGGCAACGTGGTCTTGTCGGGCCCCATGTGGTCACAAATCCTGGCCACAGTTCTACGGAACAACAAGATATCGAACCCCTAGTAACCCTAGCCTGCATCCCAGCAGATTTCTGTGGTACGGACCGAAGGCAGCATGTGACGGGGTCAATACCACGCCCCACGATCAGCAGGATGTACTGGAGGGGAACTTTCACTGGGGAGTTCAACCACCACCAACGTGTCCCCAGACCAATGGGTTATTTTTCTGACTCATTCACTTCATTACTTGTAAATATCATATTTGTTCTCTTTAACTTCCAGGAGGGATGGATGGGGTAAAAATGATGTAATTTGTGCCTAAGAGATTTATAAATTTTAAATAAACTAAAAATACCAAAAGAAATTGATAATAAACTTCAAGCACACTTTAGCTCACACACCCAGACTCTTCAAAGTGCTTGGACTTAATATCCTCGGGCAATAGAGCTGTCAAAATTAGGGATGACTTTAATGAGCACGTAGTAAATCCACAGTTACCATCAATCCCTTTGTCAATGAGCCAAGCAGGCGTGCGTTCGCTGTGGACAGAGAGCAGGCAGCCCCAGGGAGTCACGCAAGAGGCACCAAGCAGTGAGACTACAGAGGTCCCCACCTCCAGCCCAACAGACTGAGGCTCCTGCCCGTGTCAAGTCCCGGCGTGCATCCAAAACTCCAAGTCAAATTTCTTAATCATCTTTTTCAAGCTTTGGGCAAATTTTTTTTTTTTTTTACTTTGAAAACTTACATTGATTTAAGACACCATACATCCCTTGGTAGGTCTTTAATCACTGGTTGCTTCCACTTGGAATTATATCTCATTTCCTTTGTCATTCCTACTTGGAGCTCTGCGAAACGAAATCACCTAGTTAATACTGAACAACTACCTACTGATTTGCTTTGAAAGAAACTGAATTTCCTCACTGTTCGGTGAAAGAAAAATGAGTTGTGGTGAGTAATGATAGGTCAATATGTTTATAAGTCTCAGCTTTTCTCAGTGCAGGTAAGATGTTGCTCTCTTTTTTCCTTTCTCTATCGTGGGAAGGAAAAAAAAATAATAATACAAAAAAAATCCCTATATTTTCAGTAATAAATGGAACGTGTTTGAGCAGAAAGAGGAACTTCACTTCATTTGCTGCCTTGGGTGAGGTTATCTTAACGTGACAGACGACTTTTTTTTCCACATTTTTCATCTCAGCCATCCATCTATAAGAGGAAGGCATCATGTTTTATGTGGCAGAAGGCAGTAGGCACTTTGGTGAATTATCTCTGCAGAGCACCTCGCCTTCTCCTGGGAGCTCAGAGATTAGCGCCGAGGCTTCAACACGAATTCTGTCTCTCGGTCATTAAGCTGGAAGGCTGGGCTACCTCAGCAATTAAAAAGCTCAACTCGCTGGAGTCAGGCCGGGGCTAGCCAGACGGCTGGGAGCAGGAGGGCCGCTCCCGCCGTGAGGGGTTTTTCAAGTTGAATGTGAAAACACGCTTGGAGCCTCTGATCCCATCAGGTGGCTACTTGTCAAATATGTTCTGCCACCATTAGCGGGTTGGGGGGGATAATTTGTCTGCCCTTCAAAAAAAAATTAAGTGAGGACCCAGGGCTTCCCAGGCAGGAAGTGGCGGGCTGCAGGAGGACCGGTGCGTACGGTGGTCTGGACGGCGAAGACAAGATGAGCGAATGTCGCGAATGCCGCAGAAACCGCTCTGCTTTCCCCGCATGCAAGGCCAGACCGTCTTGACGATTTTCTCAAACTCGGCCATCTCGTTTCCAAACCCTGCAGTAGGTGTTGAACCTTCCTGATGTGGCAAGACATTGCCACGTTCTTCATTTGCTCTTAAAAACGGTACCGTCCAGGGGCGCCTGGGTGGCTTGGTCGGTTGGGCGTCTGGCTTCTGCTCAGGTCATGATCTCGAGGTTCCTGAGTTTGAGCCCCGCGTCGGGCTCTGTGCTGACAGCTCGGAGCCTGTAGCCTGCTTCGGACTCTGCGTCTCCCTCTCTCTCTGCCCCTTCCCCACCTGTGCTCTCTCTCTCTCTCTCTCTCTCAAATGTCAACATTAAAAAATGGTATTGTCCAAAGGAAATGGGCTATTAATTTGTCATCAAAAAGTCATCTCTTTGGTTCACCAAAGAATCCTTCTAGTAACTATGGCAAAACCATTCGAAAGAGCATATGATTTACCATAATACATAAACGAAGTTAAAACAGAGAAATGGCCGTGCCTGTGGATAATCCAGAAATATCTACTGATTCCTGTGTCAGGCAATGTGGGGAAAGTCAGATGTATAAAATCCTCCCCACACGGTACTAACAAACACGTTTAGAGAAAAGGATGACCATAGGAACATAATACTAAGAATGTAGTAAATTCCAGAATGCTGCAATGATTTCCCAACAATCCACAGAGTTTATGGACGACCCAGAGGAGCGACAGGATTATCACAGGGCACACGAGAATCTCTCCTTTGTCCTCCTTTTTAAAACTTGGGAGCTGACAAAGGTTCTGTCGATATGAGCCACTCTGCTTAGCTGCCCAGAGTCCTGTGGATTTGCACCTGACTGTAGAGGAACATGCAATCCAGCCGGAACTCCGTCAATGGACGCATCCCGTACCTCCAGATAAAGGGGAGGACCGTGGAAGCAAAGCCACACAATGTGAGGAGCCACGGCCCACCCCCATTCATCTGTCTAAACAAGCAGCTCTTAGAAATCACCCCAATGTGATGAAAAAAGGCATTAATCTAGGGGCGCCTGGGGGCTCAGTCGGTGGAGCATCCAACTTCGGCTCAGGTCATGATCCTGCAGTTTGTGGGTTCGAGCCCCGTGCCGGGCTCTGTGCTGACAGCTCGGAGCCTGGAGCCTGCTTCGGATTCTGTGTCTCCCTCTTTCTGCCCCTCCCCTACTCACACTCTGTCCTCTCTCTCAAAAACAGAAAATGAACATTAATTTAAAAAAAAAAAAGGCATTAATCTATATCACCACTGATAGAGCACCGAAGCTGTAACCAAACAAATGGACTCACGGGAAGGGCCTGAGCGAGAATACGATTACCACCTGCCTGGCACATCTAAGCGCTCCTCTGAAGAATGAATCAGGGCTCTATTTTAATCACTTAATTAAAGGAGTGGCATTTCACAGTGATGTCTATAGGCAGCACAGGGAGTAGTTTTCAACCCCGGTGAGTTTCTCCAAGAGTACTAAATGTGAAGGATCGCTTCCCTAACATATGCAAATCCTCTTTTCCCTCACTCCGTTTTGTTTACCGAGGTGCAATGATTACAGATGATGGGGGCCCATCAGTCACGCTTCCAGCGAGCATTCACCAGGCCCCAGGAGAAAAACGTTGGCATTGGATATGCAATCATCGGCCACGATCTTTGTTCTCAGCGAACACGCCCACACAGGGTCGCCTCTCGCAGATGCCTCCGTAGAGAAGGTGACTGCTGCCTAGAATGGGGTCCTGGTGAGGAGGGGAGAGATACGACACTGAATTTCCTACTTGAAACGTTCCGCTATTTGCGCCCTGGCACACCCAGCGTACAAACCACCGCACAACCTCAGTGGTGCCCAGCACTTAGCACTTACTTTCCCAGACGCCTGCAGATGGGCTGGGCTTGGTTGGGCTCGGTAGGGCTGATGGGGTGGCCGGTTGCAGTCGTTCAGCCCCGTGTCCCCCTCTCTCCTTCCTGGCATCATGGGCGGGCCGGGGCGTGTTCTTCTTGCAGTGAGGGCTCAGGGCCCAGGGAACATAGGACTCCAAGGTCTGGAGGGGGCAGACTGGGGTTTCCCCTCATTCTACCGACCACAGGCAGTCACATGGCTGGGGGAGTCACGTGATGCGGAAATACACTCTACCCCTTTTGTGCCAGGTGGAAAGTCCCCCAGAAAAGGCAGGGGTTTAGGGGAGGGGAGAAACGGGCCAAGCCCGCTGTCTTTGTGGTCAGCTTCCCGAATCAGACAGCAGCACCGGGTCACAACCTCCTCCTCCAGCACATTTACACCTGTATCACCAACCAGCGGCCAAGCCGTAGCACCGACGACAATCTGTTGACACAGAGCACGGACGGCGGCATTACAGCAACGCAGAACAGCTCTCTCGGGACACAGACGTGTGAGCAACGGCCAGGCCTGGCGAGCAGAGAGCGCAGTGAACTAACACGGGCTCATGACACGATCCCTGTGGAAAATGCAGGTCTGAAGAGCCTCTTAAACAAAGCCGACGCTGACGTCATTCGCTCTCGGCTCCTGGGTCACAAAACCAAGGGCGTTTCCATCAGCATCGACATTAGGCGCCCATCTGTTAGAACAATCACATGGGCTGGACGCGCCGGCCCGGGAGCACCCAGCCGAGGTTCTGCCAGGTCCAAGGGTGACAGCATTTTCCTCAGCTGCTCTCAAATGCCAACGTGTCTCCTACATACTCGTCTTCAGATGGAAAGAGTTAAAAACCCCCGGACCCTTTCTGCCATGTCTAAATTCCCAACAAAATTGCATATATTTTCCATTCCAGGGCAGGCTGTTTTATTCCTAAGCCAACACGTGCGAGAGAGGGTCTTAAACGTTCAGGAGGACTTTACCTTCCCTTTTCTTTGCATCACCAGCATGACTACCCTCAGCAGCGTGAGAAGATTTCTCTGAAATTACACTGTTTTGTCGGATTGTCCAAGGGAACGCCCAGATGGCAGGAGGCCTTTAGCACACTGAGCATCATGTCAAGGGCAGGGGACATTTGAGGCTCTACCTTCTGTCCTCAGCTAACTGGCCTCGGGGACAGATCCACGCTTGGACCACGGCGTATGGGAAAAGGCAATGCACATGCCGGACAGGGACACCCATCCCCCCAGCACGGCCAGTCTGGCGTGGACGGAGCACCTTCACTTTCCTCTGCCAAAAATCAGGTGGGGCCACTGCTCAACCTGTATGTTGCCAGAGGGCTTGCTTTTCTGTTTCAGTCTCCTTAGAAAAAGGTGGGAGGCTCTCGAACGGCTCCCCACTGTCGATATGTCCACCTAAAACTGCTGGCCACTTCCCCAAGATGTCACGACAGATATCCCCAGGCTGAGAAGGAAGGGCTGTGCTTCCTAAACCAACAGCACCATGGAGGAAAGTTCAACCTCAGAAGTGACGACAACTGTCCCCAAACCTTTTTCTGCTCCTTTTTTAAATTTTTTTCATGTTTTTATTTATTTTTGAAGGAGAGAGAGAGAGCATGAGCAGGGGAGGGGCAGAGAGAGAGGGAGACAACAGAATCTGAAGCAGGCTCCAGGCTCTAAGCTGTCAGCACAGAGCCCGATACGGGGCTCGAACTCACAGACGGTGAGATCATGACCTGAGCTGAAGTCGGTCGCTCAACCGACTGAGCCACCCAGCCGCCCGTCTGCTTCGTTTTTTAAATTAAAAATGTATACAGGGGCTGGAAGCCCAGAGAGTCTGAGACAGCAGAACACGCTGTTAAAATTCCACTTTCTGAACAGACCACCATAAAGAGTATTAGCAGCAAGAAAAGTACTCTAATTCCAAATTCATTAATAACTAGCAATGAGTGATCTCAAGTAATACCATTTTCCCTGTGTTTTATTATCTTTCTCAAAAAGTGAATAATAATAAACTCCTTGATCTCTTCAAAACATTTTTATCTAAGATTACGTTATTACCTTTTTTTAATATGAAATTTATTGTCCAATTGGTTTCCATACAACACCCAGTGCTCATCCCAACAGGTGCCCTCCTCAGTACCCTTCACCCACCCTCCGCTCCCTCCCACCTCCCATCAACTCTCAGATTGCTCTCCGTTTTTAAGAGTCTCTTATGTCTAGAGAGGGAGGGAGCCAAAAGGTTATTACTTTTTAAAACGCTTTTTTAAATGGCTTGATGATGATCCTTACCAAAGTGGCAGAAGGCAATGAGGAAAGCTGAAAAGTAAAAGGAAAGGAGAGAGAAGAAACACCGAGAATGTCGTCCTCTTTCTCATCAGCAGCTGCACATGGGCTTGTCAGTCCCGAGCACTGATATCTTCTGTTAGTTACAAGAAATAAAAGAAGTGTGATCGGTACATTTGTGGAAGAACACGGGCGACACTGCCATTAAATTACCGCACTATCACGGAATTCACCAAAAAAGTCTCCGGACTCCCTGTGACTTGCTGTGGCTCTGGCAGACCCCTCCTGGGGCAGAACGCGGCACCCACCGTCAAACACCGCATCGGAGCGTCTAAAGAGTTGATGCCTAGCAGTGTGGATGGATGTGAACTCAGCACAAATAAGAATCTTCGGAGCAAAAAGGACCCACGAGGGAGAGACTGACAGACCGGTTCCTGCGGTTCTGACAAGTGTGGAAGGGAGGCGGGTGCGTTTCTGCTTGCGCACGTAGCCAACGGTAGGTTGCAATATGGGCTTCTTCAAAGCAAATCGCAAAATTACATAAGCTGAATTACATAAAATGAGTTTGGGGCCAATTATGCTAATTCAGGCAAGACGAGTGATCTTAATGCGTCTGTTAGGCTCAACGTCCAGGTGACTTCAGGCCAATCCGTTCCATACTGAGAGTTGGCCTAAATGCATAAAAAGGAGGGACAGGCATATTTTACTTCCTCAGGGGGCAGTGCACATATGCAGTCTACTTCTGCTGCTCCTAATGCCCTTGGCTTCACTGTTGTTTTTCAGTTTTTCATTGAGGGAAGTGAGGCAGAGGAGAGTGGTGTGGAACCCTGAAGGCAGCCTGCCTCACATGTGTCCCCTCAGCAGACACAGGCAAGGCTCCAAACACCGACCCCCCAAACGCCGGCCCGGCAGCTCTGAGACCATGGGCCACAGGGTGAATGGCCAGGGTTTGTGCCGTCTCAAGTTTTGGGGACCCACTCGCAGAGTGCACGAGTAGCTGATGCGCTGACATCGAAAGGAAGCCCAGGGAAGGAGCCATCACAGGTATTCTAACAGGAAAACACAGTGACGTCGGACAGCATGGGACCAAAAGACACTTGCAGACGAGCTGTAAATCTATTGTCACCAGAGAGATTCGGGCTGAAGGAAGGGAGCAGGGAGAGAGAAATACTGAGACAGAGAGCGAACTCTGCTCCGGTTTTCCGTTCCTGAGGAGGTATCACAGTTTGCACGTTTGAACAACAGGGTGCGGGAGTTTTCGTCACATGGCTGGGAATGGACATAGTTATCGTTGTGCACTCTGGAATGTGCCCACGTGTCCCTACAGGAACTTAGGAGTTTTTACATGTTTTTTAAACTTAAAATTTTTTTTTATATTTATTTATTTATGAGAGAGAGAGAGAGAGAGAGAGATATCCAGAGCATGAGCAGGGGAAGGGGCAGAGAGAGAAGGAGACACAGAATCTGAAGCAGGCTCCAGGCTCTGAGCTGTCAGCTCAGAGCCCGATGCGGGGCTTGAACCCAGGGACCACGAGATCATGACCTGAGCTGAAGTCAGACGCTTAACCAACTGAGCCACCCAGGTGCCCCAACAGTTTTTAAATGAAAGCTAAAACCTTTTTTAGACAGTTTACAGGTCTGTCATCTTTCTCTCTTCGAATCAAGAAAGAACACTTAATGTTTGTCTTTTTTGTTTTCTTTTTAACACTTGAAGAGTGTTGGTGGGGATCCAATGTTTATTCTTGTATTATTTTTTTTTTCACAATTCAAAACTTCACCACTTAACTTCTTTCTTTTTTTGCTAATTTTTAACTTCTTTCTTTTAAAAAGAAACAAACTTGATCAAAACTATTGGTTTTATGATTTCTTAAAGCCTCGTCATTTACAAAAGATATTCCATTTTATATTTAAAATAATAGAAAAGACACAAGCCAGTGTCTTCTTGAATTATACACCAAAATCACACACTGTACTCATCAGGTGTTGTCTATTTCTTGCTTCTATTTTACTATGTAAAAATGGCCTACATATTCTTCTATAATCTACTTTATACAAGATCAATGTCCATATAACAATCTTTTTTTTTTTAGCTTTTATTTATTTATTTATTTTGAGAGACAGAGGGAGACACAGAATCCCAAGCAGGCTCCACACTATCAGCACAGAGCCTGACACGGGGCTCAATCTCATGAACCATGAGATCGTGACCTCAGCTGAAACCAAAAGTCTGATGCTTGACCGACTGAGCCACCCAGGCATCCCCAAGATCAATGTCAATATAGAAATTTTATTTAAAATCCTGTCTACTTTTTCCTTAAAGTATGTTTTGTTCTCCTTCTCAACAAAAATCTGTTTTTTCACAGTGTTTCTGCTTTCATTTTCTTCCCTAAGAAGCAAGGGTAACGGAACAACTGACAGAAATTTTACACACACTTCTAGGGGTGTCTGGGGGCTCGGTCGGTTAAGCGCCCGACTCTTGGTTTTGGCTCAGGTAATGATCCCACGGTGGTGAGATCCGGCCGTACGTTGGGCTCTGCGCTGACAGTGTGGAGCCTGCTTGGGATCCTCTCTCTCCTTCTCTCTCTTTCTCTCTGCCCCTCCCTGCCCGCGTTCTCTCTTTCTGTTTCTAAATAAATAAACGTTAAAAACCATACTTCTGTTAAAATATGTAACTTGGCCTAATCAAGTAATTGGTAATCTCTACTCACCTATAAGTTTACAAAATTAACTCTGATTCTGAAAGATTTCAAAACTCACCTGGGAGATGGGAGGTGGTGTCATGTTAAAACATACAATGCCACCACAAACCCATCCTTGAATTCCCAATCTCTTTCCTCAGAGGATTCTTCTGAATTTTTAATTTCCATAGCGTCTGAAATACACTGATTTTGAACACTCACATCCACTCAGTATAGGGCAGTGGGGCTGCAGAACAATGGCCACCCTAACACGTACTGCCGACAAGACACCCTCCCTTCGGCACTGCTCGTTAGTGTCCCTTTGTCTCAGCGCAGCCATGGATCCTTCCGTAACAACGAAACTCCTGGCGGTTTCGGCAAACACTCCATTTCAATGTGGAGCTCTGCAAAATCTATTAACCTGTCTACAAGTGATATTAGTATCCGCATGTGTCATCAATTGTGGCGAAAAGCAGCTTTATTATTAATTGCAATTGGGTAGCATGCCTCTGAAGGCATGTGGCGTCCCGGTTATGAAACATTCATCTCCAGACCCTGTGACACCTCTGACGGACGGTTTGTGCGTTTTGGATAATTTTCACTCGAGCGCAAGGGTAAGCTTTAACAGAAGCAACGGCCAGGACACATAGTGTGTGGAGAGAAGCTGCGTGCCTTTTTGTCCCCAGTTCAGGTCTTCTGAGCAAAGGCTTGTTGGAATAGCTAATGTTTGCTTGTTAACCTAGAGATCATGAATCCTCTGAAAGATTTAAGATACGTCTCCTTTGGTGGGGACCTTCCAAGATAATATACCCACATATCTTTCCCCCTTACTCATGGAGGCCATTAGCCTACTTTCCACAACGTGAAGTGATCTCTCTACAGAGGAAAGGGGGGATAGGTATGACAGCAGTCAAAACAAATAGCCGAAACCAAACAAAAAAACCCAGAGTGTGCAAATTTGGGCATTCCTTTCTTGTGGTGCCATCCAGTGCTGTCACAGGTAAACACCTGGCCCTCATCAGTGTGTCATATGGGAACGTCGTACGGGAAGCAGGGCAGGGAATCACTGTGGCCTCTGCTTTTTTCTGAGTGATATCTGGTGTCTTTCTCTGACCTTTTGCATCTTCTGGTAGTGTGTGGGTAGGAAATTGTGGCCGCTAACTTGTTAGATTGCAAGCAAGGTAAAACTTCAGACCCTCTGTGGTTTCCGACTCAATGCATTTACAAATAAATAAAACACAAACCCATCTAGAGCAAAGTATAGGAGCCATAGAATACCTAGGTCCAAAATAGTGATAAAATGACTTAAAGATTCGCTTCCGTTCCTTGACCAGAAACATCATACACAGTGCTCAGGCCACCAGAAGAGCGCAAGCGCGCCATTCAAGGTCTCTGTCCAGTTTCTGTCCTAGTTAGATCTGCGGCACTGCCTGCTGAGCAACTTGTCAAGCAAACGAAGAAACTCGAAGAAAGGGTCATGTTGCTTGGAGACGGAATTTTTGAGGTTGGGATCTAGAAATAGTAAATGCACCAAAGGAAGCAAAGCAAGAACCCGGGATATCTAAATTCGGATGTCAAGACGAATTTAAGATCAGAGGTCGCCAGCCTCAAGTGGCGTTAAGTCAGATGTGTAAGCTGCCCTAAGACACAGCCTGCAAAGGAAACGGCGACACAGAGGAACAACGAGGTGTAGATGTCCAGTGGCAGCTGGTGGAGACCGCCCCTTCCACACTCCGGTCTCCTCAAGGTGGCGGCCAGCACCCCACACGCACCTGCTACCGTGGCTTGGACATCAGTGACCCACAGAGAGCATCTCTGAGCTCTATCGTTACCATTTAGAAAAGGCACTCAGCTCAGAATTTCCAAATCAGCCCAAATCTTATCCTGGTAAAAGGAGTAACTCTCTTGTAAGCACCACTATTATTATATAACATTAACCCCAAATCCAACAAAACCTTTGAAAGCATCTAGAAGAACACTGATACTCCCTCATGCAGCGTCCTCTTGAAAAGCATGCCACACGTCCTCTTCCAAATGCTTTTGTGCATGTATTTTACAAGACATTTGCTTTCATTTACAAGTTACTTTATAAAATTTGCTTATGAGATTAACTGGAACCTGAATCATTTATTTTTCTCAAGTTCGGGTGTTTAAAAAAGTATTGTGTAAGGAAATGAGTTTATTTTTAATCATGAAACAGAAGTTCAAACTCGGTGAACGTAATGGAAAAAGCCCAGTGACTTGCTCTGTCAGGCTTTTCCTTGAGATTTCAAACATCAATATATTTGTCCTTAATTTACCTCTACTGCTGGAACTTTCTGACGTTCCAGTTCTTCTGCATGAACAACTTTATTTTCTAGAAAAAAAGTAAGGTTGTGAAGTCTTTTCATATCATTGCCTTGGCAGCTGAATCCCGACTCTCCTATTGTTTTTTCAATTTCCTCACATTTCACATAAGCCATGGCTGGAGACAAGGACAGCAAATTTACTGTGGGCCACGTCCTATTTCAAGCGTTTTCTGTTTGTTTTGATGAGTGTCCCCCTTTGACAGATGACGAGTTTGGAGCATGAGAGCTGCCCTCTCTGTCACGTCCACCACGAGGGCCACGCAGAACTGATTTCCACCAAGGTCAGACCCCAGCCCCCAGCCCCCCCGCAGCTGCTCTGTCCTGCTCCACGTGGGTCACTTTCCCCAGTGCTTCCCAGCGACTGGCACGCTCACTAATGAACACACTGAAATTGTAAAAACAACAGGCAAAAATAAAAACAAAAGAAAACAAAACAAAAATAAAATAGAGGCAGATGTAAAATATGAAAAGCAATTTCACTCAACATTCTTCATTAATTTTTTTTTAAGTTTCATTTGTTTATTTTGAGAGAGAGAGAGAGAGAGATCAGGGGAGGGGGGAGTGAGAGAGAGAGAGAGAGAGAGAGAGAGAGAGAGAGAGAGAGAGAGAGAAACCCAAGCAGGCATGCACTGCCAGCACAGAGCTCGACGGGAGGCTCAAACTCACGAAACATGAGATCATAACCTGACCCAAAATCAGGAGTCAGATACTTAAGCCACTGAGCCACCGAGGTGCCCCAATTTCACTCCACATTTAAAATAATTCATGCCACTGGCAAAGTTTCCAAGGATCATGTCTTGAATAAGGAAGAGTTTTTAAAAGACAACCAATGTGGTCAAGCACCTGAACAAATTTGTACAATTAAAACTGCTTCTTATGTCTGAGTCTCAGGAGGGCCAATGCTTCTACTGTAAGAAGTCACTGGGATATGGCGAACCCCCACCAGCTCCCGATATTCTGCATCGATGAATGGAGCCCATCACGCCCAGAGAGCCCCAGCCTCTCTCTTCCTTACTCACGTTTCCAATTTACCACTCATGATAAATCGCCCGACATCAATGGTGAATCTACCATTTTTGCCTCCTAAATGTCTTTCGAATTGTTCTGGGTCTCTTCACGTCCAGCCCCACCATCTGCTAGAGAGTGCCTCATCTCATCCTGGCCGACCTCATATTTCTCCTACGTGTTCAACTGCCACCTGCTGCCACCATCCCGTTCTCCACACGCCGCATCCAGAGCGATGGCTTTGAAGCACAAATCTGATGGTGTCGTCAATGGTTACAGTAATCCAACTGCTCTCTCCTAACTTAAACATAACAACAGAATTCCTAAACACGGCCTGTAGATCACATAGACCCAGTGCTATGTATATCTTTCTGGCTCCCTCAGCCCTCTTGAACAAAGTGGGCATCTATCTGGGCTCCAGACATACAGACGCACAGACGCTAGGTCCTAGGACCTCGGCAGGCTTCTTCCCTTGGTGGGCCTTTCCACTTGCTCGTCCTGACGGATAAAAGGCTCTTTCCTTCTTCTTTGCCTATTTACTTCTACATTGCCAGGAGACCTTAATCAATTCATACCAATGCAAGGTTGAAAATCGTGACCAAAATTAACCGATTTGGAAGACAGAAATTCGAAGTGTTACCAAAGACATACGTATCGAAATCCTCATGTCCCAATTACTCAAATGATGAATCATTGTGAAGTTCCAAGACAAAAACACATTTCTTTGCCCACTGTCAACATGAGCACAGGTTGACACTGCTTTATAAAGCAAATATAGTTCTGGTTTCAGAACTTGTACAAGAAAGCGAATAAAATACTGCATCACTTAAAATGATAAAGTATCACAAATTAAATGGAGTATCTGGCCAAAAACCTGTTGGGTTTATTCTGCAAATGGAAAGATGTTCCCTAGGAAATCTGTATTATTAGTCTTCTTGACAAACAAATAGTGACAAGTCCTACAAACACCCCAAAGGTATTCCAAAGTGAATATTTTTGGATGTGTTAAGCAAAAAAAAAATAATAGAAAGAAGTTTACATAGGTAGGATATTGGAGAAGCATACAGATAAAGGGGTATGACTGCAGAGGGAAAAAGAAAAGTGGCATGGTGGTTTTCCTACACTATCAGAACTTGAACTTTGCCTTGGCGTCAGCAATGAACATATCATGTCATTAAATATCAGTGAAAAAGGGGGCAAGATAAATATGGTACCATAAGCAACTGTAATTTGAAATAATTCTTCAGAACTCTTTTGAAGATTATGTCTACTTTTTTTACAATATTTCTTTTTGTCCAACTTGCAATGACCATGAACTCCCTTAAATAAATACTCTGATGGGAGGCACTATGCCTTCCCTTATCCCCAACATTACCTCAGACATCACTACAATATACTTAGTGGTTTATAAACACTTTGCACACATTTTTTTTTTTAATTTTTTTTTTCAACGTTTATTTATTTTTGGGACAGAGAGAGACAGAGCATGAACGGGAGAGGGGCAGAGAGAGAGGGAGACACAGAATCGGAAACAGGCTCCAGGCTCCGAGCCATCAGCCCAGAGCCTGACGCGGGGCTCGAACTCACGGACCGCGAGATCGTGACCTGGCTGAAGTCGGACGCCCAACCGACTGCGCCACCCAGGCGCCCCGAACACATTTTTAATTTCCCCTTTTTGCAGTTGCCAACCCTTTTACTCCTCTTCCTCCTTCTGCCTGAAAATCATGTACAAAAGTAAGCAAAATGAAGAGGTTCTCAGCTCTTTATTTTCATTACACTGAACTGTAATTATTACACATGACCTTTTGTTTTGAACATGTCAGTAATGCTGCACAGATACTAACGTGTTCTATCTGCTGTGGAATGCTGGGCGTTGACCCAAAATGCTTTTTTCAGAGCAGCCGGATGTGAGTTTACAAAGTCAATAGCAAAAGTTTCATGAAATGCATTTGGCAACGGGTTGTTCTCCCTCTCTTATGAAATGATAGCATTGGCATTTGTGTGGCCACTTGGAAGCTGGGTTTCATGTCCTGAAGGCACCTCCATACGATGCTCTGAGAAACCCTGTCACTGACAGGACGGTCATTTCTCGGGAGGAGGCCAAGACCCCTTTGGACTGGATGTTGGCCGGATGCCTCAACGGGCCACGAAGACCAGAGAACTGGTCAAAGATGGCAGATGAGTGTACCTGTTTGTTTCCTTAGGAAGGACATCTAGTGTCGTTCTTGTTGCATTACCTGCCTCTCCCAGGTCACACCTGAGCAGTGACCACGCTTGGTGCTTTGTGGTACCCAGTGTGGGGCCCGGAGAGGCTGGACGCCATTTTTATCACACATCCCCCCCCCTTGGAAACTGTCTCATGCTTGTACTAGGTGAGACCTCAGTCCAGAGCTCGAGGAAGAACTATTTCTTGGACAACAATTTGAATTCAAACTTAAAAAAAGAATTTTAGAGTTTAAGTGCTAAAGATATATAATTATACCTAATTTGCATCATGAAAGGATAGGCACATCCATAGGAAACATATATTAGGAAGACAAATTATCCTACACGTCTTTCCATAATTTACCAGAACATCTGAGGTATGATCTCTGTCTAATAATAAGCATTTAGTTCATCTAATGCCGTTCCATTTTTGCTGTTAAGTATTCTGAAGTTTTTTTAAGTTATTTGCCTGAGACTCACAACTTGCAACATATTTAATTTTGTACATATTGACTTTATATATGTTGTTTCCTGATGGCTTGTAGTCCTTCACTTGTAAGAAGTTTATTTATATATAAAGTGGAGTAAAATATGAAAATTGTTTGAGCCTTGTCTAGCACATCAAGGTTATGAAAAATTAGCCTCCCTACCAGTCACCTCACAGCCTATTTATAACAAAGGAGGACTTTGTTCTATTTGATTCGCTGAAATCCATCATTGCCATGAAAAGGTGGGACAAAACTAGATTAATTTTTGACCAAAGTAGCAAGCTATTTATTTTAGAATTGCTGAACTGTAACTATTTTACCGCAGATAAAAATCAGAGTTGTGGGTTATACCATAGTATGATAGGCTAAATCAGAAGACACTGAGAAAAAAATGTTCAGAGAGAAAAATGCCTCGTCTCTGCCAGGACTCGAAAGAAATTCTAAATACATTCTAAGCATTTGGAACATTTAATAATGAAGGAAGAACGTGAGCCAAACTCACAGAAAACCACCGAGGGATAGTTCTAGAGCAGGAGTGTAATAACACCCATTCTAAAAGTCTGTTTTTCTAAATGAGCATTTTTGTTTCCTTGCAGTGGTGCTCAGAAGAGTCTATCAATATCAGAGTTCTCAAAGCACTCTAAAAGCACTTATTTAACTGACTAAAAGCGTTACTTTTAGTCAGTTAAATAATAATGCTGACAAATAAATATATTCTCTACTCTTATGGATTCTTTTCATGAATTAATTTAATGATCACAGACCCTACCGATCCATGGTATCATCATTCCAATGCCACGTGTGAAGAATCGGAACTTGCAGAGGGATTACTCAAGATCGTGCAATACCTTACACCCACTTTCACGAACTGAAGGGGAGGGATACTTTAAAGAAGGTTGGAGATTTGTGGGTTTGATGGAGACCTCAGGACAGGAAAGGACAGATATTCAGAGCACTCTGCAGGAAAGCAAGAGCAAACCTGAGGCAGACGTGGTCTTGCATATGGCGGTGCCCTACCTGCTGACTTTATGCCACCAGCTCTTTCCTTACATTCTTCCCCTGGTGGTGTCCCATCGGCCGGGCCCACTCATGCACCTGCCTGTATGGAGACACGGACATGGGAGGGCACGCATCTGTTCCCTTCAGCTATTTCAGTTGGAGGATTGTACCAGAAAGTACACAATCACCATCTACATACACTTATTTTTCCCCAAAAGAAAAATGGGGCACTAGTAGAAAAGGGGAGTGGATATTTCAGAACAAAAACATCCTCAAAAAAGAGCTCCCGATCATACGTTAACTCTGAAACATGAGTACACATATTATCTCTAATTCTCGTAACAACCACGCCTGACATGTCTTAGTGGGTTTTGGTTGTTGGAAAACACCACAACCTGGGCACTTCCCAGCCACGGGCACTGATTTCTGGAGCCTGGGAGTTCAAGATCCAGGCACTGGCACATCTGGGGTCTGGTGAGAAGACAGCGTCTTCTCGCTGTGTCCTCACATGGGGGGAGGGGCGATGGGGCTCTCTGGGGTCTCTGATCAGGACTCTAATCTTATCACGTGGGCTCTACCCTCATGACCGCATCACCTCCGGGGGCCCCACCTCCTAACACCATCAGCTTGGGGATTAGCCTGCAACATACGAATTTGCACCAACATTCAGTCTACAGCAGCACATATTATTATCCGATTTTACAGATAAGAAAACTTTGCCTCAGGAGATGAGCAAATTTATTTAAAGGGTCACATCTAATCAGCAGCAGAGCTCAGTCAAATCGAGGACTATCTGAATCCTAATAATCAATGCTTTTTCCCCAATTGGATTGCAGATTTATCTCTCCCTCCCCACCCCCCGCCATGTGTAATTTAAAGCAAAGCTATGCTCTTCCAAAAAAGAAAATATAAATGTGACATTGGCCCACATTAACATTATCCAGAGGTCTGTATCTTGTCACGCTACACAATGTAAGCCTGTAGCTATCTGTAGACAAAGAGCCTGGAATTAATTTATTCTTCAAGGAGTGTTCCTCCTTCCCCTGCCATACTGTTCTGTTTGCACCTCTAGGCACTTTCTTTGAATTCTTAGGAGCAAGACTTTCTAAGTCACTCAAGCTGACATCCTTCATGACCTGCCAAAGGCAAAAAAGTAAACACAGCTTTACTATTGAGGGGTTCTGACAATGTGCTTCTTGAGGAAAAGTGAAGCTGTTCATTATAGGAAAGTAAAAGCACGTCACTTTTTGTAGGGAAAAAATTCCCTCAGAAAAAAGACAGTAAAAATGCAATGTGGGCAATTCCATTTTAGAAATTTCCAACTTGACTGACTGGCCATTGTTTAGAATTAAGAGGCATAATAAAGACATGTTTTCAGTGGTAGGACATGGGATCAAATGTTTACCCTGGCTTTGAAGTGAAATCCCTTTCTAATGGACTTGAAAACAAAGAAAAGTGATCATGGCTTGGATTATGATAAACACGTCTTCTCAGAAACACAGAATTTAATTCTTCACCGCAACACAAAATTTTATAAAATATGTTCTTGTAGATTTTTATCTTTCTAAATTTTTTTTATTCTAGAGAGAGTGAGAAGGGAGGGACAGAAGGAGAGAGAGAATCTCAAGCAGGCTCCATGATCAGTGCAGAGCCTGATAAAGGGCTCGAACCCACAACCCTGGGGTCAAGAGTTGGACGCTCAACCAACTGAGCCCCCCAGGCGTCCCTGTTCTGGCAGACTTTGAAATGTAACTTCAGTAAATAAGTTCTATGCCCATGATTTTCTGATTCTGAGAACACATACTGCTCAAAGAGTCTAGCTATTCTGCCATGAGTTTCCTAGACAGTAGTGTCAGGGGGTGAGGGATAAAACACCTGGTTTAGAAGTAAACAATTATTTTCAAAAGCAGCTAGTAGACTTTGTTTATTTTTAAGTAAGATTTTAATTTCAGAACAGTTGCAGATTTACACAAAAATTGAGAAAAGGGTACAGTGTTCCCACTTACCTGCACGGCGGTCTCTCCTTTATTGACATCCTACGCGAGGATGATGCCTTTGTGACAATAATATGTCAACATGGATGCATTATTATCCACCAAAGTCCATCCTTTATTGAGACACCTATAGTTTTCTCCCACCGTCCTTGTTCTGTTCCAGGATCCCACCCAGGACACCGCATTCCTTCTAAGTCACGTCTCCTAAGGCTCCTCTTGGCTGTGACAGTTCCTCAGACTTTGCCTGTTTTTGATGACTGATACAGTGCTGAAGAGTAAGTGGGATTTTGAACATCTTCCCTCTGTTGCAATTTGCCTACATTATTTCCTCAGGAGCAAAATGGATTTTGTTTTGTTCTTCTCTTGGGGGAGAAAGATCACGCAGATCAAGTGCCGTGTTCATCACATTTTATCTGGGGCACCCACCACCACCATGGTTTATCACGGCTGCTGCCCCTGACTGCCTAGCTGCACTAGCCTGTCGACCTTCTCCATCAGAAGGTCACTCTCCCCCCACCCTCTCACTATATTTTACTCTTTGGAAGACGTCACTGTACATAGCTCACACTTGAGGGGTGAGAACTTAACGTTCTCCCTCTCTGAGAGCAGAATATTTGGCTTTTATTTTTGCATGGGAAATTTACTCTCTTATCCCCTATTTATTCAACCATTTATATCACTTTGGACATGATTTCATACTTTGGATTATAAATCAGTATCACTTTAATTATCTTGTCGCTCCAAATGTTTCTGTATTGGACACTGGGAGCTCCTTCCGTTGACTTCTTGTCCGCACGACGTGTCCCATCAACGTGTTAGTGTATGTTTAGCCCTTCCCAACTTTCTGTCACAAGATTCTCCAAGTGCATCTATGTGTTTGATTTCTTAACACAGGAGCCTGCTTAACATCACCTCATGTATGAGACCCATTTTATTGGGGAAAAAAAGTGCAACCCTGGTCATGTGACCATGAAATCCACTAGACCTACCATCTATCAAAACACTTGTGCCATGGCTGTAAGACTTTTGGAAAGAAGAAAGGCAGCCTCAACGTTCAGAAACGCCACTGCTCCCGTACGGCAAGAGGCCCAAGCACTGTTCTGCAAGATGCACTACGCATTTTGAACCAATGGCTATTATATTATGTCATGCCCGATAGTTAGAAGATACGGTGACGGTAGAAGGAGGCACAGCCTCTCTCATTACACTTGCAGTGATCTGTTGAGAAATCTGAGATTCCTATTCCTGCAACATGAAGCTCTCCGATGGATGAGGTTCTCTGGGTCCTGCGGTGGGAATGAGCTCTTCAAGCAGAAGACATGATAGGTGCTGCACGAAACCCAAATCCGACTGCTGACAAGTTATATGAGGCAGGTGTGTGCAGGCACAGCATGTGTTCAAGTTCCACTTATTAAAATTATTTGGCCATTTGGTAGAAGTACAAAATGTGCAACCACTGGACACATCAGCCACGAGTTCATGTTTGGTCTGTCTTGAGCTTGGCCACACATATTTCCTAAATACCCTATGTTTTGTGTCATTACTGAATGGCCAAGTGCCTTCAGTTTCTCTGCCTATAATAACTTATGATTCATTGATAAGGCATTTTTAAAGTAAGATTGAAAAAAATATCATCTGCAAAACACTCTCTTCAAATATTGAGAAAAAACCAAGTGGATTAAAGACATCTACATTTAGTCCTCGGGGTGATGGGGCAGGAGTCTGAAGGCTGTGGTCTCTTGTTTTTACTTTTGGCTAATTAAACCACAGAAACCATTGAGTCTCCCAAAACTATAAACACTCTTATTGCTATAGCAACAAGGGTAACTGACCCCATTAATCGCAAAAAGATGGCCTTTCTGCTACATTATGGGTGCAGGAAGGAGTGCATCTAGATCTCAAGGGATCCCCTAGGATCCCTACTCTGCGTGCCCCTACTGCCCAAGATATCTGCCAAAGGACAATTTCAACTATCACAGACTGACCTGGCCCATAGGTAGGGAGTTGCAGCTTGTGGGATACAGTTCTTTTTTTTTAAATTTTTTTTTCAACGTTTTTTATTTATTTTTGGGACAGAGAGAGACAGAGCATGAACGGGGGAGGGGCAGAGAGAGAGGAAGACACAGAATCGGAAACAGGCTCCAGGCTCCGAGCCATCAGCCCAGAGCCCGACGCGGGGCTCGAACTCACAGACTGCGAGATCGTGACCTGGCTGAAGTCGGACGCTTAACCGACTGCGCCACCCAGGTGCCCCATGTGGGATATAGTTCTAATTCAGCCCACTGAGCAAGTGATCCAGACCAGCACAACCGCTACCTGAGAGCAGGGCATCTAGGACAGTGTAGTGGAAATGATGACGACCATAAATCATGGCGGGAATTATTGTGTGTATTTTGTCACACTGGTCTTTCTGCTGTCGTTTTGTTTTTGTTTTGTTTTTGTTTTTGTTTTTGTTTTTAATCCATGACTTTCATCTCCTTAAAGAATCAGTAATAAGACAGAGTGGATAAAATATGGAGCAAGCCCCAGTCTTGGCAATGCAGTGGGTGACTTCAGCCGTCTCTACTGATGTTGGCCCGTATGTCTTTAGACTTCATTGTGCCTGTGTGAGCTGTTGGCTCCGATCTTCTATGAGCACCTGCAACCCTGCCTGAGGGGCGTCTCTGGCTGCAGAAAATCCTTGTTCTGCCAAGAGTTCCGGAGTGTCATAGCCCCAAGAAGCAGTCCTAGCAGATGGGAGTTAATAGAAAATTACTTCCTCTCCCTTTGCCCCATGATAAGCCTCCACTGGGGTTCACAGACGATGTGCAGGGACACAGAGGCCTCTCTTGGGGTTCTGGAAATGATCTGTACCATGATCTGGCAGCTGGCTACTTGAGTTTATATGTAGGACCAATCCGTCTAGTTGCACAATTAAGATATTTGCACATCACCGCATGTATGTCATACCTGATAAGTTTAAATTAAAACAATAGAGAGATAGGCTTCCAATTTACAATAGTGACTGAACTCAAAGACCATTCTCCCAACCTTTGTGTAATTCCACGGAAGTAAATGTACAGAAAATGAACAGACACAATTTTAACTGCAGACAGAACTGAAGTGTCTGCTTCTGCCCGGCAGAAGGTGACTGGCATCACGCCGGGAATGAGATGTGATAGAAGACGAACACTCAGCTCAGAATATACTTCACGAGATCGTCGATGGAGGCGGTTACCAAGCACCCTGACAGAACACGGGGTAAATTCCCAAGAAATGTCAGGAGTCACACAGGATCACATTGGGAGTCCCGTTGATCGGCTAGAAGAACTCTCAAAAATATGGGAATAATTAAGCTTTGCGTACAGATATTACTTACTGTTATGTGTGCATCTTCCACATATGTTAAATGGTCTTCTGTGACTACAGAGTTCTTAAAAGAGCAGATGACTTTTGAAGCCCATCATGATACATCTTCAATCCTGACATGTCCTGTGGGTTCCATGTGATCACTGTGCACAGTGGTGGATGGTAATTGCCAATGAACACTTTTTACAATGTGCATCGTATTTATCTCATGTTGTTGTCACTCAACATCTGCCTTCAGTTTTAGCGCACTGCTACCCAAAGAGCTGATTAGGGAAATCACTGTGGATTTATCCTATATAGTAAGTGACAGTGCTGTTGTATTGAGAACGTCAGATTATTTTACACGCACTTTATGGCAAGATTAGCTAAGCTTCTACTCACTCATCCCCTATTTTAAGAGCAGTTAACCCATAATTTTCTGGCTTCCTGTGCCCCTCTGGATGCATTTCACAGGCTTCCTCGTGTATCAAGCACATGGGAACATGAGTAGGGCAGCTGTCAAAGAGTCCAGGGTAGAGTGCGGGGCAGCTATCACCAGTGAGTGACTCATGAGATTTAATTGAAAGTTCAGAGTAAGATCTTTTTCCATAGTAGAAACTGAAACTACAAGGTAGAAATCTATTATGCCCAGCTTTACACTTCTTATACTCCAAACTTATTTTAATGAAATTTAAAACATGTTGTTCAAATTAAAAATAAAATAAAATGGAGCAAATTCTAAACCAGAAAAGGTCTCAGGACATTTGGCAGAAGTGAGGATGTATGACCATCCTAGAGCATAAACGTATTTGGAATTACAGAGGCAGGAAACGAAGACTCACCAAGAAATTGTGGAAAGAAGTTCCTCTTTAGAACAGAACCAATAAAAGATAGCGTGTGTGTTTTTGGACTCATTAAACATTCTCATGTTTCCCTATACACAAAGTGTGTGTGTTTGTGTCTGTCTGTCTGTCCACCCAAGTATCCACCCAGCGTCTATTATCTGCACAATATAGATGTAGCTATCTACAGCTATCTACATCTATCTACATCTATATTGTGCAGATAATATATTGACCAGGTACAGACAAACAGACAGACGGAAGTAGTTATATAATAGATCTACTAGACAAGTAGCTAAATAGATAGAAAGATGATGTAGGTGTAGATGTAGAAACAGGAGACACACCCATGGTTAGGCTGAAATAACAAGACCACAGTTGACTACTGTTTGGTAAGTTAGCCAGTTATCTGGGTGCTGGATTATGACATTTTAATTGGGGCGAGAAGACCACTGAAAGGAGTTCTGAGGGGGCACCTGGCTGTATTAGGCTTCCTCTGCCATGTCCCCTCATCATGTGTCATGCAGAGTGGCCCTATTCTCACATGACCCGCATTGTGTCCTACGGAGCTGCATCCTGCTCCAGGACTAAGAGTAGTTCACTGCTCTTTCATTCTTCATAAGCAAAGTCAAATGTGTTTATAATTTTTAGCTGGTTTTGGGGTCAAAACTTTATTATCCTCAGAGATCTCCTGTGCCAGACATAAATATCTTGGTAGGGAAGAAAGAAAAACTCTTTTCAAAAAAGTTAAAGTAATAGATACTATTATTATTACAGTGTAATGAATCCATTTATTAATGATATTAAATTCAGGCACATCAAAATTAATAACGTCTAAAAATCACTTAGGGCAGCATTCAAATATTGATGTTCTGGGATGTTTTATGTTCTTCATTAGTAAAGGTTGTAATGAAGATTGGAAATACTCATTTACTTTAAGAAAACTTCAAAGTTAATAAAATATGAAACCAGAATATGTACTTCTTGGGTAAACTAGAATTTAAATGGAAAAGAAATACATAATATTTAATATATATGTTTATATATTACAATATATATCTCTCAATTTCACTGTCAGTCTAAACTTAATTATATTCATTTTACACAGGAAAATTGTCTTTGTATCAATACAACCAGGCAAACGTATGGCAATATTGGCTTGCTTCTCAGTGTTATTAAAAATAAGTTATCACCGGGGCGCCTGGGTGGCGCAGTCGGTTAAGCGTCCGACTTCAGCCAGGTCACGATCTCGCGGTCCGTGAGTTCGAGCCCCGCGTCGGGCTCTGGGCTGATGGCTCGGAGCCTGGAGCCTGTTTCCGATTCTGTGTCTCCCTCTCTCTCTGCCCCTCCCCCGTTCATGCTCTGTCTCTCTCTGTCCCAAAAATAAAAAAAAAAAAAAAAAAAAAAAACGTTGAAAAAAAAAAATAAGTTATCACCAATACAAACACGAAGTATTATTGACCAAAAAGACCAAATAAAAGAAAAAATAGGAGACAAACCTTATTTCAGAATGGACCTAACCACGGTAAAAACAAAAAATAAAAATAAATCCTTCATGTTAATCCAAAATTTTTATTTGACCAATAACTCATGGTTTTAATTGGAAGAATTTTGAGCAATCATATAGTGGGTATAGGTTATATACTGCAATACTTATTTTATTTCCAATAGTTAATCTGAAGAATTATCAGCAACAGATTGCAATTTCTAGCTATAGACAGAGAGAAAGGGACTTGATTACATTTTTATTCACTTTTTGACTCAAGAGAAGATATCCAGCATATATCCAGTTGTCATTAGACGCCATCTTAAAAATACAGACCCTCACTTATTATCTGCATTATAAAATTTTAAGTGTGGCAAATAAAAAAGCAAAAAAAAAAAAAAAGAAAGAAAAAGAAATTCTCAAAGTAAAAGCAAAACAAAACAAACAAAAAACAAATAAGCCACCCCTCGCAGACACACACACACTAGCAGTAGATGCCCACCAGGTAAGGACAATACAGAACATTGCCACTAGAAATATGGACAAAGAGATGCCCGGTTGGTGAACGCGGAATTAGGAGGAACTTTACTTTTCTAGGAGAAATCAAATGCCTCCGATTGCAGACAGTCATCACCAACTTCTGTCAGTTTCCCCGCGGCCCCTGGCTCAGGACTCGCCGCTGCCTGTGGCTACGACAGAAACAATTTCAAAAAGGACAAAGCAAAGCAAGCATCCAAAGGTGGGGAGATTGGCTGTTTTAAAAGATTTTAATACTACTTCTCCAGCTCTTAACGTAATTGTAGCATTACCATTCATGCCTCTATAGTTAAGCAAATGTCACATTTGTATTGGGCTCCTTTTTAAAGCCCAATGGGGCGTTTTATCTTCCCTAATGTGGTGCCGCTATAATGCCTATTATTCATTACTGTTAATACTTACAGAAAATCCATGTTGTACCAGATCAGAAGGTGTTATTAGACAGCGAATCACATTAACAATCCCTTGATAAAATTTTGCCAAATAGCAGAGAATTGTATGTTTTATAAATGACAGCTCCTAACACGGAACCATAGACCACGTGGATCCAGCCAAACGAAATGGGATGGGAAACCAGTCCAACTTTTAACTGCGGAGTTCACTCAGATATGTAGTAGAAGACCAGGTCTGATGAGTTTGCCATAAATTACAGGAAAACACTAACTGAATTCTTAATAATGGAATAATCTCACTCAAATACTGTAAATATATCTTGTCTCTTCTTTCCCCCCCAGGTCCCTCCAACTGCTGTTGGTAATATTTTCAATTACTGTATGCATACGAATGCCAGGAAAACACGAGGTTCCATCACATGAGTATACAGTAACCACATGGGGAGGAGGTGGACACGTTCAGTCATGGAACAGGAAATCGTGGGCCCAGTCCAGAACTTATTCCAGGTACGCAGAATGAAAGCACTCCAAATTTTACGGTCTCAGCATACACTTCGAGAAACAGTCATCAAAAGTAAAGATGACAGAACAGGGGCACTCTGTGAGACCTCTACATTCTCCTGTCCTAACATATCTGTGCATTTCACTATTCTCATAATGGAAAAGCATGTTCTTCAGGCACCATAGTCTTTTCCAAGACTGAGAAAGTCTGACAAGGTGGCGGTAAGTCCTGCATAAGAGGAGAATTTATGAAACAGGCAGGCACATTTATGAGTTGAATTTCTAGTCTCTTTTTATCACACTTAGTTGAAGGCATTCATTCAGGTAAAAAAAAAAAAAACGTTGAAAAACTCTAGGTTTAGGACATAATCATGAATGAGAGGCAACATTCGTTCTTTAAGGAACTAACATGATTTATCAGTAAAGACGTGCAAAGTTAGCCTCAGTAACAAAAACCTCCAAATTTCAATGGATTTACACAACAAAAGCATATATGTGCCCAGTACATGCTTGTTATGTCTGTTTGCACTGAATGGGCCAAAGCAAGTCCCAGGGCTGCACCTGCACAGGGCACGGGTATCACTGTAAAGACACCAACAGCCCATGAAAGTATCATGCAAGGAATGAGTACTGCCTCTCAGCAGATTGCCAGGGCAATCTGATCTCGTCCTTTCCATCACATACAAAAAGATGATGTTTTAACAGAGGAAGGCAGAGTAAATACAAAAACATGTGTCATCTGTGACAAAACCCAGATTTTCCTGTGACACAAATTCCGCCTGCTTATCTGAGATTCCTGAAGATGATGGCTGACCAACAGCATCACTCATTTATTGCTTAGTGATAGCTAAGAAAAGCAATAGCTAGCTTTGTAAGAGCTGAACTTACCAGGAAAGAAAAAGGTATGGGAACTTAGCTATCGTAGATCCCCAAGGTGGTCACAGCGTATCTACGCATACTTAGTGCTATTTGTTGGACCCCATCATTCGTTTGCTGGTCGGTTGATTTTGTCACCAGCCCTCATTTTCAGTCACTCTCCACCAGGCAGTGTTTCATGGCCATGGCTGTCCTAGCACTGTTAACACTCCCAAAGGACAGTGACCATCTAGTGTCCACTGGGGCTGTCACCTCCATCTGCTCTGTAGGCTGCCAATGTGTCCAGTCCCTGCAAGACTCTAAGAACCCTGATAAATACCACCAAGTGCCCTGCTCAAGCCTCACTGGAACTGGGCTCTTACTTTCCTTCAAAGCATCCATTTACCATCCGGCAACAGCATAAAAATTGTGTTTGTGTTTGAATCTGTAATGGATGTGTTAAATAGTTTAACTATATTTAGCATACGTGGTTATAGTGCAAAGCAATCTAACCCTCATAAAAGTTCAAGATCATGAGTCACGTTAAACCATTTACTCAGACGTAGAGTCTGAGAGGTTAATTGGAAAGACACTGGCAGCACCACATGCCTTCACTGTGAAAGCTGGGAAAGTGTCAGAGATGAAGAACTTCAAACTGTTAGAGAAAAAAAAAAATTAAAAACCCTACTCTTGGCAAAGAGAAGAGTGCTCGGCAGAAAATAATTTCTCTAAGAGTCAAGAACTGAACGCTATGGAATCAAGACTTGCGTTTCTTAGTAACGGTGACGAGAAACATTATGTGTCAACACGGGGACTCTTTTTCAAACACAGCTAAGAATACACGAAGCCAGAAACAAGTTAGATGATACGGCAGCAGATAAATTCTTCAGTAATGAAGTTGGGGAAGAAGGTGGAGAAGATTCGAAACGAGCTGCAGCACGTGTCCCATATGAAGATTTTGGACTGTGGATTTGCCAGTGTGTACGTGGAAGCCAAATCCTTCATACCCTGGAGCCTGCCCTTTCTCACCAGTGAGACGGAACATCAAAAGAAGTAATGGGCTGATGTTAAAAAAAAATAAATAACAGGTAATAAGTAAATGTGGAAAATAGAATGATAAATGGCATATAGATGGCAAGCTAGGAGGAAATGTTGCCATAGAAACAGAACTTAAGAAGAGAAAGTGTTGATAACTCATCTCGGAAAGTATGGAACGATTAGGCGGAAATGTGCAGGGGCCACTGACCCCCGCCAGGTCCATCTCACCAACAGCATTTCTGACGTCTCCTGATAGCACCATAGCTCTTGCGCACAGATGTGACAGGAGTGAGAGTAAACAGCAAAATGAAAAGGAGGGAAAGAGAAAGACTCCACGACACAAAAACAGTGTGTACTCTGAAGTAACTAATTTTAGGCCTGCACAATTACAAATAGCCGCCACCTGATCTTTAGTACAATAGTAATCTTGTTATTTTTGAAAAAAGGACATAAACCCTTTGTGGACATTCAAGCCAGACATGAAAGACAATCAAGAAACAATAGGACATTCCAAATTCCAGTACGAAGTTTATCATTTTTATTAGGTAATTATTAATCAAGCAAGACTGTGCATGTGGCAAACTCTGTGTAAGCAGAAACGAAGGATAGTCAGAGAGTGAGTGAGACACAGGGACAGCTATCCCTCAGTGATAAATGGGACTGGAGTCTACCTGGTATTTTATATCTTAATTTCACTTGAATTCCCCACATTAACATAAAAATTAAGTTAAATTGAAAGCGTACTTGAACTTCAAGGAAATAATCCTTCTTAACAGGGCATCTCCTAAGTGACCATTCTTTTTTTTTTTTTTTTTTAATGTATTCACTTATTTTGAGAGAGAGAGAGAGAATGAGGGGGGAGGGGCAGAGACAGGCAGAGAGAGAATCCCAAGCAGGCTCTGCGCTGTCAGCACAGAGCCCAACGCGGGGCTCAAACCCACGACCCTGGGATCATGACCTGAGCTGAAATCAAGAGGCGGACGCTTAACCGGCTGAGTCACCTAGGCACCCCCTAAGTGACCATTCTAAGGATAGAAAGAAGTATGAGGAAAAACAGAAAGAGAAGGTATCATAGATGTGATTTTTGTCCACTGTCTTACTACATATGTTATCATTGCTATGAAAGAAAGAAAATTCAGTCTCTAATTAGTTGTCCTGTTCTCTGTAATGCCTGATTTTTTTTGTTGGCTTTATTATTTTGATTATTTTGTCAATAATTATGATATGTCTGTTAGGTCTGTGAATGAAATGTTCTTTTTTTAAGTTTATTTGTATTTATTTTGAGAAAGAAAGAGAGAGAGGGAATGCATGAGTGGGGAGGGCTGAGAGAGAGAGGGAGAGAGAGAAAGAATCTCAAGCAGGTTCTAGACTATCAGTACGGAGCCCAACTTGGGGCTTGAACTCACAAACCGCGAGATCATGACCTGAGCTGAAACCGAGAGTCAGATGCTTAACCAACTGAGCCATTTAGGTGCCCCTGTGACTGTAATGTTCTTAATTAGTTAGGATGGCTTTATATTGTCATGCTCAATATAGTGTCTTTATCACATTTTCTCTGTTCTACCTATGAGTGTTTCATATCTGTTCTTAACTGGCCGGGTTTTGTCTGAGTTGATGCTTCAAGATGCTGTCTTCTGGTTCCTTCTGCCTATAATGGTGTGTGGTTGGTAGTAACTGTCTACCTTGCTGAGATGCTGTCCCTAAGTGAAAGCCTCACCTGGTCACAGGTGTATTCCCCCAGGCCATATAGATGCTGATCCTCTGTCTTTTGGGAGGGACTACTGCTGTGAAATGCCTGAGCTAAAACTGACCACCTTCCCCAACACCAGCACCCTGGAACATAATGTAAATTTAACAGTGTAGTAGTCAGTTTTGGCTGTGTAACAAATACCACATGCTGGGGGCTTAAACAGAAGATATTTGTTTTCTCTCACTTCTGGAGGCCACAAGTCCAAGATCCAGGGGTGGGCAGGGTTGGTTTCTCCTGAGGCCTCTCTTGTTGGCTTGTAGATGGCTGTGTCCTCCCACTTTGTATGCCTAGAGATTTCCGCTTCATCCTTGACATCTTGATGTTTTACATATTGGGTCTGTGATGATGCTCCTTTAGTCCTGACTGAATCTTTATGTTATTTTATCATCTCATTTTAAAAATCTCTTCTTAACTTCATATTACTACATTTTCATCTATGCTTGAGAAATTCCATTCAAATTATTCTTTTGTTTTTTCTCTTGTATATAATGCATATTACTTTACATGATTTCATTGTTTTTTTTTCTTTTTTCCTTTGCACTTGATTCCTTTCTTGCACTATTCTCATATAACTACCATATCATGAATTTCATATTTCCAAGGTTGGGAAGCTCTGTTCAGAGCAGTTAAGACCTTCCTTTTGTTTTGTTGGAAATTGATGGCTTCTGATTGATTCTCTACTTGCAGTTCATTTTTCCATCTGAGCCACAGAGTGAGGGCTGCTTTCCTGAAGCAGAATATATCCCATCTAACCAGCATTGTTTAAATCCCCAGGGTGGGATGTGTTCTCCACAGCTTTAAACCATTCCCACAATTCAACATGTAGTCATGGACCCTTCAGTTTGGCCAGAGAGTGACCCTGTGGTTCCTAATGCTCTGAGATTCAACCCTCTCTGTTAAATTTCCACTGCAACCTCATCTGAAGGAGAATAGGCAAAAGGCCAGTCATGTATACTCTTCAGACTTGGGTACATCTATGTAAATTTTCAGATTTTTTTTGCCCTTTACATGACTTTTGGTAATTGAGAACACAGTTAGAGATGCTTCTCCAGAAATGTCTATTTAATCTCCAGGCCATACATTTTTCAAATACAAAGTGCTATATGCTCTTATTATTTCCTTGTTTTCCACTGTTCTTAATTTTATTGGAAGAAGGCCTATTTTGTGTTTTTATTTCAATTCCTTTATGGGAAACAAATAATTTACCATGCTCCATCCTGTTTATGTATGTTATTTATTCCTCACAATTTTCCTCCTATAGAATTACTATTATTATTGTTATTATTATTTCCATTTTATCAATAACAATGAGGTTATTGGGAAGCATGGATGGCTTAGTCAATTGAGTGTCCAACTTTGGCTCAGGTCATGATCTCATGGTTTGCGGATTTGAGCCCCACATCAGGATCTCTGCTGACAGTGCAGAACCTGCTTTGGATTCTCTTTCCCTCTCCCTCTCTCTGCCTCTCCACCACTCATGCTCTAAGATAAATAAACATTTTAAAAAATAATTTAAAAAATTATAAAAAATGAGGTTACAAATTTTAAATAATTTACTCAAAGACAGTAATGGGCCTAATGGAAAAAAAAATCCTGAGTTCTGTTTTGTTGTGAAACTGTGATCTTAACCATTACATTAAGAACATTCCTTCTGAATAATTTAATCTACTCATATAATGCTTCATATTGTACACAGACACACTTTCTAGTGGATGTGATAACATTCTTCACTCCTTCTGGTAATGATGCACAGTTTTTAAAAATACTAATGCTAGGAGCACCTGGGTGGCTCAGTCAGTTAAGTGTCTGACTTCAGCTCAGGTCATGATCTCATGGTTCCTGAGCTCAAGCCCCATGTTGGGCTCTGTGCTGACAGCTCAGTGCCTGGATCCTGCTTTGGATTCTGTGCCTCCCTCTCTCTCTGTCCCTTCTCTGCTTATGCTCTCTCTCTCTCTCTCTCTCTCTCTCTCTCTCTCTCTCTCTCAGAACTAAATAAACATTAAAAAGATTGCTAACGGTAGTACTAATACTATTTGTAATAGTAATAATATCCCATTTATTTAAAAAAAATCCTACAGGGGCACCTGGGTCACTCAGTCGGTTGAGCATCTGACTTCAACTCAGGTCATGATTTCACTGTTTGTGGGTTTGAGCCCTGCATCAGGCTCTGTGCTGACAGCTCAGAGCCTGAAGCCTGCTTCAGATTCTGTCCCTCTCTCTCTGCTCCTCCTCCACTCACAATCTGTCTCTCTCTCTATCTCTCTCTCTCAAAAATAAACATTAAAAAATTTTTTAAAAATAAAATAAGAAACTCCTTACAGACAGCAGAACTTAAACTTTTTGTATGAAAAACCCTTTGTTTCATGAGCCAAATTTACAAATAAAAATAAAACTTCTTATTATAGTCACAATGAATATTATATATATAATATATAAAATACTCAACTGAATACATATTTCAGAATATAAAATTTCAAACTGAGACATGAAACAGATTAAGTCTGGCAAAAAATACATAACAATGTGAAAAATATTCCAACATATTCTTATATTTCCCTAAAGTTCATTTGAAATCATTAATCTGGGGGCGCCTGGGTGGCTTGGTCGGTTGAGCGTCCGACTTTGGCTCAGGTCATGATCTCACGGTCTGTGAGTTCGAGCCCCGCGTCGGGCTCTGTGCTGACAGCTCAGAGCCTGGAGCCTGTTTCAGATTCTGTGTCTCCCTCTCTCTCTGCCCCTCCCCTGTTCATGCTCTGTCTCTCTCTGTCTCAAAAATAAATAAACGTTAAAAAAAAATTAAAAAAAAAAAAAAGAAATCATTAATCTGTACAACAGCAAGAGTGAATGTCTCCTTATTCCATAAGGTCACCTCCACTTGCCATAGAATTTTATGTTCTGTTTTTCTTTGCTATTTTTTGCTACAAAAATAATGAATAGATGCCTTTGAGATGTTTAATTTACTAAGTACTTGATAGAGAGAATGCCAAAGTCATATAAAAACTAACTTTTTAAAACCATTGTGCTTTCTCTCAGAACATTTAAACCTAGTCATAAAAATCCCCAAACATTCAAGTGCAATCCATGATATTCTCCTTTTTCCTGAAAACCGTCTGAATGAGAGTATGAATTCACAGTAAAGGTTACAATTTTACACAAGATAAGTGAAGTATCAACATTAAAAATGCACTGCCTGGGGAACGAATTCTGAGATGTGCACTGCTAATTAGACAACATGGAATTAATGCTTGGGACGCTTGTGTTGCTGGATGGTTATAACTTTCTTTAGTTTTAATTTTCCCAAAAGACACCACCCTAAATTAACATTTTATATAATAAAACAGCTTATGTAAGTTTAAGCTGACAGTATTTCTGTTATTTGCATGGAAATAACATTTTTCAGTTAAAATAAAAGATGTAAAGACAGGTGAACCACTGGATCCAGGACTGCAGATACACCAAGGTGAGACCCAGCTCATAGACAAGGCTGCTCGGTTCTGCCTCAAATATTTCATTCAGTTAAATAAAAAAAAAAAAAAAATCCTTTAAGGTGAAACTTTCTCATTACTGCTTTTGAAATACATAGAATGATGACCAACATATTACATAATGGCTAGAAAGTTAGCCATCTCCTAGATGTAGAGAAATAAATACAGTTACACACACAAATATATTGTCATCTCATATGTACGACAGCTTACAAAAACACCTGTCAGTCCCTACAATGTCTTGTGCTCTAAGACAGAAAAATCATAACACACTTGCGATTTTCTAGTTACGGACAGACTAACCAAAGAATCAAAGAATGTTCTATTTTACTATCTGTAAGTATTTAGAATCCTGGGTAGGCTTGTTCTGCTCTTCTGGGCCAGGCTTGGCCAACCTGGCAGGGTTCAGGCATCCATCTTTGTCCAGCTGGCTGGCTATTGGAAAGAACACTCCAGGATGGCCCCAACTGAGATGATCTAGCTGTGCTCCATGTTGGACCCTCGTCCTACAGGAGACCAGTGTGGAGGATGATCGGAGTGCAGGCAGAGGTACAGAGACCCTGCAAGACGCAGGAGGGAAGAAGCCCTCCAGGGTCAGGCTCAGAAGGGACGTGTGAGCACTCTTGAACCATTCTTACCTCCACACCTGAATCATATGGGATGAAAACATGGATTCCGCCTGGGGATGGAAGGAGCTGCTTATGTTGAGACGGGGATGGACACAGGAGGCCCTGATCATGGCCAGGACTGTGAGTGATCTACCATCACTGCCCTCAGGCCTCAATTACTCATCTTCCTTCGTGTGACAACACGCTTCCAAAGATTTCAACAGTCTCAATCACCGTCTCAGGGTTGAAATCAAAGATCTTACAACATTCCACAGGGCCAGACGTCGCTACTTTTCATCCAGACGTGGCGGTGTGCTCATGAATATCTAACAGCTAATCCTAGGGGAAAACACCCCTGATTTGCAGCATTGGCTGATCTCTGTGGTGGAAATACTCTCACCGTGGCCCATTTCTGGGCCCATTTTTTTGGAAAACAAAAACCAAAAAACAAAAATACCCATACTGTACAGTCAGGACACTCCACGGTCTGGAAACTTGGAAACTGAAAAGGTATTTCCCTCCCACACCCCTAGCATACAATGATGAGACAGAACAACCACAATAAATATGCCCAACGAGAAAGAAAGGGGGAGGAACGGAAGCACAATGCAGTCTCTGGCCCTCAGGAATTCTGAAATCCCACCAGGCAAATGGTGCCATGATTCCCTTTCTAGGAGGAAGGGGTGCACCTTAACAAGATCCTTGTTTGCCCCGGGAATGGTCCCCATGGTTCTTGGATTCAGTCTTTGAGAAGTCCTTTCTTTCCTGTTCTCCATAAATAGCTATTTCTGAAGAAATGGTCCGCTATGGTCATGGAGTAGATCTCTCAGTCTGCTCCCAGCCCAAGGAAAGCTGTGATCTTGGAACTCTTTTTTTTTTTTTTTGTATTTGAATAATTTCAGTGCCTTTCAGTCTGTGTTTGTGGGCCTTGAGCCTGTGTGACCCCCACGGAAATTCTGCAGACTTGTTTGTGTCTAATCCCATGCCCGCCCACTTGAAAAGAAGACAAACTCAATCCTTTTCCAAACTAACTCCTCTTTCTCTAGCCTTCCTCTGTGATCTTTTGGACATGTCCAGCTGTTAGGGGTGGCCCCCTGTAGTTTTCTGTTTAGTTGGAAGTGTCTATTAGGAGCCTCCTTAGACACCCTGAGGAGGCTTCTCACCACCAGCACCATTGATTAGGTCAGTGCCCCCAAGCTATATATTATTTTGAGGGCCCTCTGCTGGCTGGAGAGAGGTGACAGATGACAAACAGCTTTATTTTCCAATCCCCACAAGAGCAGGCCGCTGTACGTCCCCTCTAAATTCTGTTCACAAACAGGCCAGCTGTACGCTCACCTTTTACTGGTCAAACCTTCTAACATCCGACATCGAGCTCTTTCCCTATTTTGGCTGGAGATCTCGCGAGCCAACTGTAAAGGTTCGTGAGGTTCACCGTCGATGCCGTCCTCTCCCCGTATCCTCATTCAGTCATGCCTGTGTGTGTGCCCGTGTCCCGATCCCCACTTCTTACAGGGGCACCAGTCAGAGTGGGTCAGCGTCCACCCTAACGTTCCATCTTTGAAGTCGCTGCACATGACAGAATCTCAATCATGTCTCAACCACAGAGTGCGGTTCACCGTGTCGTCACCAATGCCAGTTCCCTCAGTATTTTCTCAACAACTTGCAACACCTTGCCCAGTCTTCCCCACGTCCCCATTTCCAGTCCAAACGCCTGGGCTGCACATGAAAGGTCTTGTTCGGTCAGGGCCTTACTCTTTAGTCCCAGTTTCGGTATGGGTGACCTCAGATGATGATGATGCCACATAAGGAGTGACCACGAACCCCACTGTGGGACACAGCAATAAACGTTCGCGTTTTCTCAAACACCCAGGAGACTCTGCTGCTCTGAGCCAGCATGACTGACGTCAAGGGCGAGCCTCCAAAGGCTTGTGGTTTTTGCATCTGACCTCGGGCATCACATCACCCAAGAAGTTTCCCGTGTTACAGGGTGAGGTGTGCCTTCCCTCCTTCCCCTCCCACCGCTACACCAACACCTGACTTTGCTTGTCAGGGTCTGCATGGTTCCAACAGTAGAGCCCTCTCTCCCCAGCTTCCGCTACCCCACAAACGTGCGGCCGACTTGGCTCGAACGGAACACTTCAGAGGCGCTAACTGCATGTGAGGCATGCGTGAGTGATCAGTAATCATCGTGAGTTATTTGTTAGCGAATGAGGTGAGCTGAGACTGAGGTCTGTGGGTAAAAGTGACCACCAGCTGGATTTGGGATTCTAGGAATCCCCATTGTTAGGGGATGAAGCGTGCCCCCCATCATTCGTATGTCCCCCCAGGACCTCAGGATGTGACTGTATTGGGAAACGGGGTCTTTAAAGAGATAATTAAGATAAAATGAGGTCACTCATTTTATGTAAGAAAAGGAGGTCAGGAGACAGACACGCACAGAGGGATGAACACGTGAGGACACGGGGAGAGGGTGGCGAGAGAATCCTTGGGAGACACCAGCCCTGCCCTCACCTAGATCTCAGACTCCACGCCTCCAGGGTCGGGGGGACAGTAACTGTCTGCTGTGTGAGCCCCCAGCGTGGGGTGCTGGTTACGGTGGCCCTGGAGGATAAGTACACCTAATAGACCTCAGAAGGATAAAGACTGCATATATATCCTGTCAGGGAAGATCTCCAGTTGAATTCGTGATGGTTACACATTAAATTAACTTAGCTGGTGTCATCTTGATTTCGGCGCTGGCTGGTTTTACAGATGTATGCGGGACTGAAGAAATTGTACACCTTAACTGTATGCGATTTAGTGTACTGTAATTATACCGCCATAAGACTGCATAAAAATAAAATAGACTTCTCTTTGCACCTAAAACAACTAAAGTAAAACATGAGAGTTATAATACTTTGCACTTTCGTCTTCAATATATGAATTATAAGACAACCACATCTTTACATGGTATACTCTATTACATCATAATTTTCTCTATTCCTTTATTTAAAAAAAAATTCCACTCGTAACTTTTTTTTGGACTAGGCTTATTCAAGGCATGTTTTATTTATTTATTTTATCATTTCTTTTGTGTGTCCATTATCCCCTTCCTTGCTTTGGATGAGTTTTTAAATACCTCCACAAAAGGTTTTTGCTATTTTTATTTCACTATTGGCTGTTGTGATTTATGAGTGAAGCACAATTGAACATGAATATAATTACTGTAATCAGGAAAAATATAATATCTCAGACCAACATCCTCTCCCCTCCTGAGACTTCCTGCAAAATGTTATTCTAAGATTCTTCTCTGTCCATATTCCGATTTTATTAAACTTATCCAGACTTGTAGTGCCAAGTGATGGTTCATTTTAATAATATATTTATTATGAAAATGTAATACCATGTTATTAATAATTTCATTACACTTACAATTACTGTTATCAATTTTCCTAAATCTAACATCACAATGTACTTATTTCATTGATGGCCTCTTATTCTGTCAGGCTAGACTTTGCCTTAGGCTTTTTTTTGTCCTGATTCAATTTTAATTTGACAGGTCTCAGTTGCTTATTTCATGAGTGTCTACTGTTCTGAAAGTGCGTCTGTCCCATGTTTGTCTGAAAATGTATTCTTCCCCAGAAGATACGAAGAATGCTGTAGACTGTTCTAATGTGCTCAGATCACAATTCTGTAATCTCCTGGTAGTACAAAATTATCGTGGTGCTAGTGTAAGAATCACTGTTTGTCCATAACGATGAGAAGTACGAAACATACAGCTTTTCGTTTCTGCCAATCAATGAACTATGGTGTTTATACAATTCAATCTTCATGACATCCTGTCACCATTACTGTTCTCAGAGTTAACGTGCCTCATGCTATCTGATGTTCCCTCTGTACATAACTTACCTTCTGTATTCGGAAGCTCGATTCTCTCTCTATCCTTACAGTGAGGAATTTTACTAGGATATATATATCTTATTTTCTCTTCAAATCCCCCCCCATCCTCAACAAGTCCTTTCAATTTGGAAAACTGAGTACATTTTACCGCAGGAAAATGTTATTTCACTGTGTTTTTGAGTACTACTTCTCTTACTACTGTGTTCCCATGTGGACTTCGGAGATTTTTCATGTCCTGGTTTTAGTCTCCTCCATAGCTCTCAGGTTTTCTCTCATAATATTCATTTCTCTGAATCATTTAACTCCGTGTTATAGAATAATTTACTAATACCATCTCTCTCTGCAGAAAGAGAGAATCCCAATCCCAAGCAGGATTTGCACTGACAGCTTGGAGCCTAATGTGGGGCTTGAACCCACGGACCATGAGATCATGAGTTGAGTTGAAATCAAGAGTCAGACACTGAACCCACTGAGCCACCCAGGCGTCCCCCTAATACAATCTCTTAAGTCAGTATTTAAAATCTTCTCGGCGTCCTTGTGTTAATCACTGCCTTGGATGAATTTTTAAAGTTACGGTTATTTTCCCTTTCAACTATTTACGTTTTACAGTTCTTCACTTCATAATAGCTTCCTATAGTTTTAAGTGTAAATTCCTTTTTGTCAAGTGGGTAATCTTGTGTGACAGAGTCTTCTTTACGGATTTATGGCAGTGGTGGGAGATGGAATCGTCCCGTCTTAGTTACTCCAGCCACCTATTCACTTAAATGTCCACTGAGTTTTCCTTGCGCGCTCAGTGTTGACAACAAAGGCACAGATGGATCTGTCTGCATATTGTTAACAGACAATGGGACCCTTGGGCAGAGGCCAGCCTGTAGGCAATACTCAAGACGATGTGACAATCTTTTGAGCTGGACCAGTAATAAATGGGATTGCAGGTCTGCTGTTCTGCTGGGATGAGAGGTCACTACCAGGCCTGCCATCTTGTTCCAGACATAGCAAAGGCCCAAAGGCAGCTTCACCCAAGAGACTTGATGGGGAATCTCCTTCTGTCTAGTCACCTGTCCGTGGCTGTGGCTAATGGCACAGTGCCCCAGGCTGCAGGACAGGCCGAGCACCAGGGGAGCACATGGCACTGCTGTGTATTCCCGGATCAAGGTGGCAGGGCCAGACTGCATTGTCCCTCGTGGAATCGTAACGCCGCATCACCATAAAGAAGCAGAGCTTCCTGTGCAGATGGGGAGGCATCATCAAGCCGCCTTGTTTCACAAGGTGCCTTGTGGAGGCACCAGGGTTTCTGCGGTAGATGCTGGCGTGTTTCTACGGGATCGTTTTCTGGGTGGCCTGCTCCAATGTAAAATTCACTGCGTGGAGGCTTCAGATGGTATCTGGTGAAGGATGAAAGAGGTAAAGAAGTTGTAGAAGAGGCAATATTAATTCCATCTACTTGGCAATTTTACGAGTGACTCACGGTACTTGAATATCCGTGGAACGGCCATAAGCATAGATTTACGACATTTTTTTCTGTTATTTGTTTCTTCAAGCTGGGGCACAGAAACATAACCAACATCTGGGATGCCTGGGTGGCTCAGTCGGTTGGGTGTCCGAGTTCGGCTCAGGTCATGATCTCACAGCTCGTGAGTTCGAGCCCCGCATCGGGCTCTGTGCTGACCGCTCAGAGCCTGGAGCCTCCTTCCGACTCTGTGTCTCCCCCTCTCTCTGCCCTCCCCCACTCATACTCTGTCTCTCTCTGTCTCAGAAATAAATAAACATTAAAAAAAATTTTTTAAAAAAGAAACATAACCAACATCTAAAGTAACCTTTAGGTACTGTGACTTTCCAAATCCCAAATGTGAGCTCCTCGGGTTTCTGTCGGGGCCTGAGGCCAGGTATATCCTTCAGTCCTTCGGAGACTTGGATCCTTGACCACTAGTGTGATGTGCAATATCAAGGCAAAATTTTGGTTGGCAAAGAGGGACAAGTTCCCTGCACTGGAGACCCCTAATGTGGCTTCGTGGAAAAGGCCCAGTGGCAGAAACTGGGCACACAGAGAGGGCTCCGGGGAAGAGGGGGAGTTTCTGTTTATGCTATTCATGTGCCTTCTTTGAACATCAGCCTCTGCTCGGAAGACATTTAGTGATGAAAGAGTATGTTGATTTCAAATACACTTGCTGTTGGTTGACATGAATATGTGTAATTTTTGGCTTGCATCGCTTTGAGTCATTCTTAGATTTTTAGCACTAAACAAAGTGTCTTCATCAAGCTATTTCTGTGAGAATTGAAATAGATATCTAAACGTGGCAACTCCTTGTGCATGCTGTAAGAACATATTTCTTCTTTAGTTTGGCAGTTTGATGATATCACAGTTCCCGTTTAACCGTTGAACTCAAAACTTAGAGTCTCCCAAGCTTACAGCACAATGGGCAAGAATGGCACTTTGTGTATGTTTTAGCCCTTACGGCAGGATTCTGCATGTTTTAACCTAATCAAGCCAAATTCTTTCTGTGTAGAATTACATAGTGCAGGACACTGGGAGATATCACAGACCTGGCAGAAAATGTGTTTTAAATGTAGACAGTAACATAATTGAGCTAAAAATGAAGAGTTCGGGTCTGTTCTGTGTTGAAAGGGAGAAGCACTGAAGCTGGCAGGAACAGTATGATTTCAAAATGTGTGCTAAATACTAATTTGTGTCATGGATACTTCATGTCCTCCTCCTCCCCCTCCCCTTAATCTTTTCTCACAGCATGCTCGAGCAGAAGAAGATAATAATTAAGCTCGCCCGCATTGTCTTTCACCGTCTTTGGGAATTCATGAAATGAGACAGGAGAATAGGACCCCAAAAAGCTCTTTTTAAAATGTGATATGATATTTATGTCTTGTGAATTTAAATAAATCCACCGACACCCCTGCCCTGATGCCAAGCTTTCCATCTGCCATAGTGCACTCGGGTTGTGATCTCTCGAGGCGGGCAGGGCAGAAGTTCTGGATGTAATGATGCTTGGTTACGGGAATGGAACGCGTGTTGCTGGTGATGCACACTTTGGCACAAGAGAACGGATCTGATTTCTACCTCAGGGTATTTCCAGAAAACCTTTATAGATACCAGGTTAGAAACAGGGAAGCTCTGTGTCTCTGTAGTCTGGCTTGAATGGCGCAAACCCTCTAAATTTAAAATTACCTGATTCTCAATCTATTTGTTTGACTCAGCTTGACAGAAATCTGGGACAAACACAATGGATTAAGGTCTTTGCCCACATGTGAATCAACTCTTTTCCTTTTTCTGGCTAGAAAATACACTGCCACACCAGAAAAGGGGTCTCTATGACCACATGCCCTTGAACAGAAGGCTCCTTTCCAGGTTTATGTTGATGATGTGCATTGATTATAAAATCCCAATTATATGGGGCCCTGAGTGGCTCAGTTGGTTAAGCATCTGGCTCTTCATTTGGACTCAGGTCATGATCTCATGGCTCGTGACATCAAGCTCTGAGTTGTCAGTGCAGAGCCTGCTTGGAATTCTCTGTCCTTCTTTCTCTGCCCCTTCCCTGTTTGTTCTCTCTCTCTCTCTCTCTCTCTCTCTCTCAAAATAAATAAACATTCAAAAATTCCCACTTCTATAATAAATCCATTACCATTTAAGCCCAGCTGCATATCTTAAATCACAGATTTTTCTTTCTCTGTAACAACTGCATCTGTTAATAGAAACCTGCTTAAATACGTAAAGTCTTACTAGGTTCTACTTTACCAACACAATGAAGACAAGACACATTAGGTAACTCTCATTTTAGTGTAGGGTCAGCTTAATTTCAAAATGTTCTTGGTCAAGAACAACGAGAACACACCAACATAAACTAAGATTCATTTTCAGTCCTTACATTACAAACTCAAATAACCATTATAATTGTATGGACATTTTTTGGAGGGGGTAAATTTGAAAAATATAAAAATAAATTCAAATATTATTTAGATACTATCATTTTCATTACTTAGAATTAGTTACAATTAATTGCTTCCAGTTGACAAAGAAAACAAGAAAAAAAAATAAGGAGGTAAAAGATCTGTACCTTGAAAATTATAAGACAGTGATGCAAGAAGTTGAAGAAAACAAAAATAAATGGAAAGATATCCCATGTTCATGAAATAGAAGAATTAATATTGTTAAAATGTCCATACTATCTAAAGCCATCTACAAATTCAACACAATCCCTATCAAAATTCCAATGACATTTTTCCCAGAAATAGAAAAAGAAGTCCTAAAATGAAACCACAAAAGACTGAATAGCCAAAGCAAGCCTGAGAAAGAACAAAGCTGGAAGCATCACAATTCCTGATTTTAAAACTACTGCAAAGCTACAGTAATCAAAACAGTATGTAATTTGCATAAAAATACATCAGAGGAACAGAAAAGCCCAGAAATAAACCTATACATAGAAGTTCAACTAATATTTGACAAGGAAGCCAAGAAAACTCAACAAGGAAAGGATAATTTCAAAAAAGGGTGCTGGCGGGTGCCTGGGTGGCTCAGTTAGTTAAGCGTCCAACTTTGGCTCAAGTCATGATCTCATGGTTTGTGGGTTCGAGCCCCATGTCAGGCTCTGTGCTAACAGCTCAGAGCCTAGAGCCTGCTTCGGATTCTGTGTCTCCCTCTCTCTCTGCCTCTCCCCTGCTCTCTCTCTCTCTCTCTCTCTCTCTCTCTGTTTCTCTCTCTCTCTCTCTCAAAAATAAATAAACATTAAAAACAATTAAAACTGGTGCTGGAAAAACTGGATATGTACATGCAGAATAATGAAATTGGACCAGTATCTTAATATCACTAGAAAAAATTCACTGAAAACGGATTAAAGACTTAAATTTAAGGTCTAAAACTATAAAACTATTAGAAGAAAATTTGGAGAAAAAGTGTCTTGACGTTGGTCTTAGGAACTCATACAACCCCATAAGGAAAAAAAAGTACGGTTAAAAAAAATGGGCAAAGGACTTTCATAGACATTTTTTCCAAAGAAGGCTATATATAAACAGCTAACAGCTTTGAAAAGGTGCTCCACATCACCTCACACCTGTCAGAATGGCTAGACTCAAAAAGACAAGAGATATGGAGATGAGGATGTGAAGTAAAGAAAAACCTGTGCACCATTCGTGGAAATGTAAATTGGTGCAGTCACTATGGAAAATAACATGGAGATTCCTCAAAAAATTAAAAATAGAGCTAGCATGTAATCCAGCAATCTCACTTCTGGGTATATACACGAAGGAAATAAAACACGATCTCAAAGAGATATAGGAATCCCCATATTCACTGCAGTATTATTTACAAGAGCCAAGGCACAAAAACAACCCAAATACCAACTGATGGATATAGATACATGAATAAGAAAAATGCTGTGTACATATATGTATATTATACAATATGGAATATTATTCAGCCAAAAAAAATGAAGGGTATCCTGCCATTTGGCACAACATAATAGATGGGCCTTGAGGGTATTATGCTAAGTGAAGTAAGGCAGACAGAGACAAATACTATATGATCTCACTCACATGTGGAATTTGAAACAATAACTTATAGAAACAGAATAGAATGGCAGCTATCAGGAATAGGGAGATATTGGTCAAAGACTACACACGTCCATTTATAGGATGGGTGTTTTGGGGATTTAAAATACAATATGCTGACAATAGTTAACAATATTGTATATTACATACTCAAAAGTTGTGAAGAGAATAAATCTTAAATGTTCTCACTTCGCATCCAAAAAAAAAATAAAAAAAGATTATGTAAGATGATGGAGGTGTTGGCTAACTTATTGTGGTAATCATTTTGCAATGCATTATTGTATCAAATCATCACATTGTATAATGTAAACTTATATATATTTTATGTTAATAGCATCTTAATAAAGCTGGGAAAAAATAAACCACAGATAAAATGTAAATGTATCCTAACATATACCCTATCCCTTTCTCTTCTCATAACACATGAACTCCCAGGAGGCAACAACTTTTATGATTTTGTGTATTATTCTGGGCCATTAACACACACACACACACACACACACACACACACAGACGTGCACTTGCTGAAGAACTTACATCTTCACAGGCACATACACCATATTTGTACACATGTACGTGCATAAAATCATATTTATAATTTGTAAATAGAATTATTTAAAGTATGTTTTAAACATACACATAAATGTTTTCATGGCGCACAATTATTTGCAACCTGTTGTGTTCATACAACATTGTATTTTTAAGATCTATTCAAATATTTGGGATGCATCCTAGCCTTGTTGGTTGGTCTACACTACTTAAGAATCTTATCGGATGGGATTACACACATCTTGATTTCCTTATTGATAAACATCTAGATTTTCTTCAATGTTTTCTTATAAGAAATATTCAATGGGAGACAACTGGGTGGCTCTTATTATAAGAAATATTCAATGGGGGACAACTGGGTGGCTCAGTCGGCTAAGCAACTTTGGCTCAGGTCATGTTCTCACAGTTTGTGGGTTCAAGCTCCATATCGGGCTCTGTGCTGACAGCTCAGAGCCTGGAGCCTGCTTTGGATTCTGTGTCTCCCTCTCTCTGCCCCTCCCCTGTTTGTACTCTGTCTCTGTCCCTTTCAAAGATGACAAAACATTAAAAAAAAAAAAAGTAAGTATTCCGTGAACATATTTGTTCACATCATCTCAGGCACATTTATGAGAATGTCTAGAGTATATAAGTATACATGAATGTGAATATGGACACATACGTGTGTGTGTGCACACTGATGTATGTAAATTGTGCACACACAGAGACAGGAAGATTTTCATGTTGTGGACACATTTACTAGGTTCTTCCAACTTGCTTTCCACGGCAGCTGCATAGTCTATGCTCACACCAGCCAAGGACAGTTTATTTCCTCATATAGTCAGTAATGATCTATATTGTTAGATTTTGAAATAATGCATTCTGAAGGGAAAACATTACTACTCCAATTTTCTTTTCCATGAATATCCATGAGTTTAAGTAAAATCCATTATTTTCATCAGTTTCGAAACCCTTTTTTATAAATTTCTTGTCCACATGCTTCATCTTATTTTTCCCTATTATATTTTCTATTTAAATTTGATTTTGTGGCTTTTCTGTATGTATTCTAACTATGCTTCCTATGTTTTGTTTTATGTTCCACACCTCCCCCACCCCGCCCACTCTGCACCAGTGTTTAGCAAAGCAGTCAATTATTTCTTTGTTTTCCTTCACAGTTTAGACAGTTTATTTTGGCTAATAAAATCCTATGTAATCTAAGTGAAAATCAGATTTTATATTTTCTTTTTAATGGTGTTATTTTGCATGTTTCTGACTTTACTTATCTGGCATTCGTATCTACATATGTAAGAGGTGGGGATTGAGGTGCATTTGGTATTAAATTTAACAAGGTATTCAATTCTTATCTTTCCATAATTATTTTTTTATTTCATTGCTACACTTCCCCCCTTTGCCATATTGCACAATGTGTCCTTAGATTCCCATCTCTATTACATTATATTACATTACGCTATTATCTATTATCTCTATGACATTACATTACACTACACTATTATCTATGTCTGTCTGTATGAAATCCTCACCAGTGTAACTACTACAGCTCAGACATTTTTTTGTTGATATCTGATGGGGAATATTTTGTATGTTTTAAAAACCACCTTCAATATTCTTTTAAACTTCACTAGCCTACATGCATTTTAGAGGCAGGATTTCAAATTCCATAAAGTGCTCTTTTGGTATTTTGACTGAAATTCCATAAAACTGCTGAGAAGCATTCCTATTAATGATATTTAACAAATACCTGTGGTACTGTTTCTCATTTACATTCCTGGGAACGGAATCTCAGGGTCATTTATTCATTCCTACTGGCAGATGTAAGTTTCAGATTAGATTTGATACTTCAATGCTAATATTATCAGTGTTACAAATTCAGGTATTTCTTTAAAAAATTGTGGCTTCCTATTCTGCCAGAGAGTACAGACTTTGGAGCCAAAGAAAAGTTTGCATTAGTTTTGTACCGTTACAACTTTAAAAAATATACATAGGAGTAGACGCAGATCAATTCTTGGAGAAGTGCTCAATACCTGTGTCTATAAGTTGAACAATAAACCTGTTTCATGAATCAACCTGAGTTCCAGTTTTCCTGAATATGCTTTCTTATCTTTATTACACATGTCATGGTGTTTTTGGTAGAGGCAAACAAGTGGCTGTGATAACGTCTCTCCAAGAACCAGAAGGAACTGTGGTAAGGTTGTAAAACCTTTGATGCAATTATGTAGGCTTCTTGTCCAATCTTAGGGGATCAGCATCGCATTGAATATGCAATAATTCATCTCCCATAAAATAAAAGTCAGAAAGAGATACTGGGAATGGTGGTAGAAATATGTAATGAATATTGAGAGCAAACTGATAAAAAAATACAGAACATGATCACTGTTGCCACTATAAGTCATAACATTTGTTTTACGCAATTCCCTTGGCAGAAGGCAGTAAACAAACAATGGTTGAAAATAACAGCTTACCATATATGTTCAATCTTGACTTTTTTTTTCCCAAATGTAGCTGGAATAAAAAGAAATGGACAAAAATATGCACTGACAGTAGCTGGGTAAACTAGATATGACAGGGCCTGGGTAAACTAGATATTTTTGTAAATTTGTATCAGAAAATATGTGGGACCATATTAATAAGGAATTAACCAGAGAAGAGAACACTAGTCTCAAATACACACAAATGCATGCAAATTCAAAAATGGAGATATTCTTGGAGAAGTTCCCAACTTTTTGTTTGGTGTAGAGAAGGGGTAGAGATGTGTGCAGGGTGGTTACTTAATAAAGGGATTATTCCTAGAAGGCCGCACTGGTCCTGTTTTACACTCATGACTTCCAATCCTCAAATTTGAGCACGTCTTGCATACACAAAGAACAAACAGTATTCAGAGCACGGGCTAATCTGCTGCGGGGGGCTCTGCTTCCAGTGGAGATGCTGGCACTCCGGGGTGGATCGTTCCTTACCTTGGCACTCAAGGGGGGTTTTCAGCCAACTCCCCCCTCCTCGATGCAGCCAGCTGGAACTGAGGCTTGGCAGCTTGCGTGCCAACCCATCAACAACGTGCTCCCTACTTATTATAAATATCTGATTCATCAGGCCGTGGGTAGAAAAGGAAAAAATAATCGGCATTGTATATTAAATGGAAAAGTCATGTTAAGGTGTCAGCGCACATCTTTTAGCAGAAAGTAGACAATAATGGGCATCACGAAAAGATACATGTGAGTAGAAAGAGCAGCAAAAACAAAAACCAACAAAACCACAGAAATCAGAAAAGCTGCCACCAAGGAACCAACAAAAATTTTTTTAAGTTTATTTATTTATTTTGAGAGAGAGCGTGGGGGAGAGGCAAACAGAGAGGGAGAGAGAGAATCCCAAGCAGGCTCTGCGCTGAGCACAGAGCCTGACACAGGGCTTGAACTCACAGACCGTGAGAGCGCGACCTGACCCGAAATCAAGAGGCACACAGTTAGCCGACTGAGCAGTCTAGGTGCCCGGAATGCTTACATTTTAATTTAATAACTCATAGAAAACTTGAGAAAGGTAAAACTACAATAAATAAAAATAAGTTGGTCTAACAAATGAATGACGCAGACATTTTAAAAATCAACGAGCTAGTAAAATCTTTACTGTTACATAAAGTATAACTAAAATTTAAAAATTAATAGAAAGTGGACTTTACAAATTCAAGAACCTTCATAAAATTAGGACAAATTAAATGTAGAACACAAATGAGAAAATCTGGGAACCAAAAAATTGAATTCAAAAATGGCAACATACACTTTATAGGAGTTAGAGAGAACAGAGAAACTATAAGGGATGATAAACTTTCATGGCTAAACTTTATGTTAAATAAAAATTACATCTGAGTGCCAAGGGAATATGAGTCTTCAGTATGCTGAAGGACATACTCGGCCACAAGCAATACGAATTAAGGAGCTACACATGGAATGCCAGTAACAAAATGAAGCCGCAAAGAGCCTCTCAGAAAAAAAAAAACACAAAAAATGCACCTTCAAAAGGGTAAAGTATGGGCTGACAACATTGACAACGTTCATTCTTTAAGGCAAAGAAACATCACCTCAGTTTCAGAGGGGGGTGGTAATTTTCAAGATAGAATTCCACATCAAACCAAATTATCACTCATTAGAAACACAACTGCAGACATAAAAGGCTTTAGAAAATGTATTCATTATTGAAAGTGAGGTATTGGAGTCTCCTACTATTATTGTATTGCTTTATATTTCTCCTTTCAGTTCTGTCAATGTCTGATCCATTTAGGTGCTCTCATGTTGGACGCATATGTATTTATAATTGTTGTATCTTTCTAGCAGATTGATCCTTTTATCATCGTATAACATCCTTCCTTGTCTCTTAGTGGAGTGACCGTGAAAACAGAAGACCAATAAACAGGACAACACTATAGACCAAATGGACCCAACAGACATACACGGAACATTTCACTCAACAACAGAATATACATTTTTCTCAACTACACACAGAATTTTTCCAGCACAGATCATGTATTAGGTCAAGAAAACCCACAAGTATTAACAAATTTCAGAAGATTTAAATCCCATCAAGCTTCTTTTCTAAACACAATGGAATGAAAGTAGAAATCAAGAGCAGAAGGCAAACCGGAACATTTACAAATATGTAGATATTCAACAGCAAACTCGAAGACCAAGAGGTCAAGAGTGAATGAAAAAAGGAAGTGAGAGGAAAAACATCCTCAAGAAATTTAAAATGAAAACACAACATTTCAAAATTGAGGGGATGTAGCAAAAGCAATACTAAGAGAAAAGTTTACGGTGATACAAGCTGACATTAAAAATGAAGGTAATAATGGGCTCCTGAGTGACTCAGTCGTTTGGGCGTCCGACTTCAGCTCAGGTCACGATCTCAGGTTTGTGGTTTCAAGCCCCGCATTGGGCTCTGTGCTGATGGCTCAGAGCTTGGAGCCTGCTTCGGATTCTGTGTCTCCCTCTCTCTCTGCCCCTCCCCTGCTCACACTCTGTCTCTCGGTCTCTGAAAAATGAATAAACCTTAAAAAAATAAATAAATAAAAATAAAAATAAAGGCAATATATCCAATTAACAACCTAGCTTTGCTCCTCAAAGAACCAGAAAGGGAAGAACAAACTAAGCTCAAAGATAGCGAAAGGCATTAAATAACAAGCATTAGTGTAGGAGAAAAAGAAAAAGAAATAGAGATTAGAGAAACAACAGGAAAGAAATGAAACTGAGAATTGTGTTTTGAGAAGATAAACAAAATATTCAACTCTTTAGCTGTACTCTTAGAAAAAAGAGAGAAGGTTCAAATAAAGATCAGAACGAAAGAAGAGATGTTACAACTGATGCCACAGAGAAAAAAAGGAGGCAGGGACAACTCTAAACAGTTAAATACCAGTAAACTAGACAATCCAGAAGAAATGGACAAATTCCTACGAATATACAACCTTACAAGACTGAATCCTGAGAAAATAAAAAAGTCTCAACAAATCTGTAATCTGTAGGAAAATGGAATCAGTGATCCAAAACTTCACAGCAAAGAAAAGCCCAGGACCACATAGCTTTATTGGTGAAGTGTACCAAGCTTTTAAAGAAGAATTAACACCAATCTTCCTCAAACACTTCCCAAAAAATGAAGAAGAGATAACGTTCCCAAACTAATTTTCTGAGGTCAGCATTACCCCAATACCAAAGCCGAGATGAGGACACTACAAGAAATGAAAGCTACAGGCTTTCGCTCATTGAGGATGAATCCAGGTGCAAATGTCCTCAACAAAATACTAGCAAACTGAATCCAAGAGCACCTTAAAAGGCTTATACACCCTGATCCAGATGGGATTTGTTCTTGGGATGTAAGGATTGTTTCAACATTTGTTAAGTCAATAAATGTGATACAACACAGTAACAGAATGAAGGATATAAATCATACAATCATCTCAATAGATGCAGAAAAAGGATTTGACAAAATTAAGCATTCATTTATGATAAAAACTCTCAACAAACTGGGTAAAGAAGGAAAGTATCTCAGCATAAGGCAAACCATATATGACAAGCCTGCAGCTAACATCAGAATCGACTGTGGAAAATAAATAAATAAAAGCTATTCTCCTAAAATCAGGAGAAAAGCCTAACTGTGCACTCTCACTGCTTCTATTCAACATAATGCTAGAAGATCCAGCCAGAGAAATTAGGCAAGACAAAGAAATACAAAGCATCCAAATCACATGGGAAGAAATAAAATTGTCCGTGTTTGCAGATGGTATGATTTTATATATGGAAACCTCAACTCTATCAAAACACTGTTGGAAATAATTTAAAAATTCAGTGAAGTGGCAAGGTACAAAATTAACCTTCAAAAATCAGTTGCATTTATATACACTTGTAACAAACTGTCTGAAAAGGAAATTAGAAGATCAAATCTATTTACAATGGCATCAAAAATTATCAAATACTTAGAAATAAATTTTACTAAAGAAGTGGATGACTTGTATAATGAAAATTACACAATACTGATGAAAGAAATTAAAGATACAAACAAAATATAAAGATATCCCATGCTAATGGACTAGAAGACTTAGTTTTATTACAATGCCCATATTACCCAAAGGGATCTATAGATTTAAAAAAAAAAAAAAAATTCCTACCAAATCGCATTGGTGTTTTTACAGAAACAGAAAAAAAAAATATCCTGCAATTCATATGAAACCACAAAAGATCATGAATAATCAAACGACTCTTAAGAGCAAAGCTAGAGGCATCACACTTCCCTGCTTTCAAAATACATTACAGATCCACATTAAACAAAAGAGTATGATATTAGGATAAAAACAGACATGTAGATTAACGGAACAGCATAGAGAGCCCAGAAATAAACCCAGATTACACGGTCACTTAATGTTGCACAATGGTGCCAAGAACACACAACGGGGAAAAACAGTGTCTTCAACAAATGGTGTTGGAAAAACTGGGTATCCACGTGCAAGAGAATGACACTGGATCCTTACCTTACAACACACACAGAAACTTCAACTCAGAATAGGTTGAAGACTTAAACATAAGACCTGAAACTTTAAAATTCCTAAACCACACAGGGGAACAACTTCATATTATTGGCCTTAGAAACAATTTCATGCATAGGACATCAGAGTCTCAGGCAGCAAAAGGAAAAGTAGACAATTCAGATTACATCGAATTAAAAAGCTTCTGCACCGCCAAAGAATCAGTAGAGCAAAGAGGTAACTTATGGACTGGAGGAAAATATTTGCAAACCATATATATGATAAGGTGTTAATCTCTAAGATACATAAGGAACTCCTACAACTCAGTAGGAAAAAAAAACCCAATTTAAAAACAGTTTAAGCACTTGAGCAGATCATTCTTCAAAGAAGACATACAAACGGTTAAGAGGTATATGAAAAGATTCTCAACATCACGAATCATCAGGCAAATGTAAATCAAAACCACAATAAGATATCAATGCACACTTGCTAAAAGGGCTAAAATAAAAATGACAAGGAATAATAGGTACTAGTGAGGATGTGAAGAAAAGGAACCATGATATACTGTTGGTAGGAATGCAAAATGGTGCAGCTGCTGTGGGAAACAACATGGGCATTCTCTTCAAAGTTGGAAATAGGACTGCTATGTGACCCAGAAACCCCACTTCTGCGTATTTATCCAAAGAAATGGAAATGGGTACCTCGAAGAGCTGTCTGTATCCCCATGTTCACTGCAGCGTTATTCACAGTCGTGAAGATGTAGAAGCAACATAAATGTCCATCGGCAGACGAATGGATAAAATGAGGCGGCCTATCTATCCAATGGAATATTATAAAATCCTTAAGAAGGAGGAATTTCCACAATGTGAAACAACATGGATGAAGTACAGGACACGACACTAAATGAAATAAGCCAGTTTACAGATGGACAAGCACTGTCTGATCGCACTTATGTGAAGTCTCCAAAACAGTCACATTCATAGCATCCAAGAGTAGAATGGTGGCTGCAGGGGCTGTGAGGAGGGAGAGGTGGGGACTTATTCATAGGGCACAGAGCTTCAGTTAGGCGAGATGAGTAAGTTCTAGAGATGTGCTGTGCGACATTGTACAATAGTCAACAACACTGTATTGTTCACTTAAAAATCAAGAGGCTGGGTCTCACGATAAGTGTTCTTCAAAAAAGTAAAAATCTAAAAACATAAACATTCACAAAGTTTTTGAAAAAAAAATTAAATGAATTTTACAAAAACTCTTTCAGGAAAAGAAAGTTTAGAATGTTCCTCGGAAAGATTAAAATCTTATTTAATAAAAAAGAATACATGAGATTCAAGAGTGGATTGAGCCATTCTTCTGGTAGATATAGTAACAAAAAAGGCAGTCTTAAAGCCAGGTTAAAAATAATAAATCTTGGGGCGCCTGGGTGGCTCAGTCGGTTAAGCGGCTGGCTTCGGCTCAGGTCATGATCTCACGGTCCGTGAGTTCGAGCCCCGCGTCGGGCTCTGTGCTGACAGCTCAGAGCCTGGAGTCTGTTTCAGATTCTGTGTCTCCCTCTCTCTGACCCTCCCCCGTTCATGCTCTGTCTCTCTCTGTCTCAAAAATAAATAAACGTTAAAAAAAAATAAATCTGTAACATAAGGACATGGTACAAAAGTAAAAAAGATTAAATGTGGATAATCTCATCATATAAGAGTGTAATGAATATAAGTACTTTTAACCTTGGCAAGCGATTTTCCTTGAAACTCAGTGACACAACATTCTATGACGTACGTGACAGTATTTAGATAACTATAATATTGCAGATGTTGTTTATTGGATTTCTATTTTTTAAATCATCACATATGTACATTGAATGACTGGAAATTGCATACATTCAGCAATTTGTTATCCACAAAATGGTATGGTTAAGTCTAATATAAAATATAAAGATGTAGATAAGGGGCACCTGGGTGGCTCAGTCGGTTAAGCAACCAACTTTGGCTCAGGTCATGATTTCATGGTTCTTGAGTTTGGGCCCCATGTCGGGCTCTGTGCTGACATCTCAAGGCCTGGAGCCTGCTTCGGATTCTGTGTCTCCCTCTCTCTCTGCCCCTACCCTGCTCACAGTCTCTCTCTGTCTCTCAAAAAATGAATAAAAACATTTAAAAAAACTTTTTGAAAAGATGTAGATAAAAAAGTTGATTATGAAAGTGTTTTTATGGATAAAGAAGTAACGAAGATAAAACTAAAGGCAACAAAATAACAAGAATGTTTTAGGAAAGGGAGATGAACAGAAACGAGGGATGTATTGATATAACGCGGAGGTATAAATGCTTAAATCTGAGGAGTGACCAGCCAGAGGAAGAACAGGGTGGGAAAGTCAGAGACACAGTTTATGGACCATATTTTTCATTTAGATTCCATTTCATTTAGATTTCATGAATGAAGTTTATACATGTGTGCTTATGTAATTCAAAGACGCAATCATCACAAGAAAACACCCATAACGTCCTCCCAGGTTCTTACCATCATAGTTACTGATTTCTAATGCCCTATAATACCTCCTTCCTCTGGAAGGTTTCCAAGATGTCATTGGGGAGGGAGAGGAGAGGGAGGTATTCGAATGGTCTCTGGGACTTTTCTAAAAGATGGTAATACAGCAGCAATACCCAACACTTTTCATAAAATTCAGTGGATATCCACTTTTGCAATGGTGGTGTGTGGACTACAAATCCATATCCAGCAAAATACAACTAGCAAAAATTATTTTTAAAAATGATGCAGTTTTTTTTAGGACATGTCCTAAGGGAGCCATTGCCTCCACCCCAGCTCAGAGGTTTTGCCCAGGGGGAGGCAGACAATAAGAGAACCCCAAAGGTCCCCACAAACAAGCTGACTTCATCTGGAAGAGAGAGTAGAAACCTAGCCAGAAATAAAATTCTCACTCCTTTCCAAACCATATCCTATTCAAATAAATGAATAAATTTATTCTTATGGACTGCATGTTTGTGTCCCCCTAAAATCATATGTTGAAGCCTTAACACCTTTTGTGACTATCTTAGGAGATGGGTCCATTGGGAGGTAGTCAGGGTTGGATGAAGTCATGAGAATCGGGTCCCAATGAGGAGATCAGTGTCCTTATAAGAGAAGACACCAGAGAGCTCTCTATCGCTCCCTCCCCTTTCCCCCACCCTTGCCATGTGAGGACTCAGCAGGAAGGTGTCTGAAACCCTGCAAGAGGCTCCCACCGAACCGTCCATGCGAGCACTCTGATCTCAGACTCCCAGCCTCTAGAACTGTGGAAAAGCACCTGTTGAACTGTTCAAGGCACCCAGGCTACAATATTTTATTATGGCAGACTGAGCTGACTATTACACTTCTATGGAGCAGGATAAAGCTCAAAATGTAAGAAGACAATTTTAATAATACTATTATACTATTATTTATACTATTATATGGGAAATAAGAGCCCATGAACATAATTTTGAAATATACATTAATGTGTTGAACTCTTCTCAATTCGAAAAGGACAAAAGAGAAACACAACAAAGGGAGCCCCCCAAAAGCTAGAGTGTTAAAACATTGATCTATTATAAAAAGAGTGGTGAAAGACATCACTATGTTGTTAACTATTTACTTTAAAAAACTGGATAGCATCTCTTTGCACTCTCTTGGAAATGCAGGAAAGTGGTGTGGCTGCAGGAGACAGGAAAAGATAGGTGAGATCCCACAGCAACAGGCGAGAAACAGTGCTGCTGGCACTAGAAGGAGGCGTGGTAAAAACACAGCAGAAATCAAAGTGGCATTCAGGCTGAAAGACACGAATCCCCACTGCAGAGACTCGAATCGGTGATAGAAATATCAACACTCATCACGTCTTTTAGACTAGATGAAGCAAAAGGAAGAATTAAAAAAAAAATACAGGAAGAAAGAAAACTTTATTGGATTGGAAAACAACCTGAATCCATAAAGCAAAAGATCTAAAGAGCAGACCTCCTTGAGCGAGGGAGGCCGAATTTATGAGGGCAACTGCCCCCTTTCCAAAGCAAAACACACCAGGAAGGGAACACATGCGGACACACATACACACATTCTTTTAAATTATGCAGGCTCTATGTTTATAAAGATGCTTCCACGAAACTCCTTCCATATCTAAGCAGTCGCTTCAATGGTAAAACTGGGGTTAACCCTAGCGCGCATTAGACTCACAAATTCATTTTGTATGGCAGGGACTCCAAATTCCCATTTAGAGCTGACGACCTTACCGCTCCCGATAAGCCCTGTCTTTCCGGGCATCTGGGTTTTGCTTGTGCTCAAAGTTTTCTCTATTCTTCTCACTACCAGGTCACCAGCACGGTATGTTTTGTATTTTCTTTCACATTTTGGGGCCCTTTGTTAGGAGAAAGTACAAATCCAATCAAATGTAGCAGCTGCGTCCCATGCACGGCAGCTTTTGTTCCGTGGTAATTGGGGCTGGTTCCAGATGGTGGTATTAATTACTGATTTCAATTGCATTTTGACTAATAGCAGTTCACATTATACAAATCACATTCCCTTATGTCCTTGAATTGACAGATAAATATATTCAGTACATGTTATGAAATCATACTCTCTGAGTTACGGCCTGCATTACCAAACCAAGAGACAAACTTTCTTTTCCCTCTGCTACTTTAAGCCTTTGGGATAGTTACCAATACTCAAGAATTTATATATATAAAATAACATAATATATAATAGTTATATATAGTATACATAACAACATAATTATATAAAGGTATGTAACATAATATATAATATATTATATTATATAATATAGTATAGTATAGTATAGTATAGTACATATATTTGGCCTCCGTTTTCTTCCCAAATCAGTAGATGGCACAATACCATGGAATACGGTCTGTAGAATTAGGAGGGACATAACTGTAACCCTGAATTATAGAAGCAATACATGAGTCCATTACATCAATTAAAATAATACAAATTACACTATGTGAAATATAGTATAAACTACATACAGACGACTTAAAGTTCTAAATATTTTCATATTCCGTTTAAAATTTATGCTATGAAATATCACATAAACTATATTTTCGTAACTATGTAAAGCGTGCTCAAGCTGTATTATATAATATAAAGTATCACAGCCTTAATATCTGTGCTACGTACACACTCGTCCTGAAAAATTGACCAGGTTAGACTCCAGTTAGCTGAGGGATAAATCAGTTTCGTTGCTGTCGTTGTTGTTGCTGTTGCTGTTGCTGTTGCTGTTGCTGTTGCTGTTGCTTTGCTAGCTGGTCGGCTGATTTTAACCGGCATCATGATATTGAATTGGCTGACGGTAGACACACCCAACACTCCCCAGATGAGTTTAATAATAACAGTTGCTAATATCTCTTGAGTTCCTGCTCCGGGCCAGCTCTTGTTAAAGAGTGCTGATGAGGACAGACTCATGCTCTTCAAATCAACTATATATAACAATATAAATGCTTAAAAATGTTTTAAATAAGTACATAATGCCACTATAAGCAACTTTACAATTAAGATCGAGGAAAATCACATTAGATGTCATCAGCGGTGGGAAAGATATAAGCAGAAGTGTGAAAGCGTTTCTGTGCATCACGGCAATTCAATAGATGCATGTTTATTTCCTATACTGAGAGAGTTACACAAATGTTAATGTGTATTTATAGCATCTGAATGCCCAGGTATTACTCCTCGAAAATTACTGGAGAAAAAAAATACAAAGAAAAAGAATATGTCAGACAAAAGAAAAGAGCAAGGCAATATTAAAATATAAAATCTGAAATAAGTGTACAAGCTACAACCAAGTATTTCTGGTATTACGATAGATGTTAATGGGTTGAACACACTTACTGAATGAAAATCTCTCAAAAATTCTTTTCAAAAAATTCAAAAATATGGCGTATTCCATTTCTGTACACTAAAAGTGAACAAGTGGGAACCAAATTAAAAAACGCTAACACTGCAATCCCTCGAAAAAGAATGAAACGTTTAGGTCTAAGCAGAACAAAATATGTAATGGACTAATACGAAGGAAGACACAAAGCGTTAAAGAATATCTCAATAAACGAAGCAGCTTACTACATTCATGGATTGGGAAACTCAAAATAGTAAGGGGGCCAGCTCTCCCCAAATTAGGTATAGTTTTAATGTAGTTCCTATTAAATTCCAGGCAAAATGTCTACAGATAAGCTTTACAGTAAAGTTTATATCAAAGGACAAAGGGGCTCTGATAAAACAAGTTTGAAAACAAAGAGTGAAGGTGATGGTTTCACACTACCCAATATTACCACTTAACCCTACACCATCAAGACATGATTGCGTTAGCAGAAGAATGTCAGCTTAGATCATAGGAATATAATAGAGAGCTGAGAAAAAAACATACACAATTATAGCCATCAGATTTTTTTTCTCCAACTGAGTTTTGGCAAATGTGCAAAAAGCATTTTAATGAAGAGGAAAAATAATCTTTTGAACAAGTGGACATTCAAAGGCAAATGAAAGAATGTCAACCCTAACCCTCGTACCTTTTAAAAACATAACTCAAAATAGTTCATAGATTTAAGATTAAAACTTAAAATATAAAACTTAGGAAAGAAAATACAGGAGAAAATCTTGCAGATTTAGGAATAAGCAAAGAGTTCTTAAACATGTCACCAAAAACATAAAAGAGAATGGTCAATAAGTAAGACTTAACCAAAATTAGTAAACAGTTTGCTCTGCCAAAGCCCCTGTTCAGGGGACGAAGCTTCTCCATATCTGTAAGTAAACTGACCAAGAACTTGTAGCCAAAAAATGTAACAGACTTTCAAAACTCATCAGTAAAAACCAAATACTAAATACATTACAAAATGGGGAAACAGTAAGAATGGACACTTTTACCAAGAGGGAGATGTGGTCATAAGTGAGCACGTAGAAGGTTTAATTTCCTTCGTCATCAGAGGAATGCAGGCGATAGCCATGTTATCGAGATACAGCTGAAGGTCACAAAATCAAAGGCAGGTAGGGAGGCAGAAAAACAAGACTTCTCATGCATTGTTTTGTGTTTTTTTTTAAATATAATTTATTGTCCAACTGGTTTCCATACAACACCCAGTGCTCATCCCAACAGGTGCCCTCCTCAATGCCCATCACCCATTTTCCCCTCTCCCCCAACCCCCATCAACTCTCAGTTTGTTCTCTGTATTGAAGAGTCTCTTATGGTTTGCCTCCCTCCCTCTCTGTAACATTTCCCCTCCCCCCCCCACCATGGTCTTCTGTTGAGTTTCTCAAGATCCATATGAGTGAAAACATATGGTATCTGTCTTTCTCTGCCTAATTTATTTCACTTAGCATAACACTCTCCAGTTCCATCCACTTTGCTGCAAATGGCCAGCAACTGATGAATGGATAAAGAAGATGTGGTTTATACATACAATGGAATACTACTTGGCAGTGAGAAAGAATGAAATCATGCATTGTTTTTGAGAATGTGAGACGGTGTGGTGACTCTAGAAAACGGACAGACCCCGTATGATTCAGCAGTCATACTCCTGTGGATTCATCTGAGGGATATGGAAACTTCTGTGGACATGAAAATCAGTATACAAAGGTTCATACCGGATTTCTGTTTAATAAGCCCCAGATTGGAAAGAATCAAATATCCTCCAGTGGGTAGATGACTAAACACTCTGTACATATCTGCCACCCGGCAATGAAAAGGAATAAACGCTTGCGGTAAGGAACAACTTGGGTAAATCTCAAAAGCATCGTGCTGAAGGAAAAAGACTTGTCTCAAAAGATCGCACACTGTTGACTTCCTCCATAAACCATCTTGAAATAACACTGATAGGGAAACGGAAAACAGATTAGTGACTGCCAGGAGTCAGGGAAAGACAGGGTGACTATGAGGCGGTAACATGCGGGATTTCACTGTCGTCAGGGAACAGTTCAGAATCTTGATCGTGGTAAGTTAAACATGTGAGTGGATGAAGACGCACAGAGGCACAGAGTTCACACACACGTACACACATACACACACACACACACACACACACACACACACGCATCAAATACATGCAAACCTTGCTGAAACCTGAATAAGACAGTTACTCTGCTTAACAGCACAGCACCAGTGCCAACTCCCTGGTTTTACATTTTTAAACATTTATTTATTTTTGAGAGAGAGAGAAAGACAGAGCTCGAGCGGGGGAGAGGAAGAGAGAGAGCAAGCGAGACACAGAATCTGAAGCAGGCTCCAGCCTCCCAGCTGTCAGCACAGAGCCTGATGCGGGGCTCGAACCCACGAACTGTGAGATCATGACCTGAGCCCAAGAGTCGGACGCTCAACAGTCGAGCCCCGCAGGTGCCCCGAGCATTCCTTACACAGGAAAACAAGATGCTGTTGTTGGAAGAATCTGGCTAAAGGGCACACAAAATCTCTCTGTGCGATTTTGGATTCTTCCTATGAATCTTTAATTATCTCAAAATGAAAATACATTTTTTTTTCAACATTTTTTATTTATTTTTGGGACAGAGAGAGACAGAGCATGAATGGGGGAGGGGCAGAGAGAGGGAGACACAGAATCGGAAACAGGCTCCAGGCTCCGAGCCATCAGCCCAGAGCCTGACGCGGGGCTCGAACTCACGGACCGCGAGATCGTGACCTGGCTGAAGTCGGACGCTTAACCGACTGCGCCACCCAGGCGCCCCTGAAAATACATTTTTAAAAACATTAAAAAATAAAAAAAGAAACATTTAAAAAAACCTTACTGAGAAACATCAAAGATATGAGGAAGCAGATTGAATTGTGATCATCCAAAATGAAGAAACACAATAGCATATTATTCATATATGTATATATACGTGTCATGTGTATCACGTACATCTATCACGTTTATACACATATTCTCTTGAAGTGATTCATAAGGTTGCTAAGACTCTGACCATGATCTCAAGCGCCATTCTGATATATTTGGATAAAGGAAATAAGATTTTTGAGAATGTTCCTAAAATTTATTGTTCTCACAAAATATATATAATTCGTCTAAAATAAAGTTCAAGGTAAACAAATAAATCAAAATGAATAAAATTGCTTATTTATACATGCTTATATTATCTTTGGTATATATAAGGTCTGTAACTCCTTTCTTTTTATCACACCTGTTACTGATTTTTTTCCTCTTTCCTTTTTCTATTAGTCTTGACAAGATTTCAGCAATTTTATTAGCCTTTTTAGAGAATCAACTTTTGATGGTTTTTATCAATCTTTCCCACTGTATGATTTTTTTGTTTATTAACTTATGCTCTTATCTCATTGTTTTCTTATATCTTATCTATATTAATTTGATATTTTTCTTTTTTCAAAAAAGTTTATTTATTTATTTTTGAGAGAGAGAGAGAGGGCTCAAGCCGAGGGGCAGGGCAGAGAGAGAGGGAGATACAGAATCCGAAGCAGGCTCCAGGCTCCGAGCTGTCAGCACAGAGCCCAATGCGGGGCTCGAACTCACAGACGGTGAGACCATGAACTGAAGTCAGATGCTGAACCGACTAAGCCACCCAGGCACCCCTGTAATTCTTTTTTTTTTAATGTTTATTTTTGAGGGGGGGAGGGGCAGAGAGAGAGGGAGACACAGAGTCCGAAGCAGGCTCCAGGCTCTGAGCTGTCAGCACAGAGCCGGACATGGAGCTCACACCCATGAACCACGAGATCATGACCTGAGCCAAAGACAGATGCCTACTGAGCCACCCAGACGCCCTTAATTTGATATTTTTCTAAGCTCTTGAGATTGATCCTTAGATCGGTCTTCAAATTTTGTTCCGTGTGTGTGTGTGTGTGTTCGTATATATAAAACTTTCTCTGTGAGTCTCATTTTTGCTGTATATCATATCATTATATTTTGTAAATTGTATTTCACTGTACTTCAGTTCAAAATAGTTTCCAATTTCCATATTGATTGATCTTTCATGGAGGGGACTTGGAAAATGAGATGACTTGACCCCACCTTGCTGTGCTGCAGCCTCTGCTTTAAGCCCACCCTGATCAAACCCAGCCAGAATGCAGGGACACAAGAGCAGTGCACATTTAGTGCAGGGCCAGCAAACCCTGCCCCCTGACCACATGCAGCCCACCACGTATTTTATAAATAAAGTTTTATCAGCACACAACTGTGTCCTTTCATTTATGTATAATTTTTGGTGTTTCAGTGCTACAATGTCAGAGTTGATTCTTTGTGTGAGATATTTTATAGCCCCCAACCCTGGAAATATTTACTATCTAGCCCTTTACTACAAAAGTTTGCTGGCCCCTAATATCATTTATGTAGACCAGTTTTTTTTTAATATGAAATTTATTGTCCAATTGGTTTCCATACAACACCCAGTGCTCATCCCAACAGGTGCCCTCCTCAATGCCCATCACCCACCCTCCCCTCCCTCCCACCCCCATCAACCTTCAGTTTTTAAGAGTCTCATGAGAGACTCATAAGGTTTGGTTCTCTCCCTCTCTTTTTTTTCCCTTCCCCTCCCCCATTATCTTCTGTTAAGTTTCTCAGGATCCACAGAAGAGTGAAAATATATGGTATCTGTCTTTCTCTGTATGACTTATTTCACTTAGCATAACACTCTCCAGTTCCATCCACATTGCTACAGATGGCCAGATTTCATTCTTTCTCATTGCCAAGTAGTATTCCATTGTGTATATAAACCGCAATTTCTTTATCCATTCATCAGCGGATGGCCATTTAGGCTCTTCTTTCCATAATTTGGCTATTGTTGAAAGTGCTGCTATAAACATTGGGGTACAAGTGCCCGTATGCATCAGTACTCCTGTATCCCTTGGGTAAATTCCCAGCAGTGCTATTGCTGGGTCATAAGGTAGATCTATGTTTAATTTTTGAGGCACCTCCACACTGTTTTCCAGAGCGGCTGCACCAGTTTGCATTCCCACCAACAGTGCAATGTCCTCGCCAGCATCTCTAGTCTCCCGATTTGTTCATTTTAGCCACTCTGACTAGCGTGAGGTGGTATCTGTGTGGTTTTGATTTGCATTTCCCTGATGAGGAGTGACGTTGAGCATCTTTTCATGTGCCTGTTGGCCATCTGGATATCTTCTTTAGAAAAGTGTCTATTCATGTCTTCTGCCCATTTCTTCACTGGATTATTTATTTTTCGGGTGTGCAGTTTGGTGAGTTCTTTATAGATTTTGGGTAGTAGCCCTTTGTCTGATATGTCATTTGCAAATATCTTTTCCCATTCCGTTGGTTGCCTTTTAGTTTTGTTGGTTGTTTCCTTTGCTGTGCAGAAGCTTTTTATCTTCATAAGTTCCCAGTAATTCATTTTTGCTTTTAATTCCCTTGCCTTTGGGGATGTGTCGAGTAAGAAATTGCTGCGGCTGTGGTCAGAGAGGTTTTTTTCCTGCTTTCTTCTCTAGGGTTTTGAAGGTTTCCTGTCTCATGTTCAGGTCCTTTCTCCATTTTGAGTTTATTTTTGTGAATGGTGTGAGAAAGTGGTCTAGTTTCATCCTTCTGCCTGTTGCTGTCCAGTTCCCCCAGCACCATTTGGTAAAGAGAATGTCTTTTTTCCATCAGATATTCTTTCCTGCTTTGTCAAAGATGAGTTGGCCATACTTTTGTGGGTCCAGTTGTGGAGTCTCTATTCTATTCCATTGGTCTATAGATCAGTTTTCAAAGATGAGTGGATGGCAAAGCTGGAAAGGCCAACAGAATTATTAAGCACATAGGATATGTCTTTTCCCCCCACAATTTTCTTAGAATTAAGTTCTATGGTCTGAATGTGTCTCCCCACATTCAAACTAACCCCTGAGGTGACAGCTTTAGGAGGTGGGGCCTTTGGGAGGTGATGACGTCATAGAGTGGATTGTGCATGAATGGGATTAGAGCTCTTATAAAAGGGAGCCCAGAGAGCCTCCTCGCCCCTTCCCCATGTAACAACATGGAGTGAGGATGACACCTGTGAATCAGGAAGGGGGTCTCACCAGACACGGGATCTGCCAGCACCTTCACCTGAGACTTGCAGCCCCCAGGACTGTGAGAAAGAAATGTCTGCTGTTTAGCCCCAGACTGTGGTGTTCTGTATATAAACCGCAGCCCGAGCTAAGACACTACGGTATCCATCTGTAAGAATCACATATGGTTTCTTCTGAATGCGCTTTGACGATGTGTAATTACTGGTCTATTTGGGCTTACATCAATGTTACTGTTTTCCTTCTTCGCATTTTTGCATTAATTATTGTATTTATTATCATTTTACTTTTCTCCTACATTGGGTTGTCTGGTATGCTTTGAGATTTTCTTTAGTGGACACTTTGGTAAGGTAAGCATTCTCGCCTTCGTAAAGTCTAACGGGAAACACAGTACTTACCACGACCAGAACAATTCAGTGACCACAGACCACAGACATTCACCTGCATTTGTCTTTGTGCCCTCCAGCAATGTGAACTATGGTGGTTTTATATCTATATCTATCTATCCCACAGAATATTCATATTATTGTTTAAGTGCACAGCAGGCCAATACCTAATTCGATTTATCTGTTTCCCTTTTCACATTTTTTTAATCTTCCCATATGTTCATGTGTCCTCTCCCTGCTGTTGGAAAATTTTACTTCTCTCTTAATGATCCACTTTGTACCTCCTTTGAGGGATTTTGCTGTTAACAATTACTCTCCATTTTTGCTTGTTTGAAGATGCTGTAATTTTTCCTTCGTTTTGAGCACCATTTCTATCTAGCTGGTACTTTCCTTCAAGTTAAATTCCGTTGTTGTCTGGCGTCCACTTTGTTAGAAATAAGCTGCCAGTCTTACTATTGCACATTTGCAAGTCTTGTGTCTTTTCCCTGGTTCCTTGCTCTTCTTTTTTCTTTGTTTTTCCAATTCTACTATGTGTCTAATATCTTGGTATTTATACCATTTGGAGGTTCAGATAGTTCTGTGACTTAACGTCTTTGACCCATTTGGTAAATTCTCAGCTATTAGCATTTTAATTATTACTATTTTATATTGTCATGCTATATTATGTCTTCAATGTTAGTTTTATTTTATATATTTACTTTGGGAAAGTCGTGATTACTACTTTTATTACTACTAGTATTGTGGTATTATGCATGCTATCACGTAACGGTGTCTTTAGTGTATTGCTGCCATGAGTGTTGTTACATGTGTCAGCAATACTTTCAGAGTCAACAACTGTGTAGCTTTTCCTGTGTGTCCACCTCCTCTGCATCCGCTAGCCGCCAGCCGGAATTAGGTTCCATCTGCCAGACGACAGGTAAGGATACTTCTTTTAATGTGTATTTTTAGTGACACATTTTCCCTGTTTCTGTTTTCCTGAAGATGGTTTCTCTTGCCGTCACTTCTGAAGGATGTTTCATCGTACACAGATTTCTTGGTTCACCGTCATTTCTTTCCCAGCACTTCAGTGATACCGCGTCGATTGTCAGTATTTTCCTTGCTCCTTCGAAGGTCATTTGTCTTTCTTTCTGGCTACACTGAAGATTTGTATCCTGTCCTTTACACGGTGGTCAGTAAGTTACTGTCTTCCTGCTGCGAACACTGCCCTCTGCTCTGCCTTGGGGTGGGAGGCTGGGTCCTGGCCCCCGCACGCCCCCCTGCCCGGCCGCCCCCTGTGATGTCTACAGGACAGGTGGCAGGGTGGCTCCTGTCCCGCCAGCACTGCTCGTCCTTCTTTACCTTGACGGTGGGGGTGGTTCCTGTCTCTGGGTGCTCTGTGGTGCCAGACCAGCCTTAGTACACCCCTCGGACAACCTCCTGTTGGGTGCGCGTTCTCTCCTGACCCCGTAAGGCAGTCACACCCCATGCACCGACCCCGCTTGCTCTGGGCCCTCCTCCAACCCTTCTACGTTCCTCCAATTCTCTCTGCCACCCTGATCCCAGGCACTTGCTGGTGTCCCTGTGTCATACCACGGCTGCTGTTTTGCTTTTGAGTTCCCCAAATCCATTTACCCAATTACCTATAACACCAGTATATTCTCTCACTTAAAACAATGCTGCCCTGACTGGTAGGCGTTGTTTTCAGCAATACACTGTGCCCACCTGTGGTTTTCTTTGTACTCTGTTTTTTTCACTAGTAAGAAAGCTATTTTTCCTTGACAAGTTTCAATCGCCTTATTTGTGGAGTGTACAAAACTTTCACGTTCTGCACATTGACACTGCAAAATATTCACTGAAAATATGAATATTAAATCTAATACATGTTCAATTAATTTGTTTGGTTATTATAAGCAGTCAGTGTATTATATAATTTAAAAAGTCATCTCTCTTCCCAGATATGCATTACATAATTATTATTGTCATGATGGGTTTTACGGGTTTTCTGGTTGTGTTTTATTTTTTTTGTTTGTTTTATTTTTTTGGCCAGGACAATACTGAAAAGAAATAGTGCATATCTTTGTCTTGTTCTGACTTTAACGAGATAGCTCTATAATAATAAATTATACTCTCTTGACTTTCAATACATATAATCAAGTTAAAATAGTTTTTTTTTTTTGTCTTAGCTTACTAAAGAGTAGAACTCATTTCATTATTAGATTTCCTAATATTGGCCATTTTCCTCTTCCTGGCACATATTCTTTGTATATACTGCTACTTGGTTGGCTATTATTTTGTTTTGAATGCTCCATATTTTATTAAAAAGTAAAATCAGCATATATACATATATATATATACAGTGTATAATATATACAATATTAATAGCAAGGTTATACCAACGACTAAAATGAACCTGCCACCTTTACTTCTCTACACATCCTGTACACTTCTAAATAACATACAAGTGGTTGTTTTCCTAAAATTTAATAAATTTAAACATAAAACAATGTCAAAAATCTCCTTGAGTTACAGATTATTATTACCTTTCAAACTTCTCAATGATTAGTGAGCTATTCAATGTTTATAATTATACCAGAAGTAATTTGGATATTTATTTTTCAAAACTTGTTCATTGATTTCAATTTCCCAAGGCATGAAAGTGAAGTTGCCCACAACGGTCCCTTTTAACTTCAAACGTTTGTGATTACTTTTCCCGATATGTTACTGCTAAAGCTTATTTCTATGCTTCTTCATGTCACAACAGATTCCTAAAGAACTGTGTCTTTTATTGTGAGAATGACCTTTTAATATTTTTAATGATCTCATTCCCAACTTTCTGCTTTTTCTCTTAAACTCGTTTATTTCATCTTGTGGCTGTTATTGCTTTCTTAAATTCTTATGTCAAATACTTTTCTTATCATTTTGAGTATGTCTTGTCTTTCATTTCTAGCTTCTCTGTATTTTAACCTTTACCTCAAGGCTTTTAATGAGAACATTATTAAAATGAATTCATGGTGTTTTGGGATTTATTTCCACATTTTGTTCTAAATAGGCAGTTAATGCAATTATTATCAAAGTTTATTTTCCACTTTGACTAGTTTATATTTTCTTGGCAGCCTAGTATATGGTATGTTGTTGAAAAAGTTAACATTACCCTCTGTTACCAACTAATATATTTATTTTTTTCCAACTAATATATTTCAACATAAATTCCACATTATCATTAATCTTATGCATTTTTAAATAAAACCTCAATAGAAAGAAAGAAATGTAGGAGAAATGTTACCAAACCTCTTGAGTTTAAAAATAAGAAAATCAATTTGTCTAATAAACTGATAATTGTACTTCAACCATCCCAGCTGAATTGCATTTTCTTTTTTTAAAATTTTTAAATGTTTACTCATTATTTTTGAGAGAGAGAGACAGAGAGACAGAGAGACAGAGAGAGAGGGAGACACAGAATCCAACGCAGGCTCCAGGCTCTGAGCTGTCAGCACAGAGCCCGATGCGGGGTTCGAACCCAAGAATCTTGAGATCATGACCAGAGCCGAAGTCAGATGCTTAACCAACTGAGCCACCCAGGTGGCCCGAATTGCATTTTCATTGTACCGTATTTTCAAAACAAAAATAAAATTAGTGCTATAGAAAGAGCACTTTTTTCTCTTTCCCCCTGTTTTAATGGTAATGGGTTGGGCACAGCATTTCCCCAACAGTGCTTCTTAAATCTCTAGTCACTAGAGATGTTCCTCAAGTACACATCCACAAACACATTCAAGATGCATTTGTAACATCTCCTTTGTTCTTTCTTCACCGTGGCCTTCTCTTCCATGGTATGTTTTATTTTCCCAAGGGATTAGGCAATTGCATATCCAGTTTCCCGTTTCTCGAATCTCATGATTCCTTTATCATCTGCATGGATGGCTTATTCAGTACTTGGGTTTCCAATTCTTCCATTCCTTCCTCCATTCAGATCTGCTGCCAGAGAGTCATGGTTGGAGATCCAGAGGAGCAGGTGGGAAGTTGGCCCTCGGATGCACCACCGCCGTCTGTAACCCGCAGAGGGGCTGGCTGGGTCTGGCCTTGGCTTCGCCTGGCTTGACTCTAGACTTGATTTGCTCTGTGGCTTGTGGCCAAACCTGGCTCTCCAGCCTGGCTTCTTGCTGGTGTAGGTCTCCGCTCTCCCCAGACGAGCTCTGCCATTTCCCCCAGTTTTTGAACCTCACAACCTTCTCAGGATTGCTCAGACCCTGGGGCCACCGCTGTTGTAGGACAGACTTACATCCGCTCCTGTCTCAGTCTAAATGGAACCTTGTCTGGGTTTTCTGAACTCACCACCGAGGACACATGACAAGACAGGAGGAACAGAAACCGTCGGACTATGAGCCGGAGGTTATTTTTGTAATATTTGTAAAATATTGTAATATTTGTAAAATATTTGTAAAATATTTGTAATATTTTTGTAATGTAATGTAATGTTGTATACATAATTTTCTGAGATTATTTTATTTAAAATTATCACGGGCATGGTTACAATACTTTCCCTTCTTTTCGGAATTTTTATTTGGTAATGGAAGGGCTGCTATTAATGTACAAGCGGCCAAGCTTTATAGTAAAGTTTATCCATTCTTTCTTTTTATTTTCACTTTTTTATTGTGGGAAAATAGACATAACATAAAACTTATCACTTTAACCATTTTAAGAGTACAGTTCGGTGACATTAAATATTCACACTATTGTGTGACTACACTGTTTCCATTCTTGACCTTGGTGTTGCATATGAAAAACCAGGTAGAAAATACCAATTCTATCACTGAATAAACTGTTTTTTAAATAACTTGGTATTAAATATCATTGGCTAACATTTTTTTCACCTATGATGACAAACAGTGACAGTCCCATGCTTATTAAATTACTCTTAATTTATCAGGACCAGTAAGCTCTCAACCCATAGGGAGAAAGAGCTAAAATAAAAGGATCAGGTAGCCATTATTAAACTTCCTTGATTTTAATTTTTTTATTTATAGGACCAAATTGTAAAATGTTGAAAGGCTTCTTTCTGAGTTGTGCTAATATCAGTCCCTCAACTTACAATTCAGACCCTCATGTCTTTATTTTCTGTTTTTTACTGACACCTATTTTTTTGTATGTTTGGTTTTGGTCTGGAATGAATATTTTCATGTGGTTTATTTCAGGTCGGACACGGCAGTAATATTCATAAATCAGTCAGCATCATCGTGACTACCGTTGGTGATGGTCATTTAATCGGGACCCCTCTGAACCAGGCTCCGTGTGAGGGGGTCTGTGTGCACCCTCCCTACAAAACGGGTGTTAATCCGTTTGAAGATGTCACGTGTGGGGATTCGAGAAGAAAAGGAGATCATCTAAGAACCTGTGTGTAGAAAACAAGGGAATGGGAAGCTGAACCCCGGTGTGCTTCTTGATTCTTGGTCCTGACCTTTATGTTTAAAACTAAACAGAGTCATAAATCAATAGTGATTGAAAAATAACAGCATAACAATTCCATAACCATGTCTGATCATAAGCTCCAACCAATAGAGAATCTGTTTCGAGGTGAGAGATTGTAACCAGAAGTGAAAGGGTGGAAGGAGGGGATGAAAAACCAGGTAGATTACCAAAATAAACAAGTGATGTCATCAATCGCTTAAGACATTTTAACAAATACAAAGCCACAAATTCCAGGATTTTAATCCTCCGAGTTTCATGACTGTGTGTGTGTGTGTGTGTGTGTGTGTGTGTGTTTCCTAAATTTACAAGTGTGCAATTATCCATCACTCTTGATGTCATTCTAGCCAGGTGGGTATGTGTCTCACCTCATGTGCCACTCTGCTACTAAAACAGACTAAATGAATTCGCCCATCGCTCACTCTACACCACAGAAGAGAAGTATTTGTTCCTACAGTGAAAATACGGGGAAACAGACTGTCAGCTAACCCACAGAACGCAGGTGTTCCTGAGGTCACGGAAACCTGAAGAAAACATGGAGCTTTTGTTTTCTGACATCCTGAAGTTGGTGAGCATGACCCAACATTTAAGTGAGTTTATGCAAAACTAAAATCCGGGAGAGCCAAGGACAGTAAGGGGGCGCCACATGGTGATCCGGTTGTCTGCATGACTTGAATTCTGAAAATAGCCAGAACACTTCAAAAGGCGGGACATGATTTTCATGTAAATTCTTCTGTGCTCACTGCAGTATGTCCCTAATCTAATACCTTTTACTCTCTCTACAGAACAAATTAGAAATAAAGCCCCTATACATTTCTTCATCAAAATTAATTACAGGAGGACATGTTTTGACTCTGAATGACCACAATTTTCAGCGATCTTGCCGCATCGTACATTTCTCTAATGGGAAATGGTCCTTGTCCTGTAGCAAACCTTCAAGTTCCAAGAATCAAGATGGAATAGCAGAATTGGTGTGTGTGTGTGTGTGTGTGTGTGTGTGTGTGTGTGTGTTGAAAAAAGGTTTCAGATAGAGTCATGGAATTAATTTTGATACGTGTTCAAAGTTATTTCTGGGTCCCATCCTTAGCCTACGATGGTGGATACACTGAGGACAGACACACACGTAGGTACATCTGTATCTATGTCCCCTTAAATGCTTAAGTGAAAATGCCATATACATGGCTTTATAAGTTAAATGTCCTGGTTTTGGCGCTAATAAAGAAGTCTGGGGGAATCTTCTGTAGCTAAATAGTGGACAGAAGGCTTCTGAAAAATCCAGGGACTGCTGTCGGAAAGCAATTAAGCTGAAGAAATTACATTAGCGGAGAGCAGATGCCATATTCAACCCAGTTGCCTATTTTTCATGCAGTTGGGGCTCACCGGTCCTTTATTTCCCAATAAAAAAAAGATTGACAAACACCTGTCCCTTCCAGAGTCAGGTGAACCTGCGTATCTGAAGAGTGAGTAGAACACCAAGGACAATTGTGCTCGTCTCTTCATATTCCAAATCTGTTTCTGATGAAGGAAAAGAGAAAATCAAGGAATTTGGAATATTTATCACTTTTAGGTTGAGCTTCACTGACATCCTTACACAATTTTTGTTTGGTCATAATATGAGAAAAAGACCTAGACATAATTAGAAAGAATTATGTTTAAATTTTTTTAATGTTTGTTTATTTTTGCAAGAGAGACAGATCATGAGCAGACAGAGAAGGAGGCACAGAATCTGAAGCAGGCTCCAGGCTCCGAGCTGTCAGCACAGAGCCCGATGCGGAGCTCGAACCCACTGACTACGAGATCATGACCCGAGCCGAAGTCGGACGCTGAACCGACTGAGCCACCCAGGCGCCCCCCAAATAATTATGTTTTAAATTATCACAGAAATATTTTTCTAGAACAAAAAACGTTGAGTACATTTTTTTATTCTGAATTTTATCATCAGCAGGGGCCTGAATTTTTCTTTTTCTTTTTTTTATCATGCTATATTTTTTTACTTTGCAGACTTTTTGTTCTTGCACCTTCTCTATAGGAAGGTGTAGATGACTTTATCTCCTTTTGGAAACTTTAGAAACACCTTCTTGTTTTTCAGTTGAAGGATTCATTTCACCATCTAGTCCGTCTGGCCTGATAACCGCCCCCAGCAGGTTGTGAAATCCACCCAGACCTCGAGTTAAGGTCGTGCCAGGGTTGTTACGAGCTCTGACCACTTCCCTGATTTCAGGAAGTTATCGCTGTGCCATCAGTTTGTTTCAAACCCGTGACCTGGCAAACACGAGCTCCTTGTTCTTATGTGTGCTGCTCAAGATCCGCTTAGGTCACAGGTACGATGGGTATACTCACATCCATTGTTTTCAGAAGTTGAAATAAAGCAAACATCTGTGTCATTTCCCGGTGTCACAAGTAACAGCAGCGATGTCTCCAATTAAAACAGAATTAAGCATTAAATATTCTTCCAGAGCCTTACTAGTCACGTATGAATTCAACACGACAAGGCAGATTCTAAAGCCCGTGGCAGGTAGGAACACTGTTGCCTACAAAGAGAAGGGTACTTTATTTCCGTGATATTTAATTTCTGGTGGAATTATTCTGGCTGCTGCACTGCTGAACTTGCTGCTCTTGTTGGATTTTGTTTTCACTCGTGTTCAAGTGACTTAAGTCAGAAACATATGCCATCTAAAAAACATTGTAAAATGTTGGGCATAATGAGAAAAAAAGCAATAAAATGCTTTTGAAAGCACTCTGCCAACCACCTCCCTCTCGGTACGAAGGCCTCCCTTTGTGTTGCTTCTCATCCCCTTCACACAAACTGCCTTTCTGCCAGATGGGGGTCCATCCAGCTGCCTGGACGAGCTCTACCAACCCGTCTACCAACCCCACCCGGTTTTTCTTAGAGCCTGGCTTCCTTTTTTTTATTTTTTAATTTGAAGCTTTATTTATTTTGATAGAGTGTGCAAGTGAGTGTGGGAGAGGCAGAGGGAGAGGGAAAGAGAATCCCAGGCAGACTCAGTGCAGAGCCCGACATGGGGCCTGAACTCACTAACCATGAGATCATGACCTGAGCCAAAAATCAAGAGTCAGATGCTTAACTGACTGAGCCACCCAGGCACTCCTGGAGCCTGGCTTTCTTATGAAGGTGGATAGATCCATGAATTATATTTAGCCATTTGTTACCTGTCTTTTGAAGATAGATAGATAGATAGATAGATAGATAGATAGATAGATAATCACCCCTTTTATGCCAGACCACTTTCCAGCTGATGGGGTCCCTCAAGGGTCAGATGTTCTGGTGTTGAGGATAGGAGAAACAAACACATAAATAATATTGTATATAAAATATTGTCTATTTCTACTTTACTAAACACAGTGACAATTAAAATATAGATAAAAATTTGAGAGACTTTTAACCAAAAGTCCTCTTGGGTCTTGAGAAACACCATTACCCTATGTTACAACTGTGTTCAGTCATTACCATAATTTCATTTTTCTGTGTGGCATTTTCTCCATTGTACTAAAATAAGTGAACAGGTTGGGCGTTCTGAGATCTAACACAGAAACTCAAACTGTGCATTCAAGGAAACAGGCGAGTTGCAGAATATTTATGATACATGTAACTGTACTTTCATAGTGAAAAAAATGCTTGGAATTCAAATCGTATTGTCTCCAATTTTGACTATTCCTAAGTGTCCCCGGACCAATGACCGTTATCTGTAAGTCTGCATGAATATAACCATTCGTGGTTAGCTGACTCCACTGACCATCCTGTTCTGCATAAGACCCCTTCCTGTGGGCTGAGTACACGCACACATCTCCTGGAGACATAGCACGCTCTGTGTGAGTCAAAAAAATGCAATAAAGAATCCAACTGATAGTGACAGTGACAATGACAGAGGCAAAGATAGTATCAAAGCTTGTAGGCAATTTGTGGTCCTTTGCCAGAAAATAGAGATTTTTGATAAATTCAGGAACAAAATCTCAAGTAACTCATGAATGAATAGGGATTAATTCACTCTGTACTTAGTGGGATAAAGGAAATTCAGTACACAAAACCATAACTTCTTATTACAGAACAAGTCATGTGAGAAGAAATGTACTTTCAAAGTTGAAAAGGCAGTGGAGCGTGGGGTAAAATACATAAAATAAACAAAGAAGAACAGATGGAAAAATACTCAGGGTAAATCGGAAACACATTGAGGATTTTCCTGAAATAATCACGGTTTTGAAAAGAGGCACGGACAGCTCCTGGTTATTTGGCAATGTTAAGAAACACCTTCCTTCTCGTAATGAGTGTGTCCAACAGGAATTGTAACAAAAACAGGAAAACAACCATCACTAGTATTCATTACTAGCAATAATACCAGCAACTATTAGTAATGATACCAGTAAACATTACCATCAATAATAAGAGTATTACTAGCAATGACAGTAGTGTTACTAACAATACTAGTAAGTACTACTAGCAACACCTTGCACGCGGCTCTTACCGTGTGCCAGGCACCACCGCTAGCACCTCTCAGGGATGAATCCATAAGAAATACTCCCCATCATGAAACGCTTATCCGCGCTATCTTAGCTCTGAACCTCCCGGAACGGTACATGCAATACGAGACACTGCCATCCGTGGCGCTAGTGCTCACACTGCCACTCGCGGACGGTCCACCACGCCAGTCGTTGTCCACGTGTTCCGCCACCACATCCTACGACTACACCATCCAATCCAAACTGCAAAGGCGACGCGTCACTGCGCAGGGGAGGCTTCACCAAATAGGGAGGGAGCACACGATACCGGATAATCAGTACTCCTCACAGCACCTGCGGCTTCACCTACTCCTTGGGCTTTCATCACTTCCTTTTCAAGTGTTCAATTCATTCCTTTCTTAAAGTTTATTTGAGAGAGAGAGCGCGCCTGAGCAGGAGAGGGGCAAAGAGAGCGTGAGCAGGAAAGAGGCAGAAAGAGAGGGAGAGAGAGAGAGAATCCCAAGCAGGCCATGTGCTGACAGTGCAGAGCCCGACGTGGGGCTGGATCCCGCAAACCAGGAGATCATTACCTGAGCCAAAATCAAGAGTTGGAGGCTTAACCGACTGAGCCACCCAGACGCCCCACGTTCAATTTATTCCTTCCTCCCATCTTCCTACGAGCTCTGAAAAGAAGGGAAACGTGTTTGTCTTACCATCGTGGCATCACCATCATCTAGCGAAAGACCTTTTCACTAGGTATTTTTCCTTTACCATCTTAACCATTTTTCTGTGTGGAGTTCAGGAGGAGTTCAGTAGCTAACATACTCACATTGTTGTAGAGATCTCTACAAGTTCATTTTGCAAAACAGAAACATTCTACTCGTGAAATACTAACCCCCCCACTCCCAGTCCATGGCAACCACTTTACTACTTTGTATATATAAGATTTTAACTGCTTTAGATAACTTCCTGTGAGGAGGAAGTCACACCACATTTGGGCTTTTGTGAACTGGCTTATGTCACTTAGCATAAATGTCCCGGATAAATGTCATCCGGGTTCATCCATGTTATAACAGGTGTCAGGAATTTTTTTTTTTTTTTTAAGGTGGAATACCATTTCACTGTACGCATACACCATGTTTCTTTATCCATTCACCCATCAATGGACAGCTGCACTTCCAATCTCTTGGCTGTAGTGAAAAATGCCACAATGAACATGGGGGTACAAATCTCTCTGAGATCCTGCTTTGAATTATTTTGAATATATTTCCAGAAGTGGGATTGCCGGCTCATATGGTAACATCACTTGTAATTTTTCAAGGGCTCTCCATACTGTTGCCCATATACCTGTCCTACACCCCACCAGCTGCACACAAGGTTTCCAATCTCTCCGTATCCCCGCCAACACTTAATTCCCATCCTTTGGACAGTGGCCATCCTAATGGGTGTCAGGTGAGATTTCAGTGTGATTTTGGGTTGCACTTCCCTAATAATTGGTAATGATGAACATCTCTCCATGAGTTTGTTGACCATTTGCATATCTTCTTGGGGGAAATGTCTATTCAAGCTGTTGCTATTTTTTCCACAGGTATATTTGTAGTTTTGTGTTGTTGAGTTGTAGGTGTTTTTTATACAGTATAGATGTTCACCCCTTGTCAGATATATGATTTGGAATATTCTCCCCCATTCTGTAGGTTGTCTTTTCACTTGATTGTCCTTTAATGGGCAAAGGTTTTGAGTTTTATGTCGTCCAACTCATCTGTTGTTGTTTTTGTTTCCTGTGCTTTTGGCATCACACCCAAGAAATCACTATCAAGCCTGATGTTGTGAAGTCCTTCCCTTGTGTCTTCTCCTAGGAGGCAGATAGCTGTAGGTTCCATGCTTCGGTCATTAATCCGGCGTGAGCCAATTTTTCATATACGGTGCAAGGTAAGGGTCCAACTTCATTCTGTTGCGTCTGGATATCTGGTTTTCCTTTCTTTCCCATGGCAGTAGGACTCTGGGCTTCATGTCACTAATCAGGGCCTGGAGGTCTGAGCCTCACCTGGATTTCGGTCCTGACCATCAGAGTAGGCGCAGAACTAACACACGTAATTTCTGAGTGGTACAAACAAGACAGCTGCTTATCCTCATCTTTGACTGCCCACTGACCCATGGCACCATTCACACTGGAGGTAAAGCCCACTTTACCCAGAGGACAAAGGCAACTCGCCAGCAGACAGCAAGGAAGAAAGACAGGAAAATCCCATGAGCACTAGATTATGTGACTGGTGGAGTTGCCTCCTGCTCTGAGCAGCCCCACCTTCCACACTTGGAAAGGAAATGAAATCAGTGTAAAATTTTGGAGGAGCAGGGGTATTACATAGATTAGCCTGTACCCTCAAGGCACGTAGAAACTGGTATCTGGAGGTGTTATACTGGCTCACAAACTCCTAAAACATACGACGTTGCCTTGGTTTTGACAGAGGGAATGGAAAATTTATTATCCTGGTTACACTACACCATTTTTTTTTTTTCCATCATAGCCCGAAATGCAATGGAAGGCAGAACTCTTCTCTATTGAACTTGTAGTTCTGGGGAAGGGAGTAGGAACACCAAAATAACATTTTTCTTTTGCTCTTCATTTCTACTTTGCCAAGATACTAGACCAAAATTAAGCCAGACAAGAACTAGCCAGTTTAAAAACACACATGCAATGAAAATTCTACTTTGCTAAAGGAACGTCTCTCACCCTGTGGTCAGAAAATGAAAGGGATTCCATACAGCCGGGACTCTGACAAGACCAGATACTGATCGTGGCTACTTTTTGCTTCCGGAACAAACAACCTGCCAAGTTGTGAAAGGAAGGAATTTATTTCAACAGAAAGTGCAGCAACCCTCATAAAACAGGGTGTAACAGATTGGGTCCTAAAGACCATCCACGGACCCCGAGCCTGTAGCGCCAGGAAACAGGCTGTAGAAACAGAGAGGCCTCAAGTCAAATCCTAATCCACAGACAACAGACGGTCCCCCGGTCCCCGGGTCCCCACTCTGTTCTTCTTCCTTACAGAGTTGGCTGGGCACACGGACACGTCCAAGAGCAGCAGGACAGAGCATGGGAGGACCCAGGAGCCCTTCACGAGTCCATGGCCGCAGCTGGCCACCTTCACTGGGCCACTGGACTTATGACTCGTAAGAATCAAAACCACTTCCTTGCTGTGCTTCACTGGGTCTTGGGTCTTCTAGAGAGGCTGGGGGTTCAGTAATGCACCATTTTTGTTCTATAAAAAACTTCTGTAGAAACTGGGTCTGTTTACAGAAATTACTATTTGTTCTGCCGATCTCTGTATTGGTGCACACACGACATATTTTCTCTTTATTCGTGCACACGTGACAAGTGCAAGAGCTTTATTTTATATACATTTACAACTTACACATTTCTTCTTTTATTTTTCTTATTTTCCATGATTCTTTCTCTCTTTCTTCTGGAAGTTTCTTTTTTTTTTTCTCATAAACCTTAGTAAATTTCTAAGGGAGTATTTTTTTTAATAAATTTCATTAGAATTTATAAATTTTACAGAAAGACTTAAGAACACTTGAGATACTTCTGATATTCAGCTTTTTATCTATGAACAGGCTCTATTTGACATTTATTTGAACTCCACCAATTTTCTTTTGATGATACAAACGTTCTTTCTTTCATTATATGTTATAATAGTGGCATGCACAGGTTAAGTTCATTCTTCTATATCTTGTCTAAATTTTTAAATGTATTGACATAAAACTGTTAATAGTGTGATCTTACCATCAGTTGTAACATCTGCAGTGGTATCTTTTTTTTTAATGTGTGGCATGATTTATTTGTTTCATTTCAATCTTTTTAAAAATTAATCCACTTTACTATGAGCTCCAGAAAATGTATTATATTATCCAAATATTTTATCCTCTTTCTTAATTTATCAACTCATTTCATTACACGAGTTATGCGCATTTATTGAAAAAAACTGAGGCATTCCAGATAAGCAAAAAAACAAAACAAAACAACAACAACAAAGAAACACCTATGATCAGGACATCTGGAGATAAAATCTGCTAACATTCTTAGGTGTGAATATAAGTGTTTATGTGTGCAAAATGTGTATTACCAGTCTATACATTTCTTAAATTTTAATGATTACTTAATGTTCCATCTACAAATATGATTTACTTAGTGAATTTTGCATCCTACTTGGAGGATCTGAATTGTCTGTAATTATTCACAACTTCAAATAATGCCATGATGAACACTCTCATAGAAAATTACAGATGAAATTAACATTTTTTTGCCAAGTTACAAAAAAATAAGCCAATTTGGAATTTAACTGAAATGTAATTGAAACTACAGTGCAAACTTGGAGGTCACTGTTACTCTAGTGCCACTGAATTTTCCTTTCCCAAAACATGGCATTTCTCATTTTATTAAGAATTTCTTCTATGTATGTTTCTTTGTTTGCTTGCAAATTTTCTCCACCATAATCTTCCTAATCTGCGAGACATCTTCACAGAAATTCTATTTTATTGCTCTATTACATATTAAATAATTTATTTTTATCAATATACATTCTAATCTATAATTGTTAAAATGAATGCCGCTCGATATTTGCATCCCAATCCTGCATCCAGAAAGCATAATGTATTATTACCCTGTCCATCCTACTGGCTCAGCTGTGAATCACAGAAAGCCCTGAATCAATCTACAGACAAATATGACAGTTTTCTATTTGTAAAGCTTTACTCTAGCACTGTTGGAGAGAACCCCACTTCAACTGCCATTTCAGAATTTTGCTCATACTCAGTTACTATATTTCTAGGAGACCTAAAAAACTTCCCCAAATCACTGTGTTAATTAACACCCACGTGCAGCACCTCCAATCAGCCTGTTCTATCTGCTCTATAAAGTGGTCACTGCCCTAACTCAATTCTCAAGCTCAGTTTTATGAGCTTTCAAACCTTACATAAACAGCACTACCTACTTTTCTTTCCTAGCTGGCTTCTTTAACCCAGCATTTTGCTTGTTAAATGTTTTCCATCCTTTTGCATTAGAGTCTATTAATTTTTTTTCTCTATACATTCATATCCCCTAATAGTAACCCATGATTAATTAATCTATTCTACTGTGGATGCACATTCTTATAAATGGGATTCGGTGTAGAGTGGACACACTGGGCCGGGCTATGTGTATGAACCCGGTTACATTTCCTCCACCAGTGTACCAGAGTGCCCTTGGTCCACACCCCTGCTGACACCAGGTTCTAAAAGCCATTTCCTGGGTTACTTTAACTAAAGCAGTGGGAACGTACGCCATAGCATGATGTGCCGACTCACACTGTACTAGTAATCAAGGTGCACGTCTGCTGTCTGTATACATTTGGACACCTTTTATGAAGCAACCGCCCAAAAGTCTCTTGTTTTGCCAATTTTATTTCCATAGGACTGTTTGTCTTTTCCTTAGTGATGCTGGAAGTTCTATATATATTCTGAATACGAGTACACAGTTGCTCATTTGTTGGTCAAATATCCTCTCCCAGTCTTTGGCCTACGTTTTCATTCTCCAAATGGTATCTTTTGATAAAAAGAGGTTTTTGATTCTAAGGTATACAGGAGTTATCCATTATTTCTTTGTAAGTGTTTTTCATGTCCCATGTAAAAGTCTTTCCCTATCACAAGACCATGAAGATTTTCATATATATATCTAAAATATAAATTATAATATATATTTTTATGTATAACTAATTTTCATATATAACATGAGGTAAAGGTCAAATTTTTATGTTTTCTATTGAACTGAACCCAACAGTATACTTGAAAACCTCTTCCTTTTTACCACAGCTTACGATGCTGCCTTCACGTCCACGTAAGTACGCCTCTTCTTCCCCATCCTCAATTTTTTGGGGGCATGTCTGTAGCTTTACCAACACCAGTCACATTACTGGAGCGGTGAGTGCTGATACTAAGTGGTATTACATCCTTTTGCTTTTTCTTCTTTAAAATGTTCACATCTATTCCTGGCCCTTTAGTTTTCAGCTTATTCAATTACACACAGGTGCTCAAACAGCTTACAAGCATGTTGGGATTTCGACTGAGCTGTTACGAAATCTGTAGATAAATGGGTAACTGAATATATTTACAAAGTCGAGTCTCCCAATCCATGAATACTCTATACCTTTCCATTTATTTAACTTGCCTTTATTTTTGCTCAGTAACGTCTGATAATCGCTTTCTGCATTACACCAATCCGGTTGGGTGTTTCTCAAGGTGTTGGGTATATTTTCATGTTATTGTAAGTGCTTTCTCTCAAATTTTAGTTCTCAGCTGCTGGCACCGACATATAAAAAGACTGTGGTCTACAGGGGACTTGTGTTGAGCAGACTTGATAAATTCCATTATAAACCTGACGAGAAATATTTTCAAAATTTTTATGTGCATATCATACCATCTGCAAATAATGACAGCTTTATTTTTCTTTCCATCTTTATGGCTTTTATTTCTTTGTCTTGCTGCATTTCACCATCTAGTGGATGCCATTGTCTTGCTCCTGCTATCGAAGGGAAACCCTAAACATTTCACCCATAAATATGTCTAGGGATGTGAGGCATTCTTAATCAGTTTAAGGGGGTTTCTGCCCGTTCGTAGTTTCCCAGGAGTTATGATAAACTAGTGCTAAAATGGAATAAGTACTCACACGATTTCACCTCTTCACTCTGTCAGTGTGGTGAGTTTTATGATTGATTTTCAGTTAATAATCCAATATTGCATTAATGAGGCAACCTGGTCATGATGAAGTATCCTCGTTATATATGGCTTTATTAAGTTTGCTGGTATTTGGTGACTTTCTTGAGTCTTAATTCAAGAATGTCATTAATTTCCTTTCTTATACTCTCCTTGAGTGATTTTAGTGTCAGGGACATGCTGGCCTCATTAAATGAAGTCAAGCCCCTCCCTTTCTCTGTGTCTTTTTTTAAAGGGTGTTATTATTACATTTTCTTAATATGCCACTTTTAGGCTCACAGAAACCGAAGGGAAGGTACAGAAGGTAGACTTAAGCCATGCGCCTGCACACACAGCCTCCCCCACTGTCAGCAGCCCCCACCTGATGGTACCTGCCTCACAACTGATGCACCCACAGGCACACGTCACAGTCGCCCTGCCTCCACCACTTACAGTAGGGGTCACTGTTGATGCCACACATTCTATGGGTTTGGACAAACGTATAACAAACGTATAATGACACGTACCCACCATTATGGCATCACACAGTGTTTTCTTAAAATCTTCCCTTTTTGGTTTTTTTTTTTTTTTTTTTTTTTTTTTTTTTAATTCCCTGGAAACGGTTACGTGAGACTGGAGTTTTTCCTACCTAAATATTCAATACTTTTGATGGTAAAGCCATCTGGACTGGGATGGGTGCTTCCTGTGGGTTTCCCACCTCTCTTTTTATGAATGATGTTAAAGTGCAGCTTTGATTTTTTTTTAAAGCTTCAAATAGTCAATTTTTTTTCACGTCTCATTCCAGGTATATCATATTTTTAAAATGTTTTTTGAATTTAAATTTTCCAATTTACTTACAGTAGTTTTTCCAATTTTCCTTCTATAATCTCCTTAAAAGCTGTAAGCACTGATTTGGTTTTTTCCCTGCTGACACTGTACATTATGAGCCTCTCTTTATATGGTGTCTTTCTCAAAGCCTAATTTTAATCGAAAATCAATCCCTCCCCATTTATTGCGAAATATTTCCCTATCTAATACACAAGACTCGTTACACTGAAAATACCATTTTGTATATCGAACTTAATGATATTCCAAGTGCTGAAATGTTATAAAAATCTGTTAAGATATTACAATCTCCCATGTCTGTTATCAGAGCTCTCCAGCAGCAATTTCTGGCATGATGGAATCGATCTATATCCGTGGAGTCGAGAGGCAGGCACTAGCCTCAAACAGCTGTTGAGCCCTTGAAATGTGACCAGTGCCACTATCTTTAATTTAACCTAATTCTGGTTTATATTTACCTTTAAATAACTGCATGTAGTGTTGGTGACCACTCTACTTAATTTTGCAGAATTCTCAACAATGAAAAATGTACACAAAATAATCGAAATAACCAAATCCATATTTATTCTTTTTTTAAGTTTGTTTATTTATTTATTGAGAGAGAGAGAGAGAGAGAGAGAGAGAGAGAGAATACCAAGCAGGCTCTGTGCTGTCAGCACAGAGCCCAACATGGAGCTTGAACTCACAAACCACAAGATCATGACCTGAGCTGAAATCAAGAGTCAGATGCTTAACCACCTAAGCCACCCAGGTGCCCCTTTATTCATTTTTAATTTCAGAATATCTTAGTGAATTTTAGGAAAAAATACATTACATTGTACAAATATGTTCAGCAGGATGACAATACTATTTTCCAATTCTTCAAATGTTAATAAACTAAAAATTATTGACATAAAATATTTTTTAATACTTATTTATTGATTTTGAGAGAGAGAGAGAGAGCGCACCTGTGCCTGAGTCAGGGAGGGGCAGAAAGACAGAGAGAGAGAGAATCCCAAGCAGTCTCTGCCCTGTCAGCACAGAGCCTAATGCAGGGCTTGAACACACAAACTGTGAGATTATGACGCTTAACTGACTGAGCCATCCTGGCGCCCTGTTGATATAAAATTCTTAACCCAATTCCTTACTTCTACCTTTATCAGGTAGAAATGTGTGTGTGTGTGTGTGTGTGTGTGTGTGTGTGTGTGTGTGTGGTTGAAATGAAATGTTGGAAAACATCTTTATCTCGGGTTTTTTTTTCAAAATTTAAATCTCTAAATCATTTTGATCAAAGTCCAGAAGTCACCTTCTGACCCCATCTGTGTCCATGTCAGGCGGCTGAACAGGTGTGTGGGCGGATGGGTGTGGCTGCCTGTCTTCCGAACAGGACACAAGATCAGAGGGTGGCCTGACCCCGCTCAGCTACCACGGGGCAGAGCAGAAGATGCCACTTGTCCTGAGAAGAGCGAGGGGGCTCCCAGCGGTCAGCAAGGTCACCCCCACCTCCCGCAGTAGCTCCATCACGTGCCTGCTGCAGGGAAAGGCAGTCGAGTCGACTCAGGGGACAAACCAAGTGGACAACAAGACCTATACAGAGTGGTAGGTCTGGAGCCCCACTGGTGAACTGCGGGCTTTCTGGCTAAGACCCACCGAGAGGCTGGGCACATCCTGCACCCCCTGCCAGGGGCAGAGGGGGCCACCACAGGGAGTGTCTACACTTCCCACCGGTTACTTAAGCCAGGTTGCCTGTCGCTTTGCTTCTACAGATGTGAAACCACCTGATGGGTGTGGAATGACTGCTTTTTCTCTCTTTCTTCCTTTTCCATCACTACCCATCTGATGGGTCTTCCCTGACTGGCTCACTGCTCTCTCAGTTCACATCAAGCCGGGCATTGAAAGTTTGGCCACGCTGAGGTCACTTCCTTCCCTGTCTCCTTCTTCAATCAGTGGCTTCGCATACACCTGTTCTGTTAGCAATGATTGTATTAACTCAGTCTTGTGCTTAGTGTTACTTTTAAATATCACTCAGGATTTTAGAAACATTTTAGAATAAAAGGAATTCAACAGCTTTTCACCTAGCAATTATTATCAACTAAAATAAAATATGTGAGATGACTCATTTGTAAAACAAGTGAAAAGACTATGTTAGCTGGGAATGACCTCAGTAATAAGCTATGCCAAGCATGTACCAAACCACGAAATCTGGCATCACAGAAAAGTATCAAATCATACTCGCTTTATTTATCACCCAATGTTGGGGGCTCCTGGGTGGCTCAGTCGGTTAAGCCTCCTACTTCAGCTCAGGTCATGATCTCGTGGTTTAAGGGTTTGAGCCTCACGTCAGGCTCTGTGCTGACAGCTCGGAGCCTGGAGCCTGCTTCGGATTCTGTGTCTCCCTTACGCTTACGCTCTGTTTCTCTCTCCTTCAAAAATAAACATCAAAAAAAATTTTTTTTTAAATATCACCCAATGTTTCAACTCAGAAAGACCAACTCTTCTGAAGACAGTTTCTCCCAAATTACATATATTTGAAAAAGAAGAACTTAACAAGGAAACAACATAAAAAATTTAAAAAGTAAGAAAATTTTAAAAATCCAGAAATGCTACAATTACTAAAGTAAGCAGAGAGAAGTTGAGTAGCAAAAACATTTTACATATGCAATGTCTTCATTACTGTTTTATAATGCCTCATTTTACATATAAGCCTTACTTTAAAGATGAGCTCCATTTTATATTGTAAAATGAGGCAGCAGAAAACAGCACTGGGCTTGAATTATTTAATAAACATGGCCAGAATATTGGTTTTATGGAAAAATATGTACTCCCACTATTCATAATCTAATTCTGGATGGGTTAAGGAGATAAGAGGGAAAATCAAAGCATGAAAAGAGAAGGAAGTGTTGATTAATATTTATCTGATTTCTAGGTGGGGAGAGCCTGCTGAGCACAAAGAAATGAAACCTGATTTAAAGCAGGATTTGATCGTAGATTATTTCTGGTGATGCCAGCTGCTCAGAGAGCAGAGCCTGGGGCTGGTGAGCACAGGCCTGCAGGCAGGAGGGGTCTGGCCACCCACCCAGAACAGTCAGTGTGGACCATCAGCCCCTCCCCAGAGTCCCCACGACCAACAAAGAAGTGTACGAGAGCACTTTCATTACGTGTCATGTCCGGGGCTCCGTCCCACGAAACATGAGATCATGGCCTGGGCTGAAACCAAGAGTCGGATGGACATTCAAACTACTGAGCCACCCATGCGCCCTGGATATCACACTTTAACGTGGCCGATTGGCAGGAAGAGGTTTTAAGAAATGTGTAACTCAGTGATGTCAAGAGGATTTTTGGCATAACTTTGGGTCAAGGGATTTTGGTAAACTCAACCCGGCAAAGCAACAGATTCATAAGTCACTGTGTCTCTTGTCAGGATCTAGGGTGATCCTGTCGTGCCCCGCAGTGTTTGGGGCTAAAATACATGTATCCCGGGGCAGGCTGGTCCCTTTGTGTAAGTCTGTGCGGGCCTCCTACAGACGCTTCATTATTTCCTGAAGCGAAAGGGGAGGGTCACGTGCACGGAGGCTGCTTTTTCATCCACGTTGCCAGGGATACTTTCCACCGTGGAAGATTCAGAAAAGGATGGCTTCATGGTATTTATCACCGTCTATAATAAGTAGATACCAGAACAACGGCATTTAAATACTGTGTGGGGCGGGGCAGGAGTCATCAAGTATGAGTATCTCCTGCGTCGGTTTCCACAGAACCTCGTGTCCCACACTCACACTCATGCAGAAACTCAACGCCAAAAAGAGATCGGCGGACTTGAGACTGGTGGCAGGAGAGACCAGAGGCTACTAACCGCATCCCTGGACGGCTGGGAGCGAGGTCTGCACCGCGTGGGTCACAGGCTGACCGCAACCCTCACGACACCTAGAATCTTTTTTTTTTAATGAAAATGTTATCTGTCTCCGTCTGCAAATGTGGGGCGAAAATCACTTCCAGCGCATCATGGCGTGGTTTATGACGGTAGTTTTCCCAGCTTCACTCCAGCCAATGGCCTCCTTGGAATGTTTTTTAAACCTGAGCCAAGAGGTACCCAGTTATCCATGATTTGGGTTTGTTTGTTTGTTTTCGGAAATTGAGATGTAACAGGCAGTTACAAATTACGTGTGTTTAGTCTGTGCTACTGTTGGGTAACTGGATGTGCGCGTGCACTGGGGAATAATCACGACAAGCCAGTCAACACAGCCAGCGTGTCTCAGGTTACCTTGTGCATGGGGAGAGCCTGTGACATCTGCCCCATCGGCAAGCTCCCGGGAGGCGACGGCAGCCAGCCTTCGCAGAAGAAGAAGGAACAGGTGGACGCCGACCCAGGGCTCCCGGGTGAGCGCAGGCCCGTGCAGCTCCACAGACCTGCGTCCTGCAGCCTCGCCACCTGTCACATGCGCTCATTTTCGGGGTCCAACGGGTAGAAATCAGCACCCACCCGGTCAACGTCCACCCGCCTGCCTTCCTGCCTCCGGCCTTTGCTCGGCCTGGCGGGCCCCACCTCCCCCCACACCAGGCTTCATTTCCCTCTCCCTCCTGCAGGCGACCCAAAGCCCCGAGGGGCTCCTCGCTGCGGCTCCATGAAGCCATGCCCGGCCGCCTCTGCACATTTTGCCCCTGACCTCAGGTACCTTGTAAATCACCTTGTCTTTGAAGTGGAGCCCGTGAGACCCGCTTATTTAGAATTCTCTTCTATCCAACAGAATGGTGAGCAAGGCTCACTGATCCATATCCTGAGTGGACATCACTTCTTCCCACAACTCCCTTACCTGTTGTGTGCTCCCTGCACCCCCCAACGTCCAGATGCCTAGCACCCGGGTTCTCCGGCCCACTGCACACGCCTCTATTCCCGTCAGCCTGGTGCCCTGGGTCTCCGCTCCCCGGGCAGCTTCCCAGGGCCTCTGCTGGGATTCCCAGCAAAACCTCCTTGTAAGTAACTGAATCTCACGGCCGTGGTAGGTGACACCCCCCCCCCCATCCCGTCTCAACCATTCTGGACGACAGACCAGCACGTGTGGCAGGGAAGGCGCACGTTGTGACTCGGGTTGTGTTTTCCCGTGAGCGCCCCTCACCTCCCTCAAGCGGCTAGGACTCGGCCCCTCCCAGAATTCCAGTTGAATAAGCACTCCGGTGTCCCACCTAGGATGCAAAGCAACCCACCCCTGCTCTAACGTGCTATAACCTGTGAGCGGTATCAGTTTAACAAGAGCGAGGCAGGCAGCACGGTAAAGGATGCCGATGGGGCTGGACAGAGATCAAATAAGAAGGTGGAGCTGAGGGAGCCCCAAGGAAACGTCTACACTGTGGACGTCTACACTGCAGACGCTCAGGGCGCGTCCTTCCTCTCTCCACTCAGCAACGACCATGGCGTTCCCTGAGCGTCCCAAAAACTCACCCAAATACATAACATACACGGTTGACCCAAGTAACGAAACATTTATGTGCAGAACACATGAATATATGTGTATCCACTGTGCATATGCTAACCACCCATTTGCAGGAACCAGCTATTTGTGACTTGTTTTGAGGAAACGGGTTAATATTACAGGCAAACAGGCAAACTTAAGTAAAACAAATCAAGCCTTACATCATATGCTAATTTCAAGCCGTAATTTCCCTTTCTTTATGCAGTAGTGAACCCTCAAATCTATAAACACAATGCTTACAGTGTTGTATTTTATTTTGACTCGTGAATGCCGTTGCATAGCTGGTGCAGTCGAAACTCTTAAATGTGAGGGCTGACACTCACCATCGGTGTATCTTTCTTTATTTAGAGTAACATACCTGTACGCTCAAAACAAACGCCTTAAGGTTTGCCCAAGTTAGAATTTATATTAAGTAAGACTTCTTGCAGGAATATGTATGCGTTAGCGAATTTGCAATCGTCTAGGCCCCTTGCCAGTAATGAAAATTATTACAACTTCAAGCACGCACAAAAGTATACCGCTTATTAATATGAAATATTGAAAATGAAAATGGTAAAGGATGTTCTATTCCATTGAATTTTTTCATTTCAGAACCTACTATTTTTCTTCCCAGATATCAAGTCAGGTCCTACAGTCTAGGTTACCAACCTCGATTCTGTAAGGAGCCTGCTTGCTCTTACGAGGGCAATACTGTATAGTATATATTTCTTTTATGTCTTTATATATGTATTCTTTCTATATATATAATAGCTAAAAATATATATATTCTATAGGTATATGTATATTTCTGATATTTTTTCTTTCCCCTTTTTTTTTTGTATTTTTCAAATATCTTACAACCTACAAAACTTACTTGTGTCATTTAAGAAGCTCAATTTTCAAAACTTTTTAAAAGGAACACAGTGTAAGGGTGCCTGGGTGGCTCAGTCAGTTAAGTGTCTGACTCTTGATTTTAGCTCAGGTCCTGATCTCATGCTTCATGGGTTTAAGCTCTGTGTCGGGCTCTGTGCTGTGTCAGAATGGAGCCTGCTTGGAATTCTCTCCCTCTCTCTTTCTCTCTCTCTCTCTGTCTCTCTCAAAACAAATAAACTTGGGGGGAAAAAGGAACACAGTGTAAAGACAGCAGTAATCTCACCTCATAGAACTACCTGCATTCATTGTCCCCCAATTTGTTATGTTCTAGAGTATAATAGGTATTATTAATATTGTGTGTGGGTTTTTTTTCCCAGCTTCATTGAGGTACAACTGACCAATGAAAACGTAAGGTACTTAAAGTGTACATTGTGGTGGTTTGAAACACGTACATGTTGTGAAAGGACCCCCATGGAGTTCATGAACACATCCATGATCACACGTTTTACCCTCTCTTTTGGTGAGAACATGGAAGTTTTACTCTCTTAGCAAATTTCGAGTACACAGCACTGTGTCATCAACGATAGTCACTGTGTCTTACATAAGATACTTAGACCTTACTCATCTTTTGTTTATTTTTTTTTCAACGTTTTTTATTTATTTTTGGGACAGAGAGAGACAGAGCATGAACGGGGGAGGGGCAGAGAGAGAGAGGGAGACACAGAATCGGAAACAGGCTCCAGGCTCCGAGCCATCAGCCCAGAGCCTGACGCGGGGCTCGAACTAACGGACCGCGAGATCATCACCTGGCTGAAGTCGGATGCTTAACCAACTGCGCCACCCAGGCGCCCCCTTACTCATCTTTTAACTGAAAGTTTCTACCCTTCGACCAACCTCCTGCTACTTTCCCCAACCCCGAGCCCCTGACAACCACTTTTCTGCTATTTCTATCATTTCATTTTCTTCATTTTTAGACTCCACACATACATGTTACCATGCAGTATTTGTCTGCATTTGTATGATTTATGTCACTTGGCATAATGCCCTCAAGGCCATTCGTGTTGTCATAAATAGCAGAATTTTCTGCTTCTTCACGACTGGGTAACATTACTGTGTACACATAAGCCACTCCTTCTGTGTCTACTCACCATCAGCAGACACTTCAGTTGTCTCCACACCTCGGTGATTGTGAATAACTCTGCAATGAACCTGGGAGTACACATATCTCTTCGAGATAACGGTTGTTTCTTTTGGATATATACCCCAAAACGGGATTGTGGGATAATACGGTGGCTCTATTTTGAATTTTTTGAGAAACTTCCATACTGTTTTCCACAGTGTTCATGCCAAGTTACGTTCCCACCAACAATGCACAAGATTCCCTTTTCTCCCTGTCCTCCCCAACACGTGTTACTTCTTATCGTCTTGGTAACAGACATCTTAACAGGTGTGAGGGGATATCTTGTTGTGGTTTTTATTTTCATTTTCCTGATGAGATAATCATTTGAGGTACCAGTTGGCCATCTGTAAGTCTTATTTAGGAAAGTGTTTATTCGGGTCCTTGGCACATTTTTAATTGAGTTATTTGGGTTTGTTTTTGTTTTTTATTGAATTGTAACAGCTCCTTGTACATTTTGTGTCATTAACCCCTTATTGGGTATGTGGGTTGCAAGCATTTTCTCCCATCCCATGGGCTGCCTCTTCATTATTGCTCTGGCTGGTTTCCTTTGCTGAGCAGAAGCTTTTAGTTTGATGTAGTCCCACTTGTTTGTCTTTGCTTTTGATGCCTCTGCATTTGGTGTCAATTTTAAAAATCATTGCCTAAAGTACTGTTAAGGAGCTCACCCCTTATGCCTTCTTCTAGGGGTTTTATGGTTTCAGGTCTTACGTTCAAGTCTTCAATCCATTTTGGGTTAATTTTTGTGTATAGGGTAAGACAATGGTCCAGTTTCCTTCCTTCGCATGTGGTTCCAGCACCATTTATTGAAGAGGCTATCCTTCCCTCTTTGCACATTCTTGGCTCCGTTGTCATAAATTAATTGACCATATATGTGTGGGTTTGTTTCTGAACTCTCTGTCCAGTTCCATTGATCTACGTGTCTGTCTTAATGCCAATATAAACATTTTTTGGTTACTATAACTTTGTATAGAGTTTGCAATCAGGAAGCGTGAGGCCTCCAGCTTTGTTCTTTCTCAATATTGTTTTGGCTATTTAGGGTCTCCTGTGGTTCCATACAAATTTTAGGATTGACTGCCCTATTTCTGTGAAAAAATGCCTTTGAAATTTTGATAGGGATTGCACTGAATCTTAGATTGCTTTGGGTAATATGGACATTTTAACAATATTAAATCTTCCAATCCATGAGCATGGTATATCTTTTCATTTATTTGTGTCTTCTTCAATTTCTTTCATCAGTGTCTTATAGTTTTCAGTGTACAAATCTTTTACCTCATTGGTTAAATTTATTCCTAAGTATTTTATTATTTTTGATGCTACTGCAATAGGATTTTTTTAAATTTCTCTTTCAGATAGTTTGTTATTGGTATATAGAAACATAACTGATCTTTGTATATTGATTTTGTATCCTGCAGTATTACTGAATTTATCAGTTCTAACAGCTTTCTGTATATAATATTGTCTCATCTACAAATAGAGACAATTTTACCTGTTCCTTTCTGATTTGGATGTCTTTTATTCTTTTCTCTAGCCTAACTACTCTAGCTAGGACTTCTAGTACTATTTTGAGTAAAAGTAGCAAGCATAGGCACACTTTTCTCAATCCTGATCTTAGAAAAGATTTTAGTTTTTCACCATTGCGTATGTTATTGGCTACGGGCTATGGCCCTTATCATGATGAGGTACATTCCTACTTTGTTGAGAGTTTTTATAATAAAAAGATGTTGAATTTCATAAAATCCTTTTTCTGCATCTATTGTGATGATCATGTGGTTTTTATCCTTTATTTGATTAATGTGGTTTATCATGTTGGTTGATTTGCAGGTGTTGAACCATCCTTACATCTCCAGAATAAATCCCAGTTACTCATGGTGTATGATCCTTGTAATGTATTGTTGAATTCATTTTGATAATATTTTGTTGAGGATTTTTACATCTGTGTTCATCAAGGATATTGGCCTATGGTTTTCTTTTCTTGAAGGAATTTTGTGTGGCTTAGTATCAGGGTAACACTGGCCTCATAAAATGAGTATAGAAGTCTTCCCTCCTCTTCAGTATTTTGGGAGTGTTTGAGAAAGATTATTACTTTTCCTTTAAATGTTTGGTAAAATTCCCCAGGAAAGCCATCTGGTCCTGCACATTTATCTTGTCTTTCCTTCTTTCCTTGTTTCTTTGGCGCCTTCTTTGAAACCCAAAGGCAGTGTAATTTTGGAAGTAAACCTGCACATTCCCACTTCCTCAATACAAAACGGATCTGAGAGGGGCGCCTGGGTGGCTCAATTGCTTGAGTGTCTGACTTCAGCTCAGGTTATGATCTCACCGTTCATGAGTTTGAGCCCTGCATCAGGCTCGCTGCTGTCAGCACAGAGTCGGCTTCAGATCCCCTGTCCCTGTCTCTCTCTGCCCTTCCCCCACTCACACTCCCTCTCAAAATAAATAAGTAAATAAACATTAAGAAGGGGGGGCATATCAAAAATGATGGACCCATGACTGAGCCAATAGATACACAATCAGAACCATCAACTTCTGCTAGTCAGTATCCCTTCATAGCCACTTCCTGGTTCTTTAACAAGATGTAATTAGCATATAATTTTTAAATGTTCTCACCCTCTCTCTCAAAAGAAAAACTGCATGGTATCCATTTCTGGGAGCCAGTCATGTTATCCATCTTTAGGCAACTTTAATTCTTCCTGTCTGGTTTGGCCATAAACCCAAATGAATATTCTGTAATCTTTGTTCTTGCTTCTCTTTAATATCCTACCCTTCAGGCTCTCTTTTCACACCCAAAAAGGGGCTTAACAGGTCTTCCCCAAAATGCCCTTCATTAAATTCCCTATATTATTTAACTCTGTTATATAAGACATTACTGAGCTTCTATTTATTTATTTTTCCCATTAGGGGGCTGAGGATATAAAAATGAATAAAGTTAGAGGCTTCATGCCTTTTTATAACTTACGCTTCTCTCTGTTGTGGGTGTAAAGTTTCCTCTTTTGTTCTGGGTGATCCATGGAAACAGAAGTATCCCAGTCGCCACAGGTTTTCACAAGGTACTCTGGCTTCTCAAATCAATGCCAAGTTCTGTTGTCTGGAGGCTCAGAGCCACTGCTGGCTCCGTCCCAGGTCCAGAGGAGACTGAGTCCCCTTGGTCAGTCTTTGCCCTCCAGGGTCATAGGCCACAGCGACCTGGAAGAAAAATGTCTAAAGGTCCTAGAGTGATGTCTCAATGGTGCCGTTTCCTCTTTGCCTTTATGGGTTGCACAGTTTCTTTTGAAATCAGATGGTACTTGTAACTTGCACGGACCCTGATATCTTGACGTCTCAAGCTGCATGATTTAACTCCTCTGGATTTCATTTACTCGCCTTTTCTAATATGAGGAACTCTGATGATTCTCCAGACTGTGAATCTATGAATCATCCATTTATACCACATGGGAGAGACATGAGTGTAGATAAGTGTAGGTAAAGTGCCTCTGCTATGATACTAATTTGAGATGACAGGCTGTCCTCTTTGGGTTCAAACTCCGTCTTCAATGGCACCCAGCAATGGAGTCAAATTCACTGGACTCCTATTCAATTCTTGAGATGATGAACAATATTGAGTAAAGAATAGACAGGAGGAGATTATGCTGTGCACAGACTTGATTATTCTCCCTGCAAAAGGTAACACCCCCAATAATTCTGACATCTTCAGAATCTCTGCCCACTCCTACAGTTCACTTATAATTGAGTGATTTTTAAGAAAAATATAATCTTTTAAAATCTATTCTATTATTGGGGCGCCTGGGTGGCTTGTTCGGTTAAGCGTCCGACTTCGGCTCAGGTCATGATCTCACGGTCTGTGAGTTCGAGCCCCGCGTCGGGCTCTGTGCTGACAGCTCAGAGCCTGGAGCCTGTTTCAGATTCTGTGTCTCCCTCTCTCTCTGACCCTCCCCCGTTCATGCTCTGTCTCTCTCTGTCTCAAAAATAAATAAACATTAAAAAAAAAAAAATTTTAAAAAAAAAAATAAAATCTATTCTATTATTAATATAATAGATAATATATTAGATAATATATATAATATAATATATAATATAGATACATAATATAATAGATAATATATTAGATGATTAAATAACATAAAATATAATATAATATAATATAATATAATATAATATAATATAATATATAATGTTCTATTATATTATTAAATATATTATTTATATTACCACTGCTGTGATAGACTGGACTTCTTCCAGCTGTCTTGGACATGGGGGTTATCTTATAGATGTCATAAAAGTATGAGTTTAGCCTTACCAGCACTTAACATATTACTAGCATGGTGGCTAACATTTACTTAAACATTTGCTATGGTAGACAATGAGACTTCAGCTTCATAATGAGAATATCAAATGACAGCAGAAACGCTTAAATGACTAGAAAAAGGCAGGGAAGCACATGGTTATATGGCATGATTCTATTATGTAGGCATCTCAAATACTGTTTGGAGAATAAATAAATAATATAATTAATTGAAGACTTCTATCATTAACAATTTATTTTGTACTCACTTGCTATTCTAGTGTTAACACTCTTCTACGGAAAGAAAAATTGTAATAACAGTGTTTACTTTTATGCAATTAAAAGCACGGTGTACACAAGTGCTACTCTATCCAAAGAGCCCTAGAGATGGTTATTGGCTTCTCGTTCAATACAGTGGCCTTCTCAAACTGCGTGACACTAACATATTAGCCAAAGTGCATTTATTATAGCTTTTTCACCAACCCATGCAACTCTGATTTAAAGTCATGCATTCTAATGTGTTTTGACAAGTAAATTGCTTGCCTTTTTTCACGATAGCCAACCACATAAATAATGCATGTGTGGTAATAGCTGCAGCAAAAATGTAAAAGTCAAGCACAAAGAACATGCAGCATGTTAATGATAAAGGTGCTTTCGCCTCCAAAGGAGCAAGTCACAACCCAAAGAAAGCCAACGCGTCTAAATGCATATCTTCTCATCCACAATGTGCCCAAGCTCACAGCTTCCTTCTCCTTCCTCGACTTCTCCCTAGTTAAGACCCAATGTTTTCCAAGAAATGTGCAGATTCATGACATTGTTCTGATGTTCATAAAATACTTTATTTTCCTCGGAGATTTTTCTGAATATAACACTACGGGAAAGCATACTGAAAATAATAATCAAGGGAACTGTAAAGTACAGGAGACGATTTTATCCTAAACTGAATTATTTTCCCAGCCTATCTACTACAGTAGCCCAGCCTCCTACCTACCAAACCATAACATGAAGCAAAATGAAAATTATCGAAATTATTCTTCCGTATCTCCCGCTGGGTCATCTATAGTGCACCCTACTTCTTCTTTAGAGTCTCTACTTTTGTCTGCAGTTCTACACCATGGGTAATTTGAATAATGCACATACCCACATGCTGACTATGATTATCATCATCATCGCCATCATCATCATCATCACCATCATTATCATAACCGTTATGATTATCATCATTGCCATTACTGTTGTGTCAAAGGTAAAGCAAACCGTATAGACAGTCCCAAATCCTTCCTTGCTAATCCTTGGTTTTGTGTACATCCTAGCAAAGGAAACAAATCATAATGCATTTGTCTAACACCGTAGTCTCTCTTTCCCCCTTATTAACACTGTGGTGCTCACGTGTGCCAGAAATACTGATGCTCACCAAATATTGATGTGTTTCCCAAATATCCCAATCTCTGTGCAGTGTGCCATGTTTCTGAGCCAATCTTTAAGCAGAAGACAGGTGGGCTGTTACCAGGATGAAGGTACTTAGATCCCGTGTAAAAAGTTTCCCCATCTCTTTCTATGGTAACAGCACACCCTAAAGCTATCTGTTGAGATTTCTGAGACTATATCACAACACAGAAATGGTCTGGATCTCAGTCAAAGTTCGGGAGAGAGTTGGTCAGGACAGCCACTGGACCCACCGTGGGTTATGTGTGAAAGAATAATAAATGTGAATGCATCAAACTTCAGAGAGAAAAGGTTTGTCTGCCAACATCCAAACATCTTGTTAAGTAAATAAAAAATCGCCTTATGGTTTCAGCCCCTGTTAGTCAAGCATTGTTTTCCTTATAACCAAAGCCATTATACCCTTGCTTTTGCAAGAGAGGCCACCAGCCATTACAAACAGTGGGGTTTTATTTGGGGGGTGGGGGGTGGGGAGGGGAAATCCTACACATTTTCATTCACAATTTTTATTCATGCATTTCTTTTTGTTATTATGCTATCACAACCATTATTCTGGCTCACTCTTTTTGCTACTTGATCTGAAATAGTTCCTCAAAAATAAAAGCCTAGCACAGATTTGTTTGGAAGATAAGGAAACTGAGATACAGACATTTAGAATGACTTAGTGAAGATCTCAGGGAACACTATGCGGGGAATTAGATCTCCTCAGCTCCTTTAGAAAGCCCTTTTAACAGCTCAGTTTGTATCCCATATGCTGCCCCAACAGGTCTGTCATACTTTCTAATATTTTAGAAATTTGATTTCCATTCTTAGAAGAGAAAAACAGAAGACACCGAATTTCCAGTCCACCATGTAAGGACCTTGAAAGTCATTACTTCCACCCTCATGACAAGTAGAAAGCTGAGTAAACTGAAAATCAGCAACTCTTCATAGACATGTGACAGAAGGGAAGCCACCAGGCAGACAGCTGCCCCCAGGATTGGAGAGCTGAGCAGGAACATACAGAAGGTTGCAATTTGGCAGAGCAGAAAGCTCTAAAAGAGCCTATGTCAGCACAGGAGAAGCTGGACAGTAATTGATGAATTGCTGGAGGCTCCATGTGGACTACTCCGAGGGGTAAAAACTCCAGTGGACTCAGCCACGTGGGGACCACACAATTTTGTCAGGTTTTTTTTCCCTTCAGGAGCCCCAGCAAACTCCAAAGGTGACGAAATAAGAAAAATCTCCTAGTGTTTCTGGCAGGGAGAGGGGAAAAGTAACCATCTTGAAGTATGCCTGTTTCTCTCAACAAGATCTGTCCTCAGGAGAAACCATTTTTACCAGAGCTGGATTTACCAGAGCCTAACAAAATGGGCAAAGGGAAATACCGACCTCCACCCACCCTGCCAGCCCTGCTGTCACCCCTACTGGGGAGGGGACTTAGAAATATTTATAAAGGTCACAGTCCAGGGACACAGACACCAAAAGACTGACACCTAATCGTAGACTATGGAACATTTTCCATTTCCCCACATCACCAAAGGCCTATTCATCATGGTAACAGCATGCCCTGAAGTTTTACTCAATACATCATGTCCAGCTTTCCAACAACAAGTTACAAGGCATACTAGCAGGCAAGAAAGAAAACAAAAACCAGTTTGAAGAGACAGAGCAAGAATCAGAGCCAGACTCAGATATGCCTGAGATGTTGGAATTATCAGAACAGGGATGTAAAGTAACTACATTAAAATTCTGAGGATTCTATGGGAAAAGAAGGCAGCATTCAAGAACAGATGTGTAATGTAAGCATAGGGATGGAAATTTTTAAAAAGAATAGGAAAGACATGCTGGAAATAAAACATACGGAAACAGAAATGAGGAGTGCCTTTAATGGACTCACATACAGGTGAAGAAAGAATTAGTAAGCTGGAGGATATGTCAATATGATCCTCTAAAACTGAAAAGCAAAAAAAAAAAAAAGACTGGAGAAACTACAACCAAAAAACCCAAGTACGTGAGACAATGATAAAGGTGCAATATACGTGTATGGGAACTAGAAGAACAATTAAATAAGAAAGGAATATGAAAAATATTTAAAGTAATAATAAGTAAGAACCTCCCAAGATTAATGCCAGAAATCAAACAGAGATCCAATAAGCTCACAGAATACCGTTAAGGATAAATGCCAAAAACCTACACCTCGGCAAATCATATTTAAACTTCTGAAATTCAAAGACAGTGAAAAAAACCATGGAAGAAGATGTGTGCTAAAACACACCTTAGTCATAGGGGAGTAAATAGAACACTGATAACGAATTTCTCTTCAGAAGCTATGCAAGTAAGAAGACAGAGCATGAAAGATTTAAAGATTTGAAAGAAAAACAAGACACCAACCTACAATTTTGTGTCCAGTGAAACTTTCCTTCAAAAGTTAATGAAAAATAAAGACTTTCTCAGAAAAAACCAAAACCGAGGAAATTTGTTGCTGGTAGACCTGCCTTGAAAGAAATGTTAAAAAGAATTTTTTCAAAAAGAAGAAAATGATACAGATTACAAAATCCAACCCATATAAATAAAGGAGGAGAATTAGAGACGGAGTAAATGAAGGTAAAACAAGGTCTTTTCTTTTTCTTATTCCTATTTGGTTTAACAGGTAACACTGCACTCAAAATAACAATAGTAACAATGTACTTGATGATTACATCTTATGGATAAGTAAAATGGAAGCAGTGATAAAAGGAAGGAAAGGGAGGAATTAGGAATCATTTGTGTAAAGTACATGAACTACTCGTGAAGCAATCCAGTGTTCTACGAAAGTAGACTTGTATTAGTTATAAGTGTATATGTGAACTCTAGTGCAACTGGTAATAGAAGGCAAAACTAAACACATAATTGGTGTGCTATTAAGGGAGAGAAGCTTAAAAAAAATTTTAAGTTTATGTATTTTTGAGAAAGAGAGAGAGAGAATAGGGGAGGGGCAGAGACTGAGGGAGAGAGAGAGAGAATTCCAAGTGGGCTCTGTGCTCACAGCACATTGGCTCAAACCCACAAACCATGACCTGAGCCAAAATCAAGAGTCAGATGCTTAGCCAACTGAGCCACGCAGGCACCCCAGGAGAGACAATAAATTTTAAAATGCTCAGTTAAAACCACACATGTTATATCTCAGGAAGAAAAGTCCCAAATATATAACCAAACTTTACACTTAAGGGAGCTAGAAAAGGAGTAGCAAATAAAGCCCAAAGCCAGAAGAAAAAGGGAAATAATAGAGATTAGGGTAGAAATAAATGATATAGAAACCATAAAAAAAAAAAAAAGCCAGAACAGATCAATGAACCTAAGAAATGGTTTTTTGAAAGAATAAACAAAATTGATAAACCCTTAGCCAGACTCATCAAAAAGAAAAGAGAAAGGACCCAAAGAGACAAAAATCACAAATGAAAGAGGAAAGATCACAACGAATACCTCAGAAATACAAACAATTATAAGAGACTACAATGAAACATTATATGCTGACAAGCTGGGAAATCTGAAAGAAATGGAAAAACTCCTAAAAACTCACAAAGTATCAAAACTTAAACAGGAAGAAATAAAAAATTGGAACAGACCCATAATCAGCAAAAAATTGAATCAACTATCAAAAATGTCTCAACAAAAGAGTCCTCTGCCAGATGGCTTCACAGGAGAATTCTACCAGACATTAACTCTAAAGAAGAGTTAATACCTATTCTTCTCAAAATGTTCCAAAAATAATAATAATAATAATGGAACGAAAACTTCCAAACCCATTCTATGAAGTCAGCATCACCCTGATTCCAAAACTAGACAAAGACCCCACTAAAAAGGAGAATTACAAGTCAGTATCCCTCATGAACACGGATGCAAAAATTCTCAGTAAGATACTAGCAAATTGAATTCAACAGCACATTAAAAGAATTATTCACCATGATCAAACGGGATTTATTCCTGGACTACATGGCAGGCTCTCAATACTCACAAGTCAATCAATGTGATATGCCACATTAATAAAAAGAAAGGGTAAGAACCATTTGATCCTGCCAAGAGATTCAGAAAGGCATTTGACAAAATACAGCATCCATTCTTGATAAAAACCCTCAACAAAGTAGGGATAGATGGAACATACCTCTCCATCACAAAGGCCATATACAAAAGACCCATAGCTAGTATCATCCTCAATGAGGAAAAACGGACAGCCTTCAGGAACAAGACACCCATGTCCACTCTACCCATTACTATTTAACACAGCACTGGAAGTCTCAGCTCAGCAACCAGACAACAAAAAGAAATAAAAGACACTCAAATCTGCAAGGAAGAAGTCAAACTCACTATTTGCAGAGGACATAATACTGTATGTAGAAAACCCAAAATACTCCACCAAAAAAAATGCTAGGACTAATACATGAATTCAACAAAGTCGTAGGATATAAAATCAACATGCAGAAATCTGTCTCAGTTCTATACACCAATAATGAAGCAGTACAAAAAGAAATCAAGGAATCGATTACATCTGCAATTGCACCAAAAACAGTAAGATACCTAGGAATAAACCTGACCAAAGAGGTAAAAGATCTGTACTCTGAAAACAATAGAACATTGGTGAAAGAAATTGAAGAAGATACAAAGAAATGGAAAAACATTCCATGCTCATGCACTGGAAGAACAAACCTTGTTAAAATGTCTATACTACCCAAAGCAATCTGCACATTTAGTGCAATCCCTATCAAAATACCACCAGTATTTTTCATAAAGCTAGAACAAATAATCCTAAAATTTGTATGAAACCACAAAAGACCCCAAATGGCCAAAGCAATCCTGTAAAAGAAAAAGAAAAAAACAAAAACTGAGGCATCACAATTCTGGATTTCAAGTTGTGTTACAAAAGTGTAGCCACCAGGGCAGGACGGTACTGGCACAAAAATACACACATAGGTGAATGGAACAGAACAGAAAACCCAGAAATGGACCCACAACTATATGGGTAACTAATCTTTCACAAAGCAGGAAAGAATATGCAATGAAAAAAAAGACAGTCTCTTGAACAAAAAATGTTGGGAAAACTGGACAATGACATGCAGAAGAATGAATCTGGACCACTTTCTTACACCATTCACGAAAATAAATTCAAAATGGACGAAATACCTAAATGTGAGAAAGGAAACTGTCAAAATCCTAGAGGAAAATACAAGCAGCAATTTCTTTGACCTCAGCCGCAGGAACTTCTTACCAAATGTGTTGCCAAAGGCAAGGGAAACAAAAGCAAACATGAACAATTGGGACCTCACCAAGATGAAAAGCTTCTGCACAGTGAAGGAAACAATCAACAAAACTAAAAGGCAGCCTACAGAATGGGAGAAGATATTTGCAAGTGACAGATCAGATAAAGGGTTAGTATCCAAAATCTATGAAGAACACTTACACTCCCCCCCAGCAAGCGGGGGGGGGGGGGAACTTAACACTCCCCCCCCCAAAAAAATAACCCACTTAAGAAATGGGCAGAAGTCATGAATAGACACTTTTCCAAAGAAGACATACAGATGGCTAACAGACGCATACAAGATGATCAATAATACTCATCATCAGGGAAATATAAATCAAAACTACAGTCAGATGCCACCTCATACCTGTCAGAATGGCTAAAATCAACAACACAAGAAACAACAGGTGTTGGTGAGGATGCAGAGAAAGGGGAGCCCTCTTGTACTGTTGGCTAGAATGCAATCTAGTGCAGCCACTCTGGAGAACAGTGTGGAGGTTCCCCCAAAAAACTAAATATAGAACTACCCTACAATCCAGCAATTGCATTATTAGGTATTTATCCAAAGGATACAAGAACACAGATTCAAGGGAGTACATGCACCCCAATGTTTGTAGCAGCATTATCAACAATAGCCAAACTATGGAGAGAGCCCAAATGTCCATCAATGGATGAATGGATAAAGAAGATGTGGTATATATGAAATCGAATATTACTCAGCCATCAAAAGAATTAAATCTTGCCATATGCAATGACATGGATAAAGCTAAAATGTATTATGCTAAGCAAAATAGAGAAAACATACCATATGATTTCATTCACATGTGGAATTTAAGAAATAAAACAGATGAACCTATGTGAAGAGGGGGGAAGAGGAGAGAGGGAAACAAACCACAAGAGGCTCTTAATGACAGAGAACAAACTGAGGGTTGATGGAGGGAGGTAGGTGGGGGATGGGCTAGATGGGGGATGGGCTATGTGGGGGATGGGCATTCAGAAGGGTGGTTGCAGGGATGAGCACTGGGTGTTGTATATAAGTGATGAATCACTGAATTCTATTCCTGAAACCAATATTTCACTGTATGGTTCACTAAGTAACATTAACATTAAAAAAAAATCACACATGGAGGGCGCCTGGGTGGCTCAGTCCGTTAAGCGTCTGACTTTTGCTTGGGTCATGATCTCACAGTCTGTGAGTTTGAGCCCCACATCAGGGTCTGTGCTGACAGCTCGGAGCCTGGAGCCTGCTTCAGATTCTGTGTCTCCCTCTCTCTCTGCCCCTCCCCTGCTCATGCTCTCTCTGTGTCTCAAAAATAAATTTAAAAATATTTTTAAAAAATCACACATGCCAGAAAATGAGTAGATAAAAAAATAAACAAAGAACAAGGGCAACAAATAAAAACATAAATATGGTAGATATTACCCCAACTATATACATAATCACTATAAATATCAATCATATAAATATACCAGTTAAAATACAGAGTGTCAGAGTACTCAAAAAATATAACCTGACTATATGCTGTCTATAAGAAATCTACTTTAAATATATAGACACATATAAATTAAGAGTAGATGAATAAAAATACACCATGCTAACACTAATCTAAAGAAAGCAGGAACTGCTATATTAATTTTAGACTGAGCAGACATCAGAGGAAGGAAAATTATCTGAGACAAAGACTGATATTACATAATTATTAAAAGTTCAATTCTACAAAAAGACATAATAATCCTTAACATGTATACACCTAACAACAGAGCATCAAATTACATAAGGCAAAAACTGATCAAACATCAAGAGAAACAGATGCATCCACTGTTGTAGCTGCAAATTTCAACACCCCTCCATCAGTAATGGACAGATCAATTCAGAAGTATGAAGATCAATAAGGACATAGTTGAACTGAACAGCATGATCAATCACCTGGATACAACTGACATTTAGAGGCTATTTCTTCCAACAACAGCAGAACACACATTTTCTCAAGTTCAGATTTATCATTGACTTATCACAGTCTTGTCTGTAAAATGCATCTTAACGGATTTTAAATAACAGAAATAATTCAATGTATGCTTTTAGACCCCAATGCACTGAACAGGAAATAACTACAGAAATCACCTGATGAATCCCAAAATACTTGGAGATTAAACAATGCACTTCTAAATAACACATGGACCGAAGAAGAAATCTCAGGAGAAACTTTCACTAAATAGTTTCAAGTAAATTAAAATTAAAATATAGTCTATCGAAATATGTGCGACACTGCAAAAGTGGTGCTTAGAGGGAAACTAATAGCGTTCACTGCATATATTAGAAAAAAGAAAAACCTAAAATCAATAATCCAAGCTCCCACCTTAGGGAACCAGATAAGGAACAGTCAATTAAGTCCAAAATAAGCAAAACCAAAGAAATAATAAAAATCAGAGGAGAAATCAGTGAAACTGAAAACTGGAAATCAGTTAAGAAAATGATGGAACCAAAAGCTACTTCTCTGTAAAGATCAATAAAATTGATAAGCCTCTAAGCCGGGTAACTAAGAAAAAAAGGGGGAAAACACAAATTACTAATACAAGAAACAAAGAGAAAACAATACTACTGACCCCATAGGCATGAAGACAATTAGAAAGGAATATTATGAGTAACTCTATGCCCACAGATGTGATGACTTAGTTAGAATGTATCAATTCCTTGAAAGACATGATCTTCTCAAACTCACACAAAAAATACAATCAGAATAGGTTTATGTATATTAAAGAAATCGAGTCAATAATTAATATCATTCCAATACAGAAAGCTCTAGGCCCCAAAGACTTCACTGGTAAATTCTTCCAAACACCAGTAGAAACTATACAAATTCTCTACAATATGTTTCAGAATATAGAAGTGAGGGAATATACCAGGCCAGAATTACCTAATATCAAACCCAAACAAAGACATCATGAAAAAAGGAAAACTACAGACTAATATCTCTCATAAACATAGATGTGAACAATCTTTACAAATATTAGCAAATCAAATGCAATGATATTTAAGCCTACCTATGACCAAGGGAGATTTATCTCAGGTCTACAAGGCTGGTTCAATAATCAAAAACTCAACGTAATCCACCACATTAACTAAAACAAACAAACCAAAAATCACATGATCATATCAATAGATTCAGAAAAAGCATTTAACAAAATCAAACACCCATTCGTGATAAAAACTTTTAGTGAGATAAGAATAGCAGAAAACTTCCTCACCTTGATAAAGAGCATCTACAAAAGCCTATAGTTAATGTCAGGCTTCATGGTGAGAAACCAAATGTTTTACCACTGAGATCTGGAGCCAGGCAGGTATGTCTCCCTCCTACAACTAATCCCCAACACTGTAATGGAACTCCCATTTTCTTACTAATACAGTAAGAAAAAAAGGGAAATAAAAGATGTACAGATTAAGAAGAAAAAAAACTTTGTTTGCAGATGGCATGATGATGTATGTAGAAAACCCCAAAGAATTGATTAAATAAGCAATTATAGCAGTGTTTCAGAATATAAGGTTAAATGTACAAAAGTCAATTGCTTTCCCATACTCCAGCATTAAACACTTGGGATTTGAAATTTAAAAATGCAGCAACATTTACATTAGCATCAAAAGAATGATATGTTTAGTTATAAATCTAACAAAATACGTATAAGACTTATATGGGGAAAACTAACAAAGTCAACCAAAAATAAAAGAAGTAGAGAAATATTCCCTATTTATGGATGGGAAGATCCAGTTCTTCCAAACTTAATCGACAGATTCCATGAAATCCCAATTAAAATCCCAGAAAGTTATTTTGTGGATACTGACAAGTGGATTCTAAAGTTTATATGGAAAGTCAAAAGGCCCAGACTAGCCAGCACAATATGGAAGAAGGAGGAGAGAGCTGGGGGACTAACACTGCTTGACTTCAAAACTTACATAAAGCTACACTAAATAAGACAGTGTGGAATTGGCAAAAGAGCAGGCAAATAGACCAATGGATCAGAACACAAAGCCGAGAAACAGACCTTCACATACAGAGTCAACTGATCCTTGACCAAAGGGCAAAGATAATTCAATGAGCAAAGAAAGCCTTTTCAACAATCGGTGCGGGAAGAATTGGGCATCTACATGTAAAAAACTGAATCTAGACACAGACCTTGCACCAAACTAAGAACATTAACTCAAAATGCATCACAGACCTAACCGTATATAATTCAAACCTATAAAAGTTCTGGAAGAAAACTAAGGAGAAAAATCGATGTGACTTTATGGGTATGCAATGACTTTTTAAATACAACACCAAAAAAACATGCCCCGCAGAACGACATTTGAAATTGATAAGCAGGACTTCAGTAAAATTAAAAACTTTGGCTCTGGGGGCACCTGGGTGGCTCAGTCGGTTAAGCGTCTGACTTCGGCTCAGGTCATGATCTCTCAGTCTGTGAGTTCGAGCCCCGTGTCGGGCTCTGTGCTGGCAGCTCGGAGCCCGGAGCCTGTTTCAGATTCTGTGTCTCCCTCTCTCTGACCCTCCCCCGTTCATGCTCTGTCTCTCTCTGTCTCAAAAATAAATAAACGTTAAAAAAAAAAAATTAAAAAAAAAAAAAAACTTTGGCTCTGGGAAAGATGGCACCAAAATAACGGAGGACAAGGCACAGACTGAGAAACCACCCACAAAAGACACGGCTGATAGAGCACCGTTAGCCAAAGTGTACAAAGTGCTCCTAAAATATAATAAGAGCACAAACTATTGCAGTAAAACCCGGGCCAAACATCACAAACATAACGTAACATAACAAACATGCGAAAGCCTATTCGACATCATATGTCATCAGGGAAACCCACACCAAAACAACGAGATGCCAGAATACAGGTATTAGAACGGCAAAAATCAGAAACACAGACCACACCGAATTCTGGCAGAACCGTGGAGCGGCTGTAACTCACTCACTGCTGATGGGAATTCAAAATGGGCGGCCACTTTAGAGCCCGGTTTGGTTGCTCCTTACAAAACCACACTGCTTGAACCAGGCGATCAGGCAGTGTGATCATTGCTACTGGCCCACAAAGGTGAAAACTTACGTGCACACAAAAACCTGCCCATCGATGTTTATAGAAGCTTCAGAACTTGGAAGCCACCAAGGTGTCCTTCAAAAAGTGTCCTGCAGTACATAAACCGTGGGGCATGAAGATGATCCAATATTATTCCATGCTGAAAGAAATGAGCCAGCGAGCCATGGAAAGATACGGAAGAACTCCGCATGCATATAACTAAGAGAAAAAAAGCTGTGCACGTATGATCCCAATCTTACGACATTCTGGAAGGGGCAGAACTGTGGACACAATAAACAGACCAGTGACTACCAGGCACTGGGAAAGGGGGTGAACAGGTGGGGCCCAGAGGATTTCCAGGGCATTGAAAATACTCTGTGTGATACTATAATAATGGACACAGGTCATTACACACTTGTCCAGCACCGAGGGTGAACGCTGTGTGACAATGATGTGTCGGTACAGGTCATCAGTTGTAACAAAACACCACTGTGATGTGGGGTGTTGATAGTGGGTGGGGTGGCTGCGTTGTGTGGAGGGAACTGTCTGCGATTTCCGCTCAATTTTCTGTGGACCTAAAACTTCTCCAAAAAATAAAGGCGATTAATTTCAAGCAGAGAAAGCTAAAGTACAAAGCTTCAGCAAATCTATTTTTATGCAAAGCACAAAATGCACTTTTATTTACTCAAAATTAGAATATATTGATCTGTTAGGAAAGCAATACATGTTGGTAACAGCTGTGCTTTTCAGAAACTAAAATTCCCCTTTGACAAGTATCTGGCTGACTTTTTTTTTTTTTTTTTTTTTTTTTTTTCTTATTTTTCTGAGGTTGGTTATGTCTTCCAAGATCCGGCTTATGAGACTATGGTTTCTATCATTCACACAGCATGCTATGCTATATTATGTAATGACACTGAGCCCAAATCTATCTACAATCTGTTGTTTTAATAACAACAAAAATGCATTAAGCAAATGGAGTAAAACAGAATTACTGCCACAGATGCTCATTTCCACAGCTTTTTGTTTTGTATTTTTACCAGGCTGCCAGGGTTCTTCTCTGATCAGGTTTATCAACCAGTAATTATAAGTGTGTGGTTTCAATGTTCATGTCTTTCTACAAAGCAGGACATAACTGCCTAAATTCCTCCATGTGGCCCTTTGAAACACTGGAGACATAAACCAACTCCACACCTTATCAGCAAAGTGCCCTTGGTGACTGATGGTGTATTTGATTCTTGCAAAATTACTCACGTGCAAATTTACTTAAACTATATCTATAATCTACTTTATCCAGCTTAAACAGGGGTGCCATTTACTTTTTTTTTTTCAGGCCGATACACTGACATATGATTATTTCTTTGTCCTTGATAAATGGCATGATTCCAAACAAAGTCAATACAGGCCTTTTAACAATCACCAGCCCTGTTACGTGTACAGGCTGTTCACATTTTGACCCTGAAGTGCACGTCGCAGAATCTAGATGCTGGTAAGTAGCAAAAGTTGAACATTCACATCTTTTTCTTTTTTTTTTAATTCAGACCTATTTTTGAGTAAATACCAAGAGTGGTGAGTTACCTAGGTCTGTTGAATTAACTGTGTAAGAGATTTATGAGATCAGATAATATCTGGAATTACAATAAAATTGTATCTACATCACTAAAGGCTTTAATCTTGAAATCACTCTTATGTAGTCTTTCAACATTTTATAGTATGAAAGTAGTGTATACTCATGAGGGAAAAAGGGAACAGAGATATCATAGAAGGAAATACTATAAGTGTATTATTCCTCTGCTCAAAAATGGCTTCCTGCCTATTACACCACATTTATTTAAATGTATGATGAAGCTGGGGCGCCTGGGGTGGCTCAGTCGGTTAAGCGTCCGACCTCGGCTCAGGTCATGATCTCGCGGTCCGTGAGTTCGAGCCCCGTGTCAGGCTCTGTGCTGACAGCTCGGAGCCTGGAGCCTGCTTCGGATTCTGGGTCTCCCTCTCTCTGCCTCTCTCTCTCTCTCAAAAATAAACATTAAAAAAAATTTTAGGGCCGCCTGGGTGGTTCAGTCAGCTGAGCGTCCGACTTTGGCTCAGATCATGATCTTGTGGTTCGTGAGTTTGAGCCCCACGTCGGGCTCTGTGCTGACAGCTCAGAGCCTGGAGCCTGCTTCGGATTCTGTGTCTTCCTCTCTCTCTGACCCTCCCCCGTTCATGCTCTGTCTCCTTCTGTCTCAAAAATAAATAAACATTAAAAAAAATTTTTTTTTAAATAAATGTATGATGAAGCTTACATTTTATCACAAATAAGCTCTACTGTTCCATCCTATAAATTGCAACTACCAAAATTTAACTAGTCAACCTATAGATCTTGGACAAAATGTTGCTCCCATCTTATACAGGCTAAGAATGCTTCTCAATGAACACAAAGAAAGGGCATTTCCTCTGAAAAAAAAAAAAAAGACGTTCAGAATAAAGCAGCTAGGACCTCAGTTAACAGAATGTGAAGCTGAAGGAAATGTGCCATCTGGGATTCTCAGGAGATTCCCGGAGACCCCCTCTCACTGAGCAGGTGAATGAGCATGGGCTCATCTGGGTTTCAGAATCGCCTGTACCTGGAGCTACCATGCAGCAATGACCCTCAGGATTCTTGCTTCCCCAAATGTCATAGTTACCATCCCGGTATCCCCAATGGGAGCCGGGAGCATGAGGGACGGACAACTGGTCACTTCACTCACAGGTCTCTGAATCCCAGAACCTGCTCAGAAGCTGCTGTGGGGCTTTGCCCACACTCAGACCCTATAAGGCATGAGGTCCCATACCCCAACGCTCTGCTTGAAGATACAATGGGGACAGGGGTCTTGTGGGAAGAAGATAAGTTGCGATGAGCTAAGATTGCCCCAAATTCCTTGTTGCTCCATCCATCAATAGATGGCGGCTACTCCCTCACCTACAATCTAACCTGACCTAGGATCCTGGAAAAATTTGTTATGTGTAATTTCAACGCTGGCCTTGAATATGGGTGAGCATAGGGAATGTTAGGGCAGTGAAACTACTCTGCATTACTCTGTGCACTGTAAATGTGGACAGGTGACATCATACACTTACCTAAACCCAGGGAACATACAACCGAATGGACACCAGGGGCTTTAGTTAATCAAAACAACTTGGTACTGGTACATCGGTTGGAACAAATGACCATCCTAATGCCAGATGCTAATACGTATACAAAACAAGTGTTATAACATACGGATGTTAATAACAATTACGTGTGTGTATTCAGTGAGGAAAGTAAATCATCACAGATATGATGACTGCTATTTAATATAGAAATCAGAACCAAGACAATGGCCAGGTATGTTAGAGCATGAGATATTTCTGTAACTTAGTTTCGAGAGCTACAAATTATTAAAAATAAAACCCTCCAACACCAGAAAATTATTCTCTTCAAATGCATTATTAATAGAATTAGGAATTCATCTAACTAGCAGGATCATTAGTGTTTACACATTTTCCAATTCACGAAATTCTGTTATAAGGCTGATAGAAACATCATCTAATTTACAGTTTCTGAAAGAATATGAGACAGGTGGCCTTTCTACGGAAAACACATTTAGGCATTGAGCAGACAATTTTTCAGGAGGATAAGTTAGAAGACAGTTGAAATTTACATGAAGACAAGAGTAGGATTAAAAATTAGACTAGGTTTACTGAATTATTTATTTAAAAAGAATTTCCTTTTTCAATTGTTTTTCCTTTTTTTTAAATTTTGTTTTAGAGAGAGAGCACGTGCACACACGAGTGGGGGAAAGGGGCAGAGGGAGACAGAGAGAGAGGGAATCCCAAGCAGGCTCCACGGTGACCATGGAGTCTGACATGGGGCTCGATCCCACAACCCTGGGATCATGACTGGAGCCAAAACCAAGAGTTGGACGCTCAACTGACTGAGCCACCCAGGCAACCCAAGCATTTCCTTTTAATACTAATTTAATTATGACATTCTCATCACCTCTAAAATCATAAAAAATTTCCATCATACTTGTTTATTTAATTATTTATTTTATCAACAATCCACTAATGGTCTCCTACTATGTTCTAGGCTGTATGCCACAGGCTCTAAGAATATAAAGTCAAAGTATGTGTAATTTTTAGTTACACGCATGCGTAGTACGTATATCTGAGTAAGAAAAGTAAGGACACATCATATGGAAGAGAAAAGGTGGATTTCAAATAACTATCCAAACTGACAGCAATTCTGTAACTCCCTTTTAACAATGCCCTAACTATTTTGGGGATGTGTGTTCTCCGAGCTTTGGAACATTTATCATACTTCCCACACATCTGGCATGAACAATTAGTCTGCAGTGACTGGCACTCATATAAATAGGGGCCATGCTTCATTTTTAAAAACTGCTGCTGTAATTTACAATGACATCATTTAATTTTGACATCTTAATACTGTCTCCATAGGTTTGCTTTGACAATGTTTTGTTGTGTTTTGACACTGTTTGTAGTTTTATCCCAAATGCTTAGAATCTTGACTCTTTGCTTCACATCAGAGGCACAATAGCACTCCATTAAGACTTTTCTTGATCTTGGAATGGAGAGCTGTTCTCTGAGATCCGCTTGACAGTTTCACTGTTATGTGGGGTGTCATTTACATCATGACCCGAAAGGCTGTTTTTATCCCCCCATTTAGAGGTAGCTCAAAATTAAGGGTTCAGGAAATAACACTGAAGCATGAAGTTTCACTTTGGAAAGTCTGGAACCCTGAGCTCTCAGGAAGTTTAACTTGGCGAATAATATTTATTTTTCCATGCATCTGAGCATAAACTCTTACAAAGGGACAAAAGGCATCGTTCTATGTGTCCAAAGGTATCATGTGCTTTACGACAGAGGATTCAACATGGAACTCATCTTGGAACCAGTGGTCATGCGTGCTGCCTGGCCATCAGCCTTGAAACCATTAACCGGGTGATAGCCTCCTTGTCTGTGTGTTTATATTACTGACTCACCAAGTTGGAGTCTCTAGCGATTCAAAGGAACCGTAAGAGTAAGGACTTAGTCAGTGTTTAAATCCTAGCTATGAAAGACTTTCATATCCGACAAGTTGGTCAAGGGGGGTCACGCCTCATCTTTACTTTTACTTACTTATTTTTTAATGGAATTTATTGTCAAGTTAGCTAACATGCAGTGTATACAGTGTGCTCTTGGTTTGGGGGATAGATTCCCATGATTCATCACTTACAAACAACACCCAGTGCTCATCCCAACAAGTGCCCTCCTCAATGCTCATCACCCATTTTCCCCCTCCCCCGCCCCCCACATCAACCCTCAGTTTGTTCTCTGTATTTAAGAGTCTCTTATAAGTCAGTCAGAGAAGGACAGATATAATATGTTTTCACTCATATGTGGAACTTGAGAAACTTAACAGATGACCATTGGGGAAGGGAAGAGGAAAAAAACAGTTTCAAACAGAGAGGGTGGCATATGAGCTTATCCACAATGACTAAAGATCATTCTACCCCTATGGATCCATACAAACTAAAATGTATTGATATTTTACAACTCAGTCTGCATGAGACAGCTGTCCTAGAATCCATGCTTTCTCTTATCCAGGCAAAATAATCCACATATTTTCCAATTCTTGGTGTGATGTGTGTGTGTGTGTGTGTGTGTGTGTGTGTGTGTGTGTGTATCTAGGATGTTTTAGGGTCTCCGACCATCCTAAAAGATGTTCTATGAATATTTTTGTCATACCATCACCTTCTAATATTTAAAAATATTTTATGTTATACTATATGTATTTCCCTAAAATATTAAATATAAATTGCATTCAACTCATTGTACTAGACGGGCAAAACATTTTTGAATATTTATCCTGCCACTTGGTACATTTCCCGGGCTCTAATTTTTTTAATGTGTATTTATTTTTGAGAGACAGAAAGAGAGACAGAGCATGAGCAGGGGAGGGGCAGAGAGAGCGAGAGACACAGAATCCGAAGCAGGCTCTAGGCTCCGAGCTGTCAGCACAGAGCTCAATGCAGGACTCAAACCCACGAGCTGTGAGATCATCACCTGAGCCAAAGTCGGACGCTCAACCGACAGAGCCACCCAGGCACCCCACATATTAAGAACAGGATAAAGAGAGGGTGCTGAGAACAGTGGCTCCCTGCTATCATACCCTGCGCCTAACCCCAAGTGGAGAGCACCCCCACCTGCTGGCTCACTGCTCGGCCCGCTGCAAATCCACAGCGGTAATCCATTCTATAGCCCCCGCTGCTGAATTTTAAATCATCTCAAATCTTTTCCCACCAGTTATGAGTCTGATAAAATAGGCTTCTTCTAATTGTTGGCTTTTAGAATACTACTGAGTATCTAACACAAAGTTAGAAACATCCGAAAAAGTCAGTCACCCCTCCACGTGGGAGGACACGAATGAGTTCTAGTATCATGGGGTAAATAAGCTTGATGTGGCCAAGAAAGACGCACAAACATCAAATTGCTATCTGTCCCTCCTCCTGAAGCCACAGGCATCACAGCCATGTGCTTCACCTGTAATCGAAGCAGTAGTAAAGACGTACGTGGCTCAGTGCAAGGTTTTAATTCGCGTGTGCTTGTTTTTCTTAATTACGGAAGTAATGTGTGTATATAGTCTCACTGGAGAAAAATCAAATAAATCAAAACAGAGAGAAGATTCACCACGCAATCCCACAACCTGTTTTCTAGAAATCAGCATTACCGTTTGACGTGTTACTTTATCTAGCTTAGATGAATTGACACTTACATAAACGTGTATAATTGTAAATTTTTTGTCCTTAAATGAATTTCAAGGCCTATGTATGTCACAAATCTTTTGTTATCCATGTAACTGTCATTTTAGGCCTTTAAAATAAGGTCTTGGATAATTCAAATGATGTTTGGTGGCCAAGGGGTTCAAGTCTGTGTGTTCATCAACCACCACTATATAGCCCACGGTGTTATTTTAAAAGAAATTAAAACCTGAGTGCCTGGGTGGCTCAGTCGGTTGAGCGTCCGACTTCAGCTCAGGTCATGATCTCGTGGTTCATGAGTTCCAGCCCTGCGTCCAGCTCTGGGCTGACAGCTCAGAGCCTGGAGCCTGCTTCTGATTCTGTGTCTCCCGCTCTCTCTGCCCCTCCCCCACTCATGCTCTGTCTCTCTCACTCTCGAAAATGAATAATGTTAAAAAAAAATTTAAAGAAATTAAAACCAATGTGAAAATTAAAGAAATTAATGCTAATTAAGATGAATTTGTAGTCTTTCCAGGGTAAGCATGCCAAGAAAGAAAATTTGAGTTATAATTTAAAAAAAAAAGTTTCCATATATTTGATTTTATAAAGCTGTATTCTTCATCTTGATATCAAACACAGACCTTAGCATTTTCTCACACCAGATTATTGTTTGTTTGTATATGTGTGTTTGTGCGATTTTATGGCAGACACTCAAATAACAATCATCGATTTTTCTACCTCTTACATGTTCAAACACATGTATTGAGCCTCTAGTATAAAATAAGCAGACTGCATGTGTTTTCTAAGGAGAAATGTTTCCCAAAGCAAAAGGAGTACAACATGACAACATAAATTGTTCCTATTTGGAAAACGCCAAACTGTAAAGGTTCCATAACGGGCTACTCCCTCCTTCTCACTTAAAGAAGATGATACACACATATGTTATTCAAGATGGGCCACTTTAAAAAGAAACCATTTCCGAAGCACTTAGACATATGGTTGACTTGCTTTTGTTTTAAGAACAAATAATAATATGTAGGCTGGCAGACAAATTTATTTTTATACGTTCCAATTAATCTGGAAAACATAACCAGTAGTAGTAAAACAAATCTCGGCCAGAAAATGAGGGGCAATACCTAGAATAAGTCTCCAAATACATGGACCTCTCCCTGCGTTTGGGCTAGGGGGTTCCAGCCCCTCCCTGGACTGGCGCTAAGAAAGGTGGTTCAGTAGGAGTCCCACATCCTGTCCCCACACAGATGCCAACTTAGCAATGAAATCTGGCCAGAACCCCAGAGTAACTGGAACCCTTATACACTGTTGATCAGAATATAAAATGGTGCAGCCGCTGTAGAAAATGGCATGGAGACTCCTCAAAATATTAAAAATAAATGATCATATGATCCAGCAATCCCATTTCCAAAAGAATTGAAATCAGTATCTCAAAGAGATATCTGCATTCCCATGTTTACTGCACCATAATTCACAACGGCCAAGGTGTGGGCACAGCCTAATCCATGGATGGATGAGTTGATAAAGAAAGTGGGCCACATACCTACAATGGGCCAGTATTCAGCTCTAAAGGGAGAAGGAGATTGTACCAAACACACACACACTGCCACATGGGCGAACCTGGAGGACTTTATGCTGGGTGAAATAAGCCAGTTACTGAAGGGCAAATACCGCCTGGTTCCACGTATGTATCTAAACTAGTCAAACTCATAGAGACAGAGACTAGACGGATCGTTGCCAGGGGCCGAGGGACAGGGGAGAAACGGGGAGATGCTGTTCAATGGGCAGGCAGTCTCAGTCACGCGCAATGGATACTTCTCCAGGTCTGCTGGATGACATTGCATCGTAGGTCAAACCCACGGCATTGTGCCCTCAAAACCGTATGAATGGGGTGATTTCGTGGGGTCACTGCAGTGAGGGACTGCAAAGCAGAGCTATAAGATCCCTAGATGTAGACTGCCCCTTGGAAAAGCATATCAGAGATAGGACTGGGTGTGAAAAAGAGAGGGACATGGGTGACAAACTTGTATGTGACAGTGAAGATACCGTTTTCTTAGTTATGCTACCAGTTTGGGGCAAGAGATATAACAGCAGTAGACCTGTCACGGTACCCTTGTGCTACTTTATGTTCCAAAGATGACTGGGACAATGTCTCCTACCCGACATTTCCTTCTACAGGGAGACCACCACTCCATCAAGGTGGGCCCATGTCCTTGTGTCTGGGCAGGCCTGGGACTTTCAGCAAAGCACCACAGAAGCAACGCTATGTGACTTTAGAGCTGAGTCACGGACGCAGTGGAATTTCTGCCTTAGCCATGGGAAAAGCACACAGCCATAGTGCACCCAGAGGACCTAAGCCAACGTGGAAGACACAGGAACCCCTTCCAGCCGCCACGTTGCCAGCAGACCACACGGAGGAGCCCTGTGCTGACGCTCAGGTTAGCTACCGTGGTGTTGGAATCGTCCCTGCCCAGGCAGAGCAGACGTGGTGGTGAAAAGGAAAACTCAGTGATTCCAGCCATCCCTAAATCTAAAACAGATGGCGCTGGCTTTGCAGCAGGTGGTGCAGAGGAGCTAGGAGCCATTCGTGAGAGGTCGACACCCTCGCGGGGGGAGTTAGCGCCAATCCAAAAGGTTCTAAGGAGGCTGTCAGTAAGGGCTCGTGGGAAAGACAGGGAAAATGGTCCTGAAGCTGGAGAAAGGCAGACCCTTGTCAGGATGTGGAGGGAAGCTGGTAGCCCCCACGTGAGCCCACACAGACAGTAACTCATCGACGGGGCTCGGGACACTCGAGCAGCACGCTGGAGAGAAGAGCCGTCTTCCTGCCTTCTCGCTGATCTCGGCAAAATGCCAGGAAGTAGAGGCGCAGAGAACAATCTATTCAGATTTCAGGAGGAATCTTCTAGAAATCAATGAGCCAGCACTTGCTGGGTCTGGAGATCAAACTCTATCTCATCCCCAGTCTCTCTCAGAGAAAGACAGGACCTCAGAGGAAAGACCAGAAAAATATGGCCCTGGGGTGACTATGGGGCCAACGGTTTGTAAATCCACCTCCGACCTCAGAAAGATTCTCACCTCACACACCCTCCCAAGGACAAAATCCTTCCCGTGTACGAGGGCATGGCTCCCGGCACTCGCTGTTAGATGTTGTTAGATACAGGGCCTCTCAGAAGGCGAAGGGTCGGGTCCCACGTCCCTCAGTCTCTTCACATGGAGCCCAGGACAGAGAAGGCCTGTTTCAGGGTTGGGATCAGGGTTTGGTTCATGGACTGAATCCCGTATCTTCTAAAATCACACAACGTTTGTGGAGAAATGGACCGGAAGAGGGAACACCCACTGAGCTGAAGTGAACGGAGGTAAGAGGAAAATACGGAGAAACGAGCCCATCACGACAGGAAGCAGCTAGAAAGGCCGGTCATCGCCAACACTGGGCATCTCCCACAGAAGGGGCGGGCTCTGTGAGCGTGCTTCATTCAGTCGGTAAGCTCTGGGGCCGTCTGTTCCACATCAGTAACGACCAGAGCTGCAACTGAGTCTTTTGCTGATCATGATTTGATGAAAATGGCGCGAGTGACTTCTGGCCCAGCCCTGTTGTACCAGTGGGGCCTCGTCCACCAGGCACAGAAGGCCACTCCAGGCACCCGGAGAGTCAAGCACAAACCTCTTCCAGTCCTCACGGCTCCTGGCTCTGCAGGGACTCTTAGAGGTCAAGGTCACGGCTCCCGGCTCTGCAGGGATTCTCAGTGGCCAAGGTCACTGACAAATATTCTGCCCGTCACACACCCAGACGCTCACACAGTGTTGGAGAGGTTTCAGGAAGAAACTACGCAGAAACAAGTCAGAGAAAAGTATGCTAGTCTTAATAGTTCTTAACAAAACATTTCTGTACGTAGAGCACCCCACTTACATTTCTGTCATTTAAAAAATTTTTGTTTGAGAGAGAGAGAGAGAGAGAGAGCGCACAAGTGATTGAGGGAGGGGCAGACAGAGAAGGAGAGACAGAGAATCCCAAACAGGCTCCATGCTTAGCGCACAAGCAGACACAGGGCTCGAACCCACAACCCGGGGATCATGATCTGAGGTGAAATTGAGAGTCAGACACTCAACTGACTGAGCCACCCAGGCACCCCACATTTCTGCCATTACTAATAAATATTTTGAATAAATAAGTCTCATTTTTATATGAGACTGCTCAGGTTCAATAAAGTTCAATCTCCTTACGGCCTATGAAATGCAACTTGAGTAGAAAAAAGAATCTCTTGGGGCGCCTGGGTGGCTCAGTCAGTTAAGCGTCCGACTTCAGCTCAGGTCATGATCTCGCGGTCCGTGAGTTCGAGCCCCGCGTCGGGCTCTGGGCTGATGGTTCAGAGCTTGGAGTCTGCTTCCGATTCTGTGTCTCCCGCTCTCTCTGCCCCTCCCCCGTTCATGCTCTGTCTCTGTCTCAAAAATAAATAAATGTTAAAAAAAATTAAAAAAAAAAAAAAGAAAAAAGAATCTCTTTAATGTAAACACGACCTTCGGTTTTCCTTAAGTTATACGTTGGAATGTCTTTTTTATCCTGTAGATGAAAACTTCGCTCTATTACGAGGTTTGAGAGATCGTTAAGCCCCGGTCGGTTGGCACTGTGTGAAGGTGTGCCTGTCCCTAGACGAACACAATGTCAGCTCACCCGTGACACCCCTTAGTATATGACAGGGACCCAGCCCGTGTGGGTAACAGCCTGTCTTGGTCCAGACTCTGCGATGGGCTCATCTTCTTTGTGTCCAAGAAGATGTGCAAATAATAACTCCGTGTTTGTAACGGTTTCATGTGACAATGCAATTACCCAGCGACACAATCCAACACCAGTCTATATCATTACCTATTTTTATATGATCACTCAGCAAAATCCGACAGTTGGAATTACTGAGGGGAGTCGTGATAACAAGAATAATAATTCTTCAAACGTTATGCATTTTGGCATCGGCTTGATACGTGCACCTGCCAACAATTACTTCTCAGCGCGGAGAAAAGCTTTACACTAATTACACGATCCATGGTTTGGAGATGGTCCTCTGCCACCCCTTCCCACCTTATCAGATCAAAAGGCTCCCCAGCTCCCAGGCAGAGGTCTGTGAGTATTTGCTTATAAATTATACTGCAATTGACAGTTCACAGAGCATCGCACACAGTAGGCGCTTGAGAAAGAATTATTTAATGACATTTTTCATCCACGGTGCTGCAAATGCGCTCTGTTTACAATAACAAGTGGAAAAAACTCAAACACGAAACAACTCAATTTTGCTGCAAAATCTTTGCTTTGGCTTTGGGATCCGTTCTGTTCTCAGCCTCCACGTGTCTCCTCCTCCTAACCCATGCTGATCTCTGCCTCCATCCAGGAAGGACCTTTCCCAGATCAGGAGGGACACAGAAAACTCTCTCAGGATTAACCAGCTAAAAGAACAGAAATGTGGTTTAGGTATCAGCCAAGATGTTATTTTTGTTGTGGGGCGAGGGTAGCTCTCTTACCAGTAAACCCGCCCTTCTTTTTTCTAACAGGGACACTACTGATCTCCTGGTACCAGAAGGATATTTTTTTTAATGTACTGGAAAGGAACATCTACCACCAGCACCCACAGAACCAACTGCCACCGCCCGTGATCACCACATCCTGGAGTCTTACAGGGACTCAGAGCACGGCTGAGGCCCATCAGCAGAGAACGTCACCCAAGTATATCAAACACTTAGGCTGGAAAATAAATTTATTCTTCACAGCTAAAAACTCAACCTTCTGCATTTTTTACTTTTCTACTAATCTAATTTCGTGGGGTGTACATGTAAGCAAGTGCAAACCCCCGCCTCCCGTGGTAGTGTGCAATGCGGCGAGCCTGGGTGTGGACCTCCATGATGCCCGGGTCCTGTGCTGGGTGCTGGGTGCCAGGTGCTGGGTCCTCCTGTGGGTGCCAGGTGTTGGGTCCTCCTTTGGGTGCCGGGGGCTGGGTGTCGGGTGCTGGGTCCTCCTGTGGGTGCCAGGTGCTGGGTGCCGGGGGCTCGGTGTTGGGTGCTGGGTCCTCCTGTGGGTGCCAGGTGCCGGGTCCTCCTGTGGGTGCCGGGGGCTGGGTGCCGGGTACTGGGCCCTCCTGTGGGTGCCAGGTGTTGGGTCCTCCTGTGGGTGCCGGGTGCTGGGTGCTGGGGGCTGGGTGCCAGGTGCTGGGTACTGGGTCCCCCTGTGGGTGCCAGGTGTTGGGTCCTCCTGTGGGTGCCGGGTGCTGGGTGCCGGGGGCTCGGTGTCGGGTGCTGGGTCCTCCTGTGGGTGCCAGGTGCCGGGTCCTCCTGTGGGTGCCGGGGGCTGGGTGCCGCGTCCTCCTGTGGGTGCCGGGTGCTGGGTGCTGGGGGCTGGGTGCCAGGTGCTGGGTCCTCCTGTGGGTGCCAGGTGTTGGGTCCTCCTGTGGGTGCCAGGGGCTGGGTGCCGGGTCCTCCTGTGGGTGCCGGGTGCTGGGTGCTGGGGACTGGGTGCCAGGTGTTGTGTCCTCCTGTGGGTGCCGGGTGCTGGGTGCCGGGGGCTCGGTGCCGGGTGCCGGGTCCTCCTGTGGGTGCCAGGGGCTGAGTGCCGGGTGCTGGGCCCTCCTGTGGGTGCCAGGTGCTGGGTCCTCCTGTGGGTGCTGGGTGCTGGGTCCTGGATGCCAGCGAAGAGACAGCACAGACATGCCTGCTGTCCGCATGGATTCACGATTGCTGGCTGGCCCCCAGAAGGCGGTAACGAAGAAAGGGGTCCTGAATCCACCCTACGGTGCAGAAAGTGACCACGTGCCACACGCCCACGAAATAAAAGGGAAGGAACTGTGGACGTGGGGTCAGGAGGCCCTGAGCAGGGCCGTGCACAGCGTGCACATGGGGCTGGCGGTAGGCACAGGCAGATCATGAGTTTGGGGTGGGCGTATTTTAAGAAAATCCGTACTTCGTGTGCTCAGGGTAACAACCCGTGCGACTGCGAAATCCCCAGGCAACCTGATTTCATTTTGTAGTTAATTCCACGTCCTTTCACAACAAAATGCTTTACCGGACTGTCTGGGTCACAGCGCATGACAGGCCCTCTGCCTTCCATGTCTCCCTGTCACAGTGGCTCGGTGGACGGCCACGAAGACGGTGGGCAGGGGGCCTGGAACACAGCCGGGAAGCCAGTGTTCGAGGCCGGAGGGTCAGAGGAGGTGTGTGTCCGACCGAACAGATGCTAGACACGTGCCCCAGTCATAGGAGACCGTCCCTCCAAGCGTAAACGACGGGCGCTCCTAACATAAGAGCCACGAGGACAGCAGAAACCAGTGTCGCTAAACAGACGCGGCCTCGGACCCTCCTGTGCGTCTACCAGCGAGGGCGCTTGCCTATGACTCCTTCATGCAGAATCTCTTACAAACTGGAATGCTGCTATTTTATGGAGCTTGAAATAATCAGAATTAGTCTGGTGGATCAGAAGACATTTAAACTTTCTGGAAGTTTCTGCTCATGTAACAAATGGGACTGAAATACGTGAAGGCTGCTATTTCGTACTGTGCACTGATTTTTGAAAATTATCTTACTGTTCTAAAAATATTCCTGATGTATATGTTCTAAAAAGGTATTACTCTTTGGATAAATTGGCTAAAATCATGTTCATTGTTCACAGATCTCTGTAGCAGAACCAGCTTAAAGAATTCGCCGGCTCCTTCAATCAGACACAGAACAGGAGATTGTCTTTACCTGCTAACGATGCACAGGAACCACGGGGAAACTTCCATCTATGTGATGTTGCAAAAATTGTAGGATTCCACTTATTTTGAAGGTCACATTTTAGCAATTTTTATGTTACATTTTTATACATGAAATCAATGAAATAAGTAAATACTACAAATCTATTTTGAAAAATATTTGCCTCAGTGATTATAATCTACGCATTATGAAACTTCCACATGATGGGGCGCCTGGGTGGCTCGGTCGGTTGAGTGTCCAACTCTTGATTTTAGCTCCAGTCATGACCTCAGGGTTACGGGATCGAGTCCTGCGTGGGGCTCTGTGCTGACAGCACAGAGTCTGTTTGAGATTCTCTCTCCCTCTGCCCCTCTCCGCCACTCGCTCTGGGCACTTTACCATACATAAAATACCAAAAACTAAATGTTATATTTTGGTGAAAACACAACTCAAAAGTGGAATTTGCATTTAGGAAAACACAACATTAAATTCTATTTCCTTTAGTTGGGCTGCACGGGGTCCTTCCTGACGTCCCCGCAGAACGCACCGCCAGCGTGGGCGTTCAGGCCATGGGAGAGGCTACCGCATTCTGTGCTCACTGCCACCGTTCTGTTCGCACACATCGCTCCAGAAGTAACTCCCCCATCTCATCCTTTCTGTGTGTCCAGGAGCCTGATGACTCGGCCAGGTCATTCCCTGCCGCCCTGCAGCCTAGACGCGCTGTCCCCGCAGACGGATCCCCACACAGAGCCAGGGACCGGCGGTGCTCTGCCCGTTGCAAGAACTGTCCCCACTCCTGCTCTCGGGGTCACCTCTCCGCACAGCATTCCATCATAGCAGCCTATGCTCGTCTTCCTCCAACACACGTCCAAAACCGCACCTCTTAAAAGAACTTTGGAGGATAATTTGGAAAAGAGGATGTGTTTGCAAAGAGAGAGATGAGTTCAGGGCTTGGTAAACAGCTGAAGAGAGAGACGATCTTACTGCGGGTGGGCCCAGCTTCCCTCACAAAGTCCCAGTGGAAAACTCAAAGGCTGCACTGCACGGGGCACAACTACGTCCCGAATCCCAGGGCTCTCTGCACTCTGCTCCGGGCAACAAAATGACGTAAGGGAGCCAAAATTAAACGTTACCTTTCCTCTACTGCCGAGGCCCTTTGATTATTTTCGTAACATGCAAATTGCATCTTTAAAACTCAACGTGCATAATCACCTGAGAGTGCCTGTAAGAATGCAACTTATTAATTACATTAAAATTTATTCCATTAATTAAAGCCAACTCACTGCAATTAGAAGCCTGCAAATGAGGCTTCCGTTAGAAAAACGGAGGCGTGATTACAAGAGGGATGCTTTACTTGCTTTTAAGTTTATTTATTAAGTCGTTAATGCACACAGACGGTTTCATGAGCCGCCTCCCTGACTCATTAGCACAGACTGATGTGGGCCAGGGAGGAATTCAATGACACAGAGGCCATGCCCACGGTGAAGAGAGACAAGCCCAGCCCAGGACCGTTCCTGCACCGTCTGCATGTCAGGCTCTGATGCTGGCACAGGGTTGCATCCAGGATGGCGCCTCCCAGCCAGGCGCTCTAGAAGGACGCTCCTCTTTTCCACCAACGACCTCGACGTGGACAATACGCGTCAGCTCTCACCAGGACCGCTTTCTCTAACCGGAAGAGGCATTCGTGCAGACATGGTGCCTAATTATCGCAGGGCACTTTCAAAGGTACAGAGTATTTCTTTTTTTTTTTTTTTAATTAATTTTTTTTAATGTTTTATTTATTATTGAGACAGGGAGAGACAGAGCATGAACAGGGGAGGGTCAGAGAGAAGGAGACACAGAATCCGAAACAGGCTCCAGGCTCTGAGCTGTCAGCACAGAGCCCGACGCGGGGCTCGAACTCACGGACCACGAGATCATGACCCGAGCCGAAGTCGGCCGCCCAACCGACTGAGCCACCCAGGCGCCCCTGTACAGAGTATTTCAATATACATCACTCACTAGCTGGACATTCAAGGGTGTGTGGGCAGCTCAGTCAGTTAAGGGTCCGACTTCAGCTCAGGTCATGATCTCGCGGTTCATGGGTTCAAGCCCCACGTCAGGTTCTGTGCTGACAGCTCAGAGCCTGGAACCTGCTTCGGATTCTGCATCTCCCTCTGTCTCTCTCTACCCCTCCCCTGCTCGTGCTCCCTCTCTCTCTCTCTCTCTCTCTCTCTCTCAAAATTAAACATTAAAAAATAATAATAAATAGCTGAGCACTCAACAGCCAATAATTTATCAATAGTTTTATGAGGATATTCAACTGAAATAAAACACGTAAGCTTTAGCTGCATACATAAGTAGTCAGGAAGAAGGTTCAAAACCACGTGGGCACCCCTGCAGACCAGCTCCAACACATCAGCGATAAGGGGAAACGGAGGCCATCAGAATCTCGTGCTAGAGACAGAGAGCAGGAGAAACAGAAGTACGATCCAAGGAAGAGAAAACCGTCCTGAGATGCGTCGGAGCTCTTTGCTCCACGGGGCCGACTCCTGGCTGCGCCCTCACTTAATGGCAGATGGCAGCAACTACTGAGTTGCCATCCCCAGGGAAGGCTAGCCAGCCGGCACGGGTCAGGCTGAGAAGCGAGGAGACAGGAGCCTCTGAAGGCCGTGGGGACAGGTCCCTCCGGGGGCCCCAGAACCCCGGCTCTGACCCCGTCTCCACGCACCCCGCGTCTCCCCCCACCTCTCTCCTGGGGGCATCTGTCTCGATGGCGAAGGTTCGCCTTTCAGGAGACACCGGTCATTTCGGATTGGGTCCCGACCTAATGGCCTCATTTTAAGTTGTTCACCTCTACAAAGACCCCATTTCCAGCACGGTCACACAGGCTGAGGTACCAGAGAGAAGGACCTCAGTATATTTTGGGGGGACACAGTTGTATTGGTTTGATGGAGCTGCCATAACAAAGCTCCACAGGAGGGTGGTTTAAACCACACGGACTTATTTCTTCACGCCCTGGAGGCAGGGAGTCGGGATCCGGGTGTGGACAGGGCTGGTTCCTCCCCAGGCCTCTCTGCTGGACGTGTGGACGAAGTCTCCTCCCGTGGTCGTCCCTCTGCACGGGTCTGTGTCCCGACCTCTGCCTCCATCAGACTGGGTGAGGGCCTCACAGTCATGCCCTCTGTAATAGAGCCCGTGGTGTGGACCACTACTCCACGCCCAAACCCAAACCACACCCTAAAACCGATTTTGGTGAAAATATATAAATTAAGACTGAATGGGAGAGCATCACTGTCCTTGCATTAAAACCACTATAAGGCAGAGAAGAATGCTCCCAGAGCCACATAAGCATTCCAATTTTCAAGTAAGATTACTAGTTCCATGACTGTGTAGACACCCTCCATAGGCCTTTTCCAAATTCATTTTCATACATATTTTCTTTTTATAAACAGTTCATGTTGAAAAATTGATATATTTTTTTAAGAAACTGAGCCTTATTGGGGCGCCTGGGTGGCTCAGTCGGTTGTGTCCAACTTTGGCTCAGGCCATGATCTCACGGTTTATGGGTTTGAGCCCCACATCAGGCTCTGTGCTGACAGCTCGGAGCCTGGGGCCTGCTTCAGATTCTGTGTCTCCCTCTGTCTCTCTCTACCCCTCCCCCAGTCTCTCTCTCTCTCTCTCTCTCTCTCTCTCTCTCTCTCTCTCAAAAATAAATATTTTAAAAAATTAAAAAGAAAAAGAAACAGGCTTATTTCAACTTTTATGCTTTCCCCGCTTGGAAAAGTCCTTAAATACAGAGCCAGAAACCTATTAGGTCACTACCAACCAAACAATATAACAGGAAGTAAGCACAGTGCCATGATCTCCAAGAGTGATAAATGTCCATCTGTGTTGAATTTCCTCCTGATGAGTGAATCATGTCCTGCATGAATATGGTGGGTGCTTGTCAAGGAAGACAGTGCACCTGTCAGAGTGCATTCAGATACAATAACCGCCTTCATCGGTTGGCGAGGAACACCTTCCACATCATGCTGAGGTCAGGATCATCGCTACTCTCTCTTTGGATCGAATGGTCAATATTTCAAAGTCACGTGATCAAAACACATTATTGGAGGCGTGTTTTCACACCTCCCTGCCTCTTTCAACCCTGTAAGAAGCTTTGGATTCCTTAGTCTCCATCTGAACAAGCATCATTTTAATAGATTCTGCTTTTCAAACAGCTGCTGAGCAGTGTGCTAGCTGATGTCAGGAACCTTCCAGCTCTGCCCTTCCCCAGCTTATGGAAATGACGTGGACCCAGCTCTGGGCGAGCCCCTCTGCAGGGCCCCTCAGCTGCAGAGAGCCCAGCCATCACCCCTCTCCAGGGCTGCCCGCCAGTCACTCAGGTGGGTCGGGGATGAGACCCCTGGGCCCTGTGTCCTCCCACACATTCTCCCCGGCTGCCTGCTCCCTGCACCCCCCACAGGGGCCCCATAAACTCCTGCACACGAATCCACAGCCCGGGACCTGCTTCTCGGGACACTGATTTGTGACGATGCCTCTAAATCCTGGGCGTCTGGGTGACGAGAGCGGGTATAATGCTGAGTTAGCAATCATGTGTGGCTCACTTTATAGGCGAGGAAGGAAAGATATTATGTGAAATACATTTCACTCCTATTAGCATTTTTTTTTTATCTTTGAGAAAGTTCTCGCCAAAATAACCACGGATGAGAAACTGCCGTATGAGGAGGAAATAAAGAGCTCGCATAAAGTGAAGCATGCTTCTCATGCTGTCGGAAGCAGTCCCACTAAGACTGATGTAGAACCTGGTCGTGTTCCAAAATGCCTGGTTAATTCTGTCGTCTGTAAGAGACGGGGGTGCCGAGGCGTTGTCCAGCCCCCCACAGCAGCGCCCGGTGTGGACAATCCCTTTCCATCCTGCCCCACAAGATGCCCCCCACCCGTCAGCGGGCATTGTAGGATTTCCACGTGGGAGCTGGTCTGTCAAGTGCTTGCGTGGGCTCACTGTTTCTATTGTTACTTGTCTCCCGGTTTTGGTTTCTTCCTTCAGGCACTGAAACAGGATGCCTGTTCCTTACTTTTCACCAAGTGATGGCCCTCCCTTACTAAAAATTTCCACAACATTTTTACAAATTTAGTATTGATCGCTTTTGATTAAAAGCAGGAGAAATAGGGCCTCATGTGGTCTTGCCTACGATTAAAATCCGTGGGAAGAGAGTCTGGAGCAACAGTATAATGGCAAAGCTCAATGTAGAGAGCACTGAGCGTTCACTAATAAGGGTTGGCCCGTCGGCTCTGTGGAGGGAGAGGCCGGGCTCCCACGACAGGCGTGTGGGGAGGGGGGGGGGTGGGCTGAATACGGTGAGATCCATCCCTAAGTCTGCACCCTCCTCTGTTTAGGGGCAGAAATCTCATTCTGGGCTGCACTGCCCGCTAGTACAGACACGAGCCATCTAAGTGCCTACTGATACTGGAATTTACCAGACAAAAATTAAATTAAAAATAAATAACATATTGGGGCGCCTGGGTGGCTCAGTCGGTTAGGCGGCCGACTTCGGCTCAGGTCACTATCTCGCGGTCCGTGAGTTCGAGCCCCGCGTCGGGCTCTGGGCTGACGGCTCGAAGCCTGGAGCCTGCTTCCGATTCTGTGTCTCCCTCTCTCTCTGCCCCTCCCCTGCTCATGCTGTGTCTCTCTCTGTCTCAAAAATAAATAAACGTTTAAAAAAAATTTTTTTTGGGGGCGCCTGGGTGGCGCAGTCGGTTGGGCGTCCGACTTCAGCCAGGTCACGATCTCGCGGTCCGTGGGTTCGAGCCCCACGTCGGGCTCTGGGCTGATGGCTCGGAGCCTGGAGCCTGTTTCCGATTCTGTGTCTCCCTCTCTCTCTGCCCCTCCCCCGTTCATGCTCTGTCTCTCTCTGTCCCAAAAATAAATTAAAAACGTTGAAAAAATAAATAAATAAAATAAAAATTAAAAAAAATTTTTTTAATAAATAAATAAATAACATATAGTTCCTGCGTTGCACTAGCCGCAGGTCAAGTGCTCACGAGCCACATGTGGCATGTGTAGGGGGTAGCACGTGTACAGGACATTTCCATCGTGATAGAAAGCTGGATGGGGCATTGCTGTCGTAGGGGAGAAAAGGCTGACACTTCCAGGCACAGATTTATGAAAATGTGTTGGGGGAACACACGTGTCTCCAGCCAGTGTCAGATGCCGGGGTGGGGGAGGGTAACGAGGGCACCGGGGCAGTGGGGAGTCACGCCCGGAGGCCAGGTCCCAGGCAGGACTTGGGTCTGCCTGTGGTAGCTGAGGCTGGACTCCTTTCAGATCCGGGGTGCTCGGCAGTTACCGGGCAGAATGGTCTTGGGTGAGTGGAGATGTCCCCGTGACTGGGAAGCTGCGACAGGGAGAGTCGTAACCCACCCACCGTGCCTGAGAAGTGAGGCCGGGTCATGACCTAGTGGGACCTGACCCTCAGCAGCCGTGTGGTAGTCCCCACCTCCAGGACCCCCAGACCGAGATGCCTGTGTGATGCCCTAGGTCTTGAACCTGCCAGACGTCAACCTGGAGTCAGCAGCAGGGGCGGGCTGCAGAGCTCAGCCACTCCTGGGCCAGACTTGACGAGCCAGGGGGACCAGGACGGCCGTGTCCTGTGAAAATCACCTGCGTTTCATGGGCCAGCAAGAACTCACCACTGCTTTATTTTTCGTGTCCTAATTATTAGACTCCGTCAAAGTACGGTGCTGCGTCATGCAAATATATGACAGCTACGCTTGATCTCAGCAGTACGTAGGGCAGCAGATACATTTGCCGTTTTGTGAACTCTTAGGGAGTCCAGGTGACAAAAAAATGACACCTGCAGGTATGTTCATCAGCCCCTGTATTTCTGCCATTTCACTCTGGCCATCTCATGGCCCATCTGATCCTGGGGCGCCCCGAGTGGCTGCACCACCCTGTGCCCAAACCACAGTGAATTAAGGGGGAAGCGCACAAAACACCTCGCACCCAATATCAAATTAATTCCACGTGGAAGAGAGGAGTCCTATAAATACAAAACTATAAAAATAACACTGGGTAGATACTTGAGATTTTAAAAATAACCCGAATATAGAAAAGACTTTTAAAGACTGGCGACGTACCCAGAAGGCAAGAAAGAATACTGATAAACCCAACCATACAAAGATCCAAAATTTCCACACAGGAAAAAAGCCAAAAAAGCAAAGTCAAGAGGCAAATGAGAATGCAAACAACACTATGGGCAATGCCTATTATTGATTAGAGCTAATTTAATCATATGCCCAACGTCCTCTAAAGCATTTGGGGAGAAGTCCCAACAACGATAAAAAAGAAAAAAAGATAAGACAGCATGAGTTCAAAGGATATAAATAGAAATGCTTCTCATGCTTTTGATAAGATTGCATAAGAAAAGAACACTGTAACTATGCCAAGATGCCATTTTCGTTGGTTTGGGGAAGCGGGACACTCTACACTTGTGGACAGGAGTCTGAGTTGAGAGTCTCTCCAAACCACACCATGCACACCATAGAGCTGGACCTTTCTCTCTCTCTCCCCCACGTGGGAAATGACAAAGACACGTGTTCATTTGCTGTCCTATCGCTTCTAATACTGGAAGCACCTTCCTTGTACATCAACAGGGCAAAATAAATCCACGGTGTTTTAGCTACACAACAGGACACTATGTGGGTCTAAAGAGTGGGGAAGCTTTTATTGTACTTCTATGCATTTGCTATAAAAGGTATATGATTGGTAAGACAGAGTTCAGGAAAACACGCATGATATCATTTCCATAAGAAAGGAACATTCTGTTTATCAATTAGATGCACATAAAGCGTCTGTGGGAAATTCAACAAGCATGTGGCGACACGGATGGCCGCGCGAGGGAACGGCTTCCGCTGACGAAGAGGAGAGAGGTTTACCCTGTTCCCTCGTGCGGTTTCAAAATGTGGACTTGATGAAAACTTTCACCGTGATACTTCCTTGTCCTTGCAAAACAGGTGAAACATCTAGGGAAGAGACAGCACACTTGTCGTCAGCATGGGTATTTGGGGGCTCATCTGTGAGATGGAAAGGGGGGAGCACCATTCATGCATCTCGGCAACCCCCCGCCTCCCGCCCTGCACCCCATGACCCAACCCTCACCGTATAACCCGTGTGTGATTCTCCAAACATTTTATTAGGGGAAACTGCAAACACGCAAACGTGGAAGAAAGGTACAGTGACTCACCCAAAGCCATCACGCAGCTCCACCACTGTCCGCTCACGGCCGACGTTATTTCACTGCTGACTCTCACACATCACACGGCAAAGTCTGTCCATCCCATCCCGCCATCTGCAAACATGCAGCGAGCCCATCTAGAGGGCTGGCGCTCTCTCCGAAAACGTAATCTCAACTCCACATACACACTTGAACTTGAGCAATGCTTTGTCCATAGTATCAAATGTCTGATCGATGTCCAAACTTCCCCAACGATCTTAGAACTTTTTATCGTCTGCTTGTTGTTATGAGCAGCCAAGTGAGAAGTCATACACTGAAATCGGTTGTACTTCTCGAACGTCTTCTCGTTTAAAAGTTCCTCTTGCATCAAACTCTCTTGTATTTTGTTTTTTCTTTGTAAATCTATTGATGGAAAGAACAAGATTGTCCTGGAGAATTTACCACTCTGGGTTTTGGTGACTATGTTACTATAGTGTTTTTAAACGTGCCTGAGGTTTTTTGTTGTTTTGTTTTTAACAAAAATGCTCTTGTCTCATTCCCCTGCATGTTATTAACACCTAACATAAATTCTGTTTTGAGATACGGATTCTGAGACCGTTCCCACGTTGGATTCCTGGCTTCTCTCTTAGCATCACGAACTCCCCCCACCTCCCTCCACCCCGCTTTTCTCTGCCCTCCCGTGCTCACCTGCCTGGCCCAGGCTCTCTCTCTCCTGGACTAGCCTCCCGGGAATGTGCCTCAGGCCGAGCCCCTCTGATACTCTGTGTCCACATCCTCTCGTGGGTTGTCTTCCACGTCTGACTCGGGCTCACATCTCAGAAGTCTCCCTCAAACGTGTGCAACGTGCCTCCGTGCACCCGCCCTCTAGATGAACGGCCATACAAGAGAAATGTCCAGATTGCCGGTCTATATTGGTGAAACAACTGACTTAGGGTTCGTTCTTCGATGTACACAATCCACGTCAACTTCGTGTCGAGGGCGTGTGAAGGACAGCGTTATGCTTGATGGAATGTACCCTGACCAGAGAGGTGGTCCCCCAGAGCAAGAGACAGGTGCAGAAGCAGATCCGCATGGAACAGGCCTCTGCCCGGCGCCTTCTCCGTGACAAAGGGCCCCATCGGCAGGTTCAGGGCCCTGCTCCGGAGGGGAGGGGTGACACCCTACAGCGGAAGGAGAACAGCCTCAGAGCGCAGGTGCGGGTGTTCACACGTGTGTGTGCACACGCACGTGTGCCCACGAGGGTCTGTTTGTGCACATGCACGCACGTGCACACACACACGAGTGTGCACGAAGGGCACGTTTGTCGTCACGCGGTACGTGTGCACCTGTGTGCGCATGCACATGTGTGAGCCAGGGGTGTGTGCGGATAAAATAACTGACGGCCACAAAGATACACCCCCAAGTCCTCTGCTGGCAGTGACCTGATGTGTCACATAACAACCGTCAGCTCACTGCAGCATTCAGATACGTGCCAGGTGGATTCTGATCTGTGCTCTTGCCTCGGGCCTCGTAAACATTAGGAACAGCAATAGAAAATGTCAATAAATGAACCCTTTTGAAAGTCTGTAGAGGGATCATTGAATTAAAGTAAGTATTTTCATAGGAAAGCAATTTTAATTATACTCAACAGTGTACACAACACTCCTAGAAGGCAACCACATATGTTACCACATAGAGAGAGTCTAGGAAGCTGTCTTGATAAATGAGTTTCACTGTTAAGTGAAATGATGTCTGTGAACACGATCGTGTCCACAAGACTCTATGTTTTTGGCAGAAAGTTAAAATAATCACTTGACTGGTTTGAAAATCATTTTTCTTTAAATGGCGCTATTAAATACATCTCCAACAGCGACGTGTCACAGAAAAGGACAAACTCACCTCCCAACCTTCACCTGCACTTAGGGAACGCTTTTCTCCTGGTCGATTCCTATGTATCACCTCCCCACATCTCCAGAAACAAAAATAAAATCTTCAACCAGTGTCTCCAAACACAGCCTGGCAACGATGCACGGAACTTGGATTTGAAAGATAGTATCCAAGAAATACACCCGATTTGACTCCCACATCCAGACGCGTCAACGTTTTATGTTAAATAAGAATGTATGTGCCCTCAATCAGCAGATACCACACTTCTTAAAAAACTCCTATTTGTTTCCAAAAGTAACCCTTTTCTAATTCTACACAAAGCTTGAAAAAGTGAATGTTTAAAAAAATTTTATCCACACGTTACCCATAGTGAGTCGTATTAATGTGATGAGTCTGTGAACAGATATAAAATGAAATGGAGCCCGAATATTAGACTTGAAGTGCACACATGTTTTCTTGCCTTTATTATGTTTGCAGGTCTCAACGGGTAATAGATCCTACCTGGTAATTCTTCTACAATATGGTATTCTGAGTACAAAATTCTCCCATTCCCATATTGAAAACAGAAGTCTTCTCAAAATTTTCAACAAAATTTTAATACATGTAAAACAATCAATATTTTGTTCTATTGACAAGATTTTTAAATTTGCATCCTATAGAGTATGTTAAGGGCCCAGAAAATGAATGTTTTTGTAAAAGTTCATGCCTGCTTATGCTGCATTATACTCCTAGGTAGAACCCTGAGGTCAATGTTGTATTTTCAAGCAAGTAAAAAGTGATAACTTGGAGAAGATAAATCTCCACTGATACTCTGTAATCTTTATGCTTATCTGAAAATTGTGATGCCAAAGTCCTTAACCCATACAAAATAATCTCTGAAATTTCCAACAGAGTTGTAAGTATAGACAATCCATGTGCCTTTTTCACTACAGCCATAAACTATTTAGAAATACCCACTAGCACTCCCTTTATGTTGCAATGCTTTGACTCTATTCTTAGAGATCTCTGAAAATGAATCCTTGGTCAACAGATTTATGGACACTCTTTATACTAAATTCTCTTCTTGGTAGCTGGCAATGCGCTGAAGTTTCTGATAAGTCCTGCAGTGGTTGGGGGAAAGGCTTCAAGTTAACCTCGTGTGTCGCAGACTTACTCCAGGACAGACGTCTATTCCAGCATTCCACAGAGCTGCTCTGAAGACCACAACAAACACTCCCGTTGCTCAGAGGGCGTTAGGTGCTTCAGGGCTGGGTGAACAGAAACCCTCCCCCGAAAAACAACAAGAAAGACATCCCTGTCTTTTCAGCGGGCCCGTGTCGGAGCTGCTGCTAACTGCTCAGTCTCACAAGAGACGCGAAATGGTCAATGAGTAAAATATTGACCAGAAGCTTCCACTGAGGATGCTTAATAATGTTGCTGAGACAGTGCCAGAAAAATCCATGTCTGTGCCCGTGTTTAGGAAAGTCGTTGGAAGTTTGCCTCCAACTGGCAAGTGCTAAGATGATAATAAAGAACAAAACAATCTCTCTAATACCACAGACCACGCCCAGGCAGGAGGGCAGCGCTTCAGCACCCGGGCAACAGGCCGAGAAGAAAACAATTCAGGTCAAAGAGAAACGGCACGGCGACAGAACGCCCACCGCGATGGGGAGGGAAGACGTCACGCTGGAGACTCAGCGAGACAGGAAACAAAAGTGTGATTTCCAATTTGCTAAGACTCCAAGTTTGACTCAAAGTTTTTGGAGGCAAACACTAAAATGGAAATGCGTGCATAAAGACAGATGCTGTTCAGTCTAAGGTAACCCTATTTTGGTACCAATTACTGAGTCCTGAGAATGGCTAAAATGGTAATTTGGGGGCTAGTAACAGGCATGAAGAATTGTAAGCACATTTGGACGAGACAGGACAGAGCTGAAACCATCATTAGCAGCCAGGATCCCTCCTGCTCCTCCAAATACCCCTCTGTGTCAAACACCTGCAGTTCGTCTGCACTTTTTTTTGTTTTTGTTTTTGTTTTTCTTCCAGGAATATCAGTAAAATACAAGAGCATGTGCCATGAATTCATTGCAAACATTAAAACCATGCAAGTATGGCTTCTCCTTCTGGCCGCTCCTTGCACGGGCAACACCGTGGAACCCTGTGTTGGGAGACCGTAGCGAAGCCAGTCCACAGAGATTCTGCTGAAGCTGGACTGTACTGAAATTTTGTATGAATTATCACAGCACCAAAGCTCCAATAACCACTGTGAATTGTTTCTGTGAGGGTGCAGCTGATGATGGTAAAGAACACTCCCAAAGGTAATATTTACAGTAAAACATGATGCGTCCAGTACATTCCAAATAATTTCCACACTCTTAAAATTTTAAAGTAGTTTCAACTACTTTGCTTTAGGATCCTTAACACTAACTGTACTAAAAACTAAATATAGAGTTATGTTTAAAGGGAACTTTTATGGCTACCAATACCATCTGGGGGGGAAAAACTGTATTTTTTAAGTACTATCTTTCCAATTTTTTTAGAAACTTAGTGATTCAAATATTTCTGTGTTAAGTGAGAAATATATTTATATCTGATTGCACATAATCTAGTTGAAACTGCACAGACAAAATTCAGCTAATAATATGTTAAACTTTGGTTAACTCCGTTATCTCTCCTTTGAACCCATCATCCAGTGAATGATCAAATTCATCACTGAATTTTATAGATGAACAAACCAACCTTCCGTAGTCAAACTTTTCTCCACTTTTTCTTATTTCTCTACTCAAACCTGTAATAATGAAATGTTTTGTAATTAGCTCTAAAAATAAGACAGGGAATTCTAAAGATCACTTCATATACTCCATATGACTTTTTCCTAATACGGTTTCTGGCGCCTTCTATACAGTGGCCCAGGTATAAATAAGCACCAGGCACTAAGGATGAAAATTAATTTGCATATTTTAAAATTGAATTGGGATTGCATCAAGAAGGTGTACATGTTAAACATCGCCAGAGCTTGGCATGCGTATTACTACTGACACTTGCTATCATCACAAAACTCCTCTCTTGCCCACATTTCCGCTTTCCACAGAGAAAACTTTGGAAGTGTCCCGGAGTTCACGGGCACCCTGCCTCGTCCTGCACCCCTGCACACGCTCAGTATTGCCAAAACATCCTTCACTCTCGGGCACTCAGGAGGGGCTCGACCAGATCTGCTGTTCACGTCCTCCTGAGCTCTTTTGTTTAAGGTTTATTTATTTTAGAGAGAGAGAGCGCGAGTCAGAAAGGTGCAGAGAGGAGGACAGGGGATCTGAAGCAGGCTCCGAGCTGACAACAGTGAGCGGGATGTGGGGTTCAAACTCACGAACCGTGAGATCATGGCCTGAGCCGAAGTTGGGCGCTCAACTGAGCCACCGAGGAGCCCCTCCCTCCCTCCTGACCTCCGATGGCCCGACTGCTTGGCCCACAGGTACAGGCCCCTGTCATCACTGGACGAGGAACACAGTTCCTCAAGCCGGCACAAGGAAGAAATGATGCTTTGGGCAGGATCCACACAATGTGAGCCCTGGCCGTGAAAGATGGGCTGTCAGACAGAGCCTTAGGCTTCCCAAACCTGCCAGACCTCGCCTGGAACAGGAGCCGGGCCCTCACCTGCCTTCCGAGAGCAGCCTCCGTGAGATCTGAGCAGATTTTCAGAGGCACCGAGTCACCCCCGGCCTTGTATCTCCTGCTTTTTGAGAATACACCCTTTGTATTTATTGCAGTAAACTTTTCCTTTGACGACATTTGCATGTAAGCGTCCCTGTGGATCGTCCAGTCCGCTAAGTTGCTACTTGAAGAGCGTTATCACCTTTAGTACATGCTCAGTCTACACGGGATGAAGAGAAGAATCCTCAAAATTTCTCCTGAGGCTTACTCTGAACCCAAAGTTGAGCTAAGCTTTGTGACAGTTTTAATGGCTTACAATACGATCTCCTCAAGGAGTTAACAATGTATTTAAGAGGATGATTATAACGCATGACACAAATGCGAGTGTAAGACAGCATGTAATTGAGCGCTAAATTGTGTGGGGCATTCCGTCTACGCACTGTCAAAGTGGGAAGGAGACAAATTAGTGATGGCAGAAGGTGCTGGGCGAGGCAGTGCGCAGAAGGAAACGAGCTGTCTCCAGATCAAGTTTGGGTGGATGCTGTTGGGGGCAGGGACTCGGACCCAGGGACGGGAAGACAGAAGAAAGTCACTCTTGCAGCGAGCTGACAAAGGGACTCTTCTCGGGAAAGTGCTGGCTCGGCCCCCACAGGGACTTCAAAGATAATCAAGGGCACAGAATATAATCGTCCTGGCTGAGCTGGTCACCAAGCGCATGCAAAGTGTGCGTCCGGGTGATTCGCAAGCACGACCCCCTTCCTCCTTACAAACCACCTGAAGCGGGTGCTATTATTACCCTGTTTTAGAGACAAGAACTGACGCACACAGAGATTCAGTGAACGGCAAGTAGACTGCGGCCGTGAGACCGGACCCCACAGGAACGCACCTGAGGGTGACCAGTGTCGGGGCGCAGAGAACGGAAGGTCAGGAAGGAGGACGCAGGGCTAATTAACGCTGGCCCTAACAGAGGATCCATGAAACAAGGTCTCTAAGGTAATACGAGACTTTATGGATAAAACTGAGGGTCACTGAAAAGCACAGAAAGTAGTGTAAATATATGCTCATATAAAGAAAAATACAGGCCAAGACAACAGTACATAATGTAATAAGGTATAACAAGTATATATGATACTAGAGCATATAACATATACGTATACTAGACGTAATATAATTATACAATATAAATAAATCTGCAGTCATTGGCCCCATTTTATTTTTTATTTTTTTAAGTTTATTTATTTTGAGAGTGAGAGAGAGAGGGAAGGGGTCAGAGAGAAAGAGAATCCCAAGCAGGCTCCACACTCAGCAGAGTCTGACACAGGTCTCGCTCTCACGACCCCAGGATCGTGACCTGAACTCAGGAGTCAGTAGCTTAACCAAATGAGCCAACCGGGCACCCCATTGGGCCCCATTTTAGACTCCAGAACAAATTAACTTTCTTTTTTCTTCCATCCGTTTTGACCTTTGGTTCCCTCTACCTGGAACCGTGACCTCAGCTGGACCCAATGCAAACACGTTGACACGTGTCCCTGTGTTTGTGTCACATCTGTTCCCTCAGTTCCAAGCAGGCATCACATTCCACATTGCGTGCCACGTTGGGGAAGGAGAAACGGAAGTGAAGAAGCCTAACTTATTTGGCAGGATAGTCAGAATGCAATATAAAGAGCAGACTAGATACACAGGACGCCGATAAAGTCCGGGGTGGCGGCTGGCTGATGCAGAAGTGCACCTGCAGGGGCCACGTCATGCGGTGGGTGTGCACCAGCCCCTCGACCGCGACCGAGGACGGTGATGGAAACGCACAGGCTGGAAGAGGCGCTCTGGGTTTGCGGAAAGAAAGGCTAAACATTTGAAGATGTTGGTGTTACTGTTCACTTGAGGGCATGTGAGCACACACAGACTTCCTTTGCTGAGAGAAATCTAAGGTCTCTCCACCTAAAGATGGTGGGAGAGTGGGTTTGCGTTTGTTTTGTTTAGTCCTTGCTGCAAATACTGAGTGATGCTCCTGGCACAAGCCTAGAAGTCAGGGATGGAAATGCCCTGCAGGGTGTGGGATGGGTCCGCGAAATGCAGCCCACCAAGCCCACCGCCCGTGCCCCCACCCCGCACATCGAGAAATATTAGGACTGTGTAAGGTAGGGGAGTAGTTCTCTAGAGCAAAATGTCATTCCTTCAGTAAAAGGGTTCATTAAGGATTAGAGAAACAGGAAGGTAAATTTTGTGAACAAAAGTAAATCCTAAATAATATCTTTCTTTGTTTTTGATTGATCTTAACGGATACTCTGTAAAGTCTGGGAGTGGGTGAAATGCTTCGTTCCGCTGCGCCAGCGACACGAATGGCCGTGGGAACGCTTCTAGCCGCCTCCGCCTGCCGCTTACGGAAGAGGAGAGCTTCCATGTGGATCCACGGGTCATGCAGCCTATGCAACAGGCAAGATTTATAGTATCTGTTTTTTTCTAATGTTTATTTCTATTTGAGAGAGACAGAGCGCGAGCAGGGCAGGGGCAGAGAGAGAGGGAGACACAGAATCCGAAGCGGGCCCCAGGCTCTGTGCTGTCAGCACAGAGCCCGACGCGGGGCTCGAACTCACGGACTGTGAGATCATGACCTGAGTCGAAGTTGGATATCCAACCGGCTGAGCCCCCAGGCGCTCCAATCATTCGCGACATCTTTCACACACCCCTTGATGCTTCTGTTCGGCTGTTACCGGAAGCCGTTAAAGACAGCGAGTGCTAAACAAGCAGCTCAGAAATGGAAGGATGATGTGTTTCCTTCCTTTTCAGGGAGTTCAGCTGGCCCATCATGTTCCCAATCGAAGTCAGTTCTCAAGCTGCAGCTTCTGCGTTTGCCGTGCCCAACCCCAGAAACTATTCTTGATGGATTAGGACAAGTCACCTCACAGTTACATCTTTCTGTGGGACTCCAAAGTGCAGAGGCTAATTTGTCATGGATTCTCTCGTTAGAAATACCCAATGCCTCTGAGTTGAGTTCCCCAGTTTCCTTCGTGTCAGAGACTCATCCATCCACAACTGGGCATGTTTGGAAACAGCATTAATGTGAAAACTTGTTTTGAATATTTCCATCTGGAGTTGCCTGCAGCCTCCGAGCCAGTTTGGTTGAGGGCAGGAAGGTCCGTCCCCCTTCCGTTCGGCGTGCCCTCACGGCACTGTGCGCAGGCTTCTCCCCCGCATCGTCTGCCACCTGGCTTAAGTGATGGAGCAAACAGCCCCCAGCCTGCGGCTCTGTAAATAAAGGGAGAAGCTGAAGCAAGTACCCAGAGAGTTTACCCTGAGTTTCCTACTTGATTTTGATTATGGAAATTCAAACAACGAAGTGCTGAGTTATATGAGACTCTGGTAAAAAATGGATTTCTTTATGTTTCTTCCATGTGATGATCTGTTAATAGTAGTTTTATCTGCAAAAAGGCAAGAAGACGGCTCCTGAGGAAGCCTGCTAATGTGCCCTGCAGGTAAGATGGAAATCCCATTGGGTTCTTTGTAAACGGTCTCTCCTGGCGCTGATCCGGGCAACCGTGTTTGGATACCTCTATGACTCCCTATCTTTCCACACCTGCTTTATGTCCCCACCACAGTCCAATCCCCAAAAACAAGACATCTGACTACATTTCTCGAAGAATTTAATTCCTGCTGTGAACTTTCCTTCATGGTGTTCTTACGTTCAAAACTTAAGACAACCTAAAATAATTTAGGTTTCGGTAATAGTCATGTTTTAAAATATAATGTGCATTCTCAGGGCATCTGAGTGGCTCAGTTGGTTAAGTGTCCGACTCGTGATGTCTGCTCTGGTCATGACCTCACCATTCATGAGTTTGAGCTCCCCGAGGGTCTCCATGCTGATAGCGTGGAGCCTGCTTGGGATTCTCTCTCCTTCTCTGCCCCTCCCCTGCTCTCTCTCTCTCTAAAAATAAGTAAATAAACTTAAAATATATATATATATATTTAATACATATTATATACATTTAATGAATTCTTTCTAGGTGATGGGTGATAACTCTCTAACTCTTAACAGGGCAGTGTGTCCCCAGGGAGGGGGAGCGTGTGGCAGGCATGGCTGATCAGGCCCCTGAGCCACTGGGGAGGCTCCTCCCCAGGGGGTGGGCCAGTGTGAAGGGGCTGGGGGGACAGGAGCTTGTACACACCATCAACTGACTGTGCACCGGGCAGGGAGCAAGGAAACCCAGGGAAACCACAGTGGTGCTTCCTCTCTGTTGAGACAAAGGTCAATGAGGGACACGAGGATCCTGAGTGTCGAGCCACGGCCTTCTCCACCCACTGTGCCCCCAAGACAGTGCCCATCCTTTCCACAAAGCTCAAGGAGAGAGGGGTGGTCTGATGAGCCCATGGAGGGAGCTTACTGGCCATGCAAACACGCATTAATCGTTAGTGACCTTGCATCTCTCCTCCGATTTCCTTCTCCAGCCCCAAACATGGAGACGCCCTCCTCTTGACGGTTTCCAGCCCAAAACCAATGAAAATGCTACGACTGATCCTCCCCCGCTGTTGGCATTTAGCTCGAAGCACAGAGGCAGGCTTGGGGCTCAAACTCAGTATCTGTGAACCAAGACACCAAGCAAATAATAAAATAGCATTTTCTTTTACTATTAACATAAAACACAAGATATTCCAGACGAGCAGTTTCAGAGGAGACCTCAGGCAAGGGCATAATCCCCCTGCAGTCTGCCCTCAGATGCTCAGGGATCATCAGCTCAAGAGCCGACAGGAGGACACTCATCAGGGAGATGGCACGGCAGGCTAACCAACTTCCCTCTGTCCCCTCACTCCCCTTTGCAGGATTAGAGAAAGGAGTTAACTCTTTAAAACTATATCCCCACTTACCTCGCATCCTGTCTCTCCCAGGAAAACTCCCTCCTTTCTGCAACAAGAACACCAGGAAGCACCCAACGGATCCCGGGATCTCCAGTGAGATTAAGAGTCTCCGCTCAACCTGTGAACGTTGCTGGATCAGCCTCGCTCGCTCCAAAGCCTGCCCTTGGCTTTCTGGCTCTGGCACAAGGCTCCACCTCCCTGTTTCCCCTCATTTGCCTGGGGGTGCAGCGCACTGAGCGGGTAAAATGCACGCTTCGCAGCAGATGGGCTGACATGTGACGTCGCACCTGCTCCTTGTCTGTCCAGTGCAACCTGAGAAGCCCCATGTCTTCAACCTCAGCTTCTCCAAACAGATGAAAATGCTGACAGTACTTAAACACTGCTCAGGCTCAGTAAATGTAACCTGTTTGTTCTGGGTCTATTTTCACATTTTGTTTTCTGAAGGTAGATGTTCCTTGAGATTCAAGTCTTTCGCTCATTCGTTCCCCAGCCTACGTTTCAGAACCTCCCAGAGAGCCACCTAAAAATAAAGATCGTGAAGTTTTCAGCTCACACCTGCTGGGTCAGGGTCCACGTTTGAGCCCCTGCTCTGTGCTGTGTGTGCCCACTTCTGCTCTCAGTGGTGCACCCTGACTTGTCTTGTCTTCGTCTGACCGTTAACCAAACACAAACCCTGCCCTTCCTCAGATTGTTGCTTTCTCCTCTCACGTGTTATAAATTACTTAGCGTTAGATGGCACCATGCAATATCATCTTCTCCCAAACATCCAGAAATAAAACTCAGTGCCTCCTGTACCAATGCAGTCTCTGGTGATGAAATCTGTAGCAATGATGTGACTCACCGGTCAAGGTTAGAACCAGATTATCTCATATTGTAATGGTGGTGCATGAATCACTCTCAACTCTAGTTTAAAAGTTAAAAAACAAACATAATAAAAGTAAGTATAGCTATAAAAATTTGACATTGGATGCACAATACCAAGAATGTAAACTGTAATATCAGTAACCTAAACTGTGAAGTACAGAGATGCCAATGTATAGAGTTTCTGGGTGCTATTAAAGTTGTTCTCAGGTTAAAGTAGGATGTTAAGCCTCATGACAACCACAAAGGAAAAACAGGTAGTAGATACACAAAAAATTATGATAAAGGAATCAGAATACATTACCACAAAAAAGTCATCAAACTACAAAAGAAGACCACAGGGAAAAAAGGGCGGGGGGGTGGAAACACAGTCAGGAAACAACAAAATGGCAATATTAAGTCCTCATCTATCAACAAAATTACTTTAAACGAAAATGGTTCCAATTTCCAACTGGAAGAAAAAAACATAATGGCTCAATGGATTAAAAAAACAAAATCTAATGATAGGTTACCTATAAGAGACTCATTTTAGCTTTAAAAACACACACTGGCTGAAAGTGGAAGGACAGAAACAATAATGATAACCAAAAAGCAAGAGTAACTATACTTATAGCAGACAAAAGAGATTTTGAGCTAAAAATGTTTATGAAAGACAAAGGAAGTCATTTATAATGATAAAGGAGTCGAGTCCTCAAGAAGATAAAACTGTAAATATGCATGCACCCAACATTGGAACACCTGAATATATAAAGCAAAAACTAACAGAACCAAGTGGAGGAATGAATAGCAATACAATGATAGTAGGGGACTTTAATGCCCCACTCTCAACAAAGGATGGATGACCCAGACAGCGAATCAATAAGGAAACAATGGATTAGAACAGCCTATAGATCAAATGCACGCAAAAGACGTATCTAGGACATTATATCCAGCAGAAGACAGATTCTTCTCTGCAGCACAAGGATCATTCTCTGGGACAGATCAGGTGTCAGGCCACATAACAAGCCTCAACACATTCAAGGAGGCAAATTATATCAAGTATCATTTCTGACAAAATGCTATAAAATTCGAAATCCATATCAGAAGGAAAACGGAAAATTCACAAATACATGGAAATTAAACATCACACCCTTGAGCAACCTTTGGATCAAGGAAGAAATAAAAAGGAATATTAAAGATATCATGAGATAAACAGAAACAGAAACACAACATACCAAGCCTTATGGGATGCAACAAAAGCCGTTCTAAAAGAAACATGTGTAGCAGTAAATGTCCGCATTAAAAGAAAAAGAAGAAACTCCATACACTCCAAAGAAGTGGAAAAAATAACAAAGCCCGCCCACGTTCGTAGAAATAAAGAAATAAAAAGATCAGACCAAAAATAAACAAATAGAGGCTCTGACCTTGACCAGTGAGTCACATCATTGCTACAAATTTCATCACCAGAGACTGCATTGGTACAGGAGGCACTGAGTTTTATTTCTGGATGTTTGGGAGAAGATGATATTGCATGGTGCCATCTAACGCTAAGTAATTTATAACACGTGAGAGGAGAAAGCAACAATCTGAGGAAGGGCAGGGTTTGTGTTTGGTTAACGGTCAGACGAAGACAAGACAAGTCAGGGTGCACCACTGAGAGCAGAAGTGGGCACACACAGCACAGAGCAGGGGCTCAAACGTGGACCCTGACCCAGCAGGTGTGAGCTGAAAACTTCACGATCTTTATTTTTAGGTGGCTCTCTGGGAGGTTCTGAAACAAGAAAAGAAAATTACAGGCCAATACTCCTGATACATATAGATGCAAACAATTCTCATGAAATACAAGCAAACCAAAATTAATAGCACATTAAAAGGACTGTACCCATGATCACACAGGATTTCTACTTGGGATGTAAGGATGCTTTAACATAGGCAAATCAATAAACGTGAGACATCACACTAATAGGGTGAAAATAATAATCACATGATCATTCAACTGATGCGGAAAAAAGTAGTTGACAAAGTTCAACATCTTTTCATAATAAAAATTCTCAACAAACTGGGTAAAGAAGGAATGTGCCTCAACATCAGAAAGGCCATATATGACAAGCCCCCAGCTAACATCATACTTAGTGCTGACAGGTTGTAAGCTTTTTCTCGAAGATCAAGAATAAAACAAGTGTCCTTATTTTCACCACTCCTATTCAACATAGTACTAGAAATCTTGGCCAGAGCAATTAGGGAGAAAAAAAAGAGAAAAAGAAAGATATAAAAGGCATCCAATTTGTAAAGGAAGAAGGAAAATTGTCTCTTGGCAGATCTCATGATCACATATATAGAAAACCCTAAAGACTCCACCAAAAGCTGTTAGAACTAATAAATTCAGTAAGGTTGCAGGATACAAAATCATCATTAAAAATCATCTGCTTTTCTATACACTAGCAGCAATCTGAAAAAGAAATAAAGAAAATGATCCCATTTAAAATAACATCAAACATAGTAAAATACTTAGGAATAAGTTTGTCCAAGGAGGTGATATAGTTACACATTAAAACCTGTAAGACAGTAGAAGAGAAGAAGTTGAAGAAGACACAAGTAAATGGAAAGGTATTGTATGTTCATGGATATCTTCTGTATTAAAGATTATTAAATTACAAAAATACAAATATTGTTACATTAAATATTTGTAAACATGGCCTACTACCAAAAGCCATCTGTAGATTCGATGCAACCCTTATCAAAATTCCAATGGCATTTTTTACAGAAATGGAAAAAAAAAAAGAATCCTAAAATTTATATGGAACCACAATCACAAATAGTCGAAAGTAATCTTGAGAAGGAACAAAGTAGGAAGCATCACATATCCTGATTTCAAACTACGTTACACAGTATATCTGAAAGTTGCTAAGAAAGATCTTAAAGGTTCTCATCACTAGAAAAAAAAATAACTATGTGAAGTAATGGATAGGCTAGCCGAACTTAATGTGGAAATCATTTTGCAATGTATTCATACATCAAGTCATCATGTTATACACCTTAAGCCTATACAATGTTATGTGTCAATTATATGTCGATAAAACTGAAAAAAATACAAAGCTATAGTAATTTAAACAATATAGTACTGGTATAAAACAGACACACAGATGAAAGTAAGGCAATCAAAATCCCAGAAATAAACTTGGACATATATGGTCAACAAATACTTGACAAGGGAGCCAAAAAGACTCAAGGGGGAAAAAACAGTCTCTTCAATAAAGGCTGCTGGGAAAACTGGATATTCACGTACAAACAAATGAAATTGGACTCCTATCTTACACCACTCACAAAAATTAACTCTAAACGAAACACAGACTTTAATGTAAGACCTGAAACTATAGAACTCCTAGAAGAAAACATAGGGAGAAAGATCCTTGACACTAGTCTTGACAAAGATATTTTGGATATGACACCAAAAGCATAAGCAACAGATGCAATAAATAAATAAATAAACAAGTGTGACTACATCACACTAAAAAGCTTCTAAACAGAAAAAATAAAGGCAATCTATGGAGTAAGGGGAAATATTGGCCAACTATCTACCTAATAAGGGTTAGTATCCAAAACATGAGTAATTCACAGAACTCACCAGCTTGACAGCAAAGATGGATGGATGGATGGATGGATGGATAAATCCCCTTAAACATGGGCAAAGACATGAATGAACATTTTCCCAAAGAAGACATATAAAATGCCAACAGGTACATGAGGAAGTACTCAACTTCACTAATCATCAGGAAATGCAAACCAGAAGTACAATAAGACATCACTTCATTTTTTTTTAGAATGACTATTATCAAAAAACCAAGAGATACCAAGTGTTGGTTGGGGGGTGTAAATTGGTACAACCGTTGTGGAAAAAATACTATGGAGTTTCAAAATTTTTAAAATAGACTTACAATACAATGCAACAATCCAACATTTGTGTATATGCCCGAAGGAGATGAAATCATTATCTTGAAGAGATATCTGCCCTCCTGTGTTCACTTCGGCATTATTCCCAATAGCTAAGACGTGGAACCAAGCCAAGTGTCCATCTTGGAATGAATGGATAAAGAAGATGTGGCACGTGTTTGTACACACACACACACACACACACACACACACACACACACACACACGGAATACTAGTCAGCCATGAAAAAGGAAATGCTGCCATCTTCAACAACATGGATGAACCTTGAGGGGACTAAGCTAAGCTAAGTCAAATACCGAAAGGCAAAGACGGTGTGATCTCACTTACATGTGGAATCTAAAAAACGGAACTCCTACAAACAGAGAGTAAACTGGTGGAAGGTGGGGAAAATGGGTGATGTTGGTCATAAGGTACAAATTTTTAGTTACAAGATGAATAATTTCTAGGGATCTGATACACAGCATGATGAATATAGTTAAGAATAATGTGTCACATCCTTGAAATACACTGAGAAAGTAGACCTGAAGCGTTCTTACCACACAAACACAAATGTTAACTCTATGAGATTATGGATGTGTTAACTATATAGCGGTACTCGTTGTGCAACACATGTGTATATCCATTCATCACAATGTATACCTTAAACTTACACAATGGTATATGGCATTTATATCTTACTTTTTTATGACTGGGACAGTAAGGCCTTTACACCTTTTTTTCCGTTAATAGGAAAGGTAATGAAATAAACATAAAGGAGTTTCAAGCAGTAGTTTGAAGTATTTTAAACTATGTATACATGTTATATTATATACACATATTTTAAATTACATACACATATTTTAAGTTATACGTACACACACATACATATTTACACAGGTTTGATTCAACCATTAGCTAGAAACACTAGCTGACTTTCACATGTGGTTCTCTACCGACACCAAGCCGGTTTTCTTTTAAATTGACCGCGTTTGGGGCTAACCGAGGTTCCTTCGCCATCGAGTTTCACTGTATTACAGGCTAAGCACCATCATTAACTCACACCAGAATCAACTATGCCTCAAGGGAGAAAATCGCCAGAAATTATCAAGTCACTTAGACATAATTTCTATCTTTGAAATTTTAGTTCCCCTAGATGCCACTGTCACAACTCTTGAATACCTGAAAAGAGGATCCTACTCGCTGCCATAGACACGTTAGCCTACTTGGTCTACTGCATTCTATTTGCATGTTTCTGCTCCAAGTTTTCTAAAGACGAGAGAATACATCCATCTCCCCCACGCCCTCATCCTCTTGGGAAAAGCATGGTCTTACGGAATGGTGGTGTTCTGAGATCCGGGAGCTTTTCTTTCAGTTAACAGTTTGATGACTGTCCTTCCCATACTTGGAAAGTCGGGTTCCAGTTAAGGATTTTATTTTAGGGATTCTTAAAATAGCTTAGTTTCAATACCTAAAGCTTGGAGATTTAGAAAGAAAATGAGTATCAAAGTGTGCAGAATATGAAAAGGGAGCAGGGCAGGATTGGGAAGTGGGCAGTACAGAAAAATTTTTTAAATGAGAAAAAAAGTCCGTGGCATGCCCCCTTTCTCTGCACGAACCCCACATACCCACTAACAGCATCCTTTTTCTTCCCTCGTGCAAGAAACATCGATGGGGTGCTGTTTACGCATCGAGATGCTGTTCACGGAGTTGACCGGTGAAAACAATACGTGTCGAGCAGAGACTGAGAACCAGAGCGAGTCCCCGAGGTGCAGTCAGCCCGACACATGTGGGGGACAGCGGGGTGCCCGCTGGGCTCTCGGGGAACGAGGTGAGAGGCGCCGGGAGGAGGGGTCTGGGGGCGCAGGACCTCTGTGTCGGGTCGGCTACCGGGAAGAGCCTGGCGCGACTGGGAGCGAAACGGAGATCCGCCGCAGGGTTTGGCCGCAGCGGCGACAAGAACGTGACGGTAGAAGCACAGTCTTCCCAAATTACTCATCCCCCAGATTTAAAAGAACAAGTTGTTCGGCATTTGGCTGTTTTCACAGGGATGCTGGCAGGAACAGCTTTTTTCTGTTCACGCGTGCCCACACGCACACAACTTAACAGATTGCAGGGAGCAGCGAGTTCAACCGGCATCCGCGCTCTTTCATTGGCTAAGTCGAGCATATTTTGCACAGTAATTCTCTTGGCACGCCAGGTACGTGTGGTCTCCCAGCTCCATTGTTCGGGGGCATTACTTTCTCTAGTGAAAAAGCAAGATCCGCGAGGGTCTGCTTCTGAAGACACGGGGAAGTATCGTGCTTTTCGAATGGCTGCCAGCCAGTGTGTCTTACGTTTCAGTTTTTTATTAACATGACTCTACACGTGAGTGCGATAAACAACGTAAATATTCTAATCACGTTTTATTTAACAACTTCGTTTTCCCCCTGGTGTTAAACATTGTGCTTTCTGGGGGGAGGGGCAGTACTGGTATGGTAGGTATATTTACTGTTATTGTTAAAGAGTATTTATCACAAATGCATCTCCCGGCTCTCCATGAGAACTGTTTAAACCACTCTGTTACACATTCCAGCACTTGAGGTCATATGTGGATCCGTTTTTATTTTTTTTTTATTTTTTTTTTTTTTTAATTTTTATTTTTGGGACAGAGAGAGACAGAGCATGAACGGGGGAGGGGCAGAGAGAGAGGGAGACACAGAATCGGAAACAGGCTCCAGGCTCCGAGCCATCAGCCCAGAGCCCGACGCGGGGCTCGAACTCACGGACCGCGAGATCGTGACCTGGCTGAAGTCGGACGCTTAACCGACTGCGCCACCCAGGCGCCCCTGTGGATCCGTTTTTAACTGAAAACTTCCCTCCTGGGGAATCTACCAGGCTGCTGTCCTACTAGCTACCAATGCCTACGGCAAAGCTACATTCTGGGACCCCGTTCACTACCCACAAATTATCCCTGTTGATTCATCAACACTGAATCTCCTTCCTCCTCAATCTCATTTATCTCCCCATCTTTATTTGTTCCCCTGTTTGATGAAACATCCTTGATGTTTCTCATCCTTTGATGACAAATGATATATGAAAGTGAATTTTTTGTTTTGGTCCCAGAGTATTCCAAAAACTCTTTGTTTCTTTGTAAGTTGTGGTAGTTTGGCTAGATGCAGAATTTTTGTTGGAGATAGCGTTCCCCGTCAATTATCACGGCATTAGAGTGTCCTCCTTCCAGTGCTGCTGAATTCCACTTGGGTCCATACTCTTTCGAGGTGCCCAAATCACTACCGCTCTGCCACAGATCACCCCAAATGTAACTAAAGCAACGGTATTATCCCAAACGTGGTAAAACATCAAAATATCATAATGCTTAGAGTACACAATAGGGTCAGAAATTTGGGAAGGGTGCTGTCAGGGGGTGGAGGGGAACAGGTCCTCTCTGCACCATGATGTCCAGGGTCTCAGCCGGGGAACTGGCAGGTTCTGCTGGGGAGGGACTGTAATCACCTGGACACAGCATCACACGGGAGTCCAGCTCCTGGGCAGGACCACTGATACAAGCATGTACACATCGTCTTTCACACTCTTACTCATTTCTCCAGCTTTGTTGAAGTACGAAAGATAAATAAAGTCATATGCATTCGCTTGCACTAGGTGAATTTATAAGGTGTATAGATGATGACTTAACACATACATCACATGTATATGTGTGTGTGTGTGTGTATGTATATATATACAAACACACGGACAAGTCCATATATACACATACACACACATATTATGAAATGATCTCTTCGATCAAGGTAATTAACACACCCACCACCTCACATCATCACCTTCTGAGTGTGCGGCAAGAACACTGAAACTCTACTCTCTTAGCAAATCCCAAGTATGTAATGCAGTACCGTTAACTACAGTCGCCATGCTGGATATCAGATCTCCAGAACTCATTCATCTTCAAACCGAAGTCTCCACCCTTTGACCACCACTGCCCATTGCCCCCTCCCCACAGCCCCCACAACCACCATTCTGCTCTCTGCTTCAATGGCTACAGTTGTTCAGATTGTACATATAAGTGATATCACACAGTGCTGGACTGTGTCCGAATTATTTCACTTAGCTTAATGCCCTCCAGCTCCATCCATGATGTCGCAAATGCTGGACTTCTCCTTGTTTTTTAATTTTAAAAATGTTTATTTATTTTGAGAGAGAGAGAGAGAGAGAGTATGAGCAGTGGAGGGCAGAGAGAGGGAGAGAGAATGTCAAGCAGGCTCCGCACTGTCAGTGCGGAGCTCCATGTGAGGCTCGAATTCACGAACTGTGAGATCAAGACCTGAGCTGAGATCACGAGTTGGACGGTTAACCCACTGAGCCCCCCCAGGCACCCCTGGACTTCCTCTCATTTAACGGCCGAAGAATATGCCATTGTGTGTGCACATATACTCTTTCTTCATTATACATAAATTTTTTTCTTCGCTCACCCCTTGAAGGACACCTGGGTTGTTTCCATGTCTTAGCTACTGTGAAAAATGCTTTCAGTGAACACAGTGGTGCAAATGCCTCCTCGATTCCCAGAAGTGGAACAGCTGGATCCAGTGGTATTTCTATCTTTAACTTTTTGAGGAGCCTCCACACTGTTCTCCGCGGCGGCTGCACAGTTTACTTTCCCACCAACAGTGCACGAGGCTCCCTTTTCTCCACATCCTCGCCAACGCTAGGTGTCTTTTGATTTTTTGTAGTAGCCATCCTAACAGGCGTGGGATGGGAGCTCAGTGTGTAGTTATACGTCTTAGGTAGTGGCTTAGGGGTTCCGAGGAGCGTCCAGCCAGCAGAGCAGAAGCCACGTCTTGAGCTTGGGTCATCCCGATCTGAAGGCCCTACGCCCAGTCCGCTGGTCCAGCAGGCGCACTGTAGCTAGCTGGGATGCTTCTTCCAGAGTGGAGGAGCCTGGGGGCCACGCGGCCACCTCTGACTCACAGCAACTCAACCCCACCTGTGCCATGTTGTGCATCCGTGGTCAGGGCTTGGTCCTGCCCCGCTGGGGCCTCTCCCTGCAGTGCTTGGGTCCAGCTTGAGTCATCTTCCTGTTGTGAGGGTCCACGTTTGCACCCAGTCACCCTCGCAGCCTCCTTCCTGCATTAAACCCTTGGGGGCTCGTTGCCTCCCTGTCATTCCCTCTTTACCATGTCTGTCCTTTTCAGTCCAAGCTGATTCCAACCGCTTAAAAACAAGTCGACCTGGAGTGTCTGGGTGGCTCAGTCAGTTCAGCGCCTGACTCTTGATTTTGGCTCAGGTCATGATCTCACGGCTCGTGGGATCGAGCCCCAAGTTGGGTTCTGTGCTGACAGCTCGGAGCCTGCTTAGGATTCTCTCTCCCTCTCTCTCTGCCCCTCCCTGCTCAAGCCCTCTCTCTCTCTCAAAATAAGTAAATAAACTTAAAAAAAAAAAAAGAGTGGCCCTCACAGGTCTCGATTTCCATCCACCCCATTACAGAAAAGCCACACCCACAAATGTCTTCAGGATCATCTCTTGTCTGCCTCGGGCTCACGAAAGGGCTCCTGCTTCTCTCAGACCCCCTCATATGTGACAACAAGGACCTGTAGGAATGTCTTAAGATCCTCACAGGACTTCCTGTCGACCTGAAAGGGACCGTGGGCCCCCATAACCCTTTCGGGGGCTCTTACCTTAAGACCCTATACCACAGGGACAGCATGTCGATGACTCAGAGTGCAGACATCGCAATCCCAATCAGCTGCATCTGCTGTCCATGTCCTTTGAGGACCAGACCTCACCAGACAGAGACCCTCCAGTCACTCACCGAGGTGTGACGAGACCCTTACTCACTGGTGCAGGGATGGGGGAGGGGGTCTGGAGCTCCACACGCTTCTCCTATGGATTTTCCACCACCCCTCCTGCTCTCAGGGACGTCTGACCCTCACGCGAGGCACCTCATTCCCGGGCTCTGTGACAGGCGTGGGCTGGCCAGCCGCCAGCCCTCTTCCAGGACTTTCCGCCATCCAGATTGTGACATGTCTTGTGTCCTCTCCAGTTCCTCTGATCTTTGTAGGCCGACGCACATCGTACAGCCCTTTACTGTCGTCTTAGCAGGGTTCCGGAAGGAAACAGAAGTAAATGTGAGAATGAGGCATTCTGAATGCCTACTCTCCTCCTCTTCCTGTAGGACTTTCTTCTCTTCTCTTCTGAGACTCCACACCTGCTACCTTTCTATTTGACGGTTGTAGAGGGCACCTTCAATGAGCCATTTTTAATAAATGCTATTGAACCATAATTGTTAATATGATAGCACAGACCGATATAATACTTCATTAGTATTCCAGTAACACAGAAGGTAACTGCCTATGTTTTGATAATTCTTTTAGTCATTCTTTATTATTAATCTAAATCCTTGTGATACGCTTTAGGAATAGCATGTCCTGGTGCAGTCTGCTTGTTGGTTTTTCCTTCGAGATGTAAGGATTCTCCTCCTTTAGAGATAGCAGTTAAAATCTGGAATGAACTTCCTATCAGGAAACAACAAATTTGGGTTTCTGTCTTTAGTGTTCCTCACCATCTGCCTGTTTTCACTTATACATATCTGAAATTGTGTAAGAATAATCTGAAAGTGCCATGTATAGACACTTCAAAAATATTTTTATTGTGGAAAAATATAGGTAACATACAACTTCCCATTTTAACCCCATTAAGCATACACTTGGTTGTGTTTAGTGACATTCACACTGCTGTGCAATGACCAGCCCCTTTTATTTCCAGATGTTTTCACCACCCAAAACAACATCGCTGTACCCATTAAATGGTATTTCCATCCCAACCCCCGCCAGCCCCTGGTAACCATGAATCTGCTTATTCTATGCATCTCACACAAGTGCAGTCACACATTATTTGCATTTTGTGTCTGGCTCATCTCCCCGGACCATGATGCCTTCGCTGTCTCTCATGGACACTGTAAGTACTGTTATTCCTCTGGACATACGACTTTCTTATCTTTACAACCCCGGGCTGGCTCTCAGAATGACCCTAAGCTTTCCTGAGTCCTTGTAGGTTAGGACACAGGTGCTTTAGGAAAACGTCTGTGAGCAGTAGAGGCGAGAGGAAGATCCTCACATGGTTTCCACTCAGCCCTGCTGAGTGGTTCCCAGGGTTCTGCCTGACTGACGCATGGCCTTTAATTCACATACGTGTTGCAACACATCCAACCGTCCAGTCTTCCTGACTGTAAACTTCAGGAGGAAGATGTGAGCTATCCGCTTCCCATAACCTCATGAAGGGTCTCACGAAGGATATACAGCAACATAGGTGAAATAGATTATGTTGTCAAAGACAAAGGGAAAATACGAATAATCATTTTGTGATATTTTTAGCCTGAATTTGCTACATAACTGCTTTGGCATTATAGTGTTTCCACATTAATTCTAGAAACTACTACCACTGTCATACCATTGCATAGAATAGTGATTTTATTGACATCATCCTTTATCCTCTCAATACTCCTTGTTTACTTTCTATAGCAATTTCACGAGGATCCTTCATTTAATACCTGAGGAAAGGGAGACACAAACATTGTGATCAATTTCTCCAGCTTACATCTCTACTGGCTGACAAAGCAGACTCCAACCCTAACATGGATTCCCATTAGAGGCCACATGCCTCCACTGAAAATCTGGCAGGGGTGCCTGGGGGGCTCAGTCGGGTAAGCGTCTGACCTCAGCTCATGATCTCACAGTTCCTGGGTTCCAGCCCCGCATCGGGCTCTGTGCTGATGGCTCAGAGCCTGGAGCCTGCTTCGGATTCTGTGTCTCCCTCTCTCTCTGCCCCTCCCATGATCACGCTCTGTCTCTCTCTCTCAAAAATAAATAATAAACATTTTTTAAAAACTTTTAAAAAAAGGAAAATATGACATATACAAAGGACAATGCATAGATTTTTTATTGAAAATAAACGCTGTTATAAAGGCATTATTATGATATTTCTAAAACTCCAAGAACACTGATAAGATTCCTTACTTTTTTCACCACACTAAACACTGTCATCAACCACATTAGAAACAGTGCAAATCTTAGAAGAAGTAATCACAACTGATTGATTGATAGTGATTCTGAATTTCTTTCTGACCACTGCTTCTCCAAATACAGCTAAAGCTTCATCTGAGAGAGCTTATTGTTTGGGACCATTAACCAATAATAAAAATAAAAACTTTTTTTTCCCCAAAACAGAAACGTCGGATACAAAAAAAATCATCTGACTTGACACTTTACAATCTATGAATACAGTTCTGACTTCATCCTTCTATAAGTTTTTGTTAGATAGCAGTTTCCAAAATTTACCAGAATTTTAACCTAAGAAAAAACATATTGAAATTAAGTATTTACTCTAAGAACAGAATAGAGAAATTGGATGGTGGGTAAAGTGACTCAAGAAAAGAAAAATGTTTAACTTCCACAAAACGCAATTTATGCCATCTCTTCCCTTCTTTACAAAACGAGTTCTATTTTACAGAATTCAGAATTTATGAATAATTGGCAATAAAATGATGATTATAATGATACTGATCATTTCTGCTCAGTGATGACCAGGAAGGTCTGGAATGTGTTTGAAATGTACTTGGAATCATAAATAATTATACTGAGTTGTAGAAAGGCAGAGGAACAGAGAGATTAATTAAGATTTGTGTTCAAATCTTTATTCTTCCACTTAACTGGATGTATGACTTCCAACAAATTATCTCCAATAAGCCTACTTTCTCATCTGTAAAATTAGAATGTTATGTAATGAGTTTGTAAAAATTAAACACTTTAATGACTGTAATGTGCTAGGCGCAATGTTGGGCACATCCTGAACGTCCACACACATGGACGGCCAAACGTTTACAAACAGGTGGTACATTCTTCATCCTGTGTCTGCTCCTGCTTCCCTCTTCCTGAGGAACAGGCTAGAATTTCCACCTTGAGAACTGTGCTTCCCAGCATTACTGCCTTACAACAAACATACTCTACTGAAAAGTGAGTACCCTGCACCTGATGGGTGAAGGGACAGCTAGTTGTTTGATTTAAAGTATTAGCCAGGTGCAGGGTGCCTGGGTGGCTCAGTCGGTTAAGCGTCCAACTTCGGTTCAGGTCATGATCTCGCGGTCTGTGAGTTCGAGCCCCGCGTCGGGCTCTGTGCTGACAGCTCGGAGCCTGGAGCCTGCTTCCAATTCTGTGTCTCCCTCTCTCTCTTACCCTCCCCCATTCATGCTCTGTCTCTCTCTGTCTCAAAAATAAATAAACGTTAAAAAAATTTTTTTTATAAATAAATAAATAAAGTATTAGCCAGGTGCCCTGATGTGTGGGGACACTGGCACAACATACCCACCCACCCACAATGGGCTCTGCCACAACCCAGGACCCAAAGTACTCCTTGTTCTCAACACGCAACAAAACAGACGTTCTCCTTAATCCGTAAAGTGTGTGATTTCCCAGCCTCCAAAGAAACTTTTAAAATTCCAAAGCAGGAAATGCATACGCTTCAGCTCTTCATCACAGTGCACTGTGACGTCTAATTTCACATTTCTCGGGGCACATGGGTGGCTGGGTGGGTTGAGTGTCCGACTTCGGCTCAGGTCATGATTTCGTGGTTTGTGAGTTCGAGCCCCACGTCGGGGTCTGACAGCTCAGGGCCTGGAGCCTGCTTCAGATTCTGTGTTTCCCTCTCTCTCTGCCCCTGCTCTGTTCATGTTCTCTCTCTGTCTCTCTGTCTCTCAAAAATAAAATTTAAAAAAAAAAACAAGTAATCTCACATTTCTCTCTCAAGCATGAATGAGCGCTTAAGGATCACCATGCTTTGTAGGAAAATCTCGAAGAAAGACAGAGATCCAAATTTTAAAAAAAGAGAGAGAAGAATGAAAATTGGAGTAAAGGGGCAATTAATGTAGACTATAAAAGTATATTTCAAAAAATCATTGATAGTTTCAGAACCAAAACAGGACACTATGATTGAAGAACAAACAAAAACTGTTGGAAGTTAAAAATATGTTAGTGGGAATGTGGAAGGCAGAGCTGAGGGAAACTTCACCACACAGAACAAACCATTCATGGAATACCAAACAGATGTCACAACTATATTTAGAAGGAAAAGACCTATTCAATGACTCCGGGAAATCCAACCAATAATAATTGATGAAAAAGAAAACAGAAAAGAAAGGGACGCAAGTCTGCAATAAAACCAGAGAAAAATAATTTTAAAAATAGAATATTTGGGGGTGCGTGGGTGGCTCAGTCGGTTAAGCGACCAGCTTCGGCTTGGGTCATGATCTCACGGTCTGTGAGTTCGAGCCCGGCGTTGGGCTCTAGGCTGACAGCTCGGAGCCTGGAGCCTGCTTCGGATTCTGTGTTTCCGTCTCTCTCTCTGCCCCTCCCCCGCTCATGCTCGCTCTCTCTCTCTCTCTCTCTCTCTCTCTCTCAAGAATAAACAAACATTTTTAAATGTTTAGAAAATAGAATATATGGATTTTCAAAGTAAATTTACTGAGACAAATAAATTTAACACGCCTTAAATCAAATATTGCCATTAAATCTCCACACTAGGAATGAAGGGGGAGAAAAGTTCACACATGAAGAAACTAGGATAAGGATAACACGTACGTCTTACCAGGCTACCATCTAGGGGGAAGATGCAGAAATGTTTTCCAAATTTGGAGGGCAGGTTATTCTCAAGCTAGACTTGAGAGTTATTCTCAAGCTAGACTTGTCCGTCCAGAAAACTAGGAACAAACTCAAGTTAGCGTCTGTGATTAGATCAGGACGTGCCGCAAATCCGCGCTCCATCACTGGTTTGTCAGTGTAAGTCACACAGAAGGAAGTTGAGTTTTATGCGTACGAGGTATCGATTATGTCCCACTTATTTGTCCTTGGGAGGCAAATGTGGGTCAAAAGCCGGACAGTGAATCAACAGGAAGCAAGGCACTGGGTCCTGCCAGCATGGGATCCTACAGGAGGCAAGAGTAAAAAGCCGCGGATAAGAGAGAAGGGACACTCCCCACAGCTGAGGCCGACCGAGGCCCGCCTCCAGGACAAGAGACTTGGAAATCACGATTACCTGATCATTCCCACCCTGATAAAAGTTTTCTTCTTTAGTTGACTCATCTCAAAATTTGAGAATTAATGATGGGTCCATAAAGCAAACTAAAGCGATGCCAGGAAAACAGCCAATATGTCAGTCACATGCACTGATTGTTAACGGAATTCGCATAGTCATACTAGCATAACCAGCAAAAATGATTTCACAAAACCTTGAGATAGAACTGATTTGGGGACATGGCAAGGGAAGGATGAGAGTGTGCATGTTTATGAGGAGGAGAGGCTACGGGGCCATAAATCTTCGACAGCATGAGCTCAGCGGCTACAGCCACCCAAGACGACAGAAGCAAATTCTCAGAAGTCTGGAGCCAAGCCCAGCACCAAAATTTTGAAAGTTTGACTCTGACGAGCGCCAGATGAAGGAGACAAGGCAGTGGCCAGCAGCAGCCGGCATGGTAGCGCAGTCGACTTTGGAAACTGTTAACACTATCATCGTTTTTATATTTTTCACCATGGTTAAATTCTGCGTGTGTAAAATTACATGCAGTTTTCAAAGCTGTGAAATATGCAGCATCCGCGTTCTTCTCCTAAATGTTTAATCGCTGCTTCACGGATGAGGAAATGGGGCCCAGACTCGCTGGGCGATTCTCCCGTCGTCCAGGGAGCGACCGCACACGCGGGACTGACCTCCGAGTTTGTAAATCCCAAATCCTCAGCCGGCTTCGGGGCGTTACCAACAATGGAAGCAGAGAGAACGAAAGAAATAAAACAGCTTGTGTCCGTTGGTTTGGTAGAGAAGGGCCCGGGCTGAGCCCCCAGCTTGTCTGCACGGAGGCGGCAGCTTGGGGTCAAGGTCAGAACCACCGCCACCACCGTGCCCGAGCGAAGGTGAGGAAAGACGGCCCTGTGCACCTCGGGAGGACAGTGTGGGCACGAAACGAGAGCGTGTGTTCTTAAGCTGATGCAGAGCTAAAAGGGCCATCACTCCACCTCCGCACCTGCACCTGTGGGGACACCTGCCACTCGGGACGACAGAGGCGCCCGTGGAGCCCCCTTCCCGTGGCATAAAGGGGTCGGAAACCAGAGGTGAGTGCGCAGCGCTTCCCTTTCGTTCCTCAGCCCGTTGGTAAGGGGCACCCGCGACATGTTCAAAGGCCGGGGTCCCCCGTTCCTGGGGAATCTCTTTACCGAGAGACCTCCCCAATAGCCTCCCGGGGCTCCTCGACTGCTTCTGGAAGGTCACCTTCGTGGCGTGTGCGGGAAGAAGCTGTTCCCCTCCCCTGCCAGCACCCCGTCCTGCTCAGGTGTGTGTAGCAGCCTGACCCAGGGCTCCCCCACATCTCAGGCCACGTGCAGGATCGCAGGCCACTGCTGTTAATACTTTACGTGCCGCGGGGGAGGAGCCACACGGACACACGGCTCCAAGCATCTTCCGTGCATGAAGCTGCTTCTCCCATGGAAACAGAGCAAGGCAGGCAGCGTGCATCGTAAACGTGGGCAGAGTTACACGAACACAGACAGGGAGACGAGCCCAACACCTTACGGCTGGCAGGCAGCAGGAGGGGAGAGTCAGACCCACGCCCTGGGGCTCCGGACTCTGTGCATCCGGGGTTCCTGCCTTAGAAACGAGGGGCCGCCGCAAGCGGAAAGGGCTGAAGCAGCCTGTAAACGTAAAATAACTACACTGCTGTCTACAGCTCTAAGCAGCTCAGAGCACACGTTCACGGAATCAGAGTTCCTGCGGGTCAGAGATCCGGCCGTGGCCGCACCCCTGCTTTGCCCCATTGTCCCCTGCGCGGCAGTAAGGGGCCGACCGGGCCTGGGGTCTCTCCGAAGACTGGCCGGGGTGGGTCTGCCTGCAGGCAGGGATGCGGCTCCCTGTGGGATGTTACACTGAGGACGTCCGTCGGTCCCCAGCTGGCTCAGGACCCGAGGCCGCCCCCGGTTCCTTGCCACCTGGACCTCTCCAGGACGGCCACTTGCTCTATGGGGGACAGAAGCTGAGGAGGGGACAGAGAGACTTGCCGGGAGCCGGAAAGGGGTGCCAAGCGACAAAGCCATTGGTGCGAGTGTTCTGTTGGTGACCAGGAGGTCGGGCTGTCACTCAAGACGCGGGCATTCCAATCGGCGGAGGGTCTCGCCCGGCGCGTCTCAGAGTCCGTCTGCCACGGGGACCAGGTCCACACTTGGTGACGAGTACACCGAGGACGGACGAGTGAGGCCCTCAACACCCAAACGCTGGACCAAACCGCCACCTGTCCTCTTGACCTCAGAGCCGACGGTCTCCTTCACAAACAGCGTGATTATCGGGGTACTCTGTGCAGCCCAGCAACCTCTTGCTGGGGATCAAACTCCTGTGAAAGCCATAAAACCCAGGTGATAGTAGAAATGTGAGTTTGAAAGTACCAAGCAGGGAGGACTTCTTTAGAGCACGGGGTTCCCTTCCGTTCTGGGGTGTAGACGATGCAGAAGTGTGGTCCCGTCGGTGGGGTGTGGGCCTGTTTTCCCGCGAGGCAGGCAGCTTCCCCAGGTGATCATCTCAATGTGCATCTTTCTGTCTTGTCTCCTCGGCCACGCAAACCCGTTTCCGCGAAGCCGGGAGCATGTAAGGTATGGACCTCACCGCCAACGACGGTCAGTCTGATAGGGCGCTGTCTAAGGGTGAGCACACGGCCGTGCCTCATAGTAGGCCTGCCTGGCTTCTGAGCTCCAGGAAGACACAAGCAGGCCTTCAGGAAGAAGGTGACTGTGTGGGTGACGGCTTCCCACGACGGGATGCTTCGGTCATTATTGTTCCAATTCCATACGTGGAAGCATCTCCACGAGGAATCACGTGGATTTGTTGCAACATTAAAAACGCCAGTATGACAACCAATGGATTACAAACGTGCCGGCTTAGGAGTGCTTACAAATATCTGAGTATGAATTCATCACCAAGACGGAAAACAGCTGGCAGGAGAGTGTCCCTGAGATCTGATATGTCAGTCGCCCTCCAGAATTGAAGGATCACACTCGTTTTTATTAATGACCTTGTGATTTGAAACGGGGCGGGGGGGAGAGGAACTACAATTACATAGGCTTTCTAGGCTTAACGCAGGGGTGTGGGGAGGGGTGCACCAACGGATTAACGTGGCCTCCGGCTCAGAAGAGTGCAACAGCCAACCCAGTTAAAAGCAGCAGCAAGAACTGTCCTCTGCTTGTGATAAACAAATCTGCTTTTAATCTCATCCTCTGGGGCTCAGATTAAAACAAATATGACCCGATAGGCTTGGTCCAATTTACTTTCAGATTATGAACAGCTCTCCCTGTTATGTATCTGCCAGAAAAACCCTGCTGGTATTTTTAAGCCACCGTCTATGACAAACATCACGTGGCACACGGTGGCAAGATGGAAATGCTTGAAGGGAAAGGCAGTGTTCAGAAGCGCCCCGAGTGGAGGAGAAAAGAGGAGCGGCCGTGCACACACGCTCTCCAGATTTCAGACTTTTCTCCGTGTCAGCTGAGTGGGGGGGATATTGAATTGCTTTCTGGAGAGCAAATTCCACTGTAGGCTCACTTCCCTTCGACTCTGCATTATATTTACCAAAGACGGAGAGCGCGGGGAGCACTGAAGCATTGCTGAGAAGGTGAACCTGATACCTCCTCATATCACGGTTTAATAAACCGATAAACTGATTATTGAATTCCGTTTCCATATGTAAGAAGAAACCGGGGAAGTCGGCACATCAAACCTGGCTGGATTTTCGTATGAACACACACTGAGAAATACTCAGAATGAGGACATTCTGAACTGCATCACTGTCAGGTGATTCAATCCCTTTTCTTCACAAATTCAATTTAATACAAAATAATCAAGTGACACGGGGTCTTTCTTTTGGACCACAAAAAATGGCATTAACATATACGCACATTAAAAATATAAGGAATGATACTAATCAGATGAAAAATATACGGGAAATACAACCACTTTTGACTATCAAGACATAAGCATATATTATAAGAGGTATTACCTTTCGGTAAATGTTTCGAGAAAGCAAACGAAAAGAACACAACAAAAACACCTCCATGATTCCACGTGGTTTGGAAAATAAATTCTGATCTATTTTAATATGATTATTGCTTGTGTTGGCCACTCGATCACACCCAGAGACCAGCACAAAGAAATTATACACCAGTTGCACTAAATGAGTAATTAATTTATCATTCATTCACGTATTTGTGGTGTTTAATAAATAATTAGTGACTTTATCATTCATTCAGTCATTTATAGTACTTAACGAACACCTAGTATTTGCCATTTGCTGGTTTGGTGACAGGCTTTAAAGCCAGCAAATGAAACCGAGACTCTGATGGACACTTAAAGAGCAAATACGCAGTAAGAGCACAATGTCCGTGATAGGACTCGTGCGTGTGCCCAGTGGGACGAAGGCGCGGGCTACATGTGTGCAAACACACACGGTCACAGAGAAAGAAAGACCTCCCAGGCGAATACAACAGGCTTACAGACACGAAAACGCTGTTGGAGCATGTGTCATTCAGCCACCTCGGGGACAGCACCTCTCGTCAGACCCTCTGTGTCCTCGCACACACTTCATAACCCCAAGAGTCCACAGACGTCTCTGCGCACTGTCCTCCCTGGTGTCACCACCTGCTCGGTCACGGGTGTCCACCTCCTAAAGAATCTCTGTGCTGTCTGATGCTTCTAGTTCTTTCTCTCCATAGAGATAAGCGCTGAAATGCAGGTAACATAGCAATTACAACAACCACGAAAACAAGGAACGTGGTGACCGCTGAATTCACCACTTTCACTCCCAAAGCACTTCCACGGGCTTGTGGCACACAGACGCCGTGTCCTGATGAATATGTGTCCACTCCATCAGACGCCTTGAGCCTTGAGTTCTACTTCCAAGAATTTATTAAAGCACAATAATTACAGACAGGGTGCAATGATTTTTGAATGTGTACAAATCGTACAAGCTACAATGTCAGGTGGGGCAAACCCCGATGCCAGCTCCTAATTCCTTTATTTAGTCCCAGCGTGGGGAACTACATGGTTATCTTTGGTAGACATTTGACCCACTGTGCTTGTGTGGTTATGACACAACTTTGACATTGAGAATTAAAACTCGGGATTTTGAAATTTTGAGACTCAGCTATTTCTCTATTATCTCTTCTGGAGGTTTGGAAATTCAACTCTGACACTCAAAAGCTTACTATTGATCCTTCTCTCTTTTGTTGTCTTGCTAGGGATAGGGATTCCCTTCCTACCTCTGACTGGAATAGGGTTGAGGCAATAGAACCAACAAAACTACAGTGACCGATGCACATACATTGGTTAATATCCAACTACTACTCCCTTACAAATCTTAATTAGAGCACCCACCTATAAATCCTAACAAAGGGGAACAGGTGAAGGAAGTAAGGCCCAATCTGAGAAAGAATACTCTATACATAAAAAACTGTTGTTTGTGAGTTAAGGAAAGTTCACTATGAATCACGAATTAAAAGTGTTCCAATGTGGATCAGATGGACTTGACAGATATATTTAGAATTCTGCATCCCAAAGCAACAGAATATACTTTTTTCTCGAGTGCACATAGAACATTCTCCAAGATAGATCACATACTGGGTCACAAAACAGCCCTTTATAAGTATACAAGAATTGAAATCATACCATGCATACTTTCAGACCACAATGCTATGAAGCTTGGAATCAACCACAGGAAAAAGTCTGGAAAACCTCCAAAAGCATGGAGGTTAAAGAACACCCTATAAAGAATGAATGGGTCAACCAGGCAATTAGAGAAGAAATTAAAAAATATATGGAAACAAATGAAAATGAAAATATAACAATACAAATGCTTCGGGATGCAGCGAAGACAGTCCTGAGAGGAAAATACATTGCAATCCAGGCCTATCTCAAGAAACAAGAAAAATCCCAAATACAAAATCTAACAGCACATCTAAAGGAAATAGAAGCAGAACAGCAAAGACAGCCTAAATCCAGCAGAAGAAGAGAAATAATAAAGATCAGAGCAGAAATAAATAATATAGAATCTAAAAAAAACTGTAGAGCAGATCAACAAAACCAAGTGTTGGTTTTTTGAAAAAATAAAATTGATAAACCTCTAGCCAGGCTTCTCAAAAAGAAAAGGGAGATGACCCAAATAGATAAAATCATGAATGAAAATGGAGTTATTACAACCAATCCCTCAGAGATACAAGCAATTATCAGGGAATACTATGAAAAATTATATGCCAACAAACTGGACAACCTGGAAGAAACGGACAAATTCCTAAACACCCACACGCTTCCAAAACTCAATCAGGAGGAAATAGAAAGCTTGAACAGACCCATAACCAGCGAAGAAATTGAATCAGTCATCAAAAATCTCCCAACAAATAAGAGTCCAGGACCAGATGGCTTCCCAGGGGAGTTCTACCAGACGTTTAAAGCAGAGATAATACCTATCCTTCTCAAGCTATTCCAAGAAATAGAAAGGGAAGGAAAACTTCCAGACTCATTCTAATGAAGCCAGTATTACTTTGATTCCTAAACCAGACAGAGACCCAGTAAAAAAAAGAGAACTACAGGCCAATATCCCCGATGAATATGGATGCAAAAATTCTCAATAAGATACTAGCAAATCGAATTCAACAGCATATTAAAAGAATTATTCACCATGATCAAGTGGAATTCATTCCTGGGATGCAGGGCTGGTTCAACATTTGCAAATCAATCAATGTGATACATCACATTAATAAAAGAAAAGATAAGAACCATATGATCCTGTCAATCGATGCAGAAAAGGCCTTTGACAAAATTCAGCAACTTTTCTTAATAAAAACCCTCAAGAAAGTCGGGATAGAAGGAACACACTTAAAGATCATAAAAGCCATTTATGAAAAGCCCACAGCTAACATCATCCTCAACGGGGAAAAACTGAGAGCTTTTTCCCTGAGATCAGGAACATGACGGATGTCCACTCTCACCGCTATTGTTTAACATAGTGTTGGAAGTTCTAGCATCAGCAATCAGACAACAAAGGGAAATCAAAGGCATCAAAATTGGCAAAGATGAAGTTAAGCTTTCACTTTTTGAAGATGACATGATATTATACATGGAAAATCTGATAGACTCCACCAGAAGTCTGCTAGAACTGATACATGAATTTAGCAAAGTTGCAGGATACAAAATTAATGTACAGAAATCAGTTGCATTCTTATACACTAATAATGAAGCAACAGAAAGACAAATAAAGAAACTGATCCCATTCACAATTGCACCAAGAAGCATAAAATACCTAAGAATAAATCTAACCAAAGATGTAAAAGATCTGTATGCTGAAAACTATAGAAAGCTTATGAAGGAAATTGAAGAAGATATAAAGAAATGGAAAAACATTCCATTTCTCATGGATTGGAAGATAAATATTGTCAAAATGTCAATACTACCCAAAGCTATCTACACATTCAATGCAATCCCAATCAAAATTGCACCAGCATTCTTCTCGAAACTAGAACAAGCAATCCTAAAATTCATATGGAACCACAAAAGGCCCCGAATAGCCAAAGTAATTTTGAAGAAGAAGACCAAAGCACGAGGCATCACAATCCCAGACTTTAGCTTCTACTACAATGCTGTAATCATCAAGACAGCATGGTATTGGCACAAAAACAGACACATAGAACAATGGAATAGAATAGAAACCCCAGAACTAGACCCACAAACGTATGGCCAACTCATCTTTGACAAAGCAGGAAAGAACATCCAATGGAAAAAAAGACAGTCTCTTTAACAAATGGTGCTGGGAGAACTGGACAGCAACATGCAGAAGATTGAAACTAGACCACTTTCTCACACCATTCACAAAAATAAACTCAAAATGGATAAAGGACCTGAATGTGAGACAGGAAACCATCAAAACCCTAGAGGAGAAAACAGGAAAAGACCTCTCTGACCTCAGCCGTAGAAATTTCTTACTTGACACATCCAGAAAGGCAAGAGAATTAAAAGCAAAAATGAACTACTGGGACCTTATGAAGATAAAAAGCTTCTGCACAGCAAAGGAAACAACCAACAAAACTAAAAGGCAACCAACAGAATGGGAAAAGATATTTGCAATGACATATCGGACAAAGGGCTAGTATCCAAAATCTATAAAGAGCTCACCAAACTCCACACCCGAAAAACAAATAACCCAGTGAAGAAATGGGCAGAAAACATGAATAGACACTTCTCTAAAGAACACATCCAGATGGCCAACAGGCACATGAAAAGATGCTCCACGTCGTTCCTCATCAGGGAAATACAAATCAAAACCACACTCAGATATCCCCTCATGCCAGTCAGAGTGGCCAAAATGAACAAATCAGGAGACTATAGATGCTGGAGAGGATGTGGAGAGACGGGAACCCTCTTGCACTGTTGGTGGGAATGCAAATTGGTGCAGCCACTCTGGAAAACAGTGTGGAGGTGCCTCAAAAAATTAAAAATAGACCTACCATATGACCGAGCAATAGCACTACTAGGAATTTACCCAAGAGATACAGGAGTACTGATGCATAGGGGCACTTGTACCCCAATGTTTATAGCAGCACTCTCAACAATAGCCAAATTATGGAAAGAGCCTAAATGTCCATCAACTGATGAATGGATAAAGAAATTGTGGTTTATATACACAATGGAATACTATGTGGCAATGAGAAAGAATGAAATATGGCCTTTTGTAGCAACGTGGATGGAACTGGAGAGTGTGATGCTAAGTGAAATAAGCCATACAGAGAAAGACAGATACCATATGGTTTCACTCTTATGTGGATCCTGAGAAACTTAAACCCATGGGGGAGGGGAAGAAAAAAAAAAGGTTAGAGTGGGAGAGAGCCAAAGCATAAGAGACTCTTAAAAACTGAGAACTGAGGATTGATAGGGGGTGGGAGGGAGGGGAGGGTGGGTGATGGGTATTGAGGAGGGCACCTTTTGGTATGAGCACTGGGTGTTGTATGGAAACCAATTTGACAATAAACTTCATATATTAGAAAAAATAAAATAAAATCATTGTGGAAAAAAAAGTGCTCCAATGTATTATGACAATTGAAGTACACTAACATGGACAATATTTATCTCCGTGTTTTGTCACACTCATTATTTGGAATTTCTTCTTCAAATATTTCCCTTTTTTCCTAAGTTATGTATAGTCATAATACTTGGTCACTAACTCTACCAAACATTATTTCTACCCCATCCAATTGGCCTACAAAACCCTAATATTACCTTCTGTCTTACGATGGCTGATTACATTTCCAGGGAGCTGGGGAGAGTTCTCAGCTGACATACAAAATTTGCAACAGACAGAATAGAAAAGAAGTTCTATTCTTCAGCATGCCCCTTTTCCATTAAAAAGGAAAAAAAAAAAGCCAGTTCTGGAGGTTTCTGGAGAATCTAAGAAACAAACACAACAGGAAAGCAAGGAGATAAAGGTTTCGCAATTACATAAAGTAAGTTCTTACTTACTTTAAGATAAAACTTATGTTTTATCTTACTTATTTGGGACATACCTTGATATTTTCTGCACACCATCCACTCTATGTTTGGTTTAACCATGTAATTATAAAATGAGTTCACTCTGGTCATGCTTTCTAATGTGGTACATTTGAAATCACATCTCTCCAATGCTCCGTTTTTCCTTTGCTTTCCCTGGAGCAAGGCTTATGGTTAGCTAGGGCACAACAACATATCGTGGAGTAGCACTTCTTACTGGAAATAACCTCACTAATAGCTGCAGACTTGAAAAATTAATCACCGAGGTAAATGAAAACATAGCCAATATGGCAGATCAGATGAGGCCAGGAGCCACCCGGCTGAACAATCCGTATCTTAGCCCACATTTAGTGGACTCAGCCCTCAGTCAGCAGAGGGTAGACGTGTGTGTGTGTGTGTGTGTGTGTGTGTGTGTGTGTGTGTGTGTGCGTGCACATGCGCACATGTGTGTGCGCCCACGTACATGTATGCATGTGTGTATGATTTCCTTTTTTACCTGATTCCTTCACACCATATACACTATTACGACTTTTTGAGTTATTCTATGTCAGTACCTGTTCTTTGTCCTTTTTTGGTGATTGCAGAGTATTCCATTATAAGAACAGACATGTGTTTTTGCCCCTCTTGGAGGATATTTCATTGTTTCCACACCGCAATGATATCTTTATTTGCGAGCACATTCTGCCCCAGGTGCTTTCACTGGCCCTCCAACCAGAATCTCTCCTCACCTCTCACACCTGCAATCTCTTCCCTGGATCTCACATCTGGGATTTCTTCTCAAATCTTACACCTTGTTGCTTTTTCTTGATCTGACCTCAAAGGCCACATCTTCAGACAGGTCAGCACAGAGCGTCATGCGTCTCAATTTCCAATTCTCTCTTGAATGGTTTTTCTGTAGCAAATTTCATCATCAGAGATGATCACATTCACGGGTGTTCAGCCTGCTTCCCCAACTGGAATGCCATCATCATGGCTCCTTTACTCGCTGCGCAACAATTATTATCTGAGTTCAGGAGAAGGCCAGGTGGTAGAATTCAGAGGCAAAAGACTGTGCTCTGGAAACGAGGTCCACAGGGTGAAGGCACTGAGCACACCCCAGCCACAGCTTTCTGCCAGGCTCCCAGAGCAGCTCCGCACGCATGTTATAATTCAGCAGGCACTATTCCTCAGCCTCAGTTCCAAGAGGGACCAAAGGGGGAGGAACCCTTGTCCCAGCAGCCCTTTGCCATGCACCTGCTGCCATGCCCAGCCCCAGCAGCTGCGTTTTCCAAGAACAAAGGAATGATGTTCCCAGTTCACATGCTTTTTCTGTTTCCATGAAGAGCGAGAGGTCACTTCTTCATCTCCTTTCGTCTCCTCGAGTCCTGAGCTGGTTTCACAACTGGAACATCAGAGACGTAGCTCCAGCTCTAACTTGCCTGAAAGTTCCTGCCTCCTGCCACTAGGAAAGCCCGATCTTGGGATGACCCTCTTGGAAGCCAGAGGCTGCGGCAGGAGAAGCCAGGCCATCTCGAGGGACTGAGCTTCAGCTGACAGCTCGGTTCATTTGTCCGATCTAAGCTGTCTTGGAAATGCTATCACTCTGACGTCAGAGTCCTCTCGCCCCGGCTACCATCTCACTGCAACCGTGACAGCCCCAAAAAGAGCCACCAACGCACTCCAGCCAACCCAAGGAATGGTGCGTGATACCAAGAAACAGCTGCTTTAAGCCATCAAGTTTGGGGAAGGCTTGTCGCATGGCAGCAGATAACTGAAAAACTATTTTGTACTTGGAAATGGGGGGACAACGAAAACAAGAGTAGGGCACGTGACTCTGAGACCAGTAGGCGGGCAAGGGTGGGAAGGTGTCTACGGAGAAGTCTGTGAAGGCCTGGGGGATAGCCTGTATTAGACGCAGAGCTGTGGCCAGCAGTAATACACGAGGGTAAGATACCAGATGAACTTCTGAATCTGAGTAAGGGTATTTCCAGGCAAAATACAGAACATACCAACCGGATTCTTCTAGTGTCCCAAGATAAAATACAAGAAGTGGAATGGTTTCCTAAGGAGCAACAAACAGAACATCTCCCATTTATTGGAAGTTTGAGGTGAGGGGTGGTCTACAATGGTCTTCTGCGGGATGAGGAGGATGTGTCTGCTGCAGGGCACAGAGGACCCGCAGGTCTTACAGAGGCAGAAAGGACGTGTGCTCATGCACCACTGGGGCCCAAATTGAACAACGTCTGGAGTTCAAGTCTGCAACCGGCCATCTCAAACTCTCTCCAACATAAATGGCCTCCCAAACACCCACAGAAGTATGGGCAATGGCATGTGCCCCTGCACTGTCTGGGGTAAACACAGATCAGAGACAACACTGATGCCCATCACTGGGATGCCGGTTGGACAAATGATGGCACGTGCGTGAATCTCGTGCCATGCAATCTACCATCACAAGAACTGACAGCCACAGAGTATCGCTCAATAAAGTAACACAAAGCAAAGGTGCACGGTGTGGGGCAGTGCGTCTAGTGTCTAATCAAACACTTAAAAAAAAGACACACCCATTTGGAGGCATGTAGCAGGCACCCAGTTTTACACAGAAAACATGGCAAGAGTCACTGCCTCTGAGAGAGAGCCTGAGAGACTGGAGGCAAGTGTGGCTAATGGCCTACAAGCAATGACAAAGCAGGGATATTATTCGCAGGTAAACACGTGACCTCAAGTGTTTCTTAACCGTGAGGTGCTCAGGGCTCAACCCCCAGACCCACAGGGTGGGAGTGTCTGTTCTGCAGGTTTGCCGTGGTGAAAACAGTAGAGAAACACCGAGGCAGAGTGGATGGCCCTTGGATAGATCAGAAAGTCTCTGCAGGACCCACAAGGACTTCAGCATCTAGCAAGAGGAATACACACTCCAATGTCATCGAGGTTACTTCCTCCTGCAGTTCCACGGCCCCAAAAACCCTCTGTGCTCTGGCATCCACCCTTCCTCCCCCAACGCCTGATCTTTTACTGTGTTCATAGTTCTGCCCTTTCCAGAGTATCATGAAGTTGAAATCATACGGTGATTTTCAGATTGGCGTGTTTTACTTAGTAATATGCACTCAAGATTCCCTCATGTCTCTTCATGGCTGGTGGCTCAGTTCTTTTTAGACCCAAATAATGTTCCATTGTTGGGTTACGTCTTTCTTCAATCTTTGCTCTTATATAGGGAGACACATATAGAGTTTTATACAAGTTTACAAGTATAACATACACAGATGAAGAATGAATGAATCATTGCCTTAGGTAACCTTTTGGAGTACATACTTTCTAGAGCAGGTTGGAAAAAGCATCCTATAACCTGAGTTCAGACTCCCACCAGATAGCCTTCTTGCCATGTCTTCCCCAGACCATTGTAAACTCTTGGAGGAAAATTACGATGCCTGTAGGGTCCCCTGCCAGGGGTCATGTTCTTAATCTGCCTCTAAACAACTAGGTAGCCTTATTACACAGAGCTGACGTCCCAGCAAGCGTTAGAACTCTGACTCCATTATTCTCTTTCAGCCTTTGTGCCCTTTCCATCGTCAAGATGCTGCTAACAGTGAAGAGTGCACATCAAGAGACTGGTTTACGTGGCTTTCCATAGGCATCGTCTGTCCCTAATAAACAGCCACCACTCCACACAGAAGGGCACACAATGATTTCAATTGAATTTCAGGAAACTGGCAGAGATATAAAAGTGAGGGAGCCATCAATCAGCTGGCAATAAATGAGACACGGTTTAAGTGTGACGAGGAAAGTGTATTGTTTCCACAATAGCTGGGTCTCTGGGTCGGCCTGCCGGTCTCTGTGCAGACAGGATGCTGAGTGGGAGAACCACACAGGGTCTGGGTCGAGGGCGCACACTGAGGAAGTCACTATCTCACGACTGAATTACGGCTTTAGAACTACAAGTCTTTCTAAAATGAGGATCACACCGGTCAGAGCAGCCAAAATGAACAAATCGGGAGACTATAGATGCTGGAGAAGATGTGGAGAAATGGAAACCCTCTTGCACTGTTGGTGGGAATGCAAACTGGTGCAGCCACTCTGGAAAACAGTGTGGAGGTGCCTCAAAAAATTAAAAATAGACCTACCCTATGACCCAGCAATAGCACTGCTAGGAATTTACCCAAGAGATACAGGAGTGCTGATGCACAGGGCCACTTGTACCCCAATGTTTATAGCAGCACTCTCAACAATAGCCAAATTATGGAAAGAGCCTAAATGTCCATCAACTGATGAATGGATAAAGAAATTGTGGTTTATATACACAATGGAATACTACGTGGCAATGAGAAAGAATGTTATATGGCCATTTGCAGCAATGTGGATGGAACTGGAGGGTATTATGCTAAGTGAAATAAGTCATACAGAGAAGGACAGATACCATATGTTTTCACTCTTATGTGGGATCTTGAGAAACTTAACAGAAGACAGGGGGGAGGGGAAGGGGGAGAAAAAGTTACAGAGAGGGAAGGAGCCAAACCATAAGAGACTCTTAAATACAGAAAACAAACTGAGAGTTGATGGGGGGCGGGGGAGAGGGGAAAATGGGTGATGGGCATTGAGGAGGACACCAGTTGGGATGAGCACTGGGTGTTGTATGGAAACCAATTTGACAATAAATTTCATATAAATAAAATAAAATAAAATAAAATAAAATAAAATAAAATAAAAATAAAATGAGGCTTCACCTATGAGGCTAATGTGTGGGGAGCTGCGGATACGCAGGATGAGCAAGTCTTTGCAAACGCTGTCCTGTGGTTGAAAACCAATGGGTCAGCCCTGCTGTGAATCCGTGTTGCACAGATGAGCACAGGGAGGGGGGCTTAAAAAGGTACTTTTCCTGCTTAAGGAAGACACTTAAGTAATTTGCTACAGTATGAGGGTGGGCTAAATTCTGAAAATCACAGTGTATTTCTTAACACCAAGATAAAATCAATCTATCAACCTATGATACAAATTTTATACTTTACATATATGTATGCATATGCTTTTCTCCTGGTATTGAGAAATAACCTGATTTTCACATTTCAGTAACTATATAAAACATAATAAATAAATAAGTATATATATGTATATGTACACACACGCTCTTTATATTAAAAATAAACCTCACAGCTACTGAATGATGCTAGTGACCGTAATCAAACAGGGCATCTAACCCAGTCGGAATGGACACAGACTGGAAGTTACTTTTTCTTCGCACTCTGCTCACCTCCAGGCTCAGCTGCAAGGAGTCCGTCCAGCCAAGCTGAGACCCCACGTGTATCTCCATTCAGCCGTGTAATCAACTATGAACGTTAGGGTAGAAGATTCTCTTCTGAAACGACCACTGTCACTATGACTTTCAGGCTCCAAAAAAAAGCTGGTTTCCTGCCTGTTCACAGAGCACCTTCGACTAGAGAGAGAGAGAACTAGAGATTCAGAAGTCTGAGATCTGGGTCTCGAGATTGTGCCTTTTCCTTGTACAACAGGGCAAGTCGTGGGCCAGTCACCGTCCGGACCTCACGGGCCTTGCTCCTGAAACAGGGGAGCTGGGACAGATGGTCCTAGCATCTTGGTGGCTCAAAACTGTACGTCTCTGGGAACGCTTCTACAGTTTAGATGATTCCCTTTGGTCTTTATTTGCTTTTTCCAGAGGATTTTATTTTAAATAGTGATCACTGCTTTCAGGTGGAAGAGGTAAATCTAAGGAAACTCACCTTATTCATGGTCCTCAGGGAGGAAACTGCACCTCTAAGGAATTAATCTGCGCTGTGGGCCAGGTTCTCTGGAGCAGAGCTCAAGCGTGTGGGATTCACGCTTAGAAAGCAGTGGGAAAGGATGAAAAAGGGACAGAATTCAGACACGGGCTCAACCTGAGACAGCGTGCCCGAGGGGCTGGCTGCCCTCTCATCTTCAGGACACTCTGGAAATAAACCATCCCTGTCTCAGCTGGACCCAGCCTGTGGCAGAGGTTGCCCCCGGGGGACACAGACATGTGGGAGCTCCCTGCACTCTGCAGACAAGGCAGTCCCAGGGAGCAGGTGAAGTCTACCAGAAGGCAGTGCACACACGGCTGGGCGGGGCACAGAAGGACCAGAGCAGGGCCTACAGGACGCGGGCAGAGCGCCCCCAGAACCTGCTGCATGCTCTGGGCCCAAAGTCATTTGCTTAAAGTAATTCAACGTTAGGAGTAAGAGGAGAGAAAACTGGTCCCAGGACCTGATTCACCGGGGTCCACTCAGCACATCTTTTCCACGGGGCTCAGGCAGCCTGAGTCTCTACTAAGAAAAAATCAAGAAGGTTGTGCGCAAACTTTTTAGTAGGATACTACTGGGGCTGGGGCCCCAGCCAACGTGCAGAGAAATCCAGACGCATCGGTCATGCTGTGTTCTGTTTTACGATCTTTCATTTCTCCCTTTTTTCACCATAATTAACGTCAAATGCAGCCATCCAATTCTACATCATTGCTTTAAAATAATCTGAAGCCTAAAAGGATGCATGTTAGAAGATTTCAAACCACAGGCGGAAGTCTTACCCGAGATTGTAGGAGCCGTTTAATCCCATCAAATTATGGAAGGTGTTGCGGGACGGGAATTAACCTGAAGAAAACCCACAGTGCAGGCTGCTCAGAGAAACTACAGTTTTCATGTAAAAAACAGATATGTCGCCAACTTCTTTTGGTTGCAGAAATTAAGACACTTCCACACAAGGAGAGTGACACCTGTTAGGTTTTATCTCACTCACTCAGCCCCGAGACCAGGCCCGGTATTGACTCGGTGGGACCTGGGACACAGTGAGAACCGCTCAGCTGTTACCTCCCATACAGATGTGACCCGCCGCTCCCGTGGTAATAATGAGGTGGGGTGACACCCAGCCAGCTCTGGGTGGTTTTCTTCCAAGTCTGACTGAAGAAATGACTGCATGCCAAGTGGGACGGCCTCTCACGGAGCCAGCTAATGCCAGGAGATGTGTTAAATTATTATTATCTGTTGCCATCACCAGCTCTCAGGAAGTAGAAAGGACTTTGGGGATTACTCATGGCACTGTTTTAATAACTCTCCTGTAGCTCGGCTGATGTATGGTCATTAAAATTTTTATAGGCAACGATTACAGTGGAAGTGGGTTTTTTGAATAGATATGGGACTTATAAAATGCCATCTTTTCTCAAAAGATACTTTGAAAATCTTTTCAAGATAATAATTTGACCCACAGGACATAGAAAAACTGCCAAAGCCCCATCTCTAAAGCCAACAAAACGGATGAGAAAACCAAGAAGGAGCAGGTGCAGGGGGTTTGTGTGAAAAGTTGGGACAGAATCCCTTTCTCTGTGCCTCCCTTACCCTTGAGGATAAGCCAATGTGAGGAAAGAGAAGTACCAAAAGAAATCAATTTAAGCAGGAAAATGAGGGATACCAAGCCCAGCAAATATGCAAACACTGAAAATTAGCCTGAGAAGTGCTTACCTTCTCACTAACAGGTGAGGTTCCAGAATTCAGGCCAGGAATTTAATGAGCTGAGCTTAGATACAACAGAAACAGGTCTGGGGCCAAGAAAGTAACTTTGTGAGTCTTTGCGGCTTTAAAAAAGCTATTTGGCCTTGGATGACTCATCCGTGTTTTGGGGTGCAGGTAGAGACGTGGTGAGACCTCCAGCCTTGGATCCCAATGGTCTGTGTGCTCTGCCCCAGGACTCCTCCAGGCTTATAAACTGGACAAGTGACAACTGCTCGGTGTTTCCTTTTCCTCAGTTACAAAATGCAAGTGTTAACAATACCTGCTTCACAGAGTTGTTTTAAGCACTTGAATGAATTAAAATATTTACTATTAGAAAACATACAGTAAAAAGTCAATGCTTTTCAACAGCACCCTGTTCGGACTGCTAGTAATTGTTACAGACATAATTATGTGTCAATGAAAGTAAACCCTGGCTCGGTGGCCTCAGACACGTTATAATACTGAGTGGTCCACACCTGTTACTTAGAGAACTTTCTGGAAATGCCGTGAGAGAAATGGTTACACTGTTCTTCATGGTGGACTACCCACTAAATGCCAACTTCACTCTCTTTGAAACACATGCCACTTTATTTCAACATGAAGTCTCAACATCTATTCTGAGATTCATAAAACATCCTTTGTGTCCTTTGGGATGAAAACCGAAACTCGCTCCTGGGTTTTTGGCAACATGTCTATATAGTCCTATCAGCCCATCCACGTGTTGCCTCGCTTCTGACTGGGTCATAGCACAAAGTTCAGTCTAGAATGACCTGCTGGAAAATTTGCAACAACCTGAATATTCTCACGGATGGAACAGCTGAGTCCTGCACTGTCTACAGGATACAACTTTTTGCATTTTTCCAAGCAAATCTGACACTATTTTGGCATGCACTTATCTTTAGTAAACAATTTATGGGAACTTGGGGTCCCCATTTCTTATCGTTAATGCACAGAAGCAAAATGAGATGTTTCCCATAACTCCATTCCTCACAGAATCACTACTGAAATGGTATCTTCAACGCAGCTGCGCATCATCAGAATTGAATCCTCTCATCTCCCCCCAAGAATACCCATCTCTTCTGAAATTGTGGACAGGGGGTTCATCTCTTAAGGTGTTGCCATTAATAATATACTTAATTATGAACTCATAAAAATGAATATTGCAAAATGCAGCTAAGTGACTGACTAAACATTTAAAGCAGGTGGAGTCCACGCACGGTATTAAGCGGAGAGCATATTTTAATGGATTCCGGGCACCGTTCCATCTCAGGGGGATTGTGTGCATTGGGTGACAGCCCGTCCTACATGCCCCAAACACGAAGCTGAGAACAATCATCTCGAGATGGGGCACAATGAGCTTTTAGATAAAACAGGCTTATGGAGTTAAAGACCGGCTGCTGACTGATCTCCTTAGGATACATTTAATCCAAAAGTCAGAGTAACGGACTAGGGCCAGGAAAGTACTTGGGATAATAACAAAGTTTTAAAAATGAACACACAAGGTCATGTAGGGTAACAGCCAGAGTCAAGGACGGTCTAGTCTACAAGTCACTGTCGACTCCTAGTTCAGAAGACCACACTGACACAGCTGTGTGGACCATTGAATTACTACAATAAAATACAACTTTATCTAAGAACGAAACAAACTCTTTAAAACTACTTTAAAACTACTACTTGTTTAGACAAGTTATAAAGTGTATTCCCTCTTACTTCCCTCCGTAGTACAAAAGTTTCCATAAAAGACTCATAAAATGTTTTTTCAAACATATATTTCCTGGGACACCTGGGTAGGTCAGTCGGTTAAGAGTCCAACTCTTGGTTTCGGCTCAGGTCATGATCTCTTGGTTCGTGAGATCAAGCCCCATGTCAGGTTCGGCACTGACCGCGTGGAGCCTGCTTGGGATTCTCTCTCCCTCTCTCTCTCTCTCTCTGCCCCTCCCCTGCTCGTGCTATCTCTCTCTTTCAAAATGAATAAACATTAAAATGTGGTTTTCCCGTATGATCTGATTTTCTTTCCAAATACACTTTCCATAACAATCTTATTCACTCTCCCATCCTTTGTTGTTTTCCTCCTCTCTCCCATCTTTGAATGCTTTCCCAGTTTGTTGAACTATCTGCAGATTTTTGCACTCCTTAACTCCTGAACGTCCAGAGGGACCATGGTCTCTGACATGAGCCGCACAGGCACCTTTATATAACTGATAGTTACAGAGCACTCCATCAAAAAGCAGAAAGTACATTCCTCTTAGGGCCACATGGAACATTCACCAAGACTGACTGGTTTCTGGATCATGAAATGCACCTCAACAGATTTAAAGTAGGAGACAGGACACCAAGTGTGCTCTCAGACCACAGTGGTGTTAAACCAGAAATCAGTGACAGACAACTGGCAAATCTCCACATATTTGAAAATTAGATTCACACTTCCCAATATCATGTGGGTCACAAGAGAAAATGTAAAAAGTCTATTGAACTAAATGAAAATGAAAACACAACTTTTCTATCAAACTCTTTGGGAAGCAAAGTGGTACTTATGAGGAAATGTCTACCATTATTAAACGCACATATTAGATAAGGAGAAAGATCTAAAATCAATAATCTAAGCTTGGACCTTAGGAAAATGGAGAAAGGACAATTTAAGGCTTAAGCAAACAGGAGAGAGAAAAAAAAATAAAAATAAAGCAGAAATCAGTAAAATTAAAACCAATAGATCAATAGAAAAATTCAATGAAACTAAAACTTGGTTCTCTGAAAGGATCAATAAGATTGATAAATCTCTGGTCAGGATAACTAAGTTAAAAAAGAGAAGACACAGGGCGCCTGGGTGGCTCAGTCGGTTAAGTGGCTGACTTCGGCTCAGGTCATGATCTCACAGTCGGTGAGTTCAAGCCCCGCGTCGGGCTCTGTGCTGACAGCTCAGAGCCTGGAGCCTGTTTCAGATTCTGTGTCTCCCTCTCTCTGACCCTCCCCCGTTCATGCTCTGTCTCTCTCTGTCTCAAAAATAAATAAATGTTAAAAAAAAAATTTTTTTAAAAAAAGAGAAGACACAAATTACAAATCTCAGAAAAGAAAGAGAGACCATCACTACGACTTCCATAGACAATAAAAAAGGTAATAAATGGATATTATGAACAACTCTGTGCCCACAGTTGTGGTAATGCAGGTGAGATGGGCCAATGAGAAATAGATCAATTCTGTACTTAAACACCACAATGAAAACTCATATAACAAGTGCTAGATAATCTCAACAGGCCTGTATATATTCCAGAATTTGAATCAATAATTAATCATCTCCCAAAACAGAACTTTAACATAAACGTTTGAGGACAAATGATGCCAATACTTCAAAATGGGTTCCAGAAAAGAGAAGCTGAAGGAACATTTCCTAACTCACTTTATGAACCCAGCATTACTCAAATACCAACACCAGAGAAAGGTGTTACAAGAAAGGGAAGGTACACACCACTTGCTTTTATGAACATATGGGGAAAATTCCTCAACATACTATTAGCAAATGGATTCCAATAATGTCTGTAAAGATTTATACACCACAACTAAATGGGATTTTTCTCCAGGTATGCAGGGCATATTACACATGTTAAAATAATCTAACGGGGGTGCCAGGGTGCTCGGTCGGTTAAACGCGTCCGACTTTGACTGAGGTCACAATCTCACGGTTTGTGAGTTCAAGCCCTGCGTTGGGCTCTGTGCTGACAGCTCAGAACCTGGAGCCTGCTTTAGATTCTGTGTCTCCCTCCCTCTCCCTCCCTCTCTCTCTGCCCCTTTCCCACTTGTACTTTCTTTGTCTCTCAAAAATAAGTAAACATTTAAAAATTGTTTAGGGGCGCCTGGGTGGCGCAGTCGGTTGAGCGTCCGACTTCAGCCAGGTCACGATCTCGCAGTCCGTGAGTTCGAGCCCCGCGTCAGGCTCTGGGCTGATGGCTCGGAGCCTGGAGCCTGTTTCCGATTCTGTGTCTCCCTCTCTCTCTGCCCCTCCCCCGTTCATGCTATGTCTCTCTCTGTCCCAAAAATAAATTTAAAAAAACGTTGAAAAAAAAAAATTTTTAAATAAAAAAAAATAAAAAAAAATAAAAATAAAAATAAAAATTGTTTAAAAATATGGGCTAAATGGGTAAGAGGCATTAAGGAATCTACCCCTGAAATCATTGTTCCACTATATGTTAACTAATTTGGATGTAAATTTTAAAAAATAAAAAATAATATTAAAACCAAAAAAATTTTTTTAAATAAATAAAAATAATTCAATGGAATCTATCACTCAACAAGCTAATTAAGCCAAATCATATGAGCATATTGACCGATGCAGAAAAGGCATTTGACAAAATTCAAGACTCACCCGTGGGGGGAAAAAAAACACTCAGCAAACTAGCAAGAGAGGGGAACTCTCCCAACTTGATTAAGAACATCAATAAACAAAACCAAAAAACCAACCAAACAAACAAAAAACAAACAAAATAAACTAGAGCCGGCATCACACTTAATGCTGAGAAACTGAGCATTTTCCTCCTAGGACTGTGAAGAAGACAAGGTGTGCCTTCTCAGGACTCTTACTGAACACCATGCCGCAAGGGCAGTAAGAAAAGGAAATAACAGGTATTCAGATTGTGAAGGAAGAAATAAAATTGTCTTTGTTCGGAGATGGCATGATTGTTTACATAGAAAATCCCAAATAATTGACAAAAAACAATTTTTAAACCAACATATAAATAATTATAGCAAGTTGCAGGACTAAAGGTTAATATACGTACCAATTGTTTTCCTGTATACTATCAATAAATAATTGTCGTTTGAATTTAAAACACAATACCATTTGCAAGAGCACAGAACTTAAATACATAGGCATTCATCTATCAAATTATGTACGATATCTGTATTTAAAAAACTATAAAAGTCTGATTAAAGAAATCAAAGAAATCTAAATTAAGGGGAAATATCCCATTTTCATGAATAGAAAGACTCAATATCGCAAGAGGCCAGGTCTACACAACTTGATATATAGATTCAATGCCATCCCAATCAAAATCCCAGCAAATTACTTTGTGGGGTTAGCAAGTGGACCCTAAAGGCTAAAGAGAGAGGCAAAGGATCCAGAGCAGCCAGCACAATATTCACTAATACTGGCTCTCCAACTTCAAGACTTACTAGAAAGCTACGGTAATCAAGGCAGAGTTGTACTGGCACAAGAGAATGGAGAGCCCAGAATCAGACTCACATAAATACAGTCGGCTGACCTTTAAGAAAGGAGCAAAGGCGATTCAATACAGAACGGAGTCTTTTCAACAAATGGGGCTGGAACAATTGAATATTCACATGCACGAGAAAAAGAATACAAACATAGAACTTACACATTTCAACGACAACAACAACAAAATTCAAAAAGCGACATAGACCTAAATGTAGAACATAAAATAATAAAACTTTGAGAAGAAAACATAAGAGAATATCCACATGACCTAGGAATGAGACCTAGATACTTCACAAAAACCATGACCCATGAAAGAAAAAATGGACAAATTGGGCCTTACTGAAATTAAAAACCTCTGCTCTGTGAAACGCTCTCAAGACAATGAAATGACAAGTCACTGACTGGAAAAAGAATTTACAGAACACACATCTTTAATTTTTTTTAATGTTTATTTATTTTTGAGAGAGACAGAGACAGAATGCGAGTGGGTTAGGGGCAGAGAGAGAGAGAGAGAGAGAGAGAGAGACACTGAAGCAGAAGCAGGCTCCAGACTCTGAGCTGTCAGCACAGAGCCCAACGCAGGGCTCAAACTCGTGAACTGTGAGATCATGACCCGAGCTGAAGTCGGACGCTCAACCGACTGAGCCACCCAGGAGCCCCTAGAACACATATCTTATAAAAGGTTGGTATCTAAATTGTACAAAGGACTCTCCAAAGTTACCAACAGGAAGACAAACAATGAAACTAAAAAATGTGCAAAAATAATCTGAACACCTCACCACAGATGATAGACAGATGGCAAGTAAGCACATGAAAATACACTTAGAACCATTTGTTACCAAGTAATTGCAAACTAAAACAAAAATGAGTCACCATTACACAACCACGATGGATGAAATCGAAAGAACTGTCAATACCAAATGGTAGGCAAGGATACGGGACAACAGGAAATCTCTTTCGGTGCTGGCAGAATGGCAACACGGCCCGCTCATTTTGGAAGACATTCTCTCAGTGTCTGACAAAGGTAATAAACAGTTTGGTAATATGATCTAGCGATTACGTTCTTCGGATTTACCTGATTTGAAAACTCCTATTCACCCAAAAACCTGCATGTGAAAGTTTATCACCACTTTATTTGTAATCACCCAAACCTGGAAACAATCAAGATGTCCATCAGTTGAATGGACAAATGAATGATAAATCTGTACAATGGAGTATTACTCAGCAATAAAAAACACTGAAAAATTATATCAGAAAAAAGGCACTGAGGAATCTTAAAATCCATGTTGACAAGTGAAAGAAACCATTTGAAAAGGCCACATACTGCATTATCTCAATTATAGAGCATTTTGGAAAACACAAATATATAGAAATCATACAAAGATCAGTGGTTGTCAGTCATCAGGGATAGGAGCGGATGAACAGGTGGAGGACATATGATTTTTAGGGCAGTGAAAACACTCTGTGTGACCCTATATTGTGGATATGTTCCATCATACTTTGGTACATACCCATGTATGTACCCTAAAGATCAAGAGTGAGCCCCAATGTCAGCTGAAGACTTACAATGATGCTGACAAGTCAACGTAGGTTCATTACTTGTAACAAATGGACCATCTGGTGGGGGATGTTGATAATGGATGAGGCTGTACATGGATGGGGGAAAGGGGTATATGGGAATCTCTGACCTTCCCCTCAATTTTGCCATGAACCCAATTCCTTTAAAGAATAAAGTCTATTATAAATATTCTATAGGGCAGTTTTTAAACATAAAATTGGATGATCCACATACAATTCTCAGCACAATCGCTAGCATATACTATGCACTCAGTTGATGGTATTATCCATCAAAGCAAACAACAAACTGTGGGGGCACCAGGGGAGCTCAGTTGCTTGAGCGTCTGACTCCTGGTTTCAGCTCACAGTTTGTGAGTTCCAGCCGCACACCGGGCTCTGCACTGACAGCACGTAGCCTGCTTGGGATTTTCTCTCCCTCTCTCTCTGCTCCTCCCCACTCGTGTTGTCGTTCTCTCTCAAAAATAAATAAACATTAAAAAAAAAAAAAAAAAAAGAAAGAAAACAACTGATGACTTCTTTTCTTTCTTTTTTTTTTTTTTTTTGGAGAGGGCACACTTTAGGATTATTTCAGATATTACTATTTCAAACATATTTTTGTAATATAAAAAAGCATATATAAGTTAAAACGTGTAAAGACCAGATGTAGCCTAGTTAAGAAATTCTAGCCAAAGGGTTGGCCAAGAGCAAAGAAAACTTGGAATCAATTATGGGGTAAATACCAATTTGAAGAGACACAAACCGTAACAGACACACATATTTTCCTACATAACCCTCTGTGTTATGTATATGTTTTACATAGTTAGCAATTCTTTCCTTTATTGCACCCTTTCCGCTTCTATTTTATATAAAGACCACTGGTGATCATTATGGTTGTAATTAATCACCCCTAAATATATGGATGGGATTATAGGAGACTGAGAACAGTAATTAACACTATCCAGAGTTGGACAGGGTCACTGACCGATATTTGTGTCTGTCTTTATTAGGGAGACCATGAGGTCTTTGTTTTATGTGAGACATACTTGCATTAAGGGAGGCAACAGCAAGATTTTCCATTATGTTACAGCAATGTATTAAATACGGAGAAACAGATATTGAGTAAACGAGGGTATAAAATATGCTCACTTGCCTAATGATTCTCACTCCATTCCTGCCTGGCATGGCTCTAGAAGTGTTTGAGGAAGGGGGTGGGTTGGAGCCTGCATGATGCCCTCCCACACCCCCTTACAGTGGGCTCCTGTTTACGTTCTGCCAGCAGGAAGCACTAGTAGAGACCCAACTGCAGAGTGGGGAAAACAAACATTTTCTTTTCTCATGGCTGGGCCATAGGGCGCCAGCTCCTGGTGGTTTTCCAGGAAATGCAGACCGACATCAGCAGCAGACGGGGCTCTGGGACTCTGGTCTGGCCACAGCAATGACATTATAAAGGACTGCAATCCCCTCGGGTCTTGCGGGGCTGGTGGGATTGCTCCCTCCTGACTCCTGCACAGAAGTGGCTCACCAATCCCCCAGCAGCTCATAGTTCTGGGGACCACAGGCTCTGAGAAATGCCATTTCTCTACTTCTCTGGCCGTGGCAACAGTGGCATCTTCCGATACTTTACAGGTCTCTGGGTGGCACATCATCCTCAGCATCGCATCTCTTCTATGTGCAATACCTGAAGTGGTGGTTCTGTTTCACGGAAAAATCACTGACCGATGCTCCATGGATAGCCTACATTTGAGCTGCTGACCCCAGTCCAAGTTTGCCCACCGGTGCGAAATTGTGCGACAGACATAACCAGCAGAATGTCTTCCTGGTGAATGTTACTTCGGTAGCTTGCCTGCTAAACTTTATAAAATATTTTTCCTTTTAGTATCATTTTGGGTAATATTCTCATAGAAAAAAATGTGTGCATACATTAAACTCAAAACTTTACCGACATGATGAAATACATGAAATGTTCTGACTTACATTACAAATAAAATTGGCTGAACATCACAACCACGTGTAGACATTTTGAAAAGGAACTGAATGTCCACACACAAATAAACTTATTGAATTTCTCTGATGCTGAGAGACCAAATTCATGCCCAACAAACAACCGTTTGCTAACAAAATGTTTTTTTTATTTTTTTAATATTTATTTATTTTTGAGAGAGAGAGAGAGAGCAAGAGAGCGAGAGAGCGCACCAGAGTCGGGGCAGAGAGAGAGGGAAACACAGAATATGAAGCAGGCTCCAGGCTCTGAGCTGTCAGCTTACAGCCTGACATGGGGCTCAATCCCATTACCTGAGCCATAACCAAGAGTGGGACCCTCAACTGACTGAGTCACCCAGGCACTGCTAATTTCAACATTTTAAAATCTACCGTACATACAAGTTTAAAAAAATTTTTTTTTAATGTTTATTCATTTTTGAGAGACAGAGAGAGACAGAGTGCAAGGGACAGGGAGAGGGGCAGAGAGAGGGAGACACAGAATCCCAAACAGGCTCCAGGCGCTGAGCTGTCAGCACAGAGCCTGACGTGGGGCTTGAACCCACGAACTGCAAGATCATAACCTAAGCCAAAGTCGGAGGCTTAACCAACCGAGCCACCCAGGTGCCCCGTGCTATCAAAATATTTTTAATTGACTGGGAAAGATGTCTTCGGTATTTTGCTTCCTAATGTAATTTCTATTTAAATATAGATGACTTACTGAATTTTAGTGATATATTTGGACAACGAATAGGGGTTTAGATTCACACAAAATGTCTGGATTTCAGAAATAAATGTAGGCTCTATCGTGACAGGAAAGAGGTTTTGAAGACAACGTAACCTTATTAACTCTGACCCAGACTCGTAAGTGACAACGCATTTCCTCGCGGGCGCCTTTTGTTGGCAGGGCGACGGCTCCCACGTCATCCTTCCGCTGAGGACACGAATTACTTCGAGTGTCCCGGCCCAGAGTAAAGGTCTCAGACTCCCCACATCCTCTTCCAAGTCCGAGTTGAGTGCCAGGCTCGAATCCGATCGCCGTTCGCACGAGGGATCTTCCAGTGTCCGTGTTATGAACGTTCACCCAAAAGGCAGCGCCAGCTCCTGACTCCGCTCACCCCCCCTCCCCGCCCCCGACGCAAGCTGACACTTGTCTTGTTGAGACTCACACGGAGGTGAGTGACGGCAGTGGGTCTTCTCAGGGTACGGACTCTGCCCTGGTGCTGGGGACGGAAATCTCTCCTCATTTAGTTATAAGCCCCTGGAGTCACTTTTTAATCCTCTTTCCCATTTTCTCCTCTGCTATAATTCTCCCTTCAACACGCGGTGCCAAACAATACATATTCTGCTGTGAGACTGAAATTCAAAGCTGTGGGGCGACATCCCCGACACCTCTGACAAGCGCCGGGCATGCCAAGCCCAGGCAGCATTTTCCTCAACAAGGTGCCCGATGCCGCCTCACTCCTTCTCGTCTGAGCTGCTCCAACACTCCCAGCCACGTTTTTCTTCGGTTTCTGTAGCGGCCTCCCAATTCCAGCAACTCAGTCCGTCCCCACACCCCAGTCCGTATGGCTGCCAGCCTAAAATTTATTTGTAGCAACTCATCAGAGTACAAAGTTCATTGTCCAAAATTATCATCGTCAGTGAGGTTTCTTTCAAGAGAATACTCGATAAGATCAGTAAGTATAAAGATGTGTTTGATATCCAACATTTTGCTTATGGCTTTGAACACCTGAAAATAACTTCAGGTCAAGCTTTGCCCTTGAACAGCTAACATATTTTTTTTTTAATATTTTAGTGCATCATTTAGATTCAGTTCTTTGTAGAACAAAAATAAAAACGCATCTGAAATCTGTAATATTTTGGGGCGCCTGGGTGGTTCAGACGGTTAAGCATACGACTTCGGCTCAGGTCATGATCTCACGGTCGGTGGGTTCGAGCCCCGCGTCGGGCTCTGTGCTGACAGCTCCGGGCTTGGAGCCTGCTTCGGATTCTGTGTCTCCCTCTCTCTCTGCCCCTCCCCTGCTTGTGTTCTGTCTCTGTCTCTCAAAAACAAATAAACACTAAAAAAACTGTTTGAAATCTGTAATATTCCAAAGACGGCCAGCTGGATGATTGAAATAACACGACTACAAGTCTCGTTTTTAAAATAAAATTCCTTTTATCGGGAAGCTTTTTGGAATCTAACTTGAAGACTGTGCTCTCAATTTTTCTTTCTTCTTGTTCTTTGATTCCTACTGCTCAAGAAACACAGGATCAGAGGCCACTTTACTGGAATCTGCAAATAGCATTCCGTGTTAAATAACACCGATGCTGCGGGAGTGGCTGCCAAATTAGCAGTGAATACGAAATGCAAATCAACTTTACAATGTTCCCCAGCCTCTGTCGAAAGGCACAGAGGCAGAAACATGAGACAGGTACTAACTACCAACAAAAGTATGTTAGCAAGGGGCAGCCTGAGCCGGGGCTCCCGCAGAAGGAGCAGGCAGGACTCGGCCCGGCTGCCTCTCTGGGCGGAGCTGGAAATCGCGACAGGTGCACCCAGGGCTGACGTCTGTCCCCCGAGGGCACAGTTCTCTCACAGGCACAGGAGGCTGTCTTCGTGGGGTTTTCTGGCGTTACCTGTTTACTGTAAAAACCCTACTCCTCCTGGGGACGCGTGCCTGACACACGGGGCGCACAGCCTGCCGTTACGTGGGGTGATTTTAGGACAATTAACTGGCAAAGTAATAGGGTGGTGCTTCAAGTACAAGCATTTGAAATCGTCCGTCAACAAGCACAATTTCTTAAGCACCAACTCACACCTTCCGGCGTCACCTACTTCCCCCGCCTGCCACTCGGCCGAGCCCGTGGGGACGACAGGAACGCAGTCCCTCCCCACGGATGCCCCATGCCCGCAGTGCCCGGGCACCACACGCCCCTGTGTGTGACACAGCGGACACGGCCCCTTCTCACGGTGCAGTCGCGTGGTCTCACCTAGCGGAGGTCACGGGCCCAGCAGGACCTCACTCTGTCCGCATCACCATCTCCCCCTTTCTAGGAACATCCGCCCCCACGTGTAACAAGATACCATTTCCCCATCCACCCCCTCGGACCCCATTTCTCGGCTCTGCTTCCTGAGAGGGAGCTCAGGGACGTCCACACTAGCTGTTCCCGACCCCTCCCGTCTCCCCCCTGCGCCCGGGCCAACCACCTTCCAAAAGCATCACGTCAGTGAACGCCAGCTCTCCAGGTCGCGGACGATGCCCCCCATCCCCACGGCCGGTGGTAAATCTGCATCCAGAATCTTCTGTCGCTGTAGCAGCACTTGACAGAGATACTCGTTAGTCTTCCTTAATGCATTTTCTTCACTCAGGGTCCCAGGGCCACCAAAGCTACCTGCACTCAGGGTCCGAGAGCGAGACTGCTTCGAGCCCCCTGCCCTCCCTGCCCTCCTCTAGCTCCCGCTGCCTTGTGGCCGTGCTGACGTCGTGTCCAGAGCCGGGCTGCCAGGTGGTGGGGTAGCCGGTTCCCACCACAGGCCGCAGGCAACACAGCCGTGAAGCCCTTATTCACCTGCTGGACCATAAGAATAAGAGGTCAGGCCTCGGGAGGCTCACCCTGCAACCTGGTCCACCTTCCCACCGAGTGGCTCCGCGGGAGGGTCACACGGGTCAGCACGGAAGGAGCAAACAGGCTCCTGCAACTTTATGGCCCTGGAGGCCAAGGGAGGGAGAGGGCAGGGCGATGGTGGGAGAGTATGGGGCCCTGAACCGGTGAGGGGCGTCACCACCGAGCTGATGTTCCCACTGGGCCACCAGCTGCCACGGACTCCCACCCACATGTGAGCGTCCGGGCACTGCCTCAGTCTACCCTCGGTGAATGTTTCTTAGCGCCGTCTGAATGTGGGGAGTAACGACGGACTACCAGCATTGCCGGGGTTCTGCGAGATCGAAACAGAACTGCCAAGTCCAATTCCTCAGGACGATTAAACACCAGGTCAAAGGCAACTTGTCAAAACAGCAGTAGTAACAAAAACATCATGTAAAAGTTATTCGTAAAAATGTAGTAAAGTAGGGGCGCCTGGGTGGCTCAGTCGATAAGCGTCCGACTTCGGCTCAGGTCAGGCTCTGGCAGTTCGTGGGTTCGAGCCCCGCGTCGGGCTCTGTGCTGACAGCTCGGAGCCTGGAGCTGCTTCGGATTCTGTGTCTCCCTCTCCCTCTGCCCCTCCCCTGTCTCTGTCTCTCTCTCTGTCTCTGTCTCTCTTTCTGTCTCAAAAATAACCATTAAAGAGACGCCTGGGTGGCTCAGTTGGTTAAGCGTCCGACTTTGGCTTGGGTCATGATCTCGCAGTCCGTGAGTTTGAGCCCCACGTCGGGCTCTGTGCTGACAGCTCGGAGCCTGGAGCTGCTTCAGATTCTGTGTCCCCCTCTCTCTCTGCCCCTCCCCTGCTCATGCTCTGTCTCTGTCTGTCTCTCAAAAATAAATGAACATTAAAAACAAAATTTTTAAAAAATGTAGTAAAGTACTATGTTTAGGGGTCCCTGGCCGGCACAAGACAGCTTCTGGGACCCTGCACTCATTTGATTTCTCCTGCCACCCGCCGTCTGAAGTGTCACACGGATCATAAGTATTCCGCAGCCATGCTGCGTCTGGGGGCTTCTCACACATCACACGCGCATTCTCAATTTTTCCCTTCTCTTGAATAGCATGCCGCGGCTAACCGACTCATCAAGGTTAACCATTCTTCTTGCCACCTTTAAAAATTACACTCTCGGTGGAATTGCACAACCCAGTCAGATACCGTGGGCACATTTAATTAACTAAATGTCAGAGACCATAGTTGTTACAAATGACATAAAGGGGGAAACAGGATAGGGCATAACCTTGAGCTACTTGTTGCTAAGTGTTGTTAAAGGACCGTTCATTTGGGCATCAGACCCGTGGACCCAAAAGCAGTTAAGAAATTCCTGAATATTTCTGTAAATAAGTAACTACAATGTTATCATATCTTATGTTGAGACAATGTGCGAGGTAGAGAATAAATGTTTTCTGTTCCTCTCTCAAGTGTAAGTGTATATTTATCTGATCCTGGCTTCAGAGAAACTGCCCAATCGATCAGCTGCTAGCTGACTGATAGGCATAGATTGAGACCCTACAAACAGGACAGCCTGCTTTTGCATACTTACAACCGCCTTCACCCAATGTGGCCCCATAGAGGTGGGGCATGGGAGCTGGGAGGACAGAAATATTTCCAACATCTTCCTTGCCAGTCAAGCCTACCTTGACCTTGGTACTAAATATCTCCACTTGTGGGCCACCTGGGTGGCTCAGTTGGTTAAGTGTCCAAATTCGGCTCAGGTCACGATCTCTCGGTCCGTGAGTTCGAGCCCCGTGTCGGGCTCTGTGCTGACAGCTTGGAACCTGGAGCCTGCTTTCGATTCTGTGTCTCCCTCTCTCTCTGCCCCTCTCCCACTCATGCTCTGTCTCTCTGTCATAAATAAATAAACATTAAAAAATAATAATAAAAATAAATAAATATCTCCACTTGTTCCTATCCTGCTCACCTTTTCTCTTGGCCACTCCTCTGATATCTGAATAATTCTAGGAAACAGGGCTCATTTGAGGCACATGCCTTGGCTTCATCTGTCTGCCCCAAGCCCTGAGTGAGAATTATTTGCTGGTGGGTAGAACAGTCCTCATCCTGACTCTAGCTCAGACATACTCAATTGCACCGGTCACATGAGACTTCCTCGCGGCTTTCCAAAATCTTGACCTCTTCCTGACAGCTAACGTCCTCTACTGCCTACGACTGGGTAGAAAAAATGTATCCATAGCCAAGACCAGAGCTAAAGGCATAAATAATTTCACATATTTCCATCTGAAGTTCCTCACCTAGGAATGAACGCAAGTATCATAAACTCAACTCTACCCACATGGCTGGCTGGTTACTTTGTTTCAAATATATTCCTACTAGAGTAAGATTTCAGAAACTCCCCCAAATGTAAAGTGGTGTCCACTTGCCTCCACTGTGTCGATCTATGTACTGTAACAATGCAGCAAACACAAATACCTGCAATTAAAAACAGTTTAGACTGTATGTTTCTCAAACCCAGTCGAGCCATTGCATACGAAATACCAGTAATGACTAGCACAGCAGTATCTTCAGTAAATAGGACCCTAAATAAGCAAAAAGAAAGATAGGAGTACAAATAATAATGAGTAATTACAATTATTTTTCAACTTGACTTTGAGGAAAAGCAATTTGAGAAAAAGTTACCTGACAGTAAATAACCAAACAACATTATGTAAGGATAACAAATTAGCTCAATATTGTAAATTAGTTTATAAAGTACGACTTAGATCTACTAGTGCAGAATCTTGCAGTAAAAAAATGCTTTTCACAATTTGAAATCTAGCCCCATTTACATATAACTTTTAAGATACACTTTGTATAGAATGTGAATGGATGCATAACTTTTGATTTGTCAAAATACTATATGGGAAAATAGTTCTGATGCTCAGGTAATAAGAAAACATTAGTCAAAACATATTTTTCACTTAGCAATATTGTTAGCAGAGCTTTTCTTGCAAAAGCACTGTGTTGTTTTTTTTTTTTTTCCTCTTTCAGTTTTATTGAGATAGAATTGACGTAAAGCACTCTGTAAGGTGTGTGGCCTGGTGACTGGACTTGAAAATAGTGTAAAACGATGAACACAGTGAGTTTAGTTAACACTGTCATCTCACATAGTTACAAAAAAGGGGGAGGAGGAAAATAATTGTAATTACTTATTATTATTTGCACCCCCATCTTTATTATTAATTAATATCATTAATAATAATTATTATTATTATGAGGGAGGAAAGGAGGGAAGGAAGGAAGGAAGGGAGAGACAAAGACAGAAGAGATGAAAAAAAAAAGAAAGACAAGACAGAAAAGAAAGAAGGAAAAAACAGTATTCTTCCTCAGGATGAGAACTTTCAGGAGCTACTGTCCTAGCAATATTCAAATACAACGTCCGACAGCATCAACCAGAGTCACCACAGTACATTACCTCTCCGGCATCTATCTTGTAACTCAGTTTGTGACTCTTCTATTTTGTCTATTTTGCCACGCGCTGTGGGTCGTTTTGCATCCCTCCAAAAGCCACATGGTGAAGTCCTAGCCTAATTATATCTGCTGTATCTTCGAATATGCATGTTTGCGTAACGTCACATGGCAAACATAAGGGTCATCGCAGACGCGGCTGAAGTACGGTCACGCTAGAGGAAGATGGGCCCCAATCCGACGTGACTGGCTTCCTTGTAAGAAGACAACCACACAGAAATAAGGGACATGGGGAGAAGGACTCTAGGGCTGCAGCCAAGGCCCCTCAGAGACCCTCAAGAGAATCCACTTCTCCCATCGCCCTGGGATCTAACAGTGTCACTCCTACCCTGTCAGTAATGTATCTGCTGACAGAAGTCTGTCCAAGAAAGATTTAGCCATGGGGCGCCTAGGCGGCTCAGTCAGTGAAGCGTCCGACTTCGGCTCAGGTCATGATCTCCCGGTTCGTGGGTTCGAGCCCCGCGTCGGGCTCTGTGCTGACAGCTCGGAGGCTGGAGCCTGCTTGCGATTCTGTGTCTCCCTCTCTCTCTGCTCCTCCCCTGCTCACACTGTGTCTCTCTCAAAATAAACAAAAGATTTTTTTTTAAGTTTATAAATAAAAAAAAAGATTCAGCCATGACGAAGGCCATATAGAGAAGCAGTGAATGTGATTAAGGTTCCCGTTACATTGATTCATGAGAGAATCACTGAGCAAACCAAGCACTCACAGGGGTCTATCTTCTCAGGCTGACAGACAACAGTCAGGAAACAGAACTGGGCTGTTACCACTTCTACATTTACACTAAGGCCCTTTTAGTGCAGGTACCCACAGCGGTGGCCCTCGGACAAAGATCTGAGGCAGAGGCCGCCCTGCCATATACTAGCAAGGCTGGGGAAGTCACAAAGGGAGTCGAGGTGGCCAATACCAGGGTATATTCTCAACGAGTCACTGCTGGGAGGGTGAGTGGAACTCAGTGCAGCTGGAGAACCAGGAAAGTCAATCCAAACCACTTGGCTGAGGGCCATCCACTAAGGGAAGGGCGAAGGGGACTTCGACAGCCATGCGCTAACTCCCTTGGTCATCAGATGTTAACTCTCCCTCATGCCCAACTTGTGGGTGGATAAGCCCTGGGGCACTGGTAGGTCAGGCATCAGGCATTATAACCACAAACCTAAGACCCAGGTATGGGATTGGATGCTCCCTGTGCCTCCTCCAAGAGCATTCATTCCTAAGCCCTTCGTTGATCGGAATTCTTACATGAAGCTTAACGTCACAGCCATCGTCTGAAAACAAGTCACTGTGGGCCAAAGCCCTTACGAGACCCCTCACTAGAGAAGACATACAGATGACAAAGTAGCATTTGAAAATGCTCCACATCATGGGGCCTTGGGGAAATGCACGTTGAAACAAGACAGTGCTGCACACGTCTGAGAAGGGCCAAGACCCAAAGCACTGGCACCACCAGGGGCTGATGAGCACGTGGAGAGCAGGAACTCTCACTCGCTGCTGGTGGGAAGTCAGAAGGGTGCAGTCATCTTGGAAGATGGTTTGACGATTCTTACAAAACTAAACTTACTCTTAATGTATGATCCGGCAATCGGGCTCCTTGGCATTTACCCACAGGAGTGCGGTGTATCCACACAAAAACTTACACACGGACGTTTATAGCAGATTTATTCATAACTGGCAAAACCCAGAAGCAAGCAAGGTGCCCTTCAGTAGGTGATGGATAAATACACTGATACGCTGGCCCATTCCGGCAATGGAGTATTATCCAGTGCTGAAGAGAAATGAGCTCTCAAGCCATGACAAGACATGAAAGAACCCTGAACGCATATGACTAAGTGAAAGGGGCCAGTCTAAACAGGGTCTACACAGCATGGTTCCAACTGCATGGAGTTCTATAGAAAAGGCAAAACCAGAGACAATGGAAAGATCAGTGGTTGGCAAGGGTTGGTGGCAGGGGTGGGGATGAACAGGCGGATTCCATAACAACTAATTCTGCGTGACACCATTGGACACATGACAAATGTTGGACATATGACATGTCCAACATGTGTTGGACACATGACAAATGCATGTGGGGAAAATCCGTGGAATTCACAGCACAAAGAGGGAGCCCGAACGTGGAGTATAGACTTCCGTTAGTAACAACATAACAGTATCGGCTCGTTAATTCTAGCAAATGTGCCACACCGATGCAAGGTGTTAGCAACAGGGGAAACTGTGTGGGGAAAGGCGGTATGTTATGTGCAACCCTCTGCCGGTTTTGTTCAATTTGAGCGCCTGTGTGACTGTCTACTCTGAACATGCTCGCAGTTCGTTACTTTGGACCAAACTGATGTGCTGACGTCTAAGATTTCCCAATGTAGCTCAGTGCTTAGAGCAAAGTAGGCTCTTGGCTCATTTTGGACTAAATAGTAACACCTTCATACTCACCCACCTTCCCCGGCGCTCAGGTTTCTCTTGATTAACCAAAAAACAGAGATATGCCCCATAAAATGTGTGTCCAAAGTTTAGAACCAGTAAGTCCAAAGGGACCGTGTCTCACTTAATAATCCCTGCACAAGTAGATAGGAGAACAGTTTACAATCCCAGACCCACACCCAGGAAACCAATCACGGTCTATGGGTACATCATGCCCCCCATCACAGGCGTGGGTGCTGAGCTCCTGCCTCCCTCGCACGGCGGCCGGCACAGAAAGAGCCATCAACACGTACCCACTGGCTGCTGGATAAGTGAATGAATAAGCAAATGAATGAATTCCCAACCAGTTGGTAGGAAACTTAGCAAACAAGAAGTGGTTAAATGTATGCAGTTGCATGACTTTTCCAAGTGGTAAACGTGTGGCCAATGTGTTAAGGATCCAGGGAAGGAAGGATAGAGAAGGACAGAGAATAAATTTTCACCACAGATGGGATATGTGCTGTGTGCTACCCTGGATGAAAGAGGGACAGGGAAGGAGGCACCAGGTGGGTAAGGACCCAGGGGTGGGTGACGGTGGTGAAGACACAATACCACAGCTCAGTGGGTTTACTGGACTGAAGAAAGAGGGCAATGAGCAGTATGGTGGGGGGGCTTGTGGGTCTGAGTGGGGACCTGGTGGAAACAAAAAGAACAGGCTGTAGGACTGGAAAACGCCCAGGCTGACGTGGATCCCGTGTTTAGGATGGTGACTGTCGATCCTCCCAGGGACGTCACAGACGGTCACGGCCACTATGATTGGGTTCTTGGACAAACCTACCACCACGACTGGAATTATTACCTCTCCAAGGACGGGCTAGAGTATCACAGGACCCAACCACTGAAGAGGGCACTGTGGTTATCACCAGGTTTAGTGGAAACGTGGTATGAGGTTTACCCGACATAAATGAAAAATCTGGAGGAACTAAGGTAAAAAGCAAATCTGCCTTTTGGTGAATTTTGAAAAGAGTCTTACCACCTGATAGCATAAATACTTCCCCCCGTAAATTATGAATATCACTTCCCTATACTCACTTCACATAAAATGTGTGAACATTTTACAGCTATATTAAAATGCATTTGGATTTCTCGGGAAAAAGTATTATTTTCTAGTCTAATAATGTCTTAAATTTGTCAGTAGCTTGTAAGAACAGCTTAGAAGAGGCACTTAAGCATGTCAACAAGCAGAGTACATTTATACCCATTTAAAAACGGTTCAAGATATTAGCTAGTAAAACAAAAGCAGCACCGGGATTAAAGAATTAATTAAACTTGACAAATAGAGTTACGAGTAGACGTGGAATTGCTATCAGCATGAAAAGTAGTATCTTCAGGACTCGCCTGTTTCTAACAAAAAAGTGAATTAGCTCCTAAACACAAAGTAGGGGTGATAATCCAGGAATGCGACGTGAACAAAGAAGTATGCGGTCTTGTGAACGTGAGTTACACGTAGCCTGTGATACATACGTGCCAACATACAAAAACACACAGAGACTACACACGGTGAACACCCGGAAAAATCTGGCAAAACAAAACCAACGTAGAAATTTTAGTAAGAACTGTTGTCGGATGTCCTTGAGATGCAAGCCATCAGAAACAAAGCCAAGCAAAGCAAAAACAAAAGGGGTATTTTGCACAGTTACAGTAAGGTTATGGGATCAAATCACAATAAGAGATCTCCTTCGGGACTGCCTTAAGGAAATCATATATATATGACTCTGTGCTGAGGGTCATCGTCAAAGATCCCTACTGTTGTCAGAACTCCCTGGAAGAGACAGGGTCCTGGACTCTGAATCCTGTCTTTCACCGGTGGCTGGGAGGGACCTCACAGGCCCACATCCTGCCGTCCTCCTGGGGAGGCGTCTTGATTACTTTGCTTTACATATATGTTAAGTGGGACATAATAAAAACACTTCTCATTTCTCCCTTGGAGATGCGATGTGAGGGAGCCGACCCTGCAGATGCTGAAGTTTTCATCTGGGTCAGCAGGCTGCAGACGTGAAACAGAACTTCAGAGTTTGCAGGAGTCTCTTGAGGCAATGGATGACCGGCTCCCTGTTCCCGGCCACCACGGCTGACCTACATTATCTCCTTCCACATTCTCTACTTCCTGGGTGTACTTTGTGCCACACGAAGTAACCCGTTATTTGATATCGCCAGCTGCCAAAACCGCTACACGTGTTGACAGTGGAACGTCCCTCTGCTGCTGGGCGGGCTCAGAGCCGAGCCCACCTGGAATATGCCCACCTGCAGCAAGAACATGGCTTTGCTCTTGGAAACCCGCACGGGAGCCCTGAGCTAGAGGACCCCATTCTCACACCCCTTCAATGTATCTGCACTCCTCTGAAACCTTCATTCAGAGAAAGTCATGGCACGCTTCGGCTTCTCCAGGAGCACACTGTCTTTTCCGTATTAATATCCACTCTGTTCTTTTTCCACCTTCTCACCATAATTAGGTCACCACCGCTCCGTACTGAGGTGCTCCTATATGATGCTGAATCAAAGTCCCAGCCCATTGTTACAGGTGATGCATTACCTTTAAATGGGATTGCAGAAGACACGTGCAGCACATTTGTGATAGTAAGAAGGGAAAAACCGAAGACAGTAGGTAATATATGATTAATACGCAGCACATAATAGCAGAAGTCTCAGGATTCTGATGCTGTCGATGCAGGATGGGCTTGGGGTTCGCTCTCTTCTGCATCTGACTTGGGGTTGGGATGAGGACCAAGGCCTCATCCAAGTGCCCTCCCGCGTAGCCGAGTACGTGTACTACCTTGAACAGGGATCGGGGAATTCTTACCAGAAAAGGAAAGTACAGTCAGAGTTGTGACCATCACCGATGATCAGAAGTATAGATGCACCTCTGATGGCCACGGATGGGCTCCCGCAAGCGCGCAGAAGCTGCCGTGAGCCAGTGGAGGGCTGCACTGGCTTTGGTCCCACCCCGTGCCCCACACAGCTCAGGGGAGCGAGTGATCCCAAGTACCAGACAGAAGGGAGACCGAAGTCAGGTCCGCACCCCTGCTCCGTCAGTTACTTGGTGCATCTTGTTATTTTTTTAACTCGTTAGCGTTTAGGACGCAGCTCCGGGTTTCTGTTCGGGTCAGTGTGAGTACAGGACAGAATCACTCTCTTCCTCGCTGAGAGGGCGGCTTGCAGGTTGCCACAGTGACAAGAGAGGAAAATCTCGAAGCGAAGGTGACTCAATGTGGCAGAACTTTTCGCTGGTGGCCAACCTCGGGCTCCAGTGTGGACTGTGGACTGGCAGACATCAGGCTTTCCCTGTGGGTGGTGGGTGCGGCCGGCAGGGAGCCACACGTCTGCCAGGGGGACCGGTGGGGACCAGTCCTGAGCAACATTCTCGCGCCTGACAGGCGTTTCATCAGGTAGGAAGAGACTCGGAGAGCGTGGTTTCTGGAGCACGAATACAAACGAAGACGTCCGACAATGAACGCTTGTATTCACTGACGGATCGGACACCTGCTTCCGTCCCTGATCTTTGGTATCAGCCCTAAGCGAGAACACCGCGAGCCCCGCCGAGAGCGGACGTACATTCCAGAACAGTTCCAGGGTTGAGGCGCGTGCGTGTTCTCGAGCGTTTCTCTCCACCTTTCTGCACAAAACACTCATTTCCCTACTCACAAAACTCAGGAACGTGTAACAGTACCAGATGTATGCTCTTCCCGAGGCAGTGATGTCATCGTTTGCTTTTTTCCCAGTGACCCAAGGACACGCTCTACCTGCACGGAGACACCACTGAGCACCGGACGGAAGACTGTTAGCCTCTCACTGGGATTCACTTCCGTGCAAAGCAGGTAAATAGAGGCTCACTACTAAAGAAATCATGGACTACCCTGAACTCCAAAGATCAGCGTGAATTGCTGCGAAAGCCATAATCGTTAGTCGCAAGGTAAGTTAATTACCAGTGTCCCTTTAGCTTCATGGTAAACACACATGTTTGGAGACTACATTCCTCTTAATTCGGAATCTGCTCCACTCGTACGAGTCTGAGAGCTTAGCTGGGAGCACGGTCTTTTTGTGGTGACTTCGTGATTCCGGGTCCCCATGCAGTGACAGCCTTGAAGATCCAGGTGACCCTGTAAGGATCTGGGTTGGGGATTTCAGAGATGATGTGGGAATGGTTTTGGTTCTGTTAATGTGAGGGATAGCTGACATACAATATTACATTGCTTTCAGGTGCACAGCACAATGATTCGACAACTGCATACGTTACGAAATGTGCACCACGCGAGGGTAGTCACCATCCACACCGTACAAACCCATGACAGTCCACCCCTATGTTGCTGTCCACCCCTATGTTGCTCGCTCATCACTTCTGATGAAATAAACCATCATGTTCCTGCATGCTACCTTGCCACAAACATCATTACAGGGTAAACCCAAGGTGACTTTGACGATAGCTTACGATGCCTGAGCACACTGCTACTTGGCCTCTGCTTTCCTGTGTCCTTCGCAGCCCAGAAAATTCGGAAGGCATACATAGGTAGAAGTCAGAAGCTGGGTCTGATTGGACCTCTGTAATCTGAGGATTGTAACCTCATTCTAATCCTACCCAGCATTCATCACCTATCATGTGTGTCTTTCTGTTGGGGACACAGCCACCTGACCTGTCAGTTAAGGATGCACCCTTAATGAGACCCTATGCCCAGGCCCTTCCCTGCCTTAGTCATTACAGTATAAAGAAAACGTGTACTGCCCAACAAATCTATCTACGCATCGACAACAAGGTCACGGACCCCCTCGTGCCCAGAAGTGACAACAGGCTGACAGAGGGACCTGTCGGAGGGCTGACAGAGGAGCCGAGTCAGGTCCTCTCCTAAAGTCCAGCACCAGCTCACTCCCCATTTCGATCTTCAAGTCCTTCTTACAGAGAGGTGTCTTCTTGAGGACAAGTCTGTTATGCCCTGGTGTTGGTCCACTGCTGTGACGGCTTTTATCAGGCGGTCAGTGCGCACTGGCATAATGTTTCTGAGGAACACACGTGTTCCTGTACATTCCCCTGTCCCTCCTCTGGGGAGGCCAACGTACCTAAATGCCTGTCGTGAGGCATCTTCTGTAGTGCAAAGCAAATGGGACAGGCAGTTCGTATTCAGGGAAAATAAATTGGGACGGGGTGTGGAGAATGGAACTAATCAGGATTCGAATCCATACTTTCTGGACTGCCCTAATTTTTATGACTTTGAGTCAAGTCTTCGGACTTGGTCACACACAGATCACAAATATGTCAATGCAAGAGGCTGCATTCTCCTGGATTATGAGTGAGTATGTGGCTCCGGTACCAGCATGTGATTTGGCTAAAAACGTGCTGGTGGGGTAACCGTGATGTCAATGCCTCCGAAAGCCAACTGTCCCTGACTCCGCGGGAACTTAGGGAATGGGTTTAACTCTCCAGGCAAGCCATCGGGCTTCCCGTGCCATTTGCCTTCTGGAGAACTGTTCTCAATGTAAAACATCCCGACCTCTCTGCATGTGCGGCCGCCCCCATGGGCCTCGACATGCCCTTCCTGCCCCTCCTGTGCCCCCGCCCCAAAGACAGGCTCTGGGCCACCTCACAGTCAAGACCCTGGAGAAGCCCTGGAGAAGGCAGAACAGAAGTGGGAGCACAAATGTGAGCCTTGGGTCCAAGCCCTGTCCTCAGATCCTGAGGAGCGGGGACATATCCTTCCACGTAATGATTCTATGACCTCATTCCTCAGGCCCTTCCCAATTCCCAAATCATTTGCTCCTAAAAATATAATTGGACAGAGGTCAGGAAGCAATGTTATTCTACTGTATTTTAAGCATGAAAACAGAAGTGTCATATTGTGTCTTGTTTCTAAACCAAGCACAGGTTTACCCTGGCAACAAGAATAAAATTCCACGGGTGGGCTGCAGAAACACACACACAAGAGAACTAAGACAAGGTGCACGGGCTGTGATGTCGTTGGTGCCGGTAATGGACTCCTCCTGATGTGTGCGAATTAGGTGCTGAGGGCTGCTCTTTGAAGGCTGCTTAGTGATCCTGCAAACCTCCAGCGAACCAAGTCTTGTGGCACCAAGAAAGAGGCCACAGCGGGAAGATCGGTGGACCAAGTCTCTGGTTTGCGCTTACTCTAAAAAAATTATTTGATGAAGTACGTTAATCTCTCTGCATAGTTTATAATTAGAATTGCACTTACGTTTCCACCTTACTAAGTGATTCTGAGAGGCCTTGCAAATTTAGGTTATGAGTTTCATTACACGCACGTTATTAAACCGGACCCAGTGCCACACACAGCCCAATGTCAACAACGGCCAGGGGACCTGGCCTCTGTCTACCTAGCATGGCATTTTGCTGCTGGTGTAATCCAGTCTGAGGGTTTTTGAAAGGATGCAAATTTGCTGCAAGTAACACGTGTTTTCTCAGTAATTAAACACGAGGCTCAAGTGGAACTATTTATCTCGTAGACGACACCCATGAACCTTCTGTGCGTCCTTCTAGTTGCGGGGCAATCGTGCTAAAATCCTGGGTGCATTCAGTCTCCCAACTGAAGAACCACTTCTCTGCCTCCTCTCCCCGACCTCCAAGCTCCCCACCCCACCCCGTCCTGAGCTGATGCCCTTGCTTCCTGCTTGCCCTTGGAGCGTCAGAGGGAGCCCGCCCCAGACCACGGAGGGCACAGCAGCTCCACGGTCTGTGCATGCTGCCTTTCCACTCAGCAGGGAGACCAGATGATGGACACCGAGGTGACAGAGATGACAGAGACAGAAACAGAGATATCTGACATAGAGAGATAATCTTTGGAAGTTCAGACCAAACATCCAACTGCGTATTCAACATCTCCATTTGGTTGTGGAACAGACATGTCAAGTACAAGATGTTCAAAACTGAACAGCTGCTCTGCCCCCTAATGAAGTATACCCTCCCCACCATGAGGTTAGAAGCCTCTACCTCTCCCCTGGTGGAGCTCTATCTTTCCAGCTGGTAGAGATGAAACCCTTCTACTCAAGCCTGACCGCACCGTCTCGCGCCAATATCCAATCGTGTAGGAAATATTTTGGCAATGCCTTCCAGTGAAAGCAAAGCTCGTAAAAATGGCTCTGAACACCTTCCATGTCTGGCTCCTCATCTACTGACCTTATTTTCTGCTCCCCACCCCCCGCCCTCCAGCAACACTGGATTCCAGGCAGCCCCCAAGCACAGTCTCCCATGTCCTCTAGCAGTATCTTCTAACTGGAATGCCTCCCTTCCTTGTTCCCTTGGCTAACCCATTCATCTTCTTCAAATCCTATTTAAGCACCTGAGTTTTAATAAGGCTGACTTGACTCCCTATTTAACACCGTAAGCCACGCATCATCCCCTTGGTTCTGTGATATCACTTTTACTTTCTACAGCAAATTCCATCTTCTGACATTCGATGGAATTCAGTTACATTTATCATTCCCTGACTTTCCCTACCGACACGAAAGGTCCATCGGCCCGGAACCTGTGTCTCCTGGTACATGCCCAAAGCTAGAGCAGAGTGCCTCGTACTACTGGGCGTTCGACAATTATTTGTCAGAGGAAGGAACGAACACAGGAGGTGGATTTTTCCTTCTCCATGGTGTGGACCATTTGGCTCAGTGTCCGCTTAGATTTACGGCACGGGCATCAGGTGGTTTCAATGGTACCTGTCTTCTTTCTCATCCTGACTATGTCACTCTCTTTCTGCCCCTCCCTCACATTGCCCCTGGCCCCACCTATGCACTCCACATCTTTTCTGGCCTCTAGATCTCCGTCAATATGTAGCCTCCACTGTGGCAACGCTACTGTGCATCTGGCCTTTAACGTCTTCCTTCACATTACTAAATAAATTCAACAGATAAGACGTCATCACATGCTGAGTGCCCTGGGAAATAACAGTGAATAGACAATAGTTTCCGCCCGTTTTTATTAAATAGAAAAACATTTATCGATTCAAATAAAACAAGTAATCATACTATCATACCTATGGGGATGACAATTGGGGGAAAGTTGTTATTAATAATATGTTAGAACTTTTAGAATCTTGCTGTCTTTTGTTATTCAAAACGGCTGACAGAGCCTTCAGAGTATTTATCCTCTCGGCTGAGCTTTCAGAAGTCGGAGGCGGTGTGAGAAGGCAACGGCACTTTAAAATTTTCATAAATGCATGGGTCACGTGGTAATTAAGAGGCTGGTATTTTACTAATAGAAAAAGATACCTTGTGTTTAAAAAAATACATACAGACTAACATTCCTCAAAATTCCGCATCAGAAACAAAGACTGACTTTAGCAACCTTCAAAATATCCCTTCCATCTCAGTATTACCTGTAGTATCTCTTGCTATCACTTCCTTAGTACATTACCCATAGTCTATTTTCTTATGGTCCCCAAGAACAGAATCACATTTAGATAGTCTTCTATTGTATTTTCAACAGGATAGTAATACTGCTTAGATTAATCTCACAAACTCTTTAAGAAAAGTGATCATTTTGAACTATTTTTTTAAGTTTATTCATTTATTTTGGAAGAGAGAGAGAACATAAGCAGGAGAGGGGCAGAGAGAGAGGGAGAGAGAGCACTGTCAGTGCGGAGCCTGATGCAGGGCTTGAACTCACAAACTGTGAGATCATGACCTGAGCCAAAATCAAGAGTCGGATGCTCAACAGATGGAGCCTCCCAGGTGCCCCTGGACGTAGGGTAAGACGGTCTACTGGCCATGCACATTGGGAGAACACGTGAAAACATGTCCATGGGAGACAATACTCATCTACGGAAAAGCGAACATCATAAAAGAACACATATATTGAAAATACATTTATAATATATTTTACTGTAAAGAAGAAAAATATCCTGGACAGTTGTACACTAAACTGAGAGCTGGGGTCAACTCTTGGTGAGGGGGACAGTGATCACAGCCTTTTGACCTTCTGTGTTTTGCTTGTACTTAAAAAAAAAAATGTAACTTTATAATTATAAAAATAAGAAATAATATATTTAATTAACCTATAAATACTGACCAGATAAATCAATCTGTATCCTCTTTAACTGAACATTGATTTTATTTTTTTATTTGTTCATTTTTATTCTAAAGGAGTGTTAACTACACTTTAACTTAAAAAATTAAGTGGTTTACTTTATACTTCATCTTCTTAAAGCCAACGTTCAATTTTACATATAGATAGAAATTTATGATTATAGAATGTGTCACCAGTTGTACAAGGAAAGGAAAATGAGGTCGAACAAAATGCATACTTATGGTCATGGCCTCTTCTCCAAAAGTTGTTTTTATTGGAAAGATATTCAGAAAAATAATATATATATAAATTACATAGCACTGAAGTGTCTTCCCCTACCAGGACTAGTTTTATAGGTATTCTTCTATCTATTAGAATAAGAAATAGTGATAAATTGTACAACATCTTACAAGATTTAAATTCTTGCAAAATTTTTCTACGTGTCAGACTGTTATCAATAAAAAAATATTTTAGAATCTAGTGAAATTTTCCCGTATTTAACACTGGTGTGATTAGAAAGCATTTCCTTCAATACAGTGAAAGCTTGCAATTATTTTTACAGAGAAAACTGCATGCAGATTTGATTACAATAGTCACCACAATGCTTCAATATTCCAACAATTGAGTCCTGTAGCCAGATAAACTACGCGTGATAAAGTAAAGGTATCCTTTTTTGAAATAAAATCAGTGGTTGCCAGGAGACACTGTGCTTGCTCACGAAGAAAGTCTAATCATATCTCCTGTCTCATTAGTAATAAATGTCGTTATTAGTTCAAATAACCTCAAACCTGTGTTCAAATATTTCCCAGGTTTCTAATTGCCTGTCCTCTGGCTGGCACTTCAAGTATATATGCAGGACTTTTATTGGGTACTTAAAATGAATAGTAGACTCTTGTCCAGAGCCAATTTCCTCCATTCTAACAGGAAAGGGAAAAACAATAACTGTTTCCAGTAAGGAGCAAAGAGCATTTCTTCGTGTATAGAACAACCCCCACTCCACGTGCACAGAAAGGTACGCAAACTGGTTTCCCTCCCACATTCTCCAGACCAACCTCCGGGGAAAAGCCAGTGTGTGACTGGGTTTTCCATTGTTTTTCTACTCCCTGACACTTTCTCAGATCATCTGTTTACATCTGAAGAATCTCCTGCTTTCCTGGGCACCGGCAGCCCCCTTCACTGAGCTTTAAGGTAGAGCACCCCGGACAAAGAAACCCCGTGCCACAGTCCTCAGTCCACCACTCACCGGGTCCCGGGTACAACCAAATTGCATTGTGGGGCCCCGTTTTCTTGTCTACAAAATAAAAATCACGCTCCCACAACCATCTTTGTTTAGCCCGCAAATTAAGGTATTTTGGAAATAACAGGTGGCCTAAAAATCAAATTGTACTAAGGCATGATTAAGACAGACTTCTGCTTACTGCACAACCACAGCCTCCCAGCATGAGGTCCAAATATGGAAGCACAAGTCCTGCAAACCCAGAGCAGGTACGGTCCTTCCGTGGTGCTGGACGCCGCCTGCGGATTTCTCAGTAATCAGCAGACGCTATTTCTTGAGTATCTACTTGGAACGTTATCGAGGTACCATTGCACGAGACGATCAAGTTTACTCCCCCACCCACCCGTCCCCTCGCTCCGTGCAGTCTAACACCTGTTGATTACGTGGGTGATTTTAATGGTATATACTTAACTACTTCTATTTTCTTTCCTCAAAAATGGAGTCTCCACCTTGATTCCTCATTCCATAAAAGGATGTGAGTGTTCGCACACCCGTGCTCACCACCCCCCCCACCCCCCCACTCCCCACTCCCCCACCTCCCCCCACCCCCCGCCCCCCCCCCACCCCCGGCTCTTTTGATTTATCATCAGTACCTCTACAATGGACACTTTGGAAACATTTCCATGACAATCTCAAACCCCACTACCTCCTGTGGTAGGTGCTCTCTGATTCTAATCGCTGGAAATGCATTATGTATAGGTGTTTTTCACCATTTAGAATAATGGTTGAATAGTCTCCCAGGACGAAACTTCTTTTCTTGAAAACCTTTCTTGAAAGTCCCTTGACTTTCAAACTGACACAATTCTCCTCGTTACGAACGTACTTCTGTTCTTTGCTTGTCGTCTATTTAATTTCTTCCAGCATCTGCATCAACCCGTCTCGTCTCTCATCCTTTCTACAAGGAGATCCTTCCCTGGTCCCTTCTTCCTCTGCTCCAGCGGAAAATAATTGGTCTCTGTGGAGCTGTCCCCTGAGATGTGCAATGTATTACTCTTACAAATTGAACCATTATTCTTAGATCCCAGTCTTCTTTTTGCCTGGTTTAGTTCCCGCCTTACTGGAGAGCTAGCTACCAGAAAGCCCTCAATCACATCTTAGGAAACCTGTATTGGGGGATAAACAGCATGAATCCTCGAATGTCCCCAAGTCTCCCATGCTGCAGACGCTCCGCTCTTGGGACCCTGGATGGGGTCTAAAAGCATCAGAACCACTTCTTGAAAACATGCTGATGGAACTGTTTCATTCAATAACCACCACACCACCGCCCAGTGTTGCTTGTGAGAAGTGTTATAGCATTTCCAGGTAAGGTGACCTCAGCTTCTTTCTGTGGATTTTCATAATATCTTCATTTTCCTTGTAGTTCCAAAAGCCCACAGTGCTGGGTTTGTGTGGGTCTTTTTTTTCTTTTTTCTTTTTTTTTTTTCATCTTGTTTAACAGTCATTATTATACTCATGGATCTTCAGGACTCTCTTCTGTTATTTTTTTTTTTTTTAATAATTTTCACTTCCCTATTTTCTTTGTGTTCTCTTTCTTGAAATCCTATTAGTCAAATGTTGGGTCCCCTGAATTTGTTTCTCTCTCTCAATTTTTCTCTCACATATCCTGAACATTATATTTCGGTTTTACATTTTATGAGACTTTCCCAATTCTATTTTCTAGCCTTTGGAAAAAAAAAGTTAAGAATCATAATTTCTTTAATTCCTTACCATTTTAACTCCTTATTGTTAAAATCCAATTCTTTTTTTATGGATACAATATCTTCTTGAAACCCTCTGATTATAGAAGTTAAAAAGTTTTGTTCCTGGGGGGCTCAGTTGGTTCAGCATCCAACTTCAGCTCAGGTCATGATCTCACAGTTCATGAGCTCCTGCGTCGGGCTCTGTGCCGACAGCTCAGAGCCCGGAGCCTGCTTTGGATTCTGGGTCTCCCTCTCTCTCTGCCCCTCCCCTGCTCATGCTGTGTCTCTCTCTCAAAAATAAATAAACATTAAAAAAATTTTCTAAGGTTTTGTTCCTTTGTTTCATATATGAACAATTTTGTTTTTTCTAACTTGAGTTTTAAATTTCATGTTTAAAATAGTCCTCAAGCACACGTTTATACTAGAACTTTCATTTATATTTTCAGACAAGGCAATAGGAAGGCTGATTGATGACAGTGCATGTGGACGAAACCATCTCTGGAGGAAGAACCTCAAATTCCAGACTCTGGCTTGGTTCTAACACAAGCAATACCCACATAGCTTGGGTCTGGTAGTTCGTCCCAGATCCGAGGATCAATTTCTCCATAATAACCTCCACTTAGTTGGCTGGGGTGGGAAGGCTGGGTGGGAAGGTTTCGATGGCAGCATATAACTTGTAGAGTTGGAACAGGGAAGTAAAAGGCTGACAGCCGTGTGTGTGTGTGTGTGTGTGTGTGTGTGTGCGCATGTGTGTGCGTGCACGTGCACACGCTCATATCTACAAGTCACCTGCCCCCTGTTTTTCACACCGCACCTCACTCTGCCCTTGCAGTTTCAAGAGTCAGGACCTCTGCGGCCTTCTGCCCGAGGTCAGCTCCCACCTACACTGCCTTGAATGTACATTTACCTGTAGCTTACTCACCTCCGTGCTGCCAGTCAGCACTGATACATTCACTTTCTTCGATTCAGAAAGTGTCCAAGTGCTCTGAACATGGATGGATCCGCTATTGTTGTAATTCATGGATTATGACTGAGGAAAAGTACATAAAGATACTTTCCTCAGGGTGCCTGGGGGGCTCAGTCAGTTAAGCGGCCGGCTTCGGCTCAGGGAATGATCTCGCAGTCTGTGGGTTCGAGCCCCGCATCAGGCTCTGTGCTGACAGCTCAGAGCCTGGAGCCTGCTTCAGATTTTGTGTCTCCCTCTCTCTCTCTCTGCCCCTCCCCTGCTCATGCTCTGTCTCTCCCTGTCTCAAAAATAAATAAAAGAACATTAAAAACAAAAAAAAAAGAAACTTTAAAAATGCAATTTGTTGGGGTGCCTGGGGGGCTCAGTCAGTTAAGCGGCCGGCTTCGGCTCAGGGAATGATCTCGCAGTCTGTGGGTTCGAGCCCCGCATCAGGCTCTGTGCTGACAGCTCAGAGCCTGGAGCCTGCTTCAGATTTTGTGTCTCCCTCTCTCTCTCTCTGCCCCTCCCCTGCTCATGCTCTGTCTCTCCCTGTCTCAAAAATAAATAAAAGAACATTAAAAACAAAAAAAAAAGAAACTTTAAAAATGCAATTTGTTGGGGTGCCTGGGGGGCTCAGTCAGTTAAGCGGCCGGCTTCGGCTCAGGGAATGATCTCGCAGTTTGTGGGTTCGAGCCCCGCGTCGGGCTCTGTGCTGACAGCTCGGAGCCTGGAGCCTGCTTCGGATTCTGTGTCTCCCTCTCTCTCTCTCTGCCCCTCCCCTGCTCATGCTCTGTCTCTCCCTGTCTCAAAAATAAATAAAAGAACATTAAAAACAAAAAAAAAAGAAACTTTAAAAATGCAATTTGTTGGGGTGCCTGGGGGGCTCAGTCAGTTAAGCGGCCGGCTTCGGCTCAGGGAATGATCTCGCAGTTTGTGGGTTCGAGCCCCGCGTCGGGCTCTGTGCTGACAGCTCGGAGCCTGGAGCCTGCTTCGGATTCTGTGTCTCCCTCCCTCTCTCTCTCTGCCCCTCCCCTGCTCATGCTCTGTCTCTCCCTGTCTCAAAAATAAATAAAAGAACATTAAAAACAAAAAAAAAAGAAACTTTAAAAATGCAATTTGTTGGGGTGCCTGGGGGGCTCAGTCAGTTAAGCGGCCGACTTCGGCTCAGGGAATGATCTCGCAGTTTGTGGGTTCGAGCCCCGCGTCGGGCTCTGTGCTGACAGCTCGGAGCCTGGACCTGCTTTGGATTCTGTGTCTCCCTCTCTCTGCCCCTCCCCCAATTGCATTCTGTGTCTCTCATTCTCAAAAATAAACATTTTTAAAAAAATTAAAAACCTATTGAGGAAAAAATGATGAATTTTTTTTAGCTCTTATTGTACCTATACATGTGTGTATGTACAAATCCTATAACTTGATATTATATATATGTAATATGTTTAACTGTTCTATTAGTATAACGTTTATCACATATCACAATGAATTAGTCTTTCATTCACATTTCAAACAATTAATCCCATTATTTTCTAAAAAGTACAGTAAGAGAACAGTATTCAAAGACGAATAAGAAGCTCAGATTAACTTGGTTAACATGGTTTATTTTTAGATGATTTTAAATAAATGTCAGTTGTACAAAGTTCTACTTTAAATCAAAGAAGCATTCATTATATAACATACTTTCTTCGAATTGATTTATGCAGGGCTGAGTTTACTAGACTCTAAAAGTCCATGACTGCATTTTGTTATTCATTCATTCACTCACTCATTCACGATGCCTAGCACAACACCTCAAATTTAACAGGAGATCGACAAATGGGTGCTGGCTGAAGAAAGATGTTTTAGAAATGCATATAGACCTCATGATGTAACTGCATAACCCCTTATAATATTTCAGATAACCCTTCAGAACGTTCTTGGGTGTAAAAACTGTCCTAAATAACCTCAACATAAAGTTAGGCTTCAAGTCTGACACTGAAACATCCAATTAAAATGTAAATATCTAACCTAGCATGGAAAAAAAAAAAAAAAGGAGAGTAAAATATACCATTTGGCGACACAGCAGGTCAGATTAATTATCAGATTGGCCAGACATCTGAAATAGAGCACGCTCCGTGTCAGGGGGACAAATGAGGGGCAGAGAGGCACAGTGGAGGTCGGGAAAGTCCCAGAATAGGCAGCACAGCTACAGATTGTGGGTCAAGAGCACACCTTGGTAGAGGGGAACGTTCTGCAAGAGAGAATACTTAGAAATATTCAGAAGTGCTTATCTCTGTATTCCATAGAGAATATTATCGTGGCTCTAAATAAATGTTGGAGTCAAACCATAATTGACTTTTCTTGAATCAATCTTGACTGAATATAAATGTTGGTAAGAGTTTTTTTTTTCTCTAAAGAGCTTTTAATGTAAAAGAAATTCCTGCAATGCCACTATGCATAATCCTCTCTGTGAAACACTGTAGAAATCAAAACTCCAGAAAGAGAAAAACCCAATAAATCTAATATTTATTAACACGGATCTGAATTTGATATATATACAGAAGGTTGAATAAAAGCTAACACAGTTGACTCTTAACTCAGTAAATGCGAACTTACCAAGGATTTATGAAATTTGACCTTTTATTTCTTCTATTAAATAGCCTACATAGAAAATGGTAACATTTGTCATCATTGATACACATAATATCCACTCCTGATTAGTCACATTATCAAATGTATTTACAGCAACTAGTATTTAAGCAGGAAAGTTACTAATATCTTTACGCACTTATATTTCTATTTGTATCCTTAAAACTTCCCTTAACTTTCTTTTTTTTTATTTTATTTTTTATGTTTATTTATTCTTGAAAGAGAAAGAGACAGAGAACCAGAGCGGGAGGGGCAGAGAAACAGGAAGACACAGAATCCAAAGCAGGCTTCAGGCTCCGAGCTGTCAACACAGAGCCCGATGTGGGGCTCGAACCCACAAACGGCAAGATCATGACCTGAGCTGAAGTCGGACACCTAACCAACTGAGCCACCCACGTACCCCCATACCTTAACTTTCTTATCATTTAAACCGTGTTTATATCAATTTTCACATATCCTGGAAACGGATAAGGATGGCTTGAAACTTGATAGAATATTATTGTGAAGTTTTTCAGAGTGGCTCATGACAGAAAGGATGCCATACACAAATGTGAACCTTCAGATTTCAAAATGAAACAAAAACCATCAAACCGAAGCATTTGCAAATTAAACAAAAAAAAAAAAATAACAAAAGGCTTTTAGAAGATTTCCATCAGTGAACAGAGGACAGAGGAATGCTTCAAAATCTCACTGGCAGGCGGTCCATTTCTGTTAAAGGCAGTCAGTGCCCCAAGAAAGCACCAGTCACTAGTAACTGATAATAACTGAACATCACAATCAACCAACAGGATGTGACTGACATTGCCAGATGCTCCAACCAATTAGCACAAATACACAATTGTTGGAGCACCCAGATTACATCCTGATTCACAGAACAAACCTCAAATATTTAAAACATTAAAACCACACAGACATCAATGTTCTCTGACATCAATGAAGTCAAACTGGAAATTACTGACAGAAAGAAAACAGGAAATCCCACTGAAATTAACCGACACACTTCTCCATGATCCATAGGTCATAAAATAAGCCTCAAAAAAGTAAAAATACATAGAACTGAATGAAAATGAAAATTCAAAATCAAAATATGTGGAAGACATCTAAAACACTGTTAAAGGGAAACTTAAATGTTTATGGTAAAATATGAGAGGTCTCAAATCAATGTTCTAACCCAAGAAACAAAGAAAATGAATAGCAAAATTTCTACAATAGAAGCAGAAAAGAATTCATAGAGAGTAGAAATAAACTAAAAATATCAGTGAAGTTGATAACTCTATACCAAGACTAGCAACGTTAAAATTAAAGAAGACACATCACTAACTACAAGAATGAAATAAGAGGCCATCACAACAGATCCCACAGAACATTAAAGGAAGTATGGGGAATTACCACAAACAAACGTATGTGCATAAATTTCACTACTTTCAAGAAATGGATCAATTCCTTGGAAAACACAACTACAAAAGCTCAGCAAAGATGAGTGAGGAGCCAGAAAATATGCACCAAAACCATTAAAGAAACTGAATCTGGGGGCGCCTGGGGGGCTCAGTTGGTTGAGCGACGACTTCGGCTCAGGTCATGATCTCGCGGTCAGTGAGTTCGAGCCCCGCGTCGGGCTCTGCGCTGACAGCTCAGAACCTGGAGCCTGCTTTGTATTCTGTGCCTCTCTCTGTTTCTCTCTCAAAATAAACTTGGGGTGCCTGGGTGGCTCAGTTGGTTAAGCAGCCGACTTCAGCTCAGGTCATGATCTCACGGCTTGTGGGTTCGAGCCCTGCGTTGGACTCTGTGCTGACAGCTCGGAGCCTGGAGCCTGCTTTGGATTCTGTCTCCCTATCTCTCTGCTCCTCCCCTGTTCACGCTCTGTCTCTCCCTCTCTCTCAAAAATAAATAAACATTAAAATATTTTTTAAATTATTATAAAGAAACTGAGTCTGTAATTTAAAACTCCTGAAAAAGCAAAAACAAAACAAACAAAAATCTACACTCCACAGCCAGATGATTTTAATGGAAAAATTTTACCAAACATCTTTTTTTTAATTTTTTTTTTAACGTTTATTTATTTTTGAGACAGAGAGAGACACAGCATGAACGGGGGTGGGGCAGAGAGAGAGGGAGACACAGAATCGGAAGCAAGCTCCAGGCTCTGAGCCATCAGCCCAGAGCCCGACGCGGGGCTCGAACTCACGGACTGCAAGATCGTGACCTGAGCTGAAGTCGGACGCTTAACCGACTGAGCCACCCAGGCGCCCCCCAAACATTTTAAGAATACCAACCAATTTTACACAATTTCTTCCAGGAAACAGAGCGGGAGGCACAGTTTCCAAATTATGGTATGAAGTTCATATTACTGTGATACCAAAACCAGGCAGAGACAGTAATTAAGAGGCAGTAGGAGGGGAAAAAGCAGGGCAAGGATGAAGAAGAGGAAAGGAAGAAGAATGAAGAATACAGACTAATCTCTTTCACGAACTTCAGTGCAAATATCCTCAACAAAATATTAGCAAACACAGTCAGCCATGTGTGAAGAAGAATTAGGTATCATGTTCAAGTTGGTTTTCTTCTAGGTATGTAAGTCTGGATCAATATTAAAAACGAATCAAAGGAACCATCATACCTACAAGCTAACAGAGAAAAGACATATCGTACTGTTGACTCAGAGCAAAACATTTGACACCCAGTACTCATGCATGGTTTTTACAAGATGGTAATTTATATGAAATATAACAATTTCTCAAAAATCACAATCTACCAAAGCTCATTCAAGGACAAACATGATATGAATAAGCCTATTTCTATTAAAGAAATTACACCAACACTTAGTAAACATCCAGGCCCAGATGGCTTCATGAGGGGTTTCTATCAGACATTTAATAAGATGTTATGTCAATTCTCCACAATCTCTTTTGTGGCACAGGGGTACAGGAAGTGCTTCCTAACTCATTAAATAAAGCAGTGTCAGCCTAATACCAAAGCCAGACAAAATGTTACAAGAAAGGAAAACTACAGACAAATACATCTCTTGAACACAGATGCAAAACTGCATCAAATATTAGTATACAGAATCCAACAACGTAAACAAAGACTTACATACCATGACCACATTGGATTTATTCCAGATAGAAAAGGCCAATTTAAGATTCAAAAATCAATAAATCTAATGCATTACACCAACAGGCTAAAGAAGAAAAATCACGCAATTGTACAACAGATGCAGAAAAAGCATATGACAAAATCCAACACCAATACCTGATTAAAAACTCTCCATAAACCAGAAACTGAGAGGAACTTCAACTTGATAAAGAACATCTACAAAACCCCACAGCAAACACTTCTCTTAATAATGAGAAATGACATGGGGCACCTGAGTGGCTCAGTCGTTTGAGCGTCTGACTTCGGCTCAGGTCATGATCTCGCAGTTCGTGAGTTTGAGCCCCACGTCGGGCTCTGGGCTGACAGCTCAGAGCCTGGAGCCTGCTTCCGATTCTGTGTCTCCCTCTGTCTGCCCCTCCGCTGCTTGCGCTCTCTCGCATTGTCTCAAAAATAAATAAACTTTTTAAAAAAATCAAAAAAAAAGAGAGAGATTACATGCTCTCCCCCTAAGAACCAGGACAAGACAAGAATGTCCCCCCATCATTCCTACTTATTAACAAGGTATTGGGAGTCCTAGCTAATACAATAAGTCAAGAAAAAGAATTAAAGATACACAGATTGGTTAGGAAGAAATAAAATTATTTGTTTTCAGACACATGATTTTCTATGTAGCCCAAAAAATTAACAAAAAGCTCTTGAAACCAATAAGTGATTATAGCAAGATTACAGGATACAAAGTTACCATAAGAAAAGTCAGGGGCATCTGGGTGGCTCGGTCAGTTAAGCATCTGACTCCTAATTTTGGCTCGGGTCGTGATCTCACAGTTTTGTGAGTTTGAGCCCTGTGTTAGGCTCTGCACTGACAGCATGGAGCCTGTTTGAAATTTTCCCATTCTCTCTGCCTCTCCCCTGCTCACTCTCTTTCTCAAAAATAAATTTAAAAAAACAATAAAACAAGAAAAGTCAACGGCTGTCCTGTAAACCAGCAATGTGCAAATAAATGTACGTTGAATTTTAAAACAAACACATTTAAATTAACACCAAAAATATGGAATAGTGAGTGCAAAGCTAACAAAATATGTACAAGGTTTATTTCAGAAAAACTACAAAACACTAACAAAATGAATCAAAGAAGGTCTCAATAAATGGAGAAGTGTTTTATGTTCACGGTCAGAAAACTCAATGTTGTTAAGATATTTAATTGACCCTATTTAATATATAGATTTAATAGAATCCCAGGAAAAAGTCCAGCAAGTAATTATATGGATATCAACAAACTGGCTCTCAAGTTTAAAGGGAAAGGCAAAGACCCAGAATACCCAACACAATATTGAAAAATGAACAAAATAGGAGGACGACAATCACCTGATTTCCAAATTCTCTATAAAGATAGTGTAATCGAGACAATGAGATACTAGTAAAAGAATAAACAGATATATCAGGGGAACGTAACAGAAATCCCACAAACAGACTAACACAAGTATAGTGAACTGATTGTTTTGACAAAAAAGCAAAGTCAACTCAACCAAAAATGGATGATCTTTTCAACAAATGGTACTCAAAAACCTGTATGTCCCCACCCCAAAAAAAAAAAAATTTCCAGACACTGCTCTTACACATTTCACACACACTTACCTTAAAATGAATCCAGACCTAACATAAAGAGTAAAATTTCTAGAAAATAAAATCGGAAAAAAACCTGTATGAACTTGAGTATGACAATGACTTTTTTAGATACACACGACAACACCCATAAAACTCAACAATAACAAGACAGACCAAGTAAAATGTGAGCAAAAGGGGACAAGAGTCAGGGTCATCTACAGAATCTCCTTTATGATGACCAAGAAACTTTGGCCCCTTCTTAGCAGATTGTCCAAAAATATTCTTCTAAAATTTCATGTCATATAACGGATTTATAGAGCCACTTGGATCTGAAAGGTAAATATGGAAAAAAAAATCTCCACATTTCCACGAAATCAATTAAGACCCTCAAAAACATGCAGATGTTTTCCTTTCCTTTTTTCTCATTGTAAGCCCACTTACAAGGACTTGGAAGAGAGATCATATGTTAACTCCCATGTGGGCACACATCACTTAGCAAATTCTATAAGTGAAAAGGGGGTGAGAAACACAACTTCAACCCTCCAATGGTCTCTAATCCAACTGAAAGAAACAATACCCGTCACAAAATAAACACAATGGAAAGAAGATATTATGTGTTTTCCCCAGTGTATTAACTGAGAAAATATGATGGATGTTAGGAAACGCGTCTGCCTAGACCCAAGGAATGAAGGCGTTTTTGTAGGAAGAACGGTGCACAGGCACACGGAGAAGGTCATGTGGCACAGGGGGATACAGCAGACGCTCCAGAAGCCTGCGCATAATGTGCGACAATGAACTCGGCTCGGTTTCTTTATCAACAGGCATAAATCTTCTGAGGAGGTACAGCCATCTGCATGGATATGTTGGAGGAAGAATTTAAACACCAAACGACACCAGGGCATATAAAAACCAGTCAGTTATACAACCTTGATGCAATTTATAATTGGAATTTCAGAACCAAAGATACAAATTTATCTTACTTTTATTGGTGCTCTGGGACTAAAGATAAAACAATAAGAATATTCCAAAACTGACCAACTGTTGCAATTAATTCTGATATCTTGCCATAGTCACATGTACAAGACAGACAATTTCTTTTCTATATGCATGCATAAATTCTTACATTCTTCCATATAAATTTCATACAGATATAACAGATAAGAGCAATTTTACTAAATTACTGTCTCAGCACAAATAATCACCTTGGTTGTTTAGTCTGTACAGACTTTTATCAGCACCTTATGGCACTGACGAATGCTTCTCTGGTCACTGGGCAGCCTCTGATAGACCAAGTAGAAGGCTATGGGTTCTATTCAGTGCAGACTTTATTTTGGCAATGACATAATCATCAATGTGAGGGCGCATTCATTTCATCCATCCTGTGGGACTGGGAGTACAAGGACAGGCAAAATGGACTTTGACAACCAGAGCGCAATTTTGAAAATTACTAGCTACACGTATAATTTTATTAAACAACAGTGTCAAGCTGGCGGAGTAAGAGTGAACAGGTCATCGTCTGTAAAAAGTCAATTAGGAATCAGTGCCATTTAATACAGTTGATTTTGCAGGATGCCTATCAGAGTCATAATTTTTTTTTATAATTAGGGATGGTCCCATTTTATTCACCTTATTAAAAACGATTCTAATATTGCCAAGTTTACGCATTTTGATGAAAGTATTCGCTGTCCCAATGAGTCATCAGTTGGGAGACCAATCATTAAAATTTCATGCCCCCAAACATTCACTGTCCTTCAAGCGGTAGCACAGTGGGGAAGGTATGAAGGTGTGAGCTGTATGCCGGCTTTCCTACACTGCCCAACTGTTCATTTTCTTTATACCGCATTTATAGTGACTGATAAAATTATTCTGTTATCTCTCAAAACATGGCAACTTTATGCAATATTAATTTTGACTGCTACATGCACAGTGAATTCATTGATGATGTGGTCTGAGAATCTGAATAAATTCATTGAGTCTTAAAATGTTGAATCTTGAAGTTTTCTCCAGTATCAGCAGCTCCCAATGTGAGTGTCTTTAATTTGCTAAATGCTTTCTTTCCTTGTGTTTCCTAGCAGTCCCTAACCACACAGCCGGCGCACTCACCCAGCCATAATTACTGTTCACGAAACATCTTTTGTGGAACCTGATCAAGAGACTTTGCAAAATCATTTTCAGAAATGCAATTTTCCCCCGTCTTCTTTACTATCTGTCAGTATAATTTATAACTGTCATTTTAAAGCTTTAATTTCCTGGTGGATATTGCATTATGGTGCATCCAGGATAAAGGATTAGGAAAAGCCACATCCCTTAGTGTGAATGTTCCGGCACACAGAAGTTTGCTTTTCAGGGGGTTTGCTCACTAAGCCAATCTTTCTCAATCCCATGCCATCCAAAAGCTAATTTCCACACCCTCTTTCTCATGCCCATCCAGAAAGAGGTGTGCAAGAGCTTAAAACTAGAAAATCATCTTAAGTGAATTTCCATATAATTTAACTCTTGACTGCTTTGCCGTCCTTGTGGTTTTCGTAAAAACTAGCAGGTCAAGAATTTAAATAAAATAAAGGTATATGCACAAAATATACGACATCAAGCTGCTTTCTGAGCTTTTCATAGCCTAATTTTCCTGACAGATGGCCTTTCCTGCAGGGGAACCGTCCTTACGTTCTCCAAAAATTTCAGAAACCTGAAACACAAAGTTATACTCTGACATGTGACAATGGCTGGGGTCTCTAAGCAGGGGAAAGGACAAAGACGGAAAAGATGAGAACACACTGGACGGAAGGAAGGAGATTGCAGGGAGGGGGTTTTGGAGCCACTTGACTGAATCCTACCCCATTACTTGTTCCCCGTCACTGTCTGACTTGCCAGGCAATCTCCTGCCCAGATGTATGGGATTATGTGTCTATCTCCAACCCTAGTCGTGACGAAAGAAGAATGTCATGTGGCTACAGAAGTGGGGGGGGGGGGGGCCACATCAGGAACTTCACAATATGGGGAGTAATCTATGCAAAACACCAAATGCTTCCCCAATACTGTGTGAGAGGGCAAAGCTCTGTGTCACTTGGGGACTTCATCTGGGACTTGTTTGTCCATTCCAATACCATACTGGCAACCACCATGAGGGTTAGTGGGTTCCACACGTGTGTAAAGACAACAACTGAGCTTATCACCTGCTCTCAAGAAATACGCTTAGAAAAAAAAGACTGAAACATGTTGATCAGTAAGAAGAATTTCAAACATATAATCAGAGGATAAAATGAGTATAATTAAATGTCTAACTATACGCTAAGAGCCATACTATCAAAGGTATGGTTTTGATGGAGGAGAACAAATTCAGTTTGAATATTATTCAAAATAATAACAGAATGCTTTCTAAAGGAGGTGAATTTGGGCCAGCGCGTAAAAAAAGAAAAAAAATGGATAGGAAGTATTTTATGTTAACATGTCATGAGCATATGCTTATAAATATTAATTTGCAATTTAGAGTTTGGTTTCTAGTCCTTTTCAGAAATAACTGGACTCAGCTGTTTTCCTATACTTCACAAATAGCCACTTATAAAATGTAAAAAAGGGGAGTTTTCTCAATCCAGAAGGAATTGGATAGACACACGGGGCACCTGGGTGGCTCCGTCAGTTAAGCGTCCAACTCTTGGTTTGGGGTCAGGAGATGATCCCAGGGCCATGAGATCGAGCCCCGCATCGGGCCCTGTGCTGACAGTGCACAGCCTGCTTGAGATTTTCTCTCTCTCTGCCCCTCCCCTGCTCGCTCTCTCTGTCTCTCTCAAAATAAATAAGTAAGCATTTAAAAAGTGAGACAGACACATCTCACCATATTCCTCCCACCAAGTACAGCTGAAAAGTACGAATGCCACGCACACAAGAAGCGCAAGACAGAGGTGGAGAGAGACTGGGGGGCCGGACAGGAAACCGGACACATGGCGGTGAGTTTCTGGAGGTCCTTCGCCTTCTGTGTAGCCTGGGTTGGAGCTGGAGGGGCACACCGCCCACAGACATCAGCACAGCAGGCTGTTACCTAAAGGCCCACAGCAAAGCCCGCCCTCACCTGCCAGAGCAATAGCCAAGGGGCAATCTCACAAGACAGAAGACGTTTGGACCGCGGCCAGCCCCTGCCAGCCCACCCTCGGGAAAAACGCACAAACACTCATCAGGAGAAACCAGGAGAGGCTACATGAGCATCAGGTTAAGTAGGCCACACAGCAAATTACACTAACAGCATCAAAACCGAGAACCAAACCTGGCTAAGCACACACAGTATCTACAGCTATACTATCCACGCGCTCATACAATCCCACTGTGCTTTTACAGCTTCTCCTGCAGCTGATTTGGGACCACACGACTGGGTTACGTTCTGCGTGACAGGAGCTAAGTGGGGTTGGCCAGAAATCTCCTTGTGCTTGTCCACTGCTTTCCACATTGACCTCAGAAGGCAAATGTCCCACAGGGTCCCACCACATGGATCCCCAAGTCACTACGTGGAGGTGAGCATCCAGGGGGAGCCACCTAACCCACCCTGTGACTTGTGGAATTACGAGTCTCCTCAACTAACGCAAAAAACGCAACTTCACAGAGGACAAGGGGCTGGCATTCAGCTGTCAAAGGTGAATAGGCACCTGGACAATGACAGGTGAAGGGCAGGGAAGTTAACTGTACTATTCACTGAGAAATACTGGGTTTAGCAGAATATGTGAATGAACATTGAGTAAGTATCAAAGTAGGGCCACAGACCTAGAAATGGTTCCCCAATTCTGTGTCTGAAAGATCGTTCGTTTCTCTAGGAAGGAGTCTACTCATGCCCCATCTTTACACTCAGCTCACAGGCAGTGAGTGCTTATAAAGCCTGTGCCGGAAACCAAGGCTTATGCTGACATATTGGCTCTAATCTCCACAGCAAACTGGCCTCGTATCCACCATTTCTCTTCTGCCAAAACAGACATCCAGACTCCCAGAAGCAACCAACGCATCAAACAACTGAACAAAGTACAGCCTCATCTAGGTCTTGGCGGTGTTGAAGTCCAGGTTCTTTCCACTAAAATTTCTAACTCAGTGAAACAAGCCTGTACATTTATAATGCTATTTTTTGTGTGTGTGTATTTTGCTTTAGAACTTAGTACATTCAAAACTCACAAAACGCTCCCACTGCATTTGAGAATCTGTATGTTTTTACCCATTGAATGCTGAGTTTACATACGTCATTGTTAGTTCAAACTGTGAATGATGTTGTTCTAATTTTCTATACGTCGATGTTGTTTGTCATCTGCTGGTGAGTTGCTTGGATAAATACCTATAACCATAAAAGTAACATTTTCATGTGACTCTATTTTTCTTATGATGGTTGAGATCACTCACAAAATATGTACAATATCTATCTGTGTAAAACGAAGGAGCAAAGGCAATAAAATGAAACAAAGATAATCTTTCCAACAAATAGTTATAAAACAACTGGATATCTACACGCAAAAAAAAAATCTCTACTTAGACCTATGCCTTTCACAAAAATTAACTCCCAATGGATCACAGACCTAAATATAAAATGTAAAACTGAAAAACTCCTAGAAGAAAGCAGAGGCAAAAACCCAGATGACCTTGGGTGTGACAGTGACTCTTAGGTACAACACCACAGGTGTGACCCATAAAAGGGAGAACTGATAAGCCGGACTTCTTGGAAATTAAAAATTTCTCAGCAAAAGACTGTCAAGAGAATGATAAGACAAACCTTAGGCTGGGGAGACATTTGCAAAAGGCACATCTGATAAGGGACTACTGCCTAAAATATACAAAGAGCTCTTAAAAGTTAATAAGAACCCAATTACACATGGGCCAACATTCTCAACAGACACCTCACTAAATAAGATTTATGACTGGTAATTACGCATATGAAAACAGGCCCCATCACGTATCATCAGGGAAAGACAGATTAAAGCAATAATGAGATACAACTACACATGTACTGAGACGGACAAAATGTGCGTCACTGACAACGTCAGATGCTAACGATGATGTGGAGCAACAGGAACTCTCATGCTGGTGGGGACACGAGATGGCACGGCCACTTTGGGAGACTCGTGGTTTCTTACAAAACTAAACATTTTTTATCACAACCATCCAGCCATCGCAAACTTGAGTATTTATCCAAAGGAGCCCAGAAATCACGTCCACACAAAAACCTGCACGTGGGTGTGTATGGCAGCCTTACTTAGAACTGCCAAAACCTGGGCTCAGTCGGTTAAGCATCCGACTTTGGCTCAGGTCACGATCTCGCGGTCCGTGAGTTCGAGCCCTGCATCGGGCTCTGTGCTGATGGCTCAGAGCCTGGAGCCTACTTCGGATTCTGTGTCTCCCTCTCTCTCTGACCCTCCTCTGTTCATGCTCTGTCTCTCCCTGTCTCAAAAATAAATAAACATTAAAAAAAAAAGAAATTAAAAAAAAAAAAGAACTGCCAAAACCTGGAAACAACCAATATGTCCTTCAGTAGATGAACGGGATACATCCACATGACAGAATCTTATTCAGCAGTAAAAAGAAATGAAGTATCAAGCCACGAAAAGACCTTGGGAATGAAGGAACTTAAAATGCGCATTACTAAATGAAAGAAGCCAATCTGAAAAAGCTTTGCCCTGTGTGATTCTAACTATATGACATTCTGGGAAAGGCACAACTACGGAGACTATAAAGAAAAAAATCAGTGGTTGCCAGTGGTGGGGGTGAGGGGGACAAAAAGGGGGGGCACAGAGGATTTTTACAGCAGTGAAAACACTCTGTGGGATAGTACAGTGGTAGACGCATCAGTATAATCTGTCCAAACCCACAGAGTTCACAACACCAACTGTGATTCCTAATGTAAAGAATGGGCTTTGGGTGATATGAGAGTCTATGCAGGTTCATCAGTTACAATACGTGTCCCACTCTGGTGGGGGATGTTGATAATGGCAGATCCTGGCGGGGGGGGGGGGGTGGGGTGGTGTATGGGAAATCTCTGTACCTTCCTCTCAATTTGACTGTGAACCTAAAACTTCTCTTAAAAAAAAATTTTAAATTTTGCACATACACCAAAAATCCTAGTAACTGTGTAGAAGAATGTGGATTACATACTCAATAAAATCAAGAATTTCAGATTCGAAAAAAGATTAACAATGCTACATAAAAGACAAGCTTTCCAATGTAAAAATCCATCACGTTGATGGAGAAAGTAAGAGAAAAGGTACACCATGAAAATACTAACCCAAAATAAAAAATCTAGGTGACCTACCTAAATAGCATGCAAAGAATATCTGAAGTGAGGAAGCATTACTAGTTATAGACATTTAATAACCATAAGATGATTTGCCAAGAAGTTAACATAACCTAAAACCCACAGGTAGCTGATACCACGGTCTTGGATCACTCCCTGAACAATGCGCTCTGAGAAGCTCCGGGTGATTGCACTGACACTATTTACCTCCTACTGTTGGTCCTGGATACTTCATTTTCACATTGTCCTTAACACACCCATGGGAGAGATTGTGCAAGTATTATCATGCAATGTGCACATTTATACACCAGGGAATTTTTAGTAAAACAGCAATAAGAAAAATATAAATGAAAATATGGTCAAGTTTGGATAAGTATTCAGATCTTTTAACTATAATAAGCATGAATCTTTAAAAGGGGGAGGGGAGGGAAGAAATGATATTATTAATGAACTATATCCCGGAAAATTTATAACACTGTAAAAAATCAGAAAAGACAGAAATCTATTTTGGCAATAAGCAAAACTGAGTAAAACTGAACCAATTTAGGGGCACCTGGGTGGCTCAATCGGTTGAGCATCTGACTCTTGATTTTGGCTGAGGTCATGATCCCAGGGTCATGGGATCGAGCCCCACACGTCAGGCACAACACTGAACTTTGAGCCTGCTAAGGATTCTCTCTCTCCCTCTGCCCCTGTCCCTCATTCACATGCGTGTGCTCTCTCTCTCTAAATAAATAAATTATTTATTTATTTATTTATTTATTTAAAGAAAAACTTTGAACCAATTTATTTCAGGAAAGTATGTGAGTGGACTTTCACTGTTGGTGATATAATGTTGGCCTGAAAATGGTGTTTGGACATTACATCACTAAAATCCCAAAGGGTAAATATGTAGATATTTTGTGAGACAGGCGTAATGTTTTATTTAAACTCAGGGTGCAAATGAGTAAAACGGCCAATCATCAATGAAGAAATAATTTAAACAAAGTAAACTCTTTTTTTTTTAATGTTTATTTATTTTTGAGAGAGAGAGTGTGTGAGCAAGGGAGGGGCAGAGAGAGGCAGACACAGAATCCGAAGCAGACTCCAGGCTCTGAGCTGTCAGCACAGAACCTGACACGGGGCTCAAGCTCACAAACTGGGAGATTGTGACCTGAGCTGAAGTCGGACACTTAACCGACTGAGCCACCCAGGTGACCCTAAACAAAGCAAATTCTTAATTAAAGTACTTTATGCTAAAAATTTACAAAATATACTAAAAGTGTTAAGAAAACAAACAAAAATACTCAGAAATTGACATTAGAATTTGTAATATATACTGAATACTTAAAAAATAATCAAGCACTTTCAGATAATAATATTTACTGAGGCTTCATAATCTAATATTATTATCTTGACATATCCTTCCCTTGTTGCAACACTCGTATCTATTTTCACAAGAAAACTAAAACTTAAAAATCATCAAGGAAACAGACTTTCAGTAAGTATCTATGATGACTTACTTCTGATAGACAAGTGTTTAAATAATCTTAAAATGTAAAATTCAGGCCTTAGGATAATTTCATTTTTGATCCCAAGAAGCTGAAACACTATATAAAATTATACATCAAATGTTTTTGTCTTTTTAAAAGTTTCCAAAGAAAATAATATTTACATGAAAACATAATTGGATTTTAGTACAGATTTTATCAGTAAAATTATAGAAAGAAAAGCTATAGTTTGGGCCAAAATCTTGGGAAATTTTCAGAAGGTTTTAATTTGGCATTGATTCACCATATGAAATTTTCTCTGGCTAATGCAATAAAAAATGCAATGAGTTTAAATGTTTTCAACCATATGTCAAATAAATTTCTCAGAGAATTAAATACCAAGACTTGAAAGAATGAATTTTGGAAGGAAATTTGGACTTTGGGTGATCAGTTTTAACTATAAAGGCTATGAAGGAGTTTGTAATTTTTATCAGGTCTTATAATTTTACTCTAACGGAAATTAATGAGAAGAGAATAATCGTTGCAAACAATACAATTATTAGAGTGATCTGACTTTAATAAAATATATTTTAACAGATATATCGATATTTTCTATTGTTTTAAAAGAAACTAATAGTCTTGTTATTAATCCATGAAGACTCATTTGAAGAAGGGAGTCTGATTTAATTAAATGATGGAACTTTGGCAGAGACACAGAAATCACAGAGATGAAACAATAAGGCACACCACGAAGCAGGAAAATAAAAGTGTCTTTGAAGAGTATAACTATTAGATTGTACAATAACTATATGAAAGGCAATGCTGTTTGATGAAAAAGTAAAGTTTATATGTTTATTCTTCTGCAGTTCATAAAATACTGAAATACTGCCAAATGTCATTAACAAGTCTCCATGAACAAAACCTGAACGGGAATCAACAAAATTAAGCCAACCAATTAAATAGGCTCTCCCATTAAATGTCTTAATTTCTTTCTTGTCAACAAGAGAGACACATTTTTATAGTATCCACATTATTATAAACGTAAATAAAAAGTTAACACAACTTCTTCTTAGTTCACCATTAGTAAAATGGAATTCAACTTCATAAATAATATCGTGGCTATTAAAACACATGGAAACTAACGGAAGAGTCTGACATCATTACTGACCACAGGTATTGATGTGGACAGAAGAACAGAGCCAGCCACACCAAGCAGAAATCCACAGGCAACTTTTCTTTAAAAATGGTGCATGGGGGCGCCTGGGTGGCTCAGTCAGTTAAGTGTCTGACTTCAGCTCGGGTCATAATCTCACAGTTCGTGGGTTCCAGCCCCACGTCAGGCTCTGTGCTGACAGCTTGGAGCCTGGAGCCTGCTTCGGATTCTGGGTCTCCCTCTCTCTGCCCCTCCTCTGCTAATGTTTGCGTGCACACACGCGTTCTCTCGCTCTCAAAAATGAATAAACTTAAAACTAATAATAAAAAAATGAAAAGTCAATGAGAAAAATGAAGTAAAGGGGAAGGATAAGAATCGTATCTTTGAAAAACTCCCCAGGGAAGCTACTGATACTAAAATTTATTTATTGGCTCTTTTGGGAATGTTTTCTTCTTTGATTGCCATCTGTGTTTCTGGGACTGTTTGGTCATCAGAAAATGAATGGTGTGTAGATATAAATATATGGAGATCATTATGCTTTACACTGTGGTGAAAACAGAAAGAAATAAATCATTACACAAAGAAGGTAATTTTAAGAACTATGTGGTCAAGGGGGAGCAAAATGATTGTGTGACATTATATAATAAATGAATATGATGAGGAAGGACCAGAATAATTTCCTTGAAGAAGTGACCCCGAAGGTCTTTCTTTGTAACAACCAAGGCAAAGAAAAAAAAAGTCTCTAATTTGTCCAAATTTAGCATAAGGATCATAGAAGCATATTAGTTCTTTGGGAGGAAACGTTTTCATGCAAGGCTTGAGAAGGAATTCTTAAACGGATTCATTTCTGCAAAAGTGTGATGAATCAATACAATGGTGATGTCCTCAACAACCAATTTCCTTAATCGACTGAATTTTTAAAGAAAGAGCTAGACACTGCGAGAGCCCGTAGACCCAGGCTGAGTACAGCCCTGAAATGACCTGGCATCAGTGACAGGAAAAAAATTAACCTGGACAGTCTTCAAAAATGAATAAATAACCAGTCCCCGCGCCTCTCTGGTTGTCTCCTTGGAGTTCGAATCGTCTCACGTGGCTTCTGGTAGCGGAGATGTCGTTTAGAGATCCCGACTTGGATCCAGGAGACAAGTCAGGCCAGGGGAGCTAATGCACAGCACAGCCCTTGTAGACACCAACACCGGGTCACCAATCAAAGCTTCAGAGAGTTGATCTGAAGATCTGGTGTGGTTCCCAACACAAAAAGGAAATGGTAACCACGTGACACGATGCAGGTGTTGGTGAAGCTACGTGTTAATCACGTTGCGATATGTAAGGGGGTCAAATCCACACGTTAACATGCCTTAAACTTGCACCGCTCTGTGTCAATCATATGGCCATAAAAATACAGTGTAATGAAAGGCAATATGAAAAATCAGATTCTTACAGAAAGAAGAAACACGTGCCGTAGCTCTCCAGTACGTAAAGCAACAGCGATTATTTTTTTCATGACAAATTGACTCGTAATGACTGATCGAAGTGTCATTCTTCTCACAGAAACACTGAAGGAGCAGAGCTTTTAACTGTAGGTCACCACCGCATTCCAAAGGGCCCTGGCGTATCGGCAGAAATGATTAATTATTTAACAAACAAACCAAGTGTCTGAACGTGAGGTAATCCAAGGCTGAGAGCCTCAACTCCCCCGGGCACCATCGTTCCCGGGATCCCTCTCGGAAAATCAAAGCAGGTCGGGATGACACTTAGGGGAAGGTCACGCCAAAGACACACCACCTTCTGGGTCCACCTGCTGAAGTCCAGTGAGCGCATATCATACACCAGACTTACCCTGGTTGTGCTCGTTTCCGTGTAGGAAGGCATTTTTCATGAGCACTGTTTCGTAAAAGAACAAAATCTGACCCATACAACGGGGCGGGGGGGGGGGGGGTCTCCAGATTTTTCTATTGAAGTGTAATTAAGTATCCCCCCTGGGAACAGCTTTGCCTTGCCGCAAAGCTGAAGACTAAGCGTGTCACTGTTTTGTGTCTCTGGATACTTGTAAATTATATTATTGGCCGTAATAATTAGTGCTACCAGCATTAGGAACTGTGTTTTCCCGCATGTTTGGTAAGAACACCTCAGAGCATTTTATTCTCAGGCAACAAGAAAGGATGTGCGGAATACAACGTCCACGGCACCTCCTCGTCTGTGGGACAAGACACGGCTCATGCGTGAGCACACGGAGCAGGGCCGTGCCCCGGGACCCCCGGTTGGCATGCTGACACGTGGCAACGTGCAGGGTAGAATCTCGGGTTCTGAAATGGGGTTGGACTGTGCACATTCTGTAAACCATGCGTGTGCGCTGGGAAGCACGGTTCACACGGGTGCCTCGGGACCCCCGGTTGGCATGCTGACACGTGGCAACGTGCAGGGTAGAATCTCGGGTTCTGAAATGGGGTTGGACTGTGCACATTCTGTAAACCGTGCGTGTGCGCTGGGAAGCACGGTTCACACGGTTTTTGTCGTCATCATTGCTAGCTGTGTTACTAGATAAACATCCTCAAATGTTCATAGAGGGGAGAGAGAGTGGCATCACGCAGATGATGCGAATGTACCACTTCAGGAACGACACCGTCGGAAAATGCAAGCCACGACCCCAGGGGCGGTGCAGATGCCGGCGACACGATGCGCGTGTCTGCTGCCGTGTAACGTCACATACAACATGAACAGAACGCGAAACCCGTGGACCTTGTGTGGGCAGTACGTGTGTACGTGAGAAGTTGTATGTAATACTACGGAGAGGTCAAAATTTCCAACGTTGTTTTCATCCCGTTGATTTCAGCTAAACCAACGCTATTCTTTCTCAACTTTATCAGAAAGAAGACCCATCAGTATAGATAGACAGATATTTAAATATTTATTATTAATATTTTGGATACAGATCTAATCATTCAAAGGCCATGCGTGTCTTGTAGATGGTTAAGTTGTTTTTGTTTGATTCTTCTTGCTCTGTTATGATCAATTTGAAATGTGGGGACAGTTCTCAGATGTTATAAACACACACAACTTGAAGTCAGAGAGTGACTCAAGGCATTCTGACATTACTCTGACCCACACCCCTTATAAGAGAATCTTATTTATATTCTGTTCATGATTGTATTGTTTGCTCCTCTATGAAAAAAATTGATTTTATCCCGCTGTTCAAGCTTGGATAAGTCAGAAAACAAAGTAACATAAGCAAAAGTTATAAATGACCCAAGGCTATGGAAAAATCTTTCATTGCAAGCAGAACTCACTCCCTACTCTCTAGCAGAAGTTATAGTTCTCTTCAATAAGTAGCTGATAACACCCTTAGAGTCATGGATGAGGACCCCCAGGGCCACGACCCAGTACAAGACATGGTCTTATATCGCATTCCCACATGGAATGTTCAGACTCCGCCAATTACTGGATCTTTTCCTTCCTGATGTCCAGAGCCAACTCACCCTTGACAACCGTGAAGAATTTCAATACCAGGTGATGGGGCACCTGGGGGGCTCAGTTGGTTGAGCATCCAACTCTTGATCTCAGCTCAGGTCATGATCTCACTGTTTGTGGGATCGAGCCCCACATCAGGCTCTGTGCTGACAGTGCGGAGCCTGCTTGGGATTCTCTCTCTCCCTCTCTCTCTGCCCCTCCCCATGCTCTCTCTCCCTCTCAGAAATAAATACACTTAAAAAAATTAAATACCATGTGAAACAAAGGGAAATAAATGAGGCCATTGGCAACTGAAGAGCTGAAGAGTGGCACCAGGGACAGTCAGAGATGTTTAGAGACTGAACATGAAGACCTCCATGTTTTGTGTAATGCAATCATCTCTTGCACATCCCCATGAAGTTTTCAGTAGATCTATCCCTGACAAATGCATGATAAATTCTCATCTACTTGGGGAGCTGTGACAGAACAGTGAGTATGTTTTCAGACTAAGAGCCCAAGAAACCCTAAGGAGAGTCATGATATGTGAAGTGAATCTGAGCTAATTAACTGGAATCTGTCATTCCCCTCCCTTTTTTTCTCAAATAGTCATATTCCTTCTATTCTTTGACAATCTGTGGACAAAACGTCGAAGGAGAAGGAGGAGAAGGAGAAGAAGGAGGAGAAGGAGAAGAACGATGACTACAACAACAACACAAGCAAAAAACCCTAGATCATTCTCTTCCACATCCATTGTCAGAAAGTTATTTTCCTACCACCCCTTTCCCCACCACATGCAGGACCTTCGCACCTGCCCTGTAAGAGTTATTCCATCTTCTGCCATCTGCCCCCCACTCAGGTGAACACCGATGACCCAGAGTAGAGCAGTACAGGTAAGAAACAAAATCTGCACGTAGATTCTGCAGTGAGGCAGCTCAGATGACCAAAGTATTAAATAAATCAGGAGAAAGAAAGAAAAAATTGCTTTTTCATGACATAAAGGAATAAGGGAAAAAAACCTAATTGGTTCACAATTCACTTCCCTCTGGCCCACCACATAAGACACAGAGGCATGGTTCAACGTGAAAACCTCCTCTCTTGGTGTCCATTTTCTCTCCTGAGACCTCCCTCCTCCTCAGGGCCCTGAACTGTCCGATTTCAGGACCCCTCTCAAAGCCTGGCTGTCACATTCCCATCCCTTCACAAGCTTGCACAATGAATTCTAAATAGTTCAGTCTTCACTGAATGTACACACTTTGCTAACCAAAAAAGAAAAAATTAGCTTTCATCCATCTATAAAAAATTGTGCATTTATCCCACGTACTTAAGAAATTTCAAATTTAACCAAATTATAAAGAGTGGTTTACCACTCATAATTTTTCAGTTATCAATTATTTAATGTCTGTATTTTACTTATTTCCTATTTCTGTTATATCCATAAACTTTCAAATACCAGAGATATATATTTTTAAATGTTTATTTATTACTATAAATTTGCTGCTTAGGTTTTTTTTTTTTTTTATTTTTTTTTAAATTTTTTTTTATTTTTTTCAACGTTTATTTATTTTTGGGACAGAGAGAGACAGAGCATGAACGGGGGAGGGACAGAGAGAGAGGGAGACACAGAATCGGAAACAGGCTCCAGGCTCTGAGCCATCAGCCCAGAGCCTGACGCAGGGCTCGAACTCACGGACCGGGAGATCGTGACCTGGCTGAAGTCGGACGCTTAACCGACTGCGCCACCCAGGCGCCCCATCTGCTTAGGTTTTTTAATAAATAAATCATCTGCAAAGGTATTACTAGAATCTTTTCTTCCAATAATGTCACACAAGGCTCAACACACACCAACAGTTCAAAGTCCTACCAAAAGTACTCTGACCTCTCTGCAAACCTTACACCACTTCTGCAACATTACCACAGACGCAGAAATTATGGAGAGTATTCTGAATCACCCATTGGGTAAAGAATAAGTATGAAGGATATTAAAAGATATTTAAAACTAAGATGTGCTTCCTTAAAATTTTAATATAGGGGCACTTGGATGGCTCAGTCAGTTAAGTGTCTGACTTTGGCTCAGGTCCTGATCTCACAATTCATGGGTTCGAGCCCTGTGTTTAGGCTGACAGCTCAGAGCCTGGATCCTGCTTCGGATTCTGTGTCTCCCTCTCTCTCTGCCCCTCCCCCACTAATGCACGCGCGTGCGCACTCTCTCTCTCTTTCTCTCTCTCTCAAAAATAAACATTAAAAAAATTTTTAGAATATAAAGCTTAAACTAATTTATTGGTTTTTTCAAACTTATTGAGATGGATATTAATGTAATTATTTTTAGGAAAAAAAGTAGAAAGGATAAAACATTAAGATAAAGGTAGAAATCAACATCATACTAACATGCTTCAGATAGGTCAATGAAAAATCTAGAGTTAGCTCTTTGAAAAATTCATACAATTGATGAAACTCCTGGGAATACTGATCAAGAAAAAAGACAGAAAATGGAAATAATCAGTATTAGAAATGATAAAGTGCATCATTATCAATCTCAAAGTTGTCAAAACAGACAGTAAGATGGTAGGGAATATGGCAATAATTTAGGAACATAGATTAAAGACATTAATTATTAGAAAAATAGAATTCACAAAGTCTGACCAAATAGAGACAGAAATCTAAATCACCATACAATTTTAAATATGTTGAATTAATTATTAAAGATATTCCTACAAACGGGGTGCCTGGGTGGCTCAGTACGTTAAGTATCCAACCCTTGATTTCGGCTCAGGTCATGATCACAGGGTTGTGGGATCCAGACCTGCATCGGGCTCCACACTGAGCATGGAGCGTGCTTGGGATTTTCTCTCTCTCCCTCCGCCCCTCTTCCCTGCTCGTGTTCTCTCTCTGTAAAATTTTGTATCTATCTATATAGAGATATATGAATTTTACCCAATTTTTAATGGAAGAGTTGTACCAATATTTCACAGACTCGCCCAGAGAACAGAGAGTTGTTAAATACATTCTAACCAGCTTTACATACTGGCAAAAATGTGATATCAAATCTTAACAGAGAAAGGACAGGTATGGAATACTGCAGGATGATCTCACTCATACATGCATATATATGTTCACACATAGACACACACCGAATTCCTTAAAAACAAGAAACTGATATAATTAAAAATCTATTCATACTTAACAAAATAGTATCCATTAAAATCAAATTAAACTTCCTTGTTCCGATGAAGGAAGTTCAACACTTTATCACTGAGTATGAGGCTAGCTGTCAGTGTGTCATTAACTACCTTTATTATTTTCAGGTGTTTTTAGTTTCCTTTTATTTCTAGTTTGCTGAGTGCTTCTGTCATGAAAATGCTGAGCTTTGTCAAATGCTTTCCCTGCACCGAGATAATCATGTGGTTTTTCTTCTTCATTCGGCCACTGCAGTAGGGTAGGTTGGTTGGGTTTTGTGTGTTGGGCGCCCCCACGCTGGGTATGTCTGAGGTCGGACCCCATACATCAGTCTGTGCCGATCACGAGCTGAAGTGTCCCCAGGGTGATCTCCCCATTTTTTCTGTCTTTCAGCCCTAGACCACAATGAGGGCAGGGACAGTTTCCTTCATGCCTATACTATACGGGCTTCATTTAGGCTTCTTGATATATAATGTTTTAGTCTGGGGTCATTATTGCTTCAAATTATTTCTTTTTTCTATCCCCTTTGCTTTCTTTTCTAGCATTTCATATACATGTAGTTTGATATTCCTCACCAATATTTTTTCACTGCTCTTTCTTTGAATTATAGGATGTTTCTTTCTCTATTTATAGCTCCTCAAATTCACTGATTCTTCTGCTATCTCAAATCTATTACTGAGATCAAAGTGTTAATTTTTTTTTTAATTTTTTTTTCTTTTTTTTTTTTTTTTTTTTCTTTTTTTTTTTGGGACAGAGAGAGACAGAGCATGAACGGGGGAGGGGCAGAGAGAGAGGGAGACACAGAATCGGAAACAGGCTCCAGGCTCCGAGCCATCAGCCCAGAGCCTGACGCGGGGCTCGAACTCACGGACCGCGAGATCGTGACCTGGCTGAAGTCAGACGCTTAACCGACTGCGCCACCCAGGCGCCCCCAAAGTGTTAATTTTTAATTTATGTTATTGTAATTTTTAGCACCAGAATTAACATTTAGTTCTTTTTTACAGATTCCATTAATTTTTTTCCTCGTTGTTGATTAACTATTAACACGTTTTCCTTTAATCATCTGAACACATTTTCTTTTAATTCCTTGAACATATTTGTGGCGTCTTCTCAAAGGTTTTGTCTGCTGCGCCCCATATCTGTGTCCACTTGGTTCACTCTCCAATGATTTTTTTCTTAAGTATAAAGTCCTACCTTTCTGTTTCTTTGCATATCTAGGGACTTGGGTTGAAGATCTGACATTATAAATAATATATGAGGGACGCCTGGGGGGGCTCAGTCAGTTAAGCGTCCGACTTCGACTCAGGTCACACACGGTTCACGGGTTTGAGCCCCGCCTCGAGCTCGGAGCCTGGAGCCTGCTTCGGATTCTGTGTCTCCCACTCTCTCTGCCCCCTCCCCTGCTCACGCTCTGTCTCTCTCTCTCTCTCAAAAATAAACATAAAAAATTTTAAATAATGTATGAGACAACTTGGGGTTCTATTTTATTTATCTGAGGGTTGCTGCTTTTTCATTTTGGAAATATTCTTTGGCTCACACTGTAAAATCTGCCTGGGCCGTGAGTGCCACTTCTGGCTACGATGCCGTGATGTCGTGGCTTCCGAGTTCCCTTTTCCCCCCAGCTCCCCGGAAGCCTCCTTTGTGACTGTGTACACTTCACAGCCATCCAGTGATTCGGCAGCGATGCCTGGACACTCGGGTCTTGCACCCACGCTGTGATGGAGTGAGGGACCCATGCGAAGGTCCCCTCAGCCCCTCCCTGGTCTCTCCCTTGCAAGGCCTCCAAGTCACACTTTTAAAGGATCTGTCTCAGAATCCCTCCAGGAAAGCCGGGGCTTTGCTGCACGCCTGAACCCAGTCTGTCAACGCCAGCTGGGGAAGCTGTGGGGAGCCTCTCCCCCTCTGAACCAAGTCCTCCCACCTCAAACAAACAAGTGCTCTGGGATTTTGCTTCTCACCCAAATAGAATCTGTTACCTCTTGCTGGCAAAACTGCTTGGTTTTCTCTGCCAGCCACAAAATGAGTTCTCCAACCCCTGCAGCTGAGGCTGTATTTTGTTCCGTCCAAGGTTGGGTGGGAGCACCGGAGTGCTCCCAGACACAGAGCCAGACATCCCGTTCACCCCCAACACTGTTTCTCACGAGTAAGCAGCTCTCCACTGACAGTTCGGCATTGTGTTTTCCCCGGCCTCCCAGTGGCTGACTCCAAGAGTCTTTCCAGTTTTATAGAAGGTGGAAGGAACCACGCAAATCACTTCTCCTTTTCATCATGGTCAGCTCTTTTGTTTCTGTCCTCTTTTGCCAGGATACCTGCAAAGCACTTTCAAAATCTTATTCCAAACCTACACAAAAACAAAAACACCAAGAAAAAAAAAAGACTCACAAAAAAACTGACTAAATAAATAACCCGTGGAACATCTACACCAAATCGGGTGAGGATAATACAAATCTGTGGCTCACTGTACCTTCCTGGTTACACACTTCAGTGAAGTCTTCATGGTTCCCTAAGAAGGGTGAAGCCTCCTGAGGGCCCAGCAGAAGCTAGCACCCCCACCCAGGTGGGACATACCTGACATTCCTCAGGCTCTCCTGCTGCCCAAGGACAAAGGAGAGGAAAGAAAACAATGGTTAACTGATGGAGATCACAGTCATGCAGGACAGGAGTCTCCACCAGTTTATAAATATCTTAGTAAATTCTAAGAAAAAGGCAAATTTATCCATAGCCTGATCTCTAGAAACCTTTGGACTCCGTTTCCTGGAGCCCCTAGTATCACCCTCCCTTCCACAGTGATGTGGGAACAAATGCAGAAGGAAATGGCAGGTGACATTACAAGTCCTCATAACCTGCAGCCCATTGACAGATACTTGAGGCAAATCCAGAGGAGAACACTTCTCCAGGAAGCCCCTAGGATCCTGATGCTGATGCCTTGCTAGAGGGAAAACCATCAGCTTGACAATAGCAAGGCCTCGGGTATCTCAGGAGCCCTCTTTAGCACATCACAGTCCCTCTGGAGGCCTCCCTTTGGCCCTTACCCCCCCAACTCCACAGTGTATAAGCAGTCACTCCTTGTAACCCCAGGGCAGCTCTTCCGGCCCGTGCTTTAATAAAATCACTTTTTTGCTCCAAAGACGTCTCAAGAATTCTTTCTTGACCTTCAGCTCTGACCCCCGCAGCTCCCAAACCCCGTCAATACCATAACCAAACTAATGTAAGTTTGCTCCTGGGTGAGTCACTGGTAGAGACTGATGAGGGAAGCAAAGGCAAGAAAAACGTAGTTTAAATTAAATTCCCTTACAGCCTGCAGCCCGGTGACAGATGGCAGGGAACTGTGGGGAGTAACACTCCCCAGGACGTTTATGCTGCCTTAATGCCTTCACGTTCACACTTCCTTACAAACTAAAAGCAACCGTATCTTGACAACAGCTAAATCTTCAGGGTCCTGTGAGACCTTCAGCATCCAGAAATTCCTTGGAGACTTAGGTATCTATACCTCCCTCCTTCCACAAACTTGAAAGTATATCTATGTAATCAGCCACCCCCCACAACCCCAGTGCAGCTCTCCCTGCCCACAGTCCTGTCCCCGGGCTGTAATAAAACCGCCTTTTTGCACCAAAGACGTCTCAAGAATTCCTTCTCAGCCGTCTGCTCACCAACCCCGCTTCAAATTTCATCAGAGCCCGCAGGTGGAGCTGTCACACGAAGGAAACTTTATTTGCAGCAAATAAGGACCCTCTGAGCAGGGGTGTGTGGGCTCCTTTTATTTAGGGTTTAGGACGAATATTCAGGAAGTGGAGCTTTATCCTGGCAAGGAAGGGCTGGCGAGGTGTGCACGGGCACACCTCGGAAACACGCCCCAGAAGGGGGCCGGCTGTCATGTGAGAGTGGTTCAGGGTCCTCCTGGAGGTGAGGTTTTGCGGTGATGGGGGGTTTGTGGGTTCTGGAGATGATGGCCAGGAAAGAACTCTTGACGTCTTTGGTGCAAAAAGGTGATTTTACTGGAGGACGGGGACAGGACCCGTGGGCAGGAAGGGCTGCCCCGGGACGAGGGGACTCTGGTTACAGACTATGGAGTGGGGGTGGCGGGCAAGTAAGGTCCAGGGGAAGTCACCAGTGAGATGTTCGTATGCCAGAGCCTCAGGATAGTGGAGGCCTGGCTGTTGTCAGGCTAAGGTGGTTTTTCCCTCCAGCAAAGCATTAGCACTAAGACAGCAGGGGGTTCCTGGAGAAAGGTTACTTTGTCTCAAGGACTTGTCAGTGGGCTGCAGGTTATGAGGACGTTTAGTTCTATCTGCCATTTCCTCCCGCCTCTGTTTCCACTTCACTAGGGCCGGGGGAGAGAGGAAGCAGAGGTAATTGTGCTTCCGGGGCGGGGCTTACGGGGGCGGGGCTTACGGGGGCGGGGCTTACGGGGGCGGGGCCTCCAGGGGCGGGGCTTCCGGGGGCGGGGCCTCCAGGGGCGGGGTGTGTGCAAGCTCCAGGCATAAACTGGATGTGGTCTGGCTAACAAGCCGAGCCTGGCTTACTTTGGAACCAGCAGTAGGAGTTTTCTCAGTGATTCACGGCCTCCGATTTTGTTTTTAATTTTATTCAGGTTCAAGCTAGTGAACATACAGTGTAGTCTTGGCTTGAGGAGGAGAACCCAGTGATTCACCTCCTACCTATAACACCCAGTGCTCATCCCATCCCTCCTTAGTGCCCACCACCCGTCTACCCCATCCCCCAGCCACCTCCCTCCAGCAACCCTCACTCTGTTCTCAGTATTAAGAGTCTCTTAAGGTTTGCCTCCCTCTCTTTTTATCTCTGATTTGGTCAGGCTCTTTCCTAGCCTGGTTGAGACCGTTCATTTTTACATTCCCACTGTTCCCTTAAAATCTTTAACATTTTTGCATTTCTTTGTTATTCTGACACCTCCTAGGAAGTTCTGCTGGAGGTGTGTGGGGCACAGGTGCTGGGAGGGGGCAGGGGGAATAGCTGGGGGCCCAAATGACTTCTCTTGTGCCCTGAAGGCCGCGTCTTTCTTTGTCTGGGGACCCCTAACTCTTTCCGGTCACACCACCTTTGCCGTTTTCCCTCCCACTCTTCCCCGCTGTACTAGGCAGGTTCTTCAGAGAAAAAGAACCATAGGACATCTGGGCCCGAAGCCTGACCCTAACATTTGGTGCCGAAACCCGGGGGGAGGTAGTAGCTCGCCTCCCTTGGCTGCGCTCCCTCCTCGCCAAGCCAGACGCCAACCACCCTACTCACAAGCACCTACAAGAGCCAGTAAGGAGGACAGACCCCTCCTTCCCTCCTCCAACTATGGCTGACACCCACGAGAGACGTCTCGCAAGTCAGTCTCCTTTCCTCCTCACGCGGAAAGGCCCGCACGCCAATAGGCCCCTTATTGCTGCGCGAGGGACGCCTCGCCCTGCCACGCCAATGGGGAGTAACGAGTCTAAACCGCCTCCATCTCTTACCCTCCCCCCCAATGTCTGTTAAAAAACTTCCGGCTCCTGGGCTTACAAGGTGAACTTCGTCGTTAACAGACTCATCCGCCTTTGCACTATAGTCTGGCCTCAATACAAATTAGATAATGATTCTCAATGGCCACTCGAGGGGTCTTTACAATACCAAATCTTAACCAATCTGGACAGTTTCTGCCATCGGCTGGGAAAATGGGGAGAAATACCCTATGTCATGGCCTTTTGGAACCGCAGGTCTCGCCCCAACCTATGTTCCTCCTGCCCCTCTGCACGCGTGCTCCTTGCCCGCCCACCCCGCTGACGACCCCACCTCACCAACTTCCCCGATCTCCTAGAGGATCTGGCCACACCGCCCATCGGCCCTCGACCCCCTCCGTACTCCCAACCCCCAGCCGTCCCGCCCTCGCCTGCCATATCATCCCAAACTCGTGCTCAGGCCCCTCCCATCAAACAGGCCCCAGCAGCCAACTTGCCTCTCTGAGAGGTGGCAGGACCTGAAGGCCTAGTCCGAGTTCACGCCCCCTTCTCCCTCCAAGACTTATCCGCCATTGAAAAGCGGCTAGGGTCATTCTCAGCTGACCCCACCCAATACGTTAAGGAATTCCAATACCTCGCCCAAGCCTACAGTCTCACGTGACATGACATTCATGTGATCCTCACCTCTACCCTCACCCCTGAGGAGAGGGAGCCCATCCAGGCCACAGCCAGGGAGCATGCAGACCAAACCCACATGACTGACCCCACTATGCCCGTAGGGGCCGATGCTGTCCCGGCGGCCGACCCCAATTGGAACTACCAACACGCAGGCAATGGTCACCGGCGCCGGGACCAGATGATCCAGTGCCTACTAGCAGGCATGAGGGCAACTTCACACAAATCAGTAAATTTTAACAAACTTCAAGAAATAATACAGGACCCCCACGAAAACCCCACAGACTTCCTTGGCCGGCTCACAGAGGCACTCACCCAATATACCAGACTAGACCCTTCCACCCCCGCCGGGGCCACTGTATTGGCCACCTATTTTATTTCCCAATCAGCCCCCGATATTCGAAAAAAACTAAAAAAGGCCGAAGATGGTCCTCAGACCCCCAGGCCGACCTGGTAAAGATGGCCTTTAAAGTTTTTAATGGCCGAGAAGAAGCTCAAGAACAACGGCCACAGGCCTGTCTCCAACAAAAGGTACAATTACAGATCCAAGCCTTGGTAGCTGCCCTGAGGCCAGCCACAGTAAAGCCCTCCGGACCATGGCCCCCTCCGGGGCCTTGCTTTAAATGTGGCCAAGAAGGCCACTGGTCTCCTCAGTGTCCCCATCCCAAAAAGCCTACCGGTCCATGCCCACTGTGCCAGCAAATGGGCCACTGGAAATCCGATTGTCCTAACCCAAGGGACGACAGACTCGCAACGCCTCCACGTGGCGAGGCTTCACCCCGATTGGACTCTGCCTTACAACTGCTGGAGATGGAGGATGACGACTGACGAGGCCCAGACTCAGTAACTCTGGTGACCCACGCTGAGCCCAGGGTAAAACTCCAGGTAGCAGGTAAGTCCATCTCCTTTCTGTTGGACACGGGGGCCACCTATTCCGTCCTGCCGAGCTATTCCGGCCCCACCACGCCGTCCTCCGTTTCGGTCGTGGGCATTAATGGCACCCCCTCAATTCTCCCATGCACACTGGTACTCACCTGCTGCCTGGATGGCTTCCACTTCTCCCACTCCTTCCTAGTCATCCCCTCCTGCCCCATCCCCATGTTGGGCCGAGACATCCTCAATAAATTAGGAGCCTCTATACACCCACCGGCTATCTGTCCCTCTCCCTCCCCCACTCATCTCCTACTGGCTGTTATCACAGACAACACAGACCACAGCCTCAACCCACACCCAGACCTCCCAGTAGACCCAATCGTATGGGATACATCCACCCTGACAATCGCCACCCACTGCCAACCTCACCTCATTAAACTCAAAAATCCATCGCAATTCCCGTCTAGACCCCAATACCCAATCTCCCACACCCACCGACTAGGCCTAAAGCCCATCATCGATTGCCTACTCAAGGAAGGCCTCCTAATCCCATGTCACTCCCCCTGCAACACCCCGATCTTGCCTGTAAAAAAGCCTAATGGCTCATATAGACTAGTACAAGACCTCCGAATAATCAATGAAGCTGTAATCCCCATCCACCCAATAGTGGCCAACCCATACACCCTCCTCTCGCAAATTCCCCCGTCCACAACCCATTTTACAGTGCTTGATCTCAAAGATGCCTTTTTCACTATTCCCCTACATCCTGAATCCCAGTTCCTCTTTGCCTTCACATGGCAAGATCCAGTCACCTCTCTGGCCTGCCAACTCACATGGACGGTACTTCCCCAGGGGTTCCGTGATAGTCCCCATCTCTTCGGGCAGGCCTTGGCCAGGGATCTCCTCAAAGCCCCACTTTCCAGTCACTGTACTCTACCACAGTACGTAGATGACCTCCTACTATGTGGAACCTCTCTCAACCACACCAAACAAGAGACAATCCATACCCTAAACTTCCTGGCTAACCTGGGGTATCGAGTCTCCCCACACAAAGCCCAAATCTGTACTAATACAGTCACGTTCCTGGGAGTCTCACTCACACCTACCACCAAGGCCCTAACCCAAGACCGTCTCCAAGCCCTCCAGACCCTGCCCCACCTACCAATGCAGACGAAATCCTCTCCTTCCTGGGTCTAGTGGGCTTCTTCCGACACTGGATCCCTAACTTTGCTGTACACGCAGCCCCCCTATACAAAGCAGCCAAGGAAACCCCCCAAGGCCCACTCTCCAGCCCGGCATCGGTCGCAAGGGCCTTCCAACAGCTGGTCACATCTCTAGTCACTCAACCGGTCCTTTCCCTATCCAGTGTTTCAAAGCCTTTCCTCTTATACACGGATGAAGGGCTGGAATTGCGACAGGGCTCCTAGCCCAACCATGTGGCCCCAAGTTACAAGCTGTCACCCACCTCTCTAAACGACTGGACCCTACCATCAGGGGGTGGCAACCCTGCCTCAGAGCACTTGCAACAGCAGCCACTCTAACCCAAGACGCACTCAAACTCACCCTGCACTGCCCCCTAACGGTACTCCCATCGCACCGTCTATCTGATCTCCTTACACGTAAGGCCCCGGCACGCCTCTCCCCATCACGCATACAATTGTTCCATCTGCTCTTTGTTGAAAATCCTGAAATATCTCTCCAACTCTCCCCCAGACTCAATCCTGCCACCCTACTTCCACAAATCAACACCCTCCAAGCCGCTGCACACATACAGCCCGCTGTTTGCTTTTTATATGACCAAACCGACAGTATATGCTCCCAAACCTCCCCCACCCAATATGGAGGGTGCCCCTATAGCTATTGTAACATGCACTGGCTCAACCGAAACTGTTTCACAGGGAAAAAGACGGGCTGCTTCTGCTTACAAGGTAGCAACTTTACCCTTACTATCCCTGATCTATGGGATATCCGCTGGCAAACCGGGACAAGGGGCAAACTGTATCAGAATGGCCATCACTCTAACCCCGTCTCCTCTTTAACCATCTATCAAACCTACGAACGCGCAATGGCTCCTTCCCTCTCCAACCTTAAAGATCTTACCCAAACGATCACGGACCAAGAAAACCAGCTCAAAACCCAACTGCAGACACCCCCTGCACAACATCCCTTCTCATGGCTTACACTAATCAGACAAGGAACAGTCCTGCTTAACCACTCAGGCTTAATTAACCTGTCACACTGCTTTCTTTGCGCATCCCTCCAGCGGGATCCAGTAATAGCCGTCCCATTACCCACCCCCTTTCCCACCGCCACTAACTCCACCAACCACCCCAGAAGTCAAATCTCCCTACAGGTTCCCATCCTCACTGAGACCCCTCAATACAACACATCTCACCCAACATGCTACTCTTCTTATGCCTCCCCAACTTGCCCCTCCCCCTTGCCTATGCCTAGCCACAATCCCCCCTCAGGGGGATTCTATTGGTGCAATGGCACAGCTTATAAACAAATACCCAAAAACTCTTGTCTCCCAGTCATCATCATCCCCTAACTCACCCTATACAGACAGGAAGAACTCCATTAACTCCTTGAATTCCATCTCCAAAAACGAGCCGTTTTCCTCCCACTAATGGTCAGACTATCCCTGGCCACCTCCCTGCTGGCCGCCGGGGTTGGGATCGGCTCCCTAATACACTCCATTAGCTCCTCCGGGGATCTGTCAGACAGGCTCCAAATCACAATAGAAGCCTCAGCAACCTCCCTATCCGCCTTACAAAGGCAGATCAACTCCCTAGCACAGGTCACTCTACCAAACCGATGGGCCCTAGATCTCCTGACAGCAGAAAAAGGGGGAACATGCCTGTTCCTGAGGGAGGAATGTTGCTACTACCTCAATGAATCAGGCTCAGTTGAAACCAATATAGAACACCTAAAGGAAATCCAAAAAACCCTATCCGCCCGCCCAGGATCCTCAGACCCCCTAACCTCCTGGTGGCAATCACCCCTCCTAACTTGACTCCTCCCCATAGTCACCCCACTAATTGCTATCTGTAAAATACTTCTGCTCTTACCTTGTTTTCTCTGTTTCATATGGAAACAAATTCATGAAGTTTCCCAGGTTGCATTTCACCAGATGGTGGTCCGGCCGTATTCCCGCATTCCAACCCCAGACCCCACATACCATGACATCGCCCCTGCACCCGCAGGAAGCAGCCAGATCAGATCCGTCACCCATTATAACCAGTAAGAGGTTGGAATGTCAGGATGTCCCTGGAACCACAGTGGAGGGGACGGCCATCTTGCCAGTGGATAATCCCCAACAGAAAGCCCCGAGCAGCGCGCCAGAACGAATTGAAGGTCAACCAATCACCGAGCGCGACGGCACGACCTGGCTCGAAAAAGGCCCACCCGGACCTAAACCCAGAACCGCTGCAGCTTAAAAACCCCACCCCACCACACCCAGGCGCGACTTCCCTGACTCCTCTCTCTGTCTCCCTGAGTCACGGAACCTCGCCCGAGACTTAGTTCCCAATAAAGCCTTTGACTGCTAAAATTTTTTAGCCCCTGACTCCTATCTTTACCCTGCCCTACGCCTGACCTTAACAACATCCATGTATATAAAGAGAAGAGAGATCGGCTCCTACAGGCGTGGAGGCTGACAATCCACTGTCCGAAAGCCAGAGGCCCGGGAGCAGGGACGTCCCAGGGTGGGAGGAGAAGAAGGAGGAGAAGCCCCTGCTTCCCGCTTCGGTTCTACTCTGGCCCCCCAGGCAGGATGAGGCCCACCCACACTGGGGAGCACCGTCTTCTCTACTGGGTCTATTGATTCCAATGCTCATCTCTTCTGGAAACACACACACACACACACACACACACACACACACACACACACACACCGCTCTCTGGGCATCCCTTGGGCCTGGCAGGTTGACACATAAAATCAGCCATCACACCGACCTTCCAAAACTCCTCGCCTTTTCCTATTCTTAGAAAATGACCTCGCTACTTACTTCAATAGAAGTGGCAATCAGATTAGAACCTTCACAAACTGTCACAAACTGTGTCTGTAAGGAGACAATGTGCCTGACATTACGGAAAAACTTCCTGAGCTTTCTCACTCAAGAACGTCCCCCGACAGTTGTATCTCTGCCCCACCACACTTCCTGTTTACTAGATTACTTCCACGACAACAAATACGCTAATGATGAAGTTTTGGGGTGATGGGGGGCTCATGGGGTCCGGACCGGACAACCAAGTAAGAATTCTTGAAGACGTCTTTGGTGCCAAAAGGTGATTTTATTAAAGCATGGGGACAGGACCCGTGGGCAGGAAGAGCTGCACTGGGGTTGCGGGGTTGGGGGTGACCGTTTTATGGAGTCTGGGAGATAAAGTGAAGGGGAGTTTCCAAACAGACTTCCACATGCTGAAGGCTCCCTGGAGGCCTGGCTACTAGTAGGCTAAGGTTGTCTCTCCCTCCAGCAAAGCGTCTCCATCCAGGGAGCTAAGCTCCTAGAGGGAGGTCACTGTGCCTGTTTCAAGGACTCGTCACTGGGCCATAGGCAGCAGTAAGGGTATTTAATTTTTCATTTGCCTCAGTTTCCCACATCACCATGGCAAGCACTTAAACCCCTTGCCTTTGTTCTTGGGGAGCTGGGCGTGTCCCACCTGGCGTGGGGGAGAGGTACCAGCTTATGCTTTGCCCCTTAGCCTGCCTCATGCTCCTTCATCAGTAAGTGTCTCCCACCTGTACCAGGAAGCAAGTAAAAACCAAACAAACAAGAATTTGACAAATTTGACAAGAGACACCCCTTCCTTACTACCTCACTTGTCTACTGTCCTCTGGATCATAATTACTCACAAAAGCCCGGTCCACACCTACTTCAGCCCACTGAAATCATGCTTCTAACCTTGCCACCCAAACTCAGGACGCATATCAGGGTCACGGTCAACCTTCATAATTTTGTAACTGATATTCACTTTAAAGTCCTTATTCACGCCTTTCAGCAATACTTGACCTGGTATCTTTTTTAATCTCCTTGAAAACATTTCTGCCCTCAGTTCCTGTGATCTCACACTCGTGCTTTCTCCCCATCCCTCACTGAGTGTTCCTCCTCGGTCACCTGTTTGGGATTTTCCTAATTCTTCTTGATCACACGATGCTACAGGGCTCCAGCTCTCAACCCTAAACCATTTCCCCTTGCTAAACCAATTGTCCAAGTGGTTGCATCTATACGTCGATAGCTCCCAAATCCAGCTTACCTCCAGCTCAGATTGCTAAACTCAATTTAACAAGCAAATATGCAACCCTGAACTTTTTTCTCTGGCCATATATTAAGTAGGTTTAACAAATTTAAAACGCCCAAAACAAATGTCTTGTTTTCCTTCAATAAAACCTCATTCCTACAGTGCTTCATTTTTCAGTCAATGGCATCTCTACATACTTGATTACTCTAGTCCAATGGCTGTGAATCATGACTGAATTCCATTCTTCACAGCCCACATGCAATGCGTTAAAAATACATACTGTGTGTCTACCTTCCAATTCGGAATCTGACTTCCCCGTGGTACCACATCTTCAAACCCACCGGTACCGCCCAGCTGCTAGACCGTGATGACACTTTCACTCCGGAACCAAGTGCACGCTTCTCACAGCATCCAAGGTCATGGTCTAACATGTCGTTTCACCACGTGGTTTTTTACTTAAGATTTCCAAAGGGTCCGTGTGACTTCTCTTCCAGTTCTGTGTATCTGTTTGACTCTCATTCCCTTCCTCCCAATGGAATACGAAGACACACGAGGGGAAAACTCGTTTTGCCGACAGCAATCTCAAGGCACTCTGACTAACGCCCGGGCCACAGGCGCTCAGTGCATGTGTGGATTTATGAAGCAGCCCGTGCCCTCCACAGTCCGCCAGGCCCGACGTGGTCCGGCCCCGCACTCCTCTCCTCGTCTGCTCCCTCCTCTGCCCTCTTTCTCTGGGCTGCTGCTTCTGCTGCCCTGTAAACAGGCCATTCTGTTTCACACCCGCACACCCACCCCGTGCCTGAGACACCCGCACGTGCTTCCTCTTTCCTCCTGGTCTCGGTGCCTTTATTCCTGGTCGCTGATCCCTGGAAAACATTTTTTTTTTTTTTTAATGTTAGTATTTGAGAGAGAGACACACGCAGAGCAAGCAGGGGAGGGTCAGAGAGAGAGAGGGAGACTTAGAATCGGAAGCAGGCTCCAGGCTCTGAGCTGCCAGCACAGAGGCTGACGTGGGACTCAAACTCATGAACCGTGAGATCATGACCTGAGCCGAAGTCGGATGCCTAACCGACTGAGCCACCCAGGCGCCCCTTTGAAAGACATTCTCACTGAGCTCAGCAGCTCCCACGTCGCCCCTCTGCGGCCTTACTTCTTTCCACGGCATCTGCATGTATCTGACAGCATACTTAGAAGCAAACATTTGTTTTAGAGAAAATTCTTCAGGGACACTTCACCTAACAGTCTACTGTAGCCAAGGAGGTCTGGGTGTGTCTTGCCATCAGCTGAACAAGGTGTGAGCGTCACCAGCTGAAGACTCTACGATGTCACCTCCACACTGTTATGGACGGTGACAGAGGTGGTTACTCCTCCTGCACACTGCTTTGGGGCTTGCTAATCTACAGCGGTCATGATACTGCTTTTATTTATCTCCTTTATCTTTACTCTTTTTATCATCAAACTTTTGTACAGATTGTGTGTTTAACTATTTAAATGAAAGTGTATCATTAATTTTATAATAATAATATACTCGAAGTATGAAAACACTCTCTCTACAAAGTATTTCTTGAAAACAAGTTAGCATTCTAAGATACAGTGGGACTGTACATTCATGAGATCAATGGTACACATTCTAAGAACCTCCCCCCACTACAATGAAAGGTTCATAAAAGTCTCGGGTTGGCTACTCTATCCCGGCACCTGTGACACTGTTTGGTTAGACAGCAGTCACTCAACAAGAATCTGTGAATGGAAGGGATACCAAAGAATAAGTGTAGGACCAGGAATTAATGTTGAAAATAATGACTATTCAGAAAAATATTTTATGTATTATGCCCATCAGCCATACGTAAGATTGTCGTTTGCATTATAACTTTTTTGTATTCAGAAATATCACACCATTTGAAAAAAATAGAGAGAGGCCTGATCTTCCCTCGTTTAACTTGTACATCGTGAGTCCTAGTAAAACGAGATTTTTAGGCACATGGTTGTTAATCATTTGTCTTTTCAATATTTGCAAGTGATTAGGTACTTGGCCCAGTTATCTTTTGGATCGAAATCTTTAATTTTTGACCAGATGTTATCATCTCCCAGAGGACAAATTAGTGATAATAATGATAATATCTTTATAAAACACAGCCACAAAGATGAAAACGAGAAAATTCTGGTGAAAAATCAGAAGACACCTAAATAAAGACACATCATGTTTATGGATTATTAGACTCAACATAGTGAAGACTGCAGTTCTACCAAAGTCAATCTGTAGATTTACTGCAATTCTTACCAAAAGTCCACAAAGCTTTTTGTAGGACACATACAAGTTTATTCTAAAGTTGACAGGGGAAGGCACAGGCCTAGTAAACCTAAGTTAACACTGATAAAGAATAAATACAGCAGAAGAGCCACTCAGTACAATATTTTGGTTACTCTAAAGGTACAGTAGTCAAGAAAGTATGGGTATTGACAGATAAATATAGACACCTGTCAACAGGACAGAATAGAGAACCAAGAAACAGGGTAACAAAAATAATGCTGAAATGGGTTTTGACGAAGGTGCGATGGTTATTCACTAGGAGAAGAAGGCCCTCCCCATCAAATGGTGCCACACCCAAAATCAACTCATAAATAAACTCTGACCTAAAAAGCACAAGTCATACACTAACGACAAATGTATCATAAACGTGTAAAATGCACAACTAAAAAATTTTTAAGAAAAAAATAATACAAAATTTTCAGAACTAGGGCAAGGCAGAGAGCTTTAGACGTGATACAACGCCCAAGCTATAAGATAAACATTGATCAGTGAACCTCATCAGAACTTAAAATTTATGCTCCACAAATGGTGGTGTGCAGAGTGAGAAGACACGCCAGCGACTGAGAGAAAATATGTGCAAGCCACACACACAAGGGGCCAGTATCCAGAGTACACGAAGAGCACTCACTATGTACAGTGACCATCACATTAGAAAACGGGTAAAAGGCAGGAGCAAAGTGAGATGTCCAATCTCATGATCGGTCAGGAAATGCAGACTAAGCCACATGAGCCACCGCCACACACGATCCGGTGGCCAGGATGGAGCGCGGTGACAATATCCAAAGCTGGCATGTGCCTGGCGAGGACCTGACGGTCTGGGAGGCCAGAGACCAGTTTGGCAGGTTAGTATCAAACTAAAGGTGCAGTTACCACACGGACCAGCAAGTGCGTTCGTGGTCACTTATCCTGGGGAAACGAACACTTTCACTCACACAAAAACCTGTGCACAAATGTTCACAGCAGCTTTCTTTGCAGGAGCCAAACACTGGAGGTGGCCTAGCTGTTCTTCCAGAGCTGAGTGGTGAAACAGTGGCCTGTCCCCTCTGCAGAGTGCTTGGCAACAAAAGGACAAGTGGTGGACACTCCCCGCTGGGATGAAGGTCAACAGGATTGTACTGAGTGAAGCAGGCCAACCCCAAAAGGTTCCGCAACACGTGATCCCACCGATGTCACACTCTTGAACTGACAGCCACAGGAAACTGGAGAACAAGTCGGCGGTTATGGGCAGGTAGAGACAGGGGTGGGGAGATGGGAAGAGGGTAGTTGGTGGCTATAAAAGGACAACAGAAGAGCCTGTGGCAATGAACCAGGTGAGCACCATGGCTGCGGTGTGAACCTACCTGTGGAAGGAAAGTGAATACAGCCGAGGACACGTGTGTGCGTGCGCACACACACACACACACACACACACACACACACGGGTCCAGTAAAACTGGAAAACACATGGAAGATAAACAGGTTGTATCAATATTGACATCCTACTTCTGATATCCTACTACAGATCTGCAAAATGTCATTGCTACGGACAATGTTTGTGTGCCCCCCAAATCACATGTTGAAATCCTAACCCCTAAGTGATGGTATTGGGAGGTAACGGTCTTTGGGAGGGGATGAGATCATGAGGGTGGAACTGCCATGATGGAATCACTGCCCTTATGAAAGAGAGCCCAGAAAGCTAGCTCGCCCCTCCCCCCATATGAGGACACAGCGAGAAGACATCAGCTATGAACCAGGAAGCAGGTCTCACCAGACACCAGATCTGCCGACGCCTCAATCCTGGACCTCCAGTCTTCAGAACCAGAAGAAATAGGTTTATTTCCCCAACCACCATGGGGGAAAGCTGGATAAAGGATACACATGCTCTCTCTCTCTGTACTCTTTTTCACAAATATATGTGAATTTAAAATGATCTCAATAAAAATTATAATCAAAAATAAAATGTGACAAAGAAGCCCCATCTATGAGAGTTGTTAAACGACCCAAGGACTTTAAAAAAAAAAAAATCTGTAATATTTTCAGTACCCACACAAATCAAATTGAGATAAGCCAAAAAATATTGGGCAAAATTTCAGATCAGGCAACCTTTAAGGAAACTACCCAACGTATGGAATATATTGTGTATTTTATATACACACAGGCACGCATGTGTATATATTCACCATATGATATATTAGCTTGCTAAAATTGCATTTTGATTTCAAAAATTACCATTTACCATTCAGAGTTGTTTCAACTGAACTGAGAATTTAAAATTTTTTCAAAATCACAGAGTAATATTCATTACCAATCACTTATTTCTTTATCAGCCACATTTGACTGAACTGGATTTTTTTAAGAACCTAAAATTAGGAAGCTTTTTGGTGCATTTAAATGAAGATTCACTGAAACAAGAATGCTTTCTGTTTTTCCAAGTAGCTCCCCGTGGTTTACATTATACTGAATAAGTAAATTCATTTTTTAAAAAGTAAAACTTCCATTAACATTTTGAGAAGAACAAAAACAGCTCTTAATGAACCAAAAACTCAACGAGGAGAACAGAGCACGCAGTGTGCGAACAGCAACCCTGGGAGAAGGTGACTCTTCATTCAGTGTCACAAATCGGATCAGTTTAAAGGGCATCTGAAGAGAATGAACGAAGAGGTAAGGAGTCTCCCAGTACGTTTGGGAATGAACCAAACTATTTCTGGGACAATTCGCCACCTGAAGAGTGCTCTCAGGCCTGGTGTGGAGTGACTCGGGGAAGAAGCCATACCACCACATCAGACACGTAAGCCTGGGTAACCGCGCTTTCTCAGTAAGTCTACTTTCTTATGCAGCATTCCATAAAACTGAAAAGAATTAGAGGATGTGTAGTACAATGAAAATATCAAGAAATTAGAGTGACAAGTATAATAAGAGAATCGTAAAAAGGAAAGAACTAGGAATCGATTGTATAAAAATTTTGAAAGAGGGGCGCCTGGGTGGCTCAGTCGGTTGAGCGTCCGACCTCGGCTCAGCTCATGATCTCACGGTTCGTGGGTTCGAGCCCCGCGTCCGGTTCTGTGCTGACCGCTTGCTCAGAGCCTGGAGCCTGCTTCAGATTCTGTGTCTCCTTCTCTCTCTGCCCCTCCCCACTTACGCTTTGTCTCACTCTGTTTCTCAAAAATAAATGAATGTAAAAAAAATTTTTTTAATTTAAAAAAACTTTGAAAGAAATTTAAGTCACATACAAGGGGGTGACTTGGAGGATGATGGACTCTGAGAATTAACAAACGTATTAATTAGAGAGAAAACAAGAAGACTCCACAAGTTCTAAAACCGCTAAAAAAATTAAAAATAAAAAGCTATGAATGATACATTTTGTAACTAGACCAGACATCTATCTCCTCCTGAGAAACAGTCCTTCAGATGGTATACTACAGGGAGCCAAGAACATATTAATTATTTGGAATAAAGGAGACGTCTGCAGGGCAACCACTGGATTATGCAATATTCAGTTGGAACAACCAGTCAGTTACTCTACGTGCCCCAGACATGACCAGAAAATCAGAGTACGGAGTATCTGGTGGTTTGCGACTGAGGTCACATTTGCAGGTTAGCTCCGAGTCTGCTAAGGATAGTCATCACCCAGATGCGCCTTACTGGAGGTCCCAGGCACTTTTGGATTTACGGAGTGTTTCTGACACAGACACATGAACCACTTTCAGGGCTCCGTGGAGTATGTGGAGTAGGTGGCCAAATAATACAGGAGAGACCAGATGTGAAGTCCAACAGTGTTCTGAGAAGTATCTACCACCTTATATATTGGCAGAACTTCAATCTCCCACATCGAGGCCTTTGGTTAATATCATTTAAATAACATTCTCTCCCAAAACAAAATAATGCTCTGCGGGCACATCAAGGGGCCCCACACCCCAGCCTTCCAGCTCACGCATGATTTTTAGCAGTTTTTGTTTATTGATTCAAAGGGTTTTCTCCTTTGAATTTCTATTGAATAGTTGAAAGGAAAGATGTGTCTCATGTCTCAGTTAATCATAATAATGGAGTCACTGTGATTCCATAGAAATGACAAGAATTTCAGGCACAAGCACTGGAGGAATTTCCCAATATTAAGAGGAAACCATGTAGCAGGAACAGTCAGTCACGGCCATGGCGGTCTTCCCCAGAGCTCTCGGAAACTGCCCGAGCTCGGCAGGGCGAGCCTCAGTGTCTGGTTTATTCCTCCAAGGGCATCCAGATGGGACTGAGGTCTTGGACCGTCCTTCTGGTGCAGATGTACCTGACAACTACCTACTATTTCCAGCTCTTATTAAATTCTTTTTTAACGTTTTATTTATTTTTGAGACAGAGAGGGGCAGAGCATGAACGGGGGAGGGGAAGAGAGAGAGGGAGACACAGAATCAGAAGCAGGCTCCAGGCTCTGAGCCATCAGCCCAGAGCCCGACGCGGGGCTCGAACTCACGGACCGCGAGATCGTGACCTGAGCTGAAGTGGGATGCTTAACCTACCGAGCCACCCAGGCGCCCCTCCAGCTCTTAATTCAAATCCAGAACAGCGGGGGCGCCACCTGGGTGGCTCAATCGGTTAAGCATCCAGCTCTTGATCTGGACTCAGGCCATCACACCAGAGTTTTATGAGTTCAAGCCCCGTGTGGGGCTCAGCGCTGACAGTGTGGAGCCTGCTTGGTATCTCTGTCTCTGTCTCTCTCTTCTCTCTCTACCTCTTCCCCATTCATGCTGTCTCTGTCTCTCTTAAAAAATAAAGAAACTTGATAAAAAATTCAAATTCAGAGCAATAGTGCAGACGGGAGGGGAGGGTCACAGTCTTGGAAGGGACTAGGCACTGACATAGAACACCTAAGAGCCAGTGTGAAAATAAATAATTTTAAAATACATCCATTTCTGGAAAACAGAATGCAAACAACGGCATGGGATCACTGTTGTAGCCACACACCAATTAAAGTATAGATATTTTGGGGCACTTGGGTGGTTCAGTTGAGCATCCGACTTCTGCTCAGGTCATGATCTCGCAGTTCATGAGGTCAAGCCCCGTGTCAGGCTCTGTGATGACAGCTCGGAGCCTGGAGCCTGCTTCCAATTCTGTGTCTCCCTCTCTCTCTGCCCCTCCCTTGCTTGTATCCTGTCTCTTTCTGTCCCTCGAAAATAAATTTTTTAAAAAATTAAAAAAAAATAAAATAAAGTACAGATATTTCCATGAAGTCGACTTCTCCATGTGGGGACTCTAATTCCAACATCAGTTTAGGGTGGGATGTGCAACAGTCTATTGGTTAAATCTGAAAAACAATGCCTGTGGGACCTGATTTTTAGGAAAGATATAATTAGAAAAAAATCACTTCGAAAACTTTAACTTCCTGTGTATAGAAACTTCTACTGGAATATGTTCTGGGATCATTAGTGAAAACCCTGATTACATCAGTCTTTTGTTTCTCATACCTGAAAGGCACCTGCACTCCTTCATGGATTTTTATCCCCAAATAGCTGTTTGGGTGTATTTCACTCAGTGCCCTTCCTAAATTCAGTCACTTAGGCAAATGATGAAGCCACGGAATTTGGGTTGTTGTTGATGATGATGTCCAGATGCTGCATTCCCATCTAAGGTGTCTGTCACACACCAGGGGGATGGGAGCAAGGACTGTGATCCGGAAATCACGCTGGTGACAGAAAGCCCGTCATCGGGAAGAAATGCAGCCTGGCCTGGTGTCGCAGTGTCACCCCCTCTGGACAGCCGAGAAGCAACAGTAAAAGTGACAGTAATCTCACACAGGGCTGACCCTGCTCTGCCGACCCTGGGCTACAGGGCCAGCGAAACTGGAATCCACATCTGCCATCACATAAAACCTGTTTTCGTAACCGCTTGCGAGAAGCAGTGGGATGATTAGCACAGCTCCCAAGTGGAGACCATCGTCCCTCCTGGTGACCTACAGAGTGCGTTCAGGGTGGCTGATACCCTAGACTGGGGGGAAAAATACCCACAAAAACCCGTAGGATTCCCCATTCCATATGGGAGGAAACCAATTTTCAGATGAGTTAAAAAGCTTCCCATAATCACAGAGCCGTTTTCTCAAGTTCCACACCACTTTAACTAAGACTCTGAGTTCCTAAATTCCAGAGGTGAAGTCTGGTTCGCTCCCGGCTCGGCTCTCGTTGCTTTCTGTGCTTCTGCAGAAGAGGGGTGTGGAGTGGGGGCAGACAGGGGGGAGGGGGTGCTCCATGCAAACGTAGTGCAGCCACAGGTCCACACCCGTCCGCAGAGATGGTGCCCGGCCTCCAGGGAAACACTACCCGCCATGTGGATTGGAGAGTCACAGAGAGGTGCCCACTCCTGCTGCAGAAGAGGAAGGGCGCACTGGCGGGGCAAGGCCTGGGCAGAGGCAGCGAAGACTAGAAAGCTTCGGGGCCTGTCGCTGCCCCGCGGAGCAACCTCCCTCGTGATTCTGTTCGCGAGATGTTAGTATTCACCCGCGAATAGCACTGCCGCAGGAACCGAGCGTGACGATCCGAACCAAGTGACTAATACACTCTCGTGTGCGTGCAAATTCCCTCATGCTCATTAGCTGCTGCCACTGTTGTCATTGTCCTCGGAGCTGCCGCTGCCTCGATTAGTATCAACCAAAGGACACCGTCGCGTCCACTTTTCTAACTATGGGGCGTAGTAAATGGTGGAAAAGTACATTCTCTTGATCTCTGATGAGATGCTCTCCATTTCGCAGATTCAAGTGTGAAGTTATAACCCTACCAGGAGAGGTACAACGTACATCTGTAAATGCACACTCACACCGTGGGGACAAACCAGGGACATGGTGCAGCAGACACATTTCTTGGCTTTAAAGTGATGCGGGGGCACCTGGGTGGCTCAGTCGGTTGAGCCTCCGACCCTTGATTTCAGCCTCATGATCTTGCGGTTTGTGGGCTCGAGCCCCACTTGGGATTCTCTCTCTGCCTCTCTCCCTCTCTCTTTCGCAAAACTAAATTAATTAATTTAAAAAAATTAAAGTAATGAAGTGTGACTGTATTTTCACTTTCTTGACTTGGATGTTACCACGAAGTAACAAGGAAAATCACAAATGCAAAATCCCGATTTAACAAAAGTCAAAGTCAATGACAACACCTGCCTATGGCTGCAAAGCTCAGCAAAGATGACAGAGGAGAGTCATCTGGCCAGTGGGGACCGAGAGTTGTGAAAACCGGTCTAACCTCAGAGACCTCCGGAGCAAAACTAATTCTCGGAGACACAGGAGCTCAGGTACAAGGTGTGCAGGGAGAGAACACGTGACCCAAGAACTTTATAAGCGGCCCAACTGTGGCTCAAGGCAAAAAGCCGTAACGAAAACAAGTCAATAACCTGCAAGTTGAAAACAAAACCAATTAACCAACAAACATGCTAGGGGACAAAGTTTGACTGACTGGAAGATGACTGCAGAAAGTACTGTCCCAGAAATGGCGACGTTACGGGATGTATTTTACGCGAGACAAACTGAAACACATATGCTACTTATGTAAAGACCAGAACATTCATGTCACCAGCCTTAATGATGTGGCAACAATACAACAATTCTGAGGAAAGACATAAGGAAAGTGACAGACGCTGTGAACATCCAGTGTCATCGCCTGTGACTGCCTGCAGCTGAGTGATGGGAACTAAAGAGGATACATTAGAAAACCATAAGTACCAGCCTTGAAGTTAGGAGTGAGAAACACGTCTTTGCACGCTGAAATTAGGCAGTGCAACGAAGAGGCAATATGGCAGGCAAGGGGATGGAAATATATTTATTGCATTTTTACACATAGTGTGGGATCAATTTATGCTACATAAGAATGTGAAATTGTGGACAAAATATTGTATTATTGATATTTATGTAGATTCAATTCAGTCTCAATCAAAATTTTATCTATTTATTTTTTAAATATTTATATATTTTTAAGGGAGAGAGAGAGAGAGAGAGAGAGACAAAGCAAGAGCAGGAGAGGGAAAGAGACAGAGGGAGACAGAGAATCAGAAGCAGGCTCCAGGCTCTGAGCCGTCAGCATAGAGCCTGATGTGGGGCTCGAACGCACAAACCTCAAACTCATGAACCTCAAACTTACGAACCGTGAGATCATGACCTGAGCCAAAGTGGGACCCTTAACCAACTGAGCCACCCAGGAGCCCCTCAATCAAAATTTTAACATTTACGTTTCAAAAATTTTAGCCTTATTCTAAAATTCATACAGAAATGCTGAGGACCAGGAACTGCCAAGGAAATGTTAAAGCCTAACAACAAGCCTAAAAGACTTCACACTACCAGACGCCAAGACTTGCTACAAAAAGATAACACGACACCAGCACGAGCATTGACTAACCGGCCAATGGAACTCAACGGCGAATCCTGTAACAGACATATGGATATGTAACAGACACCAAAGCGCCTCTTGAATGCAGTGGGAAAAGTGGCACATTTGTCAATGAATAGTTTCGTATCAAGAAACACATTAGTTTTCTGTGGGGCCTTAAGAAATTATCACACATTTAGTGGTTTAAAACAATTCAAGTTTTTTACTCACCATTTCTGTGGGTGCAGGTAGAGGTTAGCGGGTCCTGTCTGCTCAGGCCCTCACAAGGCCGCGCTGGACGTGCTGGTCAGGGCTGGAGGCTCTGGGGCCTCTTCTAGGCACACATGGTCTTTGCTGGAATTCATTTCCTTGCGGTTGTTGAACTCAGGTCCTCCGCTGATAGAGACCACCTGCTGTTCTTATACATATGGGGCCCTCTCCAAAATGCCAGTTCAGGCCTTCAAAGCCAGCGAGAGAATTCTCTCACGCTTTCAATCTCTCCCTTCAAAAAGGGCCACATCCCTTGGAAGGGCTCGTCTGATTAGATCAGATCCATTTAGAATAATCTCCCTTTTCATTAAATCAAAGTAACTGAATTGGGGCCTTAGTGACATCTGAAATATTACTTTACCTTTGTGCTACACCATAACCTGATCAACAGTAAAGTCCATCATACTTACAATTGCTCGTACACTCTAGGGGCGGAGGTGATACCAGGTACCAGGGCAGGTATCTCCCAGGGGACTCAGGACTCTCCCCACCACAACGGGCCATCCAGAGACATAAGGAAGGAAACTCCCTACCTCCCCCTATACACAAAGCTCTAATAGTTCTCATCTCACCCTACCAACAAAAATCAACAGTTTGCAGATGTTCAGTGTCAAAGAAAAAACAATATTTTAACAAAACTGTAGGACATTATCTTGGTTTAGTCAAACATCTTTTAAGAAGGAAAAAAATACTGGGGCGCCTGGGTGGCGCAGTCGGTTAAGCGTCCGACTTCAGCCAGGTCACGATCTCGCGGTCCGTGAGTTCGAGCCCCGCGTCAGGCTCTGGGCTGATGGCTCGGAGCCTGGAGCCTGTTTCCGATTCTGTGTCTCCCTCTCTCTCTGCCCCTCCCCCGTTCATGCTCTGTCTCTCTGTCCCAAAAATAAAATAAAAAAAAAAAAAAAAAAAGAAGGAAAAAAATACTAACAAAGAAAAATGATAAACTGGACTATTTCAAAATTAAGAATTTTGTTCACTGCAACATAACAGACACAATGTAAAGTCAAACCCAAAGTGCAAGACCTTTGTGATATATGGTCCACAACCAACAAAAGACTCATGTCCACAACATGTAAAGAACTCCTCCAGATCATTACGGAAAACAAGGAACACGTGGCAGTGCATGGGGCAAAAGAGGCAAAAAACCAAATGCAAAAACATCTGCAAACAGAAAATAAGCATATGACAGGGCTCATCTTGATTCTCGATCAGAGAAACGCAAATTGAAAACGCAAGACAAGGGGCGCCTGGGTGGCTTGGTCGGTTAAGCGTCCGACTTCGGCTCAGGTCATGATCTCACGGTCCATGGGTTCGAGCCCCGCGTTGGGCTCTGTGCTGACAGCTCAGAGCCTGGAGCCTGTTTCGGATTCTGTGTCTCCCTCTCTCTCTGCCCCTCCCCTGTTCATGCTCTGTCTCTCTCTGTCTCAAAAATAAATAAACGTTAAAAAACAATTTTTTTAAAAGAAAACACAAGACAATATAACAGCACTCACAAAGTGGCTAAAATCTAGGAAACTATAAACACGCTAAGTTTATAGAGCGCATGAAAGAACTGGAAAGGCACACTGCCGGCAAAGCATTTGTCAGCGCCTGCTGAAACGAGCATGTCTTACTCATACGCCGCGAGCACACTCTCAGGTCACATGTAATAGAAGCCCAAACAGGTATGCACCGTAAGTATGCACCATAAATATGCACCATGAGTATGCACAAGACAGACACGCATATTCTCAGCAAACTCCTGTTAATATCCGTAAAACGTAAGGCGCTCAGTGCCCTTCAGCAGAAGCGTCAATGCCGCTTGGGGCAAGGGCACACCGAATGAGAGTGAGTGACCTACAACACACCGCCACGTCACACCCCCAACATAAAGCTGAGCAAAATAGGTAACGCGAAAGAAAACACATAGTGAGTAAACAACTCCTGTACAATACAAAAGAAGGCAAAATTAAGCTACAGCATTAGAAGTCGAGATAAAGGTCACCCAGAAGGTGGCAAGAAGGTTGCTGTGAACAGAGTTTGAGATCTGGACGATGTTGTCCCTTGAGCAAGATGCTATTTACGCAAATGTGAGAGATTAGGAACATTCTCTGAAAAGCACACTTCTGTAATATTTGCACTTTTATGTATGTTATACTGCAAAATAACATTTTTTTAGAAATAGGATGGATGTCTCCAATTGCCATAAATTTTCAAATTCCAAATCAAATGATGATGAAAGGCATCATCAGCCATTGCAACCACAACCACAAAAAAAAAAAAAAAGGAGAAAATAGCCAAGGTTACAACCTGAATATCAGACAGCTTTTATTTAGGTATAGAAATTGAAAATGAGAGGGGCGCCTGGGTGGCGCAGTCGGTTAAGCGTCCGACTTCAGCCAGGTCACGATCTCGCGGTCCGTGAGTTCGAGCCCCGCGTCGGGCTCTGGGCTGATGGCTCGGAGCCTGGAGCCTGTTTCCGATTCTGTGTCTCCCTCTCTCTGCCCCTCTCCCGCCCGTTCATGCTCTGTCTCTCTCTGTCCCAAAAATAAATAAAAAACATTAAAAAAAAAAAAAAATTTAAAAAAAAAAGAAATTGAAAATGAGAGAGGGAGAGAGGTGATTACTTTCACAACGCTAAAGTTTGAAATACACAGTAACTAACAACAACAAAAAAGGCAAAAATTCTCAGAACATTTTCAGAATTCTGGAAATTAACCAAAAGCTGGCTACAGTCATAAAAAAATACGTGGTATGTTATTGGCATAAGCAGAGACATCTCCATCCGATGTAACAGAATTGAGAATTCAAGAACAGACCCATACATCCATGCGTAATTGATTTCGACAGGGAGGCCAATGCTATCCAGGGGGTGTGAACGGGCTCTTTAACCAATGGTGCTGGGATCACTGCATATGCACGTGCAAAACAGTGGAGGCGGACCCCCTGCCTCAACCATATACAAAATACACGTATACGAAACGAACTCAAAATCCAGAGATACACAAAGGGCCAATAAAACACACGGAAACAATCTACTCAGTCACAAGCGCAACGGAATTGGAAGCCGCCCCGATAAACCATCTCACCCTCACCCTAGGAGAGCTACGCCGACAACACCACCAGGAGTCAATGTAACACGGCAGGGGTCGGACAGCGCGTGGAGACATGGGACACCATGCACCACCGGTGGGAATGTAAAACCGCGCAGCCGCTGCAGAAACGTGGGGCGGCCCCCCAAAAACGTAGGCGGAGAACTACTCATGGCCCAGCCATTCCCAAAGTAACTGAGAGCAGAGATCCATGGCAACTGATCAAAAAGTCGATAAACGGCATTGTGCAGCCAGCTGGGAAATGTAATACATCCGGTTAATTACTTCATATCTTAAATCAAATTTGCGTTGAGAAAGTAGAATGTAAATACAAGAACGGACAGAAAATGCCATGTGGGGTCAAGGTTGAGAAAGTTTCGCGAGTACATTCCCGGATTTGGAAGACAAATGGGGAAGAGGCTAAACAAAGACCAGCAGGTGCACTCTGAGACGCTCTGGACCAAAAGGGAACGCACCACGTGGGACCGAGGTCAAGGGTCATGGCTCGGGTGGTGACGCAGGAGGGCGCCCGGGACCCTCGCACCTGGCGACCTGGAAGCTGGGGGGGGGGCGGCCATCAGGTGTGGCCAGGAGCCGGGCCAAGCGCGAGGGACCGGAGGGACCCAAGGTAGCAGGCCCTGAGGGCGCATAGGCCAGACTCCCGTCCAGGGACCCCACACCTACACCCGGAGACCCCAGCCCTGGGACCCCACACCCGGAGACCTCACACCACCCCGAGACCCCATACCCAGAGACCCCACACCTGCACCCCGAGACCCCACACCTGCACCCACAGACCCCACGGCTGCACCCCGAGACCCCAGCCCGGAGACCCCACACCTGCATCCGGCAGACTCACTGGCGGCATGTGCTGGTGGAGAGGCCGACAAGACACCGTCCCCGCTCCAGGCCGCTTCTGCTGTTACCCGGGGGCCGGGTCTGGGGCGGCGCTGACCCGGAGGCGCCTGCGTCCTGCCGCTGAGCGCTGCTGCCCCAGGGGCGCCTCCGCCGGGCGGGCTTCTCGGGGGGGCCCCCCTGTGACCAGCCAAGGAGTCCTGGGGCCGCCTGCGCGGAGGGGTGGCGTCCTCCGGGGACACGGAGCACCGCCCCCCCTCCCCAGGCCAGGCTTCCTGGGACACACGCGTCCTCGCGGAGGCCTCGGCGCGCCCTCTCCGGTGTGACTCCGGATGTGCGCACGGGGCCTGCGTGCGTGCTGAGCACGCGCTGACGTGACTTACGTGTGCGGGCGTGTACCTCCACGTGTATGCATTACGCGTGTGTATCCACAGTGCGTGTTAAACGTGTATCTTAACACAAAGGGAAACTCACTCAAACATATGAGAAGATGTGCAAACTCCTTTTTAATAATAGCAATAACATTTAAAAGTCAATGGGGAAACAGTTTTTCACCAAGTTGAGCGATAAAGATGATAGATGATGCATAGATAAGGTGGATTGACTGGTGAGTGAGTGGACGATGGATAGATAGATAGATAGATAGATAGATAATAGAATGATGATAGAGTGGATTGATGGATGGGTGAAGGGGTGGGTGGATGGAAGGGTGAATGGGCAGATAGACATCCCACCAGAGCATAAGAAATAGACTGTCTCATATATTGGTCATGAAGGATAGATAAATCAATAGAACTCAATGGAAGGTAGGTTTACAACCTGTGTGTGTGTGTGTGTGTGTGTGTGTGTGTGTGTGTGTGTGTGTAAATAACTCTGATCTAGCATTTATTTTGTAGATATGCTCCCACCTGTGGGAAATGAGGCATGTACAAATTGTTGCAGCGTGGTTTATACACACAAACTGGATAAGACGTAAATACCCATTAGTGGAAGACGTGTTAAATAAATTATGTACATCAATAAAATAGAGTACCCCATAGGGAGCATTTAAGAGAAAGAGGCAGCTGCACGTATACTTACATAGAAAGACAGCCAAAAAACACTGGGTGGAAATAAGTGAATGTGAGTCTGCCCGTAGGGTGTTTGTAAATGGAAATAAACACGAAATTCGTAAAGTTTGTTACTTCTGAGGAGGACTGCTGGATAGATTGGGACTAAGGATACTCACTTTTCACTTTTTATACTTTGTACCTTTGTATACCCAAAGTTTTCCACAAAATAACTATCAGAGAAGTAACCACCCAAAGGAATAAACAGTACAGCACCCTGCCCAGACTCTGGGGCCTCGCTCTGGCCTAACCTCTGACTTTCACGTAACAATCTCTGACTTTGGATCAGCTGCGTAGCACCCAGGACACCCCTGTTCTTGCCTTCCAGCTTCTCGTGGTCTCCTGTCACTCATCAGATATTCTTGACATAAGGTAAATGCAACAGGGGCCAGTGATTTTTTGTTTTCTGTGGGTTTGGGTTTGTGTGTGGGGGGGGGGGTTGTTTTTTTTAATTGACACCAGCATCTGTGATCAGCTTGCTCACTGAGAAGTCTGACCCAGGAAAGAGATGCATTGCACAAAACCTCCTTTATTTCATTCTCAGTACAAATAAGTCGCCGTACACAGCCTTCAGCTCCTTCGTCTCCTAAAGAAAGACAATAGTCCAATCAGGGTATCACTCCTCATTATGTAATTTGTCTCCAGAAGCTTGGGAGGGTTTATGTTCTGGCTGGTTTATTTGCTGCTTCATGCGTATGTGCTCTAATTGTGCTCACATTGACATCTTCTAAATAAATCCTTTTTTCCCCATGATCTCACTGCCTTTGGTCACTTCTCAAAGTATGTACACCCCGAAATGAGGTTCCGTGATTTTAAAAATGAATTCATGGGGCGCCTGGGTGGCGCAGTCGGTTAAGCGTCCGACTTCAGCCGGGTCACGATCTCGCGGTCCGTGGGTTCGAGCCCCGCGTCGGGCTCTGGGCTGACGGCTCGGAGCCTGGAGCCTGTTTCCGATTCTGTGTCTCCCTCTCTCTCTGCCCCTCCCCCGTTCATGCTCTGTCTCTCTCTGTCCCAAAAATAAATAAAAAACGTTGAAAAAAAAAAATTTTTAAAAAATAAAAATGAATTCATTATCCACAAATTGTTGCCTAGGAAAGGAACCGTTTAGAGGAAATTGCAGATGTGAGATTCGTGTGAACTACTGCTCATCATTTTCCAATTAGTCTTGTCTCGGCGTGTGTGTGTGTGTGTGTGTGTGTGTGTGTGTGTTCATTCTTGAAGGCTTGAAGTTTCTCTCTTTTCTTTTTCTGTGTTTCCAACGGGAAGCTCTTTTCTCTGCCTTTCAGCTGCTGTTGATGAGATGTGGCTGTGGACGAGAGACTGTTGGCCCCTCTCTGAAGTCTGCTGATGAAAACAGCCCGTTGTGTGTTAAATTCAGATCACTAAGTGTGGGGGAGGGGTGTGAGTGACAATGGCCCTGTTTTGCCCACTGAGGTGTATGGAAGGAGTTTTGAGTGTGGGATTGATGAGTGCTGAAAGGGGACAGCACGAGGGAACATCAGAGATTGCTCGACTGATCTACCTCAGGAAAACTCGGTGAGGCTTGGGAGGCAGGGTTGTGGAGGTCATGCCCAGAGACAGGTTTGCACGTGGGACAGAAAATACTTCCATCTGCGAAAGGTGTTTTCTGATGCAAGAGATGCTTAGGTGACTCATGGGACTGCATCACTTCCAAAATGTTGTCATACGCAATATAAATGTTTTGGATTTATTTTGAGAGATTCTCACCCTAGTGCCCATGGACCACAGAAGCCAATATCAATCATCAATCATGGATCCAGTAAAATGCTATCACATTTTACGTTTGTTAGCATCAGTCTCAACATATAACCCATTTGTTTCACACATGAGTTGAAGAACCATATTTGTGTGAGCAATGATTTCAAAGTTTCTATTAAGTTTGAAAGTCAGTGATATCAGTAAGAACTAATGAAGAAAAAAGGCAAAACTTTCACAGCTAAAAATAAAGTTTCCTTGTAAAAACAAAGGAATGACCATAATAGTGTAAATATTTTTGATATCTTTATCTCGCCAGTGTTCCGTCTTCAGAATTTTCTCATATTCTTAGTTATGTTTGCGACCACCTGCTCGTAATCTCGCCAGATGGCCTGACAAAGCGAATGCAGGTAGCCCCCTGATCATATATATTATGTTGCTTTTGACTGTGACTCTTCCAAATTACACCCAGATACGCATGATTTTGTATATATATTTGTACACATCACCATTTCTTTAGAATAATTCTTGGAAAATAAATTACTATCTCAATGCCTGTAAATAACATTAAGGAGTTGTATAACTTACCTTGAGAACTACTGCACTCATAATATTTTCTTGAAAGAATTATTGGCTACTCTTACCAGTAAAAATAAACAAATAAAAATAAAGAATGAATGAAGATTCAGGGTTACATGGAGTCCTGTCATTCTCTTTTGACTGGGCAACAATAATTTTACGCAGAAATCTCACTGACCTGCTCTCCTGCCATGTCCAGACAATAAGTGCGAGGTCAGCGTGCTTTTGCCAGCGCACAGCCTGAAAAGATGATGCGAAGCCACGTCCACCACGAAATTACTGTTATCCAGTCTTTTCCTACACTGGGATCTTTGAGGAAGCAAGCATCCTAATTGTGCCTGAATTTCAGAACAGAAATGAGGCGGAGAGCTCTAAGAGTTTAGGGATAAAAGCAATGCCCAGGTTTGTTTCCGTTGCTTTATTTCACAGACATCGGAGAGGAGATCTGTCTACAATTTGTTAGGGGCTTGCTCAGTGTCACCCAGGCTTAGAGAATCACAACCGTGATCTCAACACATTTCACTACATTTAAAAGAACTTAGTGCATGGCAAAAGAAAAAAAAAAACAAAACTGCTTGAGCTCAAGCAAATAAAAATAACAAGCATACAAAAAACAAAAGTGTAGCATCTTTCATTCATAAATTATATTTATAATAAGGAATACCATTCCATTATACAAATGGTTATGAAATATAGACAGTAATTTGCAAAATAAGAAAAGATATATGAAACAGTTTATCTTGGGGGCGCCAGGGTGGCTCAGTCGGTTTACACGACGGACTTCTGCCCAGGTCATGATCTCACAGTTCGTGGGTCTGAGCTCCACGTGGGGCTCTGTGCTGATAGCTCAGAGCCTGGAGCCTGTTTTGAATTTGGTGTTTCTCTCTCTCTCTCTCTCTCTCTCTCTCTCTCTCTCTCTCTGTGCCTCCCTTGCTTGTGCTCTCTCTGTCTCTCAAAAATGAATGAGCATTTATAAATAAATAAATAAATAAATAAATAAATAAATAAATAAAATCAAACACCCAATTCTCAATAACAACAACAAATCACAAGGCATACAAAGAAACAGGAAAAGATGGTTCATTCAAAGAACAAAATTCACTAGCCCTGAGAAAGCTGAGACGTGGGATTTATTCCACAAAGACTTTAAAACAATCATCTTGGGGCACCCGGGTGGCTCGGTCTGTTAAGCATCCGACTTCAGCTCACGTCATGATCCTGCAGTTTGTGAGTTCGAGCCCTGCACTGGGCTCTGTGCTGACAGCTCAGAGCTTGGAGCCTGTTTCAGATTCTGCGTCTCCCTCTCTCTGCCCCTCCCCTGATCACACTCCGTCAATCTCTCTCTTTCTCTCTCAAAAATAAATAAACATTAAAAAACTTTTTTAAAAAAGCAGTTTATCTTTACTAGTAATTAAATTAATAGTACCTTTAACATTTCATGTTGGCAATGAGTTTTCATATTTCAAGTATGCAAGATTGGTTCAACATTAGAAAATCAATTAATATAATCCATCATATCAACGGGATAAAAAATATATATATCATGATTATATCAATAGATGCAGAAAAAGCATTTGAGTAAATTCAACACCCATTCATGGTAAAAAATTCTTAGCAAACTACTAAAAGAGAAGAACTCCCTCAGCTTGATAAAGAATATCTACAAAAGCCTACAGTTGACATCATATTTGATGGTGAGGAACTTGACGCCTTCCCACGAAGATCAAAAAAAAGACAGGATCCCCCCTCTCCACACTCCTTTTAACATCATGCTGGAAGTTCAGGCTAATGCAGTAACACACACACACACACACACACACACACACAGGTATACAAATTAGAAAAGAATAAGTAGAACAATTTGCCAATAAAATGCTTATCTATATAGAAAAATTTTTAAAATTGACAAAAAAAACCTCCCAGAATTAATTAGTAATTATAGCAAGATTACAGGATACAAGGTCAAAGTGCAAAAGTAAATCACCTTTTTAAATACACCAACAATGAACTAGTGGAATTTGAAATTAAAACATAATAATATTTGCCCTGGCACCAAAAAATAAATGAAACAGGTTTAAATCTAACAAAATATGTATAATATTTATATGAGGAAAACTATTTATTGATTAAATAAATAAAAGAAGGTAAATAAATGGAAAGATATCCCATGTTCCTTTATAGGAAGTCTTAATATTGTCAAGATGTCCATTCTTCCCAACTTGATGTATAGATTCAATGCAATCCCATGAAAATCCCAGCAAGTAATTTTGCAGATTTTGACAAAGTGATTCTAAAGTTATGGAGAGGAAAAAGACCCAGAATACCCAACAAAATATTGATGGAAAAGAACCAAGTTGGAGGATTGATACTACCGGACTTCAAGATTTGCTATAAAGCTACATTAGTCAGAACAGCATGCTATTTCCTTCTTGAGATATGCAAAAACATGGATAAATCTAGAAACATTAAGTGAAATGAGCCAGTGCCAGAGGACAAATACTGCATGATCACGTATGTGTGGAATCTTAAATAGTCAAATTCACAGAAGCAGAGTGTAGACAGGTGGTGTCTGGAGCTTGGAGGAGGGAGAAATGGGGAGCTGGTGTTCAATGAGTATAAAGTTTCAGTTATACAAGATGAATACCTTGTAAAGATCTGCTGTGCAACATAGGACCGATACATACTGTACCGTGCACTTAAAAATGTGTTAATGAGGTAGAGCTCACGTAAGTGTTCTTAACACAAGAAAAGGGTGAGGGGAGCCTGGGCGTCTCGGTCGGTTAAGTGTCCGACTCTTGGTTGCAGCTCAGGTCATGATCTCAAGGTTCATGAGTTCGAGCCCCAAGTCAGGCTCCGTGCTGATGGTGCGGAGCCTGCTTGAGGTTCTCTCTCTGTCCCTATCTTTCTCTGTCCCTTCCGTGTTCCCTTTCTCTCTCTCTCTCAAGGTAAATAAAATAAACTTTTTTTTTTAAAAAGTGTGAGTATAAGAGGAAACTTGGAGGTAATGGATATGTTCTTGTGATAATGGTTTCACAGATGTGTGTTTATGTTTAAACTCACCGGATTGTATGTACTAAGTATGCACAGTTCTTTGTATGCCAATCATACCTCAATAATTTTTTTAGTATGGTATAGTGTGCTGTTGGTGAAAGAATGGGAATGTAGATCAATGGAACAAAATAGAGAGTCCAGAAATAGACATGCACAAATACAGCCAACTGACCTTGACAAAGGAGCAAAGGCAGAACAATGAAGGAAGGGTAATCTCTTCAACAAATGGTGCTGAGAAGGTGGCCATCTCCATACAAAAAAATAAATAAATCTAGATGTAATTTCACAAAATCAACTCAAAATGATCATATATTTAAATGTAAAGCACTATAAAGACAACTGTAAAGTTCCTTGAGATAAGAGGAGATAATGTACCCAAGCTTAGGTTTGGTGATGACTTTTTAGATACAATACAGAGAAAACAACTGTGAAAAAAAAAATGATGAGTTGGAACTAATTAAAAGTAAAAACTTGCCCTCTGCAAAAGACAGTAAGCTAATGAAAAGACAGGCCACAAACTGGGAGAAAATATTTTCAAACGACATGTGTGATAAAGGACTGGTATCCAAAATTTACAAATAACTCTTAAAATTCAATAATAAGAACACAATTAATTTTAAAAATGGACAAAGGATGTGAGTAAAGAATTCACTAAAGAATATATACAGATGGAAAAAAGCGTATGAAAAATGATCTGCATCATATGTCATCATGGAAATACAAATTAAAACAAGCACACTTACTCGAATGGCTGAAATTCAAAACACTGACAACACCCAATACTGGCGAAGATGTTGAGCCACAGGAACTCCATCATTGCTGATGGAGCACGGAATGGCACAGCCACTTCGGCAGACCGTTGGGTGGGTTCTTACAAAACTAAATATACTGTGATGCTATCAAGAAACTGTGGATCCTAGTGATTACCCGACAGAATTGAAAAACGTGTGTCCACACAAAAACCTGCCCACAGAATGCTTATGGCAGTTTTGTTCATATTTGCCAACACCTGGAAGCAACCAAGATGCCCTTCAGTAGGTGATGGATAAATACACTGTGGTCCATCCAGACAACGGAATAGTATTCAGCACTACAAAGAAATGAGCTCTCAAGCCACGAAAAGACACGGAGGAACCTGAAATGCATATGACTAAGTGAAGAACACAATCTGAAAAGCCTGCACACCGCAGGACTCCAATTCTATGATATTGTGCAAAGGCACAACTGTGCAGACAGTGAAAGATCAGTGGTTTCCAGAGCTTAGGGAGGAGACAGGGATGAATAGAGTACTTTTCGCACCGTGAAGCTATTCTGTACGGTACTGTGATTATGGATATGTCATTACACGTTTGTCCAAATCACAGCACCAGGAGAGACCCCTGATGTAAACTATAGACTCAGGGTGGCAGTGACACGTCAGTGTCGGTTCCCCAGTTGCAGAAAATGGACCACCTGGAGGGGAAGTGGGTCACTGGGCGCTGGGGAAGAAGTGTACGAGAACTATACTTTCTACTCAATTGTCTTGTGAAACTTCAACTTCTCTAAAAAATAAAGACCATATTAAAAGTAAACGAACAAGCAAAAACCAAATGTGCACGTGAAAAAATATTGCAGAGGGGATTATAAACTGGTAAAACCTTTCTGGAAGGTCATTTAGAACATGGATCAGAAAATTTTAAAGCCATTTGTTTCTGCAGACCAGTAATTTGCTTTCAAGGATGCCATTCAAAGAAAATAATCATGGATATCGTCTTTTTAATAAGGATTGTGTCCATTTTATTTTTATTATTATTTTTTTTAATATTACATTTATTTTTTTTTAATTTTTTTTTAACGTTTTTATTTATTTTTGAGACAGAGAGAGACAGAGCATGAACAGGGGAGGGGCAGAGAGAAAGGGAGACACAGAATCGGAAGCAGGCTCCAGGCTCTGAGCCATCAACCCAGAGCCTGACACGGGGCTCGAACTCACGGACCGCGAGATCGTGACCTGAGCTGAAGTTGGACGCCTAACCGACTGAGCCACCCAGGCGCCCCAGGATTGTGTCCATTTTAAAATACACTTTAATGAGGGGCGCCTGGGTGGCTCAGTGGGTTGAGCGTCTGACTTCAGCTCAGGTCATGATCTCTCAGCTCGTGAGTTCAAGCCCTGTGTCAGGCTGTGTGCTGATGGCTCAGAGCCTGGAGTTGCTTTGGATTCTGTCTCCCTCTCTCTCTCTGCCCCTCCCCTGCTCACACTCTGTCTCTGTCTCTCTCAAAAATAAATAAATATTTAAAAAAAAATTTTTAATATACCTTAATGAATAATATATGTAATTGAGGAGCTTTAAACCCAAGTAGGTGATTGGGAACAATGATTATGTCTGTTGTTGATCTACTATTTCTAAACTGTTGCTTTCGTTTTGATTCTTCCGCACTGGTTTTCGGGCTTTTCTCCCTTGCTTTCTGGCTTTGGCTTCATTTGAACTTGGACTAAATGCCTGTCTCTGGCGTCCCTTCCTCCCTCACATGTACCAGAGTGTAAGTGCACACGAAGAGTGGGTAGCTTGTGACAGGGAAGACGGTGCCAACACACACAGCCACATCTCCTACCTCTCCTTTGCATGAACCCAAGGAGTCACTCCGTATCTACTGAGTCCCTGGCATGTCAGCTGACCACACAGCTCACCTGCGGACCAGAAATACTTTGCCTGCCCTTGTCTCATATTTCCTCCTTGCTTAGAAACTTCACTCTCCTCACTGTGTTTTGGCAAAACTCAATGTGCACCTCAGCCTGCTGTACTACAAAACTATCTTTCGGATACTTTCCTGTTGGGGTATATCTTGCGATGATACCGGAAGAGCACTAATTGTTCTCAGGGGCTCTCGGGCAGTTTCCGCGTGTGCAGCTACAAAACATTCCTTCATGCTACTTGTCACATGACTCCACCGGCACCTCTGTTCTTGAGTTTCCGTCTGTCCTTCAGAGCATCCCTGGTTATCTCCGTCTGTCAGATGTAGTAGCGGTTGGTTTCTCCTGCTTCGTCAAAGTCAAGTTTTAGTTCCTCTGGTTCAAGTTTGCCTGAGACACACTGGATCCTTCTCTGGATACTTTTAGTTTCTTTTGTTTGTTTGTTTTATCGCATCTGTTTTGTTTGCTGTCTTGTTTTTCTTATCTGAGAAAGTGCGGAAGGCTCACACTTCCTCAACTACTCTTTGTTCATTTAAAAAAGTTCTTTTGAGGTGTTTAACATTTCCTTTGTAGCTAGTTCCTGATATCAACCTTTTTAAAAAAAATTTTTTTTAATGTTTATTTATTATCAAGAAAGAGAGATAGAGACAGAGCATGAGCAGGGGAGGGGCAGAGAGAGAGGGAGACACAGAATCCGAAGCAGGCTCCAGGCTCTGAGCTGTCATCACAGAACGTGACTCAGGGCTTGAACTCACGAGCCGTAAGATCATGACCTGAGCCGAAGTCGAACGTTCAACCGACTGAGCCACCCAGGCACCCCATTCCTGATATCAACCTTAAAATACATTACTCTCAATTTAATCTTGCGTAAAGTTTTTTAATTAAGAAATTATTTGTAATAAAAATAGAGATTATATGTTTTACATTTATCTCAACTACAGTGTGTGTTTATATCTTTTATTGAAAGCAACAGAACCAGAAAAACCGCAGTGTAAGACCCTGAAGAGAATCACATTTTAACCGAAGGAACAGAGCCCAGAAAATTGAAAGAAACTTGTGCAAACACATTTTCGGCACAGCCCGACCATCGTCTCCATCACTGTCTGAGTCCTCTGACCGCTGAGATATTTGTTGTACATTTATGTAGACTGAGGTATTTGAACGTGTATCTCAGACTCTGATTGCAGGAGGAGCCACATGAAGTCCTTGGCACATCACATTTTACATCGATGTGTCATTTACAGGGACCTTCCCGGGCCTACTTCAGGTGTCCACCGTGGCCTTGAGTAAGGTCGCGTCCAAGAAAGTGTCCTGTCTGTGCACAATGCAGATGGAAACACTGTGTCTGCTGATAAGATTCAGAATCCCTACAGACGGAGGCCAGCTATGGATAGGGGCATTTTCACAAGCTAGAAACGTGCGACAGATGTCACACAGGCACCGTGTGTGGGACCCTTCCGGAAAAGTAGCGAACGAACGGTCCCCACATTCCTTTGTGAGTGCACACCTGCTCGATTTTTGCCTCCAGCCACGGGCCGTGATGGACGCTGTGACCCTGCTCCTCTCCTCTCACCTGATCAATGGCACCATTACCATGTACCTGATTGTACATCAGGCAGCATAGAGATCTCTGATTAATCTCCTCCTGGTAGGTTCAAAAGATAGGAAAACCCCCTAAGGGTTCCCATTTGCACTCCTTCTTTGCAGAGATCAGAGACAAAGAGTTCCTTCCTGTGTTATTCTTGTGTGTGTAAAAAGGATTTGTACAAGAAAGTCCCTGGTGTAAACAGTATTGAAAACTTGTTCTAAAGGATTAAAGCACCTGTAAGGATCTGACCCCAGGAGTGAGCCTTCACGGAGGCTGCATTGATGTAACCACCCGTGGGCTGCTCGCAAGGATACTCAGCACCCGGTATGAAAAATAAATAAATAAAATAAAAACCAACATGATCATAAAATCAGGCTTTGCTTCTATATTTTAATATAAATTTAAAAAAAGAATGGCAGGTTTGAGACATTAGGGTATAGGCACAGTGTATCCACTGAAATTAGAGACAAAATACATAGTGTGTTTCTATGGGCTCCGTGGACATAGCGAGTCAGGTCAGTGGGACTGCCTAGAACAGAGAAACCAAAGTATGGCTCCCACAGGGTAATGACACTGAAATCTGAAAACACTCTCCAGTGTGTATCCCTTTAGGGTTGTGGCGGCGGGATATTTTTCCCCTGCTACATCAGAAAGTAGTTCAGTGTCGCATCTTATTCTCCCAATAGAAAATTTGCTCCGACTGTCATAACAATAATCTCTTTGGATCAGTGAACCATTAACATCTTAATCCCACAAAGCTCTGCTTTTGTTTCCAGGCCAAGGTTGGTAAAGAATGTTTGAGTCTTAAGCTGGGATGCCCCGGCAGCCGCCTAATGTGCTGACAATGTTCTAAAGATTATAGATAAATGTAGAGATTACAGATAAAGTGCTGGCCAAGACAGAGGCCCTCTGCTCATCTGCCCTCGCCCCCCAGACTAGACCCAGGTCACCATGCAAGCCACCTGCCCCCTTTCTCGTGCCTTTACTGTCATGTGTAGGGACGATCAGTTGACCATTTAAGCTACTTTTAGGATGGAAAAGGGAGAGTGGAGGAAGATTTCAATGAATAATCTAAATGAAAAGTCCTTTCTGAGTTCACTAAACATTTTTACAGCCTTCCAATCCACATTAGTGCCAGTTACCCTACACGTGCGACATTTTCTAAAAAATTACTTATCGCCAGTAATCCTCGGTGCCATTTGAAGAGACGAACCCTTCTATCAACACGGATGCCACAGAGCAGCGTGTCTTGAAATGCTTTTCCATGAAAAATGGTGCTACAAATGGGATCCTGTGGATTAAAGAAAGGGCAGGGGCCTGTGGGTTTACCAATTTTTGTTTTTTGAGTTTCCATTTTTGTTTTTTACACCATGTCCCCACAGTGTGTAATATGCTAATGTTTATTGCGAATCTGCAGAAGCGTGGCTCTGTACATGGGTGCACGGTCGACTTTCGAATCACCACCTTCCGCCCCTTCATAGGATCAACTACCCAAAGTGGGTTTATGTGGGTGTCAGTCGCCAATGGGGCTTTAACTGTTCTGTTTTGTCACCAAACATTTTACAACACGGTTCAAAGGCACTGATGGACTCCCGAGTCTTTTTTTTTTTTTTTTTTTTTTTTTTACTAACAGCCACCATTTGTTGGAATCAGTGTGCCCTAAACTGCATAGTCTTGGGGTCTTGGGGGGAGGGATACATCTTCTGTATAGTTGCTCTCACATTTGGATGAAATCCATTCCCTGTGTCCTACTGACCCTAGGCTGCCAAAATCATTTAATATGTATACCTAAAATAGAACATCATACAAATTTCTGCCGAAACGTCAGCATATATTCTAAAATTTCTAGAGCACATCAGGCTAAGGACTGTACTCTATTACATCTTTTGCCAGTTAGCCATGATTTACATCAATAAAAAGCCACAAAGAATCCAGGAGCACTTTCTTCCCGCCATGCGCCTATGGTAAGGTTAACTAAGAGAACGTCGAGGTACCATTTTTTTATTCTAGAAAAGTCTTTTTCTTCACTCTTTTCCAGAAACCATGGCAACGGCATCATTATTTTCTATCAGCTATTTTTATGGCCCTTTTGTTGTTTGTGTTTATCTTTTTAATCTTCCCATGTGTCATATGCGAGGGTGTCGAAAAGTGCCAGAAAAGTGATTCCTTTACACGTGGGCCCATATCTGCCGCGCTTTGTGTAACTGGCAGAAAAAGAAAAGATTCAGCGAGGACACAGACTCTCACCTGTTGCAGGATCCCCCGTGGACCCGAGCTGTGCCCACAAGGAGTGGTGGCTACTCTAAGGGTCAAAATACGGTCACTCTCACTTAGTGTGTTGTTCATGACTCCTGATGATGACACTTTCTTTCTTTCCTGTCCTCCCCCCACGACCATCGAGGTAAAGTCCGGGGAAGACGAGAAGGGGGAAGAGAGTGCCGTCGGAAAGAGCCCCGTCTCTCCTGCTGCGCTGAACTTATTTCCAATGTACCCCAGCTTGTGCATCACGCTGGCCTCCGTTGTCTTTACGCACCGTCCCATGTTAACTAGTCTGCACTCTGTAACTGGCTCCGGTGCCCAGAATCCCTGGAGTTAATCACGTCAGGAGGGAGCTGACGTGTTAGCTCAGAGACTCTACACTACAGTACTAATTGTCCGACTTGGATTGCATTTCTGTCTACAAATTCTGAATATAGCGAGCAGGATCCTGGGGAAGGCAAGTGCTTGCTAAGCATTCAGGTACGGAAATGCAATACAATATAAAATTCCCTGTGTGTCTCCAGAGATTATAAAATACATGCACTGGGGATTCAGAAGGCACTAGAAAACATTTCAGAACATGCATTTTCAGTCTTTTTAACTCTTAGCTCTCTGGTGATTAGGTGGTGACGTCTTGTGGTTTTAATTTGCAATTTTCTGATGACTAATGCCGCTGAACACGTTTTACTTATGACCCATTTATGTCCATTTTTGTGGTGTATCTGTTCAATTCCTCTCTCCAATTTTTATAGACTGGTCATCTTTTTATTTCTAACTAGCAGGATTTCCTTACATATTACAGATAAAAGCCTTTTACCAGATGTATTATAGATAACTGCGGTTTGCAATTCCATTACTTACAATTTCTTTCGATGAAAAGAAATGTTTGATTAGGATGAAGTCAAACTTACTTCTTCTGCTCGTCTATGTCCTGTTCTGGATCGTCTGTCCCGTTATTTACAAACACGTGGTCCAAACTGAGAGTTTTGAAGGTATTTTCCAGTCTTTTCTTCTAGAAGATTTATAGTTTGGGGTGTTTACATTTTGGTCTAAATTACTTGTTCTCCGGGTGGCAGGGGTCAAAGTTAATTTTTTTTCAGATCAATATCCTGTTATCTCAGCAGCAGTTTCTTGTAAGGACTTACCATTAGCTACTGAATTGTTTCGGAGACTCTGTCGTAAATCAAAAGGCCAAATCAGCACGGGTATGTTTTGGGACTCCACATCCATTCCTTGGACTATTTTTGTCTCTCTACAGTGTGCGTTCTCCCATTTATTATTTTCATTGGAAGCTTGTCTTGACTATCCTAAGTGTTCTGAATTTCCGGTAAATTTGAGAATCATCTTGTCAGTTTCTGTAGAAGAAAGCATACTGAAACTTTGATTTAGATTGCATAGAACATATGGATTAATTAGTGGAAAATGACATCTTAACAACGTTGAGTCTTCCAATTCATGAACATGGTACAGTTCCCCAGTCTTTAAGGTCTTTGTGCTTTCCCTGTAACATTATCTTGTTAGTGGTTTTGTTTTGTTTTGTTTTTTATGTAGTGTGACATGCTCTAGCTTTTTCAAGAGTTTCCCTTAAGCAGTTGCTGGTTTTGCTGCTACTGTAAATGCTATTTTTTTTTGTCATTCCCCCATTGTTCACAGCTAATACAAAGAAATACAGTTGATCTTTATATAGTGACCTTGTATACTGGAACCCTGCTGATTTCAATTATTACATCTAGTAGTTTGTAATTTCTTTTTTATTTTTCTTGTGTATACAGTTAGGTGGTATGCAAATAAAGTTACTTCTTCCTTTCCAGTCTGTATAAACATCATTCCTTATTCTTGACATATTGCTTTGGCTAAAGACTTCTTTCCAACATTGAACTAAAGTAAGAACTGACACCCATGTCCTGTACCGTAACTATGACAAATGTACCTCTGCTTGATGTTAGCTGAACCTTACTCCTTGATGTTGAGTAAATTTACTCAGGTTGAGTAAATAATCTTCTATTTCCAGTTTGTTGAGAGGTTTTTTCATGAATGAGTTTTGATTTTCTCAAATGCCTTTAATGCAACTATTGAGAAATCATGTAGATCTTCTTTAAGAGTCTATTAATATGTAGATTATATTCAGTGATTTTTCAAATGTTGAGTCAAAATTGCATTCCTCAGATAAACTAGCTCATAATATTTAGTCATTTTTAAATGTTGCCAGATTTGATGACCTATTTCTTCTTAAGGATTTTGGTGTCTATATTCATGAAAATATTGGCATGTAGTTTTCTTGTAATGTATATGTGTATGATTTTGGTATCAGTAAATACTGCCCTCATTAAATGCATTTAATAATGTTCCAAAATATGTTTCTTTCATTTTTTTTAAAGTTTATTTATTCTGAGAGAGAGAGAGAAAGCACGAGTTGGGGAGGGGCAGGGAGAGAAGGTGAGAAAGAATCCCAAGCTGGCTCTCTGCTGACAGCACAGCCCGATGCGGGGCTCGATCCCACGAACTGTGAGGTCATGACCTGAGCCGTAAAGTTGGACACTTGACCGACTGAGCCACCCAGGCGCCCCAAAATGTATTTCTGGTAAACACTGTATATTTCTTTGATCAAATCTATCTGTAAAGCCCCTGAACTTATACTAGAATGTTCTTTGCAGAAGAGTTTTTAATGATGAATTTAATGTATTCAAATTACTTTCTTGAGTAGTCTTTTCTCGTTTGCTCTTTTGTCCAAACAGACATTCTCCACCTACGAATTGCTTAGACTCTATCTGGTGTAATTTTCAAATGAGTTGGACATAAACGTAGTCTATTGCTGTGTGTCTACCACTTGTCTCATTAGGGCATTATTTATTTCTACCTGCCTGTGCAGAAGCTAGCTGAGGATTTTTAGGTCCTAATCTTGCCTCAAATAATGGCATAACTGCTATACCTGTTTGTAGTGGTAGCTCTTCAGTTTATAGCATAAAACCATAAGTTGTCTCGGATGACCTTCGCATATAACGTAGGAACACTCCAACATTATACTGTAGTTTTGCCAACCCTGGTTTTCTGCTCTCACTGCCACACACTTTGAATCTAGATCCGTTATAAACTCAACAATGCATTGCTGTTATGTTTTCATTAAAGAGTCAATGGTCATGTTAAACAATGAAAAAGATAGGGAAAACGTCTCTTAAATTTCTCCCCACGTTTACAATTTCTGGTTCGTTTCTCCCTGCTGATAAAGTTTCCAACTTCTTTTAGCATTTCTCAGAGTGCAAGATTGCTGGCAACGTTTTCTCTCAGCTTCCAGTTTTCTAACAAAGTTCTTACTTCTGTTCATTTTTCTATCAGCTTTCCTGGGATATAACATACCCATAATAATAATATACCACCAGTTGAAAGTTTACAGTTTGATGAGTTTCGAAAACATACATAGCCATGTGACCACCAGACCATCATTGTAAAGAACATTTTGGTCACCTCCAAATTTCCATCCTGCTCCTTTATAGTTAATCCCTCCCATCCCAGCTGGCCCTACCCAACCATATATCTGCTTTTTATCACCATAATATTCTACAGTACAAAATCCCATGTACCTGAAGGTATACAATATGTAATCTCTTATGTCTGACCCTTTCACTTAGAAGAATACTTTAGAAATTCTTCCAAGGTGTTTCATGGATTAGCAGTTTATTTCTTTTTTCCTGAATAATATTCTTTGGTATGAATATAAGTACAGTTGGGGCACCTGGGTGGCTCAGTCGGTTGAGCATCTGACTTCAGGTCGGTTATGATATCGCGGTTCATGGGTTCGAGCCCCACGTCCCACAGCTCAGAGCCTGGAGCCTACTTCAGATTCTATGTCTTCTTCTCTCTCTGCCGCTCCCCCACTCATGCTCTGTCTCTCTCTCTCTCTCTCTTTCTCTCTCTCTCAAAAATAAACATTAAAAAAAGAAATTTATAAAAATATATAACTACAATTTATTCATCCATTTACCAGTGTGACTTCTATCATTCCATTAAGGAATAAATTAATCATATGGTAAAGGTATGTTCAACTTTGAAAGAATTGGCCAAATTATATTCCAAAGTGGCTTTACTACTTTACATTCAAGCCACGGTTTATGAGATTCCCAGTTATACCTCATTCTCCCCAAAATTTGGTGTATCTCCTGACTGGTTGCAATTGTAGAGTGTATTTAATACAATCTACAGTGATTTCAGCTGAGATTTCACAAATGACTAGTTATATTGACTGTTTTTTTTTAAGTTTATTTATTTATTTGACAGGGAAAAAGAGCACAAGTGAGGGAGGAGCAAAGAGAGGGAGAGAAAGAATCCCAAGCAGGCTCCACACTGTCAGCACAGAGCCTGACGCAGGGCTTGAACTCAGGACTGTGAGCTCATGACCTGAGCCGAAATCAAGAGTCGGGTGTTCAACCTACTGAGCCACCCAGGTGTCCCTTGATTGTTTTTTTTTCTTTTTTAATGTTCTTCTTTGCCATGAATATATTTTATTTTCTGAACTATCTATTCAAATTTTTCCTGTTTAAACTGTTATGGTGTGTCCCTTCCTTATTGAATTGAAAGGTTCTTTATAAATTCTAGATACAAGTTCTTAATTAGATAAATGTTTTTAAAATACTATCTCTTATACTGCGGCTTGTCGTTTCTTTTATTAAAAGTGACTTTTGAAGAACATTTTGTGTTTCTTTTTAATTTTGTTGAGGTTCAGCTCATTTGTATTTCCTTTTGTGGTTTTGGGTTCTTATATCAGACCAAAAATCTTTTCTTGCCTTTTCCAAGACATGACGATATTCTCCTATGTATTACTCTGGACGTTTTATTTACTTAACTCTTACATGGAAATCCATGATCCATTTTAAATTATTTTTATCATATGAAGTAAGGGTTGATATATATATACACATATATATATGTATATATATATGTGTATATATGTGTATATATATGTATATATGTATATATATGTGTATATATATGTATATATATGTATACATATGTATATATGTATATATATGTGTATATATATGTATACATATGTATATATGTGTATATATATGTATATATAATTATACATTATGTAATGTATTATATAAATTATGTTGTATATATAATGTATTATATATTAAATATATAATATAAATACATATATGTGTGAATATATATATATATGTATAATTTTTTTCAGGACCATTTCTTGGGAGATCGTTCTTTCTCCATTGAACTAGAATGGCATTGTTATTATCAACTGGCCGTAGATGTTTGAATCTGTATCTGGATTTCCTAATCAGTGTCCTTTAATATATACATCAGTTTTTATACAAAAACTGTGGTGTCTTTATTAATGAAATTTCATATTATGTCTATAAATTATACACCATCCAGCTTTGGTCTTCTGCTTAAAATTGTTTGGACCATTTCTAGGTTATTTGTATTATCACACAAATTTTAGAATCAGCTTGTAAATTTCTAAGTAAAAATCCTACTGGAATTTTTTTTTTTTTTTTAATTTTTTTTTCAACGTTTTTTATTTATTTTTGGGACAGAGAGAGACAGAGCATGAACGGGGAGGGGCAGAGAGAGAGGGAGACACAGAATCAGAAACAGGCTCCAGGCTCCGAGCCATCAGCCCAGAGCTTGACGCGGGGCTCGAACTCACAGACCGCGAGATCGTGACCTGGCTGAAGTCGGACGCTTAACCGACTGCGCCACCCAGGCGCCCCTGGAATTTTTTTTTTTAAGAAATTCTTTAAAAAAATTTTTTTAGAAATTTTTTTAAAGAAATTTTTTCAAGAAATGGGGCTCAAACTCATGACCCTGAGATTTGGTATCAATGCTTTATGGACTGAGACAGCCAGGTGTCCCATCCCTACTGGAACTTTAATTGGAACTACTTAAATATTTCAATTTTGTGGAGAATTACAGATGAACATTATTGAGTCTTCTAATCCATGAATATGGCGTATTTCTAAATATACTTGGATCTTCTTGAATTTCTGTCCACAATGTTTGGTGTTTCTCCGTGTGCATATATCCTACAAATTTTGCTAGAATTATCCCTAAGAATTCATGTGTCAGATATTTTTGTAAATGCTTCTGGCTGCTGAATTTCAATTTCCATTTTTTTCAGAACAGATATTTTGGAATACAATTTATGTATGATATTGATCTTGTAGCCTGTAATATCACCAGGCTTGATTGTTGGCACTGGATGGTTGCATTAGTCATGGTAGTCGTAGTTGTAATGGTAGTAACAAAATCTTGGGAATTTTCCGAATTAAATTGGGTTCACTCTTTTTAAAAAATTTTTGGGGCACCTGGGTGCCTCAGTCAGTTGAATGTCCCATTTCGGCTCAGGTCATGATCTGGCAGTTTGTGGGTTCGAGCCCCACGTTGGGCTCTGTGCTGACAGCTCAGGGCCTGGAGCCTGCTTCGAATTCTGTGTCTCCCTCTCTCTCTGCCCCTCCCCCGCTAATGCTCCGTCTCTCTCTCTCTCTCTCTCTCTCTGTCAAAAATAAATAAACATTAAAAAAATTTTTCCTGCCTTATTGTACTTTCTAAGGCATCTAGTACAATAAAGAACAGAATTGGTTCACCCATGAGCCTCCCTTTTCTAAAACAAATGCCATCAAATGATGGCCGTGTTGGACTGTCTTTGTCCAAAACCTGACAACAATGGCCTCAGGCATTTTGTCCAGTTTCACAGGTGTCAGGAGGGGAAGGCCCCAGCCCCATGCCTGTTACCCCATTACAGCTGGGAGCCACGTCGAGAATCCCTAGCAAGTTTCAAAGGAAAGGGATACTTCACAATAGAGAAGTGAGAGGTGAGAGGATATACCTTTGTCTTGTTCCTGATCACTGTGGAAATCAATCAGTCCTTCACCACATAGTATGATATAGCTGTAGATTTTTGTTGCTGCCATGATTTCCTTATATTTCTAGTTTTCTGAGAGGATTTTTATTTTTATTTATTTTTTTTTTTATTTTTGGGACAGAGAGAGACAGAGCATGAACGGGGGAGGGGCAGAGAGAGAGGGAGACACAGAATCGGAAACAGGCTCCAGGCTCCGAGCCATCGGCCCAGAGCCCGACGCGGGGCTCGAACTCACGGACCGCGAGATCGTGACCTGGCCGAAGTCGGACGCTTAACCGACTGCGCCACCCAGGCGCCCCCTGAGAGGATTTTTAAAGAATGAATATTGAGTTTTGTATTAACAAACATTAGTTTTTTTTCTCTACATTTTAAAAGTGGTCCGGTAACTTTTCCTTTTTTAATCTGCTCTTAGGGTATATTAAGTTGGTTCATTTTCAAAAGTTGAAACCACCTTGCATTCATGTGATAAACGCAACTTGGTCATGATGAATTTTGCGTATTGCTGGATTCCATATGCTAGTACATCCTTAAAAATGTTAAGTCTAGGATAAGTAAACTGTGCTCTAGCCAGACAATGGATTATTATCCAGTGCTAGAAAGAAATACGCTCTCACGCCATGAAGAAACATGGAGAAAACTTAAATACATATTATTGAGTGAAAAGAAGCCACTTTGAAAAGCCTGCATACTGTATGATCCCAACTGTGTGACATTCTGGGAAAGGCAAAACTATGGAGCAGTGAAAAGATTACTGGTTGCCAGAGGTTGGGGGAAGGGGGTGGTAGGTAGAGCAGAGGATTTTGGGGGCAGTGAAACTACTCTGTGTGACATCATAATGGCAGATACACGTCACCATACATGTGTCTAGACCCATGGACTGCACAACACCAAGCGTGACCACTAATGTAAACTGTGGACTCTGGGTGTTGATGATGAGTCTGTGCAGGTTCATCCCTCGTACCAAATGTGCCACCAGGTAGGGGTGTTGATGGTGGGGGCTTGGGAGGGGGGGGCGTGGGGACAGGAGGTGTGCGGGAAATCTCTGTACTTTCCTCTGAATTTTACTGTGAACCTAAAACGGCTCTGAAACTATAAATCCTGTTAAAATTATCGAGTCCTTATTGATAAAGGATAATCCTCTGTGATTTCATTTTCTTATAATGTCTTTATGGTTTAATGTCAGGTGAATGCTAGCATTATAACATGAAGGATTTGTACGAGAATTTGTATTATTTTTTTCCTCTGTATGTTTGATAGATTTTACCACTGAAACTGTACACCAACGTTTCCTTTGTGGGGAATATTTTAACTAAAAATTTAATTTCTTTAGTAGATGCAGGGCCATTCATGCTTTGCTTTTCTTAAATGAGTTTTGGTAATTTCTGTCTGCCAAGGAGTTTGTAGTTCATCTACTGGCAGAGAACTGTTCCCCCCTATTTTTCCTGTATTGGCTGTGGCACCTGACGTCCCTACTGCCACTCTTGATATTAGTAATTTGTTTATTCTTCCTTTCTTACTTTGTTAATTATTACAGATTCCAGTTTATCAGATTCACTGATTGTTTCAAAGAACGAGGCTTTGGGTTCTGTAATTTCACCATTGCTTTTATTTCAATGGGGTCGATTTCTGGTCTCATCTTTACTCTTTCCTTACCTACACTTGCTTCACATTTATCTTGTTCTTGATCTAGTTTATGACGGTCTGTACTTTTCCCACTGACATCAAAGCTTCCTTCTTACCTAATATAAGCATTTACTGCTATGAATTTCCCTCCCAAAACTACATTAGCAAAACACCGCAGATTCTGGTTTACTGTGTTTTACTTTCCTTCGGTGACACATAGGCTGCATCTGGTCACCTCCCCGTGAGCCACTGCCTGGAGGGAGGACAGGGTTGTACTGGGGGCCACGCTGCTACGCGTTGTCTTTATGGGGGCATTTCTCGTGTTTAATCTTGATGCCCCGATCTGCCATGAGATGTTGACTTTCTCCACTCTGGCCGGGCTAAGACTGCAAAAGATGCTCTGCCGACTTGACCTCTAGAATCTCCGTTTCATTGTTAACCTTAGAGCAGCCCTTCCTTCTGTGGTTTGCTCTCCCTCTGTGCACGGGACTCTACACGGCTCCTTATTCCCCGGGGTACAGGAAGCCCCGCACATTCAAGCGCCTCACCTCAAACTCTGAACTCTGCCTCTCAGCTCAGTGGGATCACAGCACTCCACCTGGACTCCAGATTTTGTCCTGTAGTAGGAAACTGTCCCCACACCAAGAGCCACCGTGACTGTGGCGCTCACCCATGAGCCTCCCTTTTCTAAAACAAATGCCGTCAAATGATGGCCACGTTGGACTGTCTGTCCAAAGCCTGACAACCATGGCCTCAGGCATTTTGTCCAGTGTCACAGGTGTCAGGAGGGGGAGGCCCCAGCCCCATGCCTGTTACCCCATTACAGCTGGGAGCCACGTCGAGAATCCCTAGCAAGTTTCAAAGGAAAGGGGTACTTCACAATAGAGATGCTATTTTCTCCCACTAAGTGTGATTTTCTGTATTGTGCATGGGGGGGGGGGAGCCCAAAACAAAAATGCAAAAATCTGTCACATCTGTCCCTTGTCCCTTGTCCAGCACATCTGTCCCTTGCAGCCTCACGTTCACGGTTCACTTGGAGAAGAGTCCCGGGAACACCTGGCACCGTGCACACCTCGCCGGAACACTGACAGCTCCAGAAACCATGCCAGCGCCCGTCACGGAAATGTCACATTTCAGGGACAGCTCCAGCGAGGACCATCCGCTGCCCCGTTTCCAAAATGATGGCAATAACCACAGAATGGCAGCATTCGGAGGACAGGGAAGGAAAAGGCATGTGGCCCGGTGAAGCAAGCCATGTCCACCTGACGGGGGACGCTGGGGGACACATCTGGTTCTCACCCTGCTCAGGGCAGCACAATCTGCAAGTCTGCAAAATCTGGGAGTGAGTGCTTTAAAAAAGCGGGTCGTAAATACCTGGTCGTACTTATAGTTATGTGAACATGCTAACGAGTGTTACAATAAACAGCGCGTTTTACTCACAGAAATTCAGTCTTCATGTAGAGAAGGATAAAGAAAAACTTCAACTTTCAGGCAGAATTCATACAGAATTAAAGTGAGTCCTTGTCCTCTACACAAGCCAGGCCTGAGCTTATGAATGAACCAGGGAGCCAAGGGTCATCAGGAGTCCTGCCCAGGAGGTACTGACAGACACAGTTTTCCAGTTCTCCGTGTGGAACAGCATAGACTCCAACGGCACCTTTATCCAAACAAGTTCCAAGTGCAAAGAAGAGGAACGGTATTTCCCACTACATTGTAAACTAAAAGCAGCATACGTTTATTTTTGAGCAACATGCTTTAAGGAAAGAGCCTAAGTCAGGGAAATCTCGAAGTAATCCAGAGCTTTTTGCTCTAAAATTCTGTCCGCAACTTGGTGTATTTCGCTCATGGCATTATCGCAGCATTGACTTGCCCTGTGACCTCGCTGACACATTTGCTCACTGGCTGGCCGTCGGCTGGGACGGTGGAAGGGACTAAACCCGTGGCTTTTTCACCGTGGACCATGCTGGCCTGGTGGCAGCAGTCCACGAGCAGCAGGACGGTCAAGTCTCCCTGCGGAGGCACCTTCCCAGGCTGTGTTTGCACCAAATGTGCCATTGAGTATCCCTGGGACTGGCCGAGCCCCGAATGCACACGGGTCATACCGCCCACAGTCCGTGCGGACCCATCCGCGCCCCTCCCTATTGTGAATCGACTCCTGAGGACCAAGGCCGCATGTCCCCCCTACCATGGGGTCAAGCTCCCAGTCCGGGGTCTCATCATCCACCTGGTGCCCACATGCAGCTTCTTGGAGGCCAACCCCTCCTGATTTAGAGACCTAGGATCTAAAAGATTAGCTCCCTGTCCTTCACCCCTGTGTGACATTCCTGGAAACGGTGAGACGTGGGGACAGGGCTCTTGCCACAGACATCCCCACTGGAGCAGAGGAATGGGCACGTGCTGTAGCTCCTGGCCCACGACGACTCTGAAATCCATGCCACGCCACGGTCAGGGGGCTGGCCCGGGGGACCCGCAAGTCCGGCGTCGCTCAGGAAGCCCCAGCTCTGGGTCCCCTCCTGCTCTTCCGAGGGCCTCTCTGGGCCGGCCTGCCACTCGCTCTGGCCCTTGGCGTCCCCAGGGGCTCTTATAACCACCCTTCAGGAAGACAGCCTTCCTTTTCCACGGGAACTGGCGGTGTGCAGATGAGAGGCCTTCTCGCCCAGCTTCCCGCTTGTAGAAAACGGGGCCCTCTCCGGTCTGAGCGGGTGTCGCATTCTCGTGCCCAACGCTCCTAAGACCGTGCTCGCTCTTTGCATTTTGCAGCTCCGTCCGTCCAGTCAACGAAAGCCGCGTCCTCGGGGGCCTGCGGGACCTCTCTTTCTCCGGCTGTCTTGCAGCTCTTTCTGGTGGCGCTCTGTCGCCCCGTGTGGACCCGTGGGCCTGCTCCTCCCTGCACGAAGGGTCCCGCGGCACCCCCTCACCCCCGGGTGTCACATCACCTCACGAACCCTCTGCCAGCTCTGGAGCCTGGGCACGAGAGCTTGCCTCACCCTCTAAACCAGCGGGTCCTGGCCTTCCACACCCCCCAAGCCCACGTGAAGACTGAACAACTCGCCTTTTCTTCTCTTCTTTCCATCCCACTCCTGCGGTGTCCCCTCACAGAGGGCTGAAGAGCCAGGTAGGCGGCCAGTGTGGCAAACCCCCCGGCAACCCCCCGAGACCTGGTTTGCCACGTCACCCTGGCAGCCCCCCAAGTCCGCCTGTGCGTTTTCTACCAGTCAGGTTACCAGAGGCGTCACCCCCGCCGCTGTCGTCGCCTCTACAAGACCCAGGCCGCCACGGCCCCCTCTCCGCAGAGCACTTTTACACCCAGCCTCCACCAGTCGTCCGCCTTTTGTTCTTCCAGCCTGTGTCCCCAGCCCCCGCTCACTGCCTTGTCCCAAAGCCAGCGTCACACGTTTCGGTTTTTTGCCGTTGCTTTGTCCATCATCTTACTTCCAGGAACCTGTTTCTCCATCAGTTTGCTTTTGCTTTTCGCCTTGAAGCGGGGTGGTTTAGCACGACTATGAATTCAACTTGGCCTGAGCTTGGCTGGACCCCGCTTCTCTGCGGCGGTCATTAATGCGTCCCTGGGCAACCTGGAAGTCAGCCAGGCCTGGCTGGCTGAGGGACACGCCAACCGGCGGGCCTACCTCCGCCCCGTGTGGCACCTCGTTCTCAGCAGAACAGCCTCTCCCACACAGAGGAAGAGCTTTAAAGAGACGCCGGGTGCCTGGTGAGGGCCGGCCTGGAACTCAGCACGACACCTGCCCCACATCTGATGGGTCACCGCAAGTCAAAAACCAGCCTGGCTCACAGCTGGTGGAAGAGACCCTTCTTCTGATGGCAAGAGTGGCAAAGCTTGGTCCACTCGTGTGCAATACAGACTGAACCCAGGACTTGGTTTTGGTGGGAACTATGCGAGTAACAGAAGGAGATGGGACAAAAACAAGAAAACCGCTCTGTCGGTGTGTGTTCGAATTCAAGAAAACCGCTCTGTCGGTGTGTGTTCGAATTCAAGAAAACCGCTCTGTCGGTGTGTGTTCGAATTCCACCAAGAAACACTCCGGGGAAGCCACCACCATATCTTTCTGTGTGTTTTTTAACACTTAGCTTTTCTCCGCTCTTTCTCCCTACTTCTCCGCCCCCACCCACGACACAGCTCATCACAATCTTAAAGAATTGACGTGGCCCATGTGTAGGGGAGAATCAAGATCTGAAGCAAATTGTTTCTTCCACCGTAAGCCATAGGAAAAAATTCCAACTTTGCCGTCCATAGAATATTATCATGGCTTGGGGCACAGGCGCTTTTGTTTAAAAATGACATGTGTCCAAACAATGAAATACTTTGAAATGTCATAAAACTCACAGCAACATTTACACTTCAGTTAAAAATCAAAACAAATTCCTGGCTGGAACAAATTTCTGTGTGATGCATGTGTTTTTCCCCAAAGTCAACTTCTGTGGGATAGTAAGGTTGATACGCTGACCTCTGTTTGAATGAAGCGATTAAGGAGTTGTTGCCCGGCAACAGAGTTAGTATGTTTGATGTTTGTTTCAGGGAAGTTCACATCTGGATATATTTTTAAGAGATACTCTGATTCAGGTAAAAATAATAATTTGCTATTACCATGGTTTGTTTCTAATGGCTGTCAAGATTATAAGAACAAATGGTACAGGTTGGCTTAAAAATAATAGCTGCCTTTGGGATACGTGAAGCTTCTGGACCCATCTCATAAATCCCAGTGGAAACGGGTCCCTTGGGACAGTGGTTGATGGGTTTGAATCTGTTGTGTGCTTCATTTCCCTTGTCCATCTTTCACGTGTTCATCTTCTTTATATTACGTTTCCTGTTTCTACACCAACTTCTGCTCCAACCCAGGCTTGTTAGGCAAAAATGATTTTTGACTCTGAATACCTATCTGGTCTGCTCCTGACGTTGTTAAATGCAATGAAAACCCGTCCCCTTCATACTGATCTCTTGCGTACTGTCGTGGGAATATAATTTTTGTGACTCATCAGGTAGCAAAGTGGTCTAGCTTTTAAACATGCGGCACTTTAAGACTTTGACAGCTAAAACCATAAAATACAATGCAGCAATATGTTTATTGTTTACATTTATGGCACTGAAAATGTGCCGGTTTAGTGCCATAAAAAGAAGAAAAAAAGTGGTATAATTACTTTCATCGTGACAGAAAATTTAAAAAAAGTAAAGCTTCTCCAAGTGAATTGTCATGAACGAATTGGCTGAGTCTTTTCCTTATTAACTCATTTGGTTTTTATGCAGCAAACAACTCACGGCTTAAACACCACGCTAATGTCTATTCTCATCTTGCTCAAGTACTAGGAACACAAGATTAACTAAATTGCTAACAATAAAGTAAAGAAAAAGAATGTGAGTGCTGAAAGCCATGCTTAAAAAATAAAAATTAACAGAAGGGCACAAAATTGAGGGAAGTAAGAAGACTGAATCCCATTTTAACTTAAGAGACTCCGCCTGAGCAATTTTTCTCTTTCTTCTATCTACACACGATGCCTCTGAATCAACTGGGCAAAGCCAGCATTCCAAGCTCCCACCCCATCCCCACGATCCTGTGACACTTGCCCAGATGACTTCATTCTCCTCTACAGCCTGCCTTTGATCATTCGCCATCAGGATGCTCTGCCCAGAGATAGGTTCTGGAAGGAGAGCTGAGTACCTCTAACTGGCCTTCCAAGGTGCCAGATCACAGCCCGTCTCATTACCGCCACACTCCACATGCCGGTCTCACTAGACACAGCACGGAGTACCAATAATCCACATCATTAGGGCTCTGAAGTCAAATTGCTTCCATTAAAAGGCAAATGTCATGATAATGTTCTCGCAAATCTATTAGAAAATAGATCTTAAAGCGTTTTATTGTTGTTATCGGTAGTCCTTTATTTTCAAAACAGATTAGTATTTATTTTCTTTGTAACAGATGCTGTAGTTTCAGGAACTTACATTGACATTTAAATATCCATATCTTATTCTGTAGGGAAAATTCAGACTCTCCATCAGTGTAACGTAATGTTATGTCTTTCCAGGAATGAAGACGTGTGTTGTTAGACAATCACAGTTTCACTGGACCGTTCTCTAAGTTCTTCATGTATGTATTTCAAGCATTCTCTTCAGAAAAAAAAAATGTGCACCAAAGAATGATAACCAACTGGGGTGCCTGGGTGGCTCAGTCAGTTGAGTGTCCAGCTCTTGTTTTCGGCTCAGGTCATGATCCCAGGGTCATGGGATCGAGCCCCGCATTGGGCTCCACACTGAGCATGGAGTCTGCCTGGGATTCTCCCTCTCTTTCCCTCTGCCCCTTACCCCCACCTTCTTTCTTTCTAAAAATAAATTTTAGGGGTGCCTGGGTGGCTCAGTCAGTTAAGCATCTGACTTCCACTGAGGTCATGACCTCATAAGTCATGAGTTTGAGCCCCATGTCGGGCTCTGTGCTGACAGCTCAGAGCCTGGCACCTGCTTCAGATTCTCTGTCTCCCTCTCTCTCTTCCCCTCCCCTGCTCGTACACTGTCTCCTTTTCTCTCTGCCCACCCCCCCCCCACTGCTTGCACTCTGTCTCTCTCTCCTTCAAAAATAAACATTAAAAAAATTTTAAAACAAACTTTAAAAAAGAATAACAGTCAACTGACATCACTATAATTCATATGAAAATTGCCAGAAATATGACATATTACAGGAGCCCAAATAAGTCAGAAGTAATCAAATTTAAAATAATTGCATAGAATTCATCAAGGGAATGTGAAATTTTAAAAAACAATGCAGTTTACGAAGCTCACAGTTGCCTCTTTGCAAGTTGTCCTGGTTGTTCGGGCTGGAGGAAGGTTGGCTGAACTACACACGCTGATCTCTCACGGTTCTGGAGGCTGGAGGCTGGAGCCTCGATGCCAGCCCTGTTGGGTTCTGGTGAAGGCTCCTCCCAGGTTTGCAGGCGACTGCTTTCTTGCTGTGTCCTTGCGCATAAGGGAGAAAGAAACTGTATCCCCTCCTCTCATAAGGGCGCTGACCCCCAAATCAGGGCCCCACCCTCATGAACTCATTTAAATCTAATTACCTCCCAAAGACCCCATCTCCAAATGCCATCACACTGGAAGATAGGGCTTCCAAATATGAATCTAGGGGAGAAGCAGTAAAATTCATCCCATGACACAAGTTTTAAAAAATAAGCAATTCAATATGTCAAGATGTCAGTTCTTCCCAACTCGATCTATAGATTCAATGCAATTGCAATCAAAATCCTAGCAAGTTACTTTATGGATATTGACATATGGATTCTAAAGTTTAAATGGAAAGGCAAAGGACCCAGAATAGCCAGCGCAATATAGAGGAAGCAGAACAAAGTCAGAGGACTCACACTGCCTGACTTCAAGATGTATTGTAAGACTACAGTAATTATGATAGTGTGGTACAGGCCAAATAATAGACTAACAGATCAATGGAACAGAATGGAGAAGCTAGAAATAGACCCAGATAATTATAGCCAATTGATCTTTGACAAAGGAGCAAAGGCAATTCAAGTGGAACAAAGATAGTTTTTTCAACAAGTGGTACTAGACCAGATGGATATTCACATGCAAAAAAAAAAAAAAATGAGTCTAGACACTGACCCTACATCTTTTTCAAAAATTGATTCAAAACGGATTGTCGATCTAAATGTAAAATGCAGAACTATACAAGTGCTAGAAAATAACACAGGAGAAAACCCAGGTACTTTGGGTTTGGCAATGATTTTTTGTAGACGACATTGAAATTTCAATCATGGAAGACATAATTGATGCAGTGGGATTTATTAAAGTTAGACTCGTCTGCTCTACAATAATCATATTAGGAGGAGAAAAAGAAAAGCCAAAGACTGAAAAAGAAATTGCAAAGGACACATTTGATAAAGGATTGGTATCAAACACACACACACACACACACACACACACACACACCTCTTAAAATCCAACAGTAAGAAAAAAAAACAATTAAGAAATGGGCAAAGAAAATGAACAGACACATCACCAGAAATACATGGGAGGTAAATAAGTGTCTGAGAAAGTGTTCGACACAACCTGTCATCAGGGAATCCCAAGTTAAGTCAATAATGCAACACCGCTCCGTATGTTGTAGAATAGCTAGAATCCAAAACCCTGACAACACCAAGTGCTGGCAAGGATGTCGAGCAGCAGGAACTCTCACTCACTGCTAGTGGGAATGCAAGACGGTGCAGCCACTTTGGAAGACAGCTTGTTAGTTTTGTCTACACACATCTTAGAAAGTGTTTTCTTATAAAACTCTTACTATATACATCAGGGGTCTTGCTCCTTGGTACTTACCCAGTGAATTGAAAACACAGTCACACAAAATTCTGCACAAAGATGTTTACGGCAGCTTTGTTTATAATGGTCAAAATTTGGAAGCCACCAAGACGTCCTTCAGTAGGTGATGGATGGACAATGGAATAGTATTCAGCGCCAAAAATAAATGAGCTCTCAAGCCATGAAGAGACATGAAGGAACCTTGAATGCGTATGACTAAGTGAAAAGAAGCCAATCTGAAAACTCTCCACACTGTCATTCCAAATCTATGACACTCTGAACAAGGCAAAGCTGTAGAGACGGTAAAAAGTTCAGGGATTGCAGGGGCTGGAGGGAGGGATGAATAGGCATAGCAGAGGGTTTTAGGGCAGGGAACATACTCTGTCTAATACTGCAGTGATGGAGTAATGTCACTATACATTTGTCCAAACCCATAGAATGTACGAGCCAGAGCGAACCCTCATGTCAGCGAGGGGCTTTAGTCGATACTATTGTATGAATATTGGCTGAACACGTGTAACACCACGAAAGATGTTAAAAGGGAAAACTCGGGGCCGTAAAGGGTATGTGGTAAACACTGCTTCTTTAACTGAACGATGCTGTCTGTCTCCCATGTCTACAGTCTTCAAGCCTCCGAGTGTTCCCTGGGAGCCCGCCCCCACCCCCCCGGCTCCACTGGAACCCTGATCTTCAGAAGGATCCAACTGTAGGTGTGTGTTGGGCGGGGCTGGCCTCGGCCTCCTGGAGCTCCCAGGCCTCTGCAAAGTGGTGGCCTCCTGGCACCCAAGCACCCTGTCCCCCGTCCCTGCCTCAGTCGAGAGCCTCCAGCTTCACTGTGTCTGAGTTCAGGGGGTGGTCTGGGGCTCTCACACTCAGCTTTCCCCCTGAAACCCATTTGGCCTGAACCACACCTGTGCTGGGTTCCGTGATTATTTAATGGCATATTCTCTATTAACTCATCTCTGTCATGAAGTTCAAGGTCAACTCCTCCCGAAGTTTTAGTCAAACCAGAGCAAAGGGTTGAAGGATTCCCCCCTGGCTCTTTAGTTCCGTGAGCACAGAGCCACTGCCCCTCCCCCAGAACGCGTAAGACTGGTGGGGATGCTGGGGTCCCAACATGGGGAGCATGTCCCTGGAGTCCAGGCAGGTCACCTGGACTCTGAAAGCCCCAAAGATGCCCCTCACACCTGCGTCTGCGCTGGGTGTCCGCTCAGGCTCTGTGCTGCTCCGGCCCTGTAGATCTGGCCCGAACAGAGGGGAGGGAAGGAAAACAAACCCTGTGACTCCTCATGGCCTGAACAAAGCTCACGGCAGTGTCCCGCTAGGAGACGTCACATTGGTCAGACATGGCCACTTAAGCGCCTGACAAATCACTCCATCAGGCGGGCCACCTCCTCTGCCCACGTCCCCTGGACGCAGCGACGTGAAACGGTCTGCGGGTTGGGAAGGCAGCTCATTACATTAATACACGGGCAGCGGCTGTTGGCACATCGCAGGGCTCTATCCGCCGAGGCGGGGCCGGATTACCTCTTCTAGTGCAGCTAGAGCCAGAGGTAAAGGGGATTATCATTAGAAACGATTTCCTTCCTAATGGCGACGGTGGTGACCTTCCACTTAGATAGCTCCACTCAGCTGGAGGGGCCACCAGCTTATTATGCACTTAAAATAATGCACCTTATCAATCACTACAATGTCGCGGCTCCCAGGAGGGAAAAGTGCTGTTGCATGACAGTGTGAGGGCGCCAACAGCCGCTGGACACAGCACGCGAGGGAGGGCGAGGACGACACTCGTTTCTGAGGAAGGCTTTTTTTCTTTTGAGTAATGTGTTTTTGGTCTGTTTGTTTTACGCATAGTTAGCCATCCCTACTCAGGTTTAGATGTGTTGATGATTTCCCTGCTTTCCTAAGAATTCCAAATACAGACCTCAGTTTACAGCTCCACGAAGAAACAGGTGAGTGTTCTGAAAACCATATCAGTTCTCCCTAAAATTTACTCTTCTGCTGCCCACATTTCTTAAGGAAATACATTTCGGGGAAGCCTAATGCTCAGCCGCAACAATTTGGAGAAAGTAAATGAAGTAAAATTCTGCACAGTCAGGGTTCAGCCATTTGTGCCGCCATTCCTTCGCCCGTCTGGAAGAAGCCTGCGTGAAAAACCTCCAATACCTGTGATTTAAATGGATGTGAGAATCATTCTGTCACAGTGAATCAAATCATACAAATCGGAGTGTGGGTGGGTTTCATCATTTGCCGCGACCACGAGTGGAGCGGACAGATCATCGGAGCCTTGGAGACTTGAGATGAATACTCTCTTTCTCTTTTATACTTTCTGTCTTCCGTCTTCCAGCTTGCCCTCTCTCTCTCTTTCCACACCCGTACGGGCAGCTTTAATCATTGTAAGTTAGGCAAGAGAGGCCACACTTAAGAACTCCCCTCTTCGGGGTCAGCAGCAGCAGCAGCAGACATGATGCTGTGTGGGGCTCAGGTGCACCCGAGCCGTCCGGTTCCTTCATTACTTACCCTGCTCGTCAACAGCGTGCTCCAAAGTGCATTTGGCTTCTGAGCTGTAAATCATGAACGGGAATAATATCAAGGCTGAACGGGAAGAACAAATTGAGATCAATCCTACAGGAGAGTACAGACCAATAACACCGGCCGTCTCTACGGAGGATTGGAATGAGATTTTATCACAGGAGATGGTCTGCGACGTTATGACAAAGCAATTTCCACCCTAACCCGAGGGCACGGTCCCCATGGGAAGGGACCCAGGTCTATTGCATTTACATGCGGGTCAAACAGCCAATTGATTTTTAACTGTCCATTTTATTGTTTGTCAATAAAAAAGAGAGGAAATCCAATTTTAGGGGATTGGTCCCCACAGGCAGGCTATTCAGAACATAAATATCTCCTGTTAGCCTCAGTGATGCATCTTTAGAAGGTGCCTCCCAGCCAGGCAAAACGCAGGCTGTCCCTGTTGTGGCGACGTTGGAAGGGGGCTGTGCGGAAGGGGGCTGAAGACGAGTTTGTTGGGGACCTTCTTTCCTGCTGGAAATGTCAGTTGGTTCGCTCTCTGGGGGCAAGAGAGTGACACATTTCAACTCATCAGCCATTTGTACTGAGCATGAGCTGCTCTCCTCAGGTGAGCGTGTACCTTCCGGCCACCTTGGGGAGACAACGACACACCATCAGCGCGGATTGCGTGTCTCCATACCTACGGCATGGTTCTCAGTGTGGAGACCGATGCCTCAGGGTCACCTGGAGACACTTGTTGTGGCTGCAGAATCCTGAGCGTAGAGAGACACGCATACCACGGTCTGATAACCGTGTTTGCTCTTTGATATAAAATATCCCCAAATGTCCTACTGTTCCAAAATAGTTTCCCCTTACAATACCAAGACCTAATAGGGCCTGGTTGGGAAAAACACTGAGATACTGACACATGATACGGAGCAGAAGGCGAGCAAGGAAGAGGTGAAGAACCAGGCCAGGAGGGTGGCCACAGCTGGTCCTATGGAGATGTCTCTGTGTCAGCACCCAGCACGGAGACAGCACGAGCAGGCCACTGAGACTGGGGGTGAAGTCCCACATGTGAGGACAGAAGCAAGAATTCTCGGTGACGGCAGTGTTTATGAGCAGATACCCCTGGGGCTCTGACATCAAGCACAGAATGGCAGTGTCTGCGGCCTCCGTGGTGTCACTGGGTGCAGGTGACAGGGAAGCTGTGAGACCCAAGCCCGACTGGGCGTCCAGGCCAGACCATCCTGCAGACTAGAGACTGTGGAAGCCCTCTGTGACTCGTAGAAGAAACTCCTGACTCCGTGAGGCAAGCAGATATCTGTGTCTCATGGTAGGCATGAGTTTTAGCATAAAAACACTTCATTTCTGGAACCTTCTACAGCTGTGAGCTGTGTTCCTGAAGGGTCCTCTGTGCTCTTTGCTGGAAACTCCTGGGAGCAATGTGCCTCCCAGCTCACCTCTGTGCTTGTGGGAATGAGATCCAGTTTCCTCGCTGCCTCTAGCAGGGGGGACGGCCTTTGCTGCGGGAGCCATCCAGATTTCTTCTGAGATTCTCACGTGGCTCCCTCCAGCTGTGGCGGTCAAGATGCTCTCTCCTGGGGTCTCTCAGACTTCCCTTCTGCCAGCCTCTCTTGCCTCCAGCCGGAGAAGTTCTCTGCTTCTAAGGCGTCCTGTGATTAGACGGGCCCACTGGATAACCCAGGGAAAAATGTCTCTGTTTCAAGGTCCATGACCTTAACTACGTCTGCAAAAACCCTTTGGCCACATAATGCAGAGTAATACAATGTGTCATTAGGTCACGGAAACGGGTGACAGCATGGGGGCTGTACTGCTGACCACACCCCGCGGTGACAAATCGCCACATATGCCGTAAGCTCGCTCTGAAAAGATTTATCGATCTAGGCCTAACGGAGAAACGCTTGCCCCTCTCTGTGGTGCAGGTACCGCAGGTTCGTGCTGGAGCCCAGGAATCCAAGTAGTTGACACGTTGTGTCTGATTCTGGCGGCCAAGGCCGGTGAAGATATCAGGGGAGAATTTGGTGCTTTGGGACTACTTGGAGAGAATGGAAGAGGTGCAGACTTAGGGAGGAGAAATGTTAACAAAAACGCCATCTCATTAAATATGGACGTACCGTGAGGACCTCATTCTTTGAAGAACTCACCACCGTACCCTTAAATTCCTAGAGATGTAGGCTGTGACGCATTCCCTGGGGAACATGCTGACAACAGAGGTCAATGTCAGGAAGTGGCTGAGGACCAGTTGTGAAGGGCTCATCACGGTCAACAGACATGGAAGGTGATGGAAAGCCATGTTTGGGGTCTGGTGCAACTTGGTTTGCGTTCAGAGAAATTTTCCCGAAAATAATAGGTCATGTTCATTTTTGATATAAAAGGTAAACATTGATGTTTAAACTTCTTAAAAATTAGCATATATCTTAATGTCAGAGGCCATAAATATTCCTTGATAAGAATATCCTAATGGTTCTTTGTGGAGAGAAGGGAACCCCGTGCACTGTTGGTGAGAATGGCACGGAAACAAGCGAAGCGCATTTCCAATCTGATGGAGTTGGCAGACATTCAAGGGAGCCTGTACGGATGCCTCTTAGGAAGCTCCGTTACTTAGGTTGTTACTGTTGTTTCCAGGTGAAATTGAAGGGACGCTGATTTTTAAATGGAAAACCTGGATTCTTCCTCCACAAACAGAGGTAACAGAGGCTCGGGAGCTCAGTGGAATGATGCCTGAGGAACGCCCCATTCACAGGGCCTGGTCTACAAAGGGACTGACTAACGGTCCATGATTCATTCCTCAAATCTCCACCTCTGGCTTTGTCACACATTCCTGACACTGTCCTGATCTAGTCTTTGGCTTAATTTGTCTCCTCCAAGTGAGATCTCCTTTCCAAAGCACAGACCAAACCAAATTCTGTTTCTTGGGAAATATCATTACCTGTGGCCAGATGAGCGCCAGCAGCAGTAGTCCACAGAGAATGGGAGGTTCCAGAAAACATCCTTGTGGTGGAATAGTCCAAGCAGTTGCTAGGGGAAGCCTCCAGAGCCCCGAGAGTAACGACGCTCCTGGTGAAATGTGGCTGAGCCTCCTCTACAGGGTGGGGAGGACGGGGCCCAAGCCCAGCTTCACCATTTAATCTACCTTGACCCAGGTCAAGTGATTACACCGCTTCACACTGTGCCTGCTGCATTTGTAGAATGGAGTTTGCCCATCAGCGTCCGGGTTACATGAGGGGTCCATATAACTCACGCTAGTTAACAAAGTGCAGCAACCATAGCAGGCTCTTTGTTGGAGGCTGTGCCTCCTCAGTGAGCTTGAACCACCCCCAGAGATGGGCATGATCGTGCCAGTGGTCAAGGATGTAGAAAGTAAGATCCTGGAAAATCCCCAGCTGGCACTGCTACAAAATCTCCGTGGGCCCATTCCTGCCCTGTCCCGGTGCTGTGTGTGAAATATTCTGCTCCCTCAGCGCTGAGATGATCACGTCAACACTCCTGCTCTGTGAAACTCAGGTGAGTCTGTGTTACGTTGCTTCGACCTCTGACTGTGGAGTCGAAGAAATTGTCCCTCCCAGCCAGAAGCTTCCAGAGCCTGTGCGGGCCTCCTGTTTGTCAGCCCGGGTCCCAAAGAGAGGATTGGCAAGACATGTGGTCGAGGTGGCTGTAGCCCACCGAGAGGTTGGGGTTCTTTCCTATCCCAGCACCCCTGATCTAGACCCAAAGTTAATGCTGCTTCTTCCAAAGTAGTCTTCCCTCAGCCGAATCAGATTAAATCCTGCTGTCTTTACCATTCAGCACCATGAAATGGTTAGTCTGTCACATCCAGTTGTCAATTATCCTCTGCTTATTCGATTTGCAAAACTCGTATGCTTAGTATTTGGTGAACAGGATGAAATGATGTTTCCATGTAACATAAAATAGTTATTTTGCTAAAATCATGTGAGTAAATGCTTCTTCTTTAGGGACTAATAGTGAATAAAGCAAGTGAATAAAGGCACTTACGTGACTGTTTGGGGTAAGGCATGCTTCCCTAGAAACTGTAGAAATTTTTTGTTTATGATGACATACCTGGGATAAATTCGTATGTTTGTCTTGGTTTTTAAAAACTCAAACTCAGAAATTAAATTAGGTCAGGATAATTCATGTTAAATTCATGGCAGCTTTAATGTGACGGAATCATGATGCAGTGAAACCTGGTGATGGTGATGGTATTAGACAGTTACAGGATAAAGTAATCAGTTAATCAGATAACTCATAAAATCCTCCTAGCAAGGATTCAACAATTAAGATGATAGAGACACTATGTGTAATGATTAGAGACAGCAGGTCAAAGGAAAATGCGTGTATTTAAAATGACTAGTTACACACAAAAATGACTATTCATTCTTGTCATGTTTAGGACAGGGATCCATTCTTAAACTCTTGGTTAAAGGGAGAGGTGCTTGTTTTTTTTTTTTTTTTTTTTTTTTGCATCACATTGTAAATCAAGAGATTCAGATACAGTTGTGTTACCTACAGAAGGAGCAGAAAGGGCCTCATGTTTTTGTTTTAATTTGGCTTATTCTGCAACATGACCTTCTGCATACGGGCACGGCCATGACATGAAAGGGAACTAGAAAAAGGACCAGGAGAAAAAACATCATTTTTGTTCACCAATACCAAACAAGAAACCACAGGAGCATGTGAAAATATCAACACTGAATTCTCTTATAAACCCCAGAAATAAGGCATTCTGAAATACGGGAGCCAAAGTTTCAAATAAACACACAGGTAAATGGCGCTGCAGAGACGCGCACAACTGTTGGGATGACGGCCGCTCGTGTGTGTTCGATGCACCGTTGCAGAGATGACATCTGTGGGGAAGAGGGAGGCAGGAGCCGTGCGGACTCTGCGGGGTCCCCCTGGCTCTGCAGAAAGGTGAGTGGAACCATTCGTGTGCTTACAAGCGGAGGAGGTTAAGGAGACAAATGGGAGCTCACTGAGGGGAGAGATCTCTGCCTGGAACAGAAGGCTGCCGGGGGCCCAGAGCCTCGGGAGCAGAGGCGCAGCCCTGGAGAGAAGACGGGCGGGGTGGCAGGGCAACCAAGCCCCTGTCCTTCAGAGGACAGGCCCGTGGACGTACCGCATCCCGTGGCCCTTGGAGGCGCAATTCCTGAGACCTTTCCGGCTCGGGAGTTGCTGCAGTGGCTCCAGCGCCACGGACAGTTTGTCCCAGTGACTTCTGGTTCCCTGCCGTCCCCTCTGGGTCTGACCGGCATGTGTTTCCCGCGTGTCCTCATCAGCTCGGAGCTGAGAAGGGCTGTGCAGGATGACACAAAAGCCTCTCCTCGACCATGCCCGTCATGACCCAGCACCCGGAGTGACCGCGGAGGGCCTGCTCCTCCAGGTAACCACAGGTAAGCACCGGCCGCACCTTCACGCCTGCCCAAGGGCTCACTAGGACACTTTCCCTTCCATGCCCTTGGCTGGCAAGAGCCACGTGAGGAGGAGTGACCCGAACAGCCAGTCCATTTTTACCAACAACTAACAGGGACTTGGGACGTTAGACACCTTAGCTTTCCTCACAAGGGACTTAACCATGGGCCCGAGCAAACCATTCCCTTGCACGCCTCCAAGGTGTGGTGCGGTCCCGTGCTCCCTGCTGGGCAGCGGTGGGATTGTGAAATTTCCGAGATGCTTTGATGGGAAATATCAGCGAGCCAATCAGCTGTGTTCCCTGGTCCAGGTGGTCCCCATACGAGGACAAATCCGTGCGGAGCTCCTTTAACCTACAGATAGCTATCGGTGATGGAGAGACAGACACATGGATAGGTAGATGGGGAGGTAGGTGATAGAGAGGTGAGGAGACAGAGACAGAATCCGTGGCTGATGTATGGATCAGAGAGACTATTTTTGAGGGTGTCCTGTGACTATCCTGAAGAATCTACTTCTAGCCATATGTTTTATTTTCTTCATTAAAACTACAAGGCAAATTTATTAACAATGAATGGGTCGCAGATGTTCAGCTGCCTACCGTATCGTCCCTTTTACCTTTTTTTGGTTGTTGTTGTTTTGTAGTTATCAAACGACTTACAATTTTTAAACCAATCTAATGACTTTCCAAAATAACTTAAAGATTTTTTTTTATACTGCCACACACAAACGAACAATATTTCTAGGAAGAAATTTTCTTTTTTTTAAAAAGCATATCTTATTTTTTTTACATTTATTTGTTTATTCTGAGAGAGAGAGAAAGAGAGTGAGTGGCAAAGGGGCAGAAAGAGAAAGAGAGAGAGAATCCCAAGCAGGCTCCGTGCTACCAGCACAGAGCCCGACGCAAGGCTTAAACCGTGAGATCATGACCTGAGCCGAAATCAAGAGTTGGAGCCTTAATTGACGGATCCACCTAGGCGCCCCAAGGCAAAAAGCTTCTAAAGAGTTTTCCTTCCCTGTCACATCAGTTTCCCACCAGAAAGCTCTCTGCGTTTTATGAGGAAAAGATTCAACGGCAGGGAGGGATGAGGTATGGAGGAAAACGAGACTCACTTAAAAGGAACGATGTCCTCACCCATACTTGTATTTACTCCTGGGGGTTCAACACATACATCCATATAACAAGCCGGAACCTGAAAGTTGCAACCTGAGCCTCTCCAACAGGGAGAGGCTGGGGCGAGTGAGGCTGGTGGCATGCACCCCAGAAATTACGTGACGGCATGGAAATCCTTACTCGTGAGGGTCAGCGGTCTGGTCACTTTCAGGAAGGAATCGGAATGGAGATCCGGCCAAAATGTTATTGGGATAACTTAGTGGAATCGATGTTTTCTGTTTCCACCGACTGTGGTTGAGGTACAAGGTTAATCAGAGAAATAAAAACCGTCCATGTCTAGCACCTGCTCTGAGGTCTGACACGGGCTTGAGAGCGAGCAGCCCAGTGCCTTCATTCCATCTTCAAGGAAGGAGATGGGAGAGGGGAGGGCCGGCTCCTGGGCCTCTGGCTGCTTCTTGGCACATCACATCCACAGAGCCGCACTGGACCCCACTCAGCGGCCTTTCCACCACCTTGACCACCCATTCCCTGCTTGTGTCTGTGCCCTGGGGGACTGAGCAGTGAGCCGACGCAGAGCTGGAGGGACACTCAGAAACCACCGCTTTCCCTCACTACAATGTTTGGTGCTTCGTGAATTTTGCTGTTTTGTAAACATTTAGGAAGACTGGCCCACGGTCCTGAGGCTGCAGGTGCCAATTTTATGAATCAGATAAATTCCTACTTGTTAGCTGCAGCCACATACATTTCCCCCTAAACACACTGTAGCTTCCAGCTCTGTTAGTAAACGTGACACGTGAGGATCCGGTTCTGTGCCAGCCTGGCCGAGCGCTGCAACCCTACTGCGAGCATCACGTGTGTACAAACGCATTCATCACCGAAGAGCCAGCCTTGTTGGAACCCGTGCAAGGTAGCTTTGTCTGTTCGCTCCATCACGTTTACACGTTTGGCTATTGCCAAGAGGCCAGGGATACGCCCGTCAGAAAGGCAGAACGGCAGAGCAGTGGGGAGTTCTGGGATCACACTTGGCTCCCAGCATCAAATTTAAGAATCAGGAGCTCGTGGCAGCACCTGGTAGGCTCAGTCTTCCCATCTGTAACACGAGTAGGAGGACATTCATGTGGTCGTTGATGTTCGACGTACAGTAATCAAGAGCCCAGTACACGCTGACGTTTCAGCATGATGGCAGCAACAAAAATGGTTGTGTAAGAAGTGGTACCACACGCTGTGTGCATCTGCAAGGGGCAACGTGACGTGAAGGGGCATGAGAAACAGTCCAGTGGAAGCACGCTCAGGGAAAGGCCACCGTGATGCACACTCTTCAGCCTTCATGAGACGCCGAGGATTAGCCTAACTCCTAACAAGGTTGTTGTGAAAGCTCAGGGTAGTCGTTGTGATCAAAGCAGAGGAGAGAAGCCTGTGTGACTTGAAAGGACAACTTCAGAGGCTTCTCCCTGCCAGAGCAGAGCTTTAATTTCTCTCCTTGACAGATGACAACTTCGGGTCGAGCAAGAAATATGAGTGACCCTCTCCACCCTCCTCTACTCCCAGAAGTGATCTCAAAGGAGCTAACCACAGCAGTGGGGAAAGACTAAATGAGGTTGGTGCTTCCATCTGAGGAACAAGAAGAAAGGAGAGAGGTGAGAATTCGGGATGAAGACGTGTCCGATGGACTGGACTCAGTGGAATCAACAGAAGGTTGAGTGGGAATAACTGGGCACGCAGTCTGCAGGGAGAGAGGTTTGGGTGGTGGGCTTATGTGAGGAGGCACATCAGGGGGTAACAAGACCCAAGACGCCTCCATGACTGTGTAAGGCAGGTGGTTGGGTGAGGCGGCCATTGGGGACGTCTGGTCTAGTCCTGAAGATGGGTGTTGGATGGGATGTCTTCAGGCACCTTGCAGTCACACAGAGCCAAGGTTAGACTCGGTCAAGAAGGCTATGGATGAAGGACCAATGTCCTTCATGGACAAGGTGGTGATGAGCACAATAGAGATAGCGTAGGGTGGGGCATTTGAGCTGAGGGGAATGAGCTTGGGAAGGCAAGGTTGGTTTTATGAAGAGGTGGACTGTGAAGACACACACTTATCTGTAGGACACGGGTGCTCACTGAGAATGTAAAGCCGCTGTCTTAAGCTTCTATAGCTTCAGAGTAGTGCTCAAGGGTAGCTTCAGAGTAGTGTTAGATGTGAGTTCAGACATGGAGATGACCAGTGTGCCCGGACAGGAGTTTTGCACGCAACACAGTGCTGCTTGTGGATGCTGGTTCTAGAGGATATTGTGAGATCTCAGGAAGCCTGGGAGGCCAATCACTGAATGGATTTACATCACCGTTGAGTCAAACTCCTGCCTGTTTTCTCCAGTCTCAGGAACAGACTGTGTTCTCCATCTGATAGAAGGCCCCCTGAGGGCCCCCCATCGGATGGAAGACCACCTTACTTGTCCTACGTTTTATTTGAGAGTTTGGGTATCAAACATGTGATCATACAGACAAACATGGGACAGGATCATGAGTTTATTTTGGATTATGCTTTCCTTACCTGAGCTGACTGGTTGTGCAGAGGTAAAAGGTAAGAAATGACATCATCCAGGCCACAGCTGAGCATTTATGTAACCGAGTGAAGTCCTGCCACAGGGTATTGGCACAGAGGGCAGACACCAGGGAGTTTGGAAGCCAGCTGACTGAGGACCAGTCAGGCTGTGTGACTCAGGCTACCTGGTCTCCTAAGGCAGAACCTATAAACTTTATTTTGTTTTTCAAATGACGTTTTTTGAATATACATTTAATTTTCCTGCAAACTATTCTCCCAAAAGGTTTCTGTCTGGACACCACAGCTGGGTCCTTCCATACACAGTGTTTTAACATATGCCCAAAAGTCCTTTGTCCTGACAAACTCTACATTTGCCATGCTTTTCTTTTGATTTTCCATTTATTAGATATCTCACTCACAGTGTGCTGACATCAATGCACTGCTGAGACCCATAGTTAGCATGGCTCCAAAGCCTCAAATGAAAATGAACAAATAGGAGTGATGTCACCATCGTGGCAGTATAAGAATGTTCTACCGCCTGCCCCCCAAAAAGAACATAAACTTAGATAATCATCTGTGGGTGAGGAGTCCACCCATAGACTTTATGAAGTCTGGGAGTGGAGTGGAGAAGGTCTACACAGCACTGGAGTGAAACAATGTAAGACTGGACGCACAGAGAAGGGAAGAGAAACCGTGTGACTTTGCTGGCATCTCTCCTTCCCAAGGCACCCCAGCTGAGGGTCCATGATCCGTCCTGTGGGGGAAAGTGAGAGCGTGAGAGCTTGTGTGTGGGTGCCAGCTTCCCCAGCCATGTGGGTGCTTGTCACAGAAGCCCCTACTCTTGCCAGTCACATGGCCAGCATTCAGAGTGGTCACTGCACCCCTGGGGGCCGGCAGATCCTGGGGGCAGGGTAGGATCAGAATGGTCAGAGGCATGTGGATGCTTCTACAGGCGTCCAGGACCCCATCAGAAGGCCTGCCCACAAGCCACGGGGACTGCTGTGCCTGCGGGTCCCCTCAGCTGGCCCGGGGCACCCCTGAACACGGAGAGGGTGGCCTTGCAGAGGACTGGTGAGCACAGCACTGATGGTCTGTGGGCCTTGGGGAAGGATCACACATGAACGTACAGCATTGTCCCTGTGGAAAACAGACAGGGACCGTCAGCACAAGACCTGTGCTTTAGGTCGGAGAAGGTGAAAGACCCGAAGAACCTCCCTGAGGAGGAGACAAGATGTGTGGGGCAGGTGTGTCCGTAGGGAAGTCCTGGGAGCCCCCAAATCCCTATCAGAGTGGACGTAAGTAAGTGGGTAGAGACCTCGGAGGTGACCACTGCCTCCAGTGTGACGATAGCAACACAACGCTTCAAGGACTGGAAGAATCCAGAAACATGGCAGCCCAGAAGGGACAGGTTTCTAGTGACCAACCCCCTCACAAACGGAGACCTGCTTAGCTGATAGGGAATTCAAGATAGTTGTTTTTAGGAAGCTCGATGGACTACAAGGCACAACGAAAGAGATTCAATGGAATCAGAAATACAACACGCAAAAGACTGCACAATACACACGAAATACACACACAAAATACGTGGCTGTTTGCTTTGTCCCACATGAAAAGCTGAGCAATAATAACATGGAAGCTTCCAGATAAGTCAAGAGTGGCTTAGCGTCTGCATGCTCCACCAGATGTGTGCTGCCTGAACAACTTGAAAAGAAAATCCATGAAAATCAGAAGATGTTGGGTGAGACCTTCCATACGTGGAAGACAGTCGCGTGGATGAGAACCCACGTGGCAGGAGGCGGGCCTGGGCCTCCTCAGTGGACACAGACTCCGCGCGAGGCCCGGTGCTTGTGCGTTTCATTGAACGTCTTTTGCTCAGAACGCCACGCGCTCGCGCTCACCCGCGGGTGTGGGGACCCAGGACTCCGGAGTCCCGCTCTCGGCCCCGCGCTTGGGACGATCAGGAGACAGGGCTTCTCTCGTCACTGCTGCTTCCGAGCCTGGGGGAGATCCCAGGCTTTGTCAGATCAGTGCTCCTTTCCTTCCCTTCTGCCCCGACGGGAAGCCGGAGCCCCTGTCCGTCCCCGCTCCTGGGAGGAAGCCCTCACGGATCTGACCATCAGCGTCCGTACGTCTGCGGAAAAGGCTTGAGCCACGCAAACTCCTTTCCCCTCAAAGTAGATCCCCAGTACCGGGGATATTACAAGAAGTTTCAAGTTGAGATGCCTCCTTTGTGAAACTACAAAATCCCAGGCCCATTTCAGAGCGGGGAACCAACCACATAACAAAATGGCTCGCGGCATCTTACTTGAGATTTGGTGACTCGGGTACCCCTTCGGGGTCCCCAGCAAGAGGAGCACCGGGCCTGTGAGTGTCTGTGTCATGACTGAGCAGCTTTCCACAGACTTCTCGTTGTGAACTATCACCTCCATGTGCTGAGGGAGGCAACGTAGAACACGTCTTTTTGCTTCAAAATAACGGCTGCAAAAGAAAGAGCCACGGCCTTCCAAGATGCCCCCATCCTAGGCTAGACCTTCCAGAATGTACTCAGTGCTCTGTTTTGCTTTCTTTCCACAGGACCAGCACACTCTATGCTGAGGGAGAGGCCTTCCTGTTCAGGGCGCCAGTCAGGACTGTCCCTTCTTTAACCGCTAGCAGCGATGTGCCGTGCTGCAAGCCTCGGTGTCTGGGGCTCTGATTTTTCCAAATCACTGGTTTTGCTCAGCAGAACGGAGTGAGCCATCCACAGCGGCCCCGACAATACCGTGTGGGATGCTCGGACCCGCAGAGCAATTGGGGGGCTCTCGGCTGACCTCTGGCAGCTGATCTCCTGTGAGAGTTGAGCCAGTGTCTCCGAATGGGGTCACAGCAAAACGTTTCTCAGCTTCCCGCTTGAACCCGCTTTCTTGCTTGGTCCTGGAGAGCCATGGTGTACCCAGCGGTTCACTGGCCACCTGCCCCCGGGGCCCCCACCCCTGGGTCCTGAGGACAGGAACGGCCAGCGCCCCCCCTCGCTGTGCCTCGTTAGGACTCTGCTCAGCAGAAGTCAGCAGTATTCACCCCAGTACTCACGGCCTGTCTTCATACATCAACCCATTTGTGCCTGTCAGATTCCTGCTGATCCTTCAAGATCCAGTTCACATATTACCTATGTTACAGCGACTCAAATTCCCCAAAGAGGTTGTTAATCACATATTTCCATTATATTTTGTAAATGTCTCCCCATTAACACGTCACTTACTGTGGGTATTTACCTATGTCTCTGGCCGCTCTGTTTAACTGGTTAATTCCTCCAGTGCGAATACAGTGTCTTCCGGGTAGGTGCCCACCCACCCAACACTTCACACAATGCTCACACTTAGGGGCGCAAAGTAAATGAGTGGATGAATCAACAGGCTCAAATGTGCTTTATGATCGAGACTTCAACGTGCCTGTGGTTTCTTCTCTAAAAATCTTAGGTGTGACAAAATTCAGCATTCTCTCTTAATAAAAACCCTCGAGAAAGTCGGGATAGAAGAAACATACTTAAACATCATAAAAGCCAGTTATGAAAAGCTCACAGCTAATATCATCTTCAGTGGAGAAAAACTGAGAGCTTTTCCCCTGAGATCAGGAACACGACAGGGATGTCCACTCTCACCGCTGTTGTTTAACATAGTGTTGGAAGTTCTAGCATCAAAAATTAGACAACAAAAGGAAATCAAATGCATCAAAATTCGCAGAGATGAAGTCAAGATTTCACTTTTTTGCATTTGACATGATATTGTACATGGAAAACCCGATAGACTCCACCAAAAGTCTGCTAGAACTGATACATGAATTCAACAAAGTCGCAGGATACAAAATTAATGTACAGAAATCAGTTGTATTTTTATACACTAATAATGAAACAACAGAAAGACAATAAAGAAACTGATCCCATTCACAATTGCACCAAGAATCATAAAATACCTAGGAATAAACTAACCAAAGATGTACAAGATCTGTATGCTGAAAACTATAGAAAGCTTATGAAGGAAATTGAAGAAGATACAAAGAAATGGAAGAACATTCCATGCTCATGGATTGGAAGAATAAATATTGTCAAAATGTCAATACTACCCAAAGCTATCTACACATTCAATGCAATCCCAATCAAAATTGCACCAGCATTATTCTCGAAGCTAGAACAAGCAGTCCTAAAATTTGTATGGAACCACAAAAGACCCTGAATAGCCAAAGTAATATTGAGGAAGAAAACCAAAGTGGGAGGCATCACAATCCCAGGCTTTAGCCTCTACTACAAAGCTGTAATCATCAAGACAGCATGGTATTGGCACAAAAACAGACACATAGACCAACATGAAATAGAATAGAGACTCCAGAATTGGACCCACAAATGTATGGCCAACTAATCTTTGACAAAGCAGGAAAGAATATCCGATGGAAAAAAGACAGTCTCTTTAACAAATGGTGCTGGGAAAACCAGACAGCAACATGCAGAAGAATGAAACTAGACCAATTTCTTACACCATTTACAAAAATAAACTCAAAATGGATAAAGGACCTGAATGTGAGACAGGAAACCATCAAAACCCCAGGGGAGAAAGCAGGAAAAAAACCTCTTTGACCTCAGCCACAGCAATTTCTTACTCAACACACCTCCAAAGGCAAGGGAATTAAAAGCAAAAATGTACAATTGGGACCTCATCAAGATAAAAAGCTTCTGCACTGCAAAGGAAACAATCAACAAAACTAAAAGGCAACCGACAGAATGGGAAAAGATATTTGCAAAAGACATATCGGATAAAGGGCTAGTATCCAAAATCTATAAAGAACTCACCAAACTCAACACCCAAAAACAAATAATCCAGTGAAAAAATGGGCAGAAAACATGAATAGACACTTTTCTAAAGAAGACATCCAGATGGCCAACAGGCACATGAAAAGATGCTCAACGTCACTCCTCATCAGGGAAATACAAATCAAAACCACACTGAGATACCACCTCACGCCGGTCAGAGTGGCTAAAATGAACAAATCGGGAGACTAGAGACGCATGTGGAGAAATGGGAACCCTCTTGCACTGTTGGTGGGAATGCAAACTGGTGCAGTCACTCTGGAAAACAGTGTGGAGGTTCCTCAAAAAATTAAAAATAGATCTACCTTATGACCCAGGAATAGCACTGCTAGGAATTTACCCAAGGGATACAAGAGTACTGATGCACAGGGACACTTGTACCCCAATGTTTATAGCAGCACTTTCAACAGTAGCCAAATTATGGAAAGAGCCTAAATGTCCATCAACTGATGAACTGATAAAGAAATTGTGGTTTATATACACAATAGAATACTTAATACTTGGCAATGAGAAAGAATGAAATCTGGCCATTTGTAGCAATGTGGATGGAACTGGAGAGTGTTATGCTAAGTGAAATAAGTCAGGCAGAGAAAGACAGATACCATATGTGGATCCTGAGAAACTCAACAGAAGACCATGGGGGAGAGGAAGGAAAAAAAAAGTTAGAGAGGGAAGGAGCCAAACCATAAGAGACTCTTAAAAACTGAGAACAAACTGAGGGTTAATGGGGGGGGGGAGGGGAAAGTGGGTGATGTGCATTGAGGAGGGCACCTGTTGGGATGAGCACTGGGTGTTGTATGGAAACCAATTGGACAATAAATTTCATATAAAAAATAAATAAAAAATAAAAATCTTAGATGTGACTTTGCATTCATAAAGATGTATGCTGGCACGGAACGCACTCCTTACAACTTTCGACAAAATACTGATCTCCTCTTTTTGAAGGAAAAAAAAAATTAGAACTCTAACAGGAAAAACTCCCTTCGAATTGTTAAATTGTTCCTTGCTTGCCCGAGGGTTAAGATTCTTCAGTGTGGTAGCTGTAGGCACGTTCAGATATTCAATACGGAAACTCTTGCCCATAGAAAAATCCATCAAGGGAAGAGAGAAGCCTGGGGCATTTTTCGATGTGATTTCTAATTGACATCCAGGATCACTTCCACTTTTATTGCAGGGAATCTAAAATACCAAGTTTTCCACTAGATTTCAACCCAGTTTAGAGGTGATGCCGATGGTTTACAGTAATCCTATCCACCTGGAGTGTGCTTGCTGGGCTGCCTTGGTTGGGGAGTGGGGGGGGGGGCAGTGAAAAGAAAGGAGGCGGCATCTGTGTCTCATGGTAATAAGAATAGGGCTCATTTTGTTTTAAGTTTGTTTTTCAAAGATGTGACATTTTAAGGGAACACAAAAAGATTTTAAGACAAAGATAGAATACAAGTTGTTCACATATTTTCACTCTAAGTCCATTTTTTGAAACTTCTCTGGATCAAGCTTGCAAAGGACTGAATGTTTGTATGCCCCAAATTCCTATGTTGAATCCTAACCCCCAAGGTGATAGTGTTAGGAGGGGAGGAGGTCATGAGGCCAGGGCCCACGTGATGGGATTAGTGCCCTTATAAAGGGGACCCCAGGGGGCGCCTGGGTGGCTCAGATGGTTGAGCGGTCCACTCAGGTCATGGTCTCACAGTTCGTGAGTTCGAGCCCTGCGTCGGGCTCTGTGCTGATGGCTCAGAACCTGAAGCCTGCTTCGGATTCTGTGTCTCCCTCTCTCTGCCCCTCACCCACTTGTGCTCTCTCTCTCTCTCTCTCTCTCTCACTCTCCCAAAAATAAATAAACATTAAAACTTTTTTTAAATAAAAGGGACTCCAGAATGCCCCCTCGCCCCTTCTCTCATGGGAGGACACTGGGAGAAGATACCATCTGTGAACCAGAAGGCCGGCACCAGACACTGGATCTGCCCGGGCCATGGTCTCCCATGTCCAGCCCCCAGGGCTGTGAGAAATCAGTGCCTGTTGACAAGTACCACGTCCGTGGTTTTGTCCCCACAGCTCAGACAGGCTAAGACAAAGGCCATGCTCCATTCTTTCATTCTGGTAGCATCTAAAGAAACACTAGTCCCTCAGTAATAGATACTCGTGGTCCATGATCATTCACGAGGTGATGGCATGTTCCCCTTGGTAGGAGAGAACAGCCAGCGGCTGATAAGGAATGAAAACCCATCAGGGTGTCGGTGAGCAGCCACCAGCCCCGTCCCTCTCCAGGGGACTCGAGAGATGCTGTGGACACAGACAAGCCCCCACATGTAGAACTCTACGCCTCGTAGATGGTTGTCAGCTTATACCCCAGTCATAACCGACTTCAGCACCTGAATAGAGTCTGCACGGTCTTGGCCACGCTTCCCCTTCAACAAAGAATAACAAACTTTCTGGTATGATTCTCCCATCCAAAAAGCATATTGCCTGTTTTCTCACTATTACAGATTTTAAGGCGTGACAAACGCCGTTTAAATAAACATCGTCATAAAGGACCTACATGTAATATGGCAGCAAGCACACTCGCCGCCACTCGTGAAGCATCCCCTCCGTGTGGGCTGCCGTGCAGGCGCTTGAGAAGCGTTTTCCCAAATCTTCACCACAGCCCTGAGTGGTCCTGAAAATTAGGCTCTATTGTAGAGAAAAGCAGACTCAATATCATGTATTCAGTCGAGAGGTGAAATTCAAATCTGCTTCCTCTAGGTTCAAGGCCAACTTCCCTCCACGACATCACACCTGGGCCAAGCGTCCCTGATGTGTCGCAGGGGAGCAAGGTTAACTCCGAGAGAAGGCACGTGGCGTTCCCACAGACTGGTGGGCCGTGCATGCAGTGTCTCACCGCGGGACCAATGCACATACTTTTATTTCCAGTTATTATGTGTTTGCTTCAGTGACATCAGTGTGGTTTTAATTTCCAGTTCATTAATTACTAATGAGACTGAACATCTTTGCGTGTGCTTATTGAACATCTATATTTCCTTGATAAAGTGTTCAAATGCTCTGCCTGTTATATATTGGCTTGTCTTTTTATGACGGAGTTTGAAAAATTCTTTATATATTTTTGTTACTAATCCTTTATCAGATGTGTTTTCCAAATATTTGCTCCTAATCTGTGTTTTGTCTTTTCATTTATTCAATAACACTGTCTTTCAAAAAGCAAAGCATCTATCCATTTTTTCGTGGTTTGATGTATAAGTTACAGATCATAGTTTATTTTTGCACAAATGGATGCCCGATTGTTACAGAACCATTCATTTGAAAGATTATTCTTTCTTATTAAGCTGCTTTTGCTCATTGTCAGAAATCAATGAGTGTTATTGCTATTTTGTTCCATTGGTTTACGTATCAATCATTATGTCAATATACACTATCTTGATTATTTTACCTTTACAGAAAAAATGCTGAAATCAGGCAGTGCTTTTTTTTTTCAAAATATTTTGGCTATTCTTGGTCATTTGTTTTCCGTGTAAATTTTGGGAAAAGCTTATAAATTTCAACACAAACAGGCTGTTGCAAATTTGGTTGTGTTCAATCCATAAATCAGTTTTCAGACAATTAACCACTTTACATGATTGACTTTTATATCCATAAACATGGTATATATTTCTTTAAGAAATTCAGTTAGATTTTTAAAATTTATTTCGGCAGCATTTTGTGGTTTCAACAGAGAAATCTTACACATGTGTTTCTATCCCTATAAAAAGCTACCCACATACAGCTTTATCCCTAATTGTTCCATAATTCTGATGCTATTGTTCATTATATTAATTTCAATTTAAGCTTTTAATTGGTAATATAGAAATTATTGGTTTCTGTATGTTGAGCTTGTTTCCTGAGAATTTGCTAAACTTACATATTCGGGTAGCATTTCTTGCAGAATCTTTTGGATTTCTTTGTAAATAATTTTATTTTCCATAAAATACACTTCTATGTTGTGTGTCAAAGCTCTATGCTTGAAAAACAAAAAGAAAAATCTTTTTTTTTTTTAATGTTTATTTATTTAGAGAAAGAGAGAAAGCAGGGAGGGGCAGACAGGGAGAGAGACTGAAAATCCCAAGCAGACTCGATGCTCAGTGTGGAGCCCAACATGGGGATCTATTTCAGGAACCGTGAGATTATGACCTGAGCCAAAATCGAGAGTCAGACGCTTAACCGACTGAGCCCTCGGGCACCCCAAGAAAAGTCTTTATTTTGCCTTGTTTGCTCAGTGTTGAATAGGAGAGAAGAGGGCAGCTCTTGTTGCAATGTTTCTAATCTTCGGGGGAAAGTCCTTCACGGTTAAGTGTGTTTCCTGTAGATTGAGGAAGTGCTTATTGAACGTCTATATGCATACCCAATTTCTCCTCGGGTAGAGAAAGTCGCCTTCTCTTCCTACTTTGCTGAGAGTTTTTATCAGGAAAACTGTTGTGGGTCCAAATCGTATAATATCATCATATAAGTTTTCTCATAATCTCTCGACGGATGGGATTGCAGTGATTGATGTTCAAATGTTGATACAGCCTTATGTTTCTGGAATGAATTTCAGTGGGTCATCTTGCATTTCTCTCATGCTGCTGGCTTTGTTTTTTCAAAACGTGTTAATGATTGGTATGGCTATGTTCATGTGGAGTTACTTTTCTGTAGGGTTTGTGTGCATGTGACGTTTTTGTATGCTTTTGCTCACAGAATAGTTCTAGTCTTTGAATTAAGTTGAGATTTGTCCTCTGCTCTTTTATTTGCTAAAAGACTTTGTGTTGAATGCCGACTATTACCTTTTCCATAAACCCTTTGGTAGATTTTATCAAGGAAGACGCATGGGACTGGAATGTTCTTTCTTCAGTGGATTAGTGGTGGTTCCAATTGTCCACCTCTTCTTGGGTGAACTTGCCATAGTTTCTATTCAATCCATCCAATATATTGCCTTACAGTTATCTTAGTGTTTTTAAAAATAATTTTAATGTGGGGCACCTGGGTGGCTCAGTTGGTTAAGCATCCTACTCTTAATTTTGGCTCAGGTCATGATCTCACAGTTTGTCGGATCGAGCCCCGAGTCAGTCTCTGCAGCCCTGACAGCCCCAGCCTGCTTGGGATTCTCTCTCTGCCCCTCTCCTGCTCACATGCACTCTCTTTCTCTCTCTAAATAAATAAGTAAATAAATTTCAAAAAAATAAATAAAATAATTTTAATGCCGTTAAGGTCTAAGGTGATACCACTCTTTAATTCCTAATATTGGAGATTTGTGTCTTTCTTTTTTATTCTGATCACTTTTGCTAGTTTTAATAATCGTATTAACCTTTACAAAGTTCACTGATTTTCTCTACTTTTCGGTTTTCCATTTCATTGACTTTTGCTCTTATCTTTATAACTTCCTTTTTCCACTTAAGGGGCGCCTGGGTGGCTCAGTCAGTTAAGCGTCAGACTTCAACTCAGGTCACAATCTCGTACTTTGTGAGTTCGAGCCCCAAGTCAGGCTCTGTCCTGATAGCTTGGAGCCTGGAGCCTGATTTGGATTCTGTGTCTCTCCCCACTGTCTGCCCCTTCCCCACTCATACTCTGTCTCTCTCTTTCTCTCAAAAATAAACATTAAAAAAATTTTTTTTTAATAATTAGCTTTTCCTTTTCTATTTTCATCATTTGGCAACTTGTATCATTGATTTGAGACTTTTCTCTTTTCTAATATAATGTTCATGCATTAGATTCCCCTCTAGGTTCTGCTTTAGCTGAATCTCACCCAATTTGATTAATTCTGCTTCATTTTTATTCAATTAGAATATATCATAACCTCCCTGAGAATTCTCCTGTGACCACTGGGTTATGTAAAAGAGTGTTGTTTGACTTTCACGTATTTGTATATATAGTCCTTTGTGTTGCTGACATTTTTTGTTTAATTCTGTTGTGTTCACACTTAGTGTGATTTCAGTGTGTTCATATATGTTGCTGTTTGTTTCATGGCCAAGAAGATCATCTGTCTTCATAAGCACCCTGTGTGCACTTAAAAATTATGAGTGTCTCTCTGCTTTGGGGGTGAAGAGTTCCACAAATACCTGTTGGGCAAAGAGGATGATAACGTCGCTCGGGGCTTCTGCACTGTCCCTTCTTGCGTGTCTGTGCTTTCTATCGACTACTAAGATGATTTTGGATCTGCCTGCTTCACTTTTCAGTTCTATCAGATTTACCTGGAATCTGTCATTAGTTGCATACCCAATTAGGAATGGCATCTCTTCATGATGAGTTGGCCTCTCTATTATTCTGCGATGTCTCTCTTTATACTTGGTAATATTCCTCTTTACACACACTACTTGAAAATTGATAATTAATTAACAATAACACACATATTTGCTTATACATATACATTTCTAAGTCTTTTTTAGATACTACTTTATAATTTTAATATAGTCTTCAAATATGTAATGCAAATACATAAAGGCAAACATACATTTAATACAATTCTAAAGGAGTTTCCTACATGAACATCAACGGACAACTTTGAATAACTTAAGAGCTATATCAAGATACACATTAAGATTAAATATTCTTCTACTTGATTCCTCTGAATAAATCATCTGTTCCTCATCCACAAACCAGCTCAGGTATCAGCAAATACGTAGTGGAAACACTGTGCACCATAATTATTTGAGAAATTGGTAACTAAGAGGCCATTTAATAAGTTAAAACTCAGATTTGCGGGGCACCTGGGTGGCTTGGTCGGTTAAGCGTCCGACCTCGGCTCAGGTCATGATCTCACGGTCCGTGAGTTTGAACCCCGCGTCGGGGTCTGTGCTGACAGCTCAGAGCCTGGAGCCTGTTTCAGATTCTGTGTCTCCCTCTCTCTCTGCCCCTCCCCTGTTCATACCCTGTCTCTCTCTGTCTCAAAAATAATAAAATCTCTCTCCCCCTCCCCTGCTCATGCTCTGTCTCTCTCTGTCTCTCAAAAATAAATAAATGTTAAAAAAAATTTAAAAAAAAAGGGGCGCCTGGGTGGCTCAGTCGGTTGAGCGTCCAACTTCAGCTCAGGTCGTGGTCTCGAAGTTCGTGAGTTCGAGCCCCACATCGGGCTCTGTGCTGACAAACAACTCAGAACCTGGAGCCTGTTTCAGATTCTGTGTCTCCCTCTCTCTCTGCCCCTCCCCTGTTCATACTCTGTCTCTCTCTGTCTCAAAAATAATAAAATCTCTCTCCCCCTCCCCTGCTCACGCTCTGTCTCTCTCTGTCTCTCAAAAATAAATAAATGTTAAAAAAAATCAAAATAAAATAAAATAAAAAAACGTTAAAAAAATTTAAAAAATAAAACTCAGATTTGCAAGGATATACCTGAAAGGATTCAGAAAATAATTACTATGGTGACAAATAAATTTGAATTCTGAAAATTTTAAATTCTGAAAATGCTTATGGCCTTCAGGTAACCTGTCCGGTCGTCGCTTAGTCTGTTTAGGATGTTAATTAAAAAATGTCGGGGTGCCTGGGTGGTGCAGTCGGTTAAGCGTCTGACTTCAGCCAGGTCACGGTCTCACGGTCCGTGAGTTCGAGCCCCGAGTCGGGCTCTGGGCTGATGGCTCGGAGCCTGGAGCCTGTTTCCGATTCTGTGTCTCCCTCTCTCTCTGACCCTCCCCCGTTCATGCTCTGTCTCTCTCTGTCCCAAAAATAAATAAAAAAAAAAAACGTTGAAAAAAAAAAATGTCGTCACAGGTGTGCTGCCTGCAAAGCATGTAAAAACGCTTTTGTTTCACATAGAAGTAGGACTTGAGATTTCTACTTATTTTCCCTTCAGACACGTGAGTGTTCTCCTTGCCTCTGCTTCGTGTTCCTGGGGTGAGCGTGCGAAGCGGTCTCTTCCTCCTAGAAGGTACGCATCCTTGACGTGGAGAGGGGCCCCCTGCATTCGGGCTGCCCCCGGGCCCCGGTGTGCAGTCACACATCCAGATTTGGTAAGAGTCCCGCACCGATACTGTTCCCTACACTCAGCCCAGGGGCCACGCTTCGTGAGGACAGAGGAAGCGCCCACTGTGGCTTGACGTTTTCTACAAGAGGACCGTGGGACAAGACAACCCCTCATTGTCTTGTTGTGACCAAAACTCCTGTATTAGCCTTAAAGGCATTATTACCCGAGAAAATTAACACAGGACCCAAGGCGGCTCTTCCTTTCCAGTGCTCACGGGGCCCCCTTCTGCCCGGCCCGTAGGGCCTTAGGGAAAGCTGCGGAGGTTTCCAGAGGTTTGATGATAAAGCAGGAGAGTCGCTGAGACGACGTGAACTCCAAGAGGGAGCGTGCCATCGGAATAGAGGAACTTGGCCATGGGGACAGAAAGAGACTTGAGAGCAGAGGACGCATGTGGGAGACAGAGGCCCCTGAGAAGGTGAGAATCGGGCCCTGGCCCAACGCAGATTTGCCGAGGTCCTTCCTGCCCAATCCAGTGGGATCGTCGCCAGCGCCTGCCCGCAGGGACGCAGCTTCAGACAACAGCACCTCGGTGCTACAGTTTCAGGGCCTTAGGGGTGACCCCGTCTGCTCCCCTGACGTTTGTCCTCCACATGCTGGGTTCCTGGATGAGTATGGTGTCTATGCAGAGCCACGTGGGGTTCGGGGCCTGCTCTGAACCACCTGCCTTTCTGGCAGGTTCACCTTCATGGACTCAAAAACACGAGTTGCATCCCTACCAACTTCCCATTTCTCTCCCCGCACCTCTTGTTCTGTCAACAATCGCTCAAGAGATGTGTCATCCACAGAGCGCCTGGGCAGCTCAGTCGGTGAAGCGTCCGACTTCGGCTCAGGTCATGATCTCGCGCTCCGTGAGTTCGAGCCCCGCATCGGGCTCTGTGCTGACAGCTCGGAGCCTGGAGCCTGCTTCGGATTCTGTGTTTCCCTCTCTCTCTGCCCCTCCCCTGCTCACGCTCTGTCTCTCTCTCTCTCGAAAATAAAATAAAAACATAATAAAAAGAGAGATGTCACCCTTCTGGACACCATTGAGAGAATCCCACTTTGTCTATGTCTCTACTAACGTACGACATTGAGAACTATTGTTCGAAGAAGCCGGAGGAAGGGGGAGGAGGTCCCCCAGAAACACCGACCTGGTGTCTGCCTCGGGGGCACACCACCCGTCATTTCAGACCAGCTGATAAGTGGGATCAGATCTCCCTGTATTTCTAGAATTCCAATACAAACTCTTCATCTGCTCTGGAAAGTTTACGTGCACAGGGAAGGGAAAATGTCCAGAAATGAGAATACCGTTTTATTTTCATACCCTCAATTTGACTTTTAAGAAAATAAAGTTTCTTCAATTCCCAAAAGAAGTAGATAAGAAAAATAATTCTTGGAACTTTTTGGCCCAAATGCTATGAATAGATTATTTCTCTACTGTAGAAGGGATTTTAAAAACCACATATCCTAATACACATCTTCAGCACCAGACATTTTTTTCCCCTATTACACATACATATTAATAGAACTTTCATAGAATACTGGATCCATTGAACTCTATCTTCATTAAATCTGAGAAATGTAAAAATCCAAATTCTTGAATAGGTCATCATTTCAAGAAACATGAATTATGCCAAATATTGATGTTTTAAATAATATCAGTTGATAAAATCAATGTTCTTTCATTTCTGGGCATAATGTGCCTTCTAGCCGCGAAGCCGTGATTGCACGGCTGTGGGGGGAGCTGGGGGCAGGCGGTGACGGGAGGGACCGTGCCCAGCGTCAGCTCTGGAGCCCCACACGGTTGCCTGAGAGTCACAGCCCACGGCTTACCAGCCGGCGAGATTGGGAAATTGCTTAGCTGCTCTGGGACTCCATTTTCTCCTGTCCGACTCGGGCCCTGGACCGCTGCAGTGATGCAGGCCAGTGCCAGGAAGGGGCCGTCGCCAGGAAGCGCCCGCACGGTGCACACGCTGGGCTACATCTCATCCCTGAGCCTCCATCGGGTCGGCTGCCACCAAGTCAGTGAAGAGCCGGTGGGAGGCTCAAGGGAAGGTTCTGCAAACCCTGCCTTCCCTGTTCCCGGGCACCAGGCTCACTGTCCACTCGGCACCTCACTCCGTCTAGCCGGACTCAGTGCTCCAGGCCGGTGTAGACACAGGAGGCAGGACGGGTGAAGGCGCAGGGCACCCCAGCACGGGGAGCACCAGCTCTCCATCCCCTCCCAGACCTGCCCGGGGGGAGCCCTCGTGCACGGGTCCCCCAGCCATGGGCGAGCGCGTCCAGGCCAGGGAGCCAGGAGCCAGGACGGTGGACACGGCGTGACAGGTGCCCAGCACCAGAAGGAAGAGCAGCAGAGGACGGCCCTCTGGCTCCCCTCATTTTACACTCGAGGGAACTGGCGGAAACGCAGAAACCATCTTCCACGACTGTAACCCTTGAAAGTGAGAGCTGGGTCTCAAGGCCGCGTTATCTCCGTGGCATCATCCTGCCCGCCTTTGAGGACCTCACGCCTGAAACCGGGTGGCGGAGAATAACCTTGTCTACACCTGCTGTGGTTTCTCAGCGTCAGAAGATGAACCTGGTGAGGGGCACGGCGGGTTTGTCCGTCCTCACCGCGGGGCCTCTGTGCTCGGCACTTGGTGTGCACTAAACAGGGTCGTGCGAGCGAGCCAGAGCCGGCTGGGGTGAAGGGGCCCCACCGCGTGTGCACATGAAATATCCGATTGTGCTCCGGCCCCTGCGAATGATCTCTGAAGGAGTCTGCTGGTAGCAGGAGCATGGGGAGACTTTTGCAAACTGATTAATTGAATATTTAACAGCTTGTTTTCATGTACGGTTTACTCAATTTATATGAGCAATTACTGAATGTGCGTGTGCAAATGGATGCAGCTGTGAAGCCCAAGGTAGTTTTTTTTCATTAGACCTACTAAATTTGAATCAGAAAATAGGTTTAAAAGTCGTGTTTGGCATAGCTCTCCCTGCTAATGATGAACGCAACCCAACCTCCTATATTTGAATAAGGTTATTGGGAAGGTCACTTATACCAAATAAACTAATAGGATTTGAAATGCATGAAATCCTGTTTTACAGTTTAAAAGCAAGGAGAGAACAGATCTTAATCACTTCCCACCTTGATCAATTCCTGACGCCTTGACTGTTTTAAATTAGTTGTGTAGAAACAGGCCAGAGGAATTTGGAGAGCAACGCATTGGGATGTATTCACAGCAATGGTGCTAAAACACATTTAAGTTATTATACAAAGTGGATGCCATTTTCTTTTCCATACAGTTTTTATTATTGTTGTTGTTGTTGTTTTTTATTGCACACTGGAATTTAAAAGTTGGATAAGACGGGCTTCTGGGGGGCTCGGTTGGTTAAGCTTCCATTTTCGGCTCAGGTCATAATCTCATGGTTCATGCTTTGGAGGCCCGCGTTGGGCTCTGTGCTGACAGTGTGGAGCCTGCTTGGGATTCTGGGTCTCCCACTCTCTGCCCCTCTCCTGCTTGTTCTCTCTCTCTCTCTCTCTCTCTCTCTCTCTCTGAAAAATAAATAAACATTAAAAGAATTTTTTAAGTTGGATAAGACATTTTAATGCCATGGTAGATAACTCTGTCCAAATTTGACTTCGATTTCAACTGTGAAATTTTGACTGTACTTCCATTTTGTCTGAGTTCAACCCTGGTACCTACATGTCGAACCATATAAAATGGACTTCATATATAAATAAGAAAAAGATGTTATCCTTTAAGTACTGATTACCTTCAAGCAAAGAGAATTTTGTGGCACATTTGTACAGACACCTCCAAAATCTTGACCGGATATTGAATATATTAGCAGGTTATTAGTAACTTTATGTTCTTGGGAGTTTTCTCTCTGTTTTAAATAGTAAACTAATTCAAGAGGATCTATCTAATCATTTTTTAAATCATTTGTGCACAGACAGAAGTGATGATTTGGAGCTTCATTTGAGGGTTTTCAAATCAAGCAGAAGTGTCTATAACATTCATATATTTTAAATTGTTAGCAAGTGAATGGCACCATCCCGGTTATAAATCTAAGTCCTTCCATCCCAGATAGTTCCAACCATTTATCTTCATTAGCGCACATCAGAAAGGGTTGAGGTGACAATGATCCTGACACGTAAAACAAATACTGTAAATTTCAACTGGGTTGAAGCCTTGCCACAGAACCCAACTGCCCCGGTGAGAATTTATAAGGGTGATTTGTTCCTGCAGCCCAACATGGGGTTTCCATTTTACTGTTTCTCTTGATTCATAAATCACCTTGGAAACTTTTGACCGTGGAGTCCTATTACCTTGCCTTTAGGACTTCATGAGTTCCAAGTTTCCCTCTGACTGAAACATTTTATATTTGGTAGAATTCAGTGACAACCTGCATACACACTGCTTTGACATCTCCAGACAGAGCCCGAACACACACTGTAATAAAAGTCAGGCCGAACAGATTTCGTGTGGAATCACAGATTCATGCACTCTGTGTGTGTGTGTATGTGTGTGTGTGTGTGTGTGTGTGTTAGTATCTCCGTGACCTGGCTCAACTTTCCCCCACCGTTGTGTTTCATGGTAATGGCCAATAGTTTATAAACACTCACAGATGTTTCCGCACTGCATAGTCTGGTTTATGTGTGTGTTGTTCATATAATCTGCAACACAGTTCTATGCTATGAGGTTATTATTATCCCCCTCAGCAGATGAGACAATATCAAGGCCCAGGGTAAAGAACGAACTTGCTCAGGACCCGCACCTAATAAATGGTCGATTAGTGATCCCCTGATGGTGAAGCTCAAAACATCTGGGGATTGCATTCACTCAGAATTTCTGGGTGTTGAATGCAAATATCATCATTAATTAGGCTTTTGGACTTGACTTCTGGTGTTTATAGTTGCATGTGTATTAATGTAAATGTTGGGCTTCTTGACTGCTAAGGTGTATTCCAACTGAAAAATTACAAAGAGAATCTAGTGAAAGCAATGAATGCCATTTAAACAAAAATTCTTTGAAGCCTTTGGATTATTATTCTGAATTTTAAACCTCATTGTTACAGTAACTAGATTAAAAGTATATAAGAGATCAGCCTATACCTGATCTGTGACCTTCTAAATCCTCTGAAAATTGTGTTGGCTTTGAGATTATGTGTTCTGGGTTTTAATCTGTCCAATCAAGAGATCCTCAATTCTGTTTTTCACAATTAGAGTAATCAGTTGGATTCTGGAGCACAGTAGCTGTACCAGGATCCCAACCATGTGTTTTATAGATTTTTTAAATTTTTTTAACTTAAATTTTATTCAAATTTTAGTTGGTTAACATACCATGCAATATTGGTTTCAAGAATAGAACCCAGTGATTCATCTCAACAAGTGCCCTCCTTAAGGCCCATCACCCATTTTCCCCAACCCCCACCAACCTGCTTCCATCAACCCTCAGTTTGTTCTCTGTATTTAAGAGTCTCTTGTGGTTTGTTTTCCTCTCTTCTCTCCCCTCTCTCCCCGCCTAGCTTTCCATGTGTTCATCCATTTTGTTTCTTAAATTCCACATATGACTGAAATCATATGGTATTTGTCTTTCTCTGGCTGACTTATTTCACTTAGAATACATTCTAGCTCCATCCACGTCATTGCAAATGGCAAGATTTCATTATTTTCGATTGCCAAGTAATATTTCATGGTATATGGAATCTTCTTTATCCATTCATCAGTCGATGGACATTTGGGCTCTCTCCATAGTTTGGCTATTGTAGATAGTGTTGCTATAAATATTGGGGTGCATGTGCCCCTTCGAACTTGTATTTTTGTAACCTTTGGGTAAATGTCTACTAGTACAATTGCTGGATCATAGGGTAGTTCTATTTTTAGTTTCTTGAGGAGCCTCCACAGTTTTCCAGAGTGGCTGCACCAGTTTGCATTCCCACCAACAGTGCAAGACGGTTCCCTTTTCTCCACATCCTCACCAATACTTGTTGTTTCCTGAGTTGTTGATGTCAGCCAACCTGACAGGTGTGAGGTGATATCTCGTCACGGTTTTGATTTGCATTTCCCGGATGATGCATATGTTTTAAAGTCCTTAGCTTGTTCTCAGTGTACTTGTGGTGTAGAAGGAACATTGCATCACAAGTCCCTGGGCAGTCAGTGAGCAGGACCTACGGGCCCCTTCTGAGGCAGTTCCTGGGAGCTACGAGGTCAAAGTGGGTTTTTTAAATCTTCGTTAATGAGTTACTGCTCTTATCTATTCATGTCTAGTTTGGCATCATCGTTAATCTCTCAAAAACAAAAAAAAAGATCGGGATTATATTAGGCATGCTAGAAAAAATGATGGGCCAAAATATGGCACCAAATAATGTGAGGACTGTTGGAATATAGCTGCATTGATTGTATATCACCGGTTTCTTCTCAGGAACCCATGGCTTCTGACTGTGGCACTGACCTCAGTGTCACGACTTTTTTTTGCTCCCTGCGGCCGCCAAGGCGGTTTGCCTAGACTGCACCATGGGTCAAGCTGTCACTGCTAACCGACACTGGCTAATAACAACCCATAAGTGGTTAAGCCTCTGGGAACTGAAACACGATTGTCCATGATTCTCCAGATCTTTCCTCTCAAACCTCCTTTGGAAGTGATCTCACCAACTATCCCTCTGATGACTATGTGTAGAAATGAGCCAGCTCTGTGGAGTCAATCCATTAAATCAGGCATCAAGCAGATAGAGCCATTTCTTCTATATTGCCTGCAATAGAATATATTCAGAGCACTTCATATTTCATTATAATTATCAGCAAAATGATTTTCATTGAATTTCATTTCTTCTCTTAATAAAAAGAGTCTTCAAAATGAATAATACAAATTTTTCCACTCATTTTTTATGCTTATAATCCACAATACATTTACCCGGAAAGAAATGATCCCCAAAGTGAATCACAAAGGTCATTCCCTGTAGGGTTAAGATACATTTTTTTATTTCTATAAAGGTTTTATGAATTCTTCTATGTATTAAACTATTCAGATCCCCACAAATTGTTAGTCAATGCATGAAATGTGATATAGGGTTGTTTTTTTATTATTTACAGATGTGTGTGCTGCCTTTGAAGTGCAATTTAGAAAACTCCAGCACATTTAGTTTATTTGCTTATAAAAAGCCTATTAAAGTCTTCTCAAGAAGCTTTGTATAAATTATCAAGTTTGTGTGTTTTCAAAGCCGTTTAGGGAAGTGAGGCTGTGGCAATTAGATTATGTTAATGTGATGTGGCCTGTGTTTATTCAAACTGTGTCTGTGGACGGAGGTTGAAACAGGCTGTGAAACAGACAGACTCACTGTGCGTCCACGCAGAGACAAAGAACCCCATCTTGGCCGTTCTGGCCTGAAACCCATACTTCTATTTTGAAAAGATAACCCTACGGCTGTCTCTCTCTCCAGCTCTAGCTTCGTTAGTGAGTTTGCTCCCCACCCCCCGCTTTCCTAGGCAACTCTTGGGGTCTCCTTCCCAAATCGGCTCTGGTCTCTGGAGATGCTGAATCTTTAATTCTCTGCTCGTTGTGACTGACAGCTTGTTACTGAAGGTCATGTGGGACTCGGAGACCAGCAACTCAGTGTGTTTCATAGCTTCATTAAGTGCTTTAACCTAACAACATTTACTATAGAATATCATTTTATAATTACCATTCTCAGACATGAGTACCTGTGCTTTGATAGTCCTATAAAGAATGCACTACTTAAGAATTTTTCTCTGCTTTGTTTTCCACTCACATAAAATATCCAGGCTCTGCAGTTATATTGACTGGATTCAAATAAGACTTCACCACTAGTTCTCCGTGAACCCAGAGAATTCACCTACCACTCTGTGCCTCAAACTCCATCCATAAAACAAGGGTATTAATAAAGTCTGCTTGCATGCTTTTAATATTCAGAGACAGGTAGATGATGATGATGATGATGATTATAGATAGATAGATGATGAAGATAGGCAGATTTACATATATAGTGTACTACATTATGACAAAGTCGCAAATGAATATTAATCATTGTTGTTATCATCATCACTATAATCACTTAATTCCAGATATTCTGAAGAACACAGTGTTAACCTATTATACTATAAATTTGAAGAATGTATCCCAGATCAAACATACAAGGAAATATGTATATATATAATTTTAATCTACATATAGCATATTTATATCTGTTTATTTATATGTCTATTGTATATAACACATATATACATATACGTGTGTGTATATATGTATGTGTATATGTCCATTATACTGTATGTACATATGTATTATGTACATACATGCATATTTAACCTTCATTGAATTCTCCAGGCCCCTCATTGCTGGGGAACTGACTCTCTTGCCTGCACGAATCACCTTCCCCCTCACTCCTCAGGACATCCATGACCTCTAAGTTGGGAGCCCCCTTGGGATGGCATCTCACAAATGCTGCTCTGTCCGCTCACCACCACAACAATGTTCAAGTACAAGCCAAGAACACCATTAACCAATGCCCCTAAACCTGAAAACTTACAGGGGACAAATGCAAATGTGGCTTTGACTTCCTGAGGTTCGCCCTGAAGAAGGTGTCTCACGTTGTTTCTCCGCATTGTTGTCTCACGGTCACCAGAGCTGGAATAAATACATTCCTCTTGAAATCATGTGAGATCAGAGTTCTCCGTCCAGCATTCCTGGCCTTTCTCCACAGGGCTCAGAAGACCAGAATGCCAAAACCAGCATCCAAACTGGATCTCTCTCTCCTCACCAAAACCAAAACCACCGCCCCCAACCTCCACACCCAGAATTTCATCAAATGTACTCATAGTTCATCAACTGTGTTCAAACATATCAGGATCCTAGCTTCAAATCAATTCACCATTTTCTGCACACGTGAAACGCAGAAGATCCTGGCCAGGCGCTTTACATATATTATCTCTGTTCACTCGTTGAGCAAATGTTCAGTTTGTGAAGAAGCCGGATACTGTTGCAAGCACACAATTGTGGGTGCTGGGGGAATAGCGGGGACCTGGCAAAAACAGTCACGGACCGACTATGTAATCCCCACTTAGAGACACGGAAACAAAGGCTGGCTGATGGAAATGAAGAAGCCAGCTAAGGTGTCAATGTCCCCTGCACGGCTAAGACAGTACCAATGCGTTTGCTCTTCAACCCGGGAAAACTGTCCCCGGCAGAACCGTAATTACCTTGTCTCGTAGCAGGGCACTGAATGAAACATGTTAAGGAAAACACAGCTAGTGGAATTCTCATCTTTCTATACGTCTTCCATGTCTTCCCCCCCCCCCCCCCAGATACTGAGCATAGGAATCATGCTTCTTTTATGTGGAAAGGGGGGGGGTCTATGGTGGGTTTATGTTCGATCAGCTCTCTTACGTAGGTCACACACCAAGCATTGTTTAAAAACAAGGAGAGGCTGCAGATGGAGCGGCCTCCTTCCACAGGTGGATGTTTGACCTCGATCCAGTAGGAAGTGACGTGAGCCAGGGAAGACTCCGACCTGGTTGGTCTTCCCCGGCTCCTAGGTCTTGGGACCTAGCCCCCACCCCCAAAGGCTTCAGCAGTAGTCAAGGTGGGCTTTCCTTGGTGAGTTCACCAGGCAGACCCTGAACCCTAAATTCTGTCCCCTCAACAGCGCAAGAATGTGGGGAAAAAAAATCCATGTTGCTTGTCAAAGTGTTTGGTGTTGTGTTTTAAACTCCTACCCCATGAAGCTTCAGAATTGAATACATATCTTGAAGGGAAAACCAGCTATGTGTACCTTTTGCTATTTTTTAATCTTTTGAAGAAATGTACTTCTTGGGCCAATAAATAAATAAATAAATAAGTGTGTGTGTGTGTGTGTGTGTGTGTGTGTGTGTGTGTATGTATCAGATGAAGAACCTCAGAGAAAGCATGAAGGGCTAAGAACACCAGAGAAAGATAATTAGAATCAAAATACTTCTCTACTATATTGTTGTGTCCCTGCAATCAATGCTGATGCTGATGGTGGGCTTTAATTCAATTAATGACATATTCACTGATGGCCTCACTGAAGAGGAGGGTAATCTTTCCTACGATGGGAAGCGTATTAGGCCATTTTCATCTTCCAGAAACCTACAGAGTCTTTTCCGGCTTTGCCACAGGAAAGATCTCAGAAGACATCCCATCTGTCTTTACAACAAGAAAGAGCTAGAAAAATGGAAAACCGTCAGAGAACTGGAGTTGCAAGACAGACCCTGCCCAGAATCTGGAGACAGGGCACATTCAGGAAGGTGTGGCTGAGAGCAGCTGATTGGGCAGAAGCCACCAGAGCTGCACTTAGCGGTGATTCTGATGAATTTCTGGCAGCTGAGTGTGGACGAGCAGCAGGGTAAGAAGTGCGTGGGGCTGTGGGCTGAGGGGAGCTCCACTCTTCCCAGGCTTTTTCCTCTGCAAACATGATAGAATGATCACAGTGAAGGTCCAAGAACATCCCCGTGTGGCTCCACCAGGGGAGAGGGAAAAGTGCCACTTCTGAGTGAAATACACCCTGAATCTCCTCCCGACAAAGGCTGGCCCAGGGAGAGAAGGGTTTGCCAGAGTCTTATCCCAGGGAGGGAACACATCACTCCCGATCTTGTCTTAGCTAAGTGGGGAACTCACAGGGTCAACCATGCCTAGGGCTTCAAGCAGATCAGGAGGCTGTGGCCAGACAGAGATTAGGGAACTGAAAGCAGACTGTATAGGAGCAAAGGTTGCAGCCCTGAGACACAGGCCACCGAAGTCAGAGGCTTAATTGGAACATCGAAAACACTTCAGCATACTGACAGTGATTACAGGGAAATGAGCTCAAAAAGCAAGAAAAATACAGTATGAATGAACAGAACAGTCATCAGAAGCAGACCTGGACAGGGCAGGAAAGTTGTCAGGTCAGGAAGTCAGAACAGCTGTGAAGTACACAGTGTTAGAACAGACGTCCAATGTAAGGGGAGAGTTGGGAATTCCAAGAAAGAAACAAAAGAAATCAGGAAATAAACACTAACGAAAATGTCTTCCACATGCTCACTGGTAAACTGGACACAGCTGAGAAAATAATCAGTGAACTTGAAAATAGAGTAATAGAAACTTAGTAAACTAAAATGCAAAGAGAAAAAAGATAATGAAAATATAAAAACAAAATATCCAGTAGTCATAGACAATTTTATTTTTATTTTTTTTTAAATTTTTTATGTTTATTTTTGACAGAGAGAGACAGAGTGAAGGCAAGGGAGGGACAGAGAAAGAGGGAGATATAGAATCCACAGCAGGCTCCAGGCTCTGAGATGTCCCGACATGAGACTCAAACTCATGAACCGGGAGATCATGATCTGAGCCAAAGTCGGACGCTATTTATCAACTGAGCCACCCAGGTGCCCCAGTCACAGACAATTTTAAAGGTTTAATATGCCCATATTGGAATACCAAAAGAAGATGGAAAGAAGGAAGAAAAGTTATATTTGAAATAACAATGACTGATAACATTCCAAAATTAATGGCAGACACAAAACCACAGATTCAAGAAGCTCAGAGCACACCCAGTAGAATAAATTCCAAAAGAAAGAAAATTTAAAAAAAAAAAAGATAAGGAAGGATGGGAGAGAGGCAGGGAGGGAGGGAGGAAAACACTTCTATGCACATCCTACTCAAAAGTTAGAAAGTCAAAAAAAAGTTCTCAAAATATTCTAGAGGAACAAAAAGGTAAGACTTATATCAGACTTCCCATCAGAAATCATGCAAACAAGAAGCACATGGGGTGAAATTAATGTGTTGGAAAAAAATATCAGCAAATGCATCCCTCTCGACCATATCTCACGAAGAGGCAGAGGTCATAGGATGGAACATTTTTCAGGGAGGGCCCACAGACCTTGGTAGACATAACCCCTCCCTTGGTCAGTGACCATCCTCCCTCCCTCCAAGGTCAACAAGCAAAAGAGTCCAAGGATGGAAAGTTAGCATTTTAATCACAGGTGAGGCTTTGGCCCCAAACTTCCCGTGCACAAGCTCCTATGCTGGTCTGTTAGCAGCAAATGAAGGACCCCAGAGAGTGAACCCCAGGGATTGCTTGTCTCTGAGGAGCTCGTGCAGAGGGAAGACTGTGGGGCCAGGGCAACATCCCTGTGTCCATCAGTCCCATGGCCAAGACATCATCATCATCATCATCTTGACACGAACTCTATGGCCTCTTCACTTCAAAGCCCCCAAATGAAAGTAAGTGATTCTTCATCAGTGAGTTTTCCACCTGCAGTAAATTATAGGAACGCTGTTCTGAGTTCACCATTGGAACCCTCATCAAGTCTGTGCCACTCCCTGTGACTGGAGGTTTTTCAGCACCTTGTTGCCTCCTTGCCCCCCACACACCAGCAGGCATCTCCTTAGAGACACCAGATTCAGGCCACGCCTGCCCAGACTCTGTAAGTGAGACACAGTGAGCACTCTGACGGGATTACACATATCACCAGGACCCCAACAATGAGATGTCCCTTGTGCATCGCATGATGTGACCTACAGCCAGTGCTCTGACCACCAAGAGACGTTGTCCATCACTGGCTTCCCTACTGATCAGCAGTTCTCCAGAAGGACATCCCTTCATATCACTTCCTCCAGGAAGGAGACAACCGAGGACTGCTTTGCTTCTCTCCTTTCTTCCCAAATTCTCTCTTTGGGTGGAAACTATTTCCTGAGCCAACATTTAAAACATGACTTAGATTAACTAAGAATTAATTAATCTTGCTATTCTCATAATCTTCTTTCCAGTATATATTGTTCCTCAGCCATCAAAAAAAAATCCAAATTCAGTTTTCTTCCAGAAATTGCTTATGTCAGTCATTTGAAACTGGAAACACCCAGGCTCTGCTTTTTTGATGATGATGACAGCAGTGGTGACAAAAGCTTGTATGTATTGAGGACTGACCAGGCACGAAGCACTGTGTCAAGAGCTATATTTTTGTTGTTTATCCTATTCAGCAATCTAGTGAAGTGAGTACAATACACTTTTTATGTTGTTAATGGAAGGTCCACATTTTGGAAAGATTGAGTATGTAGGCCCAGCTCACGCAGTGAGGAAACATGGGGCTAGAACTCTCATACCGTATGGTCAGAGGCAGCCTTTGTGTGTAGGAACAACCCTTGGAAGATGATGGTGATGATGATGGTGATGGTGATGATGATGATGATGGTGGTGATGATGGTCATGATGGTGGTGGTGATGAAGAAGAAGATGATGATGATGATGGCAGCAACATTGTCTATGAAAAATAAGACATTGTTAATATAAGGGTGTTGGTGGGGGCTTACCTGTTTTGGTCCCCCTTGGAACCAGAATACTGACAGAAATTCTCAGGCTTCACACAGTGCAGAAATCTCTCAGTCAAGTTAACTGGATTCTAGTTTCCAGACTCTTTACACACACATAGGCAAACACACGCATAAAAGGAATCACTGGGGAATGGTTATGTCTTTGCCAAAATATGAAAATAGCATGCTCTTCATTCTCCAACTGGCTCATGTATATTTATATAGAACAAGGAATAAATATGTAAAATTGGATTCTGTTTTCATTTCCTCTTAATGAAAGGATTGGGTTATTTTCTGTACTTTTCTCCCCTTTTTTTATGTGGGATGGTTGATCTGTGCATTCTACACTATTCTATCCCCTTTGATCTACATTAGGGTGCTATGCAGTCTCCAGACCTTTACCCTCAGCCTCTGTTTATAAAGTTTCTGGAAGTTTGTCTTCAGTACAAGAGTATCAGTGGATATCTATAGAGATTTGCTTTATCCAATGCCTTACATTATTTTGCTGTCACTCTAGAAATTGTCTTATTTTCCTGACAATTTGACGACCCCATCTCTCTTGCCAGCTGGCTCCCTCCCTCCCTTGCCATCACTACCTTTATCTTATTCCTGCACACTGGAGGGACGGCAAGGCAGTATACCCTGCTTCAACACCATTGGCTGCCCTGGCACTGAAGCCCCATTTCAGCAGAAATTTTGTCCTCAAGTAGAAAGTATCGAACATCTTGTATGACATGAGGATACGAAAGGTTTAGCATTTACCATTTTATGCCCATAAATATCATGCAGACCATACTTCTGAATTACCGTACTATGTCTACCCAAACTCGCGGAATTTAGTCACTGTAGTTGACACCCAGGTATACGTCCTGGTAAGTGTAATCATCCAGGATGCATGAATTTTTTAGACTCACTCTGCCAGTTGGCAAATATATAGGTCCTTCTGTGTGTCGGGCATTATTCTAGTATAGATCCCTAACATTATTGTGAAACTGTGTCATCTTCTCGCTAGTAATTTTCTGATCAACTGAGGTTTCCCTAAAAATCTTTTATTTATTTATTTTTTTAGACTTGCATTTAGTTGACCATAAAATCATGAAATCCTAGAGGTGGAAGAGATTTCAAAGTCCATTCAGGTTAGTACCCCTAGAAATCTTTAGGTTGTGATGTCAGACCAGGGTCTCCCTTGATGAAACGTGGAAAAGCAAGGATGGGTTTTCCCTGAGGAGGGCCTGGAACCTGGGATTCTGCCCTGTGTTTCTGCTTCTCTCTGTGGTGAGCCTCTTCCTCTCACACAACCTTTTGATGAGATGGGGAGCTGACCCAATCTTAAGACCTCATGAGCATAAGAGTCTCTTTTTCAGATCCAGCTTAAAATAAAGCACTATTAGGAATGTATCCAAGGGATACAGGAGTGCTGATGCATAGGGGCACTTGTACCCCAATGTTTATAGCAGCACTTTCAACAGTAGCCAAATTATGGAAAGAGGCTAAATGTCCATCCACGGACGAATGGATAAAGAAGATGTGGTTTACATATACAATGGAATACTACTCGGCAATGAGAAACAATGAAATCCTGCCATTTGCAACAATGTGGATGGAACTGGAAGGTATTTATGTGAGCGAAATAAGTCAGGCAAAGAAAGATAGATATCCTATGTTTTCACTCATATGTGGAATTTGAGAAACATAAAGGAGGATTATGGGGGAAGGGAAGGGGAAAAATAGTTTCAAACAGAGAAGGAGGCAAACCATAAGAGACTCTTAAATACTGAGAACAAATTGAGGGTTGATGGAGGGTGGGGGAGGGGGAAAGTGGGTGATGGGCACTGAGGAGGGCACTTGTTGGGATGAGCACTGAGTGTTGTATGTAAGCGATGAATCATGGGAATTTACTCCTGAAGCCAAGAGCACACTGTATACACTGCACGTTAGCCAACCTGACAATAAATTATATTAAATAAAAATTTTTTAATAAAATAAAATAAATCATCTGAAATGGAACCTAGGTCAGATGTGTCCCCTCACGCTAGGTTAGGGTGGACTCCCCAATGCTGGTGGTCCCCATTTAAATTACATGGTCTAAGCAGAGGCAGAACACATCTCCCTAGAGGAGAGAGGTGCTGTTCCCTAGAGAAGGAGAGGGTATTGGGTTAAAAAAAGAAAAAAGGAAACTGAAATGTTCAATAACTTTTCATTTTACTGTTGACAATATTACACCACAGGTGTTTAAGGGCCATCCCTGGATTTATGTTGCTCATTGCTTACAAAGCTAAGATCGGAATCTAGAGGTCTCCAAGCTCCAGGAAAAATGCATGTGTCCTTGACAAAAGTATATCTAAAAGTTCTGATTCCCATGGAAAGAATTTAAAGCGTGTTTGATGACTGGAGATCCTGTGTCATCTAGACTGTTACCATATAATCACTTTATAGAGATGCATACCTTAACATGTCGAATGTTTCACTGGCTGAATGTGGCACATTCCCTGACATTTGATCATCTTAAATACCCATATTAAATGGAGTTGTTTTTCTACAATTTTATCTGTTCTGTAAAATAATTAGTAGGAAAAAGTCAATGTAACCGGGGATTCTGGTCAGACATCTTAAAATGTTTTGAAGATGTTTCCACCTTGTTTGAACTTGGAAGCTCTTCGCTAACCAGACAGCATTCTGTTATCTTATAAATAAACTTCATTCTCCAGCTAATAAGCCTATGATAGTTTGTCCCTGTGTAAAGATGAGGAATAGGGATAAATAAGCTAGTGAAAGTGTATACTTTTGATGAGCTGATTTGTGTCATGGTCTTATTTCTAACGGGAACATTTTTAAGAAGCTTAAAAAGTCCATAAATTTAATGTCGTGCGTAATATGTACAATTAACTTCCATCTGGTTAATATCTAGCCCCTGCATCTGAAGTGCTAATTGTTGGTTCTAAGCAGCAGCCGAGGAGAAGTGTACAAAACGCCTCCTGGTATAGGGAGCCACAAAGCCCGCGCATGTAAAGATCTTGAAGGATGTGTGTAAGGGCAGGTGAGCGCTGGCCAATCGGGGAAACCGGGGCGGTCCGGTACCCGGGATCCTTCCCGTCTCTCTCACTTCCAGCCTTTCTCTGCCTGTATCAGTCAAGTGCTCCAGTGTAGAGCCCCCTACTACACAGCCTAGATCAACACCAGCTTTAGGGATGAACTATGATCTCTGTCTCTATGTGTGTCCGTATGTGTGCACACTGGGCATTCATATATAATACCTGTATATTATATATGCATATATATGTGCATATTATATGTTCATCTATAACATCCATGCAATGTACAGAGTGCACCTGTAGGCACGAGCAGCCATCCCTTCCTGTCATCACTAAGCCTGGGGGAGTTGAGTGAAACCTCCCTCCTCCGGTCTCGCTTCCCAGGCAGGGCTCTGGGGCTCCGAACCCAGGCTGGGGATCGACACAGGGGTCCCGGATAGGACAGGAACTCACAAGCTTAAAATATTTCTTGTACTTGATACACGGATGCAACACGGAATTACTCAAATGTCTGCTGTTTCCAGATGTGCTCTGAGTAATGAAATCCTTCAGTGCGGACTGTAGATACATCGTCAGAGCACAGAGAGAGCGAAATAAACACACCTGTGTAGCCTGCAACGATCAACTAGGCACCGCTTCAAAGGTAACAAAGACCTTACCAAGACACCCGAAAGGAGGAACGGATCTATGAAAGCTGATTGCCATTGCTTTTTTTAATCGCAGCCAAGTTTGGCAAGACCGTTTCACAAAGGTGGCCGTAACATTACTGCACGCCGACCATGCGATAAGTCCTTTTTACAAACCCTGACTTCCCCATTGATTTCCCCCTTTATGGAATATTCCATCAGAAGTTTCAAATGTGTGCAGCCCTTCACAGTTCCCCGCAATGTGTCTGCATTACAGCTGTGGACAGATGGCTTAGGAGCCACTGGAACAGCCAGTTGGGTTCGTATTTAAGTCCAAAGTTCTTTACAAAACACCCCCTGTATTCCAGCAGGTACCACGGCCTGCCAGACATCCCAAGCCAGCAAAGAGCGGGTTGCCAGGAGTCACCGGAGTGGGCTGGAGCCTGCTCTTCTGGGCGTCTCGTACCCGTGGTGGAAAAATCCAGGGCTCGGAATCAGGTAAAATTCACAATTCCGTCCTTCCCAGTTAGTAGCTTTGCAACCATATTGAAGGTACTTAATATTTCTATGCTTTGTTACCTGATCTTTAAAATTTACGTCCCAGGGCATGGAGCGAAATCGTCGCTCGTGGTTTGCGGAAAACACCGTGCCCAGCACAGCTCAGGTGGCTCAGCAGCCGTCAGCCCTTCTGTCAGCCGTCAGAGCACCTGCTCCCCACCACGTTCACTGGAGCCCCGGCCCCGTGGGCTCCCGAGACAGCCGGCCTCCAGAAAGGGGAGGCCCGGGTGGGAGATGGGGGGGCGTCTGCAGGGACTCGGCCCTCACCTAGGTGTGGGAGCTGCTCTCCGCCTGCTCGGGGGACTGATTTCCTCCATATCCATGTCTGTCACCTGCTTAACCAACCTCCTGTTCTGTTCTCTCCATTATAGAGGCTCAGAGTTGCTGCTGTGTCCTCGCCCATCACCACGCGTTGCATTACCGTGCCACGTAATAAACATTTGCGGAAGGTCATACGGCTCCCCAGATGCTCTGTGTGGGCTCGGTTCACCTGCCCCTGCCTCCGGAAGCTCCCGGATATTTCTGGACCTGACCTCACACGCAGAGGCCTTGGTTCCAGAAGCCTCCTTGTCGGCACCATTCATGGGACACCCAACATTACACCGTGTTTTGCTCTTTCATTTATCTTTGCCTTACTTCTCAGGAACAGATCCTAGAGGGTACGACCTGTGTGTCATACTTTCTTTACCCCTTGAAACACCACACACGCCTTCATACAATGTCGGTGCTTTGCACTATTGCAAAGGCCTCGGTGGTTTGTATTTCAGCTGCTTAGATGTGCGTTAATAACCACACACAGGGCCTTAAAAGGATATAAAATATTCCAGCTGAGAGATGCACAATAGATGACATTATTTAATTCTTAAAATGCAAAAATGTAAAGTTAGGGATCACGAAATGCTAGAGAGTGTTTTTAACAAAAGTCTCAGGAGAGAGTTTCTGCTTCTTAACCCCGGCCACACAAATAAACACACATTGGTGCTACAGAGATCGTCAAGGACAGGCCACCTCCCAGGACAGTGGAAAACACCCTCTTTCCACCCCCATGTGGCCGAGCACGGACCTTAGACAGTTTACCGGGAGCACGCTCTGTCCAGCCGGCCACCGGACATGCCCACCCATGTTGAATTTCAGGACCAATGTCGGAATGATCAACTCTGCAGCCAGGAAAAGGAAAGAAAAATGGAACAGAACGGGACCCCAGCCGTTGGATTTCTATGGACGACACCAAAGACAGGAAACAATGTGCCCGCCCGAAATGGGCAGTGACAGCTTTGCTGAGCACTGAATCCCTCTGATAGCTTCGAGCATTGCTTTGTAATTAGCTGCTGGGATGAGATAGCTGTGGAAACACCTGTTATCGGTGCTCAAAATAGGTATTAATTTAACAGTCCACAGATACTACGATACCGACATGCCACGGTGTGATGTCAACAACAAAAGGGATTTTCAGGAGATAGGGTAAAACATGCTTCTCTTGCATAGTTTCTACGTCTGCTCTGAGGGGACCCTACATGGAACAAAAGACCTTTGGGGAAAGAGCTAATTAAATACATGACTTTAAAATGTCTAAGGATGGGGCGCCTGGGGGGCTCCGTCGGTTGGGTGGCCGACTTCGGCTCAGGTCATGATCTCGCAGTTCGTGGGTTTGAGCCCCGCGTCGGGCTCTGTGCTGATGGCTCGGACCCTGGAGCCTGCCTCGGATTCTGTGTCTCCCTCTCTCTCTGCTGTGTTTCCCTCTCCCACTTATGCTGTGTCTCTCAAAAATAAAATAAAAACGTAAAGAAAAAAATAAAAACAAACAAACATCTAAGGAATGGACACTGGAGGAGTCACACACAGTCAAGTCCTCGTGGTTGCCTCAGTGGCACAAGGAAGCAGGGCACTGTACTGAGCACCTGCACAGAGTGGCCGGAGCACCTGCCCGCCCACCTGCCCCTGGACCCTGCACCCAACACCCTCCCTGCACCTCATCTTATGCAGGCCACACCTGGAGGACAGCAGCACCCCGATTCCCTGGTTCTACATCGCTCAAAAGTCAGATGCCCAGCATTGGATGAACACTCAACACTTGCACGGCAGCAAAATGCAACCTGAACGGAAACAAAGCTTTTTCTAGTCTTTTCCCCACTCAGTGAGCATGTCCGTTTTTTCATGCGGTTCTGTCCACGTAATTATGGGGCGTTGCACAGGCCCCCAGGGGTTGTGTCATAACTCGAACGTGCCGTGTATTACTTTTGCGACTTATTATGAAGTAGGTTCCCTAATTAGAAAATGACCTTTCCTACTTACCTTCCTAAAAATCTGGGAAAATTGGAGTTCTGAAACACACTGGACCTCTAGTTTCAGTCGTGTGATTAGGGGCCCAGAGACTCATCTCACAGACTGCTTCCCCCGCTCACTGATTTGTTCCCCCAACCTGCCAGGCGCCTCGCTGCCTCAGGGCCTTTGCACTCACTGTCCCCTGCACCTGAAAACCTCTTTTTACTGGATATTTGCATCTCTCCTTCACTGCTTCCCCTTCACTAAAATGCAACTTTCTCAGTGAAGTCTCCCCTGGTCATACTATTTAAAATTGAAAATATCTCTCTTAGATTTTATTTTTCTTATTACTCTTTCCCATACTGTAAACTTTACTTATTTTATTTTCCCCTCTAGTAAATATAAACACCATGGGGATTAATATTTTTATGATGTGTGTCCCATGATAGGAGTTTAACAAATACTTGAATAATTTCTGTGAGGAATAATCTTGTGTGTGTGCAGGTGTGTATTTTCCTTGACTTTTTTCCAGCTATTACACGTAAGTATCACTTTCGGGCAGATGAACCCACTTTTTAGAGCAAAGTTTTATTTCACGGTTTAGATGGGCTAGCTAACAGTAGCTAACTTGCGCGTGTGGAGGTGAGTTTTGGTTCTTAGCCGAGAACACGGCCATTGCCGCGGAACAGAAGACCGTGAGGTTACTCCTGCTGTTATGTTTTGATGTTCTGCGAGGTGGCTCATGTTTTACCCCGAGAGGTCTTGGATTTGCAGTAGACTTGTCCCTATCCTACTAATCCTGGCCTGTGCCTTGGCTTTGTTGGCCGTCAGGTGTTCAGATGCCCTCACAGTGAAGCCTGCTTTGCAGGAACCATGTTCTGCAGAAATGTAAGAGCCCCGAAACTGCAGGACGGACGGGGCGCCCTGGGTGCCCCCACACTCCGTGCTTCCCGTCTCGCCGCAGCCGTGTGCGGGGACATCAGCTCCGAGCGTCCCTGCCCACGTCCGTCAGCTGGCTGCCGCCCCTCCGGGCTACCCTTCGCCCCCAGCCCTGCGGTCCTTCTGGGGCCTCTCCCAGAGCCCCCCACAAACGCTGATGAATTTTCAGACCCCAGGCCATCAGTTGACGCCCAGGGTTGAGTATGGGAGCTGACGTGGCCAAGCTGGTGGTCACATAGATGGCGAGGGAACGGCGGTGCCCGGGGAGTGGTCTGCACCACGTGCCCATCCCCCGTCCGAGGCCACCGTCCTCTGTGTCCTGAACAGGAGTAACGATCACTTACCATACTCTGCTGCTACAGCCCTCCTGGGTTCACACCACGTGCGGCCTTGTGTCCCCATCTAACTCAGCTCCATTCCTAGTGGAGACGCAGAAAATGTCTGGGTTATAAATGAATTAGTTAATTTCACACAACTGCTCTGTGAATTCCACCCTCATTATTCCATCCGAAATGCTGCACTTGTGCCTACAAACACTTTCCCTGTTTGTCATGGCTGCCTGCGGGGTCTACCCTCTGTCTCCAGCTGGGTGTCTCCATATCCATTCTGTGATGTTATTTGCAGGGTAGGGTAAGAATTAAAATACACTCCTTTTCAGGGGCGCCTGGGTGGCTCAGTCCTTTGAGCGTCTGGCTCAGGTCACGATCTCATGGTTCGCAAGTTCGAGCCCCGTGTCGGGCTCTGTGCCTACAGCTCGGAGCCTGGAGCCTGCTTCGGATTCTGTGTCTCCCCCTCTCTCTGCCCCTCCCCCGCTCATGCTCTGTCTCTTTCTCCCTCTCTCAAAAATAATTAAACATCAAAAAAAAAAAAAAGGAATATAACTTTTTTGTTGTGTAAAAAGAATTATAACATGACTTGATTTACTGTCTCTGACCCTATGTACTGTACTAATCATAAAGCTGCTTATGGAAACATGGAAACAGTGCTTTTATTGTTTTACAGCAAACGAAAGCTGTAACTTTGTATTCTCTGTTGAATTAACAGTACATTTGTCTGCTAGGAAATGCCTGTGAGATTCCCGGTAGGACCAAATCATCAGAGATCAGCTTCAGACGGCAGAGTTTACTCATTTCAGAGCTCTTCGCTGGCGTTAACACAGGGGATCGTACAACAACACGTGCTGGTCAGTGCGGACCGCTCAAGAACGTGTGACCCAGTTCGGGACACTTCGTAGTGATAAGAGAGGACTTTGAACGCTCTCATCCCAGATGGTTGTTTGGGGCAGGTAGACCCAGGGGTACTCAGGTTCCCTTCCCTGAGCAGGGACGGAAAGTTCGGAAAGGTCAGACTCTGGGCCGGGAGACACCCTCTCCTTTCTTTCCCTCTGACCTGCACTTGTTCTAGAAGACTTGGCCAGGCCAACTGTAAATCAATCTGAGTGTAAGGACAGAGTGAAGAAGGATGGACTGAACTATAATCCGTGGACACCGATAGCCAGCCACCAGGTGCGCACCCCCACGCACTCCCTTAGCGGGTCGCGCGTGCTAACGACAGAATTGATGGCGAACAGGTAGTGAGTCACTATCAGTTTGACTTCACGGCTAACAGCACAAGTATGGCGTCACCCACTTGGTTTCCACTCCAGGCTCAGCCACCCACTCTAGCTGTGTGATCACAGACAAGTTACCCACCTTCTCTGTTCTTCACTTTCCTCGTTTATAAGAATAGGGACAATGATTGCATCTAAACCACAGAGTTCTCACAATTAGATGGACATAATACTGAAGGTCCTTAGCATAATCCCTGGTACACATCAAGCCCTCGATAAGTACTAGCAATCAGTGTTAGTGATCCATTCCTCCAAAATCGTGTAAATCATTACTATTGCCCCGAGAATCACATGTCATGTCTCCAAGATCCGAGAGTAAGTAGAGAGCATGACCAAGTGTTTAGAACCTTTTTGTTGTTGTTGTTGTTGTTTTGGTATCTGAAGACCGAACACGGACTATGTAACTCCCAAGAGTGCTTGTGTTATTTCCTTCGGATCAGCCGTGGGTTGGAAGCCCGAGCATTCACAGGGTGTTCATGTGGTTTTGTGAGACATCAGCCTGAGAGGACAGTCTCCTCGCTTTTCGGCACTTCTTGCTTTTATTTCTGTTTGTTTCCAGTCTTCCCTGGCTACACGTTCCAGTTTCCCGTAGAACAGGAGCGGTAGGAGTGTCATCTGTCTGGTTTCTTGTCTCCCGGGGAAAGCAGCCAGTCTCTGGCCATTAAGTGCGGCACTAGCTCTGAGTTTCGTAGGCGACGTTTACCAGCCCCAGGAAGTCTGCTTCCATTCCGATTTAGTTAACTGCTGCATCGCGGAGGGTGTTGAACTTGGTTCATCAAAATTCTTTTTCTTTTTCCTGTGTCCATTGAGATAGTTGATGAGGTTTTATTTTTATCTTCTATTCTGCTGATACTTCATCAATTGACTTATAGGATGCTAATCCAGTCTTGCAATGCTGGGATAAATGCCTTTAGGTCATGGTATAGAACCCATTTATAGGTTCCTGGGTGGCTCTTTTGCTACCATTTTGTTGAGGATTTTTGTGTCTATGCTTAGAAGATACACTGGTCTGTGGTCTGATTTTTTATCACGTCTTTGTCTGCGTTTTGCGATTAGAGGAATAACAACCTTGTAGAATCAGCTGCTGAGTATTTCCTCCTCTTCTATTTTTTGGGAGAGTTTGAAAAAAAATGGTATTCTTTGTTAAATATTTGGTGGAATTTATTAGTAAAGCCAACTGAGTTAGGGTTTCCTTTGTGGTAAATTCTTTGATTACTAATTCAATTTGTTTGCTATGTCTATTCAGATGTTCTATTTCCTCTTGAGTCAGTGTCAGTCGTTTATGTCTTTCTAGAAGCTTGTCCATTTCATCGAAGTTATCTGATTTATTGGCATCCAGTTTTTCATACGATTCCCTTCTAATATGTTTGATTTCTGTAAGATTGGAAGTAAGTTCCTTCTCTGATTCCTGATTTTACTACTGAGGCTTCCTTTTTTTCCTGTTCAGTCCAGCTAAAAATCTATCAATTTTGTTGCTCTTCTAAAGTAATTAACTTTTGGTCTTACTGCTTTTCTCTATTTATCTATTCTCTATTTCGTTAATTTCTATTTTTAATCTTTGTTATTTCCTTCATTCTGATTGCTTCGCGTTTAGTTTGCTTGCATTGGCCCAGGGTCTCAGGGTAAAAGGTTAGGTTATCAATATGAGATCAATATTTTTTCCTAATGTAGTCATTCGTTGATACATTTCTCCTTACATACTGCTTTGGTTCCATCCTATAATTTTTGGCCTTTTGTGTCCTCACTTCATTAATCTCAAAGTATTTAAAAATTTCTCTTGTGATTTCTTATTTGACGCATTGGTTATTTAAGAATGTGTTGGTGTTGTTTAATATACGCATTGGTGTGACTTTCCCAAATTCCTTTGTTATCGACTTCTCATTCCATGGTGTTATGATCAGAGAACACTTTGTTAAAACAATATTTTAATCTTTTAAAGTTATTGAGGCTGGTTGTATGTCGTCCTATAGTCAATCCTTGAGGATAATACATATTCTATAAGTGTGTGCTAGGAAGAGTTGGTCATCGGTAAGTTATTTTTGATTAATCATTAAGATCTTATGTGTGCCTGGGGATTATAATGGTGAAGCATGGACCCAAACGTCAAAGACTTTATCATCTCGTAACTGGAGAAGTAAGAGGCATGAGAAATTGATATACGATAAAAGATAATATTTATGTTATAAATTATGAGTTAAGAAAATAATTGTTCAGACACATCTAACAGATTGAGAAATGTGATGTTTGGAGCAGGGAAGATTTTAGAAGCGGGTTTGAGCTTCAGGCGTGAAAGACGGAAAGGGTTTGCCCGACATAGGGTCAAAGAAGGGATTGGGAGTAAGCCAGTGAAAACAGCAGGGCTCAGAACTGGTGTGGTTGGTACAAATCAAACAAGAATTAGAGACTAAACATGTTGACAGCTGCAGTGGAATGAAAAGTAAAAAAGGATAAGGAAGGGTGAGCAGACAACTTAGAAACAGAATAAAAATTGTGTGAGAGGTGATTTCTAATTCAGTAATTTGATGAATCTGCTCTTGTACTAATCACTTACTGCCTTGCCGCACCACATTTTCTTTCACGTCTCCTCTCTCACGCCCTCGTTTACATCTATTTGAATAATGCTCAATTTATTGCTTAAAACCTCTGAGGACAAATATTCCCTACCCGACCTCAAAAGGTATCTGCTTCTAAATAGCGCTACTAAAAAGCCCAAGTCTCCAGTTCTGGTCTGAGTAATATCCACGGACTTTCTCGTATTCCCTTAAATCCATTGACTGATTCTCTTCAATAGCTGTACCGGCTGAAGGCTAGGAAAGTGCCAGTAAGCGTTCGTTTTGGACGTGCCAACACACTGATTTTACATGGTTCAATGTACTATGTCCCTTTATCGGACAATTCAAAACAGAGAGCCCTGAAACGTCCATCTCTGCTGGTGGCTGCAGAGACACTTCCCAAACAAACTCTGGATTTTATCAGTTAAGGGAAATCAGGCCACAGAATCGTGGGTTCTCCTTTTCATGCACACGCCCGATTTACAAAACAGATCCATTCCAAGTTGTTTCTGTTTGCCTCTCAGCACAGAGCACCCCATATGGAGGCCTAATGAACAAATTAACAGAACCTGTGGAGATGCATTTGTGAAGGACAAATTGGTTCCTAACCGAAAGAGTCATTCCCCACATTTGTCTGCAAGTTGAGAAGGCATGCCCTGTGAGCGAAAGACACGTCTGAGGCAGACTGAACGCCTTCGAATCCAAATGAAGACATTATTTTTCCTTTGATTCTGAATTTACGTACACTCGAAGTCAAGATAAAAAGCTGCTTCGAAAACGTTAGGGTCATTACATTTGCTTGACGAACTCCAGAAACTCTGGTTGTCCCGGGATACCTTATGCTGCATTATATATTCACTGCACTATTATATATCGTGTAATATTTATGTGTTTTATAATATATTACTATATGTTTAGAATATGTTCTCACATTATATGTAACATAAATTAGGAGTTATATAGGTGTATAGTTCATACTGTTTCTCAGATTTCCTCCTATTGTACGTGGCAAGAAAATCCACGTGTGTATGTAGCTGCGTTTGAATGAACCCGTTATCAAAATGGAATGTGCTAGGAGGAAATGTGTTTCAGTGAATGTTTTAACATAACCTAAACCCTTTCTGAAATGACATGCTAGAAAGTTGCTTGGACTGCTCTTCCGTTTCTACGTACTGAAACGGGTAATACCACCCTCTCTCACAAAAACGTTACAATTATCCTGGTGTTAAGGGAAAAATAGGAAAAGCGGGTGTTAAGTCACAGAAAACTAGAGACCAGTAACTGTCCTGCTTATTTTTTTTCAAGGTTGTCTCATATTTTAGAAATTATTTTGCTGCTCTACTGTTTATATTTATGGGGTAGGGGGCACCTGGGTGGCTCAGTCAGTCACGCTCAGGTCACGATCTCCCAGTTCGTGGGTTTGAGCCCCACATCCGGCCAGCTTTGGATTCTCTGCCCTTCCCCCACTCACAATCTGTCTCTCCCGACAAGAAATAAGCATTAAAAAACATTTACAGAAAACAAAAAAAACCTGCTTTTTTCTACTCCACAGTTTATGGATGAGTCTAAAACCCTTTTTTGTTGTTGTTGTGATTTAGGAAATAAAACCCTGAAAGGTTAATGAATCTCCAACTTCTACAGAGGTGGTCAACAAGAGAGCTGTTGAGAATTCTAAGTCGCTTTCCACACTTCTGTCCGCCTGTCTGTGTCCATGTTTATCCATAGCTATCTGCCTCGAGGCCTATGTCTCTGTCTGTCTGTCTATCTGTCTGTCTGTCTATCTGCCTGTCTATCTATCTATCTGTCTGTCCATAATCGTGGTTAATTGCATGTGTCTACTTGACTAGGCCATTGTGCACCCAGACATTTGGTCACCCATGAATCCAGGTGTCTCTTGAGTGTCTGGATGAGATTAACATTTGAAGCAGGGGGTGAGTAAAGAGATCCCTCTCCCCAGTGTGGGTGGGCTTCATACGATCTTTTGGAGACCTGAAGAGAGCAAAAAGACTGAGTGGGAGGAATTCTGTCTTTCTGTCTTTGAGCTGGGACATCGGTCTTCTACTGTCCTTGGACTCAGACTCAGACTCAAAGCTGAGCCACCGGGGCCCCCGGGGTCTCCGGCGTATGCGTGGCAGACCCCGGGCATCTCAGCCTCCATAATCACGTGAGCCCATTTCTTCCAAACACTCGATCTGTGCTCTCTCCATCCGTACGCACACATCACATGTATGTGTGTACGTTCTGTGCTCGCGCGTGTGCAAATGTTCATGCCGCACGCACAGGCACACACAGGAGTGGTGCGGCCATAGTCCGGCCACTCCTCGCGTGTCGAGGCGGACACCTGCTGGTCCTTACCAGCACAGGTAACTGTCAGGATGAGGAAGGGGGTGGTGAAATTGTGCCCACCCGGCCCTGGAACGAGGCACGTGTCCCTCAGCAAGTAGACACATGCTGCTGGGCCTCTGAGCCTACACAGCAGACATAACTCGAGAGTTCATCTTACGCATTTTCCTCCTTTAAAACAATCAGCAGCTGGGATGCTTTTTTATACAGTGTCTCCTGCTGACTGCTGTCACAGCTTCTGCTGCTCGTCCCGAGGCCTATCTCTGCGCCGTGTTGCTAGGCAATGCCTGGCTCGGCCAGATTTAAATAAACGCGCAGACAGCACCCAGAACACGGTCCTCCGCCCACTGATTGCTCCTCGCACCAAAGCTGGAAGCAGGGAGACCCTTCGCATGGTCCACAGGGGTACTTTGACATAGTTGGAGGAGTTATTTTCAAGAATTAAGTCTAGAAACCCTGACAAGGTAAAAACTGTATGGGAATAGGTAAAAAGATGCATTCCTCTTAAAAAGTTGGAATTTTGCAAGTAGTGATGGTTTCATCACATCCCATCCCCAGAACAAATTTAATGCTAAACCTCTTTTAAAAATTTTCCTTACATTTATGTTTTCTATAAAACTAATGTTTATTGCCTGTAATGCATTTATTCTACCCATATTCACTGGAGTGAAATTTCTTACAGTGAATAATATTTAATGTCTTTGGATCTCAGAATCAATTATTCAGAAATATTTACTAAAGGCGTATGCAAAAGCACTCAGCAAGAGGGGCTCCCGGCCGGTTCAGTCAATAGAGCATACAACTCTAGCTCTCTCTTGGGATTGTGGGTTCAAGCCCCCACATTGGGCTTACAGCCTACTTTAAATAAACAAATAAACGAATTTGTAAGACGTATTCAGCAAGACATTTTATGGAATATAATGACAGAGAAAATATGGTTCTTGCCCTCCATAAAATTAGTCTAATCTTCTTATGAATACCCATTCGTATTTCACAGAGAATGTGCCTTCATTTTGTGGGTGTTTTTCTGATTATCTAAATAACATGCGCCTATTGTAAGAAAACAAAGTTTTACTCATTCGGATGGCACCGTCACTGGGCACAGTATTCGACACTTGGCTGCCCTCCAGGAGTATTTGGCGAAGGAGAGACAAATCAAACAAATGGACACAATACAATAAACTTCAAGACAGGCTTAGATATGGTCTCACTACCCCTACACACCCCCGCCGTTACCTACACCCTCAGTGTCCCCATAAACGCAGGATAGATAGTGATGTATATGAGTGGAAGGGGTCAAGTTGAAGCTGGAGGAGGCTGCACAGGGTCCTCAGTGGCACCACAGGTCACTGACGGTGTCCCTGGGGGGGGACATCATGCACATTGTGACACAGCCCAAGGGAAGTCCCCTCTCAGCGGCCGGAAGGACTCATTGGGGACTCTGTTCTTGATGCTTCCTCAGTGCCAGGCCAGCACACATGTTCTAGAGCAACGTCACAGAGACAGAATCCCATTTGTGACCAGAAAGGGTTCAGTCAGCTCTAAAAAAATGATGTGTAGCACTTAGCTGGAGCAAAAAAGGGTCTTAGAAAACAAGGTCTGAAAGGGAGGAGAAGAGAAGACAAGAGAGGAGAGGAGAGGAGAGAGGGAGAGAGAGAAAAAGAGGGAGAAAGAGAGTGAAAGAGAAAGAATGAGAGAAAGAAAGAAAGAAAGAAAGAAAGAAAGAAAGAAAGAAAGAAAGAAAGAGAAGAAAACAAGGTCCTTATTAGAAGGGAGGTCGACTGAAAAAGAATTAAGCATAAACTGAAGCCAGTTTTTTTCCTTTGGAGTTTGTTGTCTCTCCAAAAAAAAAGTGTGCAACAACTTAGGAATCATTTGTGGGACATTTCCCACATCATATTTTATGCAAATCATAATCATTCCATATGTTGTTTGGCTTGTTTATGAAGTTCAAAAGTAACTATTTAGAAAAATGCATGCCTAATGGGATCTGAAAAAGCTTATGCTTTTAAAGAGAAGCCCATATGTCACTGCTAACAGATACATTTGCCCAAGATGTGGAGACTCTTTGTAAGTAATTTCTTCTTCCATAAATTAATCCTCCCCGCCCACCTTGGCTTTGCTTTTATATAAAAAAGGCAAGATATCTCATCTTTCCAGCGGGAGTTAGATTGCATAGTACATTTAGTTATGTCGCCCTACCCGATGTTTGTTGCAAGCACACTCTTAGATTATTTTTTCCAATGTTTATGATGAGTTACACTCACATTAAAAAATGTTACGATTTTTTAAAGAAAAGTCTGCGTATTGTGCACCTGCATGATTTCACTCAAAGGTAAGTATCTTCGCATCCATGTGCCATTGCACACCAAATTTCCCTGTTCAAAGGGAACGGAAGTCACCGAGGACCCCATCCTCCTCCTGAAGACGGACATCTGGAGTTCGGCAGCCCGGAGGAATCTTGGAAAAGTGACAGAAAGACCATGATACCCCCACTTGCTCTGATTTCTCACCAACAGATCTGGGAGCTTCTGTGGGTGTTGGCTGTTTCTGAGCCAGGACCAGTCTGAGGCTGAAATCACAAAGACGGGGTTGGTTTCCGGGATATGGGAGCAGACACTGCATGGACCGAACTGTGTCCACATGAAATTCTTGTTTTGAAATCTAGTTCCCAGGACCTCAAAATGTGAGTGTATTTGGAGAAGGGTCCTTTAAAGAGGTGAAATGAGGTCACTAATCCAATCTGACTGGGGTCCTTATAAGAAGAGGAGGTCAGGACACAGACACACATAGAGGGACAGCCATGTGAGGACACGAGAGAAGACGATGTCTGCACGTTCAGGACAGAGGCCTTGGGAGGAACCAGCCCTGCCCACGCCCAGATCCCGGACTCCCTGCCTCCAGCATGCGGGACCGTTGTTTAAACCCGAGTCTGGGATACCTGTTACGGCAGCCCCAGCTGACTAATGCAGGGGGCATGGGGGTTGTGTGGGCTCAGAAAGAATCTTCTGGAACATGGCCCCCTTGGAGGGGTGGCTGAGAGCAGCTTTCTGTTGGGTGACCCACCTCCCAGCCCCCAGTGGGGGTCACCTCCCCTGGCCTCTAGAGGGGGTCACCTCCCCAGCCTCCAGAGGGGGTCACCTCCCCAGCCTCCAGAGGGGGTCACCTCCCCCAGCCACCAGAGGGGTCATCCCCCCCAGCCACCAGAGGGGTCATGCCCCCAGCCTCCAGAGGAGGTCACCTCCCCTGGCTTCTAGAGGGGGTCACCTCTTCTGGCCTTCAGAGGGGGTCACTTCCCCAGCCTCCAGAGGGGTCATTCCCCCCCAGCCACCAGAGGGATCATCCCCCCCAGCCTCCAGAGGGGGTCACCTCCCCTGTCCTCTAGATGGGGTCACCTCTCCTGGCCTTCAGAGGGGGTCACTTCCCCAGCCTCCAGAGGGGTTCATCTCCCCTGGCTTTCAGAGGGGGTCACCCCTGGCCTCCAGAGGGGGTCACCCCCCTGGCCTCCAGAGCGGACACAGCTTTCTCTCCTCGTCTTCAGAGACAGCTTTGCAAACGTGCATGGAGCATGTGTGTGAAGTCCTGGGTTACTCTGCAGCCCGTGTAGGCCTTCACTGCCAAGTGCATCGTAAGAGATTCTTCATTAAGCGTTGTCGGAAACAGAAGATGAGAACATGGAGTGAACCTCCCCCAGGAAGTCTTACCGTGGTCCTGATGACACCAGAATATGCATTTAAAACCAAAATACAGTCTTCCTTGGGGCCCAAGGGTCTCCGTTATGGCCATGAGCCAGAAAATAATTTTAAAAATGCACTAGGATTATTATTTTGGGGGTAAATTTTATGCATATTTCCCCTATGTTGACATTCAGCAGACTAATTTATTCACTCACAAGCTTTAGAAGAGTCTGTGGGGATGCCGGCAAGAAGACAAGATTTGATTCTCAGTCATAAATCAAAATTCCCCCAACTAGATGCTCTTGGCTAATAGCACTAATATTTTCTAGGCATGGAGAATAATCTCTACAACGCTAGAAAGCAACTTGAGCTCCTGTAAATGACGGACAAAAAAATACATATTTACCTTCAAATAAACTTTCACAAAATGCAAAGCTTTGGTTCTGGGTCTGTTGTTTCTTTAGTCTAGTGACGAAAACAAAACAATTGTTTCCACAATAAATGAGGGTCTTTGGCCATGAGATTTTTGTTTAAAAATGAACAAGGAGATGGGGCGCCCGGGTGGCTCAGTCGATTGAGTGTCTGACTCTTGATTTTGGCTCCAGGTCATGATCTTGCTGTTGGGTGAGATTGAGCCCCACATCGTGTTGGGCTCTCTGCTGACAGCACGGAGCCTGCTTGGGATTCTCTCTCCCCTTCTCTCTCCGCCCATCCTCTGCTGTGCTCTCTCTCTCTCAAAATAAATAAATAAACATTAAAAAAAAAAAGCTTTAAAAAAACCAAGGGTCACCTGGATGGCTCAGTCGCTTAAGTGTCCAACTTCAGCTCAGGTCGTGATCTTACAGTTCATGAGTTCGAGCCCCGCATCCGGCTCTGGGCTGACAGCTCGGAGCCTGGAGCCTGCTTCGGATTCTGTGTCTTCCTCTCTCTCTGCCCCTCCCCGGCTCATGCTCTGTCTGTCTCTCTCCCAAAAATAAACATTAAATTAAATTTTAAATAAATAAATAAATAAAAGCTTTTTAAAAAACTTTTGAAAATGAATAAGGAGAGGCATTAACATAGAGTTTTCAAAGTACTGCAGAATGAGAGTGTTGCTTTCCATCACTGAGTAAAAAATTATCAAAATCTCAGCAGCTGAAAGCAGCATGGATGGGCCATCCGGCAGCCAGGAGTCTGGACACAGCTTCGGTGGGTCTTAGGCGATCTCACCTGGAGCTCAGGACTTTCTTCTGGGTTTGTCGGCAGGACTCAGCTCGTCGCAGCCATGGAGTCTGGGGTCCGGGTTTCTCTGGCTGTCACCAGGGAGCCCGCAGCCGGGGCGACTGCCTGAGAACCAGCAAGTTCAAGACCAACGGCAGAATGTCCCCTTCAGCCACCAAGACGGTGCCAGGACTCCCCTTTGCCATATTGTGCTGGTGAGAAGCCAGTGGCAGGTGCCACCTGCACTCAAGAGGAGGGGCCCCCTGATATGACTCCTTGGGCGTCCCCGTGATGTCACCAGCACAAGGGGAAGAGAAGTTTAAAGACTGGTGACAACATAACACAGCAGAAGGTGAATTCCTGAGGAAGCAGGGGAAATCTAGAGAAGGGGTGAGCGGTTCGTAGAGGGCCATAATAAGACACGGTCTCTGTAAACTAAAGGTGAAGCCAAACATAGGAGAGATGCCCGCACTCAGGCAACACGAAGGTGAGGACGCACGGGGGGTGGGGGGGAAGGGGGGCAAAGCCTGGAACATGCAAGAACTCAACTTCACTTTGGAATTCATCGAAATGTAAAATCGAACGGCACACAGAAAAGTGACATGGAAACAGCTACATTAGCAAAGAAAGAGGCTGAGGAGATGTGAGTCAAGCTGAGGTGACAAAAATGGAGGCAGAGACGGAAGGTCTAAGTTGAAGATATATTTGGTGAACCCGAGGAAAAATGTGGAACAACGGGAACAGAAGCCAAGACCAAAGCAAAATCTGAAAGTAAGAATGGACAAGCGTGTGCCGATTATTTTTTTTAATTTAAATAAAATAATAACAGAAAATAGGGCAAGTTTTAATAAATCATGAAAATTGATTGAATAATGTACAGGCATATTGATTAAACAAATTCCAATGCATAAATAAAGATCACACTAGGGGCGCCTGGGTGGCGCAGTCGGTTAAGCGTCCGACTTCAGCCAGGTCACGATCTCGCGGTCCGTGAGTTCGAGCCCCGCGTCAGGCTCTGGGCTGATGGCTCGGAGCCTGGAGCCTGTTTCCGATTCTGTGTCTCCCTCTCTCTCTGCCCCTCCCCCGTTCATGCTCTGTCTCTCTCTGTCCCAAAAATAAATTAAAAACGTTGAAAAAAAAAATTAAAAAAAAAAAAAAAAAAAGATCACACTAGCCTCGTAATCCTGTCCAGCCTTAATTTTTAAAGGACATCGTGCCTCATTTTTAGGCAACTTGCAGTAAAAACAGGAACCCGAGAATTTTATAAGCGGCCAGGTTTTCACTGACAGGTCGTGGCAACAACAACACTATCAGCAATAAATGACATGCAGATTATAAACCCGTCTCTTGTCCTTGAAAAGAAAAAGAATTTAAACACAATTTCGGCTATGAATTTATTGGACAGTAAGCAATTCAAATGCAAACGGAAGTAATTTAGGTCTAAACTAGGACCAAAAGTATGGACTAAAATTGCCAAAAATATGGACTAAATAAATTGACATTGAAAACTGTGAAGCATAAACCTGGGCCCAGTGTTTTAAATGTGATAAAATACTGGTCAGTAAATCAGATATTTTAAAACGAAATTTTTTTTGAAAGATCAGGTATTTTTTAATATGGATATAAGGAATTGCGTGAGTAATAAAGAGTAATAAATCACTCGCCTCACAGAAGCCAAAACACGGTTTTAATCGTTACATAGGTAAAAATATAAGCACTTAAAGGAATACTTTTGTATTTCTTTTCCAAACAACTGGCGTAGATAAACAGAGAAATAAGCAACAAAGACCGGGGGTGGGGGGAAACCCAGAAAACAAAAACAAATAAATAAAAACACGGTAAAAGAAAACAGTAACTCTCTAAAAGACAATCTAACGTTGGGTTAGAAAACCATTTGAAACAGTGTCACCAAACTGTGGAAATCTATCCAGAGTGGGGTATTGAGAATCTTACCGGCTTTGACATAACAAACGGATATAAAAGAGCGTTAAAACACAAAATAAATATGCAAGTATCACAAATACAAAGGTCTCCAATTTGGCATTATATGCTAAAAGACAGACCCGTTTCGGTGCCCATACCCAGAACTGATGCTGTGGTAAGTCATTCATAAATCCCCAAGGGTGGAAAATGGACCAGCGGCATTTGCTCAGCACAATGTGACACAATCTCAGAATTTTAAATGTGCCCCTTGCATACGTGTGGGTATATATTTTGTATCCTAAATGACAAGCGTTGTGTAGAATGTCTGTTTTGGAATTTAGCTTTTGACTCAGAGGTTCATACCCAATTTACTAAACTGATCGACCCATTACCTCCACACCCACGATGAGCTCTGATTTCTACAGCTGAGCCAAGTACTCATCACGTTCCGCTCATGATTTATTTCTGTTTTCAAATGAGCAAGATAAAGAATAGGTAAAGACACAGATAAAAATGTGTTTAGTGTCCCGGCTGTAGAAAGTTCATCTAGGGTGTTAGTCACGGCTTCATTTCTCAAAAGGTAGCCTATGCCTATGGGTATTATCAAAGCCCTGCTCCTTTAGAAAATACAGTAACTATCAAAACCAGCATGCGGAGACCCCACCCCCACCCCCAGCATTCCTGGGCAGGACATTCCCCTAAGAATTACACAAAATGGCTGTTAAGAAATTTCCATATAAAGGAAACCACCAGGCTCTTCTTCTGAAAGACCAGCCAGTCCTCTCCTACAGACAGGAGTTTTACAGGTTATTTACTGAGAAGACTGTACTGTGCTTCCAAGCACCTACCGGATCCACAGAGAAAGCAGTCCTGCAAGACACCTGCCTCGACCCTGACCCCAGCCCCGTGTGTGTCCTGTTCCCCTCTTATCCCACACATTTGCATCTCAAGGCTCTGCCTCACACTGCACTCAGCAGCCTGTCGGGACTGGCAGACAGCTGCAGGGGGTGCGGGGGTGGGGGGGACGGTGCATTCGCTCCCCAAACACCACCCTAAAAATAGCTGGAAGAGAGGCAGTGTGGAACGGGGAGAAAATTACCCTTCTACTTTACCAATTATGCCCCGAGAACACGAATTTGTAAATACAGATGATATCTAGACCGCTTTTCTTTTGTGGCTTTTATTCCCCGTGCGATCCCAGCTCTTTGGTGTGTTTGTTTAGAATCACAGGAGGATGGATGAATGGTACACTCATTGACAGGCTTCAAACACAGGAAGAGAAGCTGTGCCGTGAGTAAATAGCCACTTGGATGTATAGAGAGGCTTTGACTTAAATATCAAAGAAAACCCACTGCGTCTCCCCCGAGGATGTGTGCTCCATCCAGGGATGTGTCCACAGCAGGTTGGTCCGTTCCCCTTCCCACTAGAAACCAAGCCCATTCCCTTCTTCATTTCCAGCGTCTGGGAAGAACTCTTCCCCTCGCCCATCCCAGAGCGGTTACTCTCTCACATTCAACTTGAATCCCATCCCCTTTTCCTAGTTTCCGTGCATGGGTACACTGTGCCCGTTCTGCGCCCTTCGGTGCCCTGCTTAAAGCTGGCCACGCCGCCTCTCCTAGAGAGGATGCTGATTGATTAGAAGTGATACTTCACCTGCAACACATTTCAACAGGATGATGCTCTTTTCAGTGACCATAAAAACGTTACTGGAATTTAGGTCGTCCTCTGTAATATAAATAACAGCTGCCTGCCTCCGCCGGGGAACTCGAGGACCCCCTGCCCTGGTCCCGACTGCCGTGCACACCCTCCAAGATTCCCCAGGCTCAGTCCAGATCTGCCTCGCGGGATTCACCACAGAGCTGACTCAAGAAGCGTATGCACTGGAGGAGCATCCCCGTGGCGTGCGGTTGTGATTCCTGCAAGTGACCTGCTTTCTCACATTCACACTGGCCACTTGGCTTTCTCTCCTTGCCTGCCCTCAGGCGATGTCCCGTCACCCTTGTTCTGCCAGGCTCTGTGCTCTGCCCCTCTCTTAGCATTTCTTCTTTCCTTCTGCAGAACAGTAAGTACATTCAAGTTGGTTTGTCATATTGAGAAAAACATCCCTTTGCCCTGACTCCGTGGGGGACACTTACGCCGAGGGTCTTACCTCGATCTGCACGGATGGCAGAAAATAGCTTTCCAAACAACGATTTTCTCTTTGAAAGGAATTTTGATGCCTGACGTGGAACCAGACATGTATCCTTCACCTAACAAATGAGTGCGCAAAGATGGAGAATGTCAGATAGTCACGAACGGCTTTCAGGTACCTAGTTTAAAGGTGCGATGTAATTCTTAGTATTTGAATCATGTCTACATGAAGCAAAAATAATGAAAAATGAAAAACTCATTCTTTCAGATTCCCTGCACTCAAAATTCCAAACAATTAACTTGCATGCTTGCACGATTTTTTTACCGATTTGGTAGAATATGTAAGTTGCTCAGGCATCGCACAGAGGCAACCTAAGACATCCGTCTTGATTTCCTTATTCCCTCAGGTACCATTCCCTAATAAATATATGCACTCCAGAAAGCCAATGTCATAAATATAGACAGCTGACTCATCGTGCTAACAGGATTTCAGTCGTTTCTCCAAAGAATGTGCAAAGCAATTCAGCTCCAATCCAAGTGGAAAAAAAAAATCTCTAAAACTTGTATTTTTAGCAAGCATCTTACTTCATTATATAAGAATGCTGAGGAAAAGTGTAAGCCCATCCCCAGTGCAGGCAAACCCTCCTGAGGGCACGCCCTGCACTTTTCCCCAGGTGCTAAGATTGTGCTTTTACTCCTCAGGGAGTTCCTAAAATATTAGCCACAATCAATCGATTGAGATTATGGGATTATATATGAGATTATATATATATAAATTATATATATATATATAATATATATATATATATATATATGAGATTATAGCCATATACAATTATGGAGAATCTGTCCTGTCCAGAGCCCTATACTTGACGCCCTGGGACGAATAATGAAACTAAGACATGGCCTCACCCCAAATTACATCATGTGGCAGTCCTAAAACTGGCATGAACCTCACAGTGGATCATGAGGTCATAGGTGGGTTGCAGCCGGTGGCACGGCAGAAGCCCAGAAACAAGGAATAGTGACGGTCTGCGGGAGCAGGTAGAGGATGTGTGAGCGTGGGTGTGCCCGCGTCGTGTGTGTGCGTGCGTGTGTGTGTTCTGTGCACACGTGAGGACCACAAGTCTTGAGGATACATACACAGCCAGCCCAGGGCATTCGCAAACGCCAGGATAAGAACAAGGAGTTTACGGAAATCTTACTTTGAATCCTAAAGGACGAGTGAGACACAAGGGTGATATGCAATCGCTTTGTTTTCACAGGCGGTGACACATCCAACCAGGACTGCAGTCCCACACGTTTGGGACCCGTCTGGCCTCTGTGTCAGTGGGGTAAATGCAGCAAAATGGAGACCGGGTCATTTAACCTCGCCCTGATGATTTTTTTTTTCTCCATTGTTCACTTCTAGGCCCCGTTCTTCCTTTTGAAAGCCAGTCTTTGTACCAGTGACCTTAACTCCCCGTCTTGCACCCTTGTAACTCCATAGCTCGCGGGGCTTCCAACCAGGGTGGTGGGGAGTCCCCAGTCCTGCTCTTTGGAAAGCTGCCTCAAGCTGGGCCCATTCGGGATCCTTCCACGTTCTCTGCATCCTGTGTGGACACTCAGCTCTTTAGTGGGGAGTCTGAGGGAGGCAGCAGAAGAGAGCCACAGAATTTCACTTTCCCCAGTGGTTCCCACCCATGCCTGGCTCCCTGCCGACACGCGGGATGAAAGCAGGAGAGCACGTGGAATGGGGTTGTCCTGTGGAACCGAAGGGAGCCTGCCATGCTCAGAGGAAGTGACTGTCACTCGTCGGCAGGGCCCACACACGTCACGCTTCCTGGTTCCGCTGGACACCTCTCCGCCCACGGAAGTAGACGACACGCGTGTCACCAGCTCAGACTTCACTAGACGCGCATGCAGCAGGAGACACGTGGGTGCGAATAGGGTTCTGAAAACAGGTCTCCTTTGCAGGTGCCAGTTCTGTATCGGCCACACACACAGAACAAGACGACAAGCACGAAGGAAAAGAAAAAATATGAAGCAGGAGAAATCGGGATAGCCATTAACTCCAGTGCAGTTCAAAAGTAAGTCAAAATAATTGTTTTGTTTTGTTTTGTTTGCATCCCTTAGGAATGCATTTTTATTTTCATGATTTTGAATTTATGTATTTAAATTCAATTTAGGTACCGTATGGTGTAGCATTCGTTTCAGGAGCAGGACGCAGCGAGTCATCGCTGTTACATTCCACACCCAGTGCTCATCCCAGCAAGCACCCCCCTGAATGCCTCCCCCATTTTCCCCACCCTCCCCCCTCGTCCCCTCCAGCGACCCTCAGTTTGTTCTGTGTATTTAAGAGCCTCTTATGGTTTGCCTCCCTCTCTGTTTTTATCTTATCTTTCCCTCCCTACTCCTATGTTCCTCTGTTGTGTTTCTCAAATCCACATATGAGTGAAACCATATGATATTTGTTTTTCTCTGACTTATTTCGCTTAGCATAATACCCTCTGGTTCCATCCACATTGTTGCAAATGGAAAGATTTCATTCTTTTTGATTGCCAAGTAATACTCCAATGTATATATCACGTCTTCTCTATCCATTCATCCATCGGTGGATATTTGGGCTCTTGCCATACTTTGGTTATTATCGATAGTGCTGCTCTAAACACTGGGGTGCATGTACCCCTTTGAATCAGCATTTTTGTATCCTTTAGACAAATACCTAGTCACACAGTTGCTGGGTCATAGGGTAGTTCTACTTCAATTTTTTGAGGAACCTCCATACTGTTCTCCAGAGTGGCTGCACCAGATTACATTCCCACCAGCAGGGCAAGAGGGTTCTCCTTTCTCCACATCCTTGCCAACATCTGTTGTTTCTTGTGATGTTAATTTTAGCCATTGTGACAGGTGTGAGGTGGTACCTCACTGTGGTTTTGGTTGGTATTTCTCTGCTGATGAGTGATGTTCAGTATCTTTTCATGTGCGTGTTAGCCATCTGGAAGTCTTCTTTGGAAAAGTGTCTATTCATGTCTTCTGCCCATTTCTTCACTGGATTAATTGTTTTTTGGGTGTGGAGTTTGGTAAGTTCTTTATAGATTTTGGATAATAGCCCTTTATCTGATATGTCATTTGCAAATATCTTCTCCCATTCCATCGGTTGCCTTTTAGTTTTGTTGATTGTTTCATTTGCTGTGCAGAAACTTTTTATCTTCGTGAGGTCCCAATAGTTCATTTTTGCTTTTAATTCCCTTGCCTCAGAGATGTGTCAGGTAAGAAGTTGCTGTGGCTGAGGTCAAAGAGGTTGTTTTCTGTTTTCTCCTCTATGGTTTTGATGGTTTCCTATCTTACGTTTAGGTCTTTCATCCATTTTGAGGTGTTTTTGTTGTTGTTGTTGTTGTTGTTGTTGTTGTTGTTGTTTGTGAATGGTGTAAGCAAGTGATCTAGTTTCATTCTTCTGTATGTTGCTGTCCAGTTCTCCCAGCACCATTTGTTAAAGAGACTGTCTTTTTTCCATCGGATATTCTTCCCTGCTTTGTCAAAGATTAGTTGGCCATACATTTGTGGGTCCAATTCTGGAGTCTCCATTCTGTTTCATGTTGGTCTATGTGTCTGTTTTTGTTCCAATACCATGCTGTCTTGATGATTACAGCTTTGTAGTAGAGGCTAAGGTCTGGGATTGTGATGCCTCCCGCTTTGGTCTTCTTCTTCAATATTACTTTGGCCCTTTGGGGTCTTTTGTGGTTCCATACAAATTTTAGGATTATTTGTTCTAGCTTTGAGAAGAATGCCAGTGCAATTTGATTGGGATTGCGTTGAATGTGTAGATAGCTTTGCGTAGTGTTGACATTTTAACAATATTTATTCTTCCAATCCATGAGCACGGAAGAAGCTTAATTCATCTATAATGAAGGGATTAATTGTCATAAGAGGATGTGATTAAAGGAACTCTCGCTCCTACTTGATCATGTAAGAGGTTTCCTCTGATGTCACTCCTCACTGCCTGTGTCTGCTCTCCTCGGTACACAGCTTCTCTCTCTCTATTCCCACATCACCTTCTGCTTCTTTTATCCACTCTGCCCTGAAGCCCGCCTTCATGTCTGAGTTCATATTCCTGTAACTTTACAAGGAGTACGGCTTTCACACTAACCTTGGACTCCATTAATACCTAAACGCACTACTTGAAACTATATTTCCACTTCAAAAATGAATACGTGTAGTAAATAATGACTCAAACTTTTAAGACACGCCTTGGGGAAAATAACGTTGGTCTTGGTGTTTTATAACCAAGTGAATCACTTCCAGAAGAATGTTCAGAAGGCTTGAAAGAACCAGGCCTAAGAAAGTACCTGAAAAAAAATCAACCCAGTGGAATAATTAGTTGCCAAGAAAATTAGGCTAACTAACCCAGAACCCAGTATTTGATATTTGATCCTAATTATATCTCAGTAAGATGTGGACAAGAGGAGGTTTTGATGGAAGCAAAGTCAACCTACTTATAATTAAAATTGGATTCTCAGTGACTCAGCAGTCAAAGGGCTAAGGAAGCCTTTGGGCATTTGCCCCCTGAGTTTCCATGCACATCATTAATATATGAAGCTTCTATTTGAAAAACTTTCAAAGAAAAACATGAGGATATTTTACTCTGTTTTAATTTCCGGGCAGGCAAATCAACATTTATTAGAAACATTATATTGCCTTTCTCTGAAATACTGGAAAAGGCATCAACTAATTTTCCAATAATTATATTTTTGGTTTTTATGTCAACATCTGCAAACCAGACCTTCGGCATCTAGTAAAGTGGACCTCCGTGAGCCACATCAAAGAGAATAGCAGATCCTCTGCAGTTTGGAGCAAGTAATCAGCTGAGGAAAATATGTCCCCCTGGTTTAGACTGCCTAGCAAAAGAATGAAATGGAAATGTGGAAACGAAAAAATCCAGTGCCTTGTCGAACAAGCTCTTCCTATGATCACTGACTCTCAAAACAAAACCCATGTTATAAACCATTGAGTCTGTACTGATAGGCAGAAAGAGAAATCTAATAAAATCATAAATGAGCAAATAAGAAAAAGTTGTTGCCTGGGGATAAGGTGGAAATTATTACCTGGGGGTAAGGGTTGGGAAGATAGGAAATTTTGGAGGGCGGTATGTATGTTCATTACCTTGATTGTGGGGATAGTTTCTTAGGCATACACATACGTTAAAACTGATCAAAGTCTACCTTTTAAAATATGTAGGTAATTGTAAGTCAATTATATCCCAACAAAGCTGTAAAAACAAAGTGAAAAGAATTGTATCTAATTGCAATTTCTGGCTAAGAGCTACATGTTGATGAAGAATCTTTAAAATCTTTTTTTTAATTATTATTATTTTTTTATTATTATTATTTTTTTAACGTTTTATTTATTTTTGAGACAGAGAGAGACAGAGCATGAACGGGGGAGGGGCAGAGAGAGAGAGGGAGACACAGAATCGGAAGCAGGCTCCAGGCTCTGAGCCATCAGCCCAGAGCCAGACGCGGGGCTCGAACTCACGGACCGCAAGATCGTGACCTGAGCTGAAGTCGGACGCCTAACCGACTGAGCCACCCAGGCGCCCCTAAAATCTTTGAAATGGGGACACCTGGATGGCTGTGTTGGAGCATGGGACTCTTGATCTCAGGGTCGTGAGTTCAAGCCCCACATTGGCCATAGGACTTACTTAAAAAAAAGAACCTCTAAAATAATCCAACAATCCTTAGTGGATGGAGCGTAGTAACACGGGGAGCATTAAGTTGCAATGTCCATTACCAATAATGAGGTCAGAGAGGTAACTTTGTCGAGTGAATTATTTGTGTGTGAGCTTGTTGAACCTTGATTCTCTTTGGCTTTGTTAGCATAGAGCTTTGGACTGTCCCTTCCACAGGGCACCTGGCCAGACCAGTGGGACTGACAAGAAAAGTTAGCTTCACAAAAGATTCAATGAACCCCTAATATAAAGTCTCCCTGGGAGGAGTTGAAAGAACATTCCAATACATCTATTTTATGAGGCTAAACTGATCTTGAAACCAGTCCTTATTGAGGATTAAAAGATAAAGTTCTGTAAGTCAATACCACTCATTAGTAAAAAAATAACACAATAGTAAACTATTGACAAATCATAGCATATGTATAAAACACTTTATGTGCATATATATTATATATTCATTTAATGGTATATATATATATATATATACACACTATATATTATATAACATATGTATATGTGTAAAATGTGCACATATGCATATATGTATGTGTATATATGTATAATATTTATACATGTGCATGGGCACAATATACGTATGTATAATATATGTGTATATATAAAATACTTTATTACCAAATCCTATCAATCTCCAAAATGTAAGGTTAGTTTGACATTGTGGGGGCAAAACATCACTCAATTCCTGATTCCTCTAGTTCATAGAACTTATTTGTCAATATAAAAAAGCTCAGTTGATGTTTGTCTAATAAACCTATTTACCTTCCTAATTTCAATCCAGCATCCTCAGAACATATAGGAGACGTGTTAAGTTACATGTTAAATGAATTGTTAGACGGTCACAGCCATTGCAAATGGCCCAAAGACCTTGCTGAGTGCCAACAGAGGGGCTGTCTTCTTGTGCATCAGAACATCCGTCCTCTTGGCTGTTGCCCGTTCTCTGACACTTGTCCTCGATGTTTCCATATGGCCTTTTGAGTTTATCATTTATGTGATTGTCCCTAGGATGGCATGAGTTCCACAAACACTGAGAACACATTGAAGAAGCTTGCCCGGCTGAGTAACAAGCAGGTGGTTCAGCCGCTGAAGTCCCCCACCACGCAGAACAGATCCCTGGAGGGAGAAAGGCAGAGGAATTGCTTATGATCACCTTCTGTCGCTCAACGGTCAAAGGATGCCCCATGGGATGTCAACTGCATGGCTGGGCTGATTCAAAGAGCCAACTTCTACTCCTGTATCACAAGACCTTGTCGGACTTGAGAGGAGGTAGGAGCGCCCTCACTCCCGGCGTGTGGGACCTGGGTCGGCCCTCGCTCCCGGGGGGCTGAGCATGGAGAGGCGCAGCAAAGGGAAAGCCAGCCAGGCTGTCTGCTTGAGGACGACCAAGGCCTGGGCCAGAGGCAGGAACAAGAACCTGGAGAGGACCACATCCAGGTCCTTAAAGCTGATAAAATGTTATGAACGTCATAAACCATTTTAAACCAAATGGTCAGACATACTCTTCCGTTAGGCAAGACAATTGCTTTCAACATCTTTCTGCACCTGCTTCCATCCAGAACCATAACAGCAGGGGAGAATCACAGAAGGGACATGGGGGAGGGGGAGTCAGCAGAGTATATGGTGCATCATCATACGGAGGGGGCCCTACACAGAGCACCTCGCTTTGTCCCCGAGGCCACCGTAAGCGAGCATCGCTATTGACACCTACACATGCAGAAACCAGCATCCACGAGGATCAGAGTTACAACTAAGCTAAATTGTAAGTTGGAAGTTAAGCCCCTTGGTGGCCCCGAGTCTCTGTGCCACCAGGTTGAACCAAGTGATCCTCGGTCAGGAGCATCAACCCTCCTTCCCGGACTATTCTGTCTTATAGCACAAACATGTTGACATGGTGAATAGCGTAGCTCCTCAGTCTCCTGAGAGTGAAAATCGGCTCGGCTGACAGGAAGGAATCAGGACACAGCCCTGTATGGGTCAGGCTTGGAGGACAGACCCAGACGCACCCGCTGTCCATCTGCAGGAGGTGGTGCAGGGCCGTGACCTGCCGTGTCCAGCCCGCTTCTGAGTGACAGGGCCTCCTTCCAGTGCCCCCCACAGCCCTCAGCTCTCTCCACCTAGAGCTGGGACGCTGGGCTCCTCAAGTGTCCTTGCCAAATGCCGGGTTAACCTTTTACTAATCCCATCCCAGGAAGAGACATCGGTCCAAATGGGTCCTGCCTCCTGCCCCGTGTCCCGACTTAGAAGGGGCCCTCCCGCCCTGCTGTTGGAGACACCAGGCTCCTTCAGGTCAGGACGGGACTACAGATGCATTGTGAACTGTCACAGGGGTGAGCGTAATAGGTTTTATGCTTAAAACAGATTCCCACCGTGCCGAAGACAGACCCCGAACCAGCACACGTAGCTGGAAGTATTTGCCAGGTTGTTTACCTCGGTACAGGTGATTCTACCATTTTAAATCAACGTTCTCCTGCTCATCCCGCACAGCCCCTTCCCCGGAGGAAGCAAATCCCCGTGTTACTTCCCGCAATGAGGGCTACATCTGAAACGGCTGCACCTGTTGGCCCAGCACAGTCTCTGACGTTGGGGAAAATGCATTGCAGAGGACGCTGTTCACTGACAGTGAGGCCGTTCTCTCATCATCTTGGAGCCACATGACGACAGCGCACAGGGCCAAGCGGACGCTTGCACAAAGAGCGCAGGGCACCTCACAAGCTCCTCGAGTCCCAGGTGCACAGAGGAGTCCGAGCAGCTCACACTTGGAAGAGATCTGAGATCGTTCGGCCCCAACACACCCATCGTACCTGTGCCATCACAGACCTTGGAAAGGTCAGCCCTTGACCCCGGAACGCCAGGAGCCACGACTGAACACATCACAACCGACTTCTGGTCAAGGGTCCTTCTATTAACATACCTGACACCTCACATTTATGATTCTCTGAGTAAATTTCAGAATTTCATTAAAGAGGGGGGCACCTGGGAGGCTCAGTCAGTTAAGTGTCTGACTTCAGTTCAGGTCACGATCTCACGGTTCATGGGTTCAAGCCCCGCGTCGGGCTCTGTGCTGACAGCTCAGAGCCTGGAGCCTGCTTCGGATTCTGCGTCTCCCTCTCTCTCTGCCCCTCTCCTGCTCATGAGCGCTCTCTCTCTCTCTCTCTCTCAAAAATAAAATAAGACTTAAAAAAAAGAATTTCATTAAAGATGAAAGCATACTCGCTTTCCACTCTGAATAAAAAACATGAAGCTGTGCTATTTACGCATGATTTACAGATAGTAAAAAAATATTTGTAAAAGTTCTATACTAAATATATTTAGTCTATCTATACAATCATCAAGAAGCAAATATTATAAACATAGGAAGATACAGTTTCTCTTCTGTTCTTGTTCAAATTTTCTCACAGTTAACATATCTATTGCATTGCCTATGAATTGTTAATGTAAGATATTTCTAACCTACCCATTTTACGAATATAATGAAATCACAGAACTGCAGATATTGGCAAAAAGTAAAACTCAAGGGTCATTTTAATTTCCATTGTTATTAGTTGGAAAAACTACATCTGCTTAAGTCTAAGCACTATGGAAAAAAAAGCCGAGGGGTCTATCTATTCAACTGTTATCTTGTTGAACCCAGTTATGACTTAGTGAGAAGCTTTGTCACTTTTCATGATATAAATTAATTTTTAAACAGAGATTAAATATTAAGAAAATGAAAACTTGAAACAGATGGGCTAAAGCTTATCATATGGAAGAATCACAATGGAGTATCTCTGGGTTTTCACAAAACACATTAATTTATATCTCACCTGCTGAGAATTTCCTCAAAGACTTACGAGCAACAGCGGCAGTGAGTGAATTTCTCTGTAATTTCCGAATGGCAGTCACACTTTCAAGTGCAGCTCGCTCAGTACTTCAGGTGGTGAAGTTCCTCCGTGTGTTCATGTCCCGCGAGAAGCATGTGCATGAACAATGCTTCTCTGTCTTCTTTCAAAAACTAAACCGTATACCTGCTCGTGTGAACCGGGAAACTTTGGACAGAAGACTCCCTAGTCTCTGGTAGACTCATCCTTGCCCCTGGGGTCTCACTTCCTGACAGTTCCCCTCAGAGATACACATGCACGCACGCTCGAATACACACGCACAACACATGGACACGCGTGCACTCGTGTGTGTGTATGTGCACACACGAAGACACTGCCACGTGTGTGCAAACAGGTACGCACATGCATACACAAACACCCGTGCACGCTTGTGCACGGGTACAGGCGTGCCCCCACAGGCGCGAGCATACACAAACCCTCCCTCACCCGCAGGCACACACACGCAGCCTGTGTCTGCACACGGCCCCTCACTGCCTGCCACTTCTGTTGTTCTCTACCTCAGCCCCCTTTCCATCTCCAGTAGCCAGGCAGCCACCACCGTGTCTTAAGGTTTAGCTCAAAGCCAACTTCCCCATCAAATGTTTCCAGCTTCTCAAGTATTGAGTGGCTCTCTTTTCTAGGCTTGGGCTAGCTTCCTGACATTCGCTCTGATAACCACATTTGTGGGACGTGTTGCTGGTAATTTCTCTGGATGTGTTTCTTCTTCACTAAAATATCTGCTCTTCCAGAGGCAGGATCACCAGAGAACAGTATCCATCACAAGTGTATATGAAATGTTAATCTCATGCTATGTTAGAGATAGCTTTCCTTATTATCCTTATTTTTAAATAAGGAAACAAAAACTCTGAAAGGTTAAACTTTCTCACGTGCATTGATTGGTATAATATGCAGACAAATGCCCCTGACCTCACACCAGTGATTATAAAATACAGCCAAGACTGAGCCTTAGGACTGAATTATAGCCCCTTCGGAATATGTTCCCAGTGCTCCCCAAAATTTCCTGGTGGGGTACCTTCCCTGAGCCCAGAAAGTAGCCTGACAGCTGCTGTCCTTGCGTGGCCCCACCGCTGGTCAGCCGTGCCTTCTGTGCGTGACCTGGCTGGGGTAATTCTTACTTTGCCACAAGAGCCTAAGCACAGGCCGGTGCTCCCATCATGAGTGCTCTTCTGCCTGATCTCACAGCCTGCGGTCCTCGGGGGCAATACTGGGCTTCATTCAGAGGGACAAAGAAACATCAGCTGTAGACCACAGGGGTGATAGTCTCAGCAATCGGTTTATACTCCTCTCTCTCAAAGTCAGTAAGTGCAGGGACCTGAGAAATGACCACAGGAGTCATACGATCCGTCCCCCCTCCTCTGCAGTCCTCCAGCTTAGCCCCGACCAAACTCCCCTTCAGTCTCCATCATAAGACGATCGTATTGGCCAGAGCTCTCCAGAGAAACAGAATGAATAGGACATGTATTTTTATCTTTATCTATCTCCTCCTAGCCAACCATCCATCCATCCATCCATCCATCCAGAGACTGATTATAAGGGGTTGGCTCCTGTGATGATGGAGGTTGGCAAGTCCCACACTCACAGAGCTGACATCTCTGTTCAGCTCTGAACACCAAAAGCCGATGTAGAACCAGGAGGAACTGACGTCCCAGTTCAAAGGCTGTCAGGCAGGAGTTCTCTTTTACTGGAGGTGGGGATGAGGGGTCAGACTTCTGTTCTGTTCAGGCCTTCGACTGATTTGATGAAATCCACCCACATAGGGAGGGTAATCTGCTTGATTCAGTCTACTGACTCAAACGGTAATCTCATCCAGAAACACCCACACAGACAGAAGGACATTTGACCAGATGTGAGGGCCAATATGACCAAATACGATGGCCCAATCAAGTTGACATGTAAAATTAACCATCACACAATCAAGCCCATGCAAATCAACAGATGCCGAGTGGTACAGTAGCTAGTAGACAGTGGGCTAGAGAGGGGCTAGGTGAGGGGATGTCACCCACTCTAGCAGTGATGGCCTTTTAGCCTAAGTTAATACAGTTTCAAAAAAGCGGGGGAAAGGGCGCTTGGGTGGCTCTGTCGGTTAAGTGTCCGACTCTTGGTTTGGCTCAGATCATGATCTCACAGATTCATGAGTTCGACTGGGCCAATAGGCGGAGTCTCTCCCTCTCTCCCTGCCCCACCCCTGCTTGCACTCTCTTTCTCTGTCTCTCTGCCCCTCCTCTGCTTGCTCTCTCTCTCAAAATAAATAACCTTTTTTTTTAAAAAAAAAAAGAGGAAAAAATCTTCACCATAAACTAAGAGACAGAGCAAGCCCACATGAGAAAAAGATCTCACTACAATCGAAAATTCATCTATACCACTGTATGCTGATTCAACACAACAAGGTGTTGTTAATGTTGTAAATGTTAGGGTCTCTCCATCTTAAAGAACCCTCTCCTTCCTGAAATGTTCCTACTAGGCTAGGCCTCTGCTCCCAGGCCTTAGATTATCTTGAAGAAGGCACAAAGAAATGGAAAAACATTCCATGCTCATGGAGTGGAAAAATAAATATTATTAAAATGTCAGTCCTACCCAAAGCAATCTACACATTCAACGCAATCCCAATCAAAATTGCACTGGCATTCTTCTCAAAGCTAGAATAAATAATCCTAAAATTTGTATGGAACCACAAAAGATCCCAAATAGCCAAAGTAATATTGAAGAAGAGAGCCAAAGCGGGAGGCATCACAATCCCAGGCTTTAGCCTCTACTACAAATCTGTAATCATCAAGACAGCATGGTATTGGCACAAAAACAAACACATAGACCAACATGAAATAGAATAGAGACCCCAGAATTGGAACCACAAGTGTATGGCTAACTAATCTTTGACAAAGCAGGGAAGAATATCCGATGGAAAAAAGACAGTCTCTTTAACAAATGGTGCTGGGGGAACTGGACAGCAACATGCAGAAGAATGAAACTAGACCATGTTCTTACACCATACACAAAAATAATCTCAAAATGGATGAAAGACCTAAATGTGAGACAGGAACCATCAAAACCCTAGAGGAGAAAACAGGCAACAACCTCTTTGACCTCAACTGCAGCACTTTCTTACTCAACAAGTCTCCAAAGTCAAGGGAATTAAAAGCAAAAAATGAACTATTGGGACCTGGTCAAGATAAAAAGCTTCTGCACAGCAAAGGAAACAATCAACAAAACTAAAAGGCAACCAAAAGAATGGGAAAAGACATTTGCAAATGATATATTTTACAAAGGTTCTATAAAGAACTTACCAAACTCAACACCTCAAAACCAAATAATCCAGTAAAGAAATGGGCAAAGGACATGAATAGACACTTTTCCAAAGAAGACATCCAGATGGCCAACAGACACATGAAAAGATGCTCAACGTCACTCCTCATCAGGGAAACACAAATCAAAGCCACACTGAGATACCACCTTACACCAGTCATGATGGTTAAAATTAACAACTCAGGAAACAACAGATGTTAATGAGGATGCGGAGAAACAAGAACCCTCTTGCACTGTTGGTCGGAATGTAAACTGGTGCAGCCACTCTGGAAAACAGTGTGGAGGTTCCTCAAAAAATTAAAAAAAAAAAAAAACAATCCTACAACCCAACAATAGCACTACTAGGAATTTATCCAAAGGATACAGGAGTGCTGATTCATAGGGGCACTTGTACCCCAATGTTTATAGCAGCATTTCAACAATAGCCAAATTATGGAGAGACCCCCAAATATCCATCAACTGAAAAATGGATAAAAATGTGGTTTACATATACAATGGAATACTACTTGGCAATGAGAAAGAATGAAATCTTGCCATTTGCAGAAACGTGGTTAGAACTGGAGGGTATTATGCTAAGTGAACTGAGTCAGGCAGAGAAAGACAGATACCCTATGTTTTCACACATATGTGGAACTTGAGAAACTTAACAGAAGACCATGGGGGAGGGGAAGGGGAAGAAATAGTTTCAAACAGAGAGGGAGGCAAAAACTGTAAGAGATTCTTGAATACAGATAACAAACTGAGGGTAGATGGGTGGCAGGGGAGAGGGGGAAATGGGTGGTGGGCACTGAGGAGGGCACTTGTTGGGATGAGCACTGGGTGTTGTATGGAAGTGATGAATCATGGGAATCTACTCCCAAAGCCAAGAGCACACTGTATACACTGCATGTTAGCTAACTTGACAATAAATTCTATTTGAAAATTAAATAAATAAAATGAAAGCTTATTTGAAAAAAAAAAAAAAAGAATGAACAGGTAGTAACATGAGCTCTGCGATTTAAAAGTTCTGGTAAAATAAACAGCCCTGCATGCCATACTGGTCCCTTCCTAAATGCCTCCTTGATGAAGGCCATTTGTAAACTGGTTTTGCCAGTGAGTCACTCTACACAGCCAAACAAAAGGATTGGTGTAGGCTTTGCCTTTTTTGTAGCTTGGTAGAAATACCTACATTAATCTTAAAATAAATTATTTAATACAGGTCAACCACTATAAGATAGTGGTTTGAGGTGTAGCCATTTATAGCCCTTAATTAAATAGCCAACATCTAAAGAACAAAATACTGGTTAAATATGACAAAATTATCCCCTCTGCATGAGTACACTTAAAATAGGGCCATTTGAATACTGGCCTGTGTATAATTTTATTAGAAAACTAATCAAAAACAAATCATATTAAAACTCTCTCTCTCTCTCTCTCCTTCCTTCCCCCCTCATTATTTGCTTCAAGAATTACAGAGTTAATAACCCTAACATAAAAAGACTCACAAATAAGTGATAAAGTATGAACACAAAAGTAGGAATAAATGCAAATATTTAAAGAAGAAAAAAGCTTAATTAATACGTATAAATGTGGACAATGTCATTAATAAGCCCCAAAATGCAAAAATAAACCAGACACCATAATTCACGTATCAACATACATGTAAACAAGAATACTAAATTTTGGCAAAAACGAAGTGAAAAGAGAACTATCGACTACAGGTGTCAGAATACTGTAAGTTCCTTTGGGATTGTCTGTCAAAGGTCATTTAAAATTTAAATCCTTCTGCTCAACATTTCAGTATTAGCAATCAACTCCACCTTTCTAATCTGAGGCTCATACAAATATGTATGTTCAGGTATGTCTGTGATGACATCATTTACAAGGATGTAAATTGGAAACAGTCCAAATACACAGAAGTAAGGAAGTATTTAACTGAATTATGATATATCCTAAGAAAAAATCTTCTGGGACAGCCTTAGTAAAATTCCTCTACTATGCCCTAATATTACTCATGAATTTTCCTTCCTCTAAGAAGTAGATGAGGGAGATAGACTATGGACATTGTGTGTATATCTTCAGTTTCACCAAGATCTTTGTGTCATTTTACCAAAATATAGATTATATTGTAGAAAGACAAAAAGGTTTCTCCCTTAAAGTCTCTTTCTTTGAAGACTATATGTGCTTTATATTCATGCTGCTAGTTGAGAATTTCAACATATTTCAATCAAGTTTGTAGACAATAATAGATAGATGATGATAGATAGATAGATGATAGATATGAATAAAACTTACCAATATTAAGAAATTTGCATACATAACCCTTGAATCAACAATAAAACAATTGTGTCCTCTCCCCAAATATGTCCATCTTTCGTTTTTTTTATTGAAATTCGGGACTAAAGTACATGTTTTCAGGTTATTCCCAGACTTTATAATTCTTCTGTGATGTTCAATATCTTCATGAAGGGTGGCAATGCAGTGACCTTTATCTTGCCTACGAAGAAAGATAAAGCCATAACTCATCCTTTTACGGAACTCTGACAGACCACAAGGATCTCTGAGTCTAACTAGATACTCAGGATTTATTTTTGTCATTTTTCCTTGTTATAAATAAAAACTACGTGTGAGTTATTTTCTTTAAGCTTTTAAATAAATACCAAAAAAAAGTCCTTTCTCTAATCATTAACTATTTCAACCAAAGTTCTTTATTCTGTTATGCAAGAGCCATTGATACTGTCTTGTACGAGGTGATGAATGAATTAACAAAATAGTGGTTTGTTATGTGTACGTGTATATATATATATATATATATATAGTACATTTAATATATATAATGTGTATTGTTTTGTGTATATATACACATAACAAAAAACAATACACATTATATATATTAAATGTATAATATATATATATATATATATATATATATATATATAAAATAGTGGGACTATAAAAAGCCCTCATCCTGACAAACTAACATTTACTTTGATAACATTTTCCCTGCTAAGTTGTTTAAATGTTTATAGTGTGTGTACATGTGTGTATATGCGTATTGCTTTAATTTTTTATTCGGTTGAACCAATGGCTGTGAGATGTGTTAAGCTTCCTGTTACCACAGTGGAACTCTGAATTTCTAGGTTTCTTCTCATGACACCTTCAATTTTTGCTTCATGTGGTTTACCACCTTATTAAGTGTATACAAGTTTAAAATTTTTATCTTCCTATTGATAGGATACTCATGATATGTTAGTAATTATCCATATCATTATATTTCCTTCTATTTTGAAGTCTATTGTGTTGAAATTGATATCAGGTTTGGGGTTTTGTCATTGTTGTTAATTTTGCCTGGTTAACCCCTTCCACCTATATACTTTTCATTGTTCGGCACTATTACGTTTCAGATTTCTCTCTTCTAAACGTTCAAAATCTGAATTCTTTTCTCTGAATCTAACATTTTTCCTAACTGGATGATTTTATTCACTCACACTTACCGGGATTGCTGATAGAGACTTTTCTACATCTTCTCTTTCGCTTTTATTTTGTCCTATTTTTATGTTCCTTTTCTTCCTTTCTTGTCCAAACATTTTTTTGGGTTTTTTGTTTGTTTTATCTATTTTTCTTTGCATTTTTCTATTAATTTCCTCACCTCACTTCTATTCTATTTCTGGTTTACATTGAAATTTTGTGCATCTAATTAACTTCACAAAGTATGCTGTGAGTATTATATGTCCAGAAAAAAAAAAAAAAGAAAAGGACATAGGAACTTTGCTGCTTTGATTATGATCCTGTCAACCGGCCTACTACCCTTATGCTGTATGTTAGTTCTGCTCTCTTCAAAAAATCCCACAAAAATGAGACGTGACTATTTTATACATAGAGTTTAGACTAAAGTGAACGTTTTCCTTACTGGGCATTTCTTCCTGCACCTCTGACCTTCCTTCCAGTAAGGACTTCCTCTTCTCTGAATCTCGTTCGTTAGAAGTTCCTTTGGTGTAGACCCACTGGACGAAAACTCTCACAGCCTCTGTTCATCTGTAGGTATCTTTATTTACTCCTGATTGAAAGATATGTTTTGGGTACCCAAGTCTGCATTCGCCTTAGTTTTTTCCCCAGCATTTTGAAGATATTTTTTCCTGTCTTCTGATTTCCATCTTTGTAGTTGAGGAGTCGGCTGCCAGTGAAACAGTTGTTCTTTAGTAGACGATGTGCCTTCCTGGCTGTGTTTAAGACCCTTACTTCTCTTTATTCATAGCATCATTATACCAGATTGTGATGCCTGTTTGCTCTTGCGTTTCCCTCTGGGTGCTGCTTGCACTTGCTGTGTGTGAGAGACGTCCCTCTGCAGTTGAAGAGATAACTCTTCTGCCCTCTTGGACTCATTCATTACTTCGTTGGGCACCTTCTTTACGGCAGTGTTAAATACTCTCACTAAATCCTCGTGTCCCTTAACTTCTTTCCAATTCTCTCTCTCTCTCTCTCTCTCTCTCTCTCACACACACACACACATTCTGAAAATTTCTTCAGATTTATCTTGGGCTTTGTGAATTCCTCCTTCATGTGAGTCGAATCTGGTTTTTAATTGGCTCCTTGACTTTTTAAATTCGACCGTTATAATTTTCATTTTCCAATGTTCTGTTGATTTTTAAACCCACCTGGCTCTCCTTAATTGTCTTTTGTTGCTTACTCACTCTTGCTGTGGCCATATTTATTTCTTTATTTCATAGTGAGTTCTTTTATACTCTGTGTTCGATGACTCTCATTTCTGAAACTTCAGGTGTCTCGGTTCATCACGTGGGTGCACCTGTGAAGCCCACCTGTTTAAAGTAGAGAACAGTGCTGTTGCCTCAGAATCTCCGTCCACAGCCACCAGACCCGGCTGCCTCCATGACCACCACCAACATACACACTATTCAGATTTTCTCCAGCATAGAGAAGATGTTGCCTGCTATAGCAATCTCTTTTATGAAAGCATATTTCACTCAGCTCGTGTGTTTTTGACATTCATCAATGTTACCACATGTATCAGTAGGTTTTTTCTAAACCCATCATCAGTAGGTTTTTTCTAAACTGATAATTAGTACCCATTGTATGGATATATCACAGTTCGTGTGCATATTCTTCTACTCAAGGTCACTGGAGCTCTTTCTAGGTTGTGTATACCACAAAGAGAGCCTCCATGGATATCCTCCTCTTTAGTCTTTTTGTGAACTTAACACTTGTACTTTTCAAGTAAATGTCCAGGGGTGGAGTTGTTGGGTCATATGAGGGATGCCCCTGTTTATTCTTATAGGAAACTGCTATACAACGTTACAAAATGGTTGTAACATTTTACACTCCCACCAGAAATGTAGGAGAGTTCTGGGTGCTTCTCATTCTCACCAATATTGGGTGTTTCCTGGCTTTTCCCCTGCAGCAGTTTGGTTGGGGTGTGGCCATCACTCACTTTCACATGCTTACCTTCTCTTGTGTGTCTTCCTCTGTGAGATATCCCATCACCTCTTTTACCCATTTTTATTGGGTTGCTTGTAATTTTGTTAGTGAGTTATAGGAGACCGTTTTATATGCTGGATCCCAGTCCATTTGAAAACACATATCCTATAAACATGTATTCACAGGATACACCTTACTTTACATTTTCTTCATGACGTCTTTTGGAAGAGGTTTTTAAAATTTGATGGAAACTAATTTATCACTTACCTGTTTTATGATTGTTTTAGGTGATCGTGTAGGGAAAGCCACCCACCCTCGCGTCATGAAGAAATTCGTTTATGCTGTTTTCCGAAAATTTTCTGCCTTGTAGGTTTTACCTTTTAGGTTTACATTTATAATGCATCCCACATAGACTTGATGCACCACGCGAGGTCTAGAAGGTGAGGTCTGTGTTTGTGTCCGCGAGGAGCGCACTGTGCTGGTGTCATTTGCTGAGAAGACTCTACTTTGTCTATCGCACGGCCTTGGTGCCTCTGCTGAAAATCGGCCATCTGTTCAAATGGAGGTCTGTTTCTGGGTTCCCTGTTCTGTGACTTTATCTGTTTGCCAATGTTTATGCCAGTACTACACTTCTTGACTACAGTATCTTATGGCGAGTCTCAATACTAGATAATATAAGTACTCCAAAGTTGTTACTTTTCACCATTGTTTTGCATTTCCATATAGATTTTACAATCCAATTGCTCATTCTTCAAAAAAGTCTTCTGCAATACAATGAACCTATAGATCAATTTGTAGATATTGGTCTTCCAATTCATGAACATGGTGAGTCCACCATTTATTTACGTCTTCTTTAGCTCATTCATATTTTATCATCTCTAGTGTAAAGATCTTGTACATCTTTTCTTAATTTTTTCCCAAGTACTTTTTCTTTTCAGAAAGCATTTAAGTGAAATATTCTTTTTAGTTTCAGTTGTTGATTTTTTTGCTACTCATATAAAAAATACAGTCGGCTCTTTTACACTGACCTTGTATCTTGGAATACTCTAATTAAATTATTTTTGTCAGGTCTGTTTTAGATTATTTATGATTTCCTATCTGCATCAAAAAATACTCTGAAGATAGGGTTAATGCTTCTGTTCAAATACATAAGCCCTTTATATATTTTTCAGTATTTATTTCAGTATTACCTAGGAACCCAATACAATGATTAACAGAAGTGCTGAAGAATGGATATTTTCTTTGTTCCTGATTTTAGGGAGAAATCCTTTAATATTTCATCATTAAACATGAAATCAGCTGTAGATTTTTCATAGGTCACCTTTAGCAGGTTAAGTAACTTCCTTGAAAATTCGGGTAAGCCTCTTTTTTTTTTTAAGTTTTTATATTTAATTTTATTTTCTTTTCTAGAGGAAAATTGTTATAATCAGACTCATGTTTTTATTTTTTACTTTTTATTATTTATTTACCTACTCACTTTTTTGAGCCAAATGGGTGTTGGATTTGTGAAATGTTTCAGTGTGCCTATTGAAATGATCATATAGCTTTTACTATCATTCTTTCACTGTAGTAAGTTCTGTTAAATTCAAAATTGTAAAACAAACTTGCATTCCTGGACTAATTTCATTAGGTTGTTGCATTTTATCTATTGTTTGGTTTGATAATAAATCATGAGTGATATTTACAACTATGCTTATGAGTGACTTTGGTTTTTACGTCATTGTTCACGGGGATATAGTTCTTAATTTTTTGTCTGATTGGGAAATGTTCCTCTTGCTCTAATTTTTTTTTCAATATGTGATATGATTTCTGCTATTCCTTTCTTGGATGCTTGAGAGAATTCACAATGAAACCAGTTAAATTGGAGCTTTCTTTTGAGGACGGTTTTCAATAACTATTAGTTAAATTTGCTTAATTGACATAAGACTGTTTACACTTGCTCTTTCATCTTGGCTCAATTTCGGTTAATTTTAATTTTCAGTGAATGTGTCCCTTTTATCCAAGTTGTCTTATCGACATTAGCTTGTTAGGAATATTCTCCCCCTGCCCCTTAAGATTTATTAAACCCATAGTCCAATTTTCCCTCTTACTTCTGGCGTTGGTGATACAGCAAGCTTACACAGGAAACAAACGAACAAGAATATTCTAGAGAAATTAAGGGGTAAACAATGAGTAGAGTTACACCAAGTAAATTACAGATGACAGCAAAGCAGGTGTCCCATATGCTGGCAGAGAGCAGAGACACTCAGAAGGCAAAGCACTTAATGAGGCAAAGAAAGGCACTTACTTCATAATGCTGAAGGATACAGTGAGCAATAAAGCTTTAACAGCCATTAATAGGTACACACCATTACAACGGCAACAAAGTGTGTACCACAGAAACTATAGGTAACACAGAGTTACAGGAAGAGACAGTGTAATGCTAAAGAAGTTTCATATATTTCTCTCAATCACAAAACACAGCATGTAGACAAAAAGAATAGAGGAGACATAACAACAAATAAATAAGGCAGATCTTATTGTTATAAATCCTACTCGAAACCGAAATAGATAATGCAGAATGTTTTAAGAGCATCTAAGTCCATATGGAACATGCTCAAAACTTGGGATAATTTAGCCTACAATCAGAACTTCAATATATCCCAAAGAATACAAATAATAAAAACAACATTCTGTGACCATTATGCAAAAACATTGAATATTAACATTGATCCCAGAAGCGTTCCTTTAACTTCTTTTAAAACATGGCTGAGAGGGGCCAGCATTGGACATAAGGACACACACATGCACAACACACACAGGGGCAACACTGGAAATTCCAAACAGAATTTCAGAGCCTCTCAAACACAATAATGAAAATATACCATTTCAGAACCCATGGGATTCACCTAAACCCAAATAGAGGGAAATTTATAAATAGAAATAATAGAAAGAATAAATGAATATATTACCCTACTACAAAAACTAAAAAAAAAAAAGGCAAAATAAAAAGCAAAAGGAAGGAATTAATTAAAGGAAAAATTAATGAATGGGAAAATGAAAAAATAGAGTAACCAAATAAAACACTACAACAAATAAATAAGTGAAAATTCAACAAAATGGTAAAAAGAATAGCTAACCCAATAAAGAAGAGAGAAAGGGGAGAAAACACTAATTACCAAGAACACAAAAAACACAAACAAGTAAAGTAGAATGTTTTAATTATGAGTAATATGCACTATAAAAACATTTGAAAACCTAGATGAAAAAGAAAACTTTTGCAAAAAGTACAATTTAACAAAATTGATCCCATTAGGGAAAGTCTAACAGATAAACTGCTATAAGAAAGAGACAGAATAAAAAGCAACTTTATATTTTTTAGAAAGCACCAAACCTAGAAAGATTTCCAGAAGAATTCCTCCAAGTTTATAAATGTCAGTAAATCCCATGTCATTTATATTATTCCAGAGCATAGAAAAGTTTTTTGTAAAAATGTCTTATGTAAAAAGAAAATATTGATCCCAAACTGAAAAATAAATCACGAAACAAAAAACCCTATGGCCGTTTTCCCTTATTAATATAAATGCTTGTCTCTTACATAACATGTCAGCAAACTGAACCTAAGCTCCCATTAAGAACTAACACATCTGATCCAATGAGCTTTACTCTAAAAATGCAGGAATACTTAATACTTAGTTAAGTTTGAGTTTAACTTAAACTCATTAACTCTTTTTTATTAATGTTTATTTTATTTTATTTTACTTTATTGAGAGAGAGAGAGAGAGCACGCACACAAGTGGGGGAGGGGCAGAGAGAGAGAGGGAGACACAGAGTCTGAGTGGGGCTTCAGGCTCCAAGCTTCAGGCTCTGAGCCCCGGCACGGGGCTTGAACCCACGAACTGTGAGATCAAGACCTGAGCCGAAGTCAGACACTTAACCAACTGAGCGACCCAGGCACCCAAAAACTTATTAACTCTTAAGTTTTAACTCTTTTAACTGAATATATTATATATCTTATATTAATGCAGTTAAGGAGAAAAATCATATGATTATCTCTGGGAATTCAGAAAATGCCAATTGACAAAATTAACGTGTATCAACTGTATCAGCAAAGTCAACGCTTTCAAGTTAAAACACACAGTAAGACACCAGAGAGTATGTATAGAATCCACATGCATGCATGAAAATGTTTTCCAATAATTAGATTTGGGGTATGGTTTTGTCATTGTTCATCTGGGATGATTATTACTCATTGTGGTATTTTTTTTTTCAGTCCAAATGCAAGAAAAAGACAAGAATGCCCTCATTCACTTTTCTTCAACACGGTGGTGGAGATATCAGACAATGCAATTATGCAATTAGACAAGGGAAAGGAGATAAAGCCATGTGTGCCTACAGGGGACATAATTCTACATCAGGTGAAGCCAGAGGAAGTGATGGAAACCCACTACCAAAAAATAAAATAAGTTATTAAGCAGCATGTTGTAAAATCAACATACAAAACGAACAGCCTTTATATGTGCAAACAGAAACCACTTAGAAGTTACAATGGAAGAGATTAAAGTATATATATGATGGAAGGGAGGGAAGGAGAAGAGGAAGGAAGGAAGGAAGGAAGGAAGGAAGGAAGGAAGGAAGGAAGAAAGGAAGGAAGGAAAGAAGGGAGGGGCGGAGGGATGGAGGGACAGAGGGAGGAAGTAAGGAAGGAAGGGAGGGAGGAAGGAAAGATGGGAGAGAGGAAGGACAGAAGGAAAGAAGGAAGTCAGGTAGGCAGGAAGGAAGCAAGCAGAGGGGAGACAAAGCTAGGAGCAAGCTACCCATGAAATTTCCAGAACTTCTGAAAGGATAACTATAAAACACTCTCAAAAGATACAAACTATACTTGAACAATTGAAAATAAATATCTTATTATTAGATAGGAAAATTCAATATTATAAAGATAGCAATCCTTGTTTAGTTAATATACACATTTAACAATCCCACCTCAGCTTTGCCTGTTTTTCTGTAGCAAACAAGTCAAATATGAAGACTACTTGGAAGAATAACTCAGCAAGATTAGTCAAAAATAGACTGAAAAATACCAGAGGTTGGGGAACTAGCCCTTCACATATTCAAATACGACACTGAAGCGCCTGGGGGGCTCGGTCTATTAAGCATCCGACTTCAGCTCAGGTCATGATTTCATGGTCTGTGGGTTCAAGCCCCGCATCGGACTCTGTGTTGACAGCTCAGAGCCTGGAGCCTGCTTCTGATTCTATGTCCCTCTCTCTGCCCCTCCCCTGCCCACATTCTCTCTCTCTCTCTCTCAAAAATAAATAAACATTAAAAAATTAATAAAACACACCATAAATTCCCCATGATTGGAACAGCAAGATATCAGTGGATACAATATATGTCTAGAACAATGATGCAGATTAGAATATCTGGAAGTAGACTTATTTGAAGACAGAAAATAGTTTCAGATAAAGGTGACATCAAAATCAGTAGGCTTGTGAAAACCGTAAAAGTTGATCTAGTCCTCAAATGACACATTCCAAGTCGACGATTTAGAATTTTTAAACGAATGGAACACAGCCCATCCCTTGTCACCATGCGGGTGAGCAAACGTGGGCCAAGAAAAAGTATGTTTTTCAAAGCCACGCGGCTAGTAACAGCCTGTAGTAGGTTTAGAACAGGAACCCTGGTCTCCAGGGACCATTCCAGGGCTTACACCTTTCAAAAGAGGACATGCAGTCAGGCTCGTTAGTATTACAGCCAGTATTACAGAAGCCCTTCCTGGCATATCAAAAAATACTATATTAAAAAAGTTAATTACACACAACCAGCCAGGTAAAAAAAAAAAAAAAAAATCTCAAACTATAATTCACAGCAGAATCTTTATGGTTTCCATGGTAATGGGAAGTTGCAGGTTTTCAAATAGAGCGATCTTGCACAAGAAATGTATTTGGTGATTTTCCCGACGTCTCATAAGTGGTTAATCAGGCTAGGTCCATCATGATGTTCCTAGGAGCTGAAATCCAGAGAGAAAAGCAAACCCCCTTTTAGCTGAATCTGGAACGCCCCACACGCAGCACTTCCTGTGAGCTCAGCTCTGCCGTGGGCAGCGTGATGGTAACACAAAGGACAGGCAAGGTTTCGGTTTTCTGGGCGCTTCTGATCTAGTGGAGGGAATCACTCTCAAACATCCCTTTACTGGTGCAAGAGTTCGAGCACTTAGATTCATAGGCCAGGTCCGTAGCTGTGTCCCTGGCCCTTGGCCACGCTACCGACCTCACCATGGACAAAATCCAGGACACTAAACAAACGAGTGACAGAACCAAGCCAAGAGCAAAACGCACCCAAGGTATTCTGTTGCGAGGCTGACTGTCACCTTATCGCGTGGACGTAGTAAGACTTCTGCTCACTGTTGAAGCTGGGTCAGAGATCCATGAGATTCCACACAGTGCTTTCTTCTCTTCGCTATTTAACAATTACTGTGATAAAAAGTCAGGAAAGATTGCACGAATATCTCAGTTAGCTGCAAGGGGCAAAGACCTTCTGTCGGAGGGATGGTTGGGTCCCAGAAGTGAAGGAAGGGCTGGACCTCATTCTGGAGGAGAGACCGAGCTCCCAGGATGCCTCAGCTGCGGGATTTCTAGGCTCCTACTAAAAATGCTGCAGTGACATGCCCGGGTCGAACCCCCTTCTCTTCTGCTCAGGAGGTGTTCGTTGATCTGTTCTGCCGAATGTTCTCCATTAGACCTGGTTGGGTAATATTCCATTCCCGTGACCAGGGCACGATGGCTTCTAAGGAACGATAGTGGACACCAGTAACAAGGACATGAAAAAAGGTGCAGAATTTATCCATGAAGAACTCACGAAACAAAAAGACAGAGGGTAGGAGTAAAAGCTGAACGATGAAATGGGAACGAGGGAAGGTGGGTGAGGGTGCGGCGAGCAGAGCTCTCAGGAGGGAAGGAAGAGAAGGGAGCCTTGCAGACAGCAGATGCTCAGGTGCTGCAGGAGGTCACTTGGGGCAGATGTTTCTATGCCCCTTGTACAGGGAGCTCAAGCCCGGAACCACCCGAGGCCCTCCTGGGACAAAGTGTGTTCAGGGACTCTGGTTGCCCCCGGGCTTGGGGGCAGGTGTCTGGCCGCACTGTGCAGCAAGGGCTGAGGACACACACCTTCGGCCTCGGGAACCTGAGTCGTCTGTCCCTCGTGCTCACCTAGAATACTTATTTTTGAGTCTCTCCCACATTGCTGAGTTGCTTTGGGCTCTTGGCAAGCTGATTTTCCTGTTTAAATTTTGTGTCTCTTTTGTGGTAGATCACTTTCTGCGGTGGTTTCCATTTTTAAATTCATCTTCAGTGGAGATCTTTTATTTTATGAGAGTCTTGTGCATCTGTGGGTTTTTTAGTTTTGAAATTTCTTAATATTTGTGTTTGGTAAGGACTTTGAATTTTGCTGTCCTGGAAAAATTGTCACGCCTTCATTTAGCTCAATGTTTATATTTCATGTGCCATTTTATGTGTCACAATTCATAAATAAAAATGTGCCTGTATGTATATATGGATGAATGATGGATGGGTGCATGGACAGATGGATGAGTGGTTGGATGGATGGATGGATGGGTGGATGGACAGATGGATGAGTGGTTGGATGGATGGATGGATGGGTGGATGGACAGATGGATGAGTGGATGGATGGATGGATGGATGGATGGATGGATGGATGGATGTACTGGTGGGTTCATGTATAGCCAGACACACAGAAACATGGTTGAACATGATGGACTGATGAATGTTTAGTTTTAGAATCTCTAGTTTCTAGAAAGATAGCCAACTCAAAGCCACAGTGGTGAGGGACTCAACTTCATTTCTTGGTTCAGAAGTTACACATCCTTTCCCAAGTAAAAAGGTAGACTCCATACATGAGAAAGTAGTCAGAGTCCTTCCCAGAAGAAAAATTCCATGATTCCCTAACTGCTTCTCTTTCAGATTCCAAACACAAGCAATATTAATGTCTGAGCTCTTTGAAATAAATGATTTCACCTCATAAACCTAAAAGCTCAGTCACGTTAACTTGATATTCTAACTGGGTACATTAAAAGAGATTTTAAAGTAGCTAGTATGGGACCAACAGACAAACAAAGTCAACAACATTCACCCGATTACCAAGTATAATAATAATAAAGATTCCTACTAATACCTCTGTGTTCTGGCCACTGAGGTAGGCACATGATAGTATTTGGTGCAAATAACTCTTGAAAGGTAATTATTACTAAACATTCTCACAAGGGAAGTGAGATTCAAAAATAATAAATAACCACTCCACCAGCTCTGAGTCAGTAAGTGACAGAACCAGGTCTGAAACCCTGTGTCATAAAAGCTTAGCTGTGCTGCTTCCTAAGGGTCTGTTGTCACTTTGTATTGACCACACAGCACATTTAGCCACACTGACATTTTCTAAAATTATTGCCAAAGAAGTTTTCATGTAACCACTACTAAGTGCAACCATGTGGAGTCAGGCCAAAAAATTAAGAGTAATATTGAAAGTTCATGTTTCCAACTTTTTCTCAGTCATGACTCATGGAGGAAAAAAAGGCCAGATAAAATCTCTCTCTATATAAAAGCTTTACAAAATGTGAAGTTTTGTCTGCGCAATATGGCACTATAACAAATATCAGAGATCAAAGATGCTGCCAGCAAAATAATTCATTCCATCTAAGTATCTGTGCACCTATCCATATACCTAAATGTGTGTATATTGTCATAGCTTTGTTTTGTGTTCCTGTCTTATGTCTTTTCCGTAATCTGTCAGTCTTATAAAATTTTCATTATAATATTTCAGACTGTTTATAGTTTTGTGATGATTAATACATAATACTCAAAAGCAATTCTATCAACAATGAGTTCTATGGTTTGAATGTAACAGAGAATAATCCCCAGCAATTGAAAACCATGACTTTACACATCCACACATATAAACCAGCAGAAAACTGTGAGCTTTGCTATCACTTTCAAAGATAATCATATATGACCTAGTTGTTGTTTTTTTTTATACCTTTTTTTTTTTTTTTTTTAGCTGAATGTCAGTTGGGACCGCCTTGTCCTTTGAGAGTTATGTAAAATGGGATTAAGGTCTTCCGTCCAAGGGGGCTCAGAAGTGTGGCCTCCCACCCAAGAATCCGGAAAGTTCCCCTGTCTCTTCCACTCTCATCCTTGCGGGATTTTTCAACCCCTCTCACACCTGACCTCTTTCTTTCCTAGTCTCTTTTACGTGATTTTGTGCAAATGCCAAGCATGCGGGGTGTTGCAAATGTTAATGAAGTCCAGGGAGGGGGAGGGAGGCTGGATCACACAGCACGCAATTTGAAGATCTTCAGTGACACGGACTGGGAATTTCTCACTGGCCGACGTCCACGTCCCCGGCCCCCACGTTCCTGTGTGGCCCTTGCCGGCCTGCAGCACCTCCTCCCTTCCCCCTGCTCTGCGCACCGCCCAAGCCGCCAGTGTGTAGTATCTTTGCCACAAGGAGTTTTAGCAACTTTCAAACTAGCCCTGTTGCTTAGGTTTGCTCACTGTCTTTATAAGCGATCATCCAAAGTGTAGCTAGCAATATACTGCTTTAAAAAAGAATACATTTTAGGCCAGGAGTGTCTTCGGTCCAGGATCAGCTAGGAACATTTTTAAATAGCACTTTTCCTATCATCTCTCACATGTCGTTGTATGTTCATGGTGGGAGTCCACCGTCTTCTGAAGGGACTCCCACCCAGGAAGTTATGACTTGCATGAGCAAACTGGTGTTTTGGAAATGTGTGTAGACATCTGAGGAAGACAGTCTACCCTGGACTCAGTGCTTACCATGTTCCAGGCACTATCCAGGCATAAACGACCCAGGCGAGACCAGGCAAAGGCTGTTCCCCCAGAGCCTTCTAAGCGGAGTGGAGGGGGGTGGGGGGACGGCCACAATCACAGAGACTCGAAGGCAGGAGGGCAGAGAGACCTTTCCAGGGACAAGAGAAGGGTCTGGGTGTGCCCTGTGCAGAGGCAGCTACGGAAGGGGCGTCCCATGTGACAGCTCAAGGGAGCCTGTTGAGCTCTCTCTGGCTCGTCCTAAGCTGGCAGCAGGAGCAAAGACTAGGAAAGCTTCCAGCTGATGGTCAAGTGCAGACCATCAGGGCTGCCTAAGGGGTTGTGGCTGGCCTCGCGGGCTGAGGGCTACAGCGCATGGGTCAGATTCCGTCGTCCTCCTGGTCTGGCTGTCGCACACTTGCACATTCAGTCCCTTTCTGTGATAAAGTCCTACTGCTACCATTTTAAAAATGAGGAAACTGAGGCAGCAAAGAGATCCACGAACTGTTCTGAGGACACTCCCCCTGGAAGGGGCAGAATCAGGACTTGGATACAAACAAGATCCTGCCAAACGACACGGAGAACTGAATTCGGTGCAAGGTGCCTCCAAACAAAGTCTGGGGACCAGAAGAGCAGCGCCTCGTCCAGTGCGGGATGCAAACGAGGTATTTCCCCTCGAGGCTCCCGAGACCTCGTAACCAGCCCCCACATCTTTGTTCCACCTCCGTGCTCCACGGGAGATCTAAGCAACCGCTCCATTTCATTTCAAACCCCAAAGCTAGAAATGGCTACGATTTAGAATACAGACCCAGTCGTGGCCCTCACGCTCCCAACCCTAAGCCACTTCTCTCCGGGTTTTATCTCTGCCATCAGATGACTAAATATCAGCTTTCTCTGTCACCTGTCCACAGCCTCCTCCCCGTCTGCTTTCTGACGCCCTATCTTTTTATTATTATTACTTCCATTTATTTTACAAAGAGCTGCGATCTCTCTCTTCCTGTCTTTCCCTGATAAGCATTCTGCTAAATGAAATACAATGAGACTATTGGTGCAAATTACGGAGTAGATAATGTTGCCTGACACCGGGGTCAATGGTGTTGTTAGCAATGGAAGGTAGTTACATTCAAACAAAAGATTGTTCAAATGAGGGAGCCTGCAAGTTATCGGCTGGTCACAGAGGGTAAAATTATAAATATGCTAATACGTCTTGCTATCATAATATGACTTTGTTGTTAATAAAATATTGAAAAATTATAATTATATCTAAATATGGTAGACACAGTGCTGTTCAAATTCTTATCTGATATTTGACCATATTTCCAACTTTTATTCTGACAACCATAATTTAGAGAAAAGAAAAAAGGACTCACAAAATGACTGATTTTGCTGTCCTCTCTTTTATAGTACAAAATGCGTCCTTTATTATACGAGATCTTTCGAGAAAAAACTTCTGAATTGTATTCATGATGAAAATAATTCTGGAGTCACCATGAGTTTTTTCCATTTCTTTGTTTTTGTTTTGACTTTGACTGTAAACACTCAACTTACAAAAAGGAGAGAAATACCTATTTTAGGGGTTCATTCATAGGCAGTCACAATATTATTTACAAAGTAGCTTGAATCGGGTAAATATGGTTATTAGTCTTAAAATGAAAAGTATATTTTTTCCGCTTCATGTCGACAGTTCACAGATTCAGCCTTTTGCACATTATTTTAAGAAGCTGAGAATTAAAACCCCGGGCATGTTTTACTGGCCTCTGGTTCTTAGTCCACCACCAGGGAAAGGAAGGAGTTGCGTGGATCAGGAAACTCACTTTATAGGAGAAACACCAATACAGCTGTGCCTTCAGCAGGAAGTGCTGTCTATCAGACAACTGGGAAAACCGTACAGAGGGCCGTGTGCGGGAGGGCGACACGTGCACGTGCATCCAGGATTGCAACTTTCGATATTGATAATGAACACGGACAGAGGTGACCGTCACACTAGCAACAACAAACCACATGTGTGAGGAAGCACTGAGCTCCGTGACAATCTTGCACGTCACACGAGAGGTCACCGAGAAGGATGCGACAGGTGTGCTGGGCAGTGTGAACGTCTGGTGGGAAGGACAGGTGCGCTCTGGGCGCACGGGAAATAGGTGTTCTGGTTAAGAAGCGGTAGGAGTGACAGCACCCCGTCTGGGGCCCCGCCACGCTTGCACACGTCAGCACATTCATTTTCCCGGTCATTTCTATTCCCGGTTTAATCTGAGGAGGCTGTTAGGGGTCTGCTGACTCGCCAGGGGTCAAACAGTAACTCCGGAGTGGGGGCTTGAACCTCCGTCTGTCTGACTCCAAAATCCCTCCTGATGTGAAAGACCCGTGTAGGGAAGACAGACGCCAGCATGGCAGGAAGACGAAAAACGTAGACATGAGACATGCTTTGGGGACAAAAACTGATTTATAAACACGTCTTCTCCTGGTATCTTAACAGCCCCATACAACTCCATTCAGAAACTCCGTTGCTGGGGTGCCTGGGTGGGGGGGGGGGGGGCGCAGTCAGTTAAGCAACCGACTTTGGCTCAGGTCATGATCCATGGTCCGTGGGTTCGAGCCCCGAGTCAGGCTGTGTGCTGACAACTCAGAGCCTGGAGTCTGCTTCGGATTCTGTGTCTCCCTCTCTTTGCCCCTCCCCTCCCCTCTCTGCCCCTCCCTCGTTCATGCTCCGTCTTTCTCTGTCTCTCAAAATGAATGAACGTTAACATTTTTTTAAAAAGAAAGAAACTCTGTCAAATGACGTTGTCACTATGGTGCCTTATATGCACTTATCTGTCCGCACCAAGCTGGGAAGTAACTACCTAATTAAACAAGAGAGACCCAAGTAAAACACCACTAATCCAACCCGCATATAGCTGCCAGCCTCTGTCCCAAAGAGAGATGGCCCGCCGCCCCAGGGGGATGCACTTACCTGGGCAGGTGAGCCAAGCCCTCTGCTCTGAGTGTGGGCGGACACAGGCTGTCCCCCACCCGCTCAGAATGCCCTTGGCTGATAAAAGCCACCTCTCCGAGGGCGGCCACTGCCAGAGAAGCCCAGTTGGAAGGACAAACAGCACCCCGTTCCGTCTTCCCAAAGAGGTAACGCTGCACTTACTGATACTCTGGGCCCCTCCTTTGTGGGTCAGGCTGAGTGGGAACCGGCACGTCCACCCTCCGCTGTGGTCCCCTGGGGGGCAGCCCCTCCGGCTCTGTGCATCACACCCCTGCCTCACCCTCTAGGACCCCCCCCCCCCAAGGCCACACCTCCCCCGGGAGCTGGGCACAAAGCATGGGTTTCAGAGAAGCGGCTTAGGGATCTCATTCTCCATCTGCCTCCACTATTGACCTTGAGCAGAGCCCTGGGATCCTGGGAAGCAGCTGTGGTTAGCAGCCCCCACTCTTGTAAGTTAACCCCACAGGACAGAAAAGAGTGGTGGATGGCCCCACACACAGAGGCCACGCACAGAGCCCCCAAACCCCAGCTCCGTCTCATCAAGGTGATCTTGACCTGTGCTTGATCTTGAGCAGGGGCCACACTGCAGAAGAACCCTCCCAACATCCCCTCCAAGAATCAGCAGACGGCAAGGGAAACCGGGCTGCTCTGCGCCCTGACACCCCACGGCCCCATGGCCCCCAGCGGGGCTCACTCCTCCCGACACAGGGCATCCGTGATGCCTGACCTGCGACATCCTTACGGACGGAGACCTTGCTCCCACCTGCAACAGACGTTTCCGATGAAGTCTCCGTGTCCCGGAATCGGGCTTTGCTGTCCGGGTGGTGCTACTGCTCGTTTCAAAGCAGAACCTGAGGAACAGGGCAGGCGCCCGGACAGCGTCCCCACTCAGACTGGGATGAATTAAGCAGCTGGAACCCCCTCTCCCCACTTTCTACCTGGGAGGGGCCGCGAAGAGATCACTTAGCAGAAGGCAAAACCAACGGCCTGAATCACGCAAATCAGTGCCAGACAGAGGTCTACCGCTATTGCCTCCAGATTGTATTTTCTTATACCACCCGGTCATTTACCTGGCACCACGTGGGTTTTGAAGGAACAGAAAAGCCTGGGCTTGTGCTAGGGACATAATCCAGAGGGATCCAAAACGCAGCTACAGGAAGACACCGGCCCGTCTTGGGCGCCGAGGACAGAGGCGCCCCCTCAAAAAGCTGGGCACTTTCTGTGGCTGCCTTGGCCACCCCTGCGTCCCCCCTGTGCTCCTTCAAAGGCCTTATCTACGCTGATATAAGTTTTATACTCACAAAGTAAGCCCAAGTAAATGGAGAAAGAATCATTTTTCAACAGTACAAGCCCAGTGTTCAGGAAGAAAACAAAAACCCCCTCTAGTGTTTCAAGAAAATCGATCTACACCCCCTTTGGAAGGACCAGAAAAGCGTGACTTAGAGAAATTCCAGGATTCAGAGATCACAGGAAATGTTGGCTCTAGTCTGCGGTCCTCCAGAACGTTCTTCAAAGTTGCGGGTCACACCACCCGTGGCTGTCTCCTGGCGTCCGCTGCCCAAGGGCTGCTGGGGCAGAGAATCCCAGCCTCTTGGTTTCTGCCCCCGACATGATGGCACACACTCCATGCTGGTGGAATCCAGACCCCACCGTGGTGGCAGGGGGTCTGGAAGATGCAATTCCAGGTTTCTGGACACAGGAGAGCCCTCAGAAGAGGGAGGGGCAGCTTTGAGTATCAGCAGGAAGCGTTTGCACGTAGGTATCATGAATTCTTGCCAGCTCTGTCCTCAGTCTTTCCCCCCTGCCTGTCCCTTTCACCACCCGCATCCCTAAAATGCTAGGCTCTGTGCCCTGGAGAAGGCGGCTGGTCTCTGGACAGGGCAGCCTGGCTTCACGTCAGGTGCCTGGGTGCTGTCGTTGTGACCACGAACAGCACCAGATCCCACGTCGTGGACTTGTGGCAAAACTAAGAAACCATCGTGTACAGCTCTGAGATTTCCTGCCCACCTGGTGAGCCATCAGTAAATGGTATCTCTACCCCCGTCGCCGGGCAAACCCTCCTCTGAATTCCTGCCAGAGCCACACAGGAGGCCCGTCCACTGGGAGCTGGTCCCTGAGTTAAAGGCTTACCCTGCACACAAAAAATGGCTCTATTTGCATGTTTAACATTAATTTCAGTCCGGGCTCTGGCACCACGTGGAGGAAAGTGGCATCTCCCACAAGCGGGGTTCTACACTTTGGCAGCAGAGTCAAGGGGTCCAGAGGCCTCGTCAGGCTGAAGCAGGGGTAACTGGGTCACTCTCCACAGATCGGATCCACAGCAACACTCGCAACACTAGCTGTTGACAGGCTGGTGTTCCAGATTATCCCGACCACGCTTCTCTGGATAGATTACAAATCATCAGCGGCACTTCCTCAATGTGGCCTCGGCCACACATGCTTTCGTCAGCCTCACGAGCAACCACAACCTCCCTGGTGACTCACAGGAAGCTTGTTTTCAGTGAAAACGCCCAACTTCCATTCACGGGTATTGAGTCCGGGGACGACTCTCAACAATGGATTTTTTTTCTGTTTTCTCTAAATGGGAGCCTTCACAGACAGCCCTGGAAGGGCTCGGCCTTGGCCCACCATTGCAACCTATAAGGAGTCCGGGGTAGGGAGCAGAGAAAGGACTGAGCGAAAAATCAGGTGAGGACCATCAAGAAACCCCAGTGAGGCAAGTGCCCAGAATAAGCGAAGAGTTCCCAGAATAAATGGGGAGCATCGTTCATTTCGGGAACGGGGTCAATGGGTAAAGTCACATGAAACTAGACAATCTCCAGCATGAGCGGGCAGGGTACATTTCCTTCAGTTCATCCAATTGTAAGATGGGCTACGAGGCCGCTGAAATATTCACCGTTAAAGGCACGATGTCCCTCGCCAGAAACATTTATTGTCAAAAACGGAATATCTCTCAGCAAAACCATTTGTCTCTTTCATGTCTCCGGTATGGGTTCTTCAGTCACCTTAGATATGCCAGTCAAGTAGAGGGGGACATAAAAATAAACTGATCTTAACGTGTTCTCTGTCCCGTATTAGACACTAAAACTGAATTATGTTTCCACATATTCCCAGCTGGACGATAATCACTTTCAAGCTTTTTATTTATGACACGCATCTGGGAAAGGAGTACAAAACACATAAAATTCTTAAACAGCAGTAAATAGACTAAAACTTATTAGATTTGCATCATTATTATTACTATAAATTTTTATGTTTCTATTTCAAAATTTCACATAAGCCTAAGGGGATTTTCCATTTCACGAATGCCCCTGCCCAATAAAGGACCAGGAGAAAAAAAATCATCATCCCAAGACCTGAGTAGAGTTTTCCTTCTAAGCACAATTTGAAGAAGCTCGTGTTATCGCAGCGCTAAAACACGCGAATGCCAGGCCACCCCTTTGCGTTCGGAGAAAGAGCCCCGCACTCAGGACCCGTGATCTGCAAAAGGGTCTCACGTTCTCTGTCCTCCAGTGTTCATTCGCTTTTCGTATTGGCTCATTTGGTTTCGTTTCACGGACAGCCTTCACTTCTGGTTCCAAATCATCCCCAGATGAGAGAAGCCACGAGCACCAGAATCTAGCCTCTGTCCTTGGGACCCCAATCTGAAACGGCAGCCTGACTCCTGTGTGAAATATCACAGCAGGCGACTCGGGCGCACGCTTCTCACGAATCGGCCCGCGAAACTGCTCCATGTCTGGCCGTGAGTCAGGCGCCAGCGCAGCGAGCGGTCCCTGCCACACGCAGCCCTCGGCATGTCGCCGTTTGTGGGCAGAACGTGCCTGCGCCCGGTGCCTGGCGGCTCTAAGTTCTACAGAGTTTGGGCCCCAGCGACCGCGCAAACACCAACACCTGCTCTCCGAGACCTTGAGGTAAATGAGTAATTGCGCACAGATCAAGATGATTTTGACACGAATACGCCTTGAAGAACTTTTAATAGAATACACACTAAATACTCTCTGGGTCTCTTCTTATTACTCATTAAGCAGAAGATTTTTAAATCTCTTTACCCGGGACAGGTATTTCTATTTAGCCTGGGAACTGGCTCCTGCTCATGTGCACATGAAGACTCCAAGATCTATGGAAGTCAGGGGGTTATCCGGAAGCAATATCACGGGGTGTCCTCGTGTGCCAGCTTTCAACGTTATTTTGCACGTGGTACGAAACCGTCTAGAGTAAATTCCTGCTCATTCCCTTGGTAGAGACAGGCCTGGAATTCCTGCACTTTCATTTTGGGCGAGAACATTTGACTTCCTGAACCCAGAGCCAGTGCACATTTGTTATTTTATGATCTTTGGTTACGAGGGGTTTGTTGATCAACGTATGATTAATATACAGTGTTATGATAGTTTCGGGCATACAGCAGAATGATTCGACAGTTGTACACATTACTCTGTGCTCGTCATGATACGTGTACCCTTAACCCCCATCACCTATTCCCCCATCCCCCACCCGCCTCCCCTCTGGTGACCATCAGTGTGCTTTCTAGAGCACTCTCCAGAGTTAAAAGTCTGTGTTTCACTTGTCTCTTTATTTTTCTTTGTTCGTTTGTTTCTTAAATTCCACATACGAGTGAAATCATGTGGCATTTGTCTTTCTCTGACTGACTTACTTCGCTTAACATAATACCCCCCTCGCTCCATCCACATCGTTGCAAATGGCAAGGTTTCAGTCTTTTTCATGACTGAGTGATATTCCATTGTGTATATACACCACATCTTCTTTATCCATTCATCGGTTGATGTTCGTGTGAGCTGCTTCCATATCTTAGTTATTATAAATAATGCTGCAGTAAGCATAGAGGTGCATGTATCTTTTCAAATTAGTGTTTTTGTATTCTTCGGGTAAATGCCAAGTAGTGGAAATACCGGATCACAGGGTAGTTCTATTTTTAACTTTTGAGGAACCTCTGTTTCCACAGTAGCTACACCAGTTTGCATCCCCACCAACAGCGCAAGAGGGTTCCCCTTTCTCCACATCCTTGCCAACACCTGCTGTTTCTTCTGTCTTTTATTTTAGCCATTCTGACAGGTGTCAGGTGGTATCTCATTGCGGTTTGGAGATTTTTTTAATGTTTATTTATTTTTGAGAGAGGGAGAGACAGAGTGCAAGCAGAGGCAGGGCAGCGAGAGAGAGGGAGACACAGACTCCGAAGCAGGCTCCAGGCCCTGAGCTGTCAGCACAGAGCCTGCCATGGGGCTCGACCTCATGAACCTTGAGATCGTGACCTGAGCCGAAGCCAGATGCTTAACTGACTGATCCACCCAGGCACCCCTCATTGTGGTTTTGATTTGCATTTCCCTGATGAGGAATGATATTGAGCATCTTTTGGTGTGACTGTTGGCCATCTGGATGTCTTCTTTGGAGAAATGTCTGTTCATGCCTTCTGCCTATTCTGTAGTTCCTTTTGTTTTTGCTTTGTTTTGTTTCTTGTTTTTTGTTTTTGGTGTTGAGTTGTACAAGTTTTTTTTTATATATATTTTGGATAGTCACCCTTTATCAGATATGTCGTTTGCAAGTACCTTCTCCCATTCCATACATTGTCTGTTTTCTTGCTTGTTTCCTTTGCTGTACAGAAGCCTTTTATTTTGATGAGGTCCCAATAGTTTATTTCTGCTTTTGTTTCCCTTGCCTCAGGAGACATGTCTAGCAAGAAGCTGCTATGGTTGATGTCAAAGAAGTTACCACCTGTGTTCTCCTCTAGGGTTTTTATGGTTTTAGGTCTGTAACCCATGTTGAGGTTTTTTTGTGTGCATGGTGTAAGCAAGTGGTCCAGGTTCATTCTTCTGCATGTTGCTGTCGATTGCTTCCTTTCACGGAAGAGACTGTTTTTTCCCCATTTTCATATTCTTGCCTCCTTTATCATAGATTAATTGAGTATGTATGTAACCATGGACTCATTTCTGGGCTCTCTATTCTGCTCCTTTGACCTGTGTGCCTATTTGTGTGCCGGTACCATACTGTCCTGATGACTATGGCTTTGTAATACCGCTGAGATTATGATACCTCTACTTTAGTTCTTCTTTCTTGAGATTGCTCTGGCTATTTGGGGTCGTTTGTGGTTCCACACAAATTTTAGGATTATTTGCTCTAGTCCTGGTGCCTCCTTGACACCATCATCTTTGGAGGTTGGGTTTCAACACTAAACACGGCATCTAGTTCTAGATCTGCTGTCTCCACACCTTTGGAGGTTAGGTTGAAACACTGCATTTTCGGGAGGACACAGACATTCAGACCACAACATTTTTGAAAGAGGAAGCGAGAGATATAAAAATGTGAGCGGTTTCTGATTCATGGCCTCATACCTGCTGCTTGTTGCAAAAGCCGGCACGCACACACGTGTCTAATAACATGTATGGGTATGGATCTATAGCACGTCACATCATGTGTTTTTCCCTTCGAACTTAATCCTCCCATCAAGTATGGGTGTGTCGGCTACCATGCGCCCTGAATTCAGGGTGTGGCTGCGAGTCCACTTGGCCATGTGATGCGCTGGAAATAACGTGGGTTCCAGGGGCCAGGGTCTCTCTGTCTTGCACCCCCAAAGGCTCTGCCAGTAACTAGCCTGTACCTAACAAGGCAAATCGGCCTGATGGAGGCCTCAGCCTCCGGAACCAGACAGAGTGGCTTCAGACTCTTGCTCCATGACTCTGGCCACCTGACCTTCCCCGTCCAACCGTGATGACGCATATCCTTCCATGGGATAACACGTGCACAGTGCTTTGCCCAACGGAGCTACCCAACAGACAAACCTTCCCATTGAAATAACCAGGTGTCCTCTGTGGGCCTCTCCCTTCTAGACTTCAAAGTGATGGAAGGGGCCTGCTGATGCCAGCTGTCCCTCCCCCATGAACGTGCTGTGAAGATTCGTTGGATACACATCAGAGAGAGGACAGGGCTCCCCATCTGTGGTGTGTGGTTGGGGACAAGAGAAGAGAGGCTGTTTACTGTCGGTCCCCCTGGAGAACGGGGACTCAGAGGAATACAGTTATTTCTTCTCTGATTAAGAAATAGTATCCGTTACAGGCACTCGTGAAACAAAGCCACTGGATAATTATTCATCAGAGTGTGTAATAGGTTAGTGGTATACCAAAAATAAATGTGACCAAAGACTGTCAGTGAGAACACTCTGTCTGGGGGAGAGTCAGAGTTATAATCAAATAAATATGCAATGATGCAGGTATTTACATAAAGGGGAGTTACATTAAAAAGTCAGGCACACATTCTCCCCCAATTTAGAATTCACATTTCTTTCAGGCTTTGAGTTAGACTTCAATCTTGACAGATTTAAGTGGTAATCTGTTATAGTATGAGATGGCATGAAATGTATTTATTGACATTTCAAATTATAGCATTTTCAATGAGAAAGGCATCTAATTTTGAGCTACTAAACCAGCATGGTGTAGTCATATATTTCTTGCTGAATAGTAATCACTCAGAGATACAGGATTCTTATTTATCGCGGGTGTCTAGGATGGGAGCGCAATGTACAAAAGTGTTAAATAACGAAAGTCGCCATCACGATTACTAACAGGCTGCATTTCTGCTTTAAAACGCTATAGAATCCTGTGATGTTTCTGCATTTAATAATTGCGCCAGCTCCATAAAAAAAATACAAAATCATTATTTCCTGACATTAATGAAGTCAACTTTTCCAGCACAATCTGAATAGGCAGTAGAACAACGGGACTCAGAAACGCATTAAAACCAGGTCAGCTGCTTGGCGTCTCCAACAATATGTCCACAATCCCATGAAGGGTAATCTTAAACCATTTTCCAGAACAGCCTGTACATCTTTATCTTAAAATTCCAAATGTTTCCACAATAGGCGATTGTTAAGAACTAGACAATTATTTTTCAGCTCCCATTGATTAATGACTTAGTCTATGACACGCGGAGAGACCATAGAACAAAGGGGTCCATTATAATAACGCATAGGCATTAAGCCATCTTCATTAATAGAATCTTCTGAATTCAGTTTAGCATAAAACCAAACATGTCATAAAGGAAGTGGAGAGGTGAGAATTTTAAATATATTTTGAAAACTCACTTGATAAAAAGGAAGATTAAATAATATTACTGCCCTCAATTAAAATTCCCTATCCCTCCCCCTCTCTCCCTCCTTCTCTCTGACACACACACACACACACACACACACACAGTTAACCAGTAAGAATTATCATAATGTTGCATTGTGAATGCTTATAAGCAATTGACACTTTATTTTTTTAATGTTTATTTATTTCAGACAGAAAGAAAGAGAGACAGAGCATGAGCAGGGGAGGGGCAGAGAGAGAGGGAGATACAGAATCTGAAGCAGGCTCCAGGCTCTGAGCTGTCAGCACAGAACCCAATGTGGGGCTCAAACTCACAAACTGTGAGATCATGACCAGACACTTAACTGACTGAACCACCCAGGCACCCCAGCAATTGATACTTTAAAATCCGCATGCTCTGAGTGGTCCTTGGCCTTCAGGAGACCCGTGTTCTATCTCAAGTGTTGTACCTAATTACAATTTCTTGAATAACAAATGCCCTACTGACAAGAGAGGAGAGATTCTGGCCGCCCCCTTTCAGTATCCTAACACATTGGATAATTTATATAATCATAGCCGGAAGCCATGGTTTTAGAAAACAGGATGGTATTTTAAATGTTGTTTGGGGGCTGAACTTTGTCTATACAATCCCTGTCAATGACAAAGCTGTTGGAAAAGCTGTGATGATCATCTTATCATGTAACCTTTTCTGGAGCTTTTCTGGGTCTATAGCTCAGCTCGCCATCAAATCGATCTATTCACAGGTCAGCTGCTCTGCTTGGCTGGCAGTGAGAATGGAGCCGAGTCCATCCGTGGTGACTCCAAAGAAAGCAGCCTCTGACACTCGGGAGCTCGGCAGACTGCACGCTTCTCCTGGTGACTCCTTCGGTTCCTGCAGTGGACCCTCCCATCTTACAGCCGAAAACATCAAGGCTTAGAGAACCTAAGAAAGTTGTCGAAGGCCGTGACTTTCACATGCCCCCCCGGAGTTTGGACCTCTGCAGGTGGCTCCCGTGAGTGGCCTACACTCTTTCCACCAGGCAGCCCTGGTCTAGGCCACGGAAGTACCTGTTATCACTGCCCCTTTACCTCATGTTTCTTACTGTTTCCAGCAAGTTAATCTTATTTGCAACCAAGTACCTCTGGGGACTGTGCCGGGCAGCCCCCAAGAGGGTCCCCAAAGGCGCCTAGCTCCCGGGGACCTGCAGGGCACCCCTGCACCCACTGTAGCCAAGAGTGCCAGGTGCAGATGGCAGGAGTCGGGGGGTCACCCTGGAGGTCACATCACAAACGGCTGCGCTCTCTCCCTCACGTCTTCTCCCTTCCCTGTCTCCCCCCTTCTCTTTCTCTCTGTCTCCCCCTCTCTCCCCATCGCCTGCTGTGGGCGAGGGCAGAGTACGGAGGGGCTCACGTGATGAGAAAGTGAAGCTCCCCCAATGGCCCAGCCCTGAGGCAGAGCCACCAGGCCCAGCTTCTCCTGGACCCCCACTCTGAGCCCGGGGGTGATGTAGCTGCTGTGCGTTGTTTAAGTCACTAGGCTTCCGGGCGATTTGCTGTTGAGCAGCAGACAGGTGGATGGGGGACGGTGTGAGATACCTAGCACTTTGATTGTCACAGTGTCCCTCACCCTTCATGACGTCTCCAGGAGGCTGGTGTCGCGGTTGCCTGGGGCAGAGGCACTGGGGTCAGAGCACGGGTCCTCACAGAGTCCCTGCAACCCGCCTTTTCAAGTCTCCCACCGTCCTCGTTCCTAGTCCTGCTGCCTTTCTATCCTCCACTTTACAAAATCTTCCTGCCAGAGTTCCTCATACTGAAGCAAGGAAGATAGGTTCCAGGCAGTGTAGACAATCTCCCTTTGTGTCCCTTTCTTCAGCAGAATCCTTTTCCGAATTGTTTATGTCTCCTTGGACGAAATTGGGATATGGGACCATATTTTGTTGCAAAGGAAGCTGGAGAAGTGATCGGCTGTCCTGCTTCCATAAGGAGCTTCAGCAAGGGCAGGGCTCGGACAGGGGCCAGCAGTGCGTCCCAGAAGGTACGGTAACAATGTATGGCGCCGGGACGAGTGCACAGTGACGTGCAGAAGAATGAAACTAGACTACATTCTTACCAGACACAGACATAAATTCAAAATGGATGAAAGACTTAATGTGAGACAGGACACCATCTAAATCCTACAGGGGAAAACAGGCAACAAGCTCTCTGACCTCAGCCACAGCAACTTCTTATAGACATGTCTCCAGAGGCAAGGGAAATAGAAGCAAGCGTGGACTATGGGGACCTTGTCAAGATAAAAAGCTTCTGCACTGCAAAGGAAACAATCAACAACACTAAAAGGTAACCTACTGAATAAGGGAAAATATTTGCAAATGACATATTGGATAGAGTTAGTATCCAAAAGAACTTATATAACTCAATACCCCCCCAAAAAAACAAAAAAATAAAAATAATCTAGTGTAGAAATGGGCAAAAGAGGTGAATAGACACTTTCCAAAGAAGACATCCAGATGGCAAATAGACGCATGAAAAAATGGTCAACATCACTCCTCATCACTGAAATACAAATCGAAACAACAAGGAGATACCACCTCACACCTCTCAGAATGGCTAAACTCAATCGCACAAGAAACAACAGATGTTGGCAAAGATGTGGAGAAAGGAGAACCCTCTTGCCCTGCTGGTGGGAATGCAAACTGGTGCAGCCACTCTGGGAAACAGCGTGGAGGTTCCTCAAAAAATTAGAACTACCCTACAACCCTGCAATTGCACTACTAGGTATTTATCCAAAGGATACAAAAGTGCTGATTTGAAGGGCACATGTATCCCGATGTTTATAGCAGTGCTTTCAACAATAGCCAAATTATGGAAAGAGCCCAAATGTCCATTGATGGATAAATAGATAAAGAAGATGTGGTTTATATATACAATGGAATACTACTTGGCAATGAAAGAGAATGTAATCTTGCCAGTGACAACAACATGGATGGAACTGGAGGGTATTATGCTAAGTGAAATAAGTCAGCCAGAGAAAAGCAAGTATCATATGATTTCACTCATGTGTGGAATGGGAGAAACGCAACAGATGAACACAGGGGAAGGGAAGGAAAAATAAGATAAACCCATAGAGAGGAGCAAACCATAAAAGACTCTTAAATAGAACAAACTGAGGGTTGCTGGAGGGGGGGGAGGGGATGGGCTAGATGGGGGATGGGCACTAAGGAGGGCACTTGTTGGGATGAGCACTGGGTGTCATATGCAGTGATGAATCACTAAATTCTACTCCTGAAACAACTAGTACACTATATGTGAACTAACTTGTATTTAAATAGAATTAAATTTTTTTTTTAAATGTCCGGTGCTGATTGAAAAATTCTTTGATGACTGTGCAGATTTCACGTTTTGGCCGCATAGTTCTGATGGTGTTTGGGCAGGGGATTTGCTGGCCACCTGTTGAATCACACCATAAAGTCAGCATCTCACTCTGTATGGTGGAAGACTGTTGGGGCACGATCAGGGCAGCAATCATAGATACAGAACAAGGCACCTCTGAGGTTGGGGGGGGGGGTACACGTGTGGCTCTGGGACCCACTTACCAAAGAGAGAGTGCATCCTTGGCACCAGTTTGGGGTATGGACTTAGAAAGCACGGTGCACCTTTGCAACTCCCTGCACGTGCTGTGAGGTGGAGTGATTCGGGAGCCTTCCCCTAAGAACAGAGACGTAGCACATACTGCTCTGAGGCTGTCACTCCCCTCTGTGTAGACACGTTGCTCCCCGAGGAGCACATCAGGCTGTCTCACGTCGGCGAACCGTGGGACTGGGAGTGACCAGTGCACGCAGAAACTTAGTCTCTGAGCAAAGGGTTGAATGCCGAAGCAACACAGGGAAATCCATTTCCATGGCAACTTGCAGTGGGCTCTGAGGTCGGCCAATGGGATTCAGTTTTTATACAAAGAATTGGCAATTTTAGGACCTTGTGAGGCCACACATGCATTGATTTATTGGACTTTTACGAACATTTGTAACTTACGCTATTGTCTAACAAAAAAACAAACCAGTGAAAGGACAGCAAGATCAGTAACGAAAGAATGTTCTCAGTGCAGAAATCGAACTTCCGAAAGTGTCTTTCTACAACCAAGGAGGTAAACGTGTGTACAGACCATATGAATATACACCTGCACGTCCCCCGTGTATACACCTACATACATAGGTGAAGTGATTTCTAAATAAATGAGGTCCCTGGATAGTTTTACAGTTCTAAGGTTTTGGGGGGTTACTGTTGCCGTAAGGGGAACTTTCTCCTGTGATATCCCGGACCGTTTCCTGACCCATTTCAATCTTTCGGGCACAGCTTTTACTCGAGCTGACCTATTCTGACCTCGAGGTTAATGATACAGAATGCAATTAATTCACGAGGTTTTCTGGGCATTTAAGCCCCACAGCACAAGCCTGCCTTTGTTGGTGTGTTTAAGGGTGAGGGTCAGGCCCTGACTTTCTTGGAGCAGAGGAATCAGGCCATGGGGGAAGGCAGAGGAAAGAAGCTGTTTTCTCCCTTAGTAAAATCAGAAAACCGCCTCATCTGAGCAGCCGCCGGGATGGAGGAGAGTGAGGGAGGAAGGACTTGTGTTGGGGGTTCAGGCAGGAGGCCGCCTCCGTGTCCCCACCGGCAGTGCTGCCCGTGTGAAGTGGGACCGGGCGGGGTGGCTCCCCTGGTCTCTGATGGTGTGGCGGCTGTCCTCTGCCTGGCCGAGCCTCCTGTGCCCAGGCTTTCCGATGAACCCCGCTGTGTTGGGGGGCCCTCCGCCTCCCCTGCACCCCGCCCCCCCGTCAGGTGCGCCCTCTCTCCCTGTGGGAAGATCCTCCAGGAGCCTTCTGGGTCCCGTGCTCTCCAGACTCATCCCCTGTGCGGAGCGAGGCCCGGCACGCCTGCCCTGGGGGTGCGTGCGCCGGGAGGGCAGGCGGCCTCGGCCTCTGCAAAGTCCTGGGGGCGGCGAAGCCTGGCTCACGTGCTCTTGTCCGGGAGCTTGTCACCAGCAGAGTCAGCGGATGCCCGGCCCTGCGCAACGGGGAGGTGCTGTGTGCTCCTGCCGGCCTCTGCCCGCCTTCTGGTCAACCCCTCAGTACCCGACTGCGCCGGACCCGGGCCCAAACAGTGAACTCACTGCCCTGAGACAGCCTCTCTGACACCTGTGTGGTCCCCCTGAGGCCACCTCAGCCTTCCAGCAGTGCCGGGGACCAGGGAGGGTGTGGGTGACGGCGACGGTGACCTGGACGGACGGGACCTGTCTGCTGGTCCAGGAACCTCCTCCCACGGAAGCAGGGCCCTAGCAGATGGCTGCGCCTTTCCCAGACCTTGTGGTGGTGAAATCTGGGTCTGTGCGCCCCCTGGAAACGTAGGTCAGCTCCTTCACCAGGCTTCTCCCCCTCCTCCTCTTCCCTCCTTCTCCCTCCTCCCCTTCTGCCTCCCCCCTCCCTTTCCTCCTCCTCCTCTCCTCCCTCCCCCTCCTCCTCCTTTCCTTCTTCCTCCTTTCCTTCTCCTCCTCCCTCTCCTCCTCCTCTCCTCCCCCTCCCTCTCCCCTTCCCACTTCTCCTCACCTCTGCTTTCTCCCCTTCTCCCGCTCCTCCCCACCCTCCTCCTCCTCCTCTCCCTCTTCCTCCTCTCCCTCTTCCTCCTCTCCCTCTTCCTCCTCCTCCCCTTCCTCCTCCTCCCCCTTCCCTCTCCTCCTTTTCATCCCCCCTCCCCTCTTCCCTCTCCTCCTCCCCTTCCTGCCTCTCTCTCCTCCCCTCCTCCTGGTTTCAGTCTCTCTCTAGTGCTTGCTGCCCCTTCCCCAAGATAACAGGTGACATTAATTTTATGCACCACTGAATCATTCTTTCAAATACTAATTTCACTCTAGAAAAATCACGTTTTAAGCTACTTCCACTTGTTTAAACTTTTCTTAGCTTTAAACACAAAATTATGTCTGTGTCAGAAGCTATTCCATGTGTGAATTGTCTGAATTCGTGTGTGTGTGTGTCCGGATTTCCTTTCCTTTGACCGGAGTTCTCCCTGCTCCTTACATAACACCTATTAGGGACATAGTGTTTCTGGTGGTAAATAATTTCAAGATGGGAGACTGGCTCTAATCATCGGAGAGCCTTTCTTTCCGTGCATATGGTACACCTCTCACCGTGGTGAAATCGGTGGGCACTGGGAGCACTAGAAAATCACTTGACCCTTCCGGGTTCAGGATAGTGTTTGTAAATTATTGACCTAAAAGTTCACGTAGCTCTTTAAAATGCCTGCCCTCGTCAGAGAGAAGAGCCTCCTGTGGGTCTGATTTATCATTCTTCTTTCTTTTCCTCTAACCTCAGGTGATGAAGAGACAGGCACCTGTTCCTGAAATCCCTTTTACCTGAGCAATATGTCAAAGGTTAAAGGTCTTATAAAGGAAATAACGTTATATTGTTTCTCTCATGACTTCGTGTGTCCACTAAAAAGAGAAAAAAACACCTGATACACTTAATTCTTATTTTTTGTAAGAGAAGATTATGGGGTAAAATTCCTGCAAAATATATGTAACACTTTGGAAAACATACTCCCGCATCCAAGTTTAGAGGTAATCCATTCAGCATTTCTAGTAATCACATGACATTACTCGCCCGAGTCAGGAAAAACAAACAAAAAAGACCCTACATGTTTTCATAACATTTAAAAATGTGGACAGGAGCTAAAACTTGCCCGTAGACTGTCTGACAAGGACCTGTATGGTCCAATATGCAGGGATCGCTATGCAGCATGCACACTTTTCGTAAGACTAACGTGTTGGTCAATGTTTAATAGCAAAATGCACCAACAGCTCATTGTATTGGCTGTATGTTTATCAATATACAATCCCTACAGCTTCTAAACAGATAAAAACTTCCTTTCTAGATTATTGAGCTGTTCACATTGAATCAAATTAGCATTAATGAAAATGTATATAACTATAGTAGAATTACTGGTTATGTTAGACATTAACAGAATTCCAAACTATGTTGCCACAAAATTCTTGTCTTTTTCTGGATATGATTGTTCACCAATACAGCCATGAAACTGCCATAAAAATACCAGACAAGATTGTTTTGGTAGATATTATACGCCATCATCAGCATTATCATGATGTTGGAAGACATACCATAACTTTCTCTTCATAACTTAGGTTTCAGGCTGTATTTAGCAGTCATTGCTAAATACGCTGTGAATTCCAACACCTTAATATCATCAATACCATGAAATTATAGACTTCTACTTATTTTCTTCTGAAAATTCAGATTTTGCTGAGCAGCAAACTCCGAGTATCTCCTTTCAGGGATCATGCTCATAGTATCCTTGAATGAAGCCGGGAAAAGAGGGCTCATAATGCAATCATAGAGGGTGGCCTGGACTTATGGCAAGCTGGCTGATGGCTCTGAGACCACGGCTTCCCAGCATCCCATCAGAAAGGGAACCTTCCTTCCCTATAACCTCCCCCATTGCCCAAGTCAGGGAGAGAAAAGGAGCAGACAAAGACAAATCTCGGGGAAGATTCTAACTCCACTTGGATTTGTCCATCCACGTTTCGGTCCGTCTGTCCAGGTAGACAGATGTGTGTCCCTGCTTGCATCATCTTCTGCTTGTCCCGTAACAGGACCCAGTTTCTTACGCTTTTGACCTAGGGCTTGGCTGTGTTACTTGCTCTGGCCACGGAGGGGTGACTGGAAGTGATGTGTGCCGCATCTGAGCACAGGCTTTGAAAGCCCCCTCGTGGCTCTACCCACACATCCTTTTCCTTTCGCCGTGAGCACGGCCCCGTCCTGGGGAGGACGTTCAAGAATGAGGCAGACCTTCTGGGGAGAGACAAACAGCCGGTGACAGAGAGCGAGCCTTCAGTTTGGTAAACCGTTTGGGCTCAAGACTGTTGCTGCCGCATCACCAGCAGAAGACGGCCACACGGTGCTTACGAGCTCGGGCCAGGTGTGTGCGCTCCAACTCAGCGCCGATTCCAGGAACCTCCCGTTCAGAGCACATGTGAGCGCCAGGAGACGGAAGGGGGGCAGAGAGAGTTTCCCTCGCGTGGAAGGGATGCCACCGAGGAGCCTGAAGCGGATGGGCATCGTTATGGTCCTAACAGACCACCGTTCTCCTCCTAAAACATCTCCAGTGGCTTCTGCACAAAATAAAATCCGAAATCTGTGCCCTGCTCGTAAAAGCCATTCAGTCACCCACCCTGGGTCCATCTAGCCTAATCTCCTCTGGCTTGCGTTCTGTGCCAGCCAGCGTGACTTCCTCAGAGTCCCTGAAAAAAGCAAGAGCATTCCTGTCCCTGGGCCTTTCTGCCCGATATATCTCTCTGTCTCCAAACGCATAAATCTACCGCATCAGGCAAAGCCACTTTTCTAAGCGAGGTTATCATATGCTTGACCGTGTTGACTGGATTCATGGAAGCTCACCCCCTGAACGAAGAATTCTCAGGCTGACCCAGTCACGTGTGTTTTAAATTCCTGACGCCTCCCGTTTATACCCAAACTATCAGAACGTACTCTGAGGCTATTGCGAGTTACCCGTTAGTAAAGTTTTCGTATCTGGGCAGCCCATCAGCTGCCACGCCAGGCTGTGTGGCTTATCGTTGAGCAGTTCTCATGCACACACTCCCCACAAAACGCCACGTACGGGTCTTATCTAGAGCAGGTACTCGGGCATTTCTTGATTGATTATCTCCCGTTCCTTCCCCAATCCCAATTTACATGATTGATAACTCATTCTCGATACCCGAAAACTCTCAGAAACCTATTCCACCTTTCTGGCCCAGAGTGAGTTTGCTCTTCCTCTGTTATTTTAAAACTGTATTTATTACTACAAATACGTGCATGTGTGTTAATCCTTCGGGAATTTGGTTACCCCAAATTAGAGATACCTATCAGATTGGTGAACTCTACCCATTCTTTTTGATTCAGCGGATTATACCAAAGAACGAAACAAGACACAATTTTCTCTCACACCTTAGTTTTTAGATTTAGCTTGTCAAATTTTAATTTCCTTTTACCAGACCAGCCACAATAGTTAGTGTTATGCTTTTCAGATTTATTCACTAAACATTGTGGTATTGCTTCCATTCGATTGTGTGGAGTTTTCTTTTCCTTTTTTTTTAATGATTCCCTTGGTGAATAATACAACTGCTTCTTTTCTTATTCTAAAGCCAAGTTCTTTGGCACTTTTTCTCTGCTTTTTCCTGGGATCTCAACATCTGGGCGTCTAGCCACCGAGGCTGCTGTTTTAGCTGTGCATCTTGTTCCCTTTATTAAATCCTCGGGAATACATCCCCTCTCAATATCCTCGCTTCATTTAAAAGGAAAAAAGAAAAGAAAAGAAAACCGTTCTTTATAAGATCATTCTAAGCCAAAGCAGGAGTATTTCTGAAGACGTGGCAGTTGCTTTATGGGCACATGGAGGCTGACAGCTTCCCGCTCAGCCAGGACCTGGGCTGCTCAGCAGTGACCCCCTGTGGCTGCTCGGTGCTGGCTCCTTGCCATTGTGAGCACCCTTCATGGCCAAGATGCTGGTGTGTGTGTGTGTGTGTGTGTGTGTGTGTGTGTAGACACACACACTAAAGGGAGAGAAATTAGGAGGGGGGGAGGGAGAGAGAGAGAGAGAGGGAGACAGAGAGAGAGCACAGAGAGAAGGATAGAGAGAGAGAGAGAAGGAGGGGAGGAGGGAGAGAGAGAAGGAGAGGGAGGAGAGAGAGAGAGAGGGAGACAGAGAGAGAGCACAGGGAGAGGGAGAGAAAGAGAGGCAGACAGAGCAGGGGGAAGGGAGAGAGAGAAGACAGAGAGAGAGGGAGGGAGAGAGTTTGGAGGGATGGGGGAAAACAGACTTTATGCCAAGTTTCACTAACCTAAAAAGTGTGGCTATTTGAAAATTGGTGATTTGTCTCCTTCTCAGAGCCCAGGGACGGAAAACAGGCATCCTTCGGGACCCTGGATGGAGAGTCATGAGCACTTCAGGTTGAAAGTTGCGTCCGCTGTTCTGCCTTGCAGTGCAGTGGGAGGTGAGCCACTTGGGGACACCGGAGGAGGCACGTCTGTGGACCCCCTGGTGTTTCTCAAGGACAAAGATGGGAAGTGTGCGTCCGGCGAGGAGAACGCGTGACTCACGACACGCAGGGGAAAAAGCAGCATGTTGCACGCACGTTACGATAACCCTGCGGTCTGGAGCGGTGTAGCTGGGTCCCAATAGGAGACTCAGTCCTTGTTCTGGCTTCTTCCTTTGTCTTGTCCGGCCGTTTGGGGCTGCTTGTTCAGTTGTGTTGCGGCCTTCTTCCGTCCAAGCCGAAGGCCGCAGCATCCTTAAATCCTGCGCTGGCCCTGTGCAGGGGGCGCTCCGGACGGAGAAGAGGTGATTGCCTCCCTGCGTGCTGGTGTGGCCCACAGAGCGATGAGCGACCTCAGGGGAAGGGGGCAAGATGGGCATGGATCAGAAGGCTTCTGGAAAACCTGTGTCTCGGAGATAAAAGATTCATCTCCCCCTCCCGCGAATAAGGAGATAATAGGATCTCCGAGGTCATCATGACCTCTGCACAGCCCTCCACACCGACCCAAAGTCTGCTCTGTGCGCCCGCTCCTTCTCACTGCGGCCGGCGTCGCCCAGGATGCCACATCTGACCCAGCCACACTCCAGTTCAGCACAAGCAAACTGGGCTTGAATTATCGCCCCTCCTGCAGCATAATGACCCCCGTGTTCTGCAAAACACAGTAGTTCCGCGATTGTCCGTGCTCCCTAACCCAGGTGTGAGGCTTGGCAGAGGTCAGCCTTCGCCGCACGGCCTTGCCTTCGTCCTCAGAAGGGGAATCTCTCTTCTCTCACTCCGTTCAGGAAGCATTAAATGGCGTCAATGCTGGCCAGGATTTGACATGGGAAAGAAAGTCATCTCTACCCCGCGGTTTGTGCGTAGCAATGAGGCAGAGCAGGGGAGAGCAGCGCACACCGCCCCCCCCCCCCCCCCCGGTAACCGGGAGAGACACTTAAAATATCAGCAGCATCATTTACCTTTGGTAAAAGAGCATGTGATTCCTGCCAACTCACCTTTTGATTCATTGCATGAGACACCGATGAGGCAAGAACCCAGGGAAGGCTCGGTTGTCACACTCGCACACGCGCACGAGGGGGAACCAGGCAGAACGTGTGAACGCACCTGATCGAGCACACGTGCACACATACAGCACGGTGCCGTTTTGATGCGATTGTGTTTACCAGCTCTGATCGCCGAGGTGACGCAGAATCATTGTGCAAAGAGATACCTCCAGCTGGACAGCTGAATGTCGTTTTTAATTTTGTTTCTCTAGAGGACATTTGGATTGATAACTTGCAAGGAAAAACAAAATAAAACAAAGTTGGGGGGAAAAAAACCAGACTTTTATGGACCTAAAGTAAACACTTATGAAGCCTGGAGCAAAGTCTACAGAAATCATTTCTTTAAGGTTGAACAGATTTGAGTTCATATCAAATATGGTGAGAGTAGAAAGTTCTCTTTCATACATTTTTTCCCATTTTTACAAAGGAGCTTTTATTTATTATTTTTTTTTAACGTTTATTTATTTTTGAGACAGAGGGAGACAGAGCATGAATGGGGGAGGGTCAGAGAGAGAGGGAGACACAGAATCCGAAACAGGTTCCAGGCTCTGAGTGGTCAGCACAGAGCCCGACACTGGGCTCTAACTCACGGACCGCGAGATCATGACCTGAGCTGCTGTCGGCTGCTTAACCGACTGAGCCACCCAGGCGCCCCACAAAGGAACTTTAAAATACAGAGTAAGTAAAGGTGAAAACACAACATAATTGTGAAACAAACTACTTGGGGGTAGTTTAATGCTTAGTTGAGCATTAAAAAAAAAAAAAGCTGTATCCTATTAGATGTGTGAGTCATGACAATTTCTATTTTGAGTTTTGGGGAAAGTATAGAGTAATGTCGTTAATATCCATACCCAGATACAGTTGGAATCAAATCCTAGGGGGACTTCTTCACAAACTGTAGAAATTGTAATATATAATAGTATTGGTTGGGAGCATTTAGCTTTTATAGAGATGTGGATTTATTGTTTTTCCTCATTGCCATTTTTAGAACGCCGCCTCTCCGGGTCCTCTGGGGCATCATGTCGAGCCTGGATTGTGGCTGTCACTTCATGAACCTGTACGGGAAAAGACTCAGATGCATTTCAAAGTACAGCCAAGGAGAAGGAGGTTCAAATGACCAGCTCAGAGCCAAAGCATTTCTCCTTAACTGTTTATGTCCCAGGAGTGAACCTGATGACACCCTCTGTCCTCGAGACCTTTCTCAAGGTACACAGTGTTTTCTTCTTCTCAATCAGTAATTTAAGTGCATGTTTCCCAGCACATACCCTACGCCGCCTCGGGCTTTGGACACTGGATAATTTCATAGCACACCTCTCTCCTTGACACGGGCTACCCAAGTGGTCCCTGAACTACCGAACATGCCCCACAGAGAAGCCCCATAGTGAAGAGACGTCAGTGTCATGTATCCTGGCTGCGAGGGTATCCAGCACTTGAGGTTTGCTAACTGCATACATGTGAAGAGAAGACTCTTCTCCTGCCCTGGCAATGCTCTGGGGCTATAGCCACTGTTCCCACTGATGTTTGAGTGGCGGACTCCTGATGGCTCTGGGCTCAGACCGCGATTCTCAAATAAGACTCCAATACAGGGGCGCAGTGAACCCTCAAAAGCTTCATTGACCAGAACGCTTTTGTAATAGTTATGCTGGTCCACTCTGATTCTATTTAATCGAGGTAAGAGACTAGCTCTGTTTTAATTTTCCAAAATTGCAAAACTGAAAATGATCCCAGAAGTGCAAGTCAACCTTCCCGGCTCAGTAGCTAAAACTGCTGGTAAGGACGCTTTCCTTTCCAGTTTGATAAATGTGTGACTCACAGTTGCTGTTCAGAAGCAAATGGCCCTCCCTAGACGTGGCTACGCAGTCACTCAGCAGTGGAGCCTTAAAACACACGGATGCCCCAACCCCACCTGCCCGATGTCCTGAACCTCGTCTTACTAGAGACTTTAACGTCCGTTCTTTATTTAACACCGTCGTCAGTAACCAAGGTTGAGATTCGCCATTGCCAGCGTGGATCTGGCCACATGGTGACCTCCAGAACTTCTCTGTAAGATGTTGTGAATTTCAATAAATCCCAGACACCAATTTGTTTTCTTGCCATTGTCTCTGGTTTCCAGCTGTTAAGTACTGAAAATTACTGTTAGCTAACTGAAGGCTCTTGTAGTCAGAACTACTTTTACACGAAATTGAGCTGGGAGAAATCGATGAGCTTTGCCGGTTCAGGAGGCTGTGGGAAATGCTCTTCCTGGATGGCCAGTCATCTACCAACAGTGAAGATAATGAGTGTTACATCATATATCCAAATATATGCCTAATTTCAAATACTGTCATTTTCAGGAGGACTCAACGTCCAGGATCCAGAAATAATGGGCTTCATCTTAAGCAGAATGACTCTTTTTGTAAAGATTGCTTAGAGAATTATCTCCCTTGTCACATAACATGAGCATGTGTTTGAAAGATGTCTCCTTCTACAAAAGCATCCTTATTGTTAATCCCATGTGATGTGCTCGCGTATCTTACCTTCTTTCTGGTATCTGTACTAGGGATGTTCACTGTGCTTACATATACACTTGAGGTAACTACATGAGAGGGGTTTGTTAACCTGTATTTTTAAAACTTCTTGCTTTGTAATTAATACACTTCTCTTTTAGAGCAGTTTGATGTTTGCATAAAAATTTTACAGAGAGTTCCCATATAATCCCTCCCCTGCCCCCGTCTGCACTATCACTAATATCTTGCATTAGAGTGCACATTTGTCACAATTGATGGGCCAATGCTATTCATTAATTAACAATTATTAAGTAAATCAGTAGTTTGCTTTAAGAGGCGCCTGGCTGATTCATTCGGAAGAGCGAGTGACTTTTGATCTTGGGGTCATGAGTTCAAGCCCCACCTTGGGTATAGAGATAACTGAAAAATAATAAACAAACTTTCTTGAAGGAGTTTATTTTAGGATCCACTCCTGATGGCACAAGCTTTGGGGTCTGGACAAGTGTATGAGGACAGGTGTCCGTGTTGTGTTATCACACGGAGCAGTTTCACTGCCCCCAAATCCCCTGTGCTCCACCTGCTCAACCCTCCCTCCCTTCGACTCCCAGAAATCCCTCATACTTTTCACCGTCTCCACCGTTCTGCCTTTTCCAGGGTGTCAGATAGTGGGAATCACACAGGATGAAGCCTCTCTAGATCGGCGCCCCTCGCTTAGTCATACGCTGTCAAGTTTCCTCCGTGTGTTTTCATGGCTTGTTAGCTCGTTTCTTTTTATCGCCGAATACTGTTGCACTGCCTGGATGGACCAAGTTTGTTTATCCAGCACCTACTGAAGGACATCTTCGATGCCTCCAAGTTTTGGCGATTGTGAATAAAATCGCTATACGCATCTGTGGGCAGGGTTTTGTACCAACACAGCTTTCAACTCATTTGAGTAAACATCAAGGGGCACGGTGGCCGGGTCTTGTGGCGAGGGTACGTTTAGTCCTGTAGGAACCCACCAGACCGTCCTCCCCAGTGGCTGCCCCCGTCGGCGTGCCCGCCTGCCGTGCGTGAGAGACGCTGTGGCTCGACGTCCTAGCCAGCATGTGCTGGTGTCTGGGGCCTGGGTTTGGGCCCTTCTAACAGGTGAGCAGTGGTGTCTACTTGTCTGAATTTGCGTTTCCTTGATCAAATATGATTTGGAGCTTCTTTTCATCTGCCTTCAGTATGTCATCTTTGGAGACGTGTCTTCTCGGGTAATCAGGTCGTTTTCTTACTGTGGCCTGTTGAGAGGTCTTTGTACATCTTGGACACAAGTCCTTTAGCAGATACGTGGTTTGCAAACTTGCCCCCCAGGCCGTGGCTTGTCTCCACCATCACTTTTGAAGGATGATTTTGCTGGGTACAGAACTCTAGGTTTGGTGGGGTCTTTTCTCTCTACACTTCAGATATTTCGCCTCTCTCTCTTGCTCTTCCAGTTTCCAAAGAGAAGGCCCATGCAGTTCATGACCCTGTGCCTCCATAGGTGGGGAGGGGGTTATTTCTCCGCTCCTTTTAAAACCTTGTCTTTGATTTTCTGAAGTTTAAATACAAGCCCACGTGTAGATGTTTTTCTATTTATCCTTCTTGGTGCTCTGTGAACTTCCTGGATCTGTGGTTTGTTGTCTCTCATTTCCATCTGGCAGTTTATTCTCTTTCTTGTCCTTCTGGTGTTCTTATTACGCCTTTTCTAATTGTACCAGTTTTTGGACATTCCGTTGTCTTTTTTTTTTTCTTTTTCCTTTTTTTTCCTCTGTCCGTATTTGAGTTTTGGAAGTGTCTCTTAACATCTCTTCAAGCCCCCCGATTGTTTCCTCAGCCAAGTCAGGGCTACTCATGAGCCCATCAAAGGCATCCTTTGTTTCCACTACAGTGTTTTTGGTTTCTGTCCTTTCCTTTCGATTCTTTCTTAGAATCTCCATCTCTCCACTCACATTACTCACTGTACTTATATGGTGTCTGCTTCTTCCCATCAGAGCCCCCAGCATATTAACGATAGCTGTGTTACATTCCCGGCCTGGCAATCCCATCATCTCCGCCAAATCGCAGTGTGCTTCTGACGCTTGCTCCGTGCCTTCAAACCCCATCGTTTTGTCCTCTTCTGTTCCATGTACTGCTTGCTATGAAAAGCAGGACATGATGCACTGGGTGGAAATCACTGGGATGAACAGGCTGTTTATTGTGGGGCCTTATATTTCCCCAGCTGGAAGGTGGGACAGTTTTACTCTTGCTGTGGCTGCATGTACAGGGCTGAAATTTCCCCTGGTGTCCTGGTTTTGTCTCTTCTGTCACCTTAGATTTCCCTCAAGGCTCCTCAGAGACAAGGTCTGAGCTGAGTCCCCTGTTGTTACCCGGGGGCCCTACTGATATGTAGCAGGGCCGGAAGTTGCTCTGTGCAAGGCCAGGATTCCTATTAGGTCTCACTCTCGGTGTGCCCGAGACCCTAGGTGTGGCCCCCACGTGCTCCTTGGTCAGTTTCTCCCATGGGACGGTGTGGTGGCAGTGGGCTAGAGTCCCTCCATCCTTCCTTCAAGTCAGTCAGGCTCTGATAAAACTCAAGAAGGTTGGGCTCAGGTAAGCTTGTCCCCTGGAGGCAGGCCTTGTGAAGAACAGGGCGTCCTGTCCTGTCTCGGGACGGTCTGTGTCCCGTCCCGCTGGGAGCCTGAAAGAGTTTCTCTGATATTCACGGTGAGGACCCTGTAGGGCTCCAGGAGGAGAAACCCTCAGGGGTGGGAACTCCCACCTGTGAGTGGAGGTCAGAATTGTCCCCATCGAGCCTCCTGGTTCCTGCCCCAGCTATTGTCCCCCATTCTGGGACCATGATTTCTTACTGGTTGTGTGCTCAACAGTGACCTTCCTGCCATGCCTACTGGAGACTGCAAGTCTTACCATTCAGACACAAAACCAGTGTTTTCATGCTTTGATGGTCGGGAACCCAAACGTAATTTTCACCTCTGAAAATGAAAGGGTTTTAAAATAACGATCACCTGGTACCGTCCTCTTTCACACGGGCAGAGGGAGCTGAAATGCCGTGGGAAGAACAAACACAGTATCTGCTGGCCGCTCGCAAGCACGTGAGGTGAAACCTCGTAAAACAAATTTCAGAGGTCACTTTGGTAGAAAAAATACATTAAAAATTTCAGAAGCAGGATTGTTAGGTATAGCTTCTGGGATGCCCTGGTTAGGGTCACATGATGATGGACGTCCTGTCGTTCATTTACATGATGTAGGGCCTCCGTTTCCCCATCTGTAGACTGAAGGCAGCGACTGAGAAGGTGGGTCATTTCCAGACTGCACTCCTGGGGCACGCGGAGCGAGGCCGTGCCCGAAAGCCTCCTCACAGCAAGGGCAGCACCAGGTGGCAGGACCCAGCTCCGTGACCAGTACGGTCTCCATCTGGAGTGGACCCACTCACACGCATCCCGCACACTCCTGGACAGGAACAAGGGTGCTCTGTGCTAGAAAAAGCTTTGAAAATGCCTCACTTTAGCTGATCACTTAAGGTTTCGTTTGGTTCCACATTTTCATAAAACCCATGATCTGGTGTGATGAGGAAGAGCAAATTGGAGAAGAGAAGAGAAGGAAATGCAAATTTTCCTTCAAATTATAAATCTGACTTCTTTTTAGAATTGTGTCCAAGAGAGGATTTTTTTTTTTTACATTTATTTATTTTTGAGAGAGGGAGAAACAGAGTGTGAGGTGGGGGAGGCGCAGAGAGAGAGGGAGACACAGAATCCGAAGCAGGTTCCAGGCTCTGAGCCATCAGCACAGAGCCCGATGCGGGGCTCGAACTCACAAACCGTGAGATCATGACCTGAGCCGAAGTTGGACGCTCAACCAACTGAGCCACCCAGGCGCCCCTGAGAGAGGATGGTTTGAATGCTGAGCTTGTGAGCCTGTTCAGCCTTCTCCTCAACACCCTGGCTTTCGTTCCTTTGGGCTTTACCCAGATGTGCTCATCTGGATGAACCAGGAAGTACCTTTTGAGGCCCACGTGCTCTCAAAAACTGGGACTAACATACTGCGGAGGGCTGCATTTTTTCCCTCAGCCCCTCAGAACAGGGAAAGTTTGCCGGACAGACAACAGGTGCACAGGGCACTGGTGTCCCCCAGATAAATGCCACACGATGCACACAACATTGCAGTAGCCGTAACAAACATGGACCGTGCTTTGCTGATCTTTACAAAACGTCTTTCGTTATAATATAAAAACTAAATGCATTGTTCCCCAAAGAAAATGGTTTCCGTCAAGGGTTTGCTATGTTCCAATGAACACTCCTTTGGCCTATAAACCCTGAAAAACTTAATGCTCATTAATGAACATTACAGTATGCGCCTCACTGAAGTATTTTTCTTAATTATGTGGGCAGATCAACGTTTGGAGAAATATGCGAGAATATGCAAGACTTAAAAACAATTGTTATTTGAAGCGTGAAGACAGTGGCAGAAAACAAGGTGGGGGCAGTGGGAAGTGAAGCAGTTGAAAAAGCAGAAGCGTGAGAGTGAAGGGGGACGTCCCTGTGACCGCGATGGCCCCCGGCGGTAGGTGGGGGGCCCACTGGTGTCTCTCATGGAGATCAGGAGACCCACTTTCCAAAGGGGAAGCTTCCATTTGGTGTCTATTTGCCTTCGATTCCACTTCCCCATCACGAGGACGTGATCGGCTCCAGGGCCAGACCTCACCCGTCTGTTCTGGTGTTGTGATTCCTTTTAATATAGTGACACAATTATCAGATGAGTTTGTTTAACTATTATATTAAACTGAGGATTTAAGGACTCTAAAGAGCAATATATTTAATTATTAATACAGCAATTTTTAGAGAAATAAGTAGTCATTTCAGTCATAGGGTTGCAAGTTCCTTGTAAGGGTCCGATAATGGCAATGCCTAGTGATATTCTGTTACGATTTTTTTTTAACAAACATAGTTTCAGGGCAATAGAAATGTATTCACAATGATAGAAGTCAGGAAAACCCACCTATCAAAACTATTCAAGTTCAATATTAAACTTAGTGAAATGCCGTTGTATGTGCCGGCTGTAGATACAAGATTAAGCTTTTCAAATGGCATCTCAAATTTTCCCTTTTTAAAAGAAATACCATATTAGCATATTCCCCTTCATTTGTCACAGAGTGTTTCTTGAACACCAGGGAAACTGAAAACATTTTCACAATAGTCCAAAGTGATTCCGCGTCCCAGTCTCGTCCAGGAGAGCCCCCCGAACTCAGTATTGCTCTAATGACAGGCCTCTTGACCCCAGACAAGGGGGCCTGGGATTGTCCGCGCGTCTCATCCCCCGGGGGGCGGTCGCCCACAGGACACATCAGCAGCCTGCACGGCCCGGAAACGCAGCACGAGTGAGGCCACGCACCTGTCCCCATGCCTCGGCGTTCTGCTGCCACTAGCAATTACCGGGGACAGGAGCAGGGACGCGGGCACAGCGGGGACGCCTGACGCGAGCATGGTAGCTCATTTCGCACTGCGCTCGTTCAATACAGCCCTGCCCCGTGATTTCCCTGCATTGTCTCGGCCGGCCTCACGCAGTCACACCCGCGTCATGTCCCCGGTCGCCGGCATTAGCCGCTTGTCACATCTATTGATCGCACTCAAGCTGCAATTCGTGTGGATCGCCTCCGACGGTCCCGAGAAAACCCCAGCTCCCTCCGGTGGGTTGGCGGCTGGCGGGTGAGGACGACGCCGTCCCTGAGTGTCCAGTGGAAGCCAGTGTGACTGGAGGTACGCCTGCGGTCAGAGTCAGGGCGCAGCCAGGCACCTCCCGGGGTTCACAGATGCCAACATGCCCCCAGAGTCGTGAAGGATGCAGGGTTGAACTTCCTGTTTGCCGTGACAACACTTGGCCAAAACCACCCACGGGGAAGTGAGCGCCATCGAAAACCTCCCTGGATTTTGTCTGGCAAGCGAGAGCGCGCAAAGGTCACACGGGTCCTCACAGTGAGTGTGGCCTTGTGCACACACCTTACGTAAACCGCTGCACCCAAGGATCCCGACGTCAGGAGATTGATGTCCCTGTCCCCGTTCTGCAGATGAGGAGACAGAGGCCCACGGACGGCATGGCACATGCCCAGTGTCACGCAGCCACTCAACGAGTCAAACGGGATTTGATCACAGGTCTTCGCGGCTCAGAAAACCTGCCCCTGTCGTCCCGGTGGTCTTTCTCCCAGTGAACAGGCCTCAGGGCGATTCAGGGCCCTTGTGCATTTCCGTTGTGCTATGAGTGTCCCTCTTCGTCATTTGTTTCTCTTGGAATGTTCCTGAATTAAGGCCTCCTTTCTGCATCCTTTCCTAAGACTGCAAGCGCCTGTCCCGTTACTTTTCCAAAATATCTTGACACTTCACGGTACAAAGAAGCCGCCAGAGAATGCCACTAACCTGGTCCCAAGGGCACAAAGCTGACACGAAAAGCCAATCTCCGGGTAGTGCCGTGAGGCCGCTGGAGCTTTGACCGCTATTCAACCAACACGTGCCGGTCACGTAGCACCCGCCGGGGGTGGGCTATGTGCCTTGCGGATGCTGACGACAGGTGCTGGAGATGTGTTCTGCTTCCTTCCAGTGACAGAAGTGCAGCCAAAGGCCAGGCCGTGTCTGGGGCAAGATGGGGAGTCGTGTCCACTGTGGGCGCTCCCTGGTCATGACTCATCCAGGCCCAGCGTCATCTGTGGGCCTGGGACATGTTTTGTGAGACAACACTTTCTTGTGTTTGCACACAGCTGAGAAATGTTCTGGTGACTTTTATAAGTCTGCATCCTGTGATCTTTGCTGTGACGCTCTAAAGAAGAAGTGTTTCCAGGGGCCCAGGAGGGAGCCCAGGGCACCGGGTCTCATGCTCCGGGAGCCGAGTGGCCCTGTGGGAACTTCCCGAAAGGAGGGATTTGGAAGTCATGGATTGATCTCTATGTACAAAAACATGAAGGAGGGAGCACGGAATGAGCCCCAGAAGGCCAGAGTCATGCTCAGAAAATGTCCGAGGCGACCGTGAGGCCGAAAGCCTGTGGTGATGGCCAAGGTCTTTCAGAGAGAGGCTCAGAAGGATGGCCTCATGGGGGCGAGATGCTGGTGAGCGTGCTTTCTTCCCCTTCTTCCCCTTTGGAACAAGGGGAGAGCCCTTGTGCTTCCTTTTGAAGACACGAGTGGAGGATGTGTCACTTTCCTTATGGTCCTGAGATCCTGAGAGTGAGGACCGCTCTGCACAGGCTAAGGTTTCCAGTTCTCACGGGAACAAGAGTGCATCTCTGGGAATTCAGACACATGGCCTGCAAGTCTGCATCTTGCATTGATGGACGACAGCCAAGCTGCCATCCACGGAGGGCAATGCAGTCACATGTTGCTTGCACAAACCTCTTATGACCAATGACGTTCTTGCTAGCACCTGGATGCTTTCCTGAGGACCACATGATTTCAGGGACGGGGTTGCGGTGAGTGCTGTCTGCCTACAGGGAGCCCCCGTTGCCTCCTGGGCTCTGTGCTGTGACTGCCCATGTCACTCACAAGTGAGCCCAGGACAAGGCAGGAGGAGGCCCCTGTGAGGAGGGTCCCTGTTCACGGACACAATAGCCCCCCAGACACAGGCCAGGCTAGGTCAGGGCAGACACGTGGGGTTTCCATTCGAGTTTCAAACCCACTAATAAACCTACATCCGTATTCCTTCTAATATTTTCCTATCTCTAGCTTCTCTCTTTTTTTTTTTAAGTTTATTTATTTATTGAGAGAGAGAGAGCATGAGTAGGGGAGGGGCGGAGAGAGAGAGGGAGAGAGAGAATCCCAAGCAGACTCTGTGCTGTCAGCCCGGAGCCTGACATGAACAGTGGGACAAGCCACTGCCCTTCCGTGATCCTTGCCGGCAGGTGTAGGGGAAAGGCCCGGTCACTAACCAGTGCCGGTTTCATAACATATGCACAGCCTGCCTGTCACATAATGGGAGAATCTGGGAAACCGTGGGAGGAAATGAAGTGTTTAGACTTTAAACATCCGGGTAGAGAATTAACATAAATCCATTCTATCAGCCCACCCCCAGTTCAGACAACTGAAATGTATTCCCGACGAGCTCGCGTCCTGCCTTTCAATTTATTACATTGATTAACACCCCAAACCATTAATTCCATCCGTGTTTCCTTTTCTTTCTTTCTTCATGCTGTCACAGGGCACTCTGGGGATGCAACATTGTTCATTTTGAAAATGCCTGGTTCCAGAAGAAGATTTGGAACATAAAATACACACACACACACACACACACACACACACACACACACATATGTATATATAAACTCTGAACTGTGTTGGTTTAAGACACAAGGGAAAATCTAGGATGGGGTGTTCGTTAGTAAGGTTTTTAAATGATGGTCATTCTTTGTGATCCAATAAAATATTAAGGCTTCACATTTCAGAAACTGGCACCCCAGGGCATCTTGAATGTAAGTGGAAGGAGGCGGGTCTGTCTAGAGCGCTGAAGACGAGTGTTTCGGGTCATGGTGTCTCACTTCCTACACAAACAGTAGGTAGCAACACTCCATACTTCAACCGAAAAGTGGGAGCAAGCAGAACCAAGTGCTTTTGGAGATTAGGCCCGTCTGGAGGTCGACCTGTACGTGTGGGGAAATGCCATCAGGGTTACAATCAGCCTGCGGGAGAGATAGGTGACTCAGCCACCTGTGTTGCACGATCGATGGGGCCCCGACGCCCGCAGGGTCCACGCAATGGCAGGCACCTTCTTGTGGGCTCTGTTTATCCCAAGGACCACCTTCAGTTCCATCTGCTTTGCTGGTTGCAGGAGAGTCCCTGAATAAAACCAGCGCCCTGTGTGTTGAAAGGCCACGGTAAGCATCTTCAGTGACGTCAGCGTCCCGGGGTCCATTCACACAGCGTTCAGCTCACTTGTTCTCTTTGCTGCTCCCAGCAACTCTGTGCTATTCTCTCTGCTCAGTTTACAGCAGCTCAGGGGGGTCATGTGACGTCCCAAACTGGGCATAGTACAACACGCAAGCAGAACCCGAAGCCAGGTCTTGTGGTGACAAGTTTTGAATGGTTTTTTCTCTTCACCTGTATTTCCAAGTAGCGTTCCCTTAAACTTGAATACAGAACTCAAGTGAGTTTTAGTCTAAAGTTGTTTGTTCAAGTTAAAATCTGCGGTGTCGGCCCATGTAGAAAACCCTGCACGACAAATTGGACCTAAGAACTCGAAAACATGTGTGTGCACAGGCGTGCCCACAAGTAGCACCCCATGGAAATCTGGAAGGCACGCTTCGTAAACCTGCTCTACACCACGTTCATTCGGGGAACTGGGAAGAATGGATCTGGTTTCCCTTGAACTGCAGGCACGCTTGGGACAAAGAAAACGAACAAAGGGAAAATGAGTCTAGTAATTCATTGTACGAAGAGCATCTTCACATCCAGGACTGTCTCCTGCACCCGGGGCCTCCCCGCAGTCTCTCGTGCCCTGGGAGGGATTGTGAATAAGGATGCCTGTGTCACTGCAGCTGTTGTCTTGATATATTATTTTCCGATACTTTCAGGTCTCATGTCCAAGTTCTTTGATGTGAGTTATTTACATTTAAGAACAATGGGCCAAGATGAAAGACTAAAAAAGCCCTCTTGTGTGATTTCCCTGTTTGTGAAAAGTAATAATTTCGTGCCTTCTGTGATACTGTTGTGAGTCAGCAGACATGAACATCTCCAGGAGACCCTTTGTTCTGCTATTTTCCACCGAGCGCAAATTGCCTCATAGGGGAGGGGGACACTAGCTAAAATTTGGACTCCAAATAAGTCATGTTAGTTTCTGTGGGTGTTCTCGGTTGTTTGGGGAAACCTGTACGAAGCCACGTTAACTATACTTTTAACGGACTAGAAATACAGACACCGTGATGAATTAAGAAGTGAGATTACGGTAAGTTGGTCAAGGAGGACTCCTGTGACCTCGCATCCTGGCCAGACCTCAGGTTCCTCTTTGACAGAAACAGGTCAGGTCAGCCATGTGAGCCTGTGGGACGAGATCTCTGATACATGCTCTTTGTGGAATACCTTGGAACATTCTGAGTCTTGGATCCACCATCTACCGATGCAACACTGGTCCAGACACACCAATACTCAGAGCCTCCTCAACCTCAGTGGCGAGGTAAGGACGATGAGGTCTCTCCCGCCCACATCGTAGGTTTGTTCTGAGAAGGAAGGCTAAACATGAAGCGCTGTGGAGTGAGAGACACTGAACATGGGGTTCTTGGGAGGGACAGACACTGAGCATGGGGTGCTCGGGAGTGACAGACACCTGTTCAGAGCCCTGCGGCTGCATCTGGAACTTGTGAATGTCACAGCTCCTTACTCATATACTTGTGTGTGTCTGTATCTCGATATTCATAGATACCTGTCGATATGTAGAACCCATCTCGATAGAGATATCCAGGCACAGAAGTGAAGACTGATGTAGGTATGGGTAGAGATATGGGTTCTTTGTATGTTCTGTGTAACTCTCTATGTTTATAAATCACATACACACACACCTAAACACTGAAGGTCAGAGTCACTATTTATTAGCCTCCCGTATCTCAGAGAAGGCTTGTGGAGTTCACGAAACTCACCAGTGTCCAACGCTAGAACAAAAACTAGTAGAGGAAAGTGGCGGACGTCACAGGCTGGCCAGCTGGCAGGATCCGAGTGTGGCCCTCGGGCTGACCTCAGTGACTGTGGGCAGGTTTCTCTGAGCCGCGGCTTCCTCGTGTATAAAAGGAATTCGGTTTCAGTTCTGCTCTCACGGGGTCTTTGTGGACAGCAGACGAGACACAGTATAAAACATCCACTATGTCCTGTACCTCGAGCACATGGCCACCACGGTCACGAATCCTAAGGACACACTTGTGCACCTGGCTCAGCGCCCTCCACAGTGGCCTGTGGGGACGTGGCGTCCCTCATGGGCCATAGGGTCTGTGGAGAGGTCAGCGGGGAGGTAGCCCACAGTTCGAGCGAGTGAGGACAGGACAGAAGGGGACCCCACCCGGCACCTTCCCGGCACAAAGGGGTTTCTGGGAGTGAGGGCCAGCTCCTTCCCCCTGCCTGAGTTCAGGCTCTGTAGAGCCCCCAGCTGACAGGTGGCTCTGGGCAGCCGGGCGTCTCCTGGGAGGCTCGCTCCCAGTCCTTGTTCCCGTGGGAAGGGCAGGCGCTGGCTCAAACTGGCTCAAGACACACATCAGCGCCGTCGCCCGATGTCAGGTGACATCGGGCAGTCGGGTGACATTGGCTTCTGCTCTTTTTCCAACCTGTGTCATCAGTGGAGGCTGTCCGGCTGTGTCCGAGCGCTCTGGGGAACACACAAAGGCCAGGAGGCTCATCAGAGGAATGGCGGATCATGAACATCACTCACTTTACGCCATCCTTGAGTTAAAATGTTTGTAATCATGAGCCTGTTCAAAAGCCTTTCCTCTGACGAGAGGCAAACTTCTCAGAGCTCTACACGGCTCTGGCCTCACCGATTAAACATGATCTCATGCAAGATAATACAGAAAACAGCACATACCTACGCTAAAGCCACGTGGGCAGAAACTATACCACAATACAAATCAATAAGTGAACTGGAGAAACTTCCAGAAAGGGAAAGGTTGGCCGAGATTTTTATCAGGTCAGAATCTACGTGTTCAAGTCCAGGTTTTGATCTGGCCTTCCAACCACACTGAATATGGATACCACGTAGGGACAGTGGCCGTGTCCTCTGCTTTTCCTACCCCAGCTCCTCAAAAGAGAGAGTCACTGCGTATGCACGTGTCCACGGGCAGCATCTCTGCCTTGCGTGATGCGGGGATGTGAGAAAGGCCACTGTGAGAGGCAGACAGCCCTGACGGTGACATTTGTCTACAGGGCCTCGGTTTCCCAACTAGAGACCGGTTTTCTGCCATGACCTACATGGGGCTCCTTTGGGTTAGTGCAGGCGGGTCGTGGGCGGCTGGGGAGTGTGAGGGTCCCGCGGCCACATCTCCGCATGCGGCCGGTGCTTTCAAATATCTCTTGTGCTGCAGAGAGCAGGTGGGCAAGTCATGGACTTCTCCGGCATTTGGGACAAAGGACCGGCAGCTTCATGTAGCTGTGCTGTTGGGGGAATGTGACTGTTTGGTGTGGCTCAGCAGAGGGGCCTATTCCCACCGCTCTCTTCAGTCGGAAAAGAGCCAGACGGCTACTAGGGCTCCTTCTCGCTGGTGCCCACCTGTAACGTATGCCCACTCTTCCCAAAGTATTTACTGGATTGGTTTACTGAACAATCGCACAGTAACTAGCACGTACCAGTCACTGTCTACGCCAGTCCTCACGTGTGGACGGAGCTAGGAGGCTGATGCTGCTGTGACGCCCATTTCACAGATGGGGAAACCGAGGCACAGCGTACTTCCCCAAAATCAGAGCAGGGGAGCTAAGATTTGGAATCAGATGTGCCCCTCCCTCTCGCCAATGACACACAGGTTTTTGACCCATCAGATCAACCCATGATGCATCTGGACAACCTCACTGTTCCCCATGCTCCCTGGAGGGGTGATTTTTCCTTATCAAAGAAAATTATCTAGAAATTTCCAGGCCCATAAGGAGCATGGAAACAGTGCGTATAAAATAGTAAATATTATAGAAATACTCAGATGCCAAAATCTTATCAACATCTGAAGCATAATGCTTGCTTAATGACTTTGCAGGTGGATTTTTCCCCAAACCGTTACTATTTTAATTAATGGCTTATGAGACTTGAGTGCAAAAGGCAATAATGACGCCTTGGTTATGTTTCTTATATTTTACATCAGATTCTTCGTGTCATAAGTACAGTCTTGAAACAATAGGATAGCCCTGGAAAAAAAAAATTGTTGAAAACTCTTTCAATTTGCAGTCCGCCTCCTGGTAAACACGACTTTCTTTCATCCGAATGTTATATTTGGCAATAAAACTATCAGATGGAAGCTCTCCTACATTTCATTTCATTGTTACCTAAATAAAGCAACCCATTAAAATCCCTCTCCTTAAAAATCAGACTCGGATCCGAACACCTCCGTATTTATGCAATATTTCTTTAGCAAAGGGAACAGCGGAGACGTAGGGAAGGGGGGGGAAAAAAACAAAACAAGGAAACAAACAAACAGACAAACACGCATTCTCTGTAAAATGAATACCCCTAAGACGCTGTCTTCCAGGGACTTGCAAATCTTAGTCCCTTCCTGAGCAGGTGAGGGGTCCGTATTTCCTGGCGAGAGATCTCCCCCTTGACACAGTGAATTAACTAGTTAAAAGCTGTTCGCCTGGAGAGACACACGGTCACGGCATTTTCGGAGCGTGCAGAGCCCACGCGCGGTCCTGTGGTCGGAGCCCGGAGCAGCAGCTCCCGTAAGCTGTCCCCTCGGGCTGCTCCCAGACGAGCGGGCTCGGCAAGCTGTCCCCTCCCCATCCCCTCCCTCCCGTGCAGCCTCCTTCCCTCTCCACCGCGTCCTGGGCAGCTCCATCCGTCCAAACGGGAGCTGAGTTTACAGGCTGACAGGGATGCAAAGGGCTGGTGGTGCTGATGTCAGAGCCAGAAGACAGTTGTGATTGGACCTAATTAGACTTTGCAGCAGCAAATAGACAAGCTCCCTGCGTGATTGGCTTCAAAGTGGCTGGTGCCAAACAACTAGCAGACGAGCCAAAGTAGGAGCCCTGCGTTCGCTGGGAGCCCGGTCCGGAGCGGCCGCCTGGAGGAGGAGGGCAGCGGGGAGGGGGCGCACCTCCCCGCCGAGTCCTGTGGAGGAGCTGCTGCTGGCCGGGGTCCCCCCCACCGCCGCCGCGAGCTGGCCGAGAACAGCTGGGGAGCGGGAGCGGGAGCCCGAGGCTCGTCCTGAAAAGTGAGCCCGCTCCCGGCCCGCAGGCATCCGGCAGCGCTGGGCCAGCAGCAAAGGTGAGCTGCTGGGGACCGGGTCCCTCCCGGCTCTGGCGGCTGTGTCTCGGGCCATGGCCTCCGTCCTGGGCACCAGCAGAGGGGCCGGAGGAGGGCTGAGCGGCCAACTCAAATGCAAGTCCCAGAGGAGACGGCGGCGGTCCAAGAGGAAAGGTAAGGACCCTGCTTTCTGCGCTGTCTCCGCTGACCGCTCCCCCACCCCGGGTGTGGGGTCCGCCTGCTCCCGCGGCTCCACTTTCAGGGGGCTGGGGGGGGATCTGCTCCAAGCAGAGCGCCGGAGTTCGCGTCCCTTTGTGGAGGCCCTGGGGGCTCTTGCCGGCTCCGAGGGGACAGGAATGGGGGGGGGCAGTGCAGAGAGCCCGGGCTCCTCACAGCCCGGCTGGGAGCAGAGTTAGCAGGGGGAGTGGGTGCGGGGACCGGAGGACAGTCCCCTCCCCGCCTCACATAGCCTCTGACCCTCTCCGAGGCCACAGCAGCACCCGTGCCAAAGGAAACACTCGTGTGAGCCAGCAGCCCCAGAAAAGGGAGCAGACCTCATGCCAGCTTCTCCATCCAAATCGTCTCGGAGGCAGGAGTGGGCAGGATGCTGGCGACCACGCTTCCAAACTGGCCGACGTGCCCCCTCGGTCTGCTCGGTGCTCGTGGCTCCGTAAACACTGGGACCCGCAGGCAGCACGGGCTGGTCCTGGGGTGGCTGGGGGGAAGCAGAGATTGAAACCTGGAAAGAGAAGGAGGCACGGCAGCTCGTTAGTGACAGAAACCCTGCAAACCAGGGAGGGAGGACGAGTCACGAGCAGCGGGTGACAGGTTGTTCCCGACTCCCTGGGGGTGGCGTCTGCATTGTGGGGACCGCCGCCCTGAAGTTAGTGCATTCTGGGGCTCCGCCGGGGGCTGGGGCCCGTGCCCCAAATGCCACCGCAGGGGTGCACGCGGTCCCGGGAGCGAGGGGGGCTGCTTCCAGAGCCTGCCCTTTCTCTCCCCGGGAGGAACTCGTTACCAGCAGCCCCTCACCATGAGTCTGCGGGAGAAAGTTCGGCTCTTCTGACGATTTGAAATGTGTTGATTTAAGGGTGGGGGGAAAGAGCGAACACGGAGCTATTCAGAACCGCGGGACAGATGCCACTAAGATGCATCGGATTCTCTGCTTCCTACCGCAGGATGCGTGCTGGAGGCTGCTCTCTGTCCCCAGAGGGTCGTCGCCTCTGCGGTGGCCTGGCAGAAGTTTCTGCCACATCTCCCCCTACCTGCCCTCAAATACCCCCGGAGCTCTTCCCGGCTTCTTCCATGAAATCAGAAATTAGCCAGGCAGCGTGGAGACAGAAATGCCACCATCACACAGTCACCGATGATGGTTGTGAGTCGGGACCACTGGGAGCGGTCCCTTCCTGGGGAGGTTCCAGAGCCCTGGGCTCTGGAACTCGGCTGGGGGTGGATTCTGTGATTCTGCCTCAACTCTCAGGGCTGCCTCGGTGATGCCCGCTGCCCACTTGGTTACCTGGAGATGCCGTTTGGGAACAGACCTGCGGGCACCTTCTGGAGTGATGCCGACAGAAAGTGGCAGCGAAAAGGGGCGGGAGGGATCACAGAATTTAATGATGACTGCAACTTTTAAAAGAGGGAAAAAGGAAACATTATCTTGTAAATTGTAAGTGTTCGTGTTTCCCAGCATTGCTGTTTAGTCTACTTACATATTAAAATTGAAGAGTATGGGGTAATATTTCACAATAAAACGGCATTCTACAGAAATAAAATACAAGCTGATGGATGTGGGAGCCTTTCTCCAAATTCATTTTTCTTACCTTTAAATGTCAGCCATGCTGGCTTAGAAAGCATCCAATTTGGAGAAGAACAACAAGAAACCGGAAGGAAGACTTCATTTGCTGTAAACTTAACTAGAACAATTCAAAGTGGAATTTCTGTGTGAAATATTCCCATGCCTTGGCTTTTTCGAAGAAACCAGGTCTCTTAATTTTCGTGCCCCAAAACCAAGGTGGGAAAGGCTGATGTGTATGCGTGTGCTAACTCCTAGCGCTCGTAGGTTTATGTGTGGGGGTGAAATCTCCTGTGGCGTCTGCGGACAGCGGCCTTGGTAGGGCAGTCAGCTCAAACTGTAAATATTCACATCGTAGGGGACAGTTAACAAGATAACCGTAAGTGGGAAAATCAAAAGAAAACATAGCAATTACGGGACACGTTAATTCATCATTTGCATGTGCTGGGAATAGGTCAGTTTCTGTGTAATTCTGTAGATCCTCGTTTTTCTCTTCTACCAAGAAAAACGGTGAATTTAAATTGCGTTCTGACAGTCATGAGTCCCGGCGACAGCCTTTGAGTGCAGTGGCCTCGGCTTTTGAGCTCACCCACTTAAAACTCTGTGTTTGTCACAATTTTAAACCCACGTGCGTATCGATGGTTGTTAAGGAATTTGTCTAACTAGAGCCACCGACTGGGAGCACAAAGAAAGAGCCCGTCTCGTACGGGAGGAGCCAAATCCGAATAAACGTGAGGCTTACTTGCCAATGGTATGTCTTTTTCTACCTATTCTAATGAACAGGGGTGATTTTTGAAGACACGTCTTAACTTTCGGCTCCCTGGGCTGTGAAAAGCTATCAGTGTTCTGTGTGTAAACTCCAGAAGTGCTTCGATACATTTTTTTTTACGTCACTTATTATTGTCAAAATAATCCGTGGGCTTTGAAATAAAAACTATAGCTACGGTTTAAGTGTGAGATTCATACCATGATCTCATTACCATGAAATGTGATCCAGAGCCTCAGAAATCAAATGTTTTCCCGTACTCAGTGTTTTCAGTCACCATAGGCAGTATAGATCTTTAAGAATCCAAAAAACTAAAAAATTAAAACAACAACAACAACTTGGTCCCAGGTATTAACAAGCCGGGACCTGCATGTCTCCCCCAGATGAACCTTAAAGAAGAGGTTCAGAGGTTCAGAGTAGACCCACCCACCCACCCACCCGTCTCTTCCCATTCTCTCATCAGGACCCCGTATGATGCATGTTTGCATTTTCTCTATGTGTCACTTTTTAGTCGGGACTTTGTCTTAGAAATTATTTATGAACAATTTACATTTTCTGTACAAGTGAAAAAATGCCAAAATTTGAGTTTTGAGGAGGAGAAAAATAAGCAGCTGGAAAAAAAAGCACTGTGCAAAGGACAGGGAAGCCATGTAATTTTTACACGTGTGGCTACAGCTGCTCTAAAGCCGTGTAACATGGGGGAGACGTGTCAGCTTGCTGTCAGAAAATACCGGGAGCACTCGTAGTTTACGGAGTTTATTCATCAACTCAGCACCCACTCAGCTCACTGCTCGTGGGGGATTCTGAGAGTCGGCACTTTGTTCTGTACTTGGCAGTGGGATTATTCGAGGCGATCGCACACCAGCAGATCTGTGCTGGGTGCTCCGAGCGATGTCCCCTGTACTCGAGAAGGACTAGATGCGTGAATATTATGGAAGGTCTGTATTTTAGCCCAAAATAACAAAGGCGAAGGTTGAAGGTTATTTAAAATCGGTACCAACTGAGCCAGGTGGAGTAGGAAGAGTCAGTATTCATGGAAACAGTATAATATGTAAGCATAAATCACTTCAAATTTTATCAGATAGCCCTCAACCAGTGGCTGCATTCCGGGTGATGTGTCCGAGGAATTTCATAGGTATATTTTCAATCATTAAAACAGGACCTGTATTCTGTCGTGGATTTCTGCCATTCTCTCTTTCGCGACTGTAGCTGTCCTGAAGGCACGCATCAGCATGAAATGCATTTTGCAAAGAAAATATTTTTAGTATTTGACAATGAGCACATACAGCGTGTAAAAATGACTCAAGTTTGTGGAAATTTTTCAAGAACTGTTCTTTCGATGCAAAACATATTTGCAGTTGGATGGAGAGCCCATGCAAATTCAGCTGGTTCCGAGAGGTAAACGGGAGGACGGGGTTCTGAGCCAGGGGAGTCAGTCACCAGACGGAGAAAGGGAGGGAACTTTGGAGAGCTATCGCAAGGCTCTATAAACAACCATTTGTTAAGTCAACAGAGCCGATTCGGTCATCAGCACATGACCTTTCTTTTTTTCTTTTTTTCTTTCTTCTTCTTCTTTTTTTTTTTTTTTTTTTTTTGAGGCATTTGACAGCAAAAGAAGTTAATGCCAGAAATGTAGATGTTGTTACAGGGCGATCCTTACACACAGTCTCAGAAACGCTGAAGGTGATTCTTGGAAACAGCAACACGAGATGTTGCTGAGTGACAGTGAGCTGATGAATCACAGGAAGGTAGGGTGGGAGCAAGGGCCGGCCACTGAATGTCGTGAAATGCAAATAAAAAGTTGGCAAACGGAGCAGAATGAGGGCAGCGGGCGGATGATAGGCACGGGCTTGGTGTGAACCGGGATCCCGTGAAAAATTAACACAACACAAAGATCACGTGTGGATGAGGCTCTTCGTCCCCAGCGATGCCCGAGTGACACATGAGTGTGCCTCAGCCTGGCTGGTGGGGACACAGCTCCGCGCCACGGCCGCGCGTCCCCGTGCCCCCGCCTGCCTCGCTGTCTGACGGCTCGGGAGGAAGGAGACTGCATTTCGTGATAAAATTAAGTTGATTAAACCATTCACCATCCTCTAATTGTGTAGTGCTTTTTTCCCTCTTTCTCTTTTTAAAATTTGTGTTAGTACCTCTGGTTTCTAGTGACCCGTGTAATAGCAGTAATTTGAGATTGCTTCGAGGGCATTAGATATGATGAGTGAACTTGAATTTAGAATAAAAATATGAGATTCATGTATCCGTATCTAAATAGTGGTGATTCAGTTACCGCAGAAGCACTGTCCCAGAGGAGCATTATGTAAGGAAATGCAGAATGAGGAAATTGTGTTTTTCTGATCTGAGGCAGAGGAAGATAAGTTATGCTCCGAAAGCATTCAGGGTCCAATTTAAAAGCCATATGTGTGTTTGTTGTTCCTAGCTGTACCTGCATACGTCGTAAAGGCAGTTGAAGTATTTGAGCATTTTTTATGTCTGCCTGCTTCTTTTCATAAAATGCTGGGGGATGAATGTTGCTGTTTTCATAACACGAACAATTTTAAACAATTCGTAAAACAAAAATAATTATATTCCCCGGTTCTTCGTCACATAAATATATCATTTCTAAATTGATGCTCCGTTGGTAAAGCGGGCTCTTAATTATGAGCAAATAAGATTTCTAAAGGGACAAATTTCCACGTGGTGAAAGCAAGATTTTAGAAGCACTTGTTATAGCCATTTCTAAACTGGGAAAAAAAAAAAAGGTTGATGCCAAGTGAAAAAGGAAAAGCACGGATGTCCTTCACAAATATTGCAACTATTGAGTGTTAACACTAATCATGTGGCTCTGTGTTACACAGAAAAACAAGCCAGTAAGGGCCTGTCTGAATTCACATTGCTAAGTATCTGTGAATAGAGTGCACGTGAACTAACTCCTATCTCTTCAATTAAATGTTTTTCCTCCACTGAAATACGGAAGTACATGCCATTAAATGTTTCATTACACAAAGAGAATTGTGTATTCCTAGCCATTAATATCCTACAATTCACTTAAGGATGTACCACCATCAGGTGAAGGGGCAGTACTTCCAAAAAAGAGGAGGAACGTTTATCCGACTCTGGATCCACGTGTAGATCAGGAAGAGATCAGAGAGCAGGAAGGAGAGAGCTTTGAGAGATTTGTCAGACAGACTCCTGCCCTTCCTCACACATGTGGCCACGTTGGTTCCCAAACATCCCTCTCTGGTGATCAAACTTGTACTGACCTGTTCATTTTATTTAAAAGGAATGGGGCACAGGGGCTACTGTATCTGACTTCTGGCTGACTCCGTCTCAGCAACGTCAGGGCAACGTCGCTCTTAGAGCCCCTGCCCCACCTGCAAACTGACGAGGGGACCAGCTCCCAGGAGCCACATCAGAGAGCCCCAGCCTAGAGATGGAGAGATCCGCTTTGCAAGAGGTCTGTAATTTTACCAGAAGTGAGCCTGATCACTTGCAAAGACAGAAGTTGTTTGTTTTGTTTTTTTTCCTGAAGAGTGAGAAATCTTTGGGGAAAAAAGAAAAGAAAAGAAAAAGAGTTAATCTGAGTGTGTGGGTCTTCTCCCTCCCCTCATTTTTATTCTAGTTACAGGCATTGCATATGAAGGGCAGCAAAAAAATAAGTTCATTTTATTATCTTATTGGTGAGGAACGAATACAATTAGCATCTGGTTTCTGGTAAGAAAGTGGTGAGTAAATTTCCTCCTTGTGTTACAAGACACACACACATGCACGTGTGTATACACAAATTCACTATTATCTGTTTTAAATTTTAAAAATTACCAGCGGCGAATGTTACGTTTTAAATCTCAAAAAATAGCAAACAGGTAACATAAATTTTATATTTATGTTAAAGAGAGGACTTTATGCTTGATTAAGACATAGTGTTTAGTAAGTGGAGCATTTACATAAACAAAGAAAAGCAGCTTTTTTTATGTATGTTAAAGACGGAAGAGATGTCAAATATAGATGCCCAGGTGGCTCTTAGATTTTAAGATTGTTGCTTCTGACCCCCTAAGAGGGGGGCTACGCACACTTAAAATGCAGGGCTGAAGGTGGCTTGGCCGAGCATCTAGTGGAGGGCGGCCAGAGTGGCCGCGCATGTGGCACACTGGGACCAGCGTGAAGGTTCCCTGGAGCTGGCCTCCAGCGGGAAGGCACGGGTCTGTCTCCGCTCCTAGGAGGATCAAACTCTCTGAGGGACTAGGGAGGGAAGTCCAGCAGTGTAGACAAAAGGGGGAACAGGACAATTAGTATTTCTAGGGGAGGCAATGCCCACTTTAGCCGGAGTCTGGTTGCATCTGGCCCGCTGAGCGTTTCCTTGACGGCGCCCATGGAGAACTTATTCACGAAACAGATCAAGGTGTCTTTCTGTTGCCGTTGCCTCACCATGTGGACAATAAATGAGACTAATATTGCTCAGAATTCATTAGTAAACACTCTTTTCTCGAGTGTCAATCGTACAGAAGTGAATCCACACTCAAGGGAGCGCTCAACACCGCCAGGTGATTTGCACATAATAGAAAGCGTTCCTTTAAACACCTGGACCAGGATGTGCTTTGGAGAATTTTACAGATTTAATTAATCTCCGCTGCTCCGTTTATCTCGGATGAAATCCCTGATCCTGTTTCCCACGGCTGAGAGACGGGAGACCGGCCTTATCGTTTTGCAGTGCCTTACCCGATTTCTCAAATGTGTCCTCTAGATGTGGCTTTAAAACAGGGTGGAGGGGACTCGGTTCTCTGAAAGGGGGCCTGTCACTGGTTGAAGATGCAAACCCAAACTGAGTCCCTTCTCTGCTTAAAAGCAAACAAAAGTGGGGGAGCTTCTGTCTCTAGAAGCAAGACTTGGAATCATAATCAGCCGGCTCAGAGCATACGCCTAGGACACCAGTAATTGATTAAGCCGCAGATTTTATCCGTCCGAGCCCATCGGAAGTACCCAGATTTCCTCTCGTTAAAATTAATGCAGTATTTCCTAAAAGTTTAATTGCTTTTGGAAAAGTGCAATTTAATAAACATGACAGAAACGTCAGCAAAATAGATTCTGACCTCCCCTGCACCCCAAGTCTGGCTGGGTTCACTCAACCCTGTCGGTAACAGATGCTCCGCTTGTGTTAGGCTCATGGCTGTGAAAGCGACGTGTCCTTAAAGGAAACACACACTTTCTTTTTACTGGACGGTGCTCAGGCCTGAGAGCTGAGACACCAAATGTGCACAAACTCAGACAGTCTGACGTGTACCCTTAAAAAAAAAAAAAGACTTTTATACATTTGGCTGTTAAGTGAGAGAATATTTAAAAATAGCACCTTTCACTACTCCTTGGGTGAATAAAAACATAGAGGGCCAAATTTAACTAGAGACATGAAGATATCTTTATTTGTGCCTCAGCTCCAAATACCGATACTGTAGACGAAAGTCTTCAAATGCCTATTCAGATTCCAACAGAATTGTAATGGGAAGTGACTTTTTAATTCAAAACCTTACGGTTCAGAGATAAATTTGCTGTATTCAAATGAGTCAATGCGGCTAGTTTTCTTTCCAAAGAAAAAATAAACTTGGAATAGAAATTATTGCTCCACTCCTAGGAAAAATCCCAGGATACATAGTAGCTTTTTAAAAAACCCCAAGACAGCAGAATAGGGAACCCCTTCCTTTGACAGCCCGGGAAAGACTGCTCAGGGCAGGCACCGCAATGTCTTGTAAATGTGTGCTGGTCCCACGTCTGTGCTCGGTCAGGAACTGCCCACGGGCATGGCTTCGATCTGATTGAAATTCAGGGAAATTTTCACCCAGGAAGCATTTAGGAAGATACATACTTTAGATCTAACAAATTTGAGAGTTCATATAATTTTATGTAATCACCTGAGTTCTTTAATCCAATTTGTGCCAAAGTTAAATTATAATTTGGGCTTTTATACGTAGATAATGAATAGAATTCAAGTCACTAAAAGCTTGCACTTGTGTGTTTTGGGTAGATTTTTAATATACGCAGATAATATAGAGAGGATATAGAAAGATAACAGAGTCAGGATTTAAAATAACGCCCACCCGAGTAGCATGGTTTGAACTGCACGGGTCCAGTTACACACAGATGTTTTTCCATAAAAACAGGGCGGTCCTGTAAAATTTTCTCTTCCTGGGGCGCCTGGGTGGCGCAGTCGGTTAAGCGTCCGACTTCAGCCAGGTCACGATCTCGCGGTCTGTGAGTTCGAGCCCCGCGTCAGGCTCTGGGCTGATGGCTCGGAGCCTGGAGCCTGTTTCCGATTCTGTGTCTCCCTCTCTCTCTGCCCCTCCCCCGTTCATGCTCTGTCTCTCTCTGTCCCAAAAATAAAAATTAAAAAAAAAAAAAAAAAAAAAAAAAAAAAAAACATTAAAAAAAAAAAAATTTTCTCTTCCTTATGATTTTCTTAACGATGTTTTCTTTTCTTTAGGTTCCTTTGTTGTACCAATATAGTATTTAATATACGTGACGTACGAAATGTGTGTTTTATGCTATCCATAAGGCTTCTGGTCAACAGTAGGCCTTTAGTAGTTAAATTTGGGGGGAATCGAAACTATGCGTGCATTTTCAACTACTCAGGGGTTCGGCGCCTCCCCCCGGGTGTTGTTCAAAGCTCCACCGTACGTATAAGCAGTTGCTGAAATAAGGAAATATCGCAATATTAAAAGATTAACTCTAAGCAGCAAAAGTCTAATATGTACACATTTTTAGATGGACATTTAAAAACTCGAGTACAGATTAAATGAATCTTGAGTAAACTTCTGAGAGCTCAGACTCCTTGAGAAAGCTGAAAAATGACCTTGGTTTATGACCATGCCTTATGGTCCTGAAGTAAACATTCATTAATTATAAAGTTCCAAAACATCATTTTTTAAAAACATCCTTTTCTGCATATTTCGCACAACGTGAAATATTTTTGTCTTTGTCACTGATGCAAATCAATCTATCCTCTTATATCACATAATAAGAGAGACACAAAAGCCACATGGCAGAAAGAGGTTTCATTGAAGACAGAATGACAGAGATACAGAGAAACAGGACAGGGAGGGAGACAGAGAACAGCGTCGTCTCTTTCTTCCTGTGCCCTGATCAAAGTTCACCTTCCTGCATTTTATCTCCTGTACCTTCAAAAACAGAAAGGGCACTTGATTTAAAAGTATGGGGCATCCAATTCTGCTCTGTTTGCAATTTTGCCTTAAACATTTTGCGTGTATTCAGACAAGGGCTGTATCTGATGTGTAAGTACGATTTCTTCACTCTGAGCAAGGAGCTAGGAACCGAAAATATGCAAGAAAAACAAGGTGGCATGATCCTTGTGTCTGGGCTTATAATGTATCTGGAGATATAGACATACAGATGTAAATTCAAAACACAGAATAGAAATAAACTGTCATGACCCCAACACACTATTAGGTTCTATGGGAATTTTTTTAATCCAAATATGATTGTATTCTTTACAAAATTGGATTTCTATTCCATTTCTTTTATTATTTCAAGTGAAACCCCTAAGTAAAAACTAATATAAACCCCTCTAGGTTTGAGCATTTTTATTTCTCCCGCAATGTCAAACATAATAGCTACTCAATTAAAACCCACTGAGAAAATTGACTTTGTTCTTGAAGGAAGAATGGCTTAAGGAAATAATCAGGACAATACGGTAGACGGGAAAGTTTTCTAAGGGGATTGTGTACAGATGGTGTGAGCTGTAGGGGACAAAGAAGGGCCATAGCATACGGGGGAGATACTCAGAAGCCAGCTCTGGGATGATGACGTAGAATTACCTGCTGGTGGGAAAGGCAAAAGTTTGTTGTGTGTGTGAGGTGACTTCTGGGATGGGCACCATGATGAGATTTGTGTCCCCATAAATTAGTACAGTGGCCGTCTCATTGTGCACCCTCAGTAAACTGTTGTGATAGGACCAATTATTAGATTCAGGCTGCAAATTTATAAAGGATGCTGTCTGATTTATTTTTAAGTTGTTAATATGTAAATCTGAATTTACTCATGCGGCAAGCTTTATGGGACACCTTTATGTGTCAGCCACCATGGTAAATGGCAGGGACTAAGCTGTAACAAAAGCTCTGAAAATGTCCTAAAAGAGTCAGAAAGCGCCCGTCACTGGGCTCTGGCTTCTCTGTGGTCCGTCCTGGAGAAACCCCCCAAAAAGCTCGGGAGGCACATCTCTACTGTTTGTCAAGCCACCTGCTCTGAGAATTAGCACGCTCGTGGGCATTTGTGCGGGTGGGGTGAGCTGAAAGCCTCAGACCATACAGATTCCAAAGATGCTTCTTAGGGAGCAGGACTTTGGACCGTGGTGCCTCTGCCTTGACTCTTCTACAGACTCTTTCTCCTGTCCCTCCAGCTTGAGCACCGGGGCACCACATGCCTGGTGGCTGCACGTCTGTCCCACTCCCGCGACCAGTGTGAGACACCCTCCTTCTATGAAGGTCTGGGCGCTGCCCAAGAACTCAGCTACCACCTTGCTCCTTGGCTCACAAAACTTCCGCTCTGTCCTCATGGCTGGGGCAAGCATTGTGTGTGTGTGTGCACGTGTGTAACACAAAGTCTAGGGCCAAGCCAAGGAAACTAAGTAAACGTGGCATCTAACGTGTGATGCAGCCTGGCACTCTTTTCCTGTCTTTTCCTGGAGGCCGTATAAAGTAGGGTGCAGAGCTCATCCAAATAGTCATAGGGAGTGTCCCCACTGCCATGTCCACTCAATATTGTGGACACAGAATACGTCCTGAGAATGATGAGACTCACCGAATTTGTCCCTTGCTTCCAGGTAGATGGCATGTTCCCTGGTCTTTCTTATCTCTTACCTAAGAGAGCTTTGGGATTATCTCTCTGTCTCTCTGTCTCTGTCTCCATCTCATATATGTTCATTAGGCAGGAGACGTGTGGAGACTGGAAGATAAAGTTCGTCAGTGCGTCCTACTTACACGGGCAGGAGTGATGCTGGCTGCGGTCTTTAGGTCTAGGTATTTATCTATAATGATACTTAGGAATGTTTCCGAAGTTGAACATCAGGGAAACAATAAAAGTAGGAATTGATAAGATTGAAACCAGCAGAAATCTGACATTAACATCCACACCTCTTCACCAGGAAACTGTCTGATCCTTAGTTCAGATGGTTAAGGAGACTGTCTGTGCCCTTGATTCCTCTGGACTTTTCTTCTTTGGACGTTTAGGTGAGCTGACCTGTTTCCCAAGATGGCCTTGACTCATTTGTTCCCATTCTAAAGTGTTATTTCTTATATCAGGGTTCTTATCACTAATATCAAAATCACCTCTGTGTGAAAATATTCAAGGTTCGCATGAGATGCAAAGACACCATCACACTTATATGTGTGTGTACATATATTCATAACGTGTCATATTTAGGTAACCGATGCGCGAACTTTCAAGATAAAATGTAGAGTAGACGGGACTTTTTGTGCTCATTAGATGAAATAACGATTCACAGAATGTCTAGGTCACAGTGGTTAGCGTGTGAGAGCTGCTGTGATAGAACAGCACACTGTCCCGGATCCTGGAGGCGGGGAGTCCGGGATCCAGGCGTGGGCAGGGCTGGTTCCTTCCCAGGCCTCTCTCCTGAGCGTGCAGATGCCACCCTCTCCGCCTGTCCTCACATGGTCATCCCTCTGTGCATGGCTGTGTCCTGACCTCCTCTTCTTATAAGGACACCAGTCAGATTGGATTAGGGCCACCCAGTAACCTCATCCTACCTTAATCCCCTCTTCAAAGACCCTGTCTCCAAATACAGTCACATGCTGAGGTCCTGGGGTCAAGACATCCACATGTGAATTTGGGGAGACACAATTCAGCCCACAACAGCCAGAATTCCATTTGCCTTCAGAGACGTTTCCTGAAAATTAAGATGTCCCATTAGGTTAGCAGTGCTCTTTCTCCAGAAATATCGCGTCCACCTCAGGGTAGGCCAGTGAGTTCCTTGGTTCCATTTCATGCCCATGGTCTCTCCTGTGGATGATCTGCTTGCAGAATTGGACCAGCTTCAGATGTGATTAAATGATGCCCAGAATTTTTTTCTCAATTAGCCGTCATGTTGTGTTGTCCCCCAATATGATGGTACAAACTTGAGGGAGTTTACCTTATTCTGCCCCGCCTCGTGCTTTCCTGCCCCTCTGAAGATCCTCATTTCTAGTTACGGGTGGGGTGAACGGGCATGATTCTAAGAAGTGTGAGTGGGGAAGGTCATTTTCACCCCTGACTGACCACGCTTCTTCCAACTGGAGTAGGATCAGTGATAAACTTTTCTTATCGGGACGTAAAGGGGACCGTCAGGTATCGTGAACTCAACATCATCTTGGTTGTTTTTTTTTTTTTTTTTTTTTTAATATTTATTTATTTACTTGAGAGAGAGAGAGAGAGAGAGAACGAAAGCAGGCGAGGGGCAGACAGAGGGAGACAGAGGATCCAAAGTGGGTTCTGTGCTGACAGTAGTGAGCCCAAAGCGGGGCTTGAACTCACAAACTGTGAGATGGTGACCTGAACGAGCAGAAGTCGGACGCTCAACTGACTGAGCCTCCAGACACCCCAACACTGTCTTCGTTTTGTGGATGAGAGAAGTAGGACCCAAAGAGATGAGCAGCTAGTCCAGGAAGCTCCAGACTGAAAGAGCCGGCCCGGGAGCCCAGGGCCTTGGGTGTTCAGGTGCTCGTGCTGAGAAAGTCTCCATCCCGGGGTAGAGTTGGACACATCGGCACAGAGAGGCTGTCGTGGGAGGGCAGGCCCCTGGAAGCAGGGGCTTCCAGGGCAAGGGTGGGCAAAGCACCGGACCCCGTCTTCTCTGGGCCCCGTGGAGCTCCCTGCCACCTGGGATCCCCCTGCAGAAACTCCTCAGAGGCTGTGTCACCGGTGCCCATGAGAGCTGTGACACAGAGCCGTGACGGCAAGGGCGTCAGGGAGAGGCTGGTACTTGCCATTCTCACCGTGAAACCAGCGCACAACGTCTTAATGAGTGTGTGTGTGTGGACGTGTTTGTATATACGTAAATACACATACATGCAAATATTGATGTCTATATATCTTCCAGTGCGCGTTCATTTGCTTAAGTGGTGTCAGTAACACAATTTTCTGATTTGAAGATTAAAGGAAACTGTAGAGATGGTTGAACAAACTCAGACATCAGCATGTTTAGTTTTCAGATGTCTATACAGCACGGCTATTCAATTCCAAAACAAACACGAGTTGTTGCATAAGGCAAGATATTTAAGGAACACATTGAATTAAGATTAGAAGTGAGGACGTTTTAAATTCTATCTCTCAAAAGACAAACAGAAAAAAGAGAATCCAGCCTGCTGTAAATTCACAACACCATACATGGGAAGATAAGTCTACACGAGCCCTTTTTTGTTGTGATATTCAAGTTAGTTAAGAGTGTGCAATGAAAATAAAACATACTGTTCATTCAGTGAAATGCTGGATTTGAATATCATAAAGTGAATTCCTCAGATTTAAATACACTTTTTTGGTTATTCCGCATCTGGATTCAACATGAAAACATTCTGCGTTACTTTGTGTGTTTCTGTGTGTTTGTGAACAGAATATGTTTCATCTACTCTCATGCGTAAAGGATAAGTTTACTGTTCCAATTTCCTAGATTGAACTGGCTCAGGTTCTGTGCTGGAGAAATGAAGTCAAAATCAAGCGGAAGCCGCGGGTAAACATATCGGCTCTGTTTTAAATTCCCTGAGTAAATAGATGACACCTGGATTCCAGAAACAAATTTGGGTACAGGATAGTCAATAGGACGTCTGAGCCCACCCTGTGAGGACCGACTCTGGAAACACGAACCCCAAAACAAAGCAGTCAAATGACCGTGGCCCTCATGAGGAAGCACTCCACGCTCCCGCGACGTAGCCAACGGATGCTAACGCAGAGGACGATATATACACAAGTTGACTGAAATCACTCTCCCCATCTGTTCCAAATCTTATTTACAAAATCACTTTACATAAACACACACAGGTAGGATCTCTGTTGTCGTTTTCTTTAATTCCTCTGTAAGAAAATCACCAATTCTTGGTACTTGGATTTAAAAAGGGCCAATGAGGGGTGCCTGGGTGGCTCAGTAGTTTAAGCATCAGACTTCGGCTCAGGTCATGATCTCACAGTTCACGAGTTCGAGTCCCGCGTCGGGATCCATGCTGACAGCTCAGAGCCTGGAGCCTGCCTCGGATTCTGTGTCCCCCTCTCTCTCTACCCCTCTCCTGCTCACGCTCTGTCTCTCTCTGTCTCTCAGAGACATTAAAAAAAAGTTTTTAAGCAGGCCAATGAACCTCAATCCCTTTTCTCCAGAAATAAGGTTGGGAAGTCCCCTCAGGCCTGAAGGTAGGGCACACAGAGGACCGAGCAGAGATTTTCGGTTACCTGGACAGAGGGAGGCTCCAGATCCGGAACAGGGACAAGGGAAGAGCTGAGCAAGATAGAGTACAGGCCGCCTCTCAGTGGAGGGGCCTTGAGTCTGGGGCACGGAGCCCAGTCTACCACAGGTGAAGCGTCTCACCAGTATCACGCGAGGGTCTCGGCTTACACATGGCACACGGTACATCAGCTTCACTGGGCTTTTGTGAACTTCCCCGCTGGTGTAATACCAGTGTCTAAATTTCCTTATTTGTAAAAATGTCTTCCAAGTCCCGGTCAATTTACAACCAGAGTTGCTCCTAATCTGAGTGACTTCAAATGTGTGCGTAACCATGTCTCTGCCCCCTTCGTGTTACAAGTATGGAAACGGCAAAGCCAGGTCCCGGAATCCCGGAATGTAACTGTAACCTTGCCAGATGAAAATGCTGCACGGGCAAATTTAGAAAACACTCTGATAATAAGCTTATGTTTTTAAAGTTAATTTTTAATACTTGTTCTTTCTGAATTCTTTATATCAACATTAACATTTATTTGGCCCTAAAACACACAGTAAACTTTTACCTTTGTAATATTCTGGTTCATTTCCTTCTCTTTGTTGCTTTGTTGTTATTGTTGTTGTTGCTTTAAGTGACTTGAATTCTTTACACAAGTTGAATAATAATGAATCAGTTATGGTCCTGGTCAGTCTTCGTGGCCGAGGTCCCTCCAAGCTGACAAAAAGACAAGGCTTGAGTTTGAAAGTGTGGTTTGTTCATGAACCCCCGCCACCTTCACCCAGACGTGCACTGACTTCGCACTTGGCTACAACAACCGCACGTCTGGTCCAGCTTCACAGGGGTGTGGTGTTTGTGGGATCGTTTTTGTCAAGGCAACAGGAACATCAAATGGATAATGTGGACTCATTCGAGAAAAGGTAATGGATGCCTTAAACCTTCTGATAACCTTGCAAATAGACGCCTCCACACTGAACACGGGCTGGCAAGGCACTAGGCACAAGCGAGTTAAAAAAAAGAACAATAAATACACAGGCTGTGTACTTGTCTTTTATACTACTCCCTCCTCTTTTCGCTGTTATATTAGTTGCTGTCCCAAAATTTGCTCTAAATGGACTATCAAGCCTCCACCAATGGCTTCCTTTTTATTATTATTTTAGAGAGAGAGAGAGAAAGAGAGCAAGCAGGGGAGGGGCAGAAGGAGAGAGAGAGAATCCCAAGGAGGATTCTCTGTGCTGAGCACAGAGCCCAACGTGGGGCTCAATCCCATGACCCCTGGCTCATGACCTGAGCTAAAATCAAGGATTAGATGGTCAACCGATTGAGCACCCCAGGCGCCCCTCTACTAATGATTTCTTAACAAGGACATTTACGGGTACAGGTGAGCCAAGGTAGGGCCTGTGTCCATCTGTAGTGAGGGGTGATTGGAAACAATGCCTGCTTGGTTCTCAAAAGCTTCTAGATCAAGGTAGTTAAAGTCACAACACCAAATATTATTACCATTCTACTAAATAATCAGAGACCTCCCCACCTCAAGGCATTCTTTTCTCTTTCCCTTTTTTTGTGACATTTTCCTGAGCTATATTATTCATACGTTTGTGGTTTCGATGTTCCTGCTTTATACTTGTCCAATACAGCATTTAATGTTTTGATGGTTTTCACAAAACCAGCTGGAAACCATGCTAAGTGTGCATGCATACTGGGGGGGATGGGAATCGTTTCTAAAGCACAGTCTCAGAATGGGGCAACAGCAGAGAGCCATGCGGTAACGGGGGACCAGCTGTAGGGCAGCATGCCCACAGTCAGGGGGTGCCACCGTAGGGTGTCACTGCCCCCGGGCCCCAGATCTGCCCTTTGTCACACCATGGCCTGACACCAGGGGATCCTGGGACCAGACATCAACCCCCATCTCATGTACACGTTGATGTCCCTGCCCCAAAATCACTGAGAAATGAGCCTGATCTGTGCCTTCAAATGAGAAGAGCTCAGAACACTTCCAAAATCAAAACCAAAGGAAAATTCACAACAAAATCCGGCAGAGACATGGGCAATGCGGCTTTGTATCCCTGCGTCATGAGGCCGGCTTCCTGTCCTTCAAGAGGACGGGCGGCTCACAGACAGGATGATGGGAATGTATCCGAGGAAACGCGTTCAGTCAGGAATCTCAGTGGCACCGTCTGTCCGTCCTGCAGGGGCCCTAACAAGACTGGGTACACTGGACAGTCCTCCAGGGCATATGTGAACGTTAGGAGTATTTTCTGGATTTTTCAAGTAATTAATATTGTATTATAATATTCTCTCCAGTAGACCCTTGACATCCATAAGAGATAAATTCAGAGATTTTTGACTCCTGAATCTGCCAATATTTTATCACAGGTCATTTCTCCATGGAACGGGGGTAAAGTAAAACGGGGAGATTCATGCAACATTCAGGATGCCTTTTAAAAAAAAAGCTTGGGATATTTTGGTCTTTATAAATTTAACGAGTTGTTTTACTACAGGACTTCTCAGGGCTAGTACTTATTGATAATATCCAAGGCAGGGAGAAACATGCAGTATAACTTATTTTATTTTATTTTATTTTATTTTATTTTATTTTATTTTATTTATTTTTGGTGTAAGATTTTAAATTTAACTTTTGGGGACCATACATTAAAGTCTCACTTAACATTAGCATTCCCTGGGATAGAGTTTAAGAAATGCCCAAATAATTGAGCATCACTGAACATTTCCACTGCCTCCTTCACAATGGAATCTGCTACTAAGCAATCTGTATTACGATTTTTAATTTATCTAAGCCTTCTGTTTTCTTCCTAAGAACCATAAGTTTTAGACCCATTAACACCTTCTTTATTACTGTCACCAGCCATATTAGACGACTATCTATCAGATTTAGGGTTATTTTCTAGAGTCTGCTCAGAATCGAAGCCACCTTCCTGATGGGGAAGCCAGATGGCCCACGGCCTCACATCCGTGCACACTGGAACAGACACACACATGGATGTCGGATGGGGAGGGGCCTCCGCGAAGCGTAACCCTGAGCTAACACTCATGATTGTCCAGCAAGGTGTTCAGAGCTTGGTCCATCAACTGGAAGAGGGGGGAGGTCAGTGGTAATGGAGGCTTCTGGCCTCGCTGTCCTGCCACCAACCTCTGGAACCTTCCAGAACACCTCTTACTTTCCTCTGTTTCCCCCTACCTCTGTCTGCTCTATGAATCCCCTCTCTATTTCCAGTAAATGCTCTTTTTGCTTGAAACTAATGCAACTGCTTATAAATAAGAACTATCATTATTTTATTTTTGGAATCCTTTTCAAATAATAGAGCAAGGCCAAAATGAAACACACTGTTGAGAAGTGGGTGGTGAGCCACTGACTGGGTCACCCCCCCCCCCCCCCCGCCGCCTCCCAGCTCACAGATGTTATTCCTGTTCAGCATCACAATACCTGCATGTTCCCACGTTTCCTAGCTCTTTGGGATCAATTGTCACCCACAGTTTTAAAAGAATTATGTTGTTACATTTTAATAAGAAGTAACCTTGGAAGTTTCCCAATCAGTTAAACAAAATCAATTATTCATATAGCAAAAAAATGCATGTAGTGATTTTTATTTTTCCCTTAAGCCTCGCGTACTTTCCAGAAGAAAATTATGTGATTACCATAAAAGAAACATACAGTGAACCTTTGCAAATGAAAATACACTCCCAAAATGAATGGAAGAATTGGGGGGGATGATATGACTATCAAGCATTAGGCAAAGTACTGGGCTTCCTGGTAGCCAAGGCAAAAAAAAAAAAAGAAACATAAAGAGTCATACCGCACACTTCTTATTTTCTAATAAAAGCAATGAACTGGGTTGTGAAACCACAGGAAGAAAAAAATTAGGTTATTTGACTCAGGAACATATGAGAGCATATGTAACTAATTGGATATTATGGTTATAAAAGGACTTCATTAAGGTTTCAACGAAGCCTCTGCTTTTTAATCAGCTGGTTCTGATGGAGCGTCCACACAGAGCCAGTTCTAAAATGTGTGCCCAGCGTCTAAAGGAGCTGACGGTCTTCGTGGGGCCACCTCATACCGTTCAGGCTGGCATGGTGATGTCAGGGCCGTCAAGGCTGGGATGGTAGGAGGGGGTACATCCAATCCATGTCATTAAATACAAAATGTAAGAAGTGAGTTAGGACCCACACCTAGTGTTTACCATTTCAGGCTGACTATTGAGGATACCATTTTTACATTCCGAATGCACGCCTGCTAAGCCGTGCGGGTCAGAAATGCTTGTCAGGTGAATTATTTTAGCTTTAGTTTTTAGTAAGTGACACCAAGGTCAGCATTTAGCTTTCAAAAGACTGTGTCTCCATTCTGTCTGCTCCTCGGGCCGGCTTCTCGATGGAGACACTCACCTCTCAGCTGACCAAGTGCTTCCCTGGCTCCATCTCAGACGCAACCTGCATTGTATGACCTCCCCTCCTCCCAGGGCAGTGTTGACCTGGGACACTGACCTCTAATGCTTCCAAATCCTGGCCTACAATTTTTTATAGGAAGTGCTTAAATTTTCCTTTTTTTTTTTTTTTTTAACCGCCATCCTAGCTCAAAGAAAACCTTCCTTCTCTTAAGGTTTTTACACACACATCGTCCTGCCGACTCTCATCAAATGTTTTCTAAGCAATGGAACATTTTTTAACTGAAATCGCTTGGAGTCTTCTCATGCAAAAGAAAGAACTAAGCTTTGCAAGCCCTCAGAACTCCAGGGAACACATTCCGTAAACCACTGGCTGACCGAGCACCGGCCCTGATGCGAACTTGCGCGGTAGTTGTCTTTCTATGGTGCACACGTGTCCTGTGCGCCCTGCCTCAGCTTTCTCTGTTTCCTGTGGAAGCAAGTAGGTAGCCCACATGGCTGGCTGGTTAGGAAGAGACAAAGGGCGCGACCCCATCCCTTCGTGTCCCTATGAGACTCCCGGCACCAGCCTCGCCTCCAAGAGAATTCGCTTGGTGCACGTAGATCGAATTCTGGTCCACATCCTCGTCCAACAGACCTCTGCTCACAAGACGTTGAGGCCGACTCACAGTCTCTTCACAGAGAGCCTCACCTGAGATGCTCAATTCCCTTGTCGTTTTGGCCAAACAAAAGAGGATTCACGCCCTTAAAATGCTCCGTAAACCCCACCAGAAACCTCCTAAGAAACACCATGTAGCACCGTCGGGCTATGGATATTTCACACACATGGGCTCTGCATTTCTGTGATTGTGTTTATGTGTCTGAGCGTCCTGTTCCTTCCCTGGGCTCCATATCCTGCACTCGTCCAATTGTGGAACCCTAAGGTCGACATGGCCCAATGTAGTTTTCTTTCCCAATTCCCCACGTGGCTGGGACAGTTCTGTGCCTAAGGCGAGTGCTGGCCGGGGACACTGAATATTTTATTCAGGACTCTGCCATTCAGCTTAAAGCTTTTCTGAAACAGGTCAGCCAAGTTCCCATGGCGGCCCCACGTCACCCACCAACCTCTCCAGGCGTGTCTGCCTCCCAGGTGTCCTGGGCCTTCAGTCTGAGATCTTGTGGCCTGGGCCCTGACTCTACCCATCTCCTTCCCGCTAGACTTTTTTCCTCCAACTGGTCACTCTTAATACCTGATGTCACCCAGCTGACATCAGAAACCATCGAATACCCTTTCACAAGGAAGCATAAACAATGAAAATTATGTTGTCATATCTGAGGGCCTTGCTTGCTAGTAAGAAAAGAGATTTTACTGATGCAATCTTATAATGTGGTGTTAGTCACCCACGGCAAGACTGAGAGATCTTTCTGGAAGAGGTAAAGGGGAGCCTTCCCAGCGCCCTCAGTTCCCACCCCACAGGCAGCCACTGGCTCTCCACACAGGAACCACACGAGATGCTCCCATTGCGTGCTTTCCTGCACCTGCTTCCTCATGCAGAGCGTATATGCAGAAAAAGAAAAGAACGGGATGAAAACCGTAATACACTTGGCGATTTCTTACCTTTATATGAAACAGAGTCTTATCAAAAATATGTGATGTTCGCCTGCATAAGAGCTGTGTGAATTCTTCCCCCAAATATTAATTTTTATGTGATGAATAAATATTATATTTCTGTTTGGAAATAGCCGGTCAGTATAAAGCAACTGTTCTGAACACCTGTGTGTCAGAAGCTGTGCAAAGATTCAGTTATAAGTTAAAAAATAGTCATTGTCACTTAGGCTTCTGTCCTGGAGGAACTTAGGGGCATGAATTTGGAACATCTGTTTTAGATACAGCTTAGAACATTATTGTTTTGTGAATTGTCTTAATGGACCTGAGGCATACATAATTTGGAGATTTATTTTTTTTAATGGGTGAGGTTTGAGCAAAACAAATAATGGGCAGTTTGAAAGTCCTGAAAATAAACACTAAGCACCAATCTAACGTTGCACGGATAAAGCACCCAGAGAAGGTAATTAAGCTCCACGTTTTTTATCAGGACTCTTCTGGAGGCATGAAAGCACAATTCAGAGTCATATTAAATTCTAGGCAGCTGTGAGAAGTCTACCACCATCTGGAATAATCTAGAAATGTCAGAGCCGACACTCTATTCCTTATAAAGGCAGAAGTTACACATGTAAATCTACAAACAGATAAAGAGGAAACCCTTTATCAGTTATCTTCCTGAAAAGCCATCACCCATCAGTTTCGAGGCCCCAGTGGTGGTCACAGGCCCATTCACTGGAATCTGTAGCTCAAGACAAGACTCAGTTCCCGAGAAGTTATGTAGCCCACCTGAGATCACACAGCTGGTAGACGGGTAAGAGCGGTCTCCAAATTGCTGATCACTGTCGCCTCTCTTTGTCAAGCGTAGGGAACCTCAGCACAGTCATGTGAGGATTCACTGTCCATCAAAGGACAGGCAATAACGCCTGTGCCCGCAGTCAGTGCTCCCAGACGTGTTCACGTTCCCCCGCCAATACCAGCCACACTGGGAGTGTCGGCCAGCGCCTCCTTGCCTTCTCACTGGGAAAGTGGCAACGCGAGCTCCCCTCAGAAGGAACAGGAAGCAGACACAGTCAGATCCAGCCCGGCCGTAGCCCGGAGCTGGCTGATGTCCTGCAGTCACTCAGCGTGGGGTTAGGTGCCCCCGGCCTGTTTCGGGGACCTCATGTCCTCTGGACTGGCCAGGCATCAGGTGATCGTACTGCCCAGCCGCTGGCTGAGTGTGCCCCAAGGGTTTGCAAGAACTGACTTCCAAGCAGCGACATGCCCTGTGCAGGGCACACTGACTTTGCTCACTCGGTTCCATTAGTTTTGCTGTGTCTACACTGCAGCAGTCCTTGCAAGCATTTTGAGAGCACGTTGAAAGCCCTGCTCCTGCCCCTTGCTGGTCTGAACAGGTAGAGAAGTGGTGTAAGGAGCAAAGTGGAAGTCCCAGTATGGGTTTCGTGGCCAATAAAAACAAGGCTGAAGGTGGGAGTGTGGCCTGAGCTATGAGGTAGGAGACAGGGAGGTAGGTACCCAAGGACAGGTGACCCCACGTCTTCCTTGGGCTTCCGCCTGTGGAAGAGTGACAGATGACTCCATCAGGCCTCCCGAGTTTACCAGGTAAGCAAGTGCCCCCACTCCCTTGGGGACGAAGGTGACTCGCCAACACCCACCCGACGGTCGAATTTTCCAATATCATCTTGTGCCCATTGGTCCACCGTGCCATGTGCCAGTTTCACGTGCACGGGTGTGTGCCGATTACAGATGCAATGTGTATGTGATCTGCATCAAACCCAGAGATGCATGACTTATTTTTCTTCTAAACAGTAACTTTTTAGGAGAAAGGGTGATAATTATCCAAGACCCATGAAGCCCATAGTGCTGAATTCGCCACCACACGCGACACTACCGAGGACTCAGATATTTAGGATTTATTACCAAGATTCAGAGATGATGAGGGAAAAATAGACATATATCAGAACTTAAATGTACTCTTCTGGTCTGAGTATGAAGGACAATAAATATTTCTGTCATGGGACAAATTAATAAGTAGTATAAATCACCGATGACGAGGACATTGACTGTCCTAGAAGATCTCCAGTCCTGCCTCACTTTCTGATGGACTATAAACCTTCCCAGACTAGGGTGTGGAGGTTCAGGACACATCGTCCTCCACCGAGGACCTCGGAGGGAAGGTGATTAGCACACGGAGGGGACCGCTGTCTCAGGAGAGCTGCACGTAAAATGACCGGGGAAGGAAAAGGCAGCTACTTCTCAAATTAGCATAATTAGTAATTATCTCTTAATAGCCCCACTTGGCTTTGGAGACTTGGCACTTGAAATTCTGCTTAAAGTTCAGTGAGGAAAAACAAATTTCATGCTGAAATGTCTCAATAACACAGCCGAGCTGCTGAGGTAATGGTCTGGGTGAGGTAAAGGGAGGCGATGACCATACGGACACCTCCAGGTCTCCCCTAGAAGAACCAGGTGTGCAATCATACATATTGTGACAGAAAACACCAAAGAGTGTGCAGCGTCGTTGGTGTTCTCCCGACTCTGTATTTCTGTCTTTGAAGATACTTTCGGAATTTTTCGTCTCTGGGGAGCCCACATCACCTGCTACATATTGAGAGTCCTTCCTTCCAATAAAAACGTAATATAGCTTCCCCTAGATGAAAACAGCTCAAAATAAAAATAGTATGAAAAATAAAAATAAAATACAATAAGAAAGAAAAACAAGCAGCATCAATGCCATAATCAGCAGTCAACAAATCTTACACACACCTTCCTCTTTGCTTATTAGAACTTAAATCCAAGTAAGATTCACTAGCAGCAAAGGGCTAATAAACCTGGAAGTTAGACTCTATGGCAAGGAAAATGTTGGATTCTTTCTCTATTTTATTAAGATATGTTGGACAGGGCACGGAGAAGACATATTTCCAATTTTACATGGCCAAACAGCAGCTTTCTTTAGTCTGGGCAAGGTACACTTGCAACTTGTCAAAGCAAATATCGTAGCAATTTGTAGAAAGTCTAAACTACTGCCTTATAATACTGATCAATAAACCACTGGATGATGGGTTCAAAGCAGGTCTCCAGTCTGCACACAATTATTTAGCACAGGAGCAAGAAACTCCCATGGATGGCCCACTCGTAGTTTAAGAGCTAGTTGTGCAAAGGGGTTGAGGGTGAAAACGTCCATCCAGATCTGAGGCCACCCTTCCTCACTCCTCCATGTTTAAAATGTTCTGCTCGATGCCCTCCTCCTTCCCTAACCTCAGTCATTTCCTCCATCTACCATCACACGCTCCTCCTATGTGTTTTCATGCAGCATTCCCTGTACCCATGCCCAGATTTGCCCACAGTGTTGGGTGTTCCTTGGTGTGGCTCACAGGCTGATGGGTTGATTGCATAAGTGACTCTTGAAAGAAGAAGGAAGAAAGATTTTGATATTCGTGATCACTTACTGCCTAGCATGTGCACATCATCTCACTGAATCTTTACAATAACCCAAGGAGGTAGATGTTCTTATTTCTGTTTTGCAGGAAAGAAAACTCAGGTCTTAAAATGATATAAAATATGGCCAAAAGAGAGCTTGAACCTGCATTTTTCCCATGACACCAGACTGCCTCCCAAACTAACGCTTTCTTCCTGAAATGGTATAACCAAGCAACATTTTGGCAGCTCTATTTTTTGAGACACCTCCACACCGTTCTCCACAGCGGCTGCACTAGTTTGCATTCCCACCAACAGCGCAAGAGGGTTCCTCTTTCCTCCACATCCTCGCCAATACTTGTTGTTTTGGTTTTTTTAAGATAGCCATTGTAAGAGGTGTGGGGTGACATGTCACTGTGGCTTTGATTTGCATTTCCCTGACGATTGCTGATGTTGAGTACTTTTGCATATGCCTGTTGCCCATCTGTATGTCTTTACTGGAAAAAATGTCTGTTAAGTCCTTTGCTCATTTTTAAATCAGGTTATTTGTTTTCTGTTATTGAGTTGGAGGAACTCTTTATATGCTTTGGAATTAACCCCTTCTCAGTTGTACGGTTTGCAAATATTTTCTCCCATTCTATGGGTTGCCTTTTCTCTTTCCTTGATTGTCTTCTTTGCTGTGCAGAAGCTTTTTAGTTTTACGGAGTACTGCTTGCACGTTTTTACTTTTGTAGTCTGTGCTTTTTATGTAAATAAATGTTCAACTGTATTTTATTTTATTTTTCATGTGATTTATCTAGATTTCCCAACACCATTCGTTGAAGAGACTGCCCTTTACCCCTTGTGTATTCTTGGCTCTCTTGTCAAAGATCATTGACTATATGTTTGGGTTTATCTGTGGGCTTTTTATCCAGTCCCATCAGTGTATGTGTGTGCCTTTATGCCAGTGTCATATTGCTTTAACTACTGCACCTTTGTAATATATTTTGAAATTGGAAGTGTGATGCCTCCAGCTTTGTCTATTTTTCTCTAAATTGATTTGGCTATCTGGGGTCTTCTATGGTTTCACATGAATTTTAGAATGGTCTTTTCTATTTCCAAAAATATATGCTATTGAGATGTTGGTGGGGATAGCATTGAATCTGTAGATTGCTTTGGGAAGTATGAACTTTCTAACAATATTAAGTCTTTCAATCCATGAACATGGGATGTCTTTCCATTTATTTAAATCTCCTTTGATTTCTTTCACAGGTGTTTTGTAGTTTTCAGTGTACAAATCTTTCACCTCCTTTTTTTTTTCTTATAAACTTCTAAATGTCTTATTCTTTTTGATTTTATAGTAAAGAGGATTGTTTTCTTAGTTCCCTTTTCAGATGGTTCAGTGTTTGTGTATAGATATAAACCAATTTTTGTATGTTGCTTTTGTATCCTGCAACTCTACTAAACGTATATGTTCAGCAATTATTTTCTGTGGAGTCTTCAGGGTTTTCTAAATATAAGATCATATCATCTGCAAGTATAGACCATTTTACTTCTTCCTTTCTGATTTAGATTTCTATTATTTCCTTTTCTTGACTAATTTATCTGGCTAGGTCTTACACACTTTGTTGAATAGAAGTGGTAAGAGTGGGCATCCTTGTCTTCTTCCTGATCTTAAAGGAAAAGCTTCCAGTTTTTCACCACTGATTAATGTAAACAATCTCACTTCTGGGTATATATCCTTAAAAAAATAAAATTGGGATTGCGAAGAGACATTTTCCCCCATATCTTTCACAAAGATATGAAAAAGATCCATATCTTAGAATGAGTTGGAATTTTATGTTCAGCCTTAAAAGAAAATAAATCCTGCCACTTTCAACAACATAGACATTATGCTAAGTGAAAAAAGCCAGTCTCAGAAGGACAAATAGTACGTGATTGCACCTATGTGAGGTATCTAAAATGGTCAAATTCATACAAGTGGAGATCATGACAATGGCTACCAGGGGCTGGGGGGTACGGGAAATGGGAGACATTGTTCAATGGGCATAACATTTCAGTCGTGCAAGATGAGCAAGGTGGGGGTGTCTGCTGCACAACATAGAGCCTGGACTTAACAGTACAGCGTGCACTTAAAAATTGGTTAGGAGAGCAGCTTATGTTATGTTCTTACACACACACACACACACACACACACACACACACACACCACAAACCACAGGGAAATAAGGAAAAAAAAAACTTCGGGAAGTGTCAGATATCTCTATTTATGCCTAAACTCATCAAATTGTACACATTAAGGATGTGCAATTCTTTGTATATCAATTATACCTCAGTAAAGTTGTAAAAACAATTATTCCAAAAGTCAGGGAGAAGTAGAATCATGCAATATGTATGTGTTCTCCGTTGCCATCTTACAAAGATGAGTCTTGACCGGCAGTGTTTGCCAAACAGTACCTTCCTGCAGGGTCTGAGCAGGGAAGATGTAAACACAGTCATACTTTCCTTTCCATGCAAATTTGATATTCATACAGTCAAAGCCAATCTGCATTGCTGCCTACCGCTTAAACGAACACATCACTACATCTTTGAGGGACAGGCTGTGCTTTCCAGACCAAAGCTTGGTTTGAGTAGTTTGTCCTTGGGAGTCCAATGTCCCTTCTCTTTGCCTCCTTCTATCGTCTCATGTCACCGCTAATACACAGGGTTTTCTCTCAGTTTCAATAATCTCCCTGTTTCCTTACAAGGCACTGGAGGATAGAAAGTTAAATTAGAATCTCTGCCGCTGAGAAACAGGAATCCCAAGGGGGCCAAGGAAGCCTGTGCCATATAGAACCCCAGATAGAATTTCTATGAGCCGTTTGGTTTCCAGATCTTGTATCTTCCCTAAGGTGAGCACGAGTCAATGTGTCACTTTTCCCAAAGAGACCTAAGTCTTCAACTTCAATACTTGCGGAACGTTGAAGATGTTTAGAGTTCCCTGCCCCTCCACATGTGTAGGCTGGTCCTGGTTTCCTCTACAGGTGGAGATAAATCAGGGGAAAGCCTGAATTCTGTGTTTCTGTAAAAATCAGAACTTTTGTCCTGGTTTAATGCCAGTCTTCGGAGACACACGTCTACTTAGTTTATAACCAGAGGAGATGATGAAATGTTTCTTTTGGAAAACTCAAGGTTGGCAAACTAAGTCAACTATGTTTGCATGTGTACTTGACTCAACTCTGCCATTCCAAAGTGAGACACTGGGCCTCTGGAACAGTGTTCAAACAACAACCTTTTAATAAAATAATGAAGTTCATGTCCCAAATCAGAAGATTTGAAAGCTGGAAAAAAAAAAACAGGATTATGAAACTGAGTAAAAACAATGATATGAAAAAAATACGGTATGAGGAAAGCACAAGGGCTGAACAGATGTCAAATCAAAGATTAAAGTGAGGCATCACTGGGCAACTCACGTGTTTATAGGAGGAAGAAGATTCTAGAAAATGGGGGTAATGAGAAGTTGAAGAACTGTGGTGCACATATGTTCCTTCATCCCTCTTAGAGCATCCCCTCAGTGCCTCAGATGAGGTAGATATGAAGCGAAAGCACTAAAAGAATGTGGTGTAGGAAGGCCAACAGCCAACTGGGCTTGTGAGCATTGAGTATGAAGTGGTGTAGGACTCTGGGAGAAAACGGAATCCTGTGAGGAGGAGAGTGTCTTTGGAAGTGATATTTGTTTCAATGGAAATAATTTGTTACCCATTTGATGAAATAAGAAAAACCCTAAACTTCCCCAGGTGAGTGTGGTGCATGTAGGGGTAGGGTGTGGAGAGAGGGGAACATGAGGTGCAGCATCAGAGGCCCTGGGAGGAAGCTTGGCTGTGGGAGCTCTGTAGTGTGCCATGTTCCGCTGTGCATCATTCCAGAGGAGATGGTGTCCATCCCAACCTGAATGGTCTCTTACTAAAACCATGCCTTTCTGGTGAGTGTTTTCTTTCTGGCTAGTTCCTCAGGGTGTGTTTATTTAATGGAACCAGAGCTATGGCAGCAAGGACAGTATCTGAGGAACCTGATCCCACAATTCACCGTGTAAAGCTGTGCCCTCATACGCTGGAAGGTCTGGAGACACAGCACTAGGTTTCTGGAAGAGTGGGGCCGTTTTCTTGGAGTGCCACTAGGAACTGAAATACTGCTGCTGGGTCATCCCTTGGATCACGGTCTTGAGAGGGAAAAAAGACCACAGTGCAGTGTATTACCAAAATACGTAAATACCTGCGACTTGCCTTCTCTTGGCTTCCAGGATGAAGACAAGCCCACAGGAAACGCAAGCAAGAAAGGTCAGGTTTTGGGGTGGGGACACCTACCCTGTGTGCTCTTACTCCACCTTCCTCTGACTCCCTATGCTTTCGGTACCCATTTCTCACCCTGCCATGAGGCACGTGACGGCTTCAGAGGGGCAAGTGAGGTGATGTAGCAATGCAATGAGCATACTTGGACATTGGTCCGTGGCCCCATTTAGGAGAAGAAAAGAGCCGCCCACATTTCCAGAGGAAGTAGAAACAGCACCAGCATTTTCACAAAGTAAATAACCTAGCTGAAAGAGACAAAGTAGAAAGGTAGCAGGCCTGGGAGTTCTTCCTTTTCATCCGGAAAAGCAGGTCAGCGTGTTTCGCTGCTCATATTGGTGTCATCCGTCTTGCCTTGACTAATAAAAACTAATGGCTGGTTAAGCATTAGTGTGGGCCAGAAGCTCCGATGAAGAATAAAAAGTAAAATAAAATGGTAAATATACATTTAAAAATCAGGCATGAAAGCAGTGAAATACTGCCAGGAAATGTTCTGTAACTTCCTCTTCTTTTAAAGTTTATTTTTTTTATTTTTAGAGAGAGAGATAGAGAGCGTGAGTGGGGAAGAGGCAGAGAGAGGAAGAGAGAATTCCAGGCAGCCTCTGCACAACCAGCACAGAGCCTGACGTGGGGTTTGAACCCACAAACCGTGAGATCATGACCTGAGCCGAAATCTAGAGTTGGATGCTGAACCGACCGAGCCACCCAGGCGTCCCTGTTTGGTAACTTTCTGATCCTATAATATCTAAGGAAGAATTGTGAAGAGAAAGAAAATGAACTCAAAATTTGGTCTCACAATTCCAACAACATCCAAACAAACTTTAGTCAACACGTCCTGCTGTCCCTCCAAGATGCCAACAACGGAGCTGGTTGCCAGCTAGAACGCTTGAGCGGGAAATCCTGAGAGAGGCTCGCATTTCTCTGAAAGAATAGCTCTAGGTTGTGACCTACATAAAACCACCCAAAAGTGGAGGTTATCGAAAGGAAGGAATCCCCTCAATTGCCACTCCCTGCATTTTAGGGCAAGTTATACATCAATTTAACCATCTTATTCTCTACCAGTGTCCCTCGAAACAGTCCCCTGCTCCCCTTCAGAACACTCCGCGCTTTAGGCTGCTACGCAGTGCATTCACTGCACTCAGCACCTCCCAGCCCGTGCACCCAGCTCTCTCCCAGAGACTGGTCCCCTGCTCCTGCCCCGTGCTTCCCAAAGGGCTCAGCCACAGTGGCCCCATCCACAACCCTTGGCCACATCCATCCTCCCAGCAATTCTTCCAAACCCCATCCACCCTCCCCAGCCACAGAATCTGCACAGGATGGCCATGGGCTCAACACAGAACCCAGGCTCCACCCTTCCAACACAGCCACACTCTCGGCCAAAAAAGCTTTGAAATCACTATTTTATTAAATCTAGATGGCCATCAAGCCAAAGCCATTCTAACTCTGCAGAAGTTTGGAAAATTAATTTTTAATTAAATAATGGAAAAACCATTCTAATGCATCCTTTAATTTTTAATGAAATAATGGGATTTCAAGTGTTTTTTTTTTTTTTATTCTTGCACATCAATGAAACAAATCAAAAAGATTTCTATCACCCTTTGGCCAGTGGATGTGTGGATTCAGCACCTCCGGGAACTGGGGCTCAGCTGTCCACACCCTCGCCATCTCCACCTGAGTGAACCGCTGAGTTAAGTGACAGAGAAAACAGAGGGTGATCTAGAAGTGGACACGTGAGGGCTAAGCTGGAGCATCCGAGCCGACCCGCAGAGTGACCAGCCAGTGGCCAGGTCACAGTAGGCAAAGGAGCGTGGGGGACCCGTGGGACAGTCACAAGAAATCATAGGTCCCGCTAAATTCCCTTTTCCCAGAAGCTTCATGCTCATCTTGCTGCTGGGACCCTAATCATCCCTAAAACCCCTCCTCTCTGCCATTCTGGTTGCCACTGGCCTGGTTGAGGCTCTCCTCAGTGTTTCGCCAGGAAGGCATTGTGGTTAAGACTGGGTCCCGGAATCACAAAGGCACAGACTGAAACTCGGCTCCTTGATCTGGTGGCTGCTTGACCACGAGACCCTCTGGTTTTCAGCCGTTAAAGCAGCATGCAGTTGAGATTGGGAGAATGCATTGTCTGTGGAGTGCTGTTATTTCAAACTATGTCACATGGATCATCGTGAGCCCTTCCTAAATGGAATCCCCCTCCGGACTTGCCCTCTATGCTATTCACGAACTTAACCAATAAAGAACACAGTTAATCATGTCACTCTGTTGATTAAAAATCCTCAGTGGTCCCCCAACAGCTGAACCTCACTCCAAACCCGTAGCACTGGTCTGCATGCTTTGATCCAGCTGCCCCTCCCCAGCCTTGTCCCCGTCGCCCTCGTCCAACCACACAGGTTCTGGTGCCCCTGTGCCCTGGTGCATTTATCAGATAGTCCTCCAATGCCAGTATGTGGCCAGGTGTAGCAAATGCGTCAGTAAATGAAACAGAAGGAAAAAAAAATCCAGTCCTGGACCATAAGTAATTTTCATTCTGTTCCTTCTTCTGGGACATTCTTTGTTCTACCACTCCTCTTCTCTGTCCCTTCTCTTGGGATTTAATCTAATTACCAATTCTTGGTTAAAATATTCTGTTGACTCTCCAAAGTCACAGAACACAACTGGGGCACTTGCTTTATGGGATTTACCGCCTTGTGTTCTAATTATTCTTCTGTGTGTTGTCTCCCCTACTGGGCTGGGAGCTCCTCCAAATGCTGGATCTTTCATCCTGGGGTTCCTGATGCCCAGCACGGTACCTAGCACAGAGGAGGCATCTGTATTGAGTTAGCTTCGTTGTTTGCAAGCACCGTAAGTCAGATGTGAGAAACTTTAGTGAATAATTTATTGGAAATGTGCTGGATGGGTAATGAGATCAAAGCTGGAGGTAAGCGAGTAGAGCACAATACTAATAACCAGTACTGGAGGTGGCTCTTGGCAGCCACCGTAGGCAGTCAGTCTAGGGTGTTTCTGTCATCGCACGGAGCCCACGTGCCTCTGGTCTTTTGGACAAAGAATCAGATTAGTTTACGGGGATAAGACACCCTCAGAATGAAGGAGGAAGAGCTTACCAAGGTATCAATGGGGTGCTCTACCCAGAAAAGAGAGCACTGAGCAGGCATGAGACCGGTGTTTTCTATAACATTTGTCTTACATTATTAAAGTTGCCTTGCTTATTGTAAAAACAACAATTTTCGATGGCGTTGTCCCACAAGAAAACGCACACACTATCTACAGTACCAAATATCATGCCTAAAACCACAGTCAAGAGTATATTACAGTGACTAAGCAGGTCATGTCTTCATCCACTGCCTTCCCCCCATACTAGATACCCACAGTGAACAACAGAGAGAAACGGTCATGCTGTGCACTAGAAGTCAAGGACAAACATGTCATGTAACACCCTCCCACGCCCAAACACCCTTGAGTGTGGCTGGAAGGTCTAGTGCCTCACTTCTGGTGAATAGAATCTGACAAAGGCCACGGGCAGCCACTTCTGAGATGAGGTGACACGGCGACCGAGCCTTCCATCTGGCTTGGCCCTCGCTCTTATTCCGTGGCTGCCTTCCCAAGGCTGCTCCAAGGAGAGGCGTGCGCGGTAGATGCAGGTGCCCCTCGGTCCCATCTCCAGGTACAGCCTTGGGAGAGAGCCCAGCAGAGACACCGCCTCACAGATTCCCAGCCCCCAGGAGATGCGAAACTACCCGTGTTCTTTCCTGCCCCTGGTAGTCACTATTCTACCCTCTACTTCCGTGAATCAGACTGCGCTGAGTAGCTCTCATGAGCGGAACCACACGGTATTTGTGTTCTGTGTGCCTGAGAATAATGTCCTCAAGGATCATGTGTGTCGCAGCGGGTGTCAGCATTTATTTCCTTTTAAAGGCTGCATAATGTTCCATTGTTTGCATACACCCCATTTGGTTTATCTATTTGTCCACTGATGGGAGCCTCTTAGATCTTGTACATAAGGCACCGATGAACACGGTGTACAAATATCTGAACTCTTGCTTCCAATTCTTCAGGAAAAAGACCCAGAAGTGAAATCGCCAGGTCATGTAATAATTCCATTTTTAATATTTTTAGGCATTCCCGTTCTGTCTTCCATAGTGGCTGCATCATTTTGTGATCCCACCAAGATCCCAACAATGACATGTTGGTCATTTGTGTGTCTTCTCTGGGGAGATGTCTATTCAAGTCCTTTACCCGTTTTTTAATCAGGGCGTTTGTTTTGTTGTTGTTGACTTGTAGGAGATCTTTATGTGTTTGGATGCTAACTCATCAGACCTCTGATTTGCAATATGCTCTCTCACTCCACAGACTGCCTTTTCACTCTGTTGACTGTGTCCTTCGATGCACAGAAATTTTTAAATGTTAAAGAGTCCAATTTGTCCAAGTTTACATGTGTCTCCTGTGCTTTTGGTGCCACATCCAAGAAATTATCACCAAATCGAATGTCACGAAGCTTTCCCCCTAGGCTTTCTTCTAAGATTTTCATATTAGGGCTCACATTTGGGTTTTTTATTCACTTTGAGTTCATTTTTATACGTGGCATAAGCTAGGGGTCCAACTTCATTCTTTTGCACATGGAGATGCCATTTCCCCAGCAACATCTGTGGAAGGGACTGTCCCTGCCCCGTTGAGTTGTGGGGCTCCTCTGTCAAAAGTCGTGGCCCTCTATGTAGGCGAGCGAGCGTTTATTTCTAGGCTCTCTGTCCCATCGGTCTACACCTGTCTTTACACCGGCAGCACACTCTTCTGACTGCCGTTTCTTTGTGGTAGTGTTTGTTTCTAAGCTGCTGAGTTTTGAGGTGATTTGTCACACGGCAACAGACAGTAACAAACAAAAAAGTCCACGATGGTTTCCTGTCTTACCCTGGTTTCTGCTGAGCGCCATGTGGGATTTTCACAGCCACCGGCTGCCCGTGTGTGGGTGCGCTTGGCAAACCTCGGACCTGGTTTGTAAGCTGGTGGATGACAATTGGTGGACAGATGTGTCTGGTGGCCCGAAGCCGGCCGGATCCTGCTTTAAGTGGAATGCTCCTGCGTGATGGTGACTGTCAGATCCGGTGGGCATTCAAAATCTGACGAAGCTGATGAAGTAACATTACAAGATAAAAAATTCAGGCAAAATCTCCTATTAATTATTTTTAATTTTCCTGATTATGCCAAGCAGCTAATTTCTTTCATTCTATCAATCTGATACAAAATCCTCTCCCTTCCGTGTGTAAGGGAGACGCTCCCGGGGTACCTCACACTCCTTCCTTCGTCTCCTATTTCACCACATTTCCCATCCCTCTTGGATGACTCTGAGGCTCTACATACTCCCATGATCTCATTTTTCTCACCTTAAAGAAAACCCTCGGGGACCCCCGCCTCCCCTCCTCCAACCACCCCGCTCACCGACCCCCACACTCTCCAGGCCGCCAGACCCGTGCGTGGGCCCTTGCCTCTGCCTGGGACGTCCTTCCTCCAGAGGGCCACGTGGCTCTGTCTCCACACTCCCTCTGGGTCCTGAAGTGAATATCGCTTTCTCGGGGAGACATTCCCTGGGCGCCCCATCTGGCTGCAGCCCTCAGCCCCCCGCACCTGCCCCTCTCTCCACCCCTGAACATTCTCTATGCCACCAGAGGGAGGAGTGTTCACTTGCCTTTTGCCGACTGGATCTCGAGAACCTAGGACGGGTCCGGCATACAGCAAGTGCTTCATAAATAGTGTGACTGCTCACTGAATGCCTGTACTTCCCCGTGCGACTCCCCATCCCACGTCCCAAATCACTCCACGTGCATTTGGTTTGGTTTGCGTCTGATGGTGAAATTCCTGAAGGCCCATTGCGGAAATCTGTGAAGATGCAGAAAAGTCCCTCCCTGAGAGGGGACAGCGGCCAGTACTTTGGCACAGAGTCTTTTTTCCAACGCTTGTAACGTTGTACCCAGTGGCTCAAACCTTGCATCCTGCCTTAATCTGCTTTCCAGAACCACCCTCACGTTCACAAACAGCCTTCTAATGGGCGGGCACAGTCGGGTGTTAGCCAACAGACCCTGCCTAAAGCCCGTGGGGGAAACGCAACCCCGGGCACTGCCTGCGTGAGCACGTACCCCACGACAGGGCCGGCGGCTGGAGGAGCCCAGGCAGAGCATCTCATGGGGCTCTAGCAGGAGATGGTCACGGGGTCAGAGGGTGTGGGGACGGAGGGATTCCCCCGGGGGAATTTGCAGCCATCATTTGGCCAGTCGGGGCCTTAGCGTGCAGAGAAATAGTTGCAGGGGTGAGGTTCTGTGCAAGGGGAGGGGGGACACGGGACAGGGCCTGCACAGGAAACCCTGCTCCCTGGGCCCCACGAGGTCCCGCGGGGTCCTGTCGCAGTGCCAGCAGGTTCGGCCCCAGCCGCCTCACGAGAGGAGACGGGCGGGGGCTGGGCTTCCTTGTCTCTTCCCAACACCCCTCGGCCTCCTCTGAAACCGTACCTAATGAGCTCCTTATCCGCTGCCATCACTGATTTACTTTATTTCAAACGTGTTGCTTTTACAAAGCGGGCCACGAGACTTAATCGCCCTCGCGCTGAAGGCCTTGTGTATAAAGGCCTCACTGCTTTTGTGGGGGCTTGGGTATCAAACTCTCCGAGCAGGTATGTTTATCCTACCAGATGCCGGGGTCTCAGTCCTGGTGACCTAGAGAAACGTCACTGTGCATTTCCAGTCACCATTAAGTGAGGGCTGTCATCGGCCCTGGGCTCGGAGCCTGACTTGTACTTTTTTGTACTCGGAGCCACTCTTGTACTTTTTCTCCTGGTCTTTGACTGCATGGTCCTGTTCCGTCCACCAGAGCCGCATGCGCCACTTGGGGTGGAGGGATGTGTCAGAAGCTTCCGGTCTCCCGACTGGGTGGGGTCGTCACGTGCTGCAGGTGTGGGCACACAAGTCCCTACCTGATGACCTCTCTTGTCTCAAATGACTCCGCTATCAACCTTGGTCAAATGAGGGGGAGAGAGACAGAGACAGAGAACAAGAGGTCATTTTCCCCTTTAACAATCTGTAGCTTCACTATCTGATTACAACCAACCGTATTTTCCAACCCTCTGCTCCCTTTCAACCACTCTTTCATGAGACACGTAGTTGTGCCTTTTTCCAACATTAGAAATTACGCTTTCAGTCAAGGTTTCACTTGGACATATTCCCCTTTCCCGACTGGAACGCTGGCTGGAGGCTGTTCCAGGGCGAACAGCATGTGGTTGTTCTGACGAGAAATGAGACCTGCCCTTCCCTGGAGGACGGCGCTGAGCTCACAGCACCCCAGAGGGTGAGGACCCACCTCGGGGAGCTGCTACCGAGACTCCCTTCGAGGAGGGGCTGACGAGGACGGAGTGAGAGCCGGAGCCCCCAGCCCCTCTCCCTGCCCTGGGCGGCCAGCAACGGCCCGTGTCCCCCCGCTCCCACCTGCATACCAGGGGTGGCTTTGGCCCCGGGGGAAAGTAAGTGACTTGGGTTATTCATAGGAAAGAGAAAGAAGCAACAGATAAAATATTAAGAATACAAATATTCTGAACTCTGACATCTGACTGATTCAGGTCTGTCTAATTTAGGAAAGACTTATCAGCCCCCCGTGGTTTGGGCTACCTCCCCGCCCCAAAATGTCATCTGCTGCTCTTGGATTTTTTATAGTATCTTGGAGGAGATGAAAGGAAATGGATCAATACAAAACCCTATGAAGAGTCTCCGTTTCTGTTTTGAAGTCACCATATTCCATCATGACAGGGTGGGTGAGACGCGAGGTCGTCACAAGGCTCGGGAAGCTGAAGGATGCCGGTCAGTAGATGTGGCCACCGAGCAGACTGGTGTTTGCATGGTGACAGCTTGACTGGTCCAGGAGAAGGGGAGTAGCTAAGTGTGGGTGCTCACAGAGCTGCTTTTCCCAGACTTTGGAACTTGTACCCCAGCACACATGTGGCCGTGGGCTAAAAGTTGTGTAAACCCCAAAGATAAGCACAGCATTGTGGAATAGCGGTGTGCTGAGTATCTGTGTGTACATGTGCTGGGGGAGGCTCCTTGGAAACACTTCCCACACTGTAGAGTAGAGGACAGAGTTTGCGTTCTTTTCCAAGACACAACTCAAGTCTTCCAGGACCTCTCCGGCTGCCCTGGTTGCTTGGGGCTCTGTTCCCACTGACCCCTGGGGCACCAGGGACGAATGGCTTGTCACCCCCTCTGATGGAAGAACCATGAGCCCAGGAGAAAGTGTAATCACCCCGAGTCACTGGAGATTTTCCGGCCATAGCACCTGCCTGCCAAACACGTGGGGTGTGTTAACGGGATGGGATGGGACAGCCGTCCGAGAGGCACCTGCCAAGGCGGTAGAGCTCCGTCCTCAGGTTGAAGCAGAGACGATGGAAAGGAGGGTGACCCGAAGAGCACAGAAGGTGCAGGAGTGAGGCCGATGCGCCCTCCGTCAGCTTCACCTGAGGGGAGCCCTCCGGACACGCTCCTCTGCCTTCCACACACACGGACACATGTCCGTCCGTCTCTCCTGACCCCACATAAAGACTCCACCGCAGGATGATGGCCAAGTGGAAACCCACAACCCTCCCCTCACTCTGCACCCACCTCTGTGCCGCCCCCTCCTGCCACGGCACCACGGCCACTTTCAAAAGACGGGCTAAAAACGTGGGCGCCCTTGGCCTGTCCGGCCAGCACCCTCCTTACAGTTCCCTCTACAAAACGTTTTCATTCGGAAGGATCAGTCCGAACATTCATTGAGATTCCACACACTGGCCAAGTGTACGATGAGTCTGGTTTACCAAACCTCAGAATAGTAGACCCTGTGCCCCACCTCCCGAAACATCACCCTGCATTCGTCCCACGGGGCTCTGCAGGCAGATCGAGTCCCAGCAATAAGAATGCAGTTAGCTCTTGTGGGTGGTCTGTGCACAGAGCCCCTAAAGCCCATTTTGTGTGCAGTTAAAGACCAAATAAAAGGTAAAAATCAGCATCCAGGAGACAAGATAAGCACATACATTATGTGTACTCCATTGACCCCCCACAAAAGAGTAATTGCGTATTGTACCTGACAGTTTGCAAGACAATGAATTAGCTAAATATCGTGCTACTCCAATGAATATATGAAGCATATGCTTGCTATTCACAAGTATATGGATTTCAAAAGCTTGGAATTTCACACCAAGAAGTGAACCTTAATCAATATTTCCTTGTGGATAACACATGAAATCAAAGAGAACAGAATATTTTAAAGAAACACTCTTTGGAATTAAATACAGACAAAAATGTAACTGTTCTAAAAGTAGTCGAGTCAATATGAGGAATCTGCATGCCGTATACACTAGATTATAAAGTAGAAGGTGTTCCAGGAAGCCCTTCTGTAAAGAAGGGCACACACCCTCCCGAGGTTCTTCTAAAGAATCGCTTCTCTGCGCAGCGAGCTGCTCTGGGGTGAGGACCTCAGGGCACACACTTTAGGAAACCCTCTGGGGGCAGGTGTTATCCCTGGATCTCCAGCCTCTTGGAGGAGAGACCACAACGGCTTAGTGATCTTTAAAATAATTTTCAAAGTTGGGGTGCCTGGGTGGCTAAGTCAGTTAAGCCTCTGACTTCAGCTCAGGTCATGATCTCATGGATCATGAGTTCAAACCCCACATCAGGCTCTGTGCTGACAGCTTGGAGCCTGGAGGCTGCTTCAGATTCTGTGTCTCCCTCTCTCTCTGCCCCTCCCCCACTCAGGATATGTGTCTCTCTCTCCCAAAAATGAATAAACATTTAAAAAAAATTATTTTAAAAAAGGAAACTTGAAACAATGTAGTATTTTTCTTCTATTTTCTCAATTAGGCTACTCCAGAAATTTGAGATGATTTTTCTTTTAATTTAAGCCTCTATCCATCTTTCCTCTGCAGCGATGGCCTCGGGTCACTGTGTCCAAAGGAGGCTATGCCATTAGCACATTGGCTGTGACACACATGCTCCCTGGTCCACAAGTCAGAGATGTTAGAGAATGAATGGGGTTCAGTATAATTTATAAGAATTTTATGACTGGTGATTCTGCTTTTTTTTTTTTTTTATCTAAAAACAATCAGGGGCGCCTGGGTGGCTCAGTCGGTTAAGCGTCTGACTTCAGCTTAGGTCATGATCTCGCGGTCCGTGAGTTCGAGCCCCGCGTTGGGCTCTGTGCTGACAGCTCGGAGCCTGGAGCCTGTTTCAGATTCTGTGTTTCCCTCTCTCTCTGACCCTCCCCCATTCATGCTCTGTCTCTCTCTGTCTCAAGAATAAAGATTAAAAAAAAAAAAAATTTAAAAAAAAAAAAAAAAAAAAAAAAGTAAAAACAATCATGCATGTCGTTTCAAAGTGAGTGGATACTAAATGATACCCAACAACAACAACAAAAAATCCCTCATTCATTTGGCTACCCCAGGTTATTGTTTTGAGTTATATTTTTGTCTTTTTATGACATGGAGAAAATAACAAAAATGAAAGAGACTGATTCATGGGGCTGTTCTGGCTCCTCTGCATCTCCGGCCCCACCCTGTAGCATCACAACAGCCAAGCAGGATTGGGCTGCGGCAGCCTGGCCACTCATGCTCCCAGACCTCAGGTTCTCCAAGGAGAAAATGGGGACCCACCAGGCATGGATTGTTACAAATGCTCCCCTCACTCCCCACAGCCTCCAACAGGAAACAAAGCTAATTGTCCCCTAATTAGAGCCAAAAGGCTTAGCAGACACCTCAGCGAGCTAGCCCTCTCCTGCAGGGGAGCGACAGCCCAGCCATGGCCACATCCAGTCTGCTGATGGGGAATCTTCCAGAGACAGAGGCCTGGGACTCTGGAGGGGTGGGGATAAACGTGAAGGGAGGCAGGTGGACAGAGGAGGTGGGTGCTTTGAGAACCAGCTTCATGAGCTCAAGAATCTTGTGGAAGTGTGAATCTGCTCTAGTCTCCACTAATATACTAACTGAAACCCTCCCCAACGTCCCCCCCAACGCCGTCTGTGCGCGGGGACATGGTAGCGACTGAAACGTTCCCAGCAGCCACATTAAGAGTGTTTTCGTTTCAACAGTAACCTTACATAGCCCAATATATTCAAGCATTATTCTCCCAACATGTAGCCAATGTGGAACATCGCAAGTGAGATGTTTTACATAATTTTCTCATATTAGCCTATGAGATCTACAAGAATTAGGGCTCTGAGCGCAGAGACACAGCAAGCGTGAGCAGTAAGACTCCAGTGTGTCAGTCGGCTCGGGTCCCCATAACAAGCGCCCCACACTCGGGGCTCACACAACAGATACTCAGGGTCCCACGTCCTGGAGGCTGGCAGCCCGGGATCCGGGCGAGGTCAGGGCTGGGTCCTCCCAAGGCCTCTCTCCCGGGTGTGCAGAGTTTCCTCCCTGTGTCCTCACACGTGGTCAGTCCGTGTGTGTCTGCGTCCTAAATTCCTCTTCTTATTAGGACCTGGGGCCACCCTCGTGACCTCATTTGCCCTACCTCCGCCCTAAAGGGCCTGTCTCTGAACGTGATCGCATTCTGAGGTCCTGGGGGTTAGGGCTTCAGCATTCGAATCTGGGGGAGGCACAGTTCAGCCAGAGTGTCTGGGGCAGGTGCATCTGGATGGACAGGGGCACAGGATGGGGTGGGAGGTGGCAGGTAGGGACAGAACATGCCAGGATGGGATGTGCATCTAGGAGAGCTCCTCTGGTTGCTGCGTGGACAGAGATGGTGGGGGGAGGGGGGGAGGGGAGGAAGTGCGAGACACTGGAGAGAGCAAGCGCCTGTGCACGTGTTTGTGGGGGTGGGAGACACGGGGAGGTCTGGACGGGGGCACGAGAAGAGGGGCAAGGTCCACCATGTGGAACATTCTGGAACATGCCGTTGAATAGGGGTATTTGGAGCTCTGCCACTCTGTCTGGGGACCCCACCCTCACCACGCTGTCTGCAGGGCTCTGATCTCCTAAGCCAGAGCGCGGGATCGGCCGTAACCCACCATCACGTGACCATTTGTGTTTAATATCCTGAAGCAGACATGTTGTAAGTTGCTAACATTCAAAACAGCTTGTTCACATTTAATTAGATATCAAAACAAGGCTTTCTGTTACTGTTTCTTTCTCAGGGAACTATCATTAGTTAAACTTCAGCATCGCTTATGTTCCTGAGAGCTGCAACACAGCCCTGTGGCGTTAGCCATGAATTCGGGAATTCTCTGTGGAAATTAATCTCTCCCTTCATTTGGCTTTTCCGTAGCGCCTTTGTCCCAAAATAACCAGTACATTAGCACGCGATGTTCTGTTTTCCTCATACCCACCATGGGTTTGGTATCCGCCTTAGGTAAGCAGGCTTCGCCAGGGAACCTTCTTTCTTTCTAAAACCATTGTTTCTTTAATGGTGGGGTTTCCCATTGGGGTTTTTCAAAAAAACTTTAGAGAAGTTTACTTTAGAGAAGTAGGAAAAGAGACACTTACCCTATTGTTTTTTTATAATTTTTTAATGTTTATTTTTGAGAGAGAGAGATGAAGAGTGAGCGGGGGAGGGGCAGAGAGAGGGGGAGACACAGAATCCGAAGCAGCTCTAGGCTCCGAGCTGTCAGCACAGAGCCCGATGCGGGGCTCAAAGTCATGAACCGGGAGATCATGACCTGAGCCGAAGTCAGATGCTTGACCCACTGAGCCCCCCAGGCGTCTCCGCCTACCCTATGTTGTGAATGTAGCTCGGTGGTTGACTTAACTGCACCTACGTTCAAAATCCATGTTAACCTGTGACCCAGTAGTTGCATGTTAACCTACGTGAGCTTGTATCTGTGCACACAGGCACGCGGGCAAGAAACGAGGGTCTGCGTGAGCGTGTTTACTGCCGCTTCGCTTGTGGGCGCCAACACTGGATGCCGGCCAGGAGGAGGTGGTCACAGGAATTACGGGCACCCAGTCCACGTGCCCCGTGTGTCCTGGGAGTCCAGATGACCCTGTGTCATAAAGGCCTCCGGGGAAGGGACTCAATGCTGTCAACATTGTTTCCAGGGCGAGGGGTACTGGGGACACAAGGTGCCTGACTTTCCGCATATGTGTTCTTTATATATTCTTTGTGCGCAAGTTATCACACTTTTTGACTTTAAAATATTTTTAAAGAATTCTCCATCCCTCAACTTTGGTAATGAGTAGAAATATACAGAAGCTCACAAAAGCTTCTGTAACATAATGTCGGGAAGGGCTCGTGGCCAATGCAACAAGGTTGAGTGAGGGTCAGTGCTAATCTGTGCCACAATTTCCCTCTCAGACTGAACCAGCAAATTAAATTACCTTTTATGTCTAGGGGCGCATTGGGGGCTCAGTCTGTTGAGCGTCCGACTTCGGCTCAGGTCATGATCTCACGGTTCGTGGGTTCGAGCCCCACATCAGGCTCTGTGCTGACAGGTCGGAGCCTGGAGCCTGCTTTGGATTCTGTGTCTCCCTCTCTCTCTGCCCTTCCCCTGCTCATGCTCTGTCTCTCTCCCTCTCTCTCTCTCAAAAATAAACGTTAAAAAAAAAAAAACTTTTTTAATAAATAAATAAATACCTTTTATTTCTAAGCCCATTTGTTTAATGAGTAATCGCCCTCAGTTCTTTGGTTGGGGGGGTGGTAGGTAGACTGAGGAAGCAGGACTGACATGAAGCGGTTTAGGGAGAAGGAAGACAGGTGTGGAGGCTCCAGAGGGGTCTGCTGCTCTCGCTCCACTGTGGTCTTTTCTAAGCCCATGGTGCGCGCTGTGTCCCAGGAGGCACACGCTCTTCCCAGAAAGACGCAGCCCTGGAGCAGGAGCTCAGCGTCCACGGGCTGCCCAGAGGAAGGCTCGGGCTGGAGGGCGGCGTTCAGCCCTGTGCTGCCCACGCCAGAGTCCAGGAGCTGGGAGCCAGACTCCACCTGAAGTGAGTGTTGGAAGGGTGGAGAGGGCGGTAGGCGAGGCCGCCAAGGGTGGCCCCCAGGGGCCCATGCTGCAGCCCCTGGGGGCTTGTAAGGGAGAGCCCAGGGCACCCTGTCGGGAGGGGCAGGGCAGGCCGGTCTGCCATTCGGAGCTGCCCCTGCGTCCCAGCCTCCCGGCCACACAGTCAGACAGCCTGGTGTCTTGGGGTTTTCGTGGTAGCGACAGCAAGTCACGCTGTTTTGTTTAAAAGGATTCTGTCTTTGAGACGTTCTTCTCCCATGTGCTTGAAGAGAATCATGATACGATAAACAAAGTGCCAGCTGCTGGGAGCCTTTTTAAAAGTAGGCTGTGAATCTAAATGACATATGTGACACACAAACATTTAAACTGTTCTATTTAGAACTGTCACTTTACATGCACTAGTAACTTTAACATTTTCGTGCTCAGACGTCATTCATCTGGAAACTGTGCAGGCAAACGGCACCGCCTCTCTGACGCGGGTGTCCCATCACAATTCCTGATGGTCCGTGGCCGCTCTCCATCACCCAGAGTCCAGCCGCGAACCCCCGTCTTCAAGCTCTGTGGGAACATCCTTGACACAAACATGTCCTCTTACAAAGAGAATTCTATTATTGTTTAAATAATTCAATGCACGCTATAATTATTATTACAAACATATTGTATGAAATCTGTCCTACGAGATCAATCAAGGTGAAGGGTGAGGTGTTTTTATAGTGCCAAAGTTTATTTTTTTAATTTTTTAATTTTTTTAATGATTATTTATTTTTGAGAGAGAGAGAGAGAGAGAGAGAGAGAGAGTGTGAACGGGGGAGGGGCAGAGAGAGAGAGGGAGACACAGAATCCAAAGTAGTTTCCAGGCTCTGAGCTGTCAGCACAGAGCCTGATGCGGAACTTGGACCCACGGACCCTGAGATCATGACCTGAGACAAAGTAGACACTTAACCGACTGAGCCACCCGAGTGCCCTAGAGAGTCCAAGTTTAAACCTGAGAATTTTAGCAGCTTTACTAATATGACGGTTTGTTGTTCTTTATTTTGTGTTGATTACTACGTTCAGCAGCTTTCCTCTTAGGTGAGCTCTGTGATATAATGGATTTTGCTCACTGGTCTCCGTCCAACCCAAGAGCTGTGACAAGAATATGCAGATGGCTTCCTAGGCCACTCTGTATTTCAGGACACTCTTCCTTTACAAACAGATGCGGGAGAAGGGAGGCTTCGCTCCGGAGCCCAGAGCCTGGCACCGAGGTGACGGGGCTGGGAGGCGGCAGGGAATCAGACCCTGGGGCTTGGGTGTGTTCAATGCACAGAGAGCAGGCGGTAGGACAGAAACATACGTGACAAATGATAAGCACGTCTTCATTTCAGACTTTGATCACGATTAACCAGCTGGAATGTTCAAATGTCAAGGTCCAATGTATTTATTGTTTGGGGTTTTGGGTACAGACGTTAACACTGTAGCAATACTCAGTGGTCATTATCGCAGTGACTGTGCCCTCTGGGTAACGGTCTGGGACCCCGCGACCTTAGCGTGGGACCCCGCGGCCTTAGCATGGGCACAGCTGAATTGTCAGCGTGAGGTGTGCATCTCGGGACAACCCACGGAGCCAGGCGCAGGTGCTGATGACGGCCGGGGCCACCCCACCCCAGGTCCTGTGTGTCCCCAGCCGCATGCCAGACACCCAGCCGTTCACACAAGATTGATGGAGCCCTCGGCGCCCTGCAGCCTGGGTGTCTTATCACCTCGGTGCCATTAGACCTTTTCCTAGTTTCACGCAAATTAACTGCTCATCAGTTCCATGATTGCGAAACCTCGCAGCAGCTGTATCTCTCAAACTATGATTACTTTAAACATATTTGGTCCTCACTTCCCGGCACACCATCTCCCTTTGTCGACTCAATTGATTAATTCCAACCAGTTTATAACCAAGCCATTTATTTCACTCAACTACCTGCATGGCCCACAGGAACGGCCCCGCGGGCGGATCGATGCCCCGGCCGCAGCTCGAGCCCGCCAGTAAAAGCACTCGGCCCGACTAACCAGCTTCCAGTCGGTTTCTGTTCCGGTCTTCGTGAACACGATTCTACGAGACGGGAGGAAAGTCTAATAGCCCTCAAATACCAAGGTTCATTTCACTTCCAGTGTTTTTTCTTTCTGGCCTGATCTGATTAAAACGGAAAAAAGCTTCAGAGAGGTAATTCTGTGAAGGTTGAGCAGCCTTGAGGGGGCCCGGGGCTGGGTGTCACTGGGCGGGTGCCACTCAGAGGCGGGCCAGGCCCCTGCCAGCCCCTCCCCACCGGCCCCGGGGGCCCCCGTCCCACCCGCCACCAGCCAGGCTTCAAGGGCGCCCGGAGGCATCCACACTCTGTGCCGTGGTGCCCATCGGGGACCTTGCTGCAGCTGCCAGGAGCTTGTGCGGGGCTCCCCAGATGTGCGCCTGTTCTGAAGAGGTGCGGGTATTTATAGTTTAAAACACTGCAGAATCTTCCTCCCTCTCTCTGTTCAATTTCTGCTGCACACAGAGGTGACGAGGTTAGCCCACTTTCTAAAATAGAAAGCAAATATGTAACAAGTGCTTTGAGTCGTGTATCGGGTGCAGTTGTATAAGGATATTAGAATTTATTGAAATGCGTTCCAGAGAGCATTCTGAATTTTCTCAAGGATTAAGGAGTCGAAGACAAATACAGTACCTTGTCCTAGGATCTCTTCAGTCCACGCGCGTCGCGCGCAATTCATCCCGTGAGCGCCTTCTGGCCCAGGAGGTCTCACGTCCGTCACTGCCGTGTGCTCACAGGGAAGCGGGCTCGGGTCTGAACACTTTCCCTGAGTCCGGGGTCAGCACCGCCACTCAGAGTGTATAATGCAACCCAGAATGTTCGGCACAGGCGTGGTGAAAAAGCACACAGATAAGTAAACCTCCGGTGAAGGAACAAGAGAAAAGGGAAATCTAGAGCTTTCTGTCTGAAACTGATGTTCTCAGGCTTGTTTCTGGTGATGTCTGAAACCGAAATGTCTTAGGGAAAGTGTCCCCGGGCCACAGTTATATTCCACTCACGTTTCCGTTGAGAGGGATACGTACATACATATGTACAGACATTTTTTCAGTACAAAATTCAGCTTTTTGAATCTTATGACAAACGCTTTGCATTTACTGCTTCTTTGAGTTCCAGAAAATATTTTTAGGGTTTCTTAGAAGTTCTGGACGTTTTTTTTTTTTTTAATCTTTTAGTAGCGGAGAAACATGTCTTTAGTTTTTCACTGTCTTCTCAAAAAAAAAAAAAATTTATATATATCCCTCAGAAAGAAGCCTATTTTTCTGTCATAGATTTCAACAGGACAGTGTTTTTGACTCCAGACCATGGAATGCATAGAGGACTCAGTGTCTGGGCTGCAGAGAATCAGAGATTTACTTCTCATATTTAAATTCATTAAGTTGTGCTGTTTAGAGTCTGGAAATGTACTTGTTCCCTTTTAAGAGGGTCCCACGGGTCCCACAGGCTCCCACCTGAAGGTCTAGGGCTTTGGTGCACAGACAGAGGTGCTTCTCACCAACCTGACTCCTCCCTAGAAAGGCTTTTCAAGGGGCCCCTGGGGGCTCAGTCAGTTGAGCGTCTGACTCTTGGGCTCAGGTCATGATCTCGTGGTCCGTGGGTTCGAGCCCCGTGTCGGCCTCTGTGCTGGCAGCTGGGAGCCTGGAGCCTGCTTCGGATTCTGTGTCTCCCACTCTTTCTGCCCCTCCCCTGCTCATGCTGTGTCTCTCTCTGTCACAAAAATAAAGAAAAACATTTAAAAAATTAAAAAAAAAAAAAAAAAGAAACTAGAAAACGGGGGCACCTGGGTGGCTCAGTCAGTTGAGCACCTAAGGGGCATGTGGGTGGCTCTGTCGGTTGAGCATCCGACTTCGGCTCAGGTCAGGATTCCCGGTTCGTGGGTTTGAGCCCCGCATCAGGCTCTGTGCTGACAGCTCAGAGCCTGGAGCCTGCTTCGGATTCGGTGTCTCCCTCTCTCTCTGCCCTTCCCCCGCTCACGCTCCGTCTCTGTCTCTGAGAAATGAATAAACCTTAAAAGAAAAAAATTAAAGTGGAGGGAAATTAAGTGCAAAGAAATAAAATCATGAAAGATATAGAAAACAATGTAGATTAGTGTTTTATAAGCTTGTAGTGGCACAGATCTTTCTTAGCATGAAACAAATAATTTTTAAAAGATTGATATAGGGGCGCCTGGGTGGCTCAGTTGGTTGAGCATCTGACTTCGGCTCAGGTGATGATCTCGCGGTTTGTCGGTTCGAGCCCTGCATCAGGCTCTGTGCTGATGGCTCAGAGCCTGGAGCCTGCTTCTGATTCTGTGTCTCCCTCTCTCTCTGCCCCTCCTCCACTCACATGCACACGCACTCACTCAGTCTCTCTCTCTCACCGAGAAAAAAATAAATGAACATTGAAAGAAGAAAGAACAGGCCAGCTCAGAGTCTCCTGGCCTCGAGGAAGCACTGTCTGCAGAAGCCATCAGCTGCCTCCTGCCTCGCAACGTTTCCCCGTCTTCTGGCATCATTTGTCGTCTTGCCTGCGTCTCCTGCTCGTCCAAACAGAGCTATTGTCTCCACACCACGGTTTCTGAGGATGTCTTTTTCTCTCTATCCTCTTCCATTTCAAAACATGATGGTTGTGTGCACCTAAGCCAGTAAGACGTGTTGCCATGATCTGTGTTGAACCCATGCTAAGGTACTGATGACGTTAAACGTGGAGTATGTCCCCCTGGCCTGTCCCGGGCCCAAAGACACAAGCGGCCCTGTGACAAAGCCGATCCCACTTCTGCTTCTCAGCGGGTCGGCTCCGTGGCCTCGTGGGGGAGCACACCCTGGGTGCCTACCTCTCCCTGACGCTCATCTGCAGTGGCCCTCTGGTGGGGGAGGGCTCACCGAATCTAGGTGAAGGATTGTTCCTGCTCCTTTCTGGGAGACAAGTTATGTGGGTCGTTAATGTGGGTCAACTCATGGCTCCCTTCTTTTCCTCTCCCTCTCCCTCCTTCTAGAATCACAACCCAAAAGTCAGCGGCTTGGTCGGTTGGGGATCTATGTAAGACACAACATTAATGTTCTCAGAAATAAGTTTGATTTAGAACCAAGAGAGGCATGTATCAAAATTGGAAGGTGAATGGCATTTGGGGTCAGACGTGCCTCCGTAGGAGTTCTCATGCCACCCATTTCCAGTTATGGGACCTCGTACAATGTCCAGTCCTCATCTTTGAATGAGGAATGATGGATACCCCGTAAGACAGTTATGAAAACTTACAAAACTATGTATATAGTGTCCATCATACGTTTCCACTCAAATAAACCTATAATTAATTGCAACGTTGGACAACAATATGCTTCTTAAATCCAATTCCATAGTCTTTTCCTTTTGTGGCCCTAAATGGTGGACCTCCACGTTGAAGAGTTGTCCCAGCTGCTGGCCAGCACAGCACACCCCTTCTGTGACCCTTGCTCTGAAGATGAGCACAGAGAGAGCCTCAGCATCAAAATGTCATCATGACCCACTGACCCGAATGTTCCTCTGGTTTAGTAAATACATGCCCTTTGAATATCATGTCCAGTGTTCTCACCCCATCCCCTGGGAGATGCCCTTGGTGGACCGTGTTAGGGGGATATGCGTCCCCCCACGTGCCGAGGCAGCCGTGAGCGCTCACAGCATGTTGTGAGCCCTAAGGAGCACATCTGGAACGGCCTGGACTTGGAGACGAGGTCGGCATGCAGACATGTGGCCGACCTCGCTGAGCACCAGGGCACCCGGGGGGACAGTGAGCAGCCTGGGGGCTAAAGCAAAATAACTGCCTAACGCTGGGTGGTGCTTTTCGGTGTTTTGTTGTGGGATCGTTTCCGTCTGCTTGTGTGACCGGTTGGTTTCTAAGCCAGACCTTCAGATGATGCTGTCTGTGAATGTATTTCTCCTGCTCTCCAAGCTGCTTCCTTCATTTCTCGCCCGTTTGGCAGATTCTGGTTGTTGCTCAGCAGCTCCCAGAAAGCACTGCAGGGAAACCAGGCCCTCAGCTAACCCACATCTGTCCATCTTTTCTCCCTGAACTTTGCCATGTTGTGCTGTGGTGGGGACACTTAACCTGGGATCTGCCCTCTGGACAGACTCCTACGTGCCCGGTGTGGCGCCTCTGACCCTGAATGGCCTGTCTGCTTTGTTGTCTTGCACTTGGGATTTGGGGGCCGGGAGGGTACTCTGCACATGACATAAATATGCTCCGCCCCCACTGAGGACGGGTTGGGTGGCTGTCGGCGGTGTGGGGCCCCAGGGAGCGTCACCTCTCTGGAGAATCACAGGATGGTGTGATTCCATCACCTCATTTTCTGGGGTGGTTATGATGACCCTGAGGCCAAACAATTTGCCCAAAGCCACAGATAATTTATTGCAGACTGAGGGCTGGAATCTGTGTGTCCTAATTCCTGGGTTTAGGGTTTTTTTTTTTTTCTTTTCTTTTTTTAACTGTATTACTCTTAGTCCTTAAGTTCCAGACTTTCCTGTAGCAGAGGGGAAGGCATTAGTGACGGCCACCGTGTTATTTCTTTGGGAATTTTCTCATGCAAGTTGCCGGGAAAAGGAACACGAGAAGTCACATGGCACGTGCTCTGGCCTGGAGAAAACAGATCGGAGAGAAGTCCATTCTGGCCAACGTGACCTGGACGCGAAAACCATAGTAAACGTTTCCTCCCTCAGCAACACAAAGCAGCTGATTTATTTATGTAAGTCAAGCTGTTCGGAAGCTTACACTTTATTTGCGAGATGGGGCCGTTGCAGTTTTCTCACGACGCCCTGAGGCCTGAGGTTCCTCCATGCCCCTGTGGCATCTTTACGTCGTGACCCCAGCGGGATTCCAAACCCTGGCATCTCAGACACTCGGGCTTCACCAGATAGATGCGTGGGAACACTGTGTTCTTCCGGGGGGAAAGGAAAGGATTACTATATGATCAGTGAGATACAATCCCCACTCACAGAGTTCATGGAACACAAGAGTTTTTATTTTCAACCTATGTTCCCAAATCCTGAGATCTCACCCTGATGCCTGGCCTGGCCCAGAACTGCCCCTTCTGGCAGAGAACTGCTTTCTCCTGACGTGCCCCTAGTGGACGCTGATGCGGAGTCACCAGGGGCTGTGGGAGGAGGTCACAGACGGAGACGGACCTTCCCCTGAAGGACAGTAAGCTTCGCCCCCCTCTGCCCTCACTCAGTGCGTCTTTATGGGGAGTCTTTGGTGCGTCCGCTGCTGGGAGATGACAGTAGGCTGCCTCCCTGCTCTTGAAAGTGCACACAGACACAGTGATCTGTCACGTCCGGCCAGGTCCAGGGACCGGAGACAGCCAGGCTGGTCCCTCTGTGTGCACGGAATGTCGATGGGCAGGTCTGGAGATGGGAAGATGAAGGGTGTAAACACCATCGGAAGACAGCAGAGTCGGGAGTGGAATGTGGAGAAGCAGGTCCCGGAAATGACCAGACCACCAACCAGTTTGTCTGGATTGTGGATTTTGCACAAGAAAGAAAGCGTAGATATGAGCTTTAAGAAAACCGAGGAGGGGCTGGGCGCCTGGGGGGGCTCAGTCGGTTAAGCGTCTGACTCTTGATTTCGGCTCAGGTCATGATCTCACAGTTCCTGAGTTCGAGCCCCACGTTGAGCTTTGCGCTGACAGCGTGGAGCCTGCTTGGGATTCTCTGTCTCCCTCTCTCTCTCTGCCCCTCTCCTGCTCATGCACACGCATGCATTACCCCCCCCCCCAAATAAATAAACAAACTTTTAAAAAAGAAAACAGAGAGGGTGCAACAGTGTGGAACATCTGGAGGTCTGGCTTCAGCATCTGGACTGTGTCTGGCAAGGTTGCTGGGTGCCTTGCTGGCCAGTGCACCTGCCTTCAGCTGGCACAGGTGCAGGGGGACATTCCTACCTTGGAGCATTCACAAGGGGAGAAGGGGGAAGCGTCAAGCAGAAAATAAGGGCGATAGCTCCAGTGACTCAGGAAACACAGATCCACGCGGTCGTCCACGTGGCAGGTGTCTGGGGTTTGCATGGTGCAGAGCCTGTTAGATAACAGGTAATTGAACCATGGCTTCCACGCCGAATGCAAGCTAGAACAATCTGGCTCTAAAGTCTGGACTTAAGAGTGGCAGGGGTGGAGAGTGATCTCAGTATTGCCACAGAAGCCTTCCCCTCGGTGGCCATGGTGAGGCATTAACATAAAAATGCCTCAATTAACCAGGTCACACGAAATGAGAGTTTAAGGGTCTGGGAGCTGTGCTGAGCGATGTCCTGTCACCTGGACGGCAGTCAGCCGTTCGCTCAGCACAGATTTCCAGCCAAAATAATAGCACCAGAGTCAGTCTCTCGTTAGTCGTTCTACACACACGCAGCTCTGATTAGCTCTGCCTGGAAAGGACTGTATGGCGGCTACAGGGCCGAGGGAAAGAAGGACCCGTGGTGCAGTGCTCACGCCACAGGCCTCCTCCAAACAGGGAGCTCACATGGTTTATCATCCAAACCAGGGCACTCTTCAAAGTGAAAGAAGGCGCTATTAATACTGACACGGGGACAATAGGCGTAAACTGGGACTGTCCCGGGCAACCTGGGACGCGGGCCGCCCTGCCTCTAAGGATAAGTGACAAGGACCGTCCCCTCTGCCTTTCATCTTCTGATGGCCTGAGTTCTCTCTGCAGAAATGAAAGGGCCAGTGTCCCATATTTGTTGTGGAAGCTGCCTCCCCAGAAGTATGGCACAGGGAGTGCCCCCCCCCAGTCTTATTGCTGTCCCAAATCGTGACTGCTTGGGGCTGTGGGGGAATGACCCGTGTCCACATTCAGGGAGCATGTAGCAGCCAGACACACAGAAAACTGTCCCCCCTTGCTGTGTGGGTGCCACTGACCTCAGCTCAGTAGGGAGGCTCTGGGGGGCAGCGCTGGGGGGACAGTGATGGGGGCCAGTGAAGGAGGACACCTCTAGGAGGCAGCACTGGGAACAGCTCCAGGGGCCGGCTCTGGTGACAGCCCTGGGGGGCAGTGATGGGGCCAGCTCTGGGGGCACTGGCCAAGGAGAGCAGGGGCACACAGCAGATCTGGATGGCCCAGGCAGGGAGGGACATGCAGGGAGCAAGCCACTTGGAGAGACATCAGTGGAGAAGAGGAAGGTTCAGATATGGAAGCAGCCATGATGCGAGGGGTGGGCAGTGTTACAGCTGGATGTCCCCACGGGAGAGAGGGGACGAGCCCCTCCCACCAAGTCCCTGAACCTGCCAAGAGGGGCTCCGGTGCGCAGACCACCCAAGGTCCGTGTCTCGCTCTAGGTTCGAAGGTGGCTGCGGACCACTGACCCCACCCCACCCCCACCCCTGGGGCTCCCACAGACGAGAGTACCTGTGCGGCTTCCAGCAGAGGGCGGACAGAGGGGACGGGGCCCTCTCCAGGGCTGGGACTCTGGCCTCGGGCAGGGACCCCACCACAACACGCCCTGCGCCCCTGGGTGCTGACCCTGTTCGCTCCCTCCAGCAGCCCCCCAGCTTTCCCGGCCACCCTGGGCACGTTTAGTGGAGGCAGGAGCCCCTGCGCTCAGAACTGCGTGGTGCTTACATGCCGTTGTGTCCGTGTTGTTTACAAAGAATAAATAGAAATACAGAGCGCACAGAGCTGGGACCCTGGAGAGGCCGAGGGGGGCCTGGCAGCAGGGTCTGGCCGGGGGCGACAGGTCTGCGGTGGGAGGCAGGTGGTGGGGGGACGTGATGGTGATTCAGGAGGCTGGGGGCCATCTGCCAGGACTGCGCGGGTCTGGCTGAGGTTCTCAAAAGGTGGGAACGAACCCCACTGGGGCCTGGGCTCAGCCACCGCCTTGGTGCTGCGAACCGGGGATTGGCGGCTGGAGACCCGCCCAGTGCTGCTGGTGGGGAGGCCCCATCTGTGCTGCCCCCTGGGCACCTCCACCTGCAGGCCCCCCGCTGCCTCAGTCTCCCCTCCTACGGAAGCCCGAAAGAAACCCACCCATCATCGCTCCTTCCAGCGCATCCTGTCACTGAGGACACAGGTCGGGCCTCTGCCCTCCCATTTCAGTGTTTCAATCCTAAAAACCCCGTGTCGCTCAAACGCTGAGCGGTCACACCTGCAACATTACTCCAAAGACCCGAACAACAAACTCACGTGAAGAAATCAGAACAGGGGCGCCTGGGGGGCTCAGTCCGTTGAAAGGCGGACTCTGGATCTCCGCTCAGGTCGTGATCCCAGGGTGCTGAGATCGGGCCCCACGTTGGGCTCTGCGCTGAGCGTGGAGTCTGCTTGGGATCTTCTCTCTCTCTCTGTGCCCCTCCCCAACCCGTTCTGTCTCTCTCTGCCACTACACTGCTTGGGCTCGTGCTCTCTCTAACATAACATACATAACATAACATGACAAACATCATTCATCCTAACCTCATGAGACAGACTCTGGGATAAACCGGAACAGTGAGCCTGGAGAAGCACAGCGGGGACTCTGCTCTGAACCCCGACGGGCACGCTTCTGACCCCGAACCCTCTATGTTTTTGTTCTGTCAATAGAAATCAGAAATAAACGCATTGAGACACGTTTTGCCTTTTCTGGAGAGAGACAGAATGAAGGGGCGTCAAGGGCATCTTTTGGAAAGAGCTTACAGGTCCGTCCGTTCCTGTTAAAACCTCCGTTTACCAGACTTGAGTCTTGGGTGTGCTGTGCTCAGGGGTGTCGAGGCGGCCTTGGGGAGCAGAACCCCGCACTCGGGCAGCACAGCGGGGTCCCTGGCCATGGGTGGTGACCCACTGGCGATGACGCCTCCCCCACGTCCAGTCCTCTTTCCCCTGCCCCCAGTGGCCAAGTGCAAGGTGCATCTGCCCGGCCCTGGGTGCATTTCCAGAACAGGGCACAGGAGCTCTCACTCGGGAAAGGGGAAGAAAAAAGGTTCAAGAAGAAAGGGGTGTGCCCCAGTCCTCCTGATGGCCTGTGACTGGTCCTGACCTCTCCCCAGCCTCTGTGGCCATTGTTTCATTTAGCAAATACTCTTTTCATCTGTAACATAATAATAATAAATTGGAATAAGGACCAAGGATGTCAGAGAAAGCAGGGTCCCGAGAGTTTTAAAAATAATCCCTGAAATGCTCCTAAGAACTTCTGGTTCCTTCTCCCTAAACTCCCAAACAGTTAGAGTAGAAAGAGGAAGGAGAACCCACAGACCGTTTACCAGCTAATATGGTCATATGTAATTCTGAGATACATTATTAAAACAAATGAGGTATTTTTCTTTGAATGTTGTGTCAGTGTGTGCTTGAAAGTACCATATGATGCTTTCAAGATCACCATATGATCTCACCGTAAAATTTTCATGAGCTTTTAACCAAAACACCTAAGTCTATAAAAGTCAATGGTCACATGCTGGAGCTCATCCAAGGAAGCCTTGACCGTGGGCACAGCAGCCCAGGGGGGTTAGAGCCTATGGTCCGTGAGCCCAGCACAGAAGAGGCTCCGTTCGGGCCCTGAAGGGACTCCCCGGCCTCTGTGTCACGAGCAGGGTTTCAGTGACTCCTTAATTCCTCCCCAGTGATGTGTGCCTGGTGCATTCAGTATGACACCTCTCTCGGGCCTCCGAATGGCATTCGTGTCCCAGGATCCTGTAGCCCAGACACACCTGCCCACCAGGCCATAATTCGATAGTCAGAAACCCAGGCAGACCTGCAGCGTTCTGCCGAAGGGAGCTGTGTGTGCACACATCCCCTGGTGCACGTCCTCATCCGATGGGGCCAGTCGCTAGGCTCCGAAGAATGTGCATTTGGTTCCACGTTTAGGACTCAGAGCTGTCAGATCCACTCCCCGATCTGCCACTCAAAGCGGAGTCCAGCTGTCTGCAGCCTGGGACACCTCCTTTCTCCAGGACAGACGCCCCAGGCGGCCAGAGCCCATGGTCCTTTCCCGCTCAGTGAGCGCCTACCGAGCGCACGCTGTGCTGTGGTACTGCTCGCAGGGGGTCCTCCAGAGGTGGTATCACTGCCATGCCCGTTGGTTCAGATGAGGACGCTGCCTCCAAGTGCCGTGACCGCTTCTAGATCGGGAGATTCCGAGTGAGAATTGGTCCACGCGCCCTGAATCCCAAACCCAGCCCTGTGCTTCTGATGCCACTGTACAGATGGCGGAAGAAGGTTCAGAGAGACTTTTTGATTTGAAGGATTTCAAATGTCCCCCGTTTGTTTTCAAGTAGCGGACGTCCTGCGGCTATGCTTCCCTCCTTTCTCCACTTGTGGCTGGTCAGGGAGCGGACTGAGCTTAGGGTCGCGTCGAGCACATGTATCATGGAATGACCCAGAGACTAGAAATCAAAACCCACATGCACTCCTTAACCTTTCCAACTGACACGCGGACAAAGGGCATGCCACAAATAACCGCAGGGTTCAGGCTAGCGCTCCCCGTGCAGTTCATCAAATCCCAAACGTCACAATTCCACATGAGGTTGTACCAACTTTTGGCTCAGACTTCGTACTGCAAGCCAGCTCCGTATTGGTCAAATCCACATTATGACAAGCGTCACCTGCTGAAAAGCGGAACGCCACTAAAACCTTTCAAAACGCCAACCAAGCGAATTCACAAAGCCAAACGCCACCAGTGCCAGTGAATGTAGCCGAGTCACTGAAATTCAGCATAAAAGTCGTTCTCGCGGGAGAAACTTAGCACGCACGCATTTGAAGCTGCCTGGGGCCATCGCCCTCGGCAATTTTCTAACATGGAGGGTTTAAAAAAAATGGGTCTTTCAAAGAATCGTTTGTTCTGAAGTAGGGAAAGAGAAAACGTTATGAAAAGCACTCACACATAAGACCTCGTTTCTGGGCAGCCGGCCAACAGGTCGTTCCTAAATGCCTTCCCTCTTCCCTCACGCCTCACACTCCGCTCCTTCCAACGGCAGCGGCTGGGAAGTCTCCCCCACCCCCCGCCCCCGAACCGTATTCAGATTATTAACACGTTGTCTGCCTTCACATCGTACACTTAACACATATTCTAAGTGGTTTACAAATACTAACTCAATCCACACGAAAGCCCTAAAAACAGACACTGCCGTTGACTTTATCCTACAAACGGGGCAAGGAAAGTCCCGAGGAAATGATCACACTCGCCTGTAATCACTTCCCGAGAATGACTGGGCCAGGATACGCACCGTAGCACATAGGCACTGCCTTGAACTCTTCATATCTGGCAGGTTTTGGTACTTTAGTGCAAGATAACGTTACTACTTGGGCAGATTGGCATTCAGTCTAGTGACACAGATCTATTGGGTAACCCCTGGGGTTCAGATACTGGGCCTGGTTCATAAGGGGCGGTCTAGGGAGGGATGTGAGTGCCTGAGAATACGATCTGACAGTGCATGCTGATGGTGGTGACCAAGGGGACAGGGAGGTCCAGAGAAGGGCATGCATACGCCCCCCAGATGGGGCGGGCTGGCTCTGTTCCGCTTGGGCCATTGTTGCGTCTGGTACAAACCCCTAAGCCTTGCGGTGCATGTGATCAGAAGGCCCAGACCAGTACGAAGGGCAACTCCTTCCAAATATTCTCAGTTCTCTAACAAACTCAGCCATCCAGGCTGGCTCTGCCCAGTGCCACACTTTCACCAACAAGAATGCACCCTCTCGGGGGGCCCCAGCCCTGAAGCCTCTCTCGAGAGGCCTCAGTCACGAGAGACAGACCACGGGCTTGCGGGAGTCTGACACAGGACAGCGTGAGTGTGGAGGGGGCCGCCAGCAGGGCCTTCCCAGGGTCCTCGGCACCCTCAGACCAGGCTCAGCACCCCACAAGAGGAGAAACTAAAGGGGCCGTGGGGATGGACAGCAGGCCTGGAAAATCATATTGGAGAAGTGGATGCACGGCAGAAAGATGAAATGACCCGCGTTTGACCCTTCGTTTTCCTTCCATATAAAGAATCTGGAATTCCATTTAAACATCAAAATGAGAAGAAGGCTGAGCTGTGTAGCCGACTCATTCAGTAGACGTGCAGTAAATGTGATTCACATTTATCTGCGGCTCCCGCATTCCACGGCTCCTGCCCCTCCCCGACATCTGAGTTTCCCGTTGTCTGAAAACCGCTGTGTGGGACTTTTTGCCACAACCCTTGCCTAATCACCTGGACACATGTCAAGAAGCGAAACCCTCTGGGTGATTCAGGACACCTGCAGTCTGACCCCAGCTCTGTACATAGGACCCGGGGGGCATTTATGAAGCCCGAGGCCTCGGCCACGATGGGAGGCCTTGAACTTGCTGCGGGCTTCCAGGTGGGCCCCAGACGTGAGCCAAGCGGGACAGGCCCGGAGCAGTCGACGGGGGAGGGCACCCGGGACCCCAGGGCACACACCTTCTGCTCTTTCAGGGGAGACCGATAACCCCAATCTTAATGCAAAACTTCCTAGTTTTCAAACCGACAAATAATTTAAAATTTTTAACAATAATGTGGCCCAAGCGAAATCCACGTATGGCTGGATTCAGCACCCCCCCGACCCCCACCGAAGACCTTCGTTCCAGGTGCTGCCTGTACAACTCCACGCGCTGTAGAAGAGATTCAGATACGTCACCAGCCACACAAAACCTCCCAAATGTGAACTTCTTGACCCACAGCGATGCACCCAATATAACAATCACGGCCACACATGTGGGGCCAACAGAGGAGGACGAACGGTTGGCAGTTACTGGGTTGGTCTCCCAACTGGGCCGCATCCAAAGGGCTGAACGTCGCCGCGGCCACACCTTCCCTGCCCCGAACCGGAGACGTGTCCAAGAGCTGAGCCCTGGGGCTGGATACTACCAGACATCCGCGTGCTCCTTCGGTCTGTGTGTGTGTCTGCACAACGTGTGGGCTTCCCACACGCGAGGGACGACGGGTGGGTGAGGGAGGTCCCCTACGACAGCCAACAGGGACCTCCATTTCCTGCTTAGAATCTGTGTCCCCGCCACCATCTGGGACAAATGTCACCCGTCACCATCTGGGACAATCCGGCCACCTCACAGGAAACACGTCCACCGTTTCCTCCTACTCCCTCCTCGGGCTCAGCAGGATAGATCTCGGCCTGCCGCAAAGCCCGGGACTAGAAAGCACCTGCCCCCTTCCCCGTTCCTCCACTGGCTGTGCGTCAGGGAGCCAGCGAGGGTAAGCAGGCGTGACTGACCCCGCCTGGATAAAAATCAAGTGGCCGTTCCCCTGGCCTTCCCAGGGCCACGACACGGGGGCAGTCCCACCAACTGGGTCCCACGTGGTGAGACCTTTGCTGTCAGGAGCTCTCAGAGACGTGTCTCCTGAGCATACCAGAGATGTCCGGCTGTGTCCAGTCTCCCTTGTTAGGCAGCAAAATGCGGGAGATTTTCGGATTTTAAAAATCTGAAAATCTGTCTAAGGGACTGAAATGCCTTATTGCACGCATGAAAAAACGTCAGAGAGAGAAATCAATCTGTCCTACGAGACGGAGACTCCTCAGGAAAAACTGGCTCTCAGATCGACGCGAATCTCACCTCTTGAAACCTGTAGACACGATCGCCTCCCAGTTCTACAGCCCAGATGGTTCTTCGGTCTCTGAGATCCTACCCTGGCCTTCCCCGAGCCGTGTGCCGACGGATGGGTGCTCTCCCTACTGTGAGGGTGCCCCACGGACATTCTGCTGCCTCTATAACCCACGGCTGTGAGTGTATTAGAGCTTGGATACCACGAATCCAAGCTTTTGGATGTCAACCTAAAACACAGGTACGTTGTCTCCAGATACGCATCTGAGGGGCTTTCCACCGAACTGACAGCACAAGCGAGGGTCTAAACTGTGCCAAGTTTATTGTGACCTTCACACCTCATTTGGGGATAACCTCTGTCATCCTCACAGCTGAACTGCAGCAAGCCAGAGCTGTGTGAGAGAAAAGTCCCGCCCGGCCAGGAGAGCCGGCCAAGAAGACCTCACCGAGACTACCGCACGGAGGGGAGACAGGACAGTGGGGTGGGAGCCACGGAAAATTCCCCGGAGGAGCTGAGTAGGCGCCCAGGCTCAGCGCAGAGCGGCCTGGCTGGCGGTCACGGCCAGGTGGGGCTTCTCTGCACACAGCTCAGCAGGACTCTCAGTCAAACCAGAAGCAAAGCCTGGCCAGGGCAGAGCCCTCCTCTCGGGGGAGGACCAACCTCACGTGTCAGGCCAGCACTCAGCCACCCTCAGGGCCACACGGGGAGGGCCGGTCCCTCCGGGGGGCTTCCAGTTTTCTGCTCCAGGACTGTTTTCCTGAAAGGTTACTGAACTGGAGAGAGAATACCCTTGCAGCTCAAGAAGCAGACAGATACAAAAAAAAAAAAAAAAAAAAATCAGAGTTTTATCATCGCGTTCAGAAACCACTCAGGATAACCCCGAAATGCCTCTAATTTGTAGCTTTGTGGGACAATTGAACAGCACTCTTGCTTATTTATGCAAAGGGCTTGCAACAAATAATTTAGGGCCTATTTTGAAGCCTGCTAAATGTGGGCTACTTTAACTGTCAAGTGTCTCCCAATTATGGTAAACAACCCTTTGAATATTCAGCTGTGGAAACAGGGATCACTCGGTTCCAGTGGAGAGGAAATGGGGAAATTGCTTAGTTTGCTTCTTTTGAGCAATTGCTGTTTATAAATGCATGATTTATTTTCCTGGGACTATCTCTGGTATTATCTACAAAATGAAAATGTTTTTATTAGCAAAGATGTTTACAAAGAACCCCATTTGTAATTGGGTGTGCAGTGTTACTTACACTGTCTGATATATGCATTCAGCTTAAACATACCAAATTTGAATGTCTGTATCGTCCTTTAAAAATAGCTAAATGAAACGTTCCCATGTTTTACGACCCTCGTAAAACATGTGCTTCCATCCCGATTACCTAAAGAAAAGAGAGAGAGAGGGAGAGTCAGAGGGATCTTAGGTCTAAGCTCACAGTACCTGACTAATTATCATGTGACATTTAACTTGATGTTTGATTTATTATCTTGAACTTTCCAATGAGACAAGATCGTGAAATCTATGATTTCAGATGAAATTCTGTTTGGGACAATCTAGGCAAATAATTTCTCACACAAACGTATCTACCACTCATGCAAAACCATTTCCTGAACTCAACTGCTAATACAGACATTAATTCTATAATAACAATAACAAAGAAAAAAAACACCTGTATTTTTAATAGATTACGACAGGGTCATTTCAGAGTCCACAGTCCCAGACTCTTGAAAACATTAGTTCAACACAATGGAGGCTGGTTGGTACACTACGCCTCCCCGTGAATCAGACACCCCCCCGGGCTCAGGGGCCTTTGCAAAACACAACAAAGCAGTGAGCTAAAGACCAGATTTGGAATAAACGTTTCAGAACTGAGTTATTGACGAGGCCGCTTCTGACACTACTTTTGAAGTTGTCCTTCGGGCTGAAGGCGTCCTTTGACTGAGAAGGACATGGCACCAGAGGTGGGGCAGATCACGGAACCCCCCGGAAGACGGAACCGGGAGGTGTGGGGGTCCTTGGAAATGGGGCTCTTCTGGAAACGGGAAGAAGAAATTGGGAAATGCTGATCAGGGAACAGTCTTCCATCCACGTCCCAGGCGACAACCTGCCAGGCTCCGAGCCCCTCCTGGGGCCAGGCCCCGGAGGCCAGGCTGCCGGTAGACTCTGCCCCTGAGCTCCTGATGCAGGGTGGGCTGGAGCCATGAGAGTGCCAGCTGTGCAGGCTGCTGCAGGGAAGGCCCCCCCGTGGATCACATGCGGGGCAGGTGGCCATCCCACCTCCTTGTCCGGCTCCTCCCCCTTCCCCGCCGTCCTGCCCTGTCCTAACTCGCCATGTCCCTTCCTGATACAGAAAGCCTGTGTCCCCACCTCTGCACATGGCTTCTGGGACCTAAGTCATCACTGCTGTGTGCTGAGGCTGAGCTGCTTCAGGGCCCGTGCATCTAGGGGTCACATTCCCTGGGAAATCCTCACCCTGCAACCTCCATCTCGGGCCTCGGTGTGTCCCTCTTCCTGGGAGTCCCCGGTGGGCGGCTGTGGATTCCAGGCCCGTGATGTCACCTGTGCTGTGCTCTGACCTGAGATGCTCTCCACCCCCTCGCTCGCCCGAGTTCTGGGCAGGGAGGTCTGCCTGGGGTGAGCCTGAGGTTCTGCAAATTGAAGGAGCCCCCAGGAGCCTCACTGCTGCTGCTGGGGCCCTCTCTCAGGGAAGCAGAGCCCCTTAGAAGAGTCTGCTCTCTGGGGAGCTTCCCAGAGCCCCTCCCTTCCACCCCAGCCAGACACTCACTCCACATTTCTCTGTGATGGATTCCCTCGGGACAGAGGGGTTTGAGTCCCCTGTGCTACCTCATAGCTTCTGGCACTTTCTTCACCGTCCATGGTCCCCTGGCAGGGGGCAGGTGCAGCCATTGACCCACTGGCACTCCAGGCGAGGGGCCAGCCAAGCTACTCCGCCTCTGAACTTTGGGCAGCTTGCTTGAAATCAGTGTGTTAGATGAGGTAACCTCTGAGGTCGGCTCCGGACTCTACGCAAACATACGTTCCCCAGACCCTGTGTGAACACCTCACATCCAAGGCTTAGGGGGCTTCCCTGAACCGTGTGACCAAGTGCGTCGTCTGCACACGACCCTGCCCCGTGTGCTTTTTGAATCATCTGAAAACACTGGCAAAGGTTTAATATGAACTGTTATGCAGAGTTTTAAATATTAAAGAAAGATCTAGGGCAATGAGCAAAGGAGCCAGGGGAAATGACCGAAATTAAAGATGTTCAAATCAGAAGTTAGCAATGACCTAAGCTTTTCTTTTTGTAATTATGATTCCACTGCATCCCTGGGAGATGAGGGGCCCTCGGTCTGAGACGTTCTGGCATCTCATGCACTTTTGATGACAAGACACAGGCCTCTGTCCACCTGGTCAAGGTGAACACACGATAAACCTCGTATTCTGTGATTGGGTTTTGGGCTTTTGTTGTTTTGTTTTGTTTTGGCTTTGTGGCCTCCCAAGAATGATCTATTTTCTTCATTTCCCTTGTCTCTGTTTCTTCTCTGGTCTCATTCTGAGCAGTGAGGCCCACACAGCTCAGCTGGGCACAGAGCTGCCCCTGAAAGAGCTCCAGATGCCATGTCAGACGGGAGTGATGCTGATGTGGCACAGAGAGGCCACCAGGGGGGACGTGGGCCCCAGAGTCAGTTGGACTGGAATTTCGACTTCCTGTCTTTCCTGGTTGTGATTGTTGTAAAGTTAGGTAACAGAGCGCATGTGGCCGTCTGCCAAGATCACTAAGGGAAGCAATACTATCAAACACCTTGCACCTGGCACGTGCCCAGTAGGGGACGAGTGTCATTGGTAAGATGATGTTCTCTGACACCTGAGACGGCTTAATAGGGATCAGCTTTGTGCAGGTCTTGGAAGGACGGCAGGAGGACCTCTCAGTGCTGGCTGCTGGGAACGGGGGATGGCCCAGCCATGGTAGAGGACAGCTTGGGGGTTTCTCACAAGGCCAAGCCCACGCTTACCACTCGATTCGGCAATCACAGCCCTTTGTATTTACCCAAAAAGTTGAAAACGTGTGTCCACCGCAAAACGGGCACACGGATGTTGGCAGCAGCGTTACTCATAACCGCCAGAGCTCGGAGACAAGCAGAACGTCCCTCAGCAGGGGGAGGACGAATAAACTTGGTCCATCCAGACAGAGGACCATTGTTCTGTGATGAGAAGAAATGAGCTATCACACCACGGAAAGACATGGCAGAAACTTAAATGCATATTATCGAGTGAAGGAAGCCTATTTGAGGAGGTTCCATACCATGTGATTCCATTCCAGCTCTATGACACGCCGGAAAAGGCACAACTGGTGGGCCAGTGGTTGCCAGGGCTGGGGGAGGGGATGAACAGAGGGAGCACAGAGGACTTTTAGGGCTGGAAAGTATTCTGGATGAGGCTCACGCGGCAGATATGTTTTCATCCAAACCCCTCAGACCTGGACAACACCAGCAATGAACCCAAATGTAAATTTAGTTAATAATGACACATCCGTATTGTTTCCTGTATCGTCACACTGGCAAGATGCGTGAGGGGACACAGAGCATATGGAAGTGTCTGTACGTTCTGCCCACTTTCTCTGTAAACCCAGAACTGCCCTAAAAAATGGTCCATTGAACACTTTAATTACACACTATGAGAGTTTATTAACTGATTTTGTCCAATACTTACACAGAACATGGCAACCAATCCCATGTGTTGTGCATGAATCTAAGCTCGGCTTTGCCCCAGGTACGTGCCCACCATAGATGCTGACTGTGCCCTTGCCCATCATGGGCTGCTCCGTCCCACTGGGTCAGCAACTCTTGCTCATGTGCACGGTCTTTACGTGTGCAAATGTCGCCGAGTAGACATCCAGGACGCCTCCGTCTGGGAGAGGGTCAGGTGTCCGCTGAGTGATGCCCATCTCCCGCTGAGCGGGCTTTCTGCCCCCGGGTGGCCGTGCAGCCGGGACTGGCTTCCGCCCTGGTGTCCCAGTGTGGCCATGAGGCTGCTCCTGGGTGGGACCTGGGCCTGGGCCCTTCTTCCTTCTTTGACCATCTGGAAGCAATGGATTTCAGGGGGCTGCCGTTGAGCACAGAGCCCAGGGCACCATGAGGAGCTGCCACCCAGAGCTCGCGGCTTCCTGGGCAAGAAATGGATGTGTTCTAGCTTCTGCTGCAGCAGAAAGATCGTCACCCACTTAGCACCTTAAACAAGCCATTTATCGCCCCTCAGTCCATGGACATGACTGGGCCAGCCAGCCAGCCAGCTTGCCCCCCACCCAGCTCATTCCAGTCTTTGGATCTGGTTCCTCCAGGCTGCAGGGCTGAGCCCCACACGAGGGGACCAGTCTTTGCTCCTGGGGGCAGTGGAATGGATTCCTTCCTGCGACCTCCGTGGCCCCTGCAGCAGTCCTCCGTGCCTGGAACCCCCTGCGTCTCTGACTTGAGTGAGAGAAAGGTCTTTGCCTGGCTCTGAGGGCGATTAGGTCGGGCCCACCGGATAATCCGGGCACCTCCCCTTTCAGACTCGGTCACCTTAGTCCCATCTGCAAAGCCCCTCTGGCCACATAAGGTGACACCTTCGGGTTTCAGGGACCAGAGTGTGGACACATTTGGGCGGCTATTCCTCTCACCACACACGAGTGGTGACAAACCAGAGCATCCTCCCCCCTCTCTTAGTCCCTCCCCCCGAAGCCACGTGGCTTGGTGGAAATGGAGACAAGAACCCAAATGTCCCTGCCTTTCCACTCAGGAGATTTAGGGACGTAAACACCCAGCATGTCTCACCTGTAGACCGGAGTGATTGGGATGCTACCCGATAGATGTTCCGGAAGGACACGAGCACACCACAGCTGGTGGGTGTCTGCTCACCGAATGTCGCTCTCTGCGAATGAGCCTCCCTCTGTTTGGATGCCTGCTGTGTGAGGGGGCCCTGCAGGCTCATCCGAGAGGCTGCGCCTCTCCTGGCTGGGCCCCGGGCCCCTCAGAGCTTCCCCACACCTGCTATGTAGGGACAGGTGCTGAGGCATCCACAAAGGGAGGAAGAAAAGGAGAACAGTCGCCCTCACTCATTCTCCCCGCTGATGGGGGAGGTGGGATGAGGGCCTGGTAGGGCAGGGACACGGAGGTCCCCTCCTCCAGCTCGGGGTGCAGACCAGCAGACAGTGCCCCACTGTGACCCAGTGACATGACCTGGCAGGACCGGTGCGCAGGACTGAAGAAAGGAGGGGCCGACCGTGAACTCAGCCCCCAAGTTCAAGCCCCAAGTGCAGATACTGGGAGGCACGGGGGCCTTGCCCTTGGCCACTGGCACACCCCCTCCTCTGAGGGTCGGGTCCAAAGGACGGGTCCAGGAAACGCAGTGAAAACATGATCATGAGACACCCCAACCCTGTGTCTGGGCCCCGACCAGGCCCCTGTTCCCGACCACGCGAGGCCAGGAAAGACTTTCTAGGTCTTTGCTACTCAAGGAGGACACAGCTGACCACCTCCTCCCAGATTTAATCCACCAGCGGGCTGAGGGCAGGACACTGGTCACCTTTGCCAATCCCCACACGGAGTAAACTCTCAGTAAACGTCTGCTGAGTCAGGAGTAGACAACATCCCCGCGCTTGCTGAAGCATTAGTGAACATCCACCTGGGATTTTCTTCCAGGGAGGTCAGGAAACTTGGTGTGCATCATGGGAGGGAGAAGGGGCCAGTGTGGGTGACGGTGAGGGTCGGGGTGCGGCACGGGGAAGAGGGCGGGTAAGGCGAGAGACCCCCACCCTGGGAAGTCATCAGGACCCTGGCAGAGACAACGCACCTGGGAGGGTCAGGGAGCAGAGTGTGGCCGCGTAACCTGGCGGGGGGGGGGGGGGGGGGGGGCAGTGCTGTGCGGAGGCCTGCGGGCACGTCTACAAAGGGCCAGAAAGGGGGAGACAGAAGCACACAGATCTTGGAGTCTGGTGTTGGCTGTTCCTGCCTCCTGGTCCACGGCGTCGGGCAGGTAGCGATGCTCCGGGAACTGGGACCAAAGGGAGTGAGCTGTGGGGGCCCTAGAGCTGCAGGGTTCTTTCAGGGAAGAGATCCCCCCAACTCTTCCCACCTGGATGCGCATGTCTGTGTGTGTTTTAGTTTCTTCTATTCTTAATTTTGCACAGCACCGAGCATTAACATGATTTTCTTCAGTCAAGTTGCGGGGCCGACTGCCTGGTGAACAGGGGACCCGGTCTCAGGGCTCTGCCTCCTGGAGATCTGCTCCGTGTGCGGTTCCAGGCGGGATGGGGATTTATCAGCAGAGACGCCCAGGGGCGGGCTGGTAAAGACGGCCATTATCATTTATTAAGCAGGTGTTCGATGAATTGGTCTCTTTATCGCAACGCAGATTTACGGTACAATAGGCGATCCATTTTTCAATTTGGTGTTGTGCCGCTGATAAATTAACAGATGTCGATTGATTTTTTTCCCTCCAGTCCCCTGTTTACACCTGACAGGCCGTACTTTATAGCTGAGCAGTTATTTGAAGTTATAAACATTATAATTAGCAATTTTTTAATTAGGCTGACAATTAACAGGAGATTCGCAAAGCTGCTAATTTGACATGTCCTACTGTCTGTGGTGTTTATGTTAACCACAACTTGAGTGAATTCAATTGAACAGAACCATGGCGTCTGGGAAGAAAAGCAAGCTCCGAGGACCCTTTTCTCCCCACTTGGCTAGCGCCGTGGCAGTTCAGACAGAGAAGAGGGAATTCGGTGATTCCACGAGATAACGGCACGAACGACACCAGCTGAACCTGAAATGGTGAAACAGTGCAGGAGACGAGGCTCCCCGGGCCCGACGCGAACGCGTTCCCATCACTGCACCGACGCGAGGGACCTCCGTCACAGACGTCAGGCAGGTTCGCGGCTGCGGCCTGTGCAGAGCTTCGGGGGCCAGGTGGCTCCCAGACCCTTGTCACCAGAGTGGGCCGCAGGGAGCCAGCGGAGGTGCAGAGAGCGAGAGAGGGAGAGGGAGGGAGAGGGAGATGGAGAGAGACAGAGAGGGGGAGACCCAGAGAGAGAGATAGATAGATAGAGGCAGAGACAGAGAGAAAGAGCCAGAGATAGAGCCAGAGATAGAGAGACAGAGCCAGAAAGAGACAGAGACAGAGAGGGAGAGGGAGAGAGACAGAGAGGGGGAGACCCAGAGATAGAGTCAGAGAGAGCCAGAGACAAAGCCAGAGACAGAGAGGGAGAGGGAGAGGGAGAGAGAGAGGGGGAGAGCCAGAGAGAGCCAGAGAGAGAGAAGGAGAGCCAAAGAGAGAGCCAGAGCCAGAGAGAGAGCCAGAGATAGAGAGCCAGAGAGGGAGACAGAGACAGACAGGCAGAGAGCGCACACACACATGCACACACACACAGATGGCATCTCAGGGCTTCCAGGGACTTCTCTGTGTTTCCAGGACGTCCTCTAAACCAAGGCACTTTTCCTGACAGAGTCTCTCTGCGTCTGGAATCCCGCAGCACAGGAGACACCGTGCTCAAGCCCTGGGAAGCCTTCTGACACGTGTCACTTGGTAACTGCTTCCAGTAAAGGACGCGTCTGTCACCTTGGGCTGGATCCGGGACGTCTGCCCCGGCCGCTGTGGTTTTGGAATGACGGTCACAGTGTCCAGTCTCCGTGACCTGTCGGAAGCTAAGGACGAGGAGAGAAGAAATTATTTGAAACTTGTCAATAAGATGAACAGGGGGAGTTACTCGTATTGAGGCGCCAAAAGAGAAAAGGAATTTTAAACACAGAGGAACACGGGTTTTCAGATTCCGAGAGCTTCCCTTGCCGTCTCCGGGGCTGAGGCGCTCTTCCTTGTGCAGTGAGGAAACCGTTAATTAAAGTCTGAAGCACGACCAGAAACAGCTTATTGAAGCTGAGAAATACCGTTGAGCTTTGATTAATAACATCTCACTCCTTTCATATTTTTCGAAAGTCTAGATCTGAAGAAATTTGCCACCTAGAGGTGCAGAACTGGACGACCTCTTCCGTACCCTGCCAGTGGGCGCTCTGTGCCGCGAGCGGCATGGGGGACGTGGGCGTCAGACAGGGACCCCAAGCTCCGCGGGCACCTCTGCCCAAAAACACAACAAAGCAACAAGCCAGGGAACTCATTGCTTTGGGAAGAGGGAGTTTCTAAGCCCTTTGTCTTACAGCGTCTTGCTTCTTAGCAACCGTGCCCTTTTCTCTGGCCTCTCCCGATGCCTCCCTTCTGGGCGCGGCAGTGACCCCCAAAACCCACCGGCGCTCTCTGAGCTGCAGGAGAACCCTGCCTTGAGAACCACTTAAACATACACCCCCACGACCAGCACCTTGCTTTAAAATGTTCTTACAATCATCACAGTTAATCTGACCCCAGAGAGCACAGTCCACAGTAGCCTGAAGAAACTGTCTTCTGAGACAGAGCCAAGTTCAAGGCTCAGGTTACGTGCCCCACAGCTGGCTGGCAAACCTTAAGAACCCAGTGTTAAGGGTCAAGGCCTTTTGTGAAATCAAGGATATGACATTCACAAGGGTGCACACTTCATTTTTAAAAATTTTTTAAACGTGTGTTTATTTTTGAGAGAGAGAGAGAGAAAAACAGAGCACAATCAGGGGAGGAACAGAGAGAGAGGGAGACACAGAATCCCAGGCAGGCTCCAGACCCCGAGCCATCAGCACAGAGCCTGACACGGGGCTGGAACCGACGAACCACGAGATCATGACCTGAGCCGAAGTCGGACGCTCAACCGACTGAGCCCCCCAGGTGCCCCAGGGTGCGCTCTTGATAACAGAGGGAGGCACAGACGTTTGTATGTCTGGGTATCATCCTCCCTCCCTTCATCTCTGCCTCTGTCTGGATCATGGCAGCTAACAGGTGTTGGAAACAGTGAAGTCTGGGGGTCCCGGGATCTGAGGATGTCTGGGACCCTCAGATAAGCGTAAATTGTTCTGAACACTCTATTAACCCAAAGGGAATTATTTTAAATTACTTTCCAGGATATTAGTTAATACCCACATGGGTGATCATGTGCCTTAAAAAGGTTACATCATTATGCGTCTTCTCTTTAAAAAGTCAGGGAAGCTAAGTAAAATGACCCAGGAATATATTAATAAAAATGCTTAAATTGTAGACAGAACTTACTCTCAAATGGGTTCATTTCAGTTACCTGAAGAACTACATTCGTACATAATTTTATGCAGATGAAGTAGACGGACGAGATTCGCATCGTGTGTGAGTGATTCACACCTCGCCCAGGGGGGCTCGCGGCTTCTCCCAAAACCCCGTAACTCGCAAGCTTGCATGTAATGTGTGAGAACAGGGGCGTGAAAGATAGACCTCCTCCCCCCTGGGAGAGCTGCTTTGACCCCCAGAAGACCACGTGGGACCAAAGATACAGCCGGAAGCATTCAGAAGCCTGCAGTCCCCGTGGGGACTTCAGAGCCCAGCCCTGGTTCCCTGAACGGCCCGACTTTTCATTCTCCAGCCTGCACCTGGTGTTTTGCTAATTCCCCTTTCCCTCCTGTGGTCTTGCACACCCCCTCTAGAGCCAATCAGAATGCACTTTGACCTAGAGAAGAGAATGTGCGAAAGTAGGAGAGAGGTCAGCGCCCCTCTGTCTCCAGGGTCAAACACGCAGGACACTTTTGCAATGGTCCCGTTAGAATAAATGGCCGATCAATAGCAAATTCGTTATAATTAAGTGTGCGTGGCAAGGTGTTTGCAGCTTGCGGATTAAGTGCTCACTTGTCATGGGCTCCAGGAGCCCCACAGAGACCCCTGGCAAGGCTCGTCTGAGAACAGTTCGACTCGGTTCTTCCTTCGGCCCAGGTGGTGAATGAGGGTGTCAAGGTCCCTTCAGGCCTGGGGGTTTCCAAAGGGCCCCGAATTCTGCAGCGCTGTCCTCGGAACACCTCCAGTTCTAGCGCTCTCTCTCGGGACTATGACGGTCGGTCACGGATGGAGTGGCCAGACTGACAGCCCAAGACCTCAAGAAAGCCCCTAGACAAGGCCCGGGAGGACAGCTGCCATCCAGACGTGCCTCGCTGGCCCGAAGGCCCCTCCTGCCCTCTGTCCGCTGCACCTGTGCCCCCAGGATCAGGGCAGTCCTCTTGGGAACCCTGTCCTTCCAGCTCCATCTCTGTCGCCGTGGGGAAGCGTCACCCCGTAAGCGAATGAGGGACCAGGCCCGGCACTCATGGACCCACCAGGGTCGTAACACCCCAGAGTGTCACAGTGGGTGGCTCACGTGGACAGGTGGGGCCACGGTGAGAGCTGGGCTTGGCCGAGGGCATGTGTGCAGTGGGAGGAAAGGGGGGCAACAGTCTCCGAGCAACCGGCTGGGCTTGCTGTCGCCCGAGTAACTGTCCTTCAGCAGGGTCACTGTGAGTCGGGGGCACTGTCATGGCCACCAGCTGCCCTGGTAAGAGTAGGCTTCATTCACTGGGTGCCCAGGGCATCAGGAGCAACCCATATCAGGACTCTTCCCTGGACAAAACGGGAGCCCTGCCCTCATGGGACTCGTGTCCCTGAGGAGACAAGCCATGAGCAAGAACAAATGTGTGGAGGGCTGTGTCACCTGGGGGGAGCCGGCAGCGGTCAGGGGACGGGGACAGAGGGATTCAAGCCTGAGGTGTGGCAGGCAGCCCTGGGGAACAGTGAGGTCTCAGCAAGGATGGGGAGGAGGTGACAGCTGGCCCAGGGGAGCATGGGGAGTAGACAGGGGGCAGAGGCCAGCACACTGTGGGACCCAAAGGGAGACAATGGGGCAGGGGTGTGGGGTGTGGGGCGTGGACAGTCCACACAGGTCCCTAAAGGACACTGTGAGGTCCGGTGGCTCCTGTTCTGAACAGCACGGGGAGCCTTTGCAGGGTTTAGGCAGCCAAACCATCTGACAGATTTCCAAAGGGTCAAGTTGGGGCTTGGACAAGTGGAGTGAGGTGGCCGCAGGGGAGTGAGGGGTTCGGAGAGGTGGGGTGCCCTAGGGACAGGTGGCCGTGCGGGGGGGAGTGAGGGGCTTGGAGAGGTGGGGTGCCCTGGGAGGAGGCTCTGGGCTGATTGGGAAGCATATGGAGGCTGGGGCACGAAGGGAGGCAGTGGTCAGGGAGAACTGAGGTTTAGGGGAAGCAGCGGGAGGGATGGGGCGTCCTGAGTGGGGGTCTGGCAGGGTGGAGCAGACGGTGGAGAGCTGGCCAGGGTCTCAGAAGCAGACACCAGCTGGGGCTTTCCCGCTCAAGGGTTTCACGAGGGGAGAGCCGGGGAGTTTCCTGGGGAGGCTGGGGGTTGGGGAGCCCCCCACGGGAAAGAGAGAGAGAAGAAGAGAAGATACAGACCACCGTGTAAACGGGCAAGACTACGGGTGTCTAAGCCTCCCCAAGCGAGAGCAGCAGGGTCTCTGGGAGCAGCCCGCCTCCATTTCCCTGCTGGGCTGGTCCTACCGGGGCGGGCCTGGGAACCCACCCTGCAGGTGGAGGTGTGTGACAGGCATTCCCGGGTGGCCAGTTAGCATGGTCAGGGTGCTGGTCATTAATTCTTTGTCCCTGTTTTCACGCGCCTCCCCACCTGGACCTGACGTGTGGCAGCATCTGGGCGGAGCTGGTGGACTGAGATTCCAGGCTTCGCCCAGCAGCATGTGTGCAAACCGCTACCCGCTATCGTGGCGCCGTCTCATATCCGGAAGGCGCATGCGGCCTCGTCTCAGGCGGCAGCGAGCCTTCAGAGGGTGGGCACCCTGGCTTGCTTCTTTGTCGTCCGTGAGCACGAATGGGGCACTAAACGCACTGCTTGTTGGCTGAGAGCCAAACCAAAACTCACTCATCCCGGGGCACCTGGCTGGCTCGCCCCGGTTGAGCGGTTGACTCTTGATTTCGGCTCAGGTCATGATCTCTCAGTTCCTGAGATCGAGCCCCGTGTCAGGCTCTTCGGTTTCAGAGGCTAAGGAAATCAATTCCTTATAATCAATTCAATCTATCAGGATTTACTGAAACTGTTATGTGCATGGCCTTGGACCGGTCCTGAATTCAGAGGAATTCAACAGTATTTTGTTGAGGACAAGACCGGGCAGACACATGGAGCCTCATACCCACCGTGGGCTCATCTGAAGACAGGAGGGACATCGCATGAAGGTTCACTGCTAGACCCTCCTGGCAGAGCCCCACTGTGCCCCCCCACTGCGTGTCCCCTTGTCCCTGCCAGCACCCTCCGGGCACCGCCCCTCCCCACCACCTTTCCCGTCTGTCTCGAGGCCCAGGCAGGTGCCCACGGGGTCCCTTGCACAGCCTGCTTCCCATCACGGCTCAGCCCCTCACTCGCACGTGGCGACAGGTCCCGGCTGCGGGCGGACTCCACATGAGCATTCATAAGCACTGTGTGGCCGAGTGATGGAGACAAGGGTTGTCACCCCCCCCCCCCATCGTAGAGGACGGGGTCCCCGTCATCCGAAGGGTGGGATAGCATGTCCTGGGGGACGTCAGTCTTACAAGATGGGTCAGAACAAGCCAGGCAAAGAAGAGCCTTTCTGTGTCAGGCACAAATCCTTAGTAGCAGTAAAACAGAGGGGAAGCTAGGAAGGGAGTCCCCTAGAGGGAAAACAGGCAGTGGGATTTAGCAGCACCTAGTCCTTATAAAAAACAGGTAATAAATAGCTCATGGTGGTGATGCTGTCCAGGGCTAGGGAAGCCAGCCTGGGAAGGTTTGATTTCACGAGGACTGAAAAGGCCCACAGAGAAACAGAAGAGAGAAATGTCCGTCCCCAGGGGCAGAAGGGAAGGAACGGACAATAACATAATCATAACACCAACCCCGTCAAGTGATGATTACTGTCCATAGACATTCCTTCTGTGTAAAAGATCACTCTGTTAAGAGAACAACACCGTAGAACAAAGTTGGGTATTTATAACTCACTGATCCTCCCTTGGGAGCACAGGTCAGCGGGGAAGAAAAGAACACAAAACGGAAAGGCTCGAGCCTGGGCACAGAGTGGCCCCAACCATGGAGGGTGACCCCAGAGCCAGCCTGAGGGGTATGCAGGGTGGAAATAGTCTGTCCCTTCTGTTCAGGGCTGTGTCCCCCAGAGACCAGGTGCACAGTCCGTGCTCAGGGATGCTTCAGGGAAGTGAAGGCCCTTAGTGGCCTGACACCATCATTGCCAGTGGCTGTGCTTTCCGGCCTGGGCTAGACCCGGGGGGGGGGGGGGGGGGTGGTGGATGAGTGGCCATTCCCAGGGACAGTGGGCAGGTGACAGAGCGTTCCGTCCTCTCCTAGAACATCAGGGAAACCGGTACCAGCCAGAACGCACTGAAACCAGTCAAGTACAGGGCCCCGCTCGCCACGGGAGCTGCCGTGACCTCAATGGCATGTCGACGGGACTGTCCGTTTGCATTTAAATCCATTTTATTCATAGTGTGTTATTGTTAACTCACCGCATGTCACTAACCTTGTGCTTTTTATCTTTATTTTTCTTGATTGTTTCTCAAGAACTGGCATTTCCAACTGACCGGTTCCTAAGATAACGTTTAAAAGGAAGGATGAGACAGAGCGCGTGTCCCCCACTGCCGGCGGGCTGCGTTCTCCCGGCGGGAGCGCTAGGGTTGAGGAGGGACCCTCCGAGGACAGCCAGAGGGCAGAGCTCCTAAGACATAAAGGAAAACCAGCACAGACCATGGCAGGCCCTGTGTCTCTGTAGTATTTATTCGTTTGTTTTCTTCTAATCTTGTACCGCCGAGCTGAGGTGCGACTGACGTGTAAAAGCGTTGCCTGTATTTAAGGCAGACCACTTGGGTGAGTCTGGGGTGAGTAGAACCATCACTGCCACCAAGGCCTCCCCTCCCAAAGTTCCCCGCAGCCCTTTGGTGATGGTGGTGGCGGTGATGGTAGCGATGGTTTTCCCGTAAGAACACGGAACACGTGTTCAGGCTGCTCAGGCAGCCCCGCGCTGTTCACCAGAGTCACGTGCAGGACGTGAGGTCCCCAACTTGCTCATCTGATAACTGGAGGTCGGTGCCCTTGGGCCAGCGTCTCCCCGTTTCTGCACCCCTAACCCCTTGCGACTGCCATTAACTCTCTGCTCCTGTGCAGCTGGCTGCTTTAGACACCTGGTAGAGGTGAGATCGAGCACCCATTTCCTCTTTAGATGGATGCGGCCCAGGCCTAGTGAGCTCTGGATCAGACGCCCACTTTGCTCCTGACATTGTCACTCGCTACGCAGAAAGTGGGGTCTCTACTGTGGCAATGGTTACATTTTTAAAATGTTTATTTTTGAGAGACAGGGAGAGACAGAGCATGAGTGGGGAAGGGGCAGAGAGAGGGAGACACAGAATCCGAAGCAGGCTCCATCCAGGCTCTGAGCTGTCAGCACAGAGCCCGACGCGGGGCTCGAACTCGTGGACGGCGAGACCATGACCTGAGCCGAAGTCGGACACTTAACTGAGTGACCCAGGCGCTCCATCTACTGTGTCAACAGTTACAAATGACAACGTCTGTCCATAGTTTCTCTGTGTTGGGAGACGTGCATCTAGTTAACAAGGCACTAGCATCCATGTTCCTAAGAAGGAGCCCACCAGGAGAAGAGACTGTGGCCACGCGGGGCAGAGGGCTGCAGCTGAACCCCCTCCCCACATGGCCCATGGCTGCGTGCGGGTCTCAGGGACCTGCCAGGCAGGGGCCCAGGCGCCTCTGCAAGGTCTGTACACGCAGGCGAGCCTGGAGCGGCTCCTGGAAGGACGCTCGTCCTGAGCTGTTTGTGCGAGCACAGGAGGGTTGCTAATGGAGCCGTCAGACTCGTTCATTGGCTAATAGTTTAATTAGGCCCATCTGGAGGGGGCTGTGTTGAGGACTGTCACAGCTCCAACGCCGGCAGAGAGGCAATTTGTCACCCTGCGGCCACTGACCGCACACTGGCACCCCAAAGCCAGGCGCAGCCGAGCAACCTGTTCCACGTGCGAGTGGCTGCACGTGTGCGGCAGGTGTGTGGTTCACCTTGACACCAAGGACAGACACCCAGCCCCAGCATCCGTGAGATGGCCTCATCCAGGGAGAGAGGGCTTCTGAAGGTCGGGCGGATATTGTCTTGTCAGCCAGTCCTAGCACAGTGATGAGCTGCTCCCCACACACACGCTCACACGTACATATGCACACGCTCACACACACACATACACACACACATGCACACGCACGCAGTACACATGTACACACAAGTACATATGCATGTGTGCACGCATGCACACGTGCCAATGTGCACATGCTCACACATGCACATGCACACACGAACACATGCATATGCCCGCACATGCACACGCACATATGCACACACAAGTGCACGTGTCTGCATGCATACATGCACACATGCACACAAAAACACGTGCATGCACACACATGCACACGCCCATATGAACACACTCACACCTGCACATGCACACGCACACACATGTGCATGCACACACATGCTCACATATGCACATCCACACACATGCACATGCTCACACACATAGGCACACACATGCGTGGGCACACATGCACACACTGCGCATGTGCACACACAGGCACACACACGTGCACATACACACATGCACACGCACACACTCACACACTCACATGATGCACACTCACATGCACGCACACATGCATTTGCACACATGCACACTCACATACGGTACACGTGCACACACTCGTGTGCACATATACACACATGTGCACACAGGCACACTTGTGCACACACACGCACATGCGCGCACACATAGAATTTAGGCGGCTGTACCTGTCAGCATTGCTGGTGGCCTTCCCCCATACAGGAGCATGTCCCAGGGCAATTAGTCTCCGAGGCACGTGTGTCTTTTTCAAGCACACCACACTCCCCCCTCCAGCTGTGGAGCAGAAGTCCGGCCCCCATGTGCCCTCAGGGGCAGGCTGCAGGGGACTAGACCCCCACACCCTGAAGGGTCTTTGCTGACGGTCAGGTGGGGAGACACCCGTGTGATTGAAGAGACTAAGGGACACAGCAGCGAGACCTGTGTGGGCCGAGAGCAGGGGCTTTGCGTGCTGGGCCAGCACCCGACGCTTCTGTGTCAGGGGGACCTACAAAGTCCACACAGTAAGACTTGGGGAAAACTTGCAATTTTATGTTGCAGTTTTCAGATCTGTGTTTCAGGTCTGCTTACCCAGCTGTGCTTACGAGGCTGCTTCCGTATTCTTGTCCTCTTTGTGTCTTTTCGGTTATCACAAGCCCTAAAATACTCAGCCTGTCAAGCACCTTGTCCGGGTGTTCCTACCTTCTCGAGATGCGGATGCTGACAAAAACACGTCCCATTGCACACCCAGCGCTCTCTTCCTCTTTAAGTGGATTGGCCAGGGGCGGGAGGGGCTTCTCTCCTCACAGAAAACATAGGTCTGTAAGCCTGCAAACCCCCACGCGTGGCGCTGTCCCTTAACCAGCTGCCTCAGCAGAGGAGGTGGGACAGGGGTGCGCATGCTCCCAAAGCAGCTACCACAGAATCTGCAGGGTGAGCCCCCCGCATGAAACAACAGCACCAGCAAATAAACACTGTTTGAATCGTCCCTCAGTACTTGATCCGCAGAGTCCCTCAGAGAGAGTCTGTGTCTGTGTCTGTCGCCACACGAGGGTACGGTACTGTGGGCACGGTCCAGCCCACGCGTGGGGAGGTCGGCTGCGCCACCACAAGAGCTGATAAACACCTCCTCCCTGCGTCCTCGCGAGGTCCTCGCGAACGCTGCCCCCACAGTGGGTCTGCAGCCGCACACTCTCAGATACGGTCTTAGGTGACTTGGGGAGCGATTTGTGCAGCTCACAGATCCGAGAACTTTGGTAGAACCTAAGAGGCTTAGGTTCTAAGCCTCTGCCCCGTGTCAATACGTCCTTTTTACGATGGTACAGCAGAAACGAAGTGAATCAGTGGGTCAGTGAGCCAGAGGCTGGAGGAGAAGCCAGGACAGGTTAGGGTGACCCCCCACCGGCCCCAGGGCGCTCATCCTGCCAAACCCGCATGAGCAGTCTGACCCAGGTCACAGGATTATTTCTGGCAAAGTCATCAGCAAATTAGAATTCCTTCAATGGGCCTGTATCTCGCGTAAACAATCTAGAAGCCACAAAAATCCACATTAACAAAATATGGGGCACACGTCAGCTGCCAGGTAAGCGATGGACCCCGGAGAAGGGAGACGCTCTTGGGCGAGAACGGTTGGGAAACAGGAAACGGTTGGGAAAATATGGTGAAGGACAAGGGGTGTGCACAGGGGACGGAAGACCCCTTCCTGTGTGTGGGGATGCCCAACATTGGAAAATCTGTGGGTGGTACCGACTCACGATATGATCTCAAGCCAAATACGTCACTGGGGGCATTCCAAAGGCCGTATGAGAAAGTCTCCTTTTCCCGAAATTTGTCCCTTACAGGCAGATGAGGTTGACCTAATCACGTGTGGATGGGAAGGGCTCAGGTCGATGTGGTTCAGTTTAGATGTGAGAGCTAGGTCTACGACCTAGTGCCTGTGTGTCTGGGGCCCTCTGGGCTTCGTCCGAGCACCTGTCTTCTGGAGACTGCCCTAAGTACCGCCTATGACAACATCCTTACGCAGTGCTCTGACAGCCCGTGGTGAGGAGGTCACACACCACCACTCACGACCTGCCAGACACGGCTCCCGCCGCGCACGCCTGAGTTTCCTCTGTGAATAGGGCTGTGCCCACCATGGGGCCGCGGTGCTGACTCCACAGCCCAGTGGCTACAAGATGCTTTTAGCACAGGTGACATACAAAAAGCACAGTAACGGGTGGTCCCTTTTGCCTCTGAGATGATGGTTTCATCGTTATTAGATCTGGTTAGTCATCGTAACTATAGGTGTAGCTTCTGTTTATGTGTGTAAAACAGAAAGAACCCAGACAGCATCAGAGGCTGGCTGTGAGCAGATGTTCCCAGGAGGGCCACAAGCCTAGGTTGCAGATCGATGCAGACCCAGTCTTGGGCACAGATTTGTTTTCTCAGTTAATAGATCAGGGAGGGAAGACGCAGGGGTGATTTTAAGCAAAGTGTGTTTATTTTGTAAAACGAGCATGAGGAAAAGCCAAACAAATATTTCCTAGAAAAATACATTTTTGAAATAAACTGTTCCCTGGTTCCTAGTGTGTCCCTGGGCCAGTCTGAATGACTTCGGTCCAGGCAGCAGCCCTGGGGCTGCGGGAAGAGGCACACACGCCCCGCCCTTGTCCCGGAGCGTCCAGCTGAAGAAAGCCGATTTGTGCCTGGTTTTGTGACAAAGGTTGGAGATGAATCCTCCTTTGAAGCGGGTGCTGCTGAGGAAGAGGGATGACTTCAGAGAGCAAAGGGGAGAGAGCAAGGCAGACACGGTGTCAGCCCCATGTAATCATCTGCACGAGGTCAGAAAGCCAGAGAAATGTCACACATTCCTGAGAGAGAGAGAGAGAGAGAGAGAGAGAGAGAGAGAGAAGGAAGAAAAGAAAGAAAGAAAGAAAGAAAGAAAGAAAGAAAGAAAGAAAGAAAGAAAGAAAGAAAGAAAGAAAGAAAAGGAAAGAGAGAAAGAAAGAAAAAAAAGAGAAGAAAGAAAGAAAAAGAAGGAGGAGGGAGGAAGGGAGGAAAGGAAGGGAAGGGAAGAAGGAAGGAAGGAAGGAAGGAAGCAAGGAAGGAAGGAAAAAGGGTAACAGAAGCTTTTTAAAACTGTAAAAGTATTTGTTTCTAAGCTTTCTGCTAACAAAGTGGTGCGTCTTTAAGCCCCAACTTCCCTAAATTATTCCTCTTGGAGAAGACATGTACATATGCACCTAGAATTTTCTGCATCAGCTTAATGGTATCTCAGGCTCATAAATTAGGACTTGCAGTTCTGATGCACCCAAGGTAAATAGGACGGAATATCTCTCTTTGTTCACATGGGACCAGTTGCAGGAGAAGGCAAGTGACTTCTGCAACCTTACCATGTTTTTCTGCAAAGTTTCTACAGACACCTTTCTTCCTGCTGAAGGTTTCTGAAATAGGCATCGAAGTGAAAAAGCCTCAGCCTGTCCATTTATCTTTGGCGAGGGGCTCTAGAGTTATTTATCTTTTCTAATTATGCCTCAAAAGGAACATGAAGCTGCCATAAATAACATTAGCAGTGACCGCGGAAATCACGGGCATGCTGAAGGTAACAGGCGTGTGGTTTTCTCCTCCCCAGAACCACCGGCCTTCCCCCGTCCCGGCCCTGCACGGCTGCCTGGGCGCTCAGCTCCTGCCGGTTAGGCTCGCGGGCAGCGGCGGGACGAGCAGTCACCCCTGCACACCTCTGTAGCGTCCAGGCAAGCCCACAGCTCTTCAAAGTATACAGCGCGTGCCCCCCCTGCCACACACACACACAGCAGAGAGGGAAGGTGAGGGTCGCTGGCAGATGGCAAACCAGCAGAGAATTTAGAAATGGACAGAGCGCTGAGCGAGAAACAGTTGCTGACATCAGCGCCCTTGAGTCCAGATTCCAGAGCGCCACTGCCCGTGTGACCAGGGGTTGGAGGTCCTCTGCCTGCGAGTGGGCTCAGAAGCAGGGTCTCAGGGGACTCGCTACCTGCAGGGAGAGTCCTCCAGGCCATCAACACCCCCACCACCGCCAGCCTCAAAGACAAGCCCCTCTCCCAACACTAATTAGCATCCAGAGCCCTTGAGGACATTTTTTGAACATCTATCTCCTTCCTTCTTGCACAGCAGGACTCACATCCACTGTTTCTGGAGACACATGGTGTACAAACGTGCGTGGGCAACACCAGAACCAGACAAAGCCCCTCAGGACCGGTGCAGCCTCAGCCATGCGGAGGGCCAGAGGCTCGGGCCACCTGCTGTTGTGCGACGAGGGGCAGCAGGAAAGGGCTGACCCAGGTCAGGCTGGTACGCAGGACCCATGATTTGCAGAGAATTTAGGCCATGTCACTAAATTTGGATCTGCCCTATGGGAAAGCCCTCACTCATCCGTACCAAGTCAGCACAAGTGTCACTTCTGCTCAGGTGCGACCTCCCTGTGCAAGGCTGGGTGCCAAGGCTGGAAGTCCTCACGATGTCTTTCCTGATGCTTCTCACGGTTGTAATCGTGTGTCTGTCGTCTGTCATTCCCGCTAGAGGCCGGGATGGAGGCCCCGCATGCTGCACAGGACATGGGCTACAGTGGCTGCATTTGTGAGCCAATAAACTGGATGCGTGAAGGACGATGAGGAGTGGGGAAAAGGTGCTTCTGGGAAGGGAAGAGATGGTGAGCATCGGTGTTGGGCATCGCGGGGACGACAGGCAGGGACATTAGCCGCGTGGCGTTGCCGGGGTGGAGAATGAGCAGGTCTGGGGCCCCCCAAGAGCTGAACCAGAAGTCACAGAGTCTTCCACAGGTCTTTCCACTGGTTATGTGGACGTGCACACAGATCCTGGTGTGAGTTTTACTTTGGTTTGAGAACGTCCTCAGACCAGGTCAGGAAGCTGCTGTGACCTGACTTGGTCTTCAGGTCTGTGTATCTCCTTACTCTTTCAAGGACACAGGTGTGAGGCTATTGTCTGGAAGGTGGCTACATGGGCGTCTTCTACCGTCTGTTGCCACCCAGTGGCATTGATGGGGGGCAGTGGGAGCTCCCCAGGCTGAGCCCTCTCTGGGGTCTGCAGATCCGTGCATCTCCCACCTATTTAGAGATAAATAACTCTAGAGCATCTCTCAAGTGCATCTGACCCGTCGGCGAGGGCGTCCTCAAGCGCTCTCTGTTGGTTCGGCCCCGCCTGAGACTTTAGCACCAATCCAGTGAGCTGAGCCCCAAGCAGACTTAGGGGAGGAATGGTTGGTTCACACCGAGCGGTTCCCCTACCATCCTTGCCTCAGCCCCTGCAGACAACTCTTTTCTGGAGCAAATTTCCCACGTGTTGGGATTTTTTGCCAAATATCTGATTTTTAACATCCAGTAACCACGTGAAGATATTACATGACCAGAAACTGGAATCCCACACTGGGTTTCCATCTTCTGTGGGCCTGTTTGCATAAACATTACATGCACTCCTGAAAAAATTAGCCCGACCAAGTCGCACTTGGAGAGCCTCTGGGCACCCTCTCCTGTCCTTCGCTTTAACGTCAACAACACGAAACAGAAACCCTGAGCCTCAAAAAGAGAAGTGTGATGTCAATGCCACCTATCACTTGACCCAAAAAGTCATTTCAAAGGCTCCCCACCCTTCGTAAAAGTGCGAGACCATCCAGCGCGGGGAACTGTGTGCTGCTCCTCTTGTACAGGCAACAAAAATTCCAGGCACAGCAGCGTTATCACAGGCTGTCCACTCCGGGCTGGCGCCCGGCAGGACAAGACAAAGCTCTCGTGACAGCAGCTGGAACAGCCCCACATTTCTCTGTCACTGCCTATGATAACCCGTGTCACCACCAGCGTGTGCTCACTTTGCTTTTTCAAGGAAAAGCTTGAGCTCTGCTGCTCCTTTGTCCTTCTTCCCTCAGCGCCCCCACCCGAGCCGTGATGGCCAAGTGAGGTGATAGATGTAGGCAGCTAAAAATAGTTTGTTTTGCATGTAACATACAAGCAAGTGAATAATTTTCTTCTGTAAGCAAGATGCCCGGGGACAGGGAGAGCTTGGTGGCGGTGGCAGCCAGGGGACGTTGATGGAGTGCTGCTCTCAGCGCAGTAAATCAGCAGCGGCGTGGCTTGGCACCATTGCAAATGCTGCTGCAGCCCGCAGGAAGAAAATATCAAAGCCCCGGAGAAATACTTCCTGCATTTAAAAATTGTGTTGAGCTCTTTGTGGCTGACGCAGGGAGTGGATCATTTATCCTCGGCCTGTGTAAACGGCATAACGGATGCCGCGGCTCCCTGCATTTGCTGTTCCCACCCCCGCCTTTCAGGTAACCTGGAGTCCTGTTGGTGTCTCCTGCGCCCAGGGGAGCAGAGACCATCGCGTGTGTAATGAAGCCTGGGCAATGAAGCTCAGGAGGGCACCTTCCGCACCCAGGGCAGCACCCAGCCCCTCGCGGGAAAGTTTTCGGGCACCTCTTCACTGCCACTCTCTGCCTCCCAATCCTTCTCGGAATCGGGCTTGGTGATGTGAGGCTGGGTCTCTGCAGAGTTTTCCAGAGTGCCTCTTCTCAGCAGAAATGGTAGGACGGGAGGACTGGAGAGGTAGTGGGGCCTGGAGAGCTGTCCGTGGTGCTGACGCCCATGGAGGCAGCCCGTGGAGATGCCTCCTGGTCTCCCCTGCTCTCCAGGAGCTCATGGGCTCCTCCTGTACCTCACTCACACATTTCTTCACCTCCCGTGAGGAGGCAGGCACTGGGTTCGGGAACTAAAATCACTATGTAATCAATGAGCCCCCCTCCTGGTGACCCGGCCCTGTTCTCTGGTCTGAGAGAATCTAACAGATTCAGCATAAGACAACGTGGTGAGTGAATGAGGGCGAGAAGGGCCACTAACCTTCGATCCCTACATGGTTAAGTTTATATGCAAAGACTTTATATCAAAAACCCCACAAAAGGGAGAGCTCAGTACCTCCACTTAAAAAATCATTCATTGCGCAGGGCACCTGGGTAGCTCATTCGGTTAAGCGTCCAACTCTTGATCTCGGCTCAGGTCATGATGTCACGGCTCATGAGTTCAAGCCCCACATCGGGCTCTGGGCTGATGCTGCAGAGCCTGCTTGGGATTCTGCCTCTAGTTCTCTCTGATCCTCTCCCACTTATGCTTTCTCCTTGTTTCTCAAAATAAATAAAATTAAATTGTTTTTAATTATCAATGCGCTACACACAGGACTGTGTTTTATACTCTGTTTTTTGCTGCATTTTAGGGCATGTCTTACTTTAGATCTGCACACTGGGTGAAGCAGATGTGTTAGAGTTTATTAGAGTTAAGTTTTAAATTCCAAGTCCATGGCCTCAGTTTCCTGATCTGTATAGTGGGGAAGAGTTCCCATGCCCTTGTTGATTTGGAGGGTTGCCTCTTAGCAGTGGGCTTGCACACAGTGGTGACCAGTTAATGCTGACATTGTTGATAACTGAGTAAATGAGGGGCCAAGCAGGATGGCATTCTCCTGGATTTAGAGGAACTCCCCCAGAGTGTCCCCAAGGCTCCCCCAGAGTATCCCCGAGGTTCTGGCTAGGAGACTGGGGGAGTGGGGGTGGTCCATGAGTGTGTGCATGTTCATGGGGGACAGTCTTGAGCTAATCTGATATTTTGAAAACTCCAAGGTACATTGTATTTATTGGAGGCAGGCCAGCTCTAATCAATGTGTTTTCCCTTGATTTTGTTTACTTTAGAATAAATTATATCAATACCGTGTTTTTGTTCTGATCCAATGGTCTGATTGGCAGTAATATATGATTTGAGAAATGAGAGCTGAGGAATTCTTAATTATAATAAATAAATACTTAAATAAATTTGCCAAAATGTTTATGTGGCTCCCTTTAGCTTTTGATGGTTTTTACCAGTATTTAGCTGGTATGTCCACACAGCTGGTATGTCTGTTCACACAGACATGGATACTGAGAGGGTCCACACTCCTTCTCAAAGGCCAAGTTCACTGGTTGCAAGAACATTCATGGTTAACAGATACGAGCTGATTGTTCATGCTATAAGTCATTGCTCAGTACCTGCCCTGTACCAAGCATGGCTGTGAGTGTCTTTGAAAGAATATGTACAAAGTCTATGTCCTTTGTGAGTTTCTGATCTCATGCAAGTTCTGATTTTGATTTCTGAGCTTTAGGACCAAATTATCAAAAAGATGTCATTAATGACAGTGAAATGGGGAACAAGATTTCTGGTCAAAAAAAACCAAATCAGGAGCAAATCATAAATGTCAGATTTGCACATACGAGGTGAAGTGTGTAATGATATGTAACCATTCAAAGCAGATTTTTATACCATTTACAGAGAAATTGCTTTAGCAGGCTGATTAGGGAAGCAGAATGAGGCAGGTCCTTGGCTGCTTAATTAGCAGGAGCCCAGATGCATCTGGGGCCACAATTGTCCCAGGAAGTGCTTTCAAAACAAAGATGTGAGGAACATGAGGAAACTGCCACATCCCAGACCCACACCTCCCAAGAGCTGATGAAATGTAGCTCAGCCTGCTCTTTTCCCTGTGATTCTCACTCCAGCTCTCACTCCAATAGCTCCTATGTCCTAGAGAGAAGCTTCAGGCTTTTCTTTCCTTTGAAAAACATACTGTGGCTTCAACAACACTATGTGCAGCCCACACCATTGGCTTCTAGGACTTTCCAATGAACTCGGCTACTCCAGGTTTGCAAGCAGAGGCCAGACATGAGCAAAACCAATTCCTAGCATTGCTCTGATTGAAATTTATTGGCTTTTACAGCTCTTTTGGGGGCATCTCATTCCTTAACAATGCCAGATTTAGATTTAGGTGCCCTAAGCCTTTTTTTAAGCGAACTATTTTATATCAGGCGACAAATAACATCACAAGTGCCCACACTGGTAACTCGCGGCTTCTGCATTAACGATGGGCATTTTTGTGTCTTTGAATGGTTTTTTGGGGGTTTCTTGAAACTTTTCTGAATGTGGCTGATTCTTACCTTTCAGCAAGAGCATCTAAGAATGAGGAGAGAAACCATTTTTTCCACTAGAAGCTGAACTTTTTCTGAGTTCACAGTATCTGTTGGCTAGGAATGCATTTCAGGATCTTGCTATTTTAGTCAGGTGGGGGTGAATAGCGTGTGAGCCGTTCACGGTGCTGTCTCGTTTGGAAGTCCCCTCTCACGCTCTCCACTTTCTATTACTAAACCTTAATTTCTGCCATTAGTCTCCTCGTAAAAACTAATTTTTCTCACTGATGTATTCTTCACCTGACACACAAAAGCGGAAAGCGTGTCATGCTACAGCTCGGTGCTGTTTCCGAGGACATCCCATAAAATAGTCGCGGGTAGCAGGCACGCATGTGTGCGAAACTACGGGTAATACACATTGTACAGACGCACAAGGTGGTCAGACAGCCGTGTGAGCCTCCAGCCAACAACAGTGCTCACTTCTGCCCGGCCCTTTATCCGCGGAAAGTCCGGGTCGGCTTCTACATGTGGTTCTCGCTCGATTCTGTTTCCTCGCCATTCAAGTCAAAATGTTAATGGGCCACCTGAGCCCCTTAGCTGTGATGGGCCGCAAGGTCTGACGCCTGCCTTTTAACCTTTACCAAACAGCAGAGGTGTGTGTTTTTGCTCATCTGGCACCTTTCAGCAGTCTGCTTGCAACATCACCATTGAAAGGGAAAAGTAATCTCCCTCATCCAGCTTGTCATCCTTAAAAACTGAGCCCTAGCAGAGAGCTTAAATTTAATCCTGTCCATCTGAGGACTTAGACCATGACCATCAAACATAAAATTCAAGACACTTAAGCTGAATTTCTGCAGAAGGACAATGTTCAAAAACTGCCTACAGACAGGATAGGTTTCCTTGGGAGAAAGAGGAAAGGCGCCGTGGGGGCGGTGAGTTCCCCACCACTGGAGGTATGTAAGCATAGCTAACGTGCCTTGGGCCAATGGCATCCGAACATTTGTGAACAGTGAGTTGTTCTTCTGACCCTGTCAAACATGGTGCCCTGTGGGGTCTGAGGTTCACTATGAAGGGGCCGCATTGAAGGCCACCCTGTCCCAAGGGCAAATCTGAGGATTTGACCCTGCTCCTGGGGGCTCCTAATGTTCTATAATCTGGGGCATTGGCAGAAGTCAGATGTGTACCCAGAGCTTACTCTTTTCAGTGTAGGGTGAATATTTCCTCACGTTGAGGATCGCTGATCATTGATGAGAAATGCTTAGTCCAGGGGCCACATGGTTCCGGAAAGCAACCAGGGAGAAAAAATACCAGCTCCGACCAAAGCTAACGGCATCTCCCAGGACCCCCCATGGCTGTAGGGACGGCTTCTCCAGCCAGCCAGCAACCACAGCACTAGCTCTGAGCTGTCCCAACCAGCCAGCCCCAAGGAACGGTGTGCAGGGGCAGAGGGAAGGGAGACAGCGTTGTCCATGGGGCCATGGCTCCTCCCACTCTTCTAGACCTTTCTGACACTATTGAATGTACTTTTAAGGTTGTTGCTACCCCAGCTGCAAAAAGCTTGACTGTAATGAAGGATAATTGACCCAATTCTCCAAAACAGAAGTTTCCTGAGACCCCTCCTTCCCAACTGGCAAACTGTGTGACTGTGGGCAAGTCAGTGAAGTTTCTCAATTTGATTCAAAAAAGGGGGACCCATTATCACCTGCAAGATGTGTACAGGAATTAGAAGCACCAGAACACCAAGCAACCATGTTAAGCACATAGAAGATGCTTAGAGGCTGGCAGCTCTTCTCTTGGCTTAGTATCAGTCTAACTGCTTGGCCTTGTAGACATTGAGCCAACAGAGGAGCTGTGCCCTGGCTCTGGAAGCTTCCAGGAGAACAGGCTGGACCAGGAGCCACGGTTCATGACATGTGTGACCTCAGAAGGAATACTGGGTCCAAAGTCTCAGTTACTGACCCGGGAACTGATAACAGTAAAGTGATCTGCTGCTCAACAGGGTTGTAAGAAGCCGTGTAATGCAGCTGGGACATAACGAATAATGTTCACCCCATAGTCAACGCTTGAGAAATGGTAGCTCAAAATATAATTCCTTTCCTATAATTGGCCTGGAAAAAATACTAATGAAGTAGAACAATAGACTCCGCTTTATAAGGTCTCGATTGAGTAAAACTGTTTAAGAAAGCATGCCGTTAGCAATATCCATTATAGCTTTTATAAATGCCATTTTTATATTAATGCTAAAAGATTTATTTGACATCAAGTTGCTCAAATATATGTACTTTTGGCATTTAAATTAACTTCTTGTCCCAAACTCTAAATGGGGAAATATGTCACCTTTTCTCAAACAATCAAGGCTCATTGTTAATTCAAAAGTTAATGACATTCCAAGGCTATTTCCATATATTGAAGTGTAATATCTACATCTGTCTCCCTTCTCTCCCGGAATGATTAAAAGTTGTTTCATTCTCATTGGGTGTGGAACTTGACAGGGTAATTCAAGAAATACCATGGAAGGAGGAAAGGAAACTTTCCATTGTTGTACAAGTCCCCTCCAGGTTAAGAACAGTGACCAGGGTCACCAAAGACCCGTTCCGCCCCAAACCTCAAAGGTTTTATCTGCTGGTGGAAAGAGTTCTACTCTCCCTGCTCATCATGTAAAAATATTTGCTGGTTTTCATTCAAAGCCAGACACATAAATTTGCCATTTTAATTTCTATTTTTCCGTCTGGCAATGGATCCAAATAGCTTCAGAAAAGTAGTTGAAGTGTGTTAGGAGGCATCCCGGACCGGAACGCGGCTTGCTTCGCTGGAACATCCTCTGACGTTCCTCTGACGTTCCTCCACGTCCTCTGACTGCCAGCTGAGTAAGGAGGCAAATCACTGAGAGTGATTATTAGCACATCGTCATAGGAAAATGCGATTCAGGAATGACACCAAGATTATACCCACGTCCTCTGGTGGGATACCAATCGTACTGAAGACCGTCCTAACGAAGGACGTGAGGTTAGCTTGTGGTAATGTGTCCCCTACATTCTGCCATGGACTCCACTTCACTCTTTAGTGTCATGGGAAAAATGAGTCAGTTTATGGAAATACTCGAAACCTTGAAAGCTCTATATTGAGTGCAATTACTTGACAAAATCTCCTCACCGCCTACCCAAGAGAAGCACGTGTTTGCTTTCTCAAGGGCGTACTGGGTTTCACCGGACGGGTACTTCCCACGGGTGGCCCGATGCTGGCAGCTCTGTGCGGTCACAGCTCTGATCCAGGAGAGGCGCACCCTTATAGGACGACACTTGTAGAAGCACAATCCATGAAAGTTCTGCTCTTTCCTGCCCCCGGACGGGCCCGGGGTAGAAGTGGAAGAATTCTCTAGAAACAGGGCGCACGCCTTCGCTGGCGGTATCTGCTGTTTCCGGTCGGAGAGGCATTCGCAAAAGCGTCTCCAGGGTTCAGAGCAAAAGGCCTCGCTCAGCAGCGCCTGGCTCCGCTCTGTCATGCTGGGAACGCCTCCTCAGAGATCTCAACATACCTTGAAAGAGCATGAAGTCACAATGGCAGTGTTCAGGGGGAAAGGCTGGGCCTTGTAGCACCAAAAGTTAAACAAAAGTAACCAAACATTGTTGGTTGGAAATGTTCAAATTGAGTGAGTTCAAATGATGCCCCCTCGGGGTTTTCTGACGGGGGTGGTGTTGTTGACGCGAGCTCACGCCCACGTCTCCAGCAGCTCCGACGTGAGCGCCTCCCCGCGGTAAACAGACACCATCCATTCCCTTCCACGCTTTCTAAGCAACCGAGCCAGCGCTTACCCGTTTCTTTTGGGGCCTCTCTCCCATCTGGCCCCGCTTGGTCCTCGTGCTCCTGATGAGCTCTTTCTCGTATTATTTATGCTGGAGGCCACTACCTAATCTAAAATTATGTTTAAGAAGGAACAGCAGGGCTCCAAACTCGTGCTCAGAATCCCCTGGGGAAAGTGCACAAATTCCCACGTGTGGACCTCGAAGCAGCGATTTGTACACAACTCAGCAGCCTTTATTTATTTCCACTAACTCCGGGCTTCCTCACGACGGCGTGCTTGATAGCTTGCGTGTTTGCTGAGAGGCCTCCGGGTGAGTGGAGTGGTGCTTTGATACCAACACCAAGAACCGTCTGGAGATGAAAACGGAGAGAGGTTCAGAGAAAACCACAGTCTTTTTTGAGGGAAATGTGAGGGAAGATGAAAGGCACCAGAATCCCCCCATGAGAAATGCAGAGAGATGGGGAGAGCAGCCTAACGATGAGTTTTAATTCTGGGAGAGACGCACGGCCAGCTGTTTCTGCTCCAGGAGGAAATACACTTGCAGGAGGAGGAGTGGGGCTTTCAGGGCAGGGACGCCGCCCTGAATGAGTCTCAGCCGACAGCGTAGGCAGGATTTTCCCTCTGGAAATTTCAGAGGTAGGGACGTCTGAGCTGGGCCTCTAGCTTGGTGCTCTCCAAGGGCAAATCTGACGTAAGGGCTTTTTGGCGAGCACAGGGAATGTGACCGGGAGGCTCACCCCATCTCGGACGGACGCCCCTCGGACGACGTATAAGTTGTGTGTGACGTGCACCTGCCGAGTGCTGGGTAGATCACCGCCGAGCTCACTAATTCATCCCCCGCACCTTGCGGACAGACAGGTTCCCAAATCCTGTTGCTGAACGAATCCACGTGTGAATGTTTTGCACCCTAGGATGTGGTTTAATAATGAATGGAGATGACGTGTCTCGGGATAACCTCTTACAATTTTGTATATTTTTAAACCTCAGCCACCGTGGGTCATATAACCGGAGGTGTCAGTGTTAAGATAAATGCAAAACTGTAAACATGCTGTAAACTCTTTCACGGTACATTCCGGTCTTCCAGGTTTACAGATACACTGCTTTTAGTTCGTATGTGTAGGATCCCAGAGGAATGTTTGGGTTCATACCCACTTTCCGGGGCTTTACCCACTTTTGTAACTTCTACAAATACACATTGGTTCGCTTACTGCGTCTAGCTGTGGCACTGAGCGGGTTACTGAACACAGACGAGAAAAATGAAGAAGTATTTGTTTTGGAGTGTAACTACTGGTTTTTATGAGAAGCTTGCTAGAACTACTTAAAGGTGGATTATTGATGAGTATTTGCACATTTATATTGCTTTCAGTTAACCAGTATCGGCTGTTCTGGTATTGAAATGAATTCAATCAAAATGCTATTATTACACATGCATGCACCCCTGTAAAGCATCTCAGGGAGGAAGGAATTCGAAATATTGTGGTAAACATAAATTAAGTGCAGCAATGTCGCTCTTCCAGCAGAACCGGCTCCAACTCTATACACTGTCCACAACTGAAATAATAATAACCTGCAAATCTCAGAAGACAGTGCTTCCTGGGCAGGAGGGCTGGCCAGGAGGAAGGATGTCCCTGGTTTGGGGCCAGCGGGCTGTGCGCCGTCTGACCGTGGAAGGTCACTGGTAGGTCCCCGTCCTAGAGGACCAGGGTTGACAATGACCAGGCGCTCGAGATCACTTCCGTTACGTGCCATGGAGAATTTCAGAAGCATCCCTGCTGTTGTTGCTTTTCTTGTACCAGGCATCTCTGATGTCTGTGCCCCGATTTCACAATATAACATGCTAAACTCGAGTTTCATCACCGTTGGGTTGAAGTTTTGGCTGGTACGTTGAGGGCAGTAACTGGTCATTTGCAATCTGACAGTAGAGCAGGCATGGTCACATGTGTGTTCACACGTAACAGGTGTGGAGGGAGGAGGGGACACACTTAGGGGACTGTGCTTGGTGGTGACAGGGGCGGGGAGGGAGGACGGAGCAGGAGCTCAGCGAGGCGATGCCTGGCATGGTGTGTGTCGCTGTGGCCCCAGGAAGCAGAGCCACGTGGCCGCTCAGGGAGGCAGAGGAAACGTACAGGTCACGGGGAGGGGTGAGGTCTTGTGTCATTCCGTGATGGCACGAAAGGACTGTCTGAGAGTCCCATGCTGTGTCTACAGCACATGCCCTGAAGCTCAGGGAGGGTTTACTGTGAAACCCGACTTTTCCGGGTCTGGGGTCAGTTATCTCCCACCCAAGCCCACCAGACTGGTCTCCACAGCCCGCTACGACTCAGCCCCACAGCCCCTGCGTAGGACCAGTCGTGTGCACAAGTGCTGGCACTCTGGGTTATCCTGGCCTGAGTGAGTGTGCCGGAGTGTGCACGTGCATCGTGTGTGCGAGTGATTGGAAGGAGAAACTCAGATATTTGCTAAAAGCAGTTACATTTCTAAGATTTACAACTTTGCAGATAAGCAGTGTTGCATTAAAAGCCTTTCAGTCCTGCCCCTGCAGATTCCACTTTTCTCTGCAAAAATGGACACGTTTCTCTGGGACCACACGTGTGGCCAGATCCTCCCCAAGACGTGCTCAGCGACACCTTTCAGTAGCAGTTTCAGAAGCAGAAACTGAATTTTAAGGGAGACAGTAATTTTTATACAATTTCTGTGACACGAAATGTCTTCCAAAACAACTATAATAATCTGATTAAACCCCACTATCGCTGTCACAAATCCCCACGTAAATGACGTATCCCGCCCATTCCCCTCCCGACCCCGCCCCTCTTGTGCCACTGCTCAGCGTGGCTACGTGGTGGGGACACTTTGCTGTGTTCTGACACAGTGCGTCGGAAGGGTTATGTGACGTCGGAATGAGGCCAGCTGGCTCTGCATCCAGACTGCGAGGTCACTAGGAATGGGACCTTCCTGTAGCACTCAGGGCGGCCTAACGGGAAGGGCACGGGGGTCAGGGACTGTGAGTGCCCTGCTCCCCACTGTCCCAGAGTCCCAGGGCCTGGGGCAGCAGGTGCTCAAGAAGCACTAAGGGGTGGAGGAAGGGAGACAGGGCGGACCCCTCCCAGCCTGGCCGGAGCCTGACCTGTGCAAATGCTGGGTCAGGTGTCGGGTAAATCGAGAATCCCGCCCGTAGCATCTGTGGGAATACAGGCTGACGGATGCCCAATTCGCAGCTTCTGCACATGGACAAAGTACTTCCACCACCCCCAGATCGGAGTTGCTGTGGACGAGTGAGGACCCAGTAGTTGACCAAGAGTAAAGAGCAGGTCGCCCCTGTGTTCTAAAGCACAGATGCCCCATCTCCTCGGACTGAGTTTCCTCCCCGCACCGCCAAGAGGGGGCACCCTCCTGTCCCGGGAAGCGCCCGGACACGAGACAAACGATAGCGTGAGCCCCGCCGTGCGCCCACCTCCCCTGCCCCTCCGTATGCTGCTTCCTCCTCACCATGTGAAAGTAGCTCTGCATTTGTGCCCCCTCCCACTGTGTCCCGTGAGACAACGGGAGCCCCGTCTGTCCTCACTCATCGCCCTGGAGCACTCGGTGCCCAAGGCAGGCCCGTGGGGAGCACTTGTGACACGTAAGAGAAAGTGAGGGCCTCCTACTCCTGCCTGGCCACCTCTTCCACGTGGACGGCAGCCCCAGGAGGAGCAGTGGCTGCAAAGGTCTGACACAAGATGCACGCCCAAGGGACGGAGGCTGGACAGGTGAGGTCAGCCCCTCTGTCCTGACCCCGGTGTCACCCTCACACCCGACGCTCTCCTCAGAGTTTGTTTCATGCAGTGTTGGGAGCCGGGCTACCGGGCTAACAACCCCCATGGGATTCACAGGAGGCGGCTCAGAAACAGCTCCCGTGGTTCCTTCTGGGGCCGCTAGACACAACCTGGCCGTGTCTCCCAACCTCTCCCCTCCCAGAGTCCTTGGAGAGAACTTATGTTGTGCTGTCGTGTGTGTCTCAGATCCCAAGCCCCGAGGGGTTTGGAGAGAGGCGGCCCTCTGGGACAGAACAGCTGTCCGGAGGAGGAAGGGACTGGACCCGCGTGGAGGGGCAGAGGGGCAGAGAGAGGACGCGGAGATAACGTGGCTATAATAACCCAGACACGAATACATGGACGTCTGTGGCTACTCGTGAGGCGCTGGCACCTGGTGGGGCTGGCTGGGTGGGAAGAGGAAGTAAAGGTAGAGAAGATCCATTAGGACCCATTGTGGACACCAGAACATGATGGTTCTAAATGACCCACGGCTGTTCTAGAAAAGTTGTTCAGAAAAAAAAAAAAAGATTTTAAGAAGGGCACCTGGGTGGCTCAGTGGGTCAAGTGTCCAATTCTGGATTTCAGCTCAGGTCATGATTTCACGGTTCGTGAGTTCGAGCCCCGCATCCAGCTCTGTGCTGCCAGCTCAGCTTCTTGGGATTTTCTCTCTCTCTCTCTCTCTCTCTCTCTCTCTCTCTCTCTCCCTTTCTGTGCCCCTCTCCTGCTCTCTCTCTTTCTCAAAATAAATAAATGAACCTAAAAAAATTATAAAACTTGGCCATTAAAAAATCTTTTTAAAAATAGAAACATTGTTTGGGGTGTAAAGGCCACTGGAAGAACCCCGGGGGAAGCCAGCCATCTCCCCAGTGCCGCACGGACCAGGGGGCAGCTTTGCCATCGTGGTCTCAGAGCTTAGCTTTCTCATGTGAACAAAGACAGAAGATGAAGATCTGAAGACAAAACTTGCTAAATACAGAGGAGCGTGCATCACTTGGGGACACTGGAGAGAACGCGCTCGTGGGGAGCTGGTGCGGGTTCTGATGTGTTTCCTCATGAAGGAACTTCCCCATTTCAAGGATGGCGGCCTCCATCTGGCCCACAGTGAAGCCCCGAGAACATAAACATCCTGCACTTTCCTGCCGTACTTTGTACCCACCCCAGTCTCCAAGGCCCTCATGAAACGAAACACAACTCTGGCTGCTTGCCCGGCTCTGCCGTGAAACGAAGAAGCACGGGCTGATCTGGGGTGGAAGCTCCAACCGCCAGGAGCACCAGTGGGGCATCTGGACACGTGGACGACAGCCTCGGGCAGCCAGAGCGCCAATGTCCAGCACGAGGCAGAGCCGGGGACAGCCGTGGAGGCAGTTTGATTTGCGCATTATTTGCAGAAGAGAAGTAGACGCCCCAGCAACGTCCTCCTGTGCCCCTTCAGTCTACGGCGGGGCCAGCAGTGGCACCCGGTTGGAAGAGTTCCGTCAGGACTGGAACTCATTCCCCTCCATCTGGCTGCCTCCTGTGCCGCTGTGCGATTCCGTCCCTCCCATGCACGGAACCGAACTGGAATCCAGGATGGCTGAGACTCACCACCGCCGTTCGGTGGAACATTAGAAATAGATTTTTGTCAGCAATAGCTTAGGGGGGAAAGCTGTAATTAAATTATTCTCCTGTTTTAGAATATCTGTTTGTCTTTCTGATGTAGAACAGTGCCTTATTAAATCCCTCCCCGTGCCCTCACTGCAGCAGAATTCCAAAATGTTTTGAAAACATTCCTTAGAGCCACACAACAATAATTAACAGCCTAGCAAGCAGCTGATAATAACGCAGCCTAATGTCAGCAGAACACAATTAATCACGGAAGGACCCATCGCGCCGAGGATTTACGCTCGGTTATCATAAAGCACCGATGAGGCCCCGCTGGTTCTTTACGACACGTGTGCCAAGTGCAACTTTCCCCCTAAGCGTATCGAGAGGAGCAGAAGGAAGGCTGGGAACACTGTTTCCTAATGTGTTCACTCTCGCCCCGGCTCGCCGGTGCTCTCCAACGATGGCCACGTCCCGGAGAGTCCACAGGGCCTCTGACCTCCCCACGGGGCCCCACGTGGCCACACACAGACAGTGGACTGATGGCCATCCCAGCCACAGGAAGAAGGTCCGAGCTGACCCAGGAAGTGTCTGCGGGGGTGCTGGGTGGGCAGCTAGGTGGCGGGATTTCTCCGCTTCATGGCCGTTGCCAGCTGGTGGCCCTGCTCTACGCTCCACGACACCTCACAGAGCCTTCAAGCTTAGCACCCCAGGGGGTTCCAGCAAGTTCAGCGGCCAGTCCCGGTCATTGTGGAGAGCTTTTCCAGAGGCAGTAGCATACCCGCCATACATAACCGGCCTGGCCTGGAGAATTCCAGCCTGGAGGCAACTAGCACGTGGACATAGAGACGGCTAGTGCCTCGCGATGAATGGCCCTGCACAACTCACTTTTTTTGCTCTCAACAGGCTGACTAATGTGATTGATGAAAACCAATATGGCAGGGCGCCCCGGGGGCTAAGTGTCTCCTCTGGCTAAGGTCATGATCTTACGGATTGTGAGTTCAAGCCCCGCATCAGGCTGTCTGCTGTCATCGCCCACTTTGGATTCTCTGTCTGTCTGTCTGTCTGTCAGTCTCTCTCTCTCTGCCCCTTCCCCACTCACTCTCTCATTCAAAAAAATAAAATTTTTAAAAAAAGAAAGAAAACCAACGATAGTAAATTAGTGTCATATTAAATGTAGTCCACACTTGTCAGTTCCAGACACGTGCCTCCTCACATAGACGACTGAGTAAGCCCAACCTAGGGTAATGCACCGCCCTCCAGGGACCCAGCAAGGAAGCAAGGTGGGGAGGCCAGAGGGGTGGGGACAGAGCTCTGGGGCACAGGGTCCGCGTTCCAGGTGAGCACAGGTTGGTGGAAGGGGACAGGTTTATGCTGCTATAATTCCACTGTCTATCACGTATCCACACGTGTTAGAGACGCAACATGGAATGTACATGCTAGTAACCATGCAGGGTGACGAGGGCAAATGGAAGTGAGCGCGCGGAGAGGGAGAAACGTGGACCCGCGAGAGGGACGCAGGGCAGAGGAGGGAGACGCCTGCAGGGACGGGGTGTTTGGGCCACAACCCGGTGTCGGCGTGTTTCCAGCACTGTAGCTGGTGCCTCGTGGAGAGGCACGTGCGTTTTGGGCAGCTTCACCTTATTTTCTTAGTGTAGGGGGGACAGGTGATTGATGGGACAGACAGAAGGCATAGCAAGAGGAGCAGCAGACGGAGGAGGTGGGAGGAGACCCCCCCACACATCACATACTCCATCTTGTCCAACAGGCAACCTCTGTGCTTCTTCGTCTCCTAGGACGAGTGAGCCACACAAGCCAATTCCAGCAGAAATCCAAGAAGTTTAGATTGCACGGCCACAGTGTTTGCATGTGCAGCTAAACGTCCACACGAGGGTTTACTACTAAAAGGCTAGTGCTTTTATACGTCAAGTGAGAGTCTGCACGAAGTATGAGATTTAAGTGTAAAGTCAAAGTCATGTCACTAGACCCTGGGCTGTGCCCTTCACCCTCCCGTGCACATGAGAAGGGCTGAGACAAAACAGAAGTGAAGACAGAAAGGCAGTCAAGACACAGAGCTGGTAGGGGTTCTGTCAGAAAGGAAGGCAATCTTAAGCGCGTGGATCAGCCCTCCTCCCGAAATGCAGTCAGGTGCCCTGTGATCGCCAGAGTCCTGTCATGTCTCAAGTTCTGTGACACCATCTTCCAGGATTCGAATCCTCAGTAACTGTGGCTAGAAAAGCAACCTCTGAATCGATCAGTCAATCTGAAGCTCGCCAACCCCTTCTTGCGCACATCCAGTTATGAAAATGGATGAGCCCGGCCCGGTCTTTGCAGAGCCAACAACCCACTTCAGGGTGAGCCGAGTGCCCATCACACGTGTGTGGAGACCAGGCACGTGGGGACCGGGACACCGGTGGGCCGGAGCACATTAGGCGAGCAGGGGAGGCAGGCCGCGGCAGGGAGAGGCAGTCATTAGGGGGAGGCACACCGCGGACTTGGATGAATGAGAACAGACATAAGTAGGCAGAACAGACACTTGAATCTCGTTACTGGGATGCACGGTCGGGCAGGTCCAGAATCCACAGGCTACTTTGTGAATACGTATAACTGGTCACGGCAATGACGGACATCCGGGAAGCCTCTGGCCACCCCACCACTTTCCCGATGGCCCCAGCAAGCCATCTAGGTCATTCTTCCCTGCTGAGCCCAGGTTGGGCCACAAAATACCCCGAGAGACTGGCAGTTGTGAGTTGAATTTGGTCTGCCCATGTGATGGCTGCAAACTCCCGCGTGCGCAGACAGCCCTGCGCAGTAGACAGTCACAGGTGGAGGAGAAGGGTCAGGCAGGCAGGAGGGGAGGTCACACCTGAAGGTCAGGACAACCGGAAGACAGCAGGCCAGATGTGGGGTCGTGCTGGAAATCCAGGGAGGATCGCTACCCAGCCAGGAGAGTGAGCATGGAAAGGGTCGGGAATGGGGAGCCCGGCAGGAGCTGGGGTGCAGGAACAGCCCTCCAGCCGGGCTCGCAGTGTGAGGAGCACGGCAGCTGTGGATCAGGGAAGAAACGGAGAGTTTAAACCAGAGGTCGAGCTTGGGAGGACCTTTTGAGACTTTAAGACACTTGAACTGGGCCATGGGGGCCCAAAGCACCCAAGGCTACGCTCGAGGATCACCCCTTCTCTCTGATTGTCGATAAGGCATTTCTCAGCCCCAAATCTTGCCCCCAGTTTAGTCTTGCTAAATGACAATTTGATGACGCCTCAAAAGTCTTCGTGGCTCCCTGATTCATAAAGAAGCAAGTGGAACCCCCATAGCGTGCCACTCCAGGACCCCACAATGTAATCCTAGAACACAGAGCCAGCCTTCCCAAATCTGGTTTCCTCAGCAAGACATGCCCCCTGTTGCCCATGACCCAAGGTCCAGATCAAAGTCCCTGTAAGCTGGTCCCTGCTGGCCCAGCCCTAAGCCACCTCACCCACCCATGAGGGGTCATTTGGTCTGGATTTTACACTGACCGCCTATATCCTAGTTGCTCATGAACAAGGGTCCCTCAGATGAGGGCAAAGGGGATGACTTAGCCTCAGTGTAACCGCTCGACGCAGCACCTGAGTTAAGTCCGTAAACTGTGCTATCTTACAATAGACTCCGTTTTGTATCACAGAAAACAAGCTAGGAAAACGTCTCTCGGGATTCAGATCTCAGGACTCATCATTAATTCTGAATAATTCATAGAGGCATTTTGCCAATTCGGAACAGGTACACATAAATTCACATTTTTCCAGAGGGCTCAAAACATTGTCAACAGTGGGAATAAAGCACTAGAAACCTCTCTCCATGTGTATTTTTTTATTTTATTTTTATTGAGATATATGTTATTTTAATTGGTCACTTGCCTCTTCTTGAGTACAGATAGCCTGTCACCTGCCATTTACCTTTAGATCTTTTATTCTGAATCAAGAAAAATCTCAAGCACTTACAAAAGCTGGCTTCTCTTCGTAGTTTACTTCCTTTTAAAGTACTTTCCTACCTTTCCAGACTCTGAAGATGAAATTAGAAGCCATTTCACTCCTGCATCTTGGTAATGAATAATTATGCTGTCATGCAGTGCCTAACTATTAATTACATGACGGCCTTTTTCATTTCAAGAAGTTATTTAATAATTTTTTTAATAAAGAGTTACATATGTCAGTCTCTTAAAAACATATCAATCAAAGTTATTTTCCAAGGTGGGGAATTGTCGTAACCTCGTGAGGATTCACTTGGTCTGTGATTATACGCTTCACCAGTGTGTGTGTGCTTCTCCACGCTGAGAACTGTCAGCACCGTCTGGAAAACCAGGGGTTCCCCGACTGCCCGCGCCCGCATCCGCAGACAGGAGGGCAGGACACACGATAATGTGTGTGGTTGCTGTGATTCAAATCACCAGTTGGAAAGCCGAGCTGGAAAAAGGCGAGTGGTGCCTGTAGTTCCGTCAGAAAAGGTGGGGAGAATCCGAAATGGTCTTTAATGGTGAAAACTGGAGGCTGTCTGGATTCTTACCCCAAGTCCATTTTCGACCAGCTGAGTTACCATGGGCAGATCATTTCCCGTGCTTTCCCTCGTTAGCATCAGGCACTAGATGAGGGAAGGATAGTGTAAACCTCGCCGGGTTGTTTGAGGAGTGGATGTCATGCCGTGCTTTACAAATATTAGCTGGTTGCTAGAACGAGACTTCGCCCTCACCCTGGATACTCTTAAAGGGTAAAGAAAGTCTAGTCCTGGTTCACACTCGGTGGGGGACTTCCATTCTACTCAAGGAGACACGAAATCCATACACACAGCAGGAAATCTGACCTAAAATTGCTTATTCACTAATGACAGAGCAGGTAATGAGGGTGAAACAGGTTCCAGGGAGAAATCACTCACTGCATGAGCACTGCACACAGGGAAGCCTGAGGAGGGGTGGGATTTGGTGCCGAGAATGGAATTCTGTGGTGAGTAAGAAAAATACAGGCTCAAGTGGGCTATGCGAAATCTGGCTTTGTAACAAAAATGTTCCCAAAATATCACTGTGTACATCCTTGCTTGAGTAAAATACAATGAGTGGAATTCAAGTGGTGAAATACAAACCACGGAGACTGTCATTTATGTGTTGCAGGGTTGCTGAGATATCATTTACATGCTAATTATTTTAGGAAATGTATAGAGTTGAACAGCCGTCACCACCAGTTGTAGGTCATCGCTGACTCGGGAAGCTCCTTCGTGCCCGCTCGCAGTAAATCCCCATGCCCAGCCTCAGCCCTACACAACCCCTAATCCACTTTCTGTCCATATTTGCCTCTTCTGGACATTTCGTATGAATAGAATCAGGCACTATGCAGTGTTTTACTTCTAATGGCTTTCCTCCGGCATGTGTCTGAGACTCATCTATGCTACAGCACAAGTTCACCCTTCCTAGCGGCCGAGTGGTGTTCCATGGTATGGATATACCACATTTGGCTTACCCCTCACGGTTGATGGACATTCATGTTGACTCCAGCTCTGGTCTGTAATGAACAGTGCCTCTGCGGACATTCCCTTTCATATCTCAAGACAGCCACATGCTTTCAAGTCCCTTGGCAGATTCCTAGGTGTGGAATTACTGGGCTCGGTGGCAAGAACATGTTTAACTATTTCAGAAAGTACCAAACCGTTTTCCAAAGTAGCTGTGCATTTTTAGATTCCCAACTGCAATATGTGAGGATTCCAGCATCTCCACATTCCAGCCAATACTTGGTGTCTTTTGTCTTTTTAATCAAAGTTATTCTACTGGGAGAGTAGCTTTATCTTATTATGGTTTTATTTGCATTTCCTTAATGACTAATGACATTAAGCATTGTTTCATGTTCTTATCTGCTTTCTGTACGTCATCGTTGGTGGAATCACGACTCAAAATTTTACTGATTTTTTACTGGATTTTGTCTTCTTATTATTGACTTGTAAGATTATTTATGTATTCTGGATAAAATCCTTTATCAAATATGATAGGAAATACCAAAATGTTTCCTCCCCATTTAAAGCTTATCTTTTCTTTTTTTTTCTTTTTTTTTTAATGTTTGTTTATTTTTGAGACAGAGAGAGACAGAGCATGAATGGGGGAGGGTCAGAGAGAGAGGGAGACACAGAATCTGAAGCAGGCTCCAGGCTCCGAGCTGTTAGTACAGAGCCCGACATGGGGCTCGAACTCACAGACCGTGAGATCATGACCTGAGCTGAAGTCTGACACTTAACCGACTGAGCCACCCAGGTGCCCCTGAAGCTTATCTTTTCATTACCTTATTGGTGTTTTTTTGAAGCTTGAAAGTTTCGAATTTTGATGGAGTCTAATTTTAAGGTTTTCCTTTTAAGGATAATGCTTTTGTGTTGTGTCTAAGTATTATTTGCCAAGTTCAAACTAATGAAGTTTTTCTACTATGTTTCAATATTTTTTTTACTATTAAATTTTTTTTAAATTTTTAGCTATTATCTTTAGGTCTATGATCCATCTTGAGATGATATTTGTGTATGGTATGAGGTAAGGGTCTCAGTACATTTCTTTGCATGTGATCATATAACTATCCCAGAACCATTTGTTGAAAACACTGTCCTTTCCCTGTTGAATTGCCTTGGCACATTTGTAGAAATTAATTTCCCATAAATGTAAATATTTATTCATGAACACTCATTACTGTTCAATTAACCTAGATTACTGTGCCTTTACAGTAAGTTTGAAATCAGTTAGTGTAAGTTTTCCAACTTTGTTCTTATTTTACAGAATTGTTTTGACGATTACATCCCTTGCGTTTCCATATACATTTTAGAATCAGCTTGTCATTCTCTGCAAAAAAAAGAAACAAGTGTTCTGGGATTTAAGAGGGATTTTGCACTGAATCCATAGATCAGATTAGGAAGAATTGTTGTTTTGACATTATTGAGTCTTTTAACCCACAAGCATGAAATATCTCTTTATTTACTTAGATCTCCTTTCATTTCTCTTAGCAGTGTTTTGTAGCTTCCAGTATGCAAGTCTTGCCCTTCTTCTGTTAAATTTCTTCCTAATTATTTTTGTTGCTCTTATAAACAGAGATTATTATGGGCGTATAAAAACACACTTGATGCGCCTATTATTAATCCTGTGTTCTATAATCTTGCTAAAATCACTTATTAGTTCTAGTATTTTTTTCTATCAATTCCATTAGGTTTTCTACATAGACAATACTGCCATTTGCAAATAAACAGCGTTTTTTTAATGTTTACTTATTTATTTTGGAGAGAGAGAGCACACGCACACAGGCAGGGGAAGGCAGAGAGAGAGAGAGAGAGGGAAATACAGAACCTGGAGCAGGATCCAGGCTCTGAGCTGTCAGCACAGAGCCTGATGTGGGGCTTGAACCCACGAACCATGATATCGTGACCTGAGCCAAAGTCAGATGCTCAACCAACTGAGCTACTCAGGCACCCCAAACAGTTTTATTTCTTTCTTTCTATGTGGATACCTGGATTTATTGATTGATTGGTTGGTTTGGTTGCTGTTTGTTTGCTTCTTTGTGCTTATCCCGCTAACTGGAACCAGCAATATAATGTTGAATATAATGTGAAAGTGGACATCCCTTCCTTGTTCTTGCCCATATGGGAAAGCATTCAATCATTCGTGATAAACTATGACATTAGATGTGGGTTTCATATATGCTCTTTTTCAAATTGACAAAGTTCTGTTCTACTCATAGTTGCTGAGAGATTTTTCTCATGAATGGGTATTGGATTTTGCCAAATACTTTTTCTGCATTTATTGCGGTAATCAATTATTGACCTTTATTTGATTAATATGGTGCATCACATTAATTGATTTTCGTATTTCAAGCCACCTTTGCATTACAAGCATAAATCTCACCTGGTTTTGATATATAGCCTCTTTATACGATGCAGGATTCAGTCTGATAATATTTTATTTATAGTTTTTGCATCTATACTCATGGGGGATGTTGGTCTCTAGTTTTCTTTTTTGTCCTATCTCTGTGCGGGGCATCAGTAAACATTGGAACTATTGAATGAGGTGATAGTTGCTTCTTCCTCCTCGATTTTCTGAAAGTCTTTGTGGAAAATGGCTATTATTTCTTCTTTAAATATTTAATATGTTCACTAGTGTTAGCATCTGAACCTAGGCTTTTCTTTCTGGAAAGATATTTTTAATGATCAATTTAATTTTGTTACTTGCCACAGGTTTATTCAGATTTTCTATTCCTTGTTTAATCACTTTTGGAAATGTGTGCATTTACAGGAATTACTCCATTTCATCTAAATTGTCTCATTTTGAAAGCAAAGATGTTCATAACATTCCTTTGTGATCCTTTTAATTTCTATATATTGGTGTTAATGTCCCTTCTTTCATTCTTGATTTCAGTGATTTGTGGATTTTGTCTTTTTTCCTTGATCAGTCTCTCTAAAGACTTGTCAATATTGTTTGATTTTTGTTCATTTTCTATCTCATTGATTTCTACTCTAACCTTTATTCTGTTTGACTTTATTTTGCTCTACCTCTTCTATTTTCTTTAGGTGGAAGTTTGGCTTCTGATTTGAAAACTTTCTTCTGTCTTGATAGAAGTGTGTAAAACTATCAATGTGATACTTTTCCTTTCATTCACTTCAAAATATTTTCTAATTTCCCTTGTAATTTCTTCACTAATCCATGGGTTATTCAGAAGTGCATTGTTGGATTTCTAAGTATTTGGGGATTTCCCAGATTTTTTTTTCTCTTGTTGATTTCTATTCTATTGTGGTCAGAGAACATACTTTATATGGATTCTATCCTCTTAAATTTATTGAAATTTGTTTTATAGCCTAGCACACTGTCTATTCTGTAAAATGTTCCATTTGTATTTGAAAAGAATATGAACTCACAGTCATTACGCAGAACGTCTATATATGTCACATAGGTTAAGTTGGTTTATACCGTCGTTTAATTCCTCTATACTTGCCAATTTTCCACTGAATTCTTCTATCAATTAGTAATATAGTAATAACTGTAGCTTTCTTAGGGATCCTGTTTACATGGTATTTATTTTTTCATTCTTTTGTCTTTTAACTTATTTGACTCTATGGTGTGTATCTTGTACCAGCTTATATTTAAATCCTTATTCATCTGATCTGATTATCTCTGTCTTTTTATTTGGGTGATTAGACCATTTATATTTAATGAAATTATTGATATGGCTGGATTTACCTGTGCGATTTTGCTATTTTCCATTTGTCTCTTGCCTTTTGTTGCTGCTGTTCCTCAGATCTCTCTCTCTGAATGACTGAAAGTGCTACTTTAATTCCTTTGTTGACTGTTTCACATCATCCATTGTTCCAAAGCAAATGAACCACTGAGTAGAGCCAAGGGGCTCCAGGTCTTCACAGCTTGTCCTAGCCTGGAAGAACCTCCACCAACATTGGGGTATGGGGGGCAGGCAGTTTTATAGCTGCTTTCTGAGGAGAGGATTTGATTACCGCCTAAGCCGACCATTGCCAGAAGTCCTGCCTGCTATTCATTTTTAGTGGTTTTAATTTTTTTTGTTGTTGTTATTGGACCTGATGCAATGTGCTCTCTACTAAAACAAAACCTTATTTTGTTTATCTAATTCATTGAATAACTGTTAGTCACCTTGGTATGTGGCATCATTTGTGACTTAAATTTAAATTTTAGTGGCATTGATACCTAGAAAAAAAATGAATTGTTTTGAGGTAAAGATTATTTTGAGAAATAAGAACAAATTTTTCTATGGTTGACCATATCAGCATTTCCTATACACACATGCATTCTCTTGATCAATAGAATCTTCTCTTCAGTCTTTCACTACTACAAGACTGTTTTTTTAATTTTTTAAAAATTTTTTTTAACGTTTATTTATTTTTGAGACAGAGAGAGACAAAGCATGAATGGGGGAGGGTCAGAGAGAGGGAGACACAGAATCTGAAACAGGCTCCAGGCTCTGAGCTGTCAGCACAGAGCCCGACGTGGGGCTCGAACTCACGGACTGCGAGATCATGACCTGAGCCGAAGTCGGACGCTTAACCGACTGAGCCACCCAGGCGTCCCTACAAGACTGTTTAAATACCTGATAAACAATAAAAATTTAAAATCCACCAATTATAATTTCCAGTGGTTGAGTGACAATAAAGCAATGATAGTAAGGGTGATGGGTATTTTTAAAATAAAGCTAGAATCATAAGATCTCAAATTTAAAAACAGCTCCTACATAAGTCCATTTTCCTTCAAATTTACAGAGCAATTACATGATTGGCCTGTAGGCACAAGTTAGAACAAAGACTGGAAGTTAGGTGTGTTGGTTTGGGCAGGCAATAGGGCATTCTCTAAGGGATAAACAAGGAGATATAAATGTTAGGGGGCCTAACAGGAATGGTGAACCATCCAGAACATGTGACAGATGGGAGCCATTGCTTCAGGGGAAGGGAGGCAGTGTTACCTGAACTCAGGGAGCTCTATTGCTGAGGGAGAAAAGCCATCCAGGGGGAAGCCAGTGTCTCAGAAGGAAGAACATAGCAAGTGCTGAACAAAGACCAGAGAGAAAGTCTGTCCTCCCATGTTCTAAAATAGGCCCATAATGCTGACTGCTTGAAGCCAATGGAACCCAGAGGTGAGGTGACCCTCAGAGATCAGTTTGCCAGGACAGGAGCAGAGCCAACCAGTGGAGAAAGCATCTGGACAGGCAGGTGGACAGCCGCCAGCACTGCTCATTTCTTCCCACCCTCATTAGCTTGTTGTTGTCGTTGTTACTGTTGTTTCCTGGATTAAACATTCAAGTTTTCGACCCCAAGAGAAGCCCAGAGTTCCATCAGCCTCAGGTATTTTTGAATGATGATTTTACACTTGCACTGCACTCCTCCATTGACATGTAATCTGCCATCAATGTCTTCCCTATAATGTGGCAAGAAAAATGGGTGCAAAGTATAATTGATCAGCTTAAACTGCAGCTGCCACACTCTCCACTTCTGAAGCAGATTACAAAGCCTACACGTGGACTTGTCTCTTTCCTCTACCACCAGATTTGTAACATTTCCCTTACACTTTGCCACCCCCCCCCCCAGCTGGTAAGACTTGAACTATAACTGGTAGGGTGGCCCGAATCTTCACCCCCACAGGATCCCGTCCTTGGTGGTCTGTCCTTCCTGGGTGGCCACAGGTTCCCAATGACAGACGCAATGGATGCTGTAGTGCTGATGAATTCTGTGTTCCCAACATCAGCACCCAGCCCTGCCAGATGGGAGCACCCCAGTGTCTACATGGATGGATTCAGGCTCTCAGAACAACGACCTCTTCTCTGACAAATGCTCCAGGGACTGAGGAGTTGGAAACATCTTAGCGTCCTAGTTAAAGAAACCTTGGCCATGATCTCTGGTACAGGCAAACTCCTTTGCCACTAGCACTTCCAACCCTCCACTCCCAGGGTTGTGGGGTGAGGAAAACTCCTCGAAGTGAGGTGTGACAGTGAGGGGGCACACGCCCCTTCCACACTCCCCTTTTCTGAGGGAGACGGCACACACCCCTGGCCCTGAGGGTCCATTCAGTGACGCGTCCTAGGGAAGCGCAGCTGAGCAGTGACAGTCCTGGGTCTGTCTGAGCAACGTTTCCACAGTCAGATGTGATGCAGGGCCTGGCCGTGGGCAGACATGCTCGGTGCACCTGTGCCACCGCAGGCACAGTGCGGCAGGACAGGAGGGCAAATCCGCGGATGTGGGCCACAAGGGGCAGAGAGAGCGCAGAGGGGACCTGGAGGGCACGGCACGCCTTCTGATTCATTCCAGAACTCTCCCCTGCACCCCCTTTCACCTTGTCAAGTTTGATCATTTTCCAACAGCAAAAAAATAAAATTAAAATAAAATATTAGGCCTTGGAAAAAAGTACTTTTTTGTTCTTCTTAACCAACCTGCCACACACCCACCTCAGTAGACAGAGATAGAAAGAGGCTCGTGCTCCGTTCCTACTGCAAAGTTTCTTTCTGTGATGGAGACCTCGAGAACTGGTATTTGCTTGCACCCAGAAAAAAGAGCATTTTATAAACTTATTCCACAAAATCCTGAAACACAAACACTTTCTCCCTACATATGCACATTGGGGAAACCTATTTTTCTTCTCCTACTCACACTGGACAACAAAAATCCCAATATTTTTTCACTGATTGTAAGTAAAGCTAATAGCAACACTTCAGGTTTCCCTTGCTTTCAAAAATTGATCTATTAATTAGGAAAATAAAATCTGCTTTTTAAAAAACTTTATAATGTTCAAATTAAAACATGGACTGATGTATCCAAGTGTACTTTCTCGGCTTGGTTTAAAAGTCCCAAAGGGAAGACAGTGGCTTAAGGAGAAAATATTATTTATTTACTTTTAAGGCTGCAATAAAGCCACGTTTTGATATTCTGATAATATAATCTAATCAACTTTTTATACTCTACTTGTTCTAACACAGTAGTTTTTCCTATTATAATTTTAAATTGTTGACATCTGCTGAAAACTAAACATTTCCCCTCGAGAAGACAGAAGGTTCTACTTCCCCTCGAGAAGAAGTTTCTACAGCCCCTTTACCAGCTCTGGCTGCTTTCAGGCCTGAATTAATGGGTCTGTCTGTGTGCCACATCGATGATGGACATTTAGACTTCAAGGTATAATTTCCAGTAAAGAAAAGTCACTTTATTTCCATCTGAATAAGCGCTCTATCCTACTAACCAAGTCAAACAAAGTTATTATCGGGCTTTGTGCCAAGGTGTGAAAAATAGAAAGGTCATATTTTTAATAGCTTTGTACTCTATAGTAATCAAATTTGTAAGCCTGGAGAAGTAAAATACTTGAATCTGCCCAAGCTCCTGAGCATCGTTAACCACTGGCTTGCTGCACTCGGGCCCAATAAAGCACATGGTGCGGCTTATCTGGCTGCTGGCTTTGTTCACCAGGGCACCGTGTTCTCATCACAAAGCAGCAGAAACCAGCTCATAGGAAATGTGTCTACCCGACTCCACCTTTGAAGACTGCACCCACAGGTAAGTGCCAAAGTTCACCTCGTGGACGAACAAGATTGCGGCACATAAACCCCGATACATAGAGCGTTAATGGATTGCACAAATCAACACCCGTTAAAACGAACACCTGCTTTAAAAGTCCCTTTTGTTTTCGGGGGCGCTGCACCTCGCTCCTTGAAATTGTAAACAAATTATCCCAGACGACTGCTACAGAAGACTTTCAAGTTTCAATGTGAAATCACGAATAACTCTGGGGCTAAAGAATGTCCATATGGGTAGAGGCTTCCAGAGAGTCAGGAGGAAAAGAGTAGGAAACATTTGTGAAGACATCCTGTTGAATATTCGTAAAATTTGCACTTCTGCTTAAAACAACTTTTCATGAATGGTTTTAAGTAACTCAGTGGACCAGTACCCAGGACACATAGGACCAGTTTTGCCCCAAAGATTCCCAAGAACTGTGCTATTAACAGATTCATTTTAAGTGCCTTTCCTTGAGGATTTCTCCTTCCACACATCCTTCCTCTTGAGATAGGAGTGTGACAGCAGAGTCGTTTTTATCTCTGGCATATACATTAGACCCTGTGTAGTTCCAAGTAGTAATTCTAGATTTGCTAAAAGTCCTTTAATCAACATGGCTGAGATAGATGACCTCTAACATCCTAAAGTTGGGTGAGTGCTAACCTCCTCCCACCTCACCACCAGTGGCCCCCCGTCAAAACTTCAGAGACTCCTTTAACTTAGAATACAATACCTTTCAGCTCCCAACCACTAGAAGCCCAGAGTTTAAAAGTGTCCAGCAAACTTGTCCTCAAAGCCAGTCAATAGTTCAGGCTTTGCAGGTCAAGGGGCAAAATCAGGATATCATGTAGGTACTCAGGTAACCTTTTAAAATGCACCTACTTGGGCGCCTGGGTGGCTCAGTCGGTTGAGCATCCAACTTCGGCTCAGGTCATGATCTCACGGCTTGTGAGTTCGAGCCCCGAGTCGGGCTCTGTGCTGACAGCTCAGAGTCTGGAGCCTGCTTCTTATTTGTGTCTCCCTCTCTCTCTCTGCCCCTCCCCTGCTCGTGCTCTGTCTCTCTCAAAATAAATAAATATTAAAAAAAATTGTAATGCAACCACTCAAAAATGTAAAAAACATTGTTAGCTTATGGGTGAGAAAATAAATACACAAATCACACGCACACGCACACACTCGAATCAAAACCAAACAGGCGGCTGCCGGGATTCAGCCAAGGGCCGTGGCGTGCTGACTGACCTCTGGCCTCAGTGCAGAGCCTCGGGCAGGAGAATCCAGCGGTTAATAGTGTAATCTCCAAGTTCACACCCACGGGGGCTGCAATACTGGCCCGTGGTGTTGACCAGTTATCTACCATCCCGCAGGCCTGATATTCTCCTCTGTTAATGAGCACAGTCATAGGAGCTCGTCGTGGTGGAGTCGTGGGGGCGAACAGTACCGATGATGGGTGAGGGCTCCAGCAATTGCTAGCACTGGTTCAAAGTCAGCAAAATTTAACGACGTCTTATAATTCTTTACCGGTTTTGACCAGTGGTTATTCTGTTGGACGCTAGAGAGTGCCCCCAGCTCCCAGAAGGGTTGACAGCTTGATAGAGAGCTGCCTTGCCTGGAGGCAGAGGAGGGGTTGGTGCGGAAGCAGGTGACCCCCTCGGCCCCTCACTCCACTTCGGGACTCTGTGGCCCCCTGCGGGATGCCCTACAGCCCACTCCCCACTCCTGCTTCCTTCATCATCCCAGCATGTGGACCTCAGAGCCTTCCTGAGACCCATAGGGCATGCAGACCCCTGTCTCAGAGCCCGCCTCCTGGAACCCAGCCTGCAGCAGGTGCCACAGATGATACCTTGAAAAGCCTAGCGAGCAGACGGGAATTACCTAAGAGAAAGGCCCCCGCTGGTCCCTGAGGAGGGAAAGAGTCATTGAGTGAAGTCCTGGAAAGACCTTTCCGATTTCCAGAGGTTCCGATTGAGGCATCTCAACAGGCCTTGTCACCCTTTGATGTGTGACCCTTCTCAATTTCTTGTGATGTTGGGAGACGGGCATCGTGCAGCCCAGAGTGGAAAAAGAAAAAGGGCCCCAGCATAGGGAAGAGCCCGCATGTGCAGTGATGGCGGACCCAGAGCCACATCATTTGTTTGTCTGTTTATTTATTTATCTGTTTATTTATTTATAGAATGATTAATTTGTTTAACCCGTGCAAGGATTCCTCCCAGAAGGGAACGAGTGGATGAGAGAGATTCAAGAAAAATCTCTTGCCAGAAAAATATATCAAGTCACCTTGAGCTAAGGTCGTCTGAAATGAATCCTGTATCTGGGCTGAAATTACACCAAAGGCAAAAAAAAAAAATTTTTTTTCTCTTCCTTCAGCCTAATGCACATGTCATATTCCTATCTTAGGATGTCACAGGACAGTCTTGTTTCCAAGGACGGAGGAGAATGACTGGGGTGCATGTGGGGCAGGACGGGGGAGGTTACAGAAGGAAGCAAAGTTCTTCCCCGGGAAGGCCCCCGTTGGATTGACATGCAGGACAATGGGGTCTTGGGTGATGTAGGTCTTGACTGGTAAAGTGGCAAGGGGAGAAAATCAATTATTGGAAAGAGAATATCATCCCGACAGGTGATTTCCAAAGGAATAGGAGTGAATTTCCCCCCTGGACCAAATATACTGCTACTGTCTAACATCTTAAATTATTTGTTCTGAGAGTACGTTGAAAGGGTAGCCAAGTAGCACCGAGTTTAGCAGCGGCCGGGAGTGCCAGCTGATTTATGGGCCTTCAGCTCTCTGAAGGTCCAAAAGAGAAAAGGAAAGATCAGCTACTTTTAACATGAGGTCGTTGTATCTGGGTCTCGAAAATGGACTTAGTGAGAATCAGCAGGGTATGACTTTTCTCAGCCTTTCATGGAGAAAGGTTGGCCTTCCCCATCTGTCCAGTGCCTGTGGGTTTTAGAATTTTACAGCTTTATAAATAAACAAGGATAACACATAAAACTGCATGTTTAATACATACCACCCAATGAGTTTGGGGATAAGTATATACCCATGAAACCATATAATTCCATTTATGAGTATATATCGAAAGAATTTAAATCGTGCCTTGAGAAGGTATCTGCTCCCGTATGTTTATAGCAGCACTGTCTACAACGGTCCAAACATAGAAACAACCCAGGTGTCCACTGACAGATGAGTGGATAAAGAAAATTCAGGAAAACATGATGGAATATTGTTCAGCCACAAAAAAAAAAAAAAGAAGAAGAAGAAGAAGAAGAAGGGAATCCTGACACGTGCAGCAACCAGGATGATGGTCGAGGGCATTGTGCTGCGGGGGGGGGGGGGGGGAGTCACAGGGAGACAAATACGGCACAATCCCATTGGCACGTGCAAAATAAAACAGAGTCACAGAAGCAGAGAGCGGGCCGGCGGCGGCCAGGGCCGGGGGCGCGGAAATGGTGAGGCGTTGGCCAAAAAGTGCAAACTTTTGGTACGGAGATGGGCAAGGTCTGGAGTCCAGTGTGCAGCACGGAGACTCGTCGGTAAGACTGTGCCGTGCACGTGCCGTTTGCTAAGGGACTAGGCCTGGTGCTGCGTGTCCCTACCAGGAGATTATAAGAGCGAAGGGGCTGGAGGAGTCTGGCGTGATGCCAGCTTGAGTGGGCTGTGGCCTCGGTGGCCGGGGTGGTTTCATGCTTGAAGGATTCCTGCCTGGCTTTATCACAGTTGGTGTTTCGTTGCTCTTATCCTTGAATCTTTATTGTACGTTTGGGGAAAACATCCCCAAGTGAATGAGCGTGCACTGTGTTCAGGGACCCTGTCACCAGGACAGACAAAGAGCTCTTGACCTCGCTGCACTCCTGGCCCCAGTGGGGTCCAGCAGATCACCGGAAAATGGTGGGTCTCTAAGAACTGAGGCTGCCCCCCCTCCCACGGGGTAGACCTTGAACAGCTCTGCGGGCTCAGTTGACCATAAACAAGTAAAATCTTTGTCTCGACCCCACGTAATCTATTCTCGTTTGACGTGTGTTGTGACCCTTTTCTCAGCTCCTTTGACCAGACATGTTTGTCTTCTATTCCTAAAAATGACCGTCTTCCCTTCTTTGCAAAGATGTATACTGAATGTCTGTGGAGAGCAGGGCACCACGTTGGGAGGACAGAAAGGAGGTGGATGGAGCATGTTTCTGGCCCCGTCACGGAGCCACTCATGGTTCGGGGCAGGGGGACACCTAGGAACCTGTTACTGAGAGGCACAATCCCCTGGGGCCATGTGAGCCCTGTGTGCAGGGAGAGCATGGTGTTGGAGAGAGTGGCGACAGGGCAGGGGTGCGGCGGGGGTGCAGCGGGGCTGCTGGGAGGCCGTGCGCGAAACCAGGAGAGGACCTCGAGTGAGTGGCGAGAACCGGCCACCCCAGGGCCAGACAGATGAGCCGTGCGTCTCATTCCCTGCCCAAAACCCTCAGGGCTGCTGCCTCCCTGTGCATGTGGACATGTGACCACCGATGTCCGTTCTAGCCTGGGAGGCAGAAAGCTTCGTGCTACATGAAGGGAAGCCGCACTTGGGGGGTTCCTTTGTGAGCCCGCATCAGTCAGCCCCACCTGGCTCCGCCCAGAAGTGTGTCCAGAGGGGCACTGACGTGTGCTCAGAGGGGCATTGCCGGGACCCGTACCGCTCACAGTGCTCATCCCCAGGCAGCTTCCCGCCCCCACCTGAACCAGCCAGGCTACCCGAGGTGACCCACAGCCGCGAGCCAATTTGGAATGAGCCTGCAGCCATTAATTGCTGCACATTATAGTTTATCACTGTGCAATTTAACGCCTCTGACCTGTTGGGCCCCTCCTAATAAAACAATCTTAAAAAGGAAAACAGGCAGTAATCATAAAAAAAAATTTTCAGCAATCCAATTCAGCTGGTGGCTGCCCAAGCTTGAAGGTCTCCGGGCACCTCTGCTTAAATAGCTAAAAACAAAATTATAATAAACGGATGCATTAGGCGCCAACCTGAAGGCGCCCTGCGACACTCATAATGAAAAGGGCAGACTGAGGCTGGGAGCAACCCCACTATTAATTACTTGCCTTTAAACGCCGGAGGAGTGTATTTAAGCCAGACACCTGGAGAGGCTATTCACTAACTGCACGCGTCGTAATGACTCTGGACACAGGGGGACAGACTCATTTCCCACACAACGGTGCTGGCGTCCACACAAGCCTAGCGTGTGGATCGTAGCCACACCCGTGGGCTTTCGCATGCCAGTGAAGATGGAAATGAAGCCTCCTTTCCAGGCCCTTCCCAGGAAGGCAGCAGAGGCCCACAGATTTGTCTTTTTAAGCGCCCTGTCCAGAGGGCGCCCAAGCCGGCATATTAAGCGCCATACTGAACCGTCCTCCGCACGGCACAGCACGCCGACACTGTGCCTGAGATTTCTGAGAAGGACTGAAATGATTTAGCCGTATTACCAGCGCCCAGACGCGGGGAGGTGGGGCGCAGGCACAGAGGCGGCGGGGGGCGCCCCACCTCCAAGCTGCGGGTGACAGCACCAGGCCAGCAACGGTTAACACGGGACGAAACCCAGTGTGACCGGCGGGTCTCCAGCAATCATCAGTAGAACTAGCTATTATAGCCAATTTAATAGCTTGAAAATGAACTCATTAGCGGTCTTTTATCAGTGGAAAAAAGTCTATTAAACGCGGACGTGTGAAGCAGCCGCACAGAAGCTCATTTCCATCCCGCCTGTGACCTGAGCAAATCCAGGACGGGCGCTCCTGGGAGCCGGGGTCAGGCTCTAGGGGGAGGAGAGTGCGTCCCCAGGCCGCACCTCCCCCCGCAGCTCTCCTGGGGGTTTCCAGGCTCTTCCGTTAGCCTGCACGTTTTGTCCTCCCTCTGGCCTCCTGTGTTATCCGCGTGCGCCCCAACAAGTGACGGGGGCGCCACCACTCAGGCGCGATCCAGACTCGTATGTGATATGTGGCAGGCACTGTCCACACTGCTAAGCAGGCTTGAGACAAAGCAGTGGGGCATGTGGCCAGCGAGGGGCTTTTAATACTCCTTCTCCTTTGCCCTCCCCCTCCCTCCTCCCCCCCTTCTCCCTCCCTCCTCTTTCCTCCTCCTTCTCCTTTCCTTCCCCTCCCTCCTCCCCTTCCCGCCTCCCCTTCCCTCCCCTCTCCCTCTCCCTCCTCCCCCCACCCCCTCCTTCTCCCTCCTTTCTCCCTCCTCCTCCTTCTTCTTACTCCTTCCTTCCTCCTCCTCCCTCTACCCTCCTCCTTCCCTCTTCTCCCCTCCTCCCCCTCCATCTCCACCCTCTCCCCTTGTCTTCTCCCTCTTCCCCCCTCCTTCTCCCTTCCTCCTATTTCCTCCTCCCTTCTCCTCCCTCCCTCCTCCCTTCCTTCCCTTTCCTCCTCCCTTCCTGCCTCCCCCTCCCTCCCCTTTCCCTCTTCCTCCCCCCTCCTTTCCCTCCTTTTTCCCTCCTCCTCCTTTTCTTACTCCTTCCTTCCTCCTCCTCCCTCTACCCTCCTCCTTCCCTCCTCCCCCCTCCTCCCTCCTCCCCCACCCACTCCATCTCCTCCCCCCTCCTCCCTCCTTCCTCCTCCTCTCCCCTGCCACTCCATCTCCACCCCCCATCCCCTTCTCCCCTCCCTTCTCCCCCCTCCACCCCTCTCCACCTCCATCTCCGCCCTCCCCTTTTCTCCTCCCTCTACCTCCTCCTCCCTCCTTCCTCCTCCTCCCCCTCTTCCTCCCTCCTCCCTCCTCCCCCCTCCCACTCCATCTCCACCCCCATCCCCTTCTCCCCTCCCTTCTCCCTCCTCCACGCCTCTCTCCTTCCATCTCTCCCCTCCCCTGTCTCCTCCCTCTTCCCCCTCTTCCATCCTCTCCCTCCTCCCTTCTTCCTCCTCCTCCCCCTCCCTCCTCCCTTCTCCCCCCTCCCACTCCATCTCCTCTCCCCTCCTCCCTCCTCCCGCTCCTTCCCCCCTCCCTCCCTCCCTAGAGAGACCATGGAGGCACCCTTCCAAACAGCACATCGTGTATTTCCTGCTGGTAACTACAATGTAAATTCTCTGGGACAAGTGCCGATGCTGAGCACAGACACACTGACTCTTCATCAGCTTTGGGGGACGAGGGGGACCCAGTCAGCATGACTCCGTGACATTAACAGTGGGATGCATGGAAAATGCTGTCACTGCTCTTCCTCCCGCTGTGTCCCCACTCTCTCAGGCCACCCTGCGGACACCCACTTACTGTCGTAACGCGCCCTCTGCCCCATCTCACCAACTGAAGGCAAGGCGCTTGGCGGGAGAGACCGTGCCACCTCCTTCCAGGGCCCCACAGTCTGACCCACGCGGCACATGCGAGGCATGAACCTGGGGTGACCGACCAGTCGGCACCTCGGGAGCCAGCTGGGCTCGGTTGCTTACCATTCCACTCAGCTTGGGCTCCGTCTGTCCAGGCAGACCACTCGCCCATCAGGAGCTCTTTCCACCCGAATGTCACCTCACGGAGGGGCCAGAGACCATGTGACCTGCCATTCCTCACCACGCCTTTCCAGACCCGACGCTGTCACCAACGGCCAGGGTATATCTACAAAATAGCATGTGCTGGCTTTTACCTCTTGTCCAGTTTCTCGTTGTTTCATTTTGTTTCTAAGTCCACAACTCTCACCGCCCCCCGGAAGGCACTTTAATCAAGCTGACCATGGAGGGATTCACCCTCTGTTAGCAGTCCTGGTCTGTCTGCCCACATTTTGTCCCAGACAGACACACATGTCCCCTCCTGGAGGCCTCCGCAGCCCGAGCCCAGTTCCTCTGGCCAGCATGTTCGTGATGCACTTCCAGAGCCCAGCTCCCTCTTGCTCCTCCCCAGAGAGACGGGGTCCTGCCTGCCTGCCCCCCTCGCCCCTTCTCTGAGCCCCTCTGGCCACCTCTCAGCCTCAGACTCAGAGGGAGCACGTTTGCAGCCAGAAAGGACCTGCCCCTTCTCTGCCATTCTGTCTGCCTGGTCAGTGGGGTGTCCACCTGGGGGTGCATCTCCCCCCAGCCCAGCTCCTGGCTCTAACCTGCCCCCCCTCAACCCCCTTTTGTGCTGTGCGCTTTCCTGGGGAGGGAGGGGGCCTCGAGAGCAGGAGGTGGGGGCCCAGAGCCACATTTCTAGTGAGCTCCCAGGGGACCCTGCGACCCTGTGCCTTAGCTGGAGACAGCTGCAGGACTGGCCGGGTCAGGCACCTCCCTTTCTCCTAAGCCCTCGCCCTCACACAGGGTCAGGGTCCTCACGGAGCCCCAGGCAGCGCCGGTCCCGTTCCTGAGCCGGCTAGAGCCAAACCTCCAGTCTTCTCCGAGGTGAGACCTCTTTCCGTGTTGGGAATCTTTGCACCCTCGGATGGTAGTGCCCACATTGCTATTTTTCCCAGCTTTATGGAGGCAAAACTGACAAGACCTGTCTATGCACGGGGAGCACAACACGATGGCTGGACATGCGTCTCCCCCGTGAAGCGATCATCACAATCAAGCTAATTAACACCTCCATCACCTCACACAGTTTCCTTTCTTATTTTTCCAGCGTGTTGAGAGCACTGGGGACGTTCCCTCTGGGCAAACTTCAAGTACGCAGTACAGAGTCATTAACCGTAGTCACCACGCTGGGCATAGATTGTTTGAGAAAATACTTACATTATCCAAAAATTACTATGATTCTCAGAAGGTGTATTTTCTTCACCCCAATAGAACCTGCACATATTAACAATAAAGTACAAGTCAATGCAGGATGTGTAAGCAAAGAACCCTTGACCAGCACGGGCACTGTCCCTCCTCAGGCGCCAGGCCGCCCCTGTGAGGTGACCGCTCTGGGCATTTTACTGGCCGTTTTCCCCAGAGGGGACTTCTCCCTGAACATGAACCCGAATCAGAAACTGACACGCAAGAAAGAGCCAACAGGTGTCATGCAGATGTCCGTGACCCCCCCCCCCCGCGGTGTCTCTAATACAAGGGGACAATGACATCCTCACAGCAGTGTCTGCAAATGATCAGAAGCCCCAAGTAAATTAGGAGCCAGCAGACCTCTGAGGGTCTGCTCCGAACCGCCAGCTGACGCGATGCGGCGGACGGGGACCCTGAGGTCACAGACACAGAGCTGGGTTTGCCAGCGAGCACTAGACCTGGAGGAAGAATCTGAACAGCCGATTAGTTTTCCCCTGGAAATCCGTCGGGAAACGGCTTCTTCTGCCTGGTTTTTATATAGATCGGGCTCCCATTATCTCTAAGTCATTTTCCCAGCAGGAAATGTAATATGCTATTTATTAGTATAACTCCATTATATAAATGGGTTTATTCTGCTATTACAAAAATAATTGCGGGAAAATATGCCTCTGAATTCTCCGGCCATAATATTTTGCCCTTTTTCCTAGCTCAGCCTTCTGAGTTCTAGCTAGGATGGGAGGACAAGCAGATAAAAAATGCCATGCTTCCTCAGCAAAGCACAAATGACAAAATCCAGAGGGAACTGTAGTGTTAGAGCTGGGTGCGTACAAACCTGCTCACCAAATTGTCGCTAGAAGTGTTGGGTGACCTTTGAATCTGGACCCAAATACAACACACCATCTACTCTATTGGTACATTAACTAGTCTGCCATTTTCATTCATTAATGAGGAGTAACCACACAAGAACAATAGTCTAACAAGAGGTAAGGATCAATGTAGAGTCAATACGTTCATTCAGGTTCTTTCCTTTTGAGGCTAGCAATCAGGAGAAGGTACTACATAGTTCCATGTGAGAAAAGACAGTTTAAGCAACAGACTGCTTAAAAATTAATAAAACCTGTCTCATGTTTTCACATGCCACCCCAACGCTGTTCCAGCAAGGATCTTAGCTGACACTACTAACAAGATGCCCGTCTCACCTTGGAGTTAGCATGGACCAGCCTCGTCTTTCCTTGTCCACAGGCCCCCCTAAGTGATCCCTAATATGATTCCAGTTGCCATTATTAAAATTGGCTTTGACCTTTAGTGTGACAGAAGTGTGTGTGTGTGTGTGTGTGTGTGCACTTGTGCATTGATGGGAAGGACACTGTTTTTCATCTGTCTCTCTAGGTTCTCAGCTGGGGCCCCTGTAACAAAAGACAGACTAACAAGTGGAAAACACAGAAGTGGATTAACATGCACATCTTGTCTACACTGGGGCCACGCCCTCCCTCCCATGCAGGAGGGGCCGTCAGGGAGGTGGCTGGGTCTCGGGCTCCAGCACCATCTTTAGCTGAAGAGGAAGAAGGGTCTGGGGAGGCTAGTGGGGGGAGGCCACCAGGAGAGCCCAGTAAACACGCGTAAGTTGTTATGCAGCCTAAGTTCTGCTTCCTCCAAGGATAAGAGTCTCCTGACTTAGGCACCCTGTACCTTCTGCAGGTAGAGAGGGGACACTCTTACAGACATGAGATTCCCTTTATAAATGCAAATTTACCTTCCAAGTGTCACTTGCTCTCTGCCTTCAGAGCTTCTCCTGTGTTTGCTGTGCCTCAGAATAATCAGCTGAAAATAATGCTTATTTTATTTATGTTCTAGTCTCCTACAGTATATATGCATATATTTGTATATACACGAATGCGTGCATATGTGTGTACACACGTACAGACATATTTATGTGTGTGGATAATGTATGTGTGTCTGTTTGATTCCAGCAGTAATCTTGCCTGAAAGTTCTTTGAAAGTGAAGCCAAGTGTTTCTTCCGTGTTGTAGAATCTAAAGAGGACCGTTCTCCCCACCCCTGCTTGCCTGTTCCTATTACCCTGAAAGCAGGACACCAGAGGGGAGAGAGATAGCCGGGAACATCATTTCACACCACACCCACCTCACACACACACACACACACACACACACACATGTACACACATACTGCACACGCACATATAGACACGCTACAGAGCATTCTGTCTGTGCATTTGCGTGTACGATCTTTTGCACGAAGGCCTCCAGGTGAACGCTCTTGAATAACTTCACAGATTTGTGCTGGTATCATGTGAAGCCCCATTGTTGTATTTCAAGCACTTTCCCCCCTTGCCAGCAACGTGAAACTCCCGCTAGGGAGGAGGGGTGTGGGGGGCAGCGTCACGTGGACAGGCTGAGACAAGAACCAGACCGCATCGTCCACCGGAGAAATCATCGTGAGTTCACCAGTCCAGGTCCCCCAAGGTGTTCTGAGCAAACTAGATGAGTCACAAACAGAATTAATCCGAGCGGACTGGTTTTCTAAAGCTGCAAAACAATTTCGAGGCTTACGTCACACTCTGGCCAGACTTCGGGTGGTCCTACACCCTTTCGGTACCAGACTCCCCTGGACCTCGAGTGATATGCCACTTCGCTGGTTACCTGATTCACAGGGAAGGCCGTTCACCTTCCCCTTTGAGACTGTCCAGTGGCACTGGTGGGTATCGATTAAAAGAACAATTTCTAAACACGATTTCCACCTTCAGATAATTGTGACCCCTTAAAAACTCTGTAATGGTGACGGCTGGAGGACACCTACTGTACCACAGGCACTGAAATGTAACCTTTGGTTTGGTTCTCAGCAGAAGGCGAGGCTGGCAAGCTGGGCGATGGCTCCTCTTTGCAGAGAAAGGACCAAGGGTTGCGGGAGGTTGTTACCTGCGAAATCACAGCACGAGTAAATGGCAGATACAGGATTCAAGATACTGCAAACCCTGGGTCTTTTGTGTTTTTCCACCTAAATTGTGCGAAAACATCTAATTCTAGAAATAGCGGCAGAGCTGACCAGATAGCAATTACTGTCCTATCTTCCTAATTCTCCGTTTCCGTCGTGCTAAGGTGCTGAGGCCTGGGGCTCCGGGGCCTCACCCCTGCATCAGCTGCTGTCCCCGGGCCCTTCCAGGGAGGTGGCCTCAGCCTTCAATGTCGCTTCCTCTTCTGTAAGCAGCAGAAGTCAGGCCACCTGTGACGAATTCTCGCAAAGATTAAATGAGATCATGAGGAAAGGCCAAGGGCGTTCACCGGCCCCAGAGAAGCCGTCCCTGACCCAGGGAGCAGCTGTCACCAGACAAGGAATCTGCCAGCATCTTGATCTTGGACGTCCGGCCCCCAGGGCTGTGAGTCGTCAGCATCTCCTGGGCCTCAGGGTGGCCCATCCGAGCCAGAATGGCTGCCACCTGCCCCACACGTGGCCCGCGTGCCCCCCAGGTTGGTCACCATGCTCCTGTCTGTGATATCTCATCTCCATCTCCGCTGGCTCCCCCCGGGGGTTTCCGCGGACAGTGGCCCTCGGGTGTCTTCCTGCAGCCACAGCCCAGGAGCGGGTCCGCTTCTTCAGCCCAGGGCTGGTGGGTGCTAAGGACCGGTGACGGAGAGGCTGGCACTTTCTCCCCGGCTGTCACCGTCACCAGAGACAGAGCCGACGTGTCAAGAGATGAAGCGAAGAGACCAGAGGAAGAGCCCCTTCCCCTCCACCGTCCCAGAGGTCCCTCCCTGGGGGTGACTCTGCGTCTGGAGGCTGTCGGGAACAAGTGCTGGGGGATTGAAGTCCCGCAGAAATGAGCGCAAAGGCAGTGCAGGTGCAGAACTAACCACAGGAAGGGACTCGGTTACGGACGCCGGGTTTGCTCTGAGCCCGGGTTTCTAAGAAAGGAATGACTTCTCTCTGTAGTTGATTTTTTCTCCTCTTTGGCTCAGTTTTCTTCTGAAAATGAACGTCCTAACTGCAATCTATGAGGATTGCATTAATGACCTTTCCAAAGCTGTCTTTGAAAGACATCTGCAAGGATCCCAAAGCCGGGATAGCCGCCTGTGGCCTGGGCACTGGGATAGGGGGTCCTTGTGATGGACACACTGCCTTCGCTGCCAGAGTCCCTGGCTCCAGCCAGCGCTTGGCCCTTGTGAGCTACTGACCCCACCAGTGTGGGTCCGGCAGCCCAGCTTTATGCAAAAAGAAGTGACATCAGGCCTGCCCTCAATAGGCTGACCATCTGTGGGAGACAAAAGTTAACCCCAAAAGGGTGATATGACGCCCCTGGCCTCTATGAGGGATTCCACACTCTCGAGTCCTCTGATCCCCAGAGTATGAGAAAAACTGACATCTAAAATATCAGGTAAAGCCAAAGTCACACAGAGAGCCTGCGAGGAGCCAGGATACCTGTCCAGGGAGCTTAGTCCCAAGTTCATGGCCTTAAACTATGATGCAGAGTAAAATATACACTACGCATAATGTAAAATGAAAATACCCATAACATAAGTATGAATATATATAAGACACGTGCATGTGTAATACAAATATAAAACATAAATAATACAATATAAAACACAAACACATATAACTGTATCATATACACATACAAGTAAAATATACATAAGTACACACAGTACAAATAAAATATAAAAGGTATGTAATATAAATGAAGCTAACTTGCTGTGAGATTGTCAGAAGCAAGGGAATACTACTGCAGACTGGAGAGTGGGAAGACGAGGACGAGTGTTCGTGAAGAAAGGAGGCTTTAAATCACATTGTTTCAAAAAGATCAACAGCTCCTGGCAATGCTGGGATGGGAAACAGGGACCACGATGGTGAGAGAGACCATCCTGCAGAGGACAGGTGTGCTGAAGGAGGATTGACAAATCCCTGCACGACAGCTGATGGCTACCTGCACCCACCTACACCCACCTGACACCCACCTGAAACCCACTTTTTACCCACCTTTTACCCACCTGACACGCACCTGTTACCCACGTGATTCCTATCTGACGCCCACCTGGTGGTACCCATCTGGTACGTGACAATATTCACCATTTGGTCACTGATGTCTTGGGCTCTGGCCACCATTCACACGTCCACCAAAAATCTGTAGGGTGATGTTTCTCAAATTCAGAACCATTCTGAAGCGTCTCTGTGACATTGGAGCCACATCAGGAGCTTCGAGGAGGAAGGAAGCAGGTGCGCTGGCTTCCTGCTCTCAGCATTCGGTCCGGGGGCCAGTGAAAACCTGTCTGATTTGGCCGTGTGAACCGCAGGCTCCACACACCCGGATACTGTTTCTTCCAACAAGTTGTATTTAGTATCAACCCTCTGCGACTGAATAAGGCCCTGCTGTTGCTCCTAACAGCAATGTGTTATCGCCGCTGTTCTCGTGGTCACCGCCACCACCTGTAGCTAATCCGCTCTGGGAACCACACAGCTTCATACCTGGTGTTGCACCCATACCCGTGACGGGGGTACTGTGATTTCACTGTGTCGGAGATAAGGAGCCCGTGGCGCGGACAGATCCTGAATTTGCACGAAACACACAGTCGGGAAGCAGAAGGTGGGAGTGGAAGCAAACTTTGACTCCTTCAAGCCAAGCCATCCGTCAGCTTGCAGTTACGTGTTTGTTTCCTGCTTGACTCTTAGCATCTGTCATATTGGGTGTGTATAGTCACATCGGTCTGTAGAACAAAGAACAGCATTCCATCCATCAGTCATGAAATACTGTCGATGCCAGTTCCTAGGAGCTAGCGACTAAGCCCGAATCAGTCCCCAACGGGACATCCCCCGCTGCCACCTCTCGCCGCAGACAGGTACACCTCCTGCGACTCATACTTCTCAGCCACTTTGTTACATGTGACCTGTCTGCAGTTAAACATGACCTTCTCTTCCCGGTCTCCCTGTGCCATGGCTGCTTGTGTCACGTGATGTCACGACCAGCAGCTCCTCACAGGCAGGGACAGAAGAGTCCAGGGAACTTGTACGCATCTTCTGTGAGCCTGCTGGCACACGCATATGTGTGTGTCCTCGTATACATACTACGTATATAATCATAATACAATAGAATGAGTCAATCAATTCTATCATGTACATTTCATGGGGTAGCCTCTGCTCAGAAACTCAAAACATTAACCAGAAATTCGGGCACAATTTGTCCCGAAGCTAGCATCCCCCTTAGTGACAGATTGCTAACAGCGGCTGGGAGAAAGTATAGCATGTTGGCTTTTCATTACCTCAAGTCATGATTTCTGTTGTAATTATTATCGACTATAGAGAACGCAACAAGACAGCTTGGTAAGTCGGCCTTTTCTCTGCTGGGATTTTAGGGTCAGTCTGGGAGGGCTACATCCTCCGAGGAACCCACAGACGTCTTTTGTGGCACCACGATAGTGTATTAAAATATTAATTAAAGTCACCTTGGGAGCACACACTGCCGAAACCCCGCGTCATCCCAACACCCTGTACATCAGCCCCGATGTCTGGGGTGTGTGCATGCATTATGTACGGGATCGTGAGGTCCTCGTGGCAATAATGGCGCTCACAACACAACCACCAACGTTAATCCCTCCAGGAGTTACTGTGTGCTTCTAAGGCCGACAGCGCACTAGGCACTTTGTGTTTTCTCTCCCTTGATCTTCCCAAGACCCTACGAACTTGGGTCATCATCCTTGCTTTGCACACCAGCAAACTGAGCCTGTGGGTGCACCCCTGATGATAGCACGGTGAGAGCATCACTGCATCCTGATGTCCGTTTCCCACGTACCTCTGACCCCAGGACGCTTTACCGAACGAGTCAAACGGGTGGGGGGTGGTCAGCACCAAGGCAAACACTGAAAAGGTACACCTGTATGTTGAAGAGGTGCTATCAGCTCACAAAATGTGTTTTCTAAATTTATCAACAAAATTTGTTTTTCACTCTCTGTTAACCCCCGTGAGTTCTATGCTTGACTGCACGGCAAAGGAAAGAGAGGTGTGTTCAGCACGGAGCCCCACACACCCCTGCAGGCCACGTGTCCGCTGCTCTCTCGAAGCCCAGCCTGCACACACTGCCCCCTTTCAGCACAATCAGCACACGGGGCGGCACAGGGAGAGGGGGGCTGGGCTTTGAGGGCCCCGGTTCTAGCTCCATGATGTGGCTCCACTGTCCCCACCTGTGGGCCGCCAATGTCCCTGCCCCCGTCCGACTCCATCCACTTTCGGCTCCGGCCTCCTGAGCGGGCACGCCCTATGGGAGCCACGGCTGGCTCTGACCCTCGTGAGGGAGTGACCACTGGGCCCCACGCTCCCCTGCAGCTGGCTCCCGGTGGCCCTACAATGGCGCCCCACTTGGCTTTCCTCCTCCAAGACCTTTCTGCTCCGTCGCCTGTGGAGCCCCCACCGCCAGGGCGGCTTCTTTATCTACGCGGCTCACAGAGAGACAGGGCGCAGCTCAGCACTGCAGGTGGTTTCCACTGGTTTCTAGGGGGTTCCGTGGCATTTTCTCCTGGTTTCTAGGGGGGTTCTGTGGCTACTTGTGGACTGTTGACCAAGATCAGGTTATAAGGAATTGTTTTCAAGATGACTTTAAAAAGTTTGTATCACAGTCGCCTAAACATCAACTTTATTTTTGCTAATACACATATCAAAAAAAAAAAGAACCCAGAGGGCTTGAGTTGAAAGGCTTTATTTTCTTTCATTACTGTCATTTGTAAGATTTTAATGAAGCCTTACAACTCTTCAAAAGAAAGCCACAGTCAGCATAATGCATAATCATTTTATGCTCTTTGCTTATATAATCATGATTCCTTAATTCTGCGGCCAGCGGTGCCAGGGGAACTTCGTGGGTCTGGCGGTACTGGGCAAAGCTCATTTTACCTTTAACGGAAGGCACTGCCATCCAGACGATCACGTCAAGGCAGCCCTCCACTCACTCAGGCTTCAGAAGACCAGCTTGGCACCAAAGACGGGGAGTTGAATGGAGAAAGGCCAAGGTTGCTCCCCTACAGTAAACCATGTCCCTTCCTGCCGTTAAGTTGTTCTTCTGGCTCCCTGAACCGCGTGGGCCCCTCAGCCCAGCGCCAACAGCCAGTCGTGCTGTGCTTGGGTGCTGGCGACCCTCTTCTGTCCCCTTAGCCCTGGCAACAGATGAGGCTGGTGTTCACCATCACCGGTGCCCTACCATCACTGGCCACCCCCTGGGGCCACCCACAGCCCAGAGGGCTTGTCCTGGGTGGGCTTCTGTACTGCAGGCTCTCGTCCGTGAGGCTTCTGCCCCTGTGCTTCTGCACAGTCCTTAGCACGTGAATATTTGTGAAGCAACACTTCTTTCCCGGTTTCAGTGTTTACTCTCCTACCTGCTGATGTTATGAATAGTGTTATTAAATCATTTATAGAGCAATAACCCTTGCAGGGAGGCAAAAAGGACGCCTCATCATATACAGTTAACTTCTCTTTAGGCTTGAGCTGATTGTCCCTAAACAAGATAAATTGTCATTTTTTGGAGAGCACGTGATACAAGAAACACAGCTGTGATATTAGAATCTTTCATTATTACTTCTCTTTCTTGTCTGAGAGTATCGTTGTCACTGGGTGCCATTTCAGACTTCTGTTGTTATTTGTGAGTACGAAATCTTAGAAGACAAATGCCCTAAAAATATGCACAACTCAGCAAACCACAAAAGCCAGTAATCCAAACTGCCGCGTGTCAAATGAAGGACAAATCTTCTACCTGTCTGGACAAATCTTGAAGGGATACCAAGGAAGATGCCACAGCCACAGGCAGATGCAACTCACTGTTGGGGACCTCAAAGGAACATTAATGAGGCAAAAGCCGGAGAGTGAAGCAAGACAGCCATGGGGGTTTGACTGTTCTATGCAGTAAGGCCCCCCTAAAGTAGACCCTCAAGGTTTTACGTAGAGTGACTCTAATCTTGACGTAGATCTCCAATAACCAAGTCTGAAGTCAATTCCTCTCAGTGCCAAAATGTTCTAAACATGCATCACTACGGATAATTTTGTCTTCTTGGCTGGACGGTAACCCTTCTCTGCTCCCTCTGGGGTCTTCACAGAACCATCAGATCCTTGAGTACCATTGTAGGAAAAGAGTGTTACCCTGGGGCAAAGGTCAGACCCACCTTATTTCCATAGTGACCACTGACTTCGGACCTCAGCTCCCACCCTGACGGCAGTTATGGCTCCAAGGCAACCATCTTACCCACCGAGGCCACCGTCCACACGACTTAGTCTAATGCAACTCTGATGGTGATGACGCCTCCCAAAATATTCTTAGGTTTCGTGTGTGGGCAGCCCAGAGTCCATGTCATGATGTCTGATGCCTTCCGTCACTAGGTGCCTCCAACCGCACGGACAGGCACGGACTGGCCAAGGTCAAGAGCCTTTCTCAACTTTAAATAGCATCCTTCCTCTGTGTCAGAGTGCGGTCCTTACACCCACCTTCCACTCATGCTCGAAAAGCTCAAAGGTGAGCTGCATGAGAGACCTCCCCTTGCAAACTCTCCCCTATTTCCCAAGCCTGAGTTCTTCTGCGGTGTTCAGACCGCACTTGGCACCACATTGTCCACGCTGAGTGGGAGTGTCCATGAATGATTCACCACCGCCACCAGCTCCCAGCTCCCTGAGGAAAGACCTTCTCTCACCAACTTTCGCTGCTTCTCCACAACTTCCCGCGAAGTTGAACGGATGGTACATGCTCATAAATGTCACCCGGGTGAGGGGACAATCGAATGGATGGACCAGGCTTGTCACAGACAAGCCACGCTTTGGGACCTTGGATTCCTCAATATGGTGCAGGGGCTGAGAGCCGGGATCCCTAAATCTAACGTTCTGCAACTCTCCTCTCATGGGGTTTTCAGGATCTAAACTCATACAGCTGTAAAATAGCTGAGACTCTTTAGGGGCTTTTCCAAAGCTTTTACCTGTTCTTGCTCCGGTGGCTTAAGCTGTTTTAAACGTTGATTTTGAAAAGGAGCCTTCTGGTCGGCCGATAGAATGAACAAACGTTTCCAGGAGCACTAAAGTCCTCATGAAGTATTGCCAGAGCTCCTGTGCCACACTCCGGGGCACTGAGAAGCTCTCGGAGCCTCAACTGTGTAGTGTTCGGCCCACTCGGAGGGTCTGGGCCATCTGACCACTAATTAGCAGCATCAGCTCACAGCAAGCATCCACGCCAAAATCCTTTCCAGCAAAACCTGGTGCAGAGCATTGACTCTTGGGGGCTACGATGGAAACGGCTGCATCCCTGCGGACCTGAAGAAGAAGACGGTGGCTGTGTAGATGCCTAGACACATCATTCCCTGCAATAACAGCGTGCCTGTAGGTCAGCAGATACGCAACACTTACTGTACCTTAACAGGTCAACGTTCAGGCTGGGTCTGCTGCACACACGTGTCCTACAGCTGTCTGAGCCTCGGTGCCATGGGGTCCTATTCAAGATGTGCCTGCGGAAGCATTTTGTGTGTCATCAAATGATGGTCTCTGGCAAGCGATTAGTCCCGTGAAGTTTTCCCAAACTGTTCTGCACCGGGAATGCACTGGGTTCAGCACAATGTCATCCATTATTCAGCAGTCTCTCTGTAGCTCTGGTGTCTTGTAAGTGATAAATTATTATAATGAAAGAAAACCAGCACTGCACTGGGAAAGAAGAGGGAGGGGTGGGGGCCAGACAAAGATGGACCCAATGAGCTTTCTTGTGAACACACTCACATTGGCATGTTGACATGGCTGAGAGCCCACAGAAATGGATAATCTACCAACCACCTTAAGGAAGACTTTTCCAAACTCTTAAAAACACTCTCCCTTCCTTGTAAGCTCTCACTAATATTTCATGGAAGTAGTATACAATGGAATGTGCTTTGGAGATCACAATAATTTTTTAAATTGTTCTCACTATTTTTATTTCTCATGTTTACTCCTTGTTTACAAATTACCTAGAGGATGTTTAATGTAAATTAAATAACATCGAGACTACCGAGCGTCTGGCATGCCTGACTCCATTGAACACCAAGAGGAAAATGAACGTGTGTAGATTGGCGGAGGAAGCTGCATGGGGAGACAGCTTGGTTTTGGAGCCTGGCTGGTTCTTTTCGAACCAAAGAGAGTCTGAGTGTGTTACTGTCATGGAAGATTTTACTTCTCTCCTTTGGTGTCTGATGCTGTCAACATCTTCTCGCGAGCATCCCTAAACAGGATCGCGGTGAAGCCATCCCACTGTAACATGAGACTCTGAGGAAGACAGGAGGGTGTGAAATACCCCATACACAGGGTCAGACGTAGAATAGGATACCCCCTCCCAGGAGGCCTGGGAGCGCCCCTCTGTCGTAGGTTCACGAGCGAGGTGAATAATGTTGGCGTAAGAATTTGATTTTGCGTTTTCCAAGACTAACTGGCAAGCTGGTTTTCTTTCATTATACTAATTTATCACTTACAAGACACCAGAGCTACAGAGAGACTGCTGAATAATGGATGGAATTGTGCCGAACCATGTTTCTGCCCTAAGGAGCCTTCCATGCAGAAGCATATGTGGGATCATGTCAGACAAGCACAACACAATCCTCCTGCCATCAGACAAGATGGGGTAGGATTCCTGGCAAATGTGGGTGAGAGAGACAGAGAAACAGAGCCAGAGGCTGGGGGTTAATTTAATGTGGGAGAGGAAGTGGCACACAGTGGGGTCTGCTGATCGTTCAGACACTGAAGGTAAGAAAGGAGCAGCATCACCCTACAAGACCATGGAGTGACCACAGAAGGTGCCAGGGAAAACCTCTGCCCCCAAAATACAACCCCAGTTCTGGGAGCCCTGAACATCTTTGGGTTCAGACACTCACCAACAGTTGCCAATGGTAGACACTAATGAGCTGACACTTAGCAGCGCTTGGGAAGGATGGAACCTCCTCTGGGGCGTTAAGAGGCGATTTGAGGTGAGACGACAGAAGGGAGGGGAGTGGCATCCCAGACAGCCCTGAAGCCAGTTCCCCATTTGTCCACACAGGGCGCCGGATGCGGGATAACGAGGTGGAAATTTGAGCTCACCTGTGACACTCAGGACGGGGTCACTGGCCCACCACGTTCACCCTGGTGGGCTCTGTCCTCCCCTCCGGTGACTCAGTCTGAGCCACAAGCCCCCACACACATTTCCCAACCTAGGTGGAAGGTCGAGGAATCTTCCAAAGCAAGGAGGGAAGGAGGGACATCAACAGACAAGGAAGGGAAGCTTTAAATCCAGGGGCCGCCGGTCAGTGAGTGTGGATGGGAGAGCTGGAGGGCCCTGGGATTTGAGGCCACGAGAGGAAGCATCTCGGGGAGACCACTCACCGACTACCCCATGTGGTTTAGACCGTCTATAACACACGCTGCGGGTAGATGGTTGGGCTGAGGGTCGGTAGCTTCTGGCCTGGCGATACCAGTCCCTAAAAATCCAGAGACACAGTCCGCCATCCCAGCCCTTGAAAGGTTCCAGAGTCCAGAACTTGGGAGATTTTTCAGATTTGAGAGAAAGGAGGACAGGATGGGCCAAATAACATCCCAGTGGAATTTTCAGAAACGTATTAGTAATTGGTGCCTTCAAACATAATATTCCATGTAAAACAAAGGTGTGTGCAGTGTTCCATGCCACAGGAACTTAGTTCGGGGTTGGGAACTTATTTCTGCTGCTGAGTTTACTAACAAGCTCTCTTCTCCAGGGGAGGGTCTATTTCTCCCACAAAACCAGCACCCTCAGGGGCTCCCTGGTCTCTCAGAAGGACCCTCCCCGTGCTGGCCAGAGAGGGGCCCATCTCACACGGCCTAACCTTGCCTGAAGTTGAAGCCCATGATGCTGGGCTGCAGACGTGGCCGTCACAAAACCCAGGGCAGAGCACTCGGCCTGGCCGGCATCCTTGGGGCCCCTCACCTCAGAAGGCACTTCGGGCAAACCTCCTGGGCCAGCCCCAGTCCCCAGAGTCTGGGGGTGCTAGTGTGTCCACAGCACTGTGTTCTAGAAGCCGAATGCTCAGAGCACCCCGTGGGGCCACTGCAAGGAGCTGGGTCTCCACGGAGGAGTTTCAGGTGGGACCGACCTTGCTTCCCTTCCTTTGGCGATGAGCACACCGTGGGCCCCACTACCCCGTCTGGCCTCCCCCCACGTGTGGCTTCTCCCCAGCATCTCGGCGGGTCCTCCTTGACGCCTGCAGAGTGTTGTGCCCACGAATTTGGGGGAACCATCCCCAGACCCACTGTGGGATCGCACACCCTCGGGGCATCCACAGGTGTCCGTGGTCCGGAGCCCCGCGCGTTTCCATAGGCTGCGGGCAGGAAAACACTTTGAAGTTGGACATCAGCTCGTGCTGGAAATGACAGTAGATGGAGGAGTTGGTGGAGTGGCCGTCCTCTGTGGTCTGCAAAGTGGGGGGAGGTGATACGTGGGAACAGGGGGGAGGGAGGGCCCGGTCAGGGGTGCGGCCAGAGCACCTGTGGACACCACTTCTCCTCTTAACCGAACCTGGGAAAACCCCAGAGCTGCTCTGCTTTGGACGTCCAGAGCTGATGTCCCCCAAGCAGGAAGAGAGTTAAGTGTCCAGTCGGCTGCTTTAGAAAAGAAAATGAGTCACTGTGTAACCTGGAAGAACAGGAGAGTGCTTGGTAATTCTTATTTTCTGGAGCATGTAACAGAGAGATAGGGTTTCAGGTCTGCTGGGGCCTTGGCCCGAAGAGGGGACCCCATGGCAGGAAGAGACATGAGGCCCCGTCACCCGGTGCCAACGCCGAACCCTCTTCCCCAAGTGTCTCTGGTCTGGGCTGAGTTACCGTAAGATGACGGGGACTTCTTCTACTACGTTCATTCAAAACCAAATCGGCAGGATGAGAACAAACGGCTCCTATGTGTTGGGTGGGTGGGAGGGCTGGTCTCTGACGGGGGCTCGGTCCACCTGCAGGATCCCTGGTGCCGCCGCTGGGACTCCCCGCCCAACAGGCATTCTGCCACTCAGCACCACCTGCCCACGTAGTCCTTTCTGGCCCCGAGCAAACACTAGGTGCTCCATGCATGTTCGGGTGATCAAGGTGGCCTCCGAGGGCCTTTCCAACTTGTTTTGAATTAGTGGGTAGCTAACTCACCGTAGTCACCTCGCCTGGCCCCGAAATACCATTTTGATACATAGAAGATGCGAGCCAAGCCCCAGACTGAATTGTAATATTCACAGGCAGGACAATGTGGAGGGGAAGGAAGAGGAGGAAAGTTCCTGGGGCCCCCACTCTGTTCCAGCCCCCAAGCCCCACACAACAGCCTGGACACAGATTACACGGCCTCGGCCCCTTGCTCCCCCGGCCTCGCTCTGCACAATCACGTTCTTGCCAGATCTTCTGTGCACTGAGCAGAAGTCTCCCGCCCTACCTGGCTGCCCTATCCCCCAGGCTTCCAGCTGCCTGTGCAGACAGCCACAGTGAAATTTTACAAGTCTGTCTCTTAAAGTATGATGACCAGAATGAAAGACAGCCTCTGCCCCTGCTCAAAGTGTGGTCCGCTGACTGAGCCAGAACTGGAAGAAGGGGCTATAGGCATCTGCGTTTCGGTGCCCGCCCGCCCACCCTCCACGGCTCCCCTGGGTGTTTGGCTCCCTTACGTGGCCTCGTGTGTAGGAAGATCTTCTCCGCCTTCATCCCACTGACATTTTTCCTGCCAAAGGATGGACGTGGGGCACGCCAGACCCTTGACCAGCAGCTGTGTTTACTTGTTCACGGGCAAACCCTCCTAACCCGACACCATCCGGCCTCCCCCCCTCCACCTTACCAAGCTGGGTTTTTTCGAGGCCACCTGCACGTGGTTACCCGCTGTTTGACCTATCGGGTTTCTGACATTGGTGGCTGACTCCCCAGAAAAAACAAAAGAGGACCTCATGGTCAAGCGAAGCTAAGTGTATTACACCTGCTACAGAAGAGAACACCCCCCTGACATGCTACGTGTAGGGTCTCAGAATGGGGGCATTGGAGGATTGCAGGGTTTCAGGCCCTGGGTCAGCTCACCGTCCCGTAGGGCCTGCAGGGCGGCCACCTGCTGGGGGTTGGGTAAAGTTCATGACCTCAGGACTTAGAATAGGTTGGCAGACGCGGAGAGTCTTGGAGTGAGCCTTGGTGAGCCAGTGCAGTCTTGGTAACTATGGTAGTTGGCCCACAGTCTCATCATCTGGAAGCAAGGATTAGCTAGGCTAATCTTCCCCTGTCCTAATAGTGGTGAGCACAGAAAAAAATGTGTCTGGTTCCAAATTGTTCAGCTAAGGGACCAGAAAGGCATAAGTACCGGGCGTCCTCAATCTGCACCTCCGCGTGTGCACATCGACCGCCAGCGCTCAGTGCCATTGCTTTGTAAGCGCCCGTCATCGGATAAAAGGCCAAACTCAAAACCAAACCACCCAGCAAAACGCACCAAATGTGCCGCCCCGTTCACGTGCAACCACCTTAACTTTTTCTTCTAGCTAAAACCTTATTAGCTCTGTGGACGCAGTGGTTTTCAAAATTATTTTCCAAGATAAGCAAGAAAGTAAAATATTAAAACAAATAAAACCGAGCTCCTCTGCGTTCTGGGTGAGGATAAAGCTTCAGTAGCTCCTTCTCTTGCCAGAGGGACCCCTGAAGGTCCAAAAAACTCAATTAATACTCAGGAGGCTTCATACCAGAAATCATTATTTTTTTTGAGGTCAAAACCATCGCTTACGGGAAAACCAATTGTACAGCCAAATTATGTGTAAACAAGAAAGGAGATGAGAACCCTTGGTAGGGGAAATGAATATACAAGTAGCTATAATAATTTTAACCAGAATTTAAAGCAAAATCTTTTGAGTGCCAGAAGACAGAAAATTTGCAATTCCCCAGTGTAATTGAGTATACTTTTATAGACTTCATTTTTGTTTTGGAAATTAATTCTTCCACAATAGAGATACTCTGGTTAATTTAAGTTATAATTAAAAACAACCCCAGCTTATATATTGATTTCATTACATTGTATTTCATTTCTATTTATTGTTTCACATTTTTACGAGTTAATAAAGGAGCGGTTTTATGTATTCCTTTCTGCTGCTTACAAACCCAAGCTACTTTTTGAATAGAAATCACATTTGTGCAACACATTTTTTTTCCTCTGACTATAATAACGACTATGTTGCTTAACCGACACCAAATAATCAAGGAGAAGCCAGGAATCCATTATCTGTTTGGGAGGGGGTCCATCTTCCTGGCTTTCCAAGCAAAACCAAATGCAGTTTTCACTTGAAAGACGAAGGTGCTGAGAAAGTTTCTGGTCACCACCTGGTGGGTGGCGAGTGAAGGAACCCCCCTGGGCCCAGAAAGTCAGGTGATCGCAGGGCAACGAGGAATCAGGGTAATGGCCCCATTGTACAAGAACTTGTAGCTACCCGCCAGTGCTGATCTGCTCTTGTGAGGGCCTCCGCCTCTGGCAGTAAAGCGAGATCAGACACGTCAAATCAGCTGGGCGGCTCCTGACCGTCCTTCCAACGTCCCTTAGGTTCGAGACTCCCTGCTCACTCCTGCAGGCCCGGCACGGCCTCCGAGTCCCCTTGGCCACTGCTGTTTGCTGCCTCATTTATCTCGTACCTGGTGCAGGAATGGAAAATCGCAGCCTGGGGGTAGGACACCAGGGTCCTTTGTTGGCTCCAGTTTTGATCGTGGTAAGGCTCTTACTTTCTTTAGGCCTTTGTGCCCTTGTCTACAGAATGCTGTTCTACCTACCGCACTGGGCAGGGGTGAGGACCAAATCCCAGATCAAATGTGAAGGCCGTTTGTAAAGTGTAAGGTCCTGTAGATGCTCAAGATCATGTTTGGTCCTGTCGGGATATAAAATTCCACCAACCTTTGTAGGACGGTGACCCTCTCACACCATCTTATTGTGCAGCATTTTTCTCTTCCCTCCTGCGAGGCAAACTTTTCAGAGCATTTGATGTCGAAATGTGGCCTCAGCGGACGTAGGCTTCATCAGCGATGATCTAAGGCAGGAAGCTGCACTTGTTGTGATTCTAGCGAATCGATCATCCTTTCGTTAACACACAACCCAACAATCACTTCACGATGAAGGACAGGATCCAGCAGCTCCCGGGAAAAAAGAGTGATACTGATTACAAGGAGTACAAAGTGCATATCTGTGGGAAGGCGGTCCGGCAACAGACTCAGCCCGTGGGTTGGGGCGGGGGGGGGGGGGTGCTCTCAGAGGGGGCTCATGGCTGATCTTTCACACAATTAGTAAGGTGAGTGGAGCAGGGAGGGCTCTTACACTTTGCCAGACCTGACCGGACACGTGGTTATGAGCTGGCCATGACGGGCCACCGGCCTATGAAAATGGTCTGATCAAAGCTGGGCTTTATGACGGCCAGGCTTCCCTGTGAGCTGGGATTTGGAGCAGTTCATGAGGAGGAAAACCACAGGCTGAGGATACAGTCCTGCGTGCCCAGGGGCAGGGCCAGGGCCATGGAGCCCCGCCGCTGAACTTCCATGCAGACCTGGCAGTCAATTTACTAACTGATTGTCCCTATTCTCAGGTGAAGGAGAACATATCAGGAGTAAATAAATGCATGGGTTTATTTTGTCCTAAAGGGCCTACGTGGTTCCTCAGAGGCTGCATGGGGCGACAAGTTCCGACACCATCAGACTCCCCCCCCAGAGGACACACACCTGCAGGGATGCAGGGTCCGTCAGGACCACAGAGAGCATGGCCCACGCAGCCGGGTGGGGGTCACCGCCGCGGCTCAGAGATGGGCAAGCACCGCCTGAGCCTGGTGGTGACCTGGAGCCCGCCCCAGCCTGAGACCGAGTGACGCCTCCCGCTGATAGCGGCTTCATGACGCTTTCCCAGCGTGCCATTTCCCAGCACAGCTGGCGTGGCGGGGGTGGACCCGAGGCTGAGATGGGTCCCCGTGGCCCACATGTGCATCAGGTCCAGGCTGCAAATGAGACCCACGCTTGTTCAAGAGGCTGCCGGCCTCTACAGCAAGGTCTTTACAGCCCCTGATGAGCAAGGTCAGCTCCAACTCAGTTCAAGGGCCATCGGTGCAGCCTGGGTGTCAACCAAGCCCTGAGGCCGAGGTGGGGGGGGAGGGGGGCACGAGAGGGAGGCGGTGTTCCGCTTCAGGCCACGAAGGCGGCTAAGACGCTTCTCAGCAGGGGCATCGTACAGGAACTACGCATGGAAAACAGCGCTTTCCACCGTGTACACGCATTCTTGCCCCCTTGTGGTAGAGGGACTGACCGCGTAGGCATGAGTTTACCCCTGGACTCTCTCCTGTTCTACTGATCTATTTTGTGCCAGGGCCACACTGTTTTGATTACGACTGCTCTGCAGCATAACTTGAGATCTGGGACTGTGGTGCCTCAGCTCTGTTCTTCTGCTTTGGGCTCTTCGGGGTCTTTTGTGGTTCCATGCACATTTTAGGATTATTAGTTCTAAATGTCGTTGGCACTTTGATAGGGGTTGCATTAAATCTGTAGGTTGGTCTGAGTGGTATGGACACTTTACCAGTATTTGTTCTCTGAATCCACAGTCCTGAAATGTCTTTCTGGTTGTCTGTGTCCTCCTTGATTTCTTTCATCATTGTCTTGCAGTTTTCAGATGGTTGAATTTATTCCTAGGTATTTTAGTCTTTTGGGTACAACTGTAAATGGAATTCTTTTCTTCATTTCCTTCATTTCCTTCTTCATTTCATTTTCTGCTACTTTGTTATTAGTGTAGAGAAATGCAACAGATTTCTGTAGATTGATTTTGCATCCTGCATTGATTTATTAACTTAGATCAATTCATGTATCAGTTCTAATAGGTTTTCGGTGGAGTCTAATGGTTTTCTACATATAGTAGAAATATGTCATCTGAAAACAGTGACAGTTTTACCTCTTCCTTGCCAATTTGGTTCCCTTTTATCTTTTTTTTCCTGTCTGCTTGCTACAGGTGCAAACTGGTACAGCCACTGTGGAAAACAGCATGGAGAATCCTCAAAAAATTAAAAATAGAAATACCATTTTCATAATAGTAAATAGTAAATAATAGTAATAGTAAGTAATAGTAATAGTAAATAATAGTAATAAATAGTAAATAAATAGTAGTAATAAATAATAGTAAATAAATAGCAAATAATAGTAAATACCAATTTCATATAGTACTTTCTATATGATTCAGTAATTTCACTACTGGGTATTTACCCAAAGAAAATCAAAACACTAATTCGAAAAGATATATGCACCCTATGTTTATAGCAACATTACTTACAATAGCCAAGTTATAGAAACAACCGAACTATCCACTGGTAGACGAATGGATAACAAAGATTTAGAATAGATACATACATACATACATACACACAAAATGGAATATTTATGGCCATAAAAAAGAATGAAATTTTGCTATTTGCAATGACATGGATGGACCTAGAGACTATAATGCTAAGAGAGTATAATAAATCAAACAGAGAAAGACCAATACCATACGATTTTGCTTATTTGTGAAATCTAAAAAACAAAACAAGCAGATAAAAAAAACCCACATACTCTTAAATACAGGGAACAATCTGGTGGTTGCCAGAGTGGGGGTGGATGGGGGGGGATGGACAAAATAGAAAAGGGGGATTAAGAGGTACACACTTCCAGTTAGAAAATAAATAAGTAATCAGATGAAAGGTACGGCATAAGAAACATAGGCAATAATATTGTACTAACTCTGTGTGGTGGCCGACGGTGGCTGTACTTACTGTGGTCAGCATTGTGTAAAGGGTAGAATTAGGGAATCAGTACATTGTACACCTGCACCTAATAGAACAAAGTGCGATAACTATACTTCAATTTAAAAAAAGAAATATATAGGGGCACCTGGGTTGAGCGTCCGACTTCGGCTCAGGTCATGCTCTCACGGTCCGTGAGTTCGAACCCTGTGTCGGGCTCTGTGCTGACAGCTGGGACCCTGGAGCCTGCTTCGGATTCTGTGTCTCCCTCTCAATGCTCCTCCCCTGTTTGTGCTCTGTCTCTCTCTCATAAAAAACATTAAAAAAAAAAGAATTTAAGAAAATAAAAAAGAAATACACACACACACACACACAGAGTCATTTCGACTCAAACATATAACCCCGTGTGGGGATACTCCGAAATTACCCCCATGTGTTGTTCCAACTTACAGACTTCCTGAGGCTACAAGCCTGTCCAAGGTCACAGCTGTAAGTGGAGTCACGCCGGGAACCAGAGTGCTGGTTCCAGGCTGGATCCAGAGCGCTGTGATCAGGTGAAGGCCTCACATGACTCCCAAGCTCCCCGCACCCAGGGGAGATGGCGGACAGGCCCCTGGAAGCAGACATAGAAACCTGGAAATACGGGTATATTTCCACCCAATCTTGCTGTGAACCTAACACAGCCAGTCATCTCAGACAGGAAGACCAGGGAAGGGACACCAACAGCGGAGCAAGGTGTCCGCTATTTCGGAAATATGGCAACAGTTTAAGCAACTACGATGCATTGTTCCGTAGTAGATGGTCCGCCAAACTGCAGATCCTTTGAGAGTGGAGACAGAGTGTTTATCAATAGGGAATGACGCATGTCGGTCGGTGACCAGAGAGGGTCCCAAAGCGAGGGGTGGCTGCCGCAGACACCTGGACAGGGTTAGAAGTTTCAGGAAGAAATGTCACACGGAACAGAGGAAGGCCAGCCTGTGCAGGCGTGTTTGGAAAATCAGAGATCGGGGCGCCTGGGTGGCGCAGTCGGTTAAGCGTCCGACTTCAGCCAGGTCACGATCTCGCGGTCCGTGAGTTCGAGCCCCGCGTCAGGCTCTGGGCTGATGGCTCGGAGCCTGGAGCCTGTTTCCGATTCTGTGTCTCCCTCTCTCTCTGCCCCTCCCCCGTTCATGCTCTGTCTCTCTCTGTCCCAAAAATAAATAAAAAACGTTGAAAAAAAAAATTTAAAAAAAAAAAGGAAAATCAGAGATCACATTTGGGGGGGATACACGGGTAGGAATATTAGACCTGTGCCCCAGAGTCCAGTTTCCTTCGGCCAAGGGAACCTGTCTTGTCACTCTTCCCCATTGATGAACTCTGCCAGCGCGGAGTTGAAGATTTCATCTCACTCGTCGTGAGGGGTTTCTGCTCCGTGTGGACAAGCAGGGTACCGAGCAGCTTGATGCCCAGCTGGAGAGCATTTGGGGGCCCGCCTCAGTGCCTGTGACTGTGTCAGCGTGAATCCAAAGGAATCCGCTTCACTGGACGCGCGGTCCATTGTGGACACTTGGCCGCTGAACGGCGGCATCTCAGATGTGGTCACAAAGTGATGATTAACTTGAGGTCACGTGTATCCTGTAATTCCCTGTTTTCACCTTCTGTTAATAAAATGCGGAAATAAGCATAAGTGGGGCCTAAAGGAGGCGGTGGTCTAAGGGAGCAGACGGCGTCTCATGTGTGTTGCCGGTTCGGGCCTCTGGGTCTACAGGGAAACACCAGCTCTCAGCAGTGATGGGGGGACGAGGGTCCAGTGAGCTCTCTGCATCTCTGCCTCCTCGGGGCTGCAGAGAAGGTGATGCACTGTGGGGACACAAGCCAGTGGGGGCTGGAAGGCAGTGTAAACTGAGGCAGCTCAGGGCACTGCGGGCCTCCCGGCTCGGGTCCGGAGCCATCGTGGCTCTGAGCCCTCCGCTGCCCGACGGCTGTCTCTACTCCCAGCCCCTCTGGCCCACCTCAACCCCTCAGCCTGGTCACGGGCTTAGGTCCCCGTGGACACCCTGGTCCAGGTCCTACAGTGGCTGCGACCAGGGAGTGTGGATGCCCTCGTGCGTGGAGGGGCCACGTGCTCACAAGAGGGTCTGGAGTCAGCCTCCGGAGACACACTCCGCACGTGGAGGAAACCGTTCTCACTAAGGTCCCTGGGGCAACTGAAAGGGTGCACACAGTGTGTGATAGCAACTTTGACCCAATGCAAAATCCTACCGCCAAGTAACTGAAATTCGAGGTTGTTGCAAAAACAAAACGCTCCACGTATTTCAAAGCTGCTGCCAGTAACGAACCGAAATTGTGTAGCTCACGTTTTTGTTTTTTTTTTTTTAATTTAAAAATATTATGAGATTGGGATGCCTGGGTGGCTCAGTCAGTTAAGCATCTGACTTCGGCTCAGGTCATGATCTCAGTTCATGGGTTCCAGCCCCATGTCAGGCTCTGTACTGACAGCTCGGAGCCTGGAGCCTGCTTCCGATTCTGTGTCTCCCTCTCTCTCTGCCCCTCCTCCACCTGGCACTCTCTCTCTCTCTCAAAAATAAATAAACATTAAAAATTGTTTGAATATTATAATTTACATATATTCATTGAAGAAAAATAACATTTTAGCAAAAAAAAATTTGTGTAATATTTATTGATAACTGAGATAAAACTCTAAATAATGCTTTGTAACCTGCCTTTTTTCCTCTACTTGGAGGGCCCGGGGTTGAGTCCCCATTCTGCCACAAGCTATCTGTGTCACTTTGGGGAATGTTGGGTAACCTTCTAGGCTGCTGCTTTCACATTTACAACGGATGTCATGGTTTCCATCCCTACAGAGCTGCCGCGGAGAGCGAGTGAGCGTTAGGAACATACTTCTACTAAAATTTATCTGTTGTTTGCCTGGAACTCGTTTTAAATGGGCATCCTGCATTTTTATTTAAGTCTGGGAGCCTCAGTCCTCACACATGATTGGTTGCACGAAGAGGCTCTTTGCTAACTTGCTGATACTTTAATTGCTGTTCTCTGGCATCGTCTTGCAAACCCCACGGGGGAGACTTTCACGGAGCCCCACACTGGGCTCAGCTGGTTACCTCATTTACCTCCTAGCTCCTGGTGCAGATGCTCCCCCCATCTCCCCATCTCAGAGTGGGAGACAAACCCAGAGGGTTTAACTGCCCCAGGACCCATGGTACTTGGTAGCAGAATGGAGCCCAAACCATGTTTGAGTCCGGTGCCCAATTCATGTTTGGGTGTGTGACCTGGAACATAACTCCCCAAGTGCCACATGCCACATGTTCCTGAAGATGGGGAGGGGAGGAGGGGGAGCAGGGCCTGTGGTTAAGCAGCTTCATGCAACGCAGGACACTGTGGGTCCTGCTAGGGCTGCAGCATGCACACCAGTTCCCCACAGGCTCTGGAGGAGCAGGGGTCACCCCAGATTCTAGAGTTTCTAGAACACCATTCACACAGGCCCTGCATTTTCCCTTAGCACCATCTGGCATGCCATGGAACAGCCCAGAAAATGCCAGGTAAAACCCCAACACAGTAGTCTCCGGGGCCTCTTGGTGTCTTCCTGCACCCTCCAGGACTTCCCAGGGCTTTCCAGCACCTCCCAGCACCTTCTGGCACCTCCCAGGCCTCCCAGCACTTTCCCACACCTTTCAACACCTCTCAGAACCTCCCAGCACCTTCTACTGCCTCCCAGGACATTCCAGAACCTTCCAGCACCTTCCAGGGCCTTCCAGCACCTTCCAGCACCTCCCAGAACCTTCCAGCAACTTCCCAGAGGGATGTAGGAGGGACTCACCCACTCTCTTTCCATGGCACCCAGAGCCCCAGTAGCTCTGAGAGACTGGTCCCCGTGGCGCTGCACTCTGACAGGAACAGGGTCTCCAGCAGAAGTGCCAGGGGGCCGGAAGGGGAGTGGGTCAGGGAGACACAAGGCCCTGCCCTGGCCCCACTCCCAACACTGTCGCCGCCCCTCTCGTCTTGGGGGTCCTGTCTGGAAACCCCAGCTCTCCTGACTCCCACAGTCACTACGGCCGCCTCCCCGGCCCCACTCTTCCACCTGCCCAAGTGCACCCCCTGGTGAACGGCCCCTGCAGGTGCATAGCAGTCAGGACGACGGGGAAATGAGGCGCAGCCAGGCCACCGGGGGTGTGGGCGGCCTCGCTGACCCGGCCAGCACTCACACACAGACACGACTTGTGGGTTACACCCCCTCTGCCTACCTCTCAGCTGCCAAACGCACTGCTCCAGCGTCTTTAGGACCCATTATTCCCCGTGATTACCACCTGTGAGCTGGCACCTGCCAGCCAGCCATTTCTCCCCACCAGAAAATAATCAGCAGTGAGAGTACAGAATCAAACCACTACCTTTTTAATGAGCTAAGCAGACTGGCCATTAATTTATAGCAGCTTCTTAAGCAGCCAGGGGAATATATTAGTTTTCTTTTTTTTTTCTTTCTTCTTTTTTTTTTTTTGAAAAAACAAAAACAGCAGAATTGCTCTCCTCATAAAATCCGAGCCCAGACAAGCCACTCCAGGAGGGGTGAATTAATTAGCACTACTTATTAAGGTTTTACTGCCATTGATTCATTCTGCTCTATCAATAATCTTAATTCATCCACAAAACCAATTCAGTTTAATAATGTGTAAAAGGAAGCTAGAGACCCGAGTTGCCTGCGAAAATATAACTTCCCAGACTTTTCTCAGGGTTCTATTTTCCTGTCAGTGCAGTCCTGCGGTATTCGGCTTGGCATCCATACGCAGCCCAGAAAACATCCCCCGAACCCTGGCTTCCTCTCCACGCCACAGGTATACGCCCCTCCCACTGCGTGCCAGGTAAGGAACAACCTGTCCCTAGATAAACTGTCCCCTACATTCTTGTGTTGAACCCTAACCCCAGCACCTCAGAATGAGACTGCATGTGGAGACAGGGCCTTTGAAGAGGTGATTAAGGTAGAATGAGGGCACTAGGTAGGTCCTAATGTAACATGACTGGTGCCCCTGTGAGAAGAAGTCAGGACACACACTCACACAGAGGGACGACCACGTGAGGACACAGAGAGAGGGCGGCATCTGCACGTCCAGCAGAGAGGCCTCAGGAGGGACCCTGCCCACACCCAGATCCTGGACTCCCTGCCTCCAGTATGGAGACAGCAACTGTCCGCTGTGTGAGCCCCCAGGTTGGGGTGCCGGTTACAGCTGCCCAGTCTGTGGTTACAGCCCTCCCCCCCTCCCTGCTCTGGGTGCTGGTTACAGCCGCCCCAGCGACCTCCTAAGGTCTCCCTGCTTCCTCTCCTCCCCTGCATCTGCTTGGCCGGTTTCCCTCCCCGCAGCACCGCCCAGCACCTGTCCCCGCTCAGGAACACCGGGTGTCCCTGCTCAGGAATGCCGGGTGCCTCTCTGTAGAGCACGCAGTCCTCACGCCTCAGATCTGACCAGGCCTCCACTCCCGTCTTCTTGGAAACTTTCTCTGTTTTGCACGTACATTGACACCTCTTTCCTCTCTTTCAACCAAGATCACGACGGGCCTTAGACTTTGGGAGCAGAAGGCTGGTTGTGGGGCGGGAGGTTGGGGGCGTCCTCCCAGAGATCTGCAGCCCCAGATCCAGAAGCAGAGCCAGGCTGCCCCTTTGTCTCTGCAGCAATGTTGGGGGGGGGTCCCCTCTGTTTCGCCCGGAAATGTTTGCGGAGCAGAGAACACACAGGTGTAGGCCTGATGCCTGTGAGCAGGACAGGGCGCTGAGCAGGCCCTCGACCCCCCATTTCCTGACCGCCCACCCACTTGTGCCTCCGGCCCCTCCTGTCCTTCCAGACTGGCCGGGCGCCCTGCACCCCACCCCCACACCTCCCTGCAGGGGCTGCCCTGGATGCTGCTCCTGGGTCGTCCAGTCCCCTGGAACATGTGTGGGGTTTCTGGTCCGCGTGACGCTGCCTTCATGGTATTTTGGGTCTTGCTGGGCACGCGGTTTCCCCGGTGTGGACAGGTCTCACAGGAGCCTCCCTCCTGTCCAGGAGCGGCTACCTCCAGGGACAAGCTAGGGAAGGGTTTCCCTGGCCAGGTTGCCAAAATACAGTCCTGGGGATCGCTGAGATGGTCTCCCTTTGGGAAAGGCCCTCTCATCTCCCTTTTAAAATCTTGAGTGGCCCTGGCTTACCCTTCAGCAGCCCAGGTAATGGTAATGACTGTCCCTTGCCTGTGTGCTCATCTTAATTCTTCTCAAGAGCTCGCTCAAACGTAAGACATGTTGGTTCCCAAACAAAACAAAACAGCCAGGAAGTACATCAAGGAGGACTTCTTAGAACGGGGGCCCCAGGAGGGTAAGTGATGTGGTCGAACGGGAAGGAGGGCTGCCAGCCAGACCCCGATTGCTTCCTTTACACTTCGGGGGCCTCAGTTCCCATGTACAGGAACAAATTACAGGGGGCTCAGCAGGCGGCAGGCGAGGCCATGGGTGGCCTTCTGAAGGGATGCCGCGCAGATCAGAACCCAGGCTGGCTGACTCGGTTTCCCTCCGGGGTCACGTGGTGCCTGGCTTATAGCCCAGTTGGTTCTGCGTCACCAACCACGGCTTGAACAGAAGGGCCTGGTGTCTTCCTTCCCTCCTCCCAAAGGAAGGCGGGGAGAGACTTGCCAGTTCTTCTCCCCAGCACACGTGCAAGGTGACAGCACGGTGGTCCCAGCCTGTGGAGGGAAAGAGGCCCCAGAGTGAGGCCCCCACCACACCCCTGGCTTCGTAGCTCCTCGGAGAACGTGCTGGCGACAGAGTATCCACAACCCTGTTAACCGGCAGATCCCAGCGGCGTGGTGGTTTGGACAGTACATGTTCCCCTCTCGTCCTCTTCCTAAATTTATAAACAGAAAGTATCCGCGAAAGCAGGCAGGACTGGAATACATTACAGCAAGCACTCTGAAAATATGTTTATGAAGCCGCAAACAGAACCTGTTGTGCCGGCTTTAAAAAAATAAAGCCAGATCGAATACACGATCTTCTTTAAGTACCAGTTCCTTCCCGTCGTCACACAGGGCGAGTGCGATTCTCCTGCGGAGAACGGACACGTGTCCCACAGGTGGATCCATGAAGCAGCAATTTTGGGACGTGTTCTTTCTTTTAAATGTATCTTGATTTGGGGCACATTGGACGTTATTCTTAGAAACGTGGTTTCTGGGGGCACCTGGGCGGCTCAGTCGCTTAAGCCACCCACTCTTGGTTTCAGCTCAGGTCATGATCTCACAATTCGCAAGTTCGAGCCCCGCATCGGGCTCTGTGCTGACAACATGTAGCCTGCGTGGGATTCTCTCTCTCCCTCCCTCCCTCTCTGCCCCTCCCCTGTTCATGCATGTTTTCTTTCTCAAATAAACTCAAAAAAAGAAAGAAAGAAAGAAAGAAAGAAAGAAAGAAAGAAAGAAAGAAAGAAAAGAAATGCAGATTTGTTCACATCAGTCAGTGCTTACTTATTGGGATAAATAAAAGGAATTGATTCAATTCCATGTAACTGGGAAGACCCAAAACCTGTATCATCTGGGAGGCAGACTTCCCACCCAAAACTCAGTGGGTATTTGTTCCGAGTTATGGGCCCAGAATCTCTGTTACATGATTTTCTTAATTATACGATGACAGCAGCTTTGTTCATCTTTGTCACCAACATTGTACAACTAATGTTTCCAGAAAAGCAGCACCCCAGATCCTCCCAGGAGCACCAGGAGGCTGGCATCACCCAGCAGTGTGTACCCCCACCTTCCTTCGCCCCATCTGCCCCCACCTTGTGCCACCCTCTCCTGTGTGAGCTCCAGTCTGGCCGTTCCTTTCGGGAGTGTGGCCACTGTCTTGTAGGGGTCACGAGCCATGTGCTAACCCAGAGGGTAGGCACCCAGATGTGACGCCACGTGTCTGTGTTCCCCAAGTGATAAGTTAGTGCTTCAACACGGGTCTCCAGGAAAAGACCAGTTAATACTCTGCCAACCTCAACTGGAGAGAGACACGCCCGTAGGAAGGTGGTTAGAACCTGCCGGGAAGCACGTGTCTCCCAGGGCCATGTCTACCTTGTCACTGAAAATCCCCCCAGGGACCTACTGGGTGGCGGCTCCCGTGTCGGTGTGAGAAAATTCAGAGACGAGGCAGTCATGGCTAACCAGGCCCACACAGGACAGTCCCGGGGCGGGGACCAGCTCGGTGAGCAAGCACTCCCAGTACATGTCACCAAAAGTCAGTCTGGCACCAAATCCCACCCTATGGCTGCCAACCTTAAACCCCTTCGAACAGTGGCCCACTCGGCACCCAAAAATACCGCTAACAAACAAAACCTCACTAATGCATACATCATAGCGGGCGCGTCTAAAAGCATGTGAGTTACACTAACGTTTGACGGTAATGTAAAAATATATATACAGTTATGTGTGCATGAGAAAAGAAAGCTCATTCTTGCTGCTAAAAACCAATATGTGAGTTTTTATGCACAGAATGAACTGTTATTTCCAAAATGGAGTTCTTAGTGGTGATTTAGTAATTTATTCAAGGAAGAAAACAATGACGAATGATGTAAATTATTCTTAGCTTCCTTTTTGATTTAAATAGCAATTGCCAGTCTCCCAAGGCAGGATGTGGAACCCGATGGGATAAAAAACAAGCAGCCCCCAATTCTGTCATTCTTTCAAAAAGTCATTTACAAGAACTTGACCATAGTAACTTACAAAACCAGCAACATAGGAGAAAAGGAAAAAGAAATCTGATATTCTTTGAAAACAACGCCTGTGTCTAGAATACCAAGGTAAAAATGATCAGATTTATAGGAAATTAAATCCTTAGCTGATTTAAAGATAGGCAAATGGATACATCTAGTTTCTAACAGGGAGACAGGTGCTAAGGTAAAAATATTCATTTCCTAAGGCTTCTTCCTCTGCAGCTCATCAGGATAGAATTTAAGAATAAAATTAGCAGCTGAAAAATAGACAGTGTGAGGGCCCAGAGGCCGTTGGCTTCGTTATGTTCTACAGATGTTGGCTGCCAGCCTTGCTTCACCGGTACAGGGACGGCCGCTCCCTCGGTCACCATGCTTTGCCTGCCCAGGCATCACCAGAGAGGTTGTGTGTGTGTGGAGCCGTGTAAGAGGCAGTTAGGAGACGCCCCTGCAGAGCCAGTAAATAAATTCAAGATCTAATTCTCCCTGTGTGTGTCTCCGTCCGTCTCTCTGTCCATCTCCGTCTGTCTGTCTCTCTCATCTCCTTCCACTGACCCTTCTCCTGATGCAAGCCATTCCAGATCATCAGGTCAATTGTACCCTATTCCTCTGGGGGGACTAAAATTGCCATAGGGCTCCGAGATAAACGGTGACCCTAACGTGCGTGCTTTGTCCATCTGGTTCATCAGTTTTTAAAAAAGGAAATCATTTTATGGGGGCACCTGGGTGGCTTAGTCAGTTAAGTGTCCGACTTCGGCTCAGGTCATGATCTTGCAGTTCGTAAGTTCAAGCCCCACGTCGGGCTCTGTGCTGACAGCTCAGAGCCTGGATTCCTCTTCGGATTCTGTGTCTCCCTTTCTCCCTGTTCCTCCCCCACTCACACTCTGTCTCACTGTCTCTGTCTCAAAAATAAATAAAGAATAAAAAAAATTTAAGGAAATCATTTTATTTTTTTTTAATATAATTTGTTGTCAAATTGGTTTCCATACCGACACCAAGGAAATCATTTTAGATTCAGAAGTCAACATTTCGGGAGTCTGGCCCAGGTATTAGTGAATCACACATACCGTTTCCTGAGCGTTTGCTTTCAAACTCATCAGGAAAGAGTCACATGGTAACTCCTCCTTGAAGGCCACCTGCCTGTTGTGTCCTTACTCCCCTCCTCCCCGCCCCCTCCTCCCTTACCTTCTTCTCTTTCTTCCCTTCTTCTTCCTCCTCCTCCTCCTTCTCTTTTGTAGTTTTTAAACTAGTAACTTGGCAAAGGGCCTTTTACTAAAACCACACGCTCTGGGGTTCAGTTCACCCAAGCTGGTTGGTATGACATTGAATTTGCGTGGAGCCCTCTAAACAGAGACCCTGATGCAGGTGCTGTTCTGGGGACCCTTTTCTCTGTTGCTGGAGGGAACCCACTCAACCAAGCATTACCTTTCTGATCCAACGTTCCTCTAGAAAAGTGCACCCAGAGTCAAACCCCGGCCTCTGCTATTACCTCTGGGCTCCAGCCACTTCCGTCGAAAGTTTCCCGCTTTGTTTAAATAGCTTCTGTAGGCGATGGCTCAGGTTAAGACCTGGTGACACCAGTCATTGAGATATGATCAGTAATTCTCCTGGTGGAGGCTCTTTCTAACCTGTTATATGTCCCGTTAATAGAGTGGGTGCCACACCCCTGGTTTGGGAGCTGGTACAGACCGGAGTTGTGCTGGGGACTGCCGGCATCTGCAGTGTCATTAAGACACCAGGCCTCTAGGAACCGGAGACCCCAGTGAGTGTTTGCTCAGCTCTCACCCCACTGGACTCAGATGAGGCACTCAGCCTCTGTGGGACCTGGTTTCCTCCCCTGGGAAGCTACCACCCCTTCGGCAAACGCTCTCTGAGCCCCTGCCACGCATGGGGCGATTCACGAGTCCTTGCAGGAAACACAGGTGTAGGGAAGCAAGGGTCAAACACTGTCTTCCAAGATGCCAAGCATTAGATGTGAGAATGACAAAAGTGACCTCATTAACACGTCACATTGAGTGCATTCGTGAGAGTGCTCCGTAGGCGCCGAGGCAGGGCTGGGAGTTGCGAGGCGCTGAGGGCACTCTGTGTCTCCCCGAGGAGTGCTATCTGTTCGTGGAGAGCAGGGGCGGCAGGGGGCAGAGCAGGGGCACCTCAGGAACCCTGAAGGCCAAGCCAAGGCTGTGGAAAGGCACCCGGTCTCGGGAACCCTCTCCTGTTGTCTGGGTGAAGGCCGGCATGATCCACGGCACCGCACTAGGGAGCGGATGTGCCCAAGGATTACCAAACGTTGGAAGAAAGAAAGCCTGGAATGCACTGGCTGTGTCAGGTTTTCTTAGAACATTCAGAAGTCCTTAGTGGGCTTACAAGACACCAGACAACGAATTCCAAATGTACACACACAGTTGTCAGGTTTGTCTTTCGAGAAGGGATGCCTAGATTTCTTGCGATTATCAGAAGAGTCTTGAATCACCAAGGCTTACAATGGCTGCATTTAATGATAGCATTAGTCCTTCACTCCCGCTCTTTGTAAAGTCAGCAATTCTACGCATCAGCTCTAAAGCCTAAGAGAGAAAGAATTCTTACTGACATTGTGTGCCTTCTACCCCGGGGCATTTATTTTCTTTCCTGATGGGAGTCTTTTGTATTTATATATCTGCTTCTCTTAACCGTTTTTGAGTCAATCATATTCATATCCTTACATGCTCATGAAAAGTTAAGGCGTTAACTAGGTTTTAGAATGTAAAAGAGTATAGTTTTTATGTAAGCAGATTTTAAAGAAAAAGAACTACAGCGTTAGTGTAATTAAAGAATTTAGCAGTCGAATTGGCTCTGCCTACACTACAGAATTGGTCGTATATATACGGAATAGGTATCAGTGGAAAGTGTGTGTCTCTCAACTTCCAGTTCAGAGCACAAACGGCTAAATCCAACAAAGTGACACTAGTTTCTGGCTAACGATTAGAGCTGCATTTCTTTTCATTAGCCAGCCATCTGCTACTGGAAAGTAAGCATCACCAAGATGCCCGATGACTGGTTTACCAAAAGGAACACCCTTTATCCTTCCCCAAGAAAACTCTCCACTAGCCGCTAAAACTTACGTGCACGTCTAGCGAAGGGAACAGTCAGGATTCCAAGGCACCTGCTGTTTAGAGCAGCAGCTTGGGGAAAGAAAGCACAATTGCCAGAAGAAAAGAACAATTTCTTAGAACTGTGCTTTAAAAGAGACATATGTCAGGGTGCCTGGGTGGCTCAGTCAGCTGAACATCTGACTTTGGCTCAGGTCATGATCTCATAGCCTGTGAGTTCGAGCCTCACGTTGGGCTCTGTGCTGACAGCTCAGAGCCTGGAGCCTGCTTCAGATTCTGTGTCTCCCTCTCTCTCTCTGCCCCTCCCCCACTCACGCTCTGTCTCTCTCTCTCTCCCAAAAATAAATAAACATAAAAAAATTAAATAATAAAATAAAATAAGACATATGTCTCAGGTGACGATGTACTTGTTGTCCAGACTAGGACTCTGCAGACTGGCCACGGGGACACCAGTAAAAATGAAATGGGCACGAGGAGTGTACGTGGGGTCTGTCCCCAGCCAACCAAACAACTTGCCACTGTACATATATGGGATAGAGTCAAAGTTTTATGTGAAGCAAACCAACCTCACAAATAAATATTAAATATTTCCAGTGATCTGCACAGACACATGTGCACAGAGTTTCTGTTTCTTTTTACCAAACTAATTTCACCAAGAAGAGGAATAACAATCACAGAAGAAGTGAGAGTCTCCCTTCTCAGTCTCAGAACAATCCAGGTGAAGGTGCCTGAAATCATGGCTCCATGCTCTTGACCAGAATGTGGCTGAGATGGGGGTGTGGGGGTCGGCTCTGCAGAGCCCCAGAGGTCATCACAAGACCTCAGGCACCCCAACCCGCGTGGGAGTATTTTCACAATTTACAGCTTTCCAAGACAAGAGACTAAAAGTTTTCTCTTCTCTCCCGGAAGCTCCTGGAGATAAGAGTCTAGTTCTCAATGCCTTGACGCCATAGTGCCTTGGGCTACCCCAAATACACCGCACAGTTATCCCAGCTGAATTGTGGGAAATGGAGAAAGAAACAAACCGAGCAGCTCGCCCTCAGACAGACAGCTGCACAGTAAGGGCACATTACTGTAGGTGACCCAAGTCCCAGGGTTCAAATCCTCTCCTGTCCAGGGCGGCGGGAAGTAGAGGCCTTTCAAAGGTGCTCTGTGATTATTTCTGTGGCCCCGGGGATTTTCTGTCTTCCTTCTCCTTCCCCTCGATGTCTTCTCCCCGCATATGTTACGTTACACCGAACAAGCTCCAAACACATCCCTGGTTGTGAAGAGACAGCTGACATAGACCAAGTACGCAGAGAAAGGGCAGAGGCTTGTAGTGGTGGAGGAAGATGGGTTACATTTGTGGGGTATGAGATTGTTCCTATCAAGAGCGTAAACAAATATAGAAACCAAACACACACAAAATAGAGCCAGGAAGTTTCAGTATAATGAATACAGAGTAACGCATAAAGGGATCCAAAGGTAATGATTGTGGGGCAGGTGAAGGACCGTGGTGCAGGGCAAGGGCCAGCGCCTCATGTGTTCACAAGGGCTCTGACGGGAGACCAGGCGTCAGCACACTGGGGAGATGGCGGGGACATCTTCTCTAGCCCAGAGAGCAGAGAGCCTTGCGGGCCAGGGAGAGTGCGCATTCTGTTTTCTGTGGGTCATACGGACGGGAGAAGGAGGTTTGGGCCGAGAGGGTCTGGTGCCCACGTTCTCCTGAAATCAGGTGCTTGAGATCACAGGAATCTTGAATTTACACTGCAGCCCACGAAAGTCAGGAGTTGCTAAATCAACAGATACTGATGTTATTACAAAGCTACAGGATTTAATAGAATGACAGAAATAAAAGACCAATGACGATGCCATCAATATTTAATGTCATTCGTGGGGGAACCATAAATGCCTATCACTGAGTGAAAGAAGCTAATCTGAGGAGCTCCACGCAGTAGAACCCCAGCTCTATGACCCTCTGGAAAAGGCACAACCACAGAGATGGCAAACAGATGAGTGGTTGCCAGGGCTGGGGGAGGGGACAAATGGCACAGCCCAGGGGTGTCCATATGACACCTGAATGGTGGACGCGTGTCCCCGTACATTTCTGCAAATCACAGAATGTACAAGACCAAGAGTGACCCCTAACGTAAACCGTGGACTCGGATGACAGTGACATGTCCAGGAGGGTTCATCCCTGGTGACAAACGTACCATCAGGTGGGGATGTCGATAGTGGGGGGGGCTGAGGTGTGTGGGAACAGGGGTGTGTGGGAGATCCATGCTGTGAACCTAAAACTGCTCTGAAAAAATGAGTTTTTACAAAACGTAATGTCCTACAGGCCCAGGAAGAGCTCCTCTCTGCCCCCCACCTTATCTTTGTGCAGGAGGTAGGGGAGTGCATGTGTGCACGCGTGTGCACAAGAAAAGGGGGACCAAAGTCCCCCGTTGTGTTCGTGATCTTTCTTTCACTCAACATTTTCATTAACTACGTCTTCCGGTCTCAGCGGCCAAAGGGGTTGAGAGCATGATTAAGTTGGGCTGGTGGGAGTTCCACGAAGGATGAGGTGCTCTCGGGGGCGGGAGAAGGGGGATAGGAGCTCTTTGTGCAGGAGGAAACTGATAAGACAGACTCGAGAACAGTGAGCACAGGGGCTGGACAGCCGTGTGCCAGCGACAGTATCGCCCACACTCTCTCTAGCCTTGTGACAACCTCCCAACACCCACCTCACCCTGTCCTATGGGGAAACTGAGGCAGAGATGTTCAGCAGTGGCCTGCCACCCCAAGCTATAGATGGCAGACCAGCGGGTAGTGCTTGTGTTCATTGTCTCCCTTCCTCAGGCCTGTAACCGCAGGATGAAGACATATGTCCCGTCCACAGAGAATCCTAGGAATGTTCTTGCATTTTCTCAATCATCCATAGTAGATCCACAGCAAAACTGCGCAGTGACCGATTGTAATTTGTTCTCCCGGCCAGTCTTCTGTCCCCGCCCTGTCACCAGCAGGGCCCTCACCAGACTCTGCTACTCAGCACTTGTGCCCCAAGTGACCATTGGCTTAGCCGATCTCACTGGCAGAGGGAACGCATGTTCTGAGACAGCCGGCATTCACAGTGGAGTGAGCGTCCTCTGGCCTTCAGGCTACACTCTCTGCCGGTGACCTCTGCCTTGGGGACCCTCTGCTCCGAGCCATTTGCAGGATCCGAGCAAACACGGGGCCCATGATGCCCATTGGCTTTTCAGGAAGTGGTAACCGGGCCCGTGGCCAGGATCAGCTTGGCGAGCAAGCGTTTGCAGGATTCAGCAGCCGAAACCTGTTCCCTGTTGCAACCTCACTGACCAGCGTCTCCTCTCCCCAACACAACCACAGGCATCTCCATGCAAGGCCCCTGAGCCCCCGACGAAGAGGATGCTGGCCTCAAAACCTGCATCCTTCTCGGCTGAATGTTGATATATTACTGCGCTTTCTTTCTTTTTTTTAACTACTTTATTGACGTGTGATTGACTTACAAAAAGTTGTACACATTTGATGCAGACAGCTCGATAGTTTGGGGACACATACACACCCACGAAGCCGCCACCACCACCAAGGCCATGGACGCGCCCAAGACCTCCCACAGCTCCCTCCAGCCCCCTTTGTTGGTAATCGTGTCACTGTTTTGAGGTGAGAGCGGGCAACATACAACCACCCCTCTCAGCAGCAGGGAGTGGGCGACACGACATCATTAGCTGCAGGCGCAGTGCCGTCTGGTGGATCTTCAGACCTTATTTACCTGGCGTCAGGGGTCAGGGTGTGAAAGCCCCCAGGGGATGCAGGCCGTGGAGATCTCGGACCTGGGCGAGCCCTCGGGACCTCACTTTACTTTGCCCCCGGCCTTGTCCAGACAACACTGTGTGTGGCAGGCACAAGACTTGTACTTTAGCGGGATGAGCCAGTCACGAGCGCATGCCATCAGGAGGTGATGATGGTTATGAGGAAACATGAAGCAGGACTCAGGGCGTAGGCGGGCGGTCCGCATGGGTGCTCAGGAAGCCCTCCCGGGAAACGGTGCCCCGCACGAGCCTGGGTTGCGGGCTTCCTGGCTCCTCCGGGTTGGCGGCGGGGGCCTGGAAGTCCGCGCAGCTGGGGAGCCAGGATGGAGTGAAGACGGAGACAGGGCCTCGGGGGCTCACATGTGCACCTGCTCCCCGCCCCCCCCACCACGTCAGTGTCTCATCTGCTCCCAGAAGTACACTGTGACTTCCAGTTCGTTATTAGCCCCCATTTTTGTTAAGAAGGACAACTGAGCACAAGCTGTCCTCAAGATACATGTGTTTTTAATGGGGAAACTATGAGGTTATTGTAGACACGAGACGAAGACAGACCCCTGCCGTGTTGCTGGAGTTTGGAAGGACCCCATAGGAGCGCGGGTGAGAGCGCCAGGTGCCATGGGGACCAGGAGAGACTGAGCTCCAGCTCGGACCCCACCTGCTTGGCTGGCGCAGGAGAGCTGCGTGCTTGGGACAGCCGGGGGCATGGTTTTCCAGGGACACCGGGGTCGGGAGGGGCCGGGTGAGTAGATGGGGTGGGGGCGGAGCCCTGGGGGGCGCCCGGAGCCAGAAGGACCTCAGTCTGCAGGGGAAGGGCAGCAGGTCACAGTCTGTATTGGGGGAGGATGCTGGTCCATGGGTGACAAGACAGAGGTTCTGGGCTTGGGTTTTGAATGAAAATTTCATCTTGTGCAGCCTAGGAAAGAGAGTATTGGAAGCTCTTTCAGCGTCCCAACGAAAGAACAAACCCACTCTGAGCATTTCAACACAGGGGGCTGAAGGCAGGGACTTGATCGTACAGGCGGGGGAGAGGCCGGAAGCCGCAAGGAAGCAGCCAGGAAGGAGGCCGCTGGCCGGGGCTGGGGGCACGGAGGGGGGCAGGCAGGGTTCCAGAACCTGGGACCCCAGGCAGAGACGGAGCCGGGTCTGTTCCCACAGACCAGAGAGACAGAGGAAGGGAGACAGAGCCGCAGACGCCACGGGGCTCCGGGAGCCACCCAGACCTGCCTCCCTGGACAGCAGAGCCCCTGCCCCACACGCGACGGGTCCCAGCCTCCGCCCGTCGTTTGTACACCTGCCAAGGCTCCAGGACCCTCTGCGAGCAAGGACCTCATTTACACACGAGCGGCCCTGTGTTGGGAGGGCGGACAGCACAGGTTCCGAAGCACACGCGTGTGCACCTGGGAGCCTGGCACTCCCGTGACCATCTCTGTGCTCCGAGGAAGAAAAGTCTGCATTTCTCTGCCACGCTCCAAAAGCCGTCTTTATTCTGAACTACTCGAGTCGTGCTCTCAAAGGCGTGTATTTTTAGGCCTCTGGGCAGAAAGGGCCGCGGGTTCCTCTAGGAATAGCCTGTTTGAAATCAAACAGAAGAAGCCGGGATGTTTCTGAATAATGCAGACGCCTTGTGTGGGTCTCTCGCGCCTATTAGACATCACTTCCCTTTGATTTCCGTTTTCAGAGGTGGGAACGGACGCTTTCTCCAAGACCGGCTGGGGTCGCCTCTCTGATGAAAGGTGTTCCTCCCGCGTCCCAGAGTCCTCTTTCCTGTGATCAGGCCCACGCTCGCGTGCGGGCGCTCGTTCCTCTCGCTGCTGAACCCTCAGAACCCAGTGTTTGCATAATTGATTGCCAGCTCTCAGAAGCCGCCGGAGCGCCAGGGAAGTTTGAACCACATCCAAAATGCGTGCGCCATGTAGCTGGGGAAAATGCAGCAATTAAAAGCAGCTAAAACTAAGCAATTTATGACTTACAGATGTCAATTTATGACAGAAATCACTGCATATATTGTACCAGCAAAGTGACATTTATTTGGTAATTAATGATTAAAACAGTAATTTCCCCGCGGTTAGCGGCCACCTGGTGTCTGGTGGTGGTTAGTGAACGTGCCCTCGCCAGGGCCAGAGGCCCGTGCTTTCCTTTCTGACACTGGGGGAGGGTCTCAAACCCAGAACTCTGTACACCAGCCCTCGCTGTCCTTATCGCTACCCGCAATGTTCCAGAACACCCCAGCTTACGTGCAGTTTCTGCCTCGAAGGCCCTGACAGATATTCGCCGAACGAGTGACTAAATGAATTAATGAATGATTGGATTCCACGGTCCACAGAAAAGCAAAACAAGCAGAAAACGCAGGCCGATGAAAGCACCTGCCATTTCCCCGGAGACGGATGTCCGGCTGGACCAGAATGGGTCTGGGACTTTCTCCCTCCTTCTCTTTGTCTTCTTCAAAGGCTAGTGACTGATGTAGGAAAGATGTCTGCGACTCTTACCTGTGGGACCGCTAGCCGACCGCCGAGCAGACAGACCCCAGCCCCCCGCACCCCCTCTGGAGTACCCGTACTGGGGCGTCTGTGTGGGGTAAGTGCGGCAACCCAGCGGATTCTGCTCTCCACTTCTCCACCCACTCGCGGCAGGGCGTCCAGAGCAGGCGGCCTGGTGCCTCCACCTCCCTTTCCCACCAGTGGGGGGCCCCGGGCTGGGGAGAGGACAGGGGAACGCCGTGGGGGGCCAGGCCGAAGTTCCCTGTCAGTCAGCGTGGGTGGGCTTGTGGCGTAGTCCCTCCCCAGCAGGATGGTCCCTATCACAGGTCCTGGGGATGAAGGACCCTCACGAGCACAGGAGGAGGCCCCCAGACCCTTAGCCCAGCCTCACCTCACTCACATCCAGGGCCCGTGCGGTGCGGGTCCGGGCCATACCGTGTCTTCTCCTGCTGTGCGCTCCGAGACTTTCTGTGCCCCGTCCAACAGTGCCAGCTCAGAGCCTGTCCATGCCTTGTTCCCTGGAACAGCCAGCATCCTGTCCCCAGACTCGGGCCCAGCCCCGATCACGGAGCCAAAGAAGCATCTGGAAGAACAGATGCCCAGAGTCCTGGGGAGCCCAAACCCTTCCTTTATTTCCTCTGCCTGGCCATCGGAAGAAAGACTCCTTGCTTTAGAAATAGTAGTAAAAGTTTAACTCATGCCAGAACCTGTGCCTAGTGGGAACTGGAGACACCGGGGCATGATTTCCAGGAACTTCCAAGCAGCCAGGAGCTTCTGAGATCCGGAGAGGCCTGCAGAGCCTGGTGGGGGTGGGAGGGTGGGTTCCGGGCGTGTGTCCCTTGCTTCCTTAGTTGACTCCGACCATCAGCATATTTGCTTTAGCAACAAGCAGGGAGGAATTATTCTGGGTGCTTTAATTTTGTCAGTAGCCCCTTGGCCTTTTTATTTTTTTTATTTTTTTTTAATTTTTTTTTTCAACATTTATTTATTTTTGAGACAGAAACAAAGCATGAACGGGGGAGGGTCAGAGAGAGGGAGACACAGAATCTGAAACAGGCTCCAGGCTCTGAGCTGTCAGCACAGAGCCCGACACGGGGCTCGAACTCACGGACCGCGAGATCATGACCTGAGCCGAAGTCGGCCGCTTAAGCGCCTGAGACACCCAGGCGCCCCGCCCTTGGCCTTTTTAAAGTCTGTTTCCAATGAGAAAAGGTATCGGTACACACACGGCTGTGTGGACTTCACCGGAAAAGCACAGCCGAGGAAAACAGGCGCCAACGACTCTAGGAAGGAAGGAGGCGCCGGTGAATGGAAACTGTCCTCGCTTGAGAAATGCACAGAAAAGTCCATTCATTTTGCTCTTTCCTGCTGTTGGACACTTTCAAAGCCTAGGCAGCTTGCTTCCTGTAAGTGCCAGATCTCTGAGGCTGACGTGCATGAAGCTGATGGTGTGTGAATATGGGCACTTTTCAGTTTGCTTCCAGAATGTTCCGCACATCCTTTGACTTGCAAAGAGGCTGTACCGCGGCTGGCTAGAGAGAAGGAGGACTAGTCATCTGTGAGCAGGAGGGCTGGGCTTGGACCTCTGAGATCCCTCTCGCTTCTCTGGGGTTGAAAAGACCCCTTACTTCACACCGTGACGTGTAACTTGCCCCCAGGTCCCGGGGCAAACAGGGCACCGTCTTCTGAACAGAGGCAGGAATGTGTCCCGAAATGGAAGCAGAGAAGCACTCCGCTGACTTGATCAATAAAAGGAAGATGATGCTATCCAGAAACCCACACCTTCCCTCTTGGCTTTCCCAAAAGCATTTAGTGAAAGAAAGCTGATTAGCGGGGCACAGAGAAAGGGGCCACCGAGAAAGGAAACGTGTAAAGCACATGAATTTCAGAGCCGTCTTCCCCTGTTGAGCCTCCTGCCTCCACCCCAGGGATCACAGAGAATTAGCCGGGTCAGAAGGATTCAGCCCTGGGCCTTGCCCTGGGTCACCTGCCTTCCTTTCTCAAAGCAAATGGAGCATGTGGGGGTGGGGTGCGTTCATCTGCTTTGGCTGCGTAACAAGCACCCAGCCTGGGAGTTAAACAACAACCGAGTCTACTGTCCCACGTGCTGGGGGCTGGGAGTCTGGGATCCGGGCGTGGGTTGGGCCGGCTTCTCTGGAGGCCTCTCTCCTGAGTGTGTAGATGCCGTCCCTCCCTGTGTCCTCACGTGGTGGTCCCTCTGTGCACGGCTGTGTCCTGATCTCTTCTTGTGAGGACACCAGTCAGATTGGATTAGGGCCACCCAGTGACCTCTTTCTATCTTAATCTCCTTTTTAAAGACCCTATCTCTGAATACAACCACGTTCTGAGGTCTTGGGGAGTGAGGAGTCTATCACATGAATTCGGGGGACACGATGCAGCCGTAACAGCCTCTTTTTACTTTATATTTTAAAAATGCAGTACGTTGAAGCCTCCGGGTTCTGTGCTCGTTCCTCTGGTCGTGGCCCAGACATCTCTCCGTCCCCAACTTGGAAAGAATGCGTGACTCTGGGTTAGACGGCTATGGTTGGAGTCCTAGATCTGCCCTCTATTAGCCACATTCATTCTTGCCAAATGGTTGGCCCTTGGGGTCTCCGTTTGCCCTTCCAGAACTCGGGCACCTCTGAAACGCTCTGCCACGACCCAACCAGCTCCAAGCAGGCTGCGACGAACACCCAGAAAGATGGTGGTTCTGCAGCCACACAGGGTCTCCCTGAGTGCACCCCATCAACATCGCTCCCGTGCAAACCCGTGTGACAGTCACAAGCTGAGGGGACAGGGAGGCCTAGCCCTTCAGAGCCCCCGAACATGTGGTACATGTGCCCATTTGAGCTAGCTGGCTTAATCGCCGAGACACTGATGCCCCCTTTATTCATGAAGTCATTAGCTGCAAAAACTTTGCGCCGCATTTTCTTGGTTTTCAAAGAGCAGTGAGCGGTGCCACAGATGTTTCCAGAGCCAGCAAAAAAATCAGCACAATTGCACTGAAACTCTTGAAAGAATGAGCTTTCTTACACAATAGCAGCCGCTCTCCGTCTTCAGGCTAAAGGTGCGGTAAGGAAGGCATTTTCCGTGGTGTCGCAAGTTTAGCGGGTGGGGGGGATTCAGGGAGAACAGAACGAGAAAGAGAGGTGCTTGGAAATTCGATCAAAGGTAAGAGGAGGAAACAAACCCAATGCAGTTATGTGTTTGCTGAGTGCCAAGAAAGGGCTCCCTGGTCAGCTGAGCTGGGAGCATGGGGGGACGCTTGGAGAGAGACAAGCACCCTGGCCCTGCTGGCGGTGGGGTGGGGGGAGCAGGGGGGGGGCAGTTCCTGTGTGTTTGCCTCTGAGTCCTTTCCGGCCTCTTGTAACAGGTGCTTTGCTTTCTTGGGAGGAGATGCTGTCCATCGAGGGCTCCTGGTTCCAAGGAAAGTTTGAGCACCGTGGGTGCAGGGAGAGCAGCTGTCCCCAAGCGCCTTCCGCCCAGCTGGCCACAGGCGGGTGGGAGGACGGCAGGGGCTCCTGGTCCCACTGCACTTGCTGGGACAGACCCGCCAGGCAGGAGATGGGAGGCGCCCAGAGTGCCCCACGCTTCTCCCCACCTACCGTAACCCCTGCTCGCCCTCACGACTACGAAGAGCTAGAATGTTCTGAGACAGCAGGGAAGGTGGAGGGCCCGGGGCTCCGTCGTTCTGACTCTGTCGCCAGAAGTGGTTACAGACAGCAGAGCACATTCCACTGTGGTTTTTAAGTGTTTTTCTTGTCTGAGCGTAACCACATGTGGCCACGGGCTTTCAGGAGGCCAGGGCGTGGCTCTCGAGCTGCCTTTCTCCAGAATCACACTGGGTCTAGGAACAGAGTCTGGGCCCCCACCCCGCATCTCGTGGGGCCCCCGGCGGCCAGCTGCTGGAACACAGGCAGGGCCTGGTCCTCCCCACCAGAGCTCCCACCAGTAAATGGCTCCTCTCTGCCCACCTGCCCTTTCTTGGAGGACAGACTGTCAGCGTGTGTCTTTCCTGGGCACAAGCAGGGCCAACCGATGTGACCCAGGTCACCGCTCCTCCTCCTGGCTTCCCGTTGTCCCTCCCCACAGGTCCTCCTACAATTATCAGACCGTGGAGCAGGCCCAGAGTCTCCTCTGGGAGCTGCCTCAGGCCCCCGCACCCTGCTGGCAGCAGTGGGGGCCCCAGTGCTAGTGCTAAGCCCAGGGGGTTCCCAGGGCCTCAGCATCCAGGGCCCCCCCCAAGTGCTCGGCTCGGCGGCTGTGCACCTGCCCTCAGACCCCAGCCCCAGAGCCCCGGCGTCTGCACTGGCTCTCGTGGCCTGACGGCAAGGCCCGAGGCCTCCACACACAGACACGCTTCTCAGGAGCAGCGTTCCGGGGCGGTCGTGGCACGAAGGGGCTGGGTGCCGGGGTCTCCGCGGGGGCAAACTGGGTCCGTGGAGCGGGAACTGACCCCAGCCCCAGTGCAGGCACTCCTGGGCCCTGACTCGCTCTGAGCCTGCCTCCCCATCACCCCCACCACAGGAGACGCCCCAGGGCTCTGTGCCCCTAACATCATGCCCACCGGGAGGGCTCACCAGTTCCCAAATGCGGGGGCGACTGCCAGCAGGTAACACGACGCTCTCTCCTTGTGAGGCCACAGTGCCGTCGGGCGCACAGCGTCACGGTGATGAATATCAAGGGCTTATCCGGCTTTGTGGGAGTCATTTGTCAGGACCCTCTCATCGGAATGGTTATCAGCAGGTCGGTAATGGGTTCTGGACCCTTTTGACCTCCGCAGCATTGTTTCCACCCTGAAATCATTACCGCTCTCTGGCCGTAAGGCGCCTTTCTAAGGAGATTTTAGCATCCGCCTTAATGGGCAGAGAGAGGCCCGTAAGGGGTCACCCCCTGCCTTAGCCACGAGGCTCGAGGGCAGGGGCACGCGTCCCCGGGGGCCTGGCTGGGCTCGCCCGCAGGCACTCTGCCAGAGAGCAGGACAGACGGACACATGGTTGTCATGGTGTCACCCACAGGTGGCAGTCTCAGAGCCGCAGGGAAAGGGCCCCCACGCCCCGTGCCTCCCTCCACCGGGCTTAGGCTGCAGAAGAAGGAACCAGAGGCTTCGGGGGGAGAAGGAGCCCCAGGCTTCGGGGTTTGGTGCCGGTCAAGGCTCTGCCCGTAACAGGCGGCAGGTCAGGGATGTATGAATCTGCACCCATGAGGCCTTCCCGGGGCCAGTCCTCGGGGACGCCATGGGGACTCCTTTGGGGCGCAGGCCTGGGGTAACTGGAGCTTTGTTGCTGTCGCTGTACGGGCAGCGTGGCCGGCTTTAGCACCTCCAGCACGCCTGGCACATCTCCACCCCTCCCTGGGCTACAGGGCGTCCTCGGCCTCATGCTCGGGGGGAGCAGACCCCTTCCTGGCCAACAGCACTGCCCTCACCAGGTGGGAGGGGTGGAGGGGTGAGGGGAGGGAGAAGAGGCAGGGGGAGGGGAAAGTCGGGTCACAGCACCAGGCACAGCCTTCACACTCGGACTCGTGGAAACTCCCAGTGCACCCGGAATTCCTTTCTGCCACCTGGCAAAGCCTGTGGTCTACCTCACGGGGGCTGACGACATCCCCCAAATCCACTTGATTCCAATCATTTCGAAATATCTCTCCGTGTGCCAAGCAGAAAATGGGGGTGGGCCGCACGACACCGCCACGGCCACGCGCGGTGGCCACTGGGTCGGGTGGCACACGTTGCGTCCTCGTGGGGGACCGGACGCCGGAGACGCAGACATGGCTTGGGGGGAATGTGGCCAGGAGGCCGTGGGGCAGACGAGGGCTGACTGTCCAGTGCCTGTGGCGGGGGGGGGATCTGAGCTGACCCATCAGGTGCCCTGCACGTCCTGCAGACGGTGGGATGGCTCTTGTGCGTGTGTATGCACGTGCGTGTGCACTTTGGAGAGGCTCCTCCGTGTCTGAGTTCGTGCACAGATACAAGAGAGACCCGGCATGTCTCACGGCGCACGGAGCCCACCTGTGTCGCGCCCCGCCCTGACCAGGCACCTGTCACCGTGGACACAGACGTGCAGGCACACGTATCCCCAGAGCCGACGTCACCCTCCCCACGTGCTGCCACCGACTTGGTCCCGCCAGCCCCGCCCTGTGGACCTCCGTCCTTCCCGCCCCACAGGCTCTGGGTGGGTCCAATGGAGCCGGAAGGGGACCGTCCCTGTGGCCGAGCGGCCGTCCTCCCCACCCAGGCTCCCCATGTCCGGTCGGTGGTGTTGAAGGCTGATTGCTGGGGGGCAGTTCCCCACACGCCGCTCCCAAAAACCCTGGGCCCGCCCTGCGTGTCCACTGGAGACACCTCGCACGCCCTGCACCGTCCCGCATAACCTCAGGGGGCTTTGTGCTGCTGGCCACTGGGCCCCCAGTGCTGCAGAGGTCAGTGGTCACCCTCAGGCCGGGCACACCCGCCTTACACACTCTCTCTGGCCTCTGATGCCAAGGGCCCCGGCTAGGACGGCGGGCTCTCCCTGGTCCCTGGAGGGACGGCCCTGCTCTCCAAGGGAAACCTCCCTGCCTAGCGCCCGGCACCTGGGGTCCTCACCCACACGTTCTCCCCTCAACCACGGGTCTGGCTTCCGGGAAGAACTAGCCGTGGGCGCCTCAGAAACACCGCCCCGCCCCGTTCTGCGAGAGATATGTCCTCCAAGACAAACCCTACGGGTTTAGTACTTCCTGCCACTTGCACGTTTAAGTCACCCTGCGCCCTGTCTTCGCAAAGGATAACGAACACGGGTCCCCCCCCTTATGCAGGAGAACATGGGCACAAACATTCCCATCACATCATTTGTCAGGGGTACTTTCTATTCCAAAAGCTCCCTTCATCCGTGGAAGAATAAAGTTGGGGACAATTTATCTTCCTTGTGATGCGTTCCGCTCCCGTGTGAGCTCTGCTCATCTGCACAGGGCTTGCGGGAGCCACGCGTGCACAAGTCAGCAGTAGCCGGCCTCGTCCGTGTGCTGGCGTGATGTCTAAATTGTCCTTCAATTAGTCTGAGAGCTTGTGAGGGCTTTAATTGATCTCTTTCTAGATACAATGAACCATCAAAAATGGAACGTTAAATACAGGGTTTTTTGTCTGCGTGTGCTATTAACAGGAGGGGGGAGCTATTTCCAAATGTGCTCCCAGCACATTGATTACAAGAGGGCCCTGTTGGGCTCTGCAGACCCTCTTCCGGGACATCCTGCCCAGACCATACTCTTCCCGAGCAGGAAGGACCTGATGGGCAGGTCTCCTAAATGGGGACCAGACAGAAGAGCAGACAGACCCCAGGTTTCAGCCTCCTGGGGCCCTGACCCCCACTGTTCTGGCCGAGGATGCCATCGCCCTATAGGACGGGAACACAGAGACGATAGGGGTCCACACCCCATGCGTGTCCGTGCATGGCCCCCTGCCCTGCGGGGGACGCGGCCTCGTCACCACAGCTGCCACTGGCCAGCAGCCACGTTCCAGGCTAAAACCATGACGTGGGTGACCGTCTGCCCACACAGGGGGCTGTGGTGGCAAGATGTAACCCCGTCTGCATTGGGGACCTTTCTTCTGAGGCGCGTCCAGCGGGAATATTTCGTAAGGCAGTCCGCCAGGCAGGTGCAGGCGGCTGTTGGTCAGAGCTTCCTAGTGGCGTAAACTGACTCTGTGCACAGTCTATTTCTGACCATGCTGGCTCCTGAGGACTTGCCTTTGTTTCCTAGATTACTGGTGGACACGCCCTTCCCAAATCAGAGCCACAGACCTCCCTTTAGGGACCTGAAAACACCCGCCAGGCAGCTGGAGGGATTGAACATACCGTCCTGTTTTCTTCGCCTGTTGTTGTTTCGAACGGGTCTTGATTTGGTTCTCAGCTTAAAAAAAAAAAAAAAAAAAATCCAGAGCTGCCACTGTTGAGATAAAATCCAAACTGTCTGCTACACCTCTAATTACCAGCCTGCCTTCTGGGTAAAACGGTACTATTCAATTATTGGTTTTTGTTCAATTGTCAGCTACCAGAAAAAAAAAAAAAATTATCACTGCTTTCAAACCAGCTAAAAGAACAGAAATTCTGCAAATTGCTTTCTCAGCACAGCTCCTTCAGACCTAATACCTCTCCGCAGAGTGTCAGAAATGGTACAATGCAATGTTGCGTGCGAATCGTATTTAATGCGGCTGTTTCAGTGATTCGCTTTATGTTATGTAATTTCATTGAAATGATCCCTTTGTCCCCACTTTATAGGTGGCTCATTTTGACACTTCCCACTTACCACCTAAAATATTCGTTTGATCCAATCCCGGTAAATAAAGCAACGTTGTCAGACAGGGATGCGTCACTCCGCGTGTCCTCCTGTAGAGCGGCCACGTCGGGGCTCCGTGAAACAGAGGCCTCCCCACATCGGGCTTGCTCTTCACGGCGGGGTGTCCCGTCCTGGGAGGTAAAGAGATGTGTCCGCGTAGCCACCACTGTCGGGAGGCCAGCCCACAGCCTGCCTGGCTCTGCTCCCGGAGCCGGAGGGTCCCCCCAGGGCCAGACCAGCGCGGGGCCACGTGGCCAGTGAGCAGTCTGGGCACTGGAGACGCGGCCCGTGTCAGGTTTCCAGCGGCATCCGTGTCTCAGTGCTGAACAAAATTGACTTGAAAGACGGGGTTGGGAAGTCACTCGAGTCACTTGTGAGGTCTCTGTCATGGGGCCTCCCCCGCCATGTCATAGCAGTTCGGGCTCTTGCAGGATGCTGTGTCTTCGCGTCCAGACCAGCACCTCCAGACAGAGGGGGAAGCTGTGTCCACAAACCACGGAGTCCAGCCCCGCCCGCCCTGACTCACTTCCTGTTTCTCCGTCGGGGCTGCAAACCATCAAATGCTCTGCCAGCCAATTATGCCTTCTGGACGTGACTGTGGCCATGACCATGGCCATGACCATGACCACGTCCTCAACCGTGGCCTTGACCCTGGCCATAAGGGTGGCCGTGACCCCGGCCGTAATAGTGGCCATGACCATGGCCATGGGTGGGAAAGAGAAAGGTGACCCCGGGGTCTGCAGGACAACACCAATGGGGACCTGCAAACAATAGATGCTTGTTCCTCATGGCTCTGGAGGCTGGACGCCCCAAGTCTGGGCACTGGCTGATCAGAGGGCCCTGCTGTCTCTGATTACACAGGCCCCACCTCCAAGTACACTGGGGATGGGACCTTCCACACGAGTCTGGGGGGACACGGTTTAGCTGGTAGCACATAGTTTTGAGCCGTCTTGTGTCCTGGGCCCGGTACAGTGGCCTCTCCATCTTTCTACTCTTGGAGGCCGGGATTCAGAGTTATCTGTGAAACCCTGGGAATGAGCTGACAGCCGTCCCCTCAGAGGAAGAAGCCAGAGAGTATAGAGTGAGGTCTAGGTTCGCCACAGACCTGCCCAAGCCCTGTGGCTCCAGTCCACACCATCCTCCCACCGTGGCGGGTCAGGCTGGGCACCTACTGAGGGAAGGGACGGGGATCAGAGATAAGGAGGCTCTGGAGGCGGGCGCTCAACTGTTCAGCGGAGCGACCACGCCTCCCAAGGAGGCGGCCGAGAAGCAGGCCTGGGACATCCCAGGGCCCTGAGCGAGGGTGCGGTGCCGGCCTGAGTGATGCTGACAGGCTCCCTTCAAAGGGACAGCAGGTGTCATGATGATGAAACACGCCTCTCTGTCACCTTCCTCACAGAACGAATGGATGGCCCAGAACCTCACCGTCCGCGACACTGCTGTCTGGGCAGAGATGCAGGAGTTGGGTTTGATGTTATAAATCACCATAATTTGTTACAATTTCCAAAGACAAATATGACAGGGTGGGATTACTCTGCAGCACAGGGGCAGTCATTTGCAGAAGCCGTAAAGTGCGGGTATAAATCTAAGGATGAGATATATTTAATCTGAGGAAGCGGGGCCCAGCGTGGGCTCAGCCTGTTGTGAGCGCCGGGGACGTGGACGCCGTGGACGGAAGAGCTGCCTGGCACTCACTTCATCGGCTCCTCTGGGACGAGGCTCCGACCTGGACTCTCCATGTCCACTCAGACCCTGAGAGTCTGGCTCCTTGGATTCCCAGGGCTGCACAGACACGCGACTCCCTGGTACCTCTGTGGCCACGGCCCGTGGGGGGAGGAAGAAGGTGAGTGGCCAGTGTTCAGGAATCCTGCCTGGCTTGTCCTCCATGGTTGGCGGAGACATGGTTCTCCTGTGCTCACGTGTCACCTGTCACCTTCAGGCTCCAGCTCCCTCGCTTCCCCATCAGTGGCAGGGCTGAGGACATGGGTGCTAATTCTTGGAGATAGATGGAGACCAGGGGTCCAAAGAGAGAGCTGCGGTGGGCACAGTCGAGTCTACGAACTACCACGGGGTTCGTCCACCCACGGAGATGGTTTCAGAGGCACCAAGGACCGAAGCAATAATGGGATAAAGCAGGGGTGGTCGGCTCCTCCTAGAAACTCTGACACCCTGATGTTCTGACCCGCAGTGTCAGAGTCGGGGGTCACTGTGGCTCCTGGCAGCCTGGCCCTCCCACACGAGCCATCCTCGCTCCCGTCAAACGGGCCCAGGAAGAACAGACTTGTAAGAACTCACTCCTGCCGTCTCTCAAAACACAGGTGAGGTTATCAAAACCCAGAGAAAGCAATTGCAAGCCCCGGTTCCCCAAACCAGCGGGAGTCTGCAACACAGAGTGAAGCAGCTGTGAAGACAGAAGAAAACAGCAGCTGTAGCCAGAATGCTGTGAACATCTGGAGTTCGGGGGCTCTGAGGAGCATGGGGGACCCACGCCGCTGCGTTGGAGTCCTCGGCGCCCTGGTGTCCCCTGCGGCTTGAGGGAGCAGGTAGTTCTGGGGGCTCCACGGGGTGTGCACCTGCTGACGGGAGAGCCCTGCAGAAAGCCATACAACAACATGCGGGCTCTTTCCGGAAGACTAGCATGCTTCTAGGTGCTTCTGAGCCAACCGTGGGGGCTCGAAAGGTCAGTGGGAATCACGCACACCCTGTCGTCCTCAAGCTACCGACGGGAGACCTGGGAGTTCAGGGAAAGCCTGTGTGGGCCTCAGCTCCAGAGTGAATCCAAGGTCACCAGGAGAGATCGAACTAGATCCATCGGTCACCAGGGAGTGTTCTCTGGTGACCAGCTGCCTCTAAAGGGGCCAACGCCAAATTCTCTAAAGCTTTTTATCATTAAAGTGTCAGTGTGAGTGTAGCTTGATGAATCCCCACCAACGGAGCATCCAGCACACCTGCGCCTCCTAAGACCCCTCGGTGTTCCCCCCAGCCAGCCCCCGGCCTCCAGGGATACCGCCGGCCTGAATGTGAACCTCGCGGGTGAGCCTTGTCCGTTTTCTCCCAAACACTGGTCACACGCCCATTAGATGGTACCATTTTGATCAGGCACTTCTTGTGTTTGCGTACATATGTATTTGCGTTACCCATGTGTACTCTTCGTGACGCATGCCTGGTGTGCATAAGAACATGCACACACAACAAAACACAAGTGATGAGACACATGTTCTGATATTTTCTCCCTACGTCCAGCTGAGCAGCTGGCCCAGACACCACACCTTTCAAGACAACTGCTGTGTGGGAGGGAAGCAGAAGAACGTGGGGTTCGGATGTTTATTCGGAGCTAAATACCAGACACATTCCAGAGTTTCGAGGGGCAGAGGAGCCCCACCCTTTGGGACCAGATGGACCCGAGCTGGGAGTCCCCGTTGGCTGGTTGCAGGAAACAGCAAACATGGGGCCCAGCGTGGCCTCCCGTGGACGCCCTGCCACCCAGTGTCCCTCAGACGCCTCCACAGAGGGACCCGCTGCTGGCTAGAGAGCTTTGCGCACAGAGAGCACTGCACTGACTCCCCGCGTCACGTCCGCCAAACCCTCCGAGAGCCCCCACCACAGCTTAGACCCAGCCCACAGTGTGGAAACCACAGCAGAGCCTGCTTTCTGGCAAACAGGACAAAATAACACACGAATTGAGGGCATCGTGGTTGCTGGGTGTGAGGACTGAGCTGGGATCTGAGCCCATCATGGGCTGTCGAACCTTGAGCACAGGATTCTTAGCCTCCAGGACCCTCAGATCCAAGAAAATAAGAGGCGGTGTCTCCTGACATCCTACTATAATGGTCTTTGGTGGTTTTTCCCCCTCAGACCCATAGTGCTGACTCAACGCCTGAGCAGCAGAAATCGAATCAGATGTGTATCTGCCCACACCGCTGACTTCCCTACCTAAAACCCCCATGGAAAGGGCAGGGGCAGCTTATGAGGGGGCACTGATGTACCAGGAGGAGGGAATCTCACTCCTCAAGGGACAGACGTGTTTAAGTGATGTTTGTGCGTCACTCAGGGCACTCCAGAAAAAGCACTGAGAGGTTTATAGTGTAGACACAGAGGGAGAGACAGACGTGGAGGCGAATGTAGGAGCGGAGACAGACACACGTGGCCGGCCGTGCTTGTCTGGAGCGGGACCAGGAAGGGGTGGGGTGTGTGTGCTGAGCGGCCGCGCCGGCCCCTCCTTCTGCGCCCCTCCCCTCCCTCCGCGCCCCTCCGCGCCCCTCCGCCCCTGCCTTCAATGCCTGCCTCGTACTCCCAGTGCGGAGGTCGGCCCCGCGGGCATGCGCATCGCTCAGGCAGACACGGGCACTGGGAATGCAGGTTCGGAAATGCCCACGGCTTCAAAGCTGTCTCTGGCCTTAAATTCCAATAAAGGGAAATTGTTCTCCAGTCTCTTACACAGCGTTTGCTGCTTCAGGAACTAACTCTCTCTCTCTCTCTCTCTCTCTCTCTCTCTCTCTCTGTCTCCCTCCTTGATGCCATGAAAACCCAACACTTTCATCCCGATATTCAGAAAACACTTAAAATCCTATCTTTGCGGGTTTAACAATCAGAAAGACATAGATACAAAAAATGGCTCACAAGTGATTGGCATAAAAGCTGTTTCCCACGCGCTTGCCCCGTAGGGTGGTATCAGCCTCACACGGGGAAGGGGCCACACGGCGGACTCCCTTGGGAGCCAAAGGGGAGGGACGCCGAACGTGCCAACGTCACACGCAAGGAGGGACCCCAGCTATTCCCTCCTAAGCCCCTCGGTGCTGTGGTGTCTCCGGAATGAGGGGTCTGGGGGTACCGCACCCTGACACCGTGGCCTGAGCCTGATTCTCGTCCAGGCAGAGACAGCACTCCGCTGCTCACCTAGGGGAAGGCGTTTCAGAGCAGGAATGAAAACGGCCTTGGCCCCTAACAGTCCCTGTGGCTCAGTGTCAGGACTGCTCCCCAATCCAGTGGGTTCCGAGAGGGCTCCAGGTCAAGCGAGCAGGGTGGTGCCTGGGCCACAGCCGCTCTTGGTGAGCGAAGGTGATGTTTGCACAGGTAATGAGACTCCAGGGCAGAGCAGGAAAGTGTGACGAGTTTGTTTCAGTGGAGATGAGCATGGGACCCCAGCCCCCACACCCCTGGGGTAATAAAATGGGGTGCCACGTCTGCTCTCCTTTAAGCCCTGGCTCATGTCGGCCACAGCCCGGACGCCAGGAGCTTTGTGTGGGTGCTGGGGTCGGGCAGAGGTGGGGGGCGGCGTGCAATGGTTGGAAACCCTCCCTGTTTGTACTCACATCCGTGTGTGGGGCTGGCCTGATGCCCTCCCAACCACTCACCCAAAGGCATCAGTGACCAGCGGGCAAGTGTGCCTCAGGCACATTGACCAGCCAGCCATTTCCTCCTAAAGGGAGGCTGTGTTTTTCGTCCTCACTGCTGGAAGTCCGTGGTAGTGTCATGGGGTTTTCTGGAAGCCCCGCTGTCCTGCCCCCCGCCAGCTGGCAGGGGCTCTGTCTCAGGGCCCCTCCTCCGTGCCCGAGCCTTCTGCCGGGATAAACCAGCCTGTCCTCCCTCAGGGGGTGCTCCTAATGGGCCACAGAGTGAGGCTGGACGGGGACGGCTCCCCGAGGGGATGGGGCCACGTGGCTGGAGGCTGGCGCAGCCCTGGACACGGCCGGTCCCATGTGCCCTGGCGCTGGGAGTGACCTCCAGCCTGGCAGGTCCCCTGGAGGGGCGCTGGGCAGCGCTCCTATGGGAAACGACACAAACACCCAAACTGCAGAGCCGGGTGAGGCCAGCAGGGCGGGGGCAGGGAGGGACGTCAGATCAGGTGCCCTGGGAGGACGCGGTCAGCGCTCAGGAGCCCAGGCTGGTTGCACCTCTCTGGACGGGTGGTGCCCAAGGACCTGTCCCCGGCACGTGCCTCCTGCCCGCTGGGGCTTGGGCGCCCAGACCACGTGTGCCCTCCCGTGACCCACCCTCAATACCCAAATTCAGAGTCAAACAAGCCCAGCCCCAGACAGCCACAAGGACAGAGGCCCCGTCGGCAGGGCTCAGGCGAGCGAGCCTGAGACACGGGAGTGGAAGCAGGACTGCAGCACACGGTCACATGTTCGTGTGCGTGTCTCCACTCTGCTCTGTTCCCACTGGGCACAGCGCCATCAGGCCTTCGGGGCAGAGTTCACGAGTCCGCGAGACCCAGCCTGGGTGTCTGTGGTCCCGACCTGCAGGCCACTTCAAGTTCACGGGATCCCGACCTGCTCCTCAGCTGTGTGTTTTTCGTGTCCTTAATGGACTGTGCGACCTAGTCTTTGGTTTAGAAATAATGGCCACCGTTGAATACGTCCCTTTGTTTCTCAGACAAATGTTCCAAATTCACTGCAGGCTTCACGCGATCGAATCCAGCACGCACTGTGTGGACAATGCAGGAGACGTCTGTCTGTGCTCAGAGATGCGGCCCAGAGTCCTGTGGCAGCTCTGAGCCTCAGAGACCCCGTCTTCAAAGTGGGGACAAACAGCGCCCAGCACTTGGCTGTGTTAGTACCGTCAATCATCCAGAATGTGGGTCAAAGGGGGGCCACTTCACAGAACATGATGTCTCATCAACCCTGCACGAGCCGGGGGTTCACATCTGGGCTTCAGAAAAACTTCAGCTTAAGATATGCAGTGACCTTTGGGTCCTACCTACGAAGAGATCTGGGAAGGAAATGTGGGATGCTGCCCAGGGACGCTGGCAGAGGACAGGTCCCACCCCGCCGGCAGCCAGGACCCTCTCCAGGCCTCGGGAACGGGGGTATGGCCACAGCCTCGCTCCTGGGCCAGAGCCTGGGAGAACCAAGCCTCCTTCTGCATCAGGAGGAAGCGTCCGCCATTTATCAGGCCCAATCTCATCCCTTCTCAGAAGAGTCTGCTCGAGGTCCGACAACTAACAGAAGATCCAAGCCAATAAGCTGGTCGGCAGGCGCCTGACGGGTCTTGAGAGCCCTGCCACAAAGGCGAAGGGAAAATGGGGAGGGGGAGGCAGAAATAACCAAGACCACCCACTCAAAGCCCCCAGAGTGGCTTTCGACTAGTGTTTTCTGCAGCTGATTTAGTGCCTGCTACCACAGGTGGGGGTGAGACGTCCGTGTCCCGCTTGCACTCACACACTGCCATGAAATGGTAGCTCTTAGAAGCTCGTGACGCTCGTCCGTGGGACCCACGCCAGACCCCGCAGGCCCTCCCAGGGTCCCCGAACACCAAACACAAGAGTGGGCCAGCTCCAGAGGTCCTGACCGAGCCCACCTGGGAGATTCCCAAACCACCAGCACCACGTCCGGCCTGGCGTGGAGAATCAGCACCATCAGGGGGTCAGGTGCATCCCGAACGTGCCGCTGCTAGACTCTGCCCACAGCCCCGACTGAGGCTGGTCCTTTCAGTGGAAGGGAGGCCCGGGGCCCGGGACCCTGAGCGCCTCGAGTGAGCTGACGGGCCCAGGACTCACCCTGCAGGCTGTGCAGGGGCGCATGGCTGTCGCACCAGCAATGGCACCAACTGCTCGACCGCACGCCCCGGGGGAAGATGCCCAGGAGGGCAGAGAAGGCGCAGGGTCCGCTATGGGCCCAGGCGGAGCTGCGCCGGGAGGGGGAGGCAGACCCTGCCCCCCAGCAACCAGCCCACCCTGCAGATACTCTCCCTGGTGGTTCTTTGTGTGAGTCGTGTCTTTCCAGTGGGAACGCACCAGATCGCCCACAACGAAGACGAAAGGCTGGGGAGGAAAGGGGCCATGAGTGTGCACAGGCTGAGCGAGGGTGCCCTCCCCCCAGGGCAACTTCCCACACGTGAGTGTGACACCATAGCCCTTCGTGCCCGGGAAGCCTCAGCAAACCCGGGGCCGCTCTGGGGACCCACACCCCAGTCCTCCAGCAGCTCCTGCGGCCGGACAGCCTGCACCTGCAGGGACTAGCTCTGAACCTGCTGTTCCTCAGGAGAACCCGGACTAACACGCTTTGGAGGAGACAAGAACAGCCGTGCAGCGAGCTCCCTGGGTTCATTCGCCCCCTCAGACTATCCTGAGAGGACACCGCACAGGGCAGCATGTTGAGGCTTCACGAGGAGGAGACCCCAGAGGGACATCGGGACCATCCATCATCCCAGATGAGAGCAGGAAAGAGTGCGGGGCGGCCGGTCCTTGTGCTGGGGGGCCGGTAAGAGGAAGCGCTATCCCTGGCCGTGGTTTTGTCGGCTTCTTAAAGGAGGAAAAGCGGTACAGGGCATTAGAGATGGACGCCGTGTCTCAGAGGGGAAAACAGAGCCTCCACGAAGCACTCCGGGAAGCTTTGTCCTCGGTGAGAGGCACTGGTGCTATCGGGAAGTGCCTGGGGAAGTCTCTGGTGCCAGCACTAGGAATTAGCCCTTCAGGGACCGTGCCCAGGGATGCTTTGCTTTAATTCAAGTTGCAGGCATGAAAGGATCTGGGTAGGCTTGCAGCCTGGGACACCGTGGCATGCTTCCTGGAAACCACGGGCCAAGCGTGGGAGGGCTGCGAGGGACTGCAGTGGTGCCGGCGAGGGGCCACGGGAGGCAGGCTGTGCGTCCCTCAGCCCTGAAAGGACTGTCACCTCCTGAGGGTGGCAGCGATCTGCCTCGGTGAATAAAGTGCGCAATCGCGTTGCAGGCTGGTTAGAAAAGGAGACACCTGTGGCTCCTTTGGGGCTACACGGGGGGGTTTAATCTGGGAGGTGTACACAGTCAGACAGCCACGGAGCACTCCGGTGTCTTCCGGAACGTCCTCTGCCAGAGGTCCCCGGAAGAGTGTGTGACACACAGCAGCCTCCTCGTTCACCTGTGGCATGACGACAGATTTGTCGAGCGGCCCACGTTCTCTCGGGAAGGCCCACACTCTCGGGAAGGCAAGGCCTGTTCCCTCGTTCCTTCATTCGATGGTTGTTAATAACGCCATGCCCGCGTCGAGCACTGCAGAAGTCTCTGGTGCCAGCACTAATAACCCTTCGGGGATGGTGTGTGTGAGCCGCGAGACGTGTGGTGAGCCTGCCCGAGGCCCAGCGGGCAAGAGGCCTGGTGTCTACGAGGTGGGGCACCGATCAGTCATCATTACAACCTGATGAGCCCCGGACAGCCTCGACTCAGGGGATTTGGCCCCAGTAGGCAGGCTGGGGCAGTCAGCACAGGCTTGTGTGAGGAACTGACAACAGCCAGAAACTCAGGATGAGCAGGTCTCTGCGGGGTGAAGAGGTTTGTGCTGCCCTGCAGAGCCCCAGGGTCAGGACTGAGCAGGGGAGCAGGGCCAGGAGGCAGCAGGTGAGGAGGGGAAGTGGAAGGCGCGGACCTCCCCACGGACCCTGTCGGGAGGTCAGCCTAATGTCGAGTGGAAGGACGTCAGCCTTCAGTTTGGGGACAGCTGCACCTTGGAAAGCAGACTGGGGGTCTCTCTAAGTTGGCAGAACAGTGAGGAGGGCGCCGGCAGTGCTGTGGCCCCGGACAGGTCAGGGGAGGACAGACCAAGTCCAGATGCTTCGGGAAAGGGACCCAGGAGGAGACAGGTGTGGAAGTGACCGGGGCTGGTGGCCGCAGGCACATGATGAAGGAAACCGAGGGGAGTATGTTTCGAGGGGAAAGGCAGTGGGTGCGGCGGGCAAGCAAGGTGGGGTCTGACCTGCGTCCACACCAGCTGATGTCAAGAAGGAGGCCATCGCTGTCCAGAAAGGGGCAGCCCAGAGGGGCGACGGGGCCAGAGGGGAAAGTGGGGGACAGTGGGAGCAGGCAGTTCTGGACACTTGGGTGTGGGCTCCGCGCCTCAGGCCTCGTGCTACTGACCAGCTACTGCTGGGTAGTCCTTTGTAATCGGGGAGTCCTGGGCACACACGCTGAGGTGTGACCAGCGGACATCTTCAGACACTGTCACGTGTCCCCTGGAGGGAACCCACCCCCCACAGAAACTGCTGATTTGGGGAGGTGTCAGATAAGTGGTGCATATTTTTAACAGGAAAGACTTGAAAATGTTCACCATCTGGCGGTGAGGATACAGTTGCAGGGAGAATATAGACGAGGGGAAAGAGGCTGGGAAGGAGGACGGCTCAGGACGGGACAGGCAGGTCCACCGCCACAGGACACATTCGGGCAGACATGGGCAGGTGGGCAGCTGGTGCTGGTGACCAGGGGGCTCAGGAAGCCCAGAATCCGGGCTTCGTTGATCCCGGAGCTCCGCCGGAGGGTGAGACTGGGCCGGGTGGGAGGACACGAAGGTGGAGAGATCAGAGAGGGCGTCCATGAGGCAGCTCGCTCACAGATGGAGGGCAGGACAGCACCATCTCGAAAGCCACAACACACACCCGACACCAGTCTTAAGCTGGGCCTGGGGTGGAAGGTCCCAGAAGCTGAGCGGATAGGCAGGCCGCAGGGCAAGACCAGAGGGGGCTCAGACAGGGGGTTCCAGGCAACCAAGGACGACCGTGTGTCAAAATCCTGACTCCATCCATTTCCTAGGCCGTAAGGAAAACTATGTCCCTCATAGGCTGTCTTCTCCTCGTCCCACGGTCTGTTCTGCTCTCGACCAAATAGGGCAACATCTGATTATTTGACTATAAAGAGCCTCACCTGCCCAAGGAAAGACTTCACTCAGCCAGAGGACAAGGAATCACAGGCCCGCACTGAGCAGGGAACGCGTTTGCATTCCTAAAGGGAAAAGCCAACCTGGAAAAGGCCAGTGGGTGCCAATCCCAGCTCTGCAGTGATCCTAAAGGCCACAGACACTGTCCGAACCCCATGCCGTAGTTCACTAGCCTACATGATGGGGATAAAATTGTTTACCTCATAGAGTTATTACCGGGGATTGATGAAATAATTTAGCACACCTGTAAGCCTTAACTCAGTGCTTGACTTGTGGGAAGGAGTCAGTAAATAATTGTTCACAGATCTGCATACATTATAGGTTGAATCATTACGTATAGAAGACTATGAAATTTGACCAGGCATTATAAAAATAGATGCCAACACGGTTTGAAAGGAAGCAGAAAGGAAGGTACATTACTGGATATCAGTTGAAAACTCTGGGCAGGCCGGTGGTTCTAGGAATGAGCATCTCAGCCCTCTGGGGACGTGACATTGCTGTGTCCTTCGGTGACTTTAGCAAAGCGAGACTCAGGCTGTGTGCGGGATCCTCTAACTGCTTCAGACGGTGGTGCGTGTAGTACCCAGTCCGTCGCCACGGATTTGACGAGGGCTGTGTGTGCATTTCGGTCATTCGTGGCTGCGTGCAGAAGAGTGGAGTCCATAAAGTGTGGGGGTTGTCACCAAGGGTGGCGTGATTATATGTCCCTTACCGCCCAGATATATCAGCCTGGCACTTTCTTACATACTCCAGGAATTTTAGAAGGTACAGTTCAATGGCATTCTTGCTCCGTGAATAATTCGAACTTATGCATCCGGAATGATAGACTTTGAATGTTGGTGCCAGCAAAGAGCCCTCACTGACCTGCACCCCCTCCAGCCGCTGCAGGGTCCTCTCCGCTCCATCATCCGTCTGACGTGTTCACCAGTATGACCTTAAATATCTCCAGCAGGGAGACTTTCCTGCTCTCTTAATACAATGGGGGATCAAACGGATGGAGAATTACTCTAACACAGTATCTCGCGCCCATCGCGCAACATTCTATTTTGAACTTTGTAATCAACTGCATGTGTGGATGGGCTTTGTTACCAGTACTGCTCGCATGGAAATAGCGTCTTTCCTGCCAGCCGTGTGCAGGGTACTGATGTGGGTTCAGTGTGGGGGATGATTTGTTTGGGTGAATGATTTCAAGTGAGAGCCAGTGATGAAGTTCTCCAGCACCCCCAAATGGTTAAGTGAGCCACTACTTCCTGTGCTCCCAGCACCCCTACTTCTGATGGGAGCCTGTTAGCACATCACCTGCTTCTTGGAAAATCACTGCTGTGCCTGCAAATAGGCCAGGGTTTGGAGGTATCTTTCCTTCAGGGACAAAGCAGGGTGATGCCTGAGGTACCATCGTGATGATTTTCTGGAGCTTGCTTGTAGAAGCAACCTAAGTAACCGTTTGAGGGTACTAAATAGTTGGATGGGGTTCATCTCCTTCCGTGGTCACTGGCTTGATCTTACCCCCAAATGCTGAAGGTTCCAAAATTCTGAGGAGGGTTTGCTTTGGAAGTGGTAAGGGACCGGGTTCTCCATTTCACATAATTATTAACTAAAGCAGATTAGCAGGCTCCAGAAGCTTCTAACCCAGAATGCATGCTGTTAAGGGCAAGGCAAACAGCAGACAGCTTGTTCGTGGAGCGATGTGGGGAGACACCTGCTCCCCCTGGCAGTGTGCTAACCAGGTGCCTGCGACCGCCCGCCCACCTGCCAGTACATGGGCAGTGGGAGGGACGGCAGCCTCACGCTCCATGAGGCAAGCTCTACTCACGCAGACTGATGTGGAATTTCTTGTCCGGGTCCTTTCTGGCACAGACGCACCCTCCCTGGTGCAATCCTTGTGCTCCCTCACATCCTAGCACCCACCCAGGCAGCCGGCTCCAGCCCATGGGTGCAGGGCTCCCCTTCATGCCCACCACCCCACGGGCACCTCTAGTCCTAAAATCTGGTACGGGGAAGTTCTTATTACCTTGTTACTCAAGTCCATCGCTACGGGGGTGGGGGTCACTTACACAAGTGCACAGGTAGCTGGGAAATGGAGGGGTAAAAAGAAACAGCATTACTTACTTGTTATCCCTAAATCTTGAGGCTCAAGATTCGCCTTTTCTATTCTTTGTGTGTTTCGTTTCAGCTAGATTGCAAATTCCGAGGCTGGAAATACTATTTTAAGCACAGAATTATAGGCTTCCCCATGGCTTGTCATGATAACAGCCAGTGGTTCCCAGAGCCCTACAGCACACACGCACATCGTGGTGGGCACATACACGCACGTACACACCTGCACACACTGCACACACCTGCATGCACACGCACACACGTCTGCACACTCATGCATGCCTGCACACGCACACAACCACCCCTTGCCTCCACCTCCCTCTAGGCAGCAACCTGGCTGTGCTGTCCTCTTAATCAAAGGCTAAAAGAACGAGAAAGCATCTGCCTACAGCAAACACTCACAGAAATAAATTCCTGTGGAAACCAAACAAAAAGGCAATAGAAAGAGGAAGTGCAAGATATTAAATTTTTCATTAGATCCATTGCTCCAAAGCTTTTAGGCTCTAGGCTCAACAGCGCTGATTTCTTACTGACCCATAATCCAGTTTAGTTGGAGGAAGTTGGCGAAAATTCAAAATTGTGATACCAACAGTTTTGCAAAATTGCCGAAAAGACCAAGAAAATGGATGCATGTTTGCGGAGGGGAAAGAGATGATTAAGAGATCCTCATAATTTGAATCTTATTCTATGTCTTGGCTACTGAATTTTAGGAATGAGTGGCTGTCAGTTTAGCTGAACTTGTATCTGGTGTTTCCTTGAGCATGAAAACATCTGCCAGACTTGGGTGCAGAGTCAGCATGGAGCCCAGAGCTTGCTTCTGTCCACTGCGCTCGACAGTATGTTACGCCTTTGCCTCTCTTCCAGAATTTTGCATCCCCAGAGGTAGTGACCCCAGGGCATCTGTCATCGATCATTTGTCTGTCTGTCATCTCTTCCATCTGTCCATCCATGTACCCATCATCAAGCTCCGTATTCCGCAGACATTGTCTGAGTCATAGTGAGCACAGACTAGATGAAAGAAAACCTTAATAAACTGGATGGATGGATGGATGGATGGATGACTGGATGGGTGGATGGATGGATGGATGGATGGTGAACAAATGAGCCACACTGATTGGAACAACACAGAGCTATGCAATAAATGCTTATAATCCACAGGACAGGTTCACAGAAGGACTGCAACAGTGGCCATGCACAGGGGTAAAGCTGACAAGGTGGTGGACGAGGGTGTGGAGGGTCTAGCCAGGCTTGAGAGGATGGAACCCCAGAGTAAAAAAACCTGGACCTTGTTCCTGTCATCATTGCTGTCCTCCGTTGCTCCTGAGGAGGAAAGAGCCGCTAGTAATTTGGGAAACACGAGACTCCTGTGCTAATGAAGACTAGAAACCCTAAAACATGTCGGGCGTGTCAGAACTGGATGATGGTCCAAATGCCGTAGTAACCACAGACACTGTCAGGATGGTGTGCAGGTAGAACCCAAGGCAGGTCCCTGAGACCAACCTAATGGAGGAGGGAGCATCTAACTTTCAGTCTGCAACACAGGATGTTCAGATGACATCATCTTTCTGCTTACATGTTTGAAGATTATCATTCTAATTAAAAATTCTTATGATAGGGGCACCTGGGTGGCTCAGTTGGTTAAGTGTTCAACTCTTGATTGCGGCTCAGGTCAGGATTCCAGGGTTGTAAGATCGAGCCCCAAGTCGTGCTCTGCTCTGGGTGTGGAGCCTGCTTGGGATTCTCTCTCTCTCTCTCTCTCTCTAATTAATAAATTGAAAAAAATTCTTATGATGGGGCGCCTGGGTGGCTCAGTCAGTTGAGTGTCTGACTTCGGCTCAGGTCATGATCTCACGGCTCATGGATTCAAGCCCCACATCTGGCTCTGTGCTGACAGCACGGAGCCTGGAGCTGCTTAGGATTCCGTGTCTCCCTCTCTCTCTCTGCCCCTCCCAGAGTCGTGCTGTCTCTCTCTGTCTCTTGAAAATAAATTTTTTAAAAAAGTTAAAATTTTTTTAAAATTCTTATGATAAAATATTATTTTCAAGCTCTAAATCAGGTAACTAGAGGGACAGTCATTGTTGCTAACTAATCTGTCATCTGATTAAACAGAGGTTCACAGAGAACTGTCTCCCCACATGTCTCCCCGTGAAGAAAACGGGCAACTCCAACTGTCAGTAGCAGCCAAGTGGCTGACTGTAGATTTGGTCCCTTATTGATCTGCTAATGGAATGTTAATCGGGCTCTTATTGATGAAAGGGGCTGAATGGAGGCTGAGAGACAGCAAAGCTGTGGCCAGTCCCCTCCCCGCCTTTGTCCAGCAGGCCCGGTGCCCAGTTAGTGCAGGGAGATCAGGATTTGAAACAAACCTGAAAAGAGAGCTTAACGGCTTTATAACCAATAACACTGTAATCCTCCCTCTAGTAAGTATGAGGAGTCCTTAACACTGCAGGACCCGCGGCACAAACGAGGTGTGCAGTTAAAGAGCCGGTGAGGAGACGTGAGCTGTCGGGAAGGAAGCTCAGCACGTACGTCGTGTGTCCACCAGACACAACGTGGAAATGTTCTGAGAAGGAGACCTGAAATACCCCACAGGGACTACAGAAAACCAGGCTTAAAACACACTGGTTTAATAACTAGGACATACGCGTCTGAAGGAAGCAGAAATATGTAACTGCTACAAAGCGGGACATTGTGAGGCCTTGGCTACCATGTACAAGGACAGAGCACACTGAGTGACAGGAAGAAAGGAGCAAATGCAAACCCGAAAATGGGGAGGTCACGCCAGCCACGAACAAAGAAGAGGCTCTGAACTGGAGACTTTGTGGGGGCCGAGTGTCCCAACCCAAGGCAGGCACTGTGTTCGGGATGCTGGTTTACTGCGAGGCCCTCACGTTAGCACAGCCCTGTTTCCCGCCCCCGTGTGTTCCAGGGCTCGGACGCCCCACATCCAACTTCCCTTCCTGGTTAAAGCTCTCCTGCTATGACTTTGTCACTCGGATTCTGGCCATTTCTGAGGACACAGGTCAGCTGTCAACAAAGATGAACTTTGTTGCTATCGGCTGTTTCAAACGTGCTCCTGATTCAACTTCCAACCAAGGCACCATAAACCCCGTCTCACCACCAACAATGACGGGATAATTACCATTTGTAATTACTCCAGGCAACTGCGCGCTCCTCGAGAATTCCTCTGATTTTTCCCAACGATCCTATGCGGTAGACATTTTTAGCTAAGAATTATGTATGGAAATAAAAAGACAACAGAGAATTGCAGAGATTAGAAAAGATATCCAAGATCATACAGGTTGTTGGTGGCTAAGTCAGGATCCAGCCCCACACCTGTTAAATTTCAAGCTTGTCCTTAACCACCGCGTCTTGCTGCGACCTGGGACGTGCAAAGCCAGTTCATGTTTGGTGGGGTCACTCCCCTACACACGACACAGGGAACCTGTAGGCGCTCCGAACCTACGCCGTTTCTGTGATTAGTGTCCACGGCAGGCCTGATTCAGGCAGCCCGATTCATCCCGGCTTGAGCTGCAGGATGCCTCTCATACTTGTTCCTCATGTTTTACAGTGACACTCACCCCGGGGTGAGTCACAGTGCCTCTTGTGGGTCAGCATCAACACTGGGGAGAAGGTTGGGACTGGGCCCAGAGGACCTCGTCCAACATGTCTGAAATGTGTCCCACCAGATTCAACATTTCGGTTGAGATCATGGTCCTGCTTCATTCTCAAGCACAGAAAAGACCAAAGAACCATCTGAAAAGTTTGCATCTCAGCATTTTTTGTGTAGTAAATTTGTAAATATTGTTTGACATCGTCATCATGCAGACAAGGGTGTCTGGATCTGAGCAGTCCCTGAAAGCTCGTCATCCAGCAAATGAGCCAAGAGATTTTCCCTTCGTGTTCTTCCTGAGGAAGCGACCTAAGTCAAGCAAATATGGAGCTAACGCACGTTCGGTTTGTCAGTGTGGCCGCTTGACCAAACGGCCCGCGCACCAAACACGGTGGTCCTTAACTGCTCTACCTGGAGGTGTCAGGAAGCCGACACAAGCTTAGCGGCTGACTCTATACACCCACCTGTCAGCAGGCAACTTTCTTGCTGCTGGGCCTCAGAAAAGAGAGGAGGATCCATGTTCTTTCTTCTCTAAATTTAGCTTTTTACTTGTTTGCTTTTAAAAATATAACGTATGACCGTAGTTAAAAAAAAAAAAAAAAAACAGACAATTCATACAGATACGAATATCAGAGTGAAAAATCACTCATAATCCCACCACCCAGTTAGAAGTGTTTTTATCATTTTGGTAAATAAAATTCCCCAGTTATATTTTTTATGCATACACATATATACAAAGTTGTTACCAAAAAGGAAACATACGATGCATGCCATTCAGTAAATGAATTTTCTTTTTTTTTTTTATTTTAGAGAGAGGGTGAGCAGGGGAGAGAGAGAGGGAGAGAGAGAATCTCAAGCAAGCTTTGTGCTAAGTGCGGAGTCTGACACAGAGCTCTATCTCACAGCCCCGGGATCATGACCTGAGCCAAAATGAAGAGCAGAGCAGATGGTTAACTGACTGAGCTGCCCAGGCACCCCAGTAATTGAATTTTCAACCCAACAGCATAGTATATAAAAATTCCTAAGTAAATATAGTATCACGGGGAAAGGTTGCATACACTCCTTTGTGTGGATACAACCTAATTTGGTTTCAGTTGGATATTTATACTGCTTATACTTCTTAATATTATGAGAAATCCTGGCATGAATGCTCTTGGACGTTTGCCAGCGTGAACTTATCCAATTACTTTCCAGGATAAATTCCAAAGTGAAATTCCAGGGTTAACGGTAGCATGGGCACTGATGCTAACATTTAGGCCTCAGCAAAGACATTTCCAGCTCTAGAATGGAGCCTACACAGCAATTATTTTAATATCTTACAATCTCTCTTTCAAGAGGATAAAGGAAGAAAAGAATTACAAACGTATGTAAGACAGAAACATAGGCGCACCTATGGCTTTGGTAACACGCTAAGGAAAGTCCCAAACCCTGACTGGCATGCTTCGTCACGGGCTAGTAACGGGATACACACATCAGAGCGGCAGAGAAGTCAATGAGGCAAGAGAAACAGACGTGGGCAAGCAGAAGGGTCCACTCCGCCCTTAGACGTCGTCGTGGGTCAGAGCAGGGCGCGATTCTCTCTGGGCTCAGCTGCAGACGGCTTCTCCGTGGGGATTTTCAGACACAGGTGCCTACGTACGTCCCGACTTGAAGATCCTCTCGGTGCGTTTTACAGGAGACTTGGGAATACATATTTCTCCCTAGAAGATTTGTGCACAACATTTTTAACAGGACATATGCTGAAACTTGAAACAAACGGGGGTTTTCAAGGCTGCTGCCCGGGCTCCGTGGAACAGGACAGACCAGTGGGCACGGATTTTAAAATACAGTTTACGGCAACCATTGAGTAACTTTAAAAGTCATCACTTGTGTTGGAATTGAACAAAGAGTCTAGGGTTTTATTTCTTTTATCGGAGTAAGAACTGTGCTAAAACTAAGCAGTAGATAAATGCCCGGCTGTGTGAGCTCATCTTTCTGAACCACTGTTTCTAGATGATAGGGACTGAGTGTCCAAAGGCCATCAGCACAGTATTTTCTGATCTGACTGGAAGAATCCTGTATCCATAATTTCACTTGCAAGATGCTTCTTTTTCTAATGGGTTGGTCCCTTACACACACACTAAATATCACCTGCTGTGTTTCACCTGCTGTTTTATCCTGAAGTTGGTTGGACCGGAAGGGATGTGAATGATGCCATCCGTCATTTGCTTGACAAAGACCAAGTGAGCCCCTGCCGTACGGCAGGCTCTGTCCTCCATGCTGGGGCCACAGCTGTAGGGAAACCATGCATGCTGGTGGTGTAGGTGAGGAAACAGAGACCCTGATGGAATCCTGTTTGGTAGTGACAGAGCAGGGACCGCTTCTCAGACAGCGACCTATCACTGCTGTTTGTTACAGTGTCTGGGCTCCTGGGTCCACGCTGTCCTGGGAGAGGTGGTGTGCAGAGGTACCCTGCCATACCCAGGTGCCATATGGCCTTAGCAAATCTAGGAGGCAAGCAGACCAAGAAAATCAGGGAAGGAAATAATCAATATAGAAACTTCACTTCCAATACATGAAAAAAGCACGGACCACTTGTGTTGAGAGCCTATCCACCAAAGCGCCAGCCGGAATCACACCCTCACCACTCGGCAGAGCTTTCCCTGGTAATACCAGCTTCCACGATTGCTTCTCCCCGGACAAAACTATGGCGTCCCAAGATTTCCCTCCCTTGCTTTGCTTCTGGCGGGAATACGAATCAGACAAGAAAATTTGCTCCTTGGCATTCATTTGCTTAACTGATCTGATGGAGAAAAATGAATTACAGCCGTCTCCTACCCGATTCACCATTTGAGAAAAGGCTGCCATTTTCCAGGAAAGGACATCAGGAGATTCACCATTTTCCAGGAAAGGACGTCAGGAAGCAAGGACAGCGTCTGAGTGACGTCACCTTCCCTTGCTAGGTGCGGCTGCTGCCAACCTTGAATGTGAGATTCCCTCCTGGACATCCTCCCTCGGTGGGTAGGGAAGCCTGGCGGGCAGATGTGCCCAGAGGGACATGCCCCTCACAGCGCGAGCCCAGGCGAGATCCCTGCCCACTGGCCCGTGTGACGGACACGCCGCCTCCTTCCGCTTCTGCAGTGGAGTCACAACTCCCTCACCAAGCACGTGTGAGGCCGAACCCCAGACAAGTGGGTTAACAGCACGCCTCCCGGCACAGCTCCCGTTTGCTTCATCACTGAGACCTTTAAAGGCAGACGCCTCAGGCACAGCCACTTGTGACCCTTCTGCCACCGTCCCGTGTGCTGTTCTTGTGCGTGAGCTCACCTGCTCTGCTTCCCCCGTGTCCCAGCTGGGCGTGCGTCGAGGAACGCGAGCGGGCCATGCGCTTCCCACGATGGGGTGGCAGCTCCTTTAAACGTGGCTTTCCTTGTCCGTGTGACCGTGGGAAGCAGGTTGACGTTATCCTGGGAAGTGACGCCAGCCTTCGTTTTCCAAAGCGTAGAACAGCCCACCCAGGTAAACAGGCAGATGTCCAGTGGGAGGTGCAGGTGTCAAGGATGAGCCAGCTGGCTCCCCACACAGGAAGGAGAAGAGGGAAGGAGACCTCGCTCTGTCGAGCCAGTGGTTATCACATTCGGTGGTCGAGGACCTCGGCGGGCTGCCTTGGTCTTCCTGACACGGGAACAGCTTCTTCAGAAGGAAGGGGAAGAGGCAGTTTGTTTGTTTGGGGCGGGGAGCGTGAGACAGGAAGGCGGCTCAGCCAACAAGGGCATGGCCTCTGCCACATGGCCCGCGCACCCTGGCGTCGGTCCCTCTGGGGAAACGGGGCTTTGGTGTGGGATACACGTGCCTCAGCTCCACACCCACGGGCCTCTGAGCACCGCCTGCCCTCGGTTCTCAGTCAGTGGCCACTCTGGGCACAAGGGAAAACCTCAGGCAGAGAAGGGTGGGTGCAGAGGGACGCTGTCTCTTGTCACCGGAGTGGGAACAGGGAGGCTGGCCCAGACTCTCTACCCACAGGCATGGAGACAGGCGTGGGTGTGGAAAATCAGGGGCCATATGCTCAGAGTCGACAATGGCAAGACGGCAGCAATAAGGGGGAAACACAGGTGCAGCGTAACGGAGGCTCTCCTTACCCTCACCAACGAGAAATCTGCTCCCAAAAGCGCTAAGTGAGAATGGCACCATTTCTACAGTTGGTACCTGGCCTCTCCCTGGTTTTTCTAGGGTCGGGATAAGGTATTTTGGGGGCTCTCGGATCACTTTTTCCTGGGGGAGTCTGGCTGCAGGGGTGGGTGGCACGTGGGTCCAGCCTGTCCTTCCTCTATGGAAACATCGGGGCTCAGGTAACGTCAGAAGCTAGAAAGCTGCCTTGCTTCCTCGAGCTTTCAGGGCTGCAGGGTCGGTATTAACTCGTGTCTCAGGTACTTGGTGACCTTGGAAGGGTGTGCTTACTGTTGTGATGAGAGTTTTCCCCAGCCCAGCCAGAAAGCCAGGCAGGCTCCAGGGACGGTGGGGCTGTTCCGGGCGGCACCCAGAGGATGGGATGTCCTGATGCCGTGGGCACCGTGCTCCCTGGAGCTCACCTGGAGGTTGGCTCAGGGGCTGGCGTCCAGGACACCCCATCAGACAGCCTGCCTTGCCGCAGCGGGAGCATGCAGATGAGTCATGGGCCGCCCCGGTGCTCCCTGGAGAGGAGGGTGCGTCCGGACCTCAGTCCACAGCCAGGCTGTTGCCGCTGATGCAGATCCCTCCTGTTTGCCTCTTTCTCAAGATCCCGTGAGCTCACTCGTGCTATTGCTTTTCTGAAAAGCCTCCAGCTAAAATTCAATGTGAACGTGGCCAACAGAGCTGCCTTTCACCCTAAGACTCAGGCTTTCGGTGCTCGTCAGCGGTCAGCACTTGTTGGCATTGCGCCTCTCCGTTTTGTTCTCCCTGTTACCTCTGCCTCTGTGTCCCTCTCCTGCCGTGGCCGTGACAGTCACCTCCCCCCTCGAGATGAGAGTCTCCTGAGTTTTCAAGGATACGTGGTAAAACCCACTCCTGGCCTTGCCGTGAGCTCGGCAGATTCCCCCATTTCCTGGAACGCAGCCTAATTTCATAACTTTCCATGTACTTGGCAAAGTATAGATACCTCTTCGTGAAGGACTTATTCTCACAGCATAAAACCCATCAGAAGTGTGAGTGCAGTGGGATTTTAAGCTTCTGGGTGGCAACTTATACACCACTCTCAGGACCCGCTCTGATCTAGTAGCTGGTAGCCACACGCGGCTACTCAACTTGGGCCGAAATTAAACAATAAAATTTAAAATTCGGTTTCTCCGTCTCACGTGTCAGGTGCTCAGTAGCCACGAGTGGCTGGTGGCCACCATACCTGACAGCACAGATCTAGAACATCCCCATTACTGCAGAAAGTTTTGTCGGTAGTGCTTGTCCAGACTAAAATGGTATTCTACCAAAGGATGAACATCATCTGGAAAGTACTTTCCAGATAATGGGCATTAAAAAAAAAAAAAATTCAGTATCACATGGTCATTGAGAGACATTAAAATTCCAAACTCATCTCTTATTCATATCATCAAAAAACAATTGAGAGTTAACGGTTGTTGGAAATAGCTGTACAAACATACATTAGTTGAACTCCCTACCAATCGTCCCAAAATGGTAAGTCCATCCTTCTGAATATCCAGGGGGGCTCCATTTCAGTAGTATCGTATATATTTTTATGCATTTGTGTGGTTTTGCTGGTTTGTTTACACACCATAGCATTCCAAAAAAGTGGAACATCTCACTCAGGACTATAGGATTAAAGGCGGGCAGGTGGTTGAGGGTACGACAGCAAGAAGAAGTCAGAGGGAGGCGAAAAACACACTCAGGTTAAAGGGTTTTCCCTGTAAAACCAAAAGTTTCCGGGCAAACTAAACGGGGGAGAACCGAGTCCGCTGTGATTTCTCAGTGCTGAGCGTGGTGTTCGCATGTAGAGGGCGTTGCTGCTCGTGTACGTTGACCTGCGATCCGCCTTCACATCCATCCCTCTAGGACTTTGCGCAAATGCCCCCCACACTGCGCCAGGCCCACCAGGCCCAGCAGCCCGTCCTCCTGACTTGGCTTTGCTCCAGAGGACGGGCCGCACGCACGTGTGCACACGTGTGGTCTGCCCCTTCCAGACGCAGTGTAAGCCACACGAGGAGCAAGACTCCTTCCCTTTTGTCCACTGTTCTGAGCGTGAGAACAAAGCCACCGACGATAGCTGCTCAGTAAATACTTGCTGGATCCACAAAAGCCACTCCCATAAGGAATCTATGTGTTGGAATTAGGTGCTCAAGCTGGTAGTACCTCCCGCCTGACCCCCAGACAACACACACAAGTAAACAGAACAAACGCCTTGGGATCGAGAGCTTGTTGTATAGTGATACCTGATTATTACTGATTTTATGACGAAAGGTTCTAGTGTCGTGGTGCAGATTTGGGCTAGATCCCAGTGAAGAAATCACAACAGTAGAGAGCTATTGTTTACCAAGATTAGCAATAATTACAACAGAGCCAGGGGCTCAAGGGGCCATCGACTCTGTCCTTCACCTCCCAACTTCTCCAGGTGGATAAATATGAAATTGAAAAGAGAAACTACTCCCACGGTTAGCTTCAGCCATCTCTTAAATTTGAGTCTTAGTTTGAAAATCATCATTTGCCCATGAGTGTCTTCAGTGGCTGAAGACAATAGAAACAGCTCCTGCAAGGGAGGGTTTGGGTAGCGGAGCAGCTCCCACATTACACCGAGAATGGCCCGTCTCGACCTCCGTGGCGAAGCAAGTAGCTTGTCCTGTGGGTCCAGATCGTCGGCGGGGCTGGAGCGACGCCCTTCGATGCCTCTGGTCGGGGACACATTTAAATTCCCTTTCCCATTGCACAGCTGTTACCATGTTTTCCAAAAAGGCTCTGGAGCTTAATTTGGATTTGAGCACTTTGGAGCCTGCACGGACCTAATGAAAAACTGCACATCAGCAGTCTGGAGCCACTTCCACATCCTTTTCTCAAACAAACAACCTAATACCTCTTCTGTGAGTCAATGAATTTATTAAAGACAAACAGTCGGTCCCATCTGCAAATCCTGCAGCGTCCAGCATCTTGACTAAATGACATTTAGTCAAGTTGCAGCTCTGAGCGCAAAGACAACGGTAGCAGCCCCATCTCTAAGCCTCTGTCCCAGGGCGAACATCATTCCCAATATCCCACACAGATTCTTTGAAGGGTTTGTGCCTGGCGGACCCCAGAGGGCTTCTTCAGGATTAGTTAATAGTGAGAAAGCATCAGGCCAAATTTATGGGTTATGGTCTCCCATGATTGCATAAAAAATAAAATTAAAAAGAAGCCCCCCAAAGAATAGTTTATCAAGCGTGCTGAGGGTACCCTCTCTGACAGGGAGGTCATAAAAGCACATTAGCGACCCCCCGATGGGATGTGTTTACTGGCAGAGTCAAGGAGATTGATCATTTTATCCAGGAATGGCATTTTCATTCAACATACTGTTGCCATTAGCCCGAAAAACACACTAATCATCCAAAGCATGGCTCGCAATAAAAGCAGGAAACAAGTGCAATTATCGGGGTCTTTATAGACCCAGCTCCTCATGGGATGCCCTGAAATGCGGTCTATTTATAGACTCTCTTCTAGAAACGCATGGCTCCCCCTTGCGCCCTGTGGCAATAGGATCAGGCAGGGGAGAGTAAACAGTCTTGCACTGAGCTTGGACTGACCACGGGTGGACCTTCAGGAACTCTCCGGAGTTCCCATGCCCATGAAGTCCAGACTGATTTCTTCATCACTGACAGAACGAGTGGCCTCTTCAGACAGCAGCAGGCACGGACATCGGCCGTGTGCGCAGATCAGCACACAACAGTTTCACGTCCACTCGAAACATCTTCCAGAGGAGGAGGGTGGGGCCTGATGTTCACTGGGAACATTCAAGCCACGATTCACGCAGCCTCTGACTGTACCTGATTGTCTGCGCTGCTCCTTCCTCAGAGGTGACGTTGATCAAGGGGCCGAGGCACGCTGGTCCTGGAGAAGGAAGTGTAATCAGCCACCTGGTGTCTGTGCTCAAAACAAGTCTAACTGATCGATGGTCAGCAACATTCTCAAAGGCGTATGTCCTGGTGCTGTAACACGATATCCGCAGGTGTGCGCAAGATGTCACAGGACCTCGACCGGCACATGAGTCGGGCACTTGTCTCCATGAAGTCTGGAGATATTCAGCAGCCTGCCTGAGACCACACACTTAGTAAATCCAGAGCCTGGATTAGGCACGCCCAGAACTGGAGAAGAACTCTGACCCCCATACAAGTGTCCGACCCGTCAGCCAGCCACAGGAGGACACGGGCTGCTTCGGGCTCTCCTCCTCCCTGGGTTTCTGCTCACCTGTGCCCAGACGGCCACGTGTCCACTGACAACACCGCCTGCCATCCTTCCCGCCATGCTGTGGGCCTAGCACAGATCTCTCACCGAGTCAGAGAAGCTTCTGTGTCCACCCCCCGGGGCCAAGACAGCTCGTCACGGGGCCGGAAGAGACGCTCGAGCATCTTGAGACACTCCCTGGACCTTCTTCTTTTGTGAAGTGGACACAGTGATTAGTGCCATGCCCACGGCTGCGGACCCACAGGTGCTCAGTGAATGTTCTAGAAGACCATGCCTGACTGTGCCTGGCGTGACCGGAAGGGCCTGGGAAGGCCACCTGGCCTAAGATGCCTGAGGTCCACTCAGGGCGGGGGGACAGGACCCAACGGCCTCCTAAACCCACGACCTGACCATCTGGGAGCATCTGGGAGGGTGTCTAGCATTTCCTACCAAAATCATAAATACTGAGACAGAGTTTCTCTATTTCAGAAGGGCCGCCACAGGTGAACTTGAAATGAACCGCACGACCAGATTCAAACTTTTATAAACAAAAACATGTCATGAAATTTCTCCCTGACCAACAGCACCACACTGTTCATTTACTCATTATTCATTTTAGAAAAATTTCCTGGAGGACCCTCCCAGCAAACGAGCATGCCGAATAGTTTAGACACACATTATTATACCCAAAGTCGTGGTAATACGGATGATCAGATCAGAGTAGTAAAAGAAATAATAGATAACAAGTAGATAATTATCAGACTGTGTCCTGATTTTGATACCAAGGATGAAAAAAGTCATGAAAAAGAATTAAATTAAAAATGTATGCATTACCTTTTTTTTAGCCATGCTGCACATGCACAGAAAGAGATAAAAGATAGGAGTGTAGGTTTGCTTCGTAAAGGGAGTTATCTGTTGGAACACAGGTGGTGATGAAGGAAGGCAGTGGAGCCCGGCAGTGCTCGTGAACAGGCCTCCCCAGCCCAGGCCCCCTGGCTCAGGTCTCTCAGGCCAGCACTGGGGGTGCTGGGATCCAATTCCAGCAGAACAGGCTCTTCAGTGGGAAGGCATGTGTGTCCCAAGAAGCCGGGGGGGCGAGGGAGGTCACCTAACCTCCCTGTGACTCAGCCACCCAAACATGAAACTTCCCTTAGAGGAGAAGGGGCATTTGAGTTCTTTGTTAATAAGAAAGAATGAAAGGAAAGGAAGGGAAGGAAGGGAAGGAAGGGAAGGAAGGAAGGAAGGAAGGAAGGGAAGGAAGGAAGGAAGGGAAGGAGGGAGGAAGGAAGGGAGGACTGAGTTTAATGTCCCTCGTGCGTGCCTTGCCTTCACGGCTGTGGCTCTCTTTGGCTTTATGGTCATTTGCAGACTTTCTGATTATGCAGAACACGGTTACGGAGTCAGTAGACGGGCCACGCACTGCGTCGAGCAGATGATCTACTTGTGACCACGTGTGTGCATCTGCGGGACGTGGCTCCCTCGCTCAGAGACCGCACCATTCTGCACGAGTTTAAAGACATGTTGGGCACAACATGAGACTATGACACACTAACATCTTCTGACCGAGCAGAGAAAGTCAATAGTAAAACTATTTCAAAGAGATTTCCAGATACTGAAAACACGAAGCTTTACAAAACCTTCGCTCCGATGTCCTTGCTCCTCCCCGTCGGTCACGGGCTGCTGGCAGCTGTCCAGGGCTGGCGGACAGCCCGCGGGTGGGACTCTGCTGCAGCCTAGCCACATGGCTGGAGCAGAGAGGCGCCTCCCAGTGTCCCCCGACTGGGGAGCTAGGGCATGAATGCTACACGGGAGCGCGGACGCCCCAGCACACTCTCTCCCCACGCTGGCTGCGCTGCCCAAGTGTCCTTCCAGCAGCCGCGACACAGACTACCCAGGCCACAGCAACTGCCTTGGGCTCCGTACAGAGGCCCTCCAGTCTACGCGCCATATAACAACACGCGATAATTTACACAAAGTACGCCCTGGCTGATGAAAGGCATCCAGAATGGAACGAGTACCTGTCTTCTTGCTTGGTTGAGGCTCCTCGTGGCTTTCAAAAGGAGGGGGAGTGGGGGAGAGGTGAGTCTCTGAGGTAGCAGCACCATGACGAGGTTGGGGGAGGGGGGGTGGCCCTGCCAATGAGGAGGAGGGGGCAGGTGGGGGGGGGGGTGAAGGGTGAGAGGATGAACCAGGCTGCAGAGGTGGGGAGCAAAGAGGCAGAGGGCATGGGAAGCTGGTCCCCAGCCCCCAGTGTAAGGAGCCTGCAGCCAGCACATGGGCCGGGGCCATAGGTCAGCAGGTGTCTGGTTCCGTGACAAGATAAAGCCCAGATTCTTGCATGAAGGGTACTGGCCACCTTCTCTTTTGGAGTCAACCCTCCAAGCCGTCCTCGTGTGGCCGGGAACCGGACAGAGCCACATATTCCTGGATCCCTAACGACAAATGAAGTACAAATACACCGAGCACATGCAGCTCTTCACTTGGGGCTATTGTTCCGCTTGGTGGTTTTGAGTTTGAAGCAAACACGGGTGTAAACTCTCGTGGAAGAGCCACACAGACTACGCATGGGAATCGTGAGCAGAAAGTACCCAGCTCCCGAGGTTACAGGAACCGCTTCCTTATGTTCTTTGACAAAAATCCCTCACGGAAGCTTGATGTCTCTTTGCCGACAGTTTTATGTATACGTATCATGGTGGGAGGGGGGCGATTTAATTAACGAAGCCCTGGATGGTGGATGTAGACACTGCCTTCTCTTAGCTGCTTCTTCTGAGTTTTGCGGTGCACATTATGTATGCATTTAGGCTTAATCTTACTGCCATTTGCTAATGTCTTTCCAAAAGTTATTTAAAACATAATTAAGATAATATGCTCGATTGCGGCAGGAAAATATAGGAAATGAATAAATGGTAAGAGAAAAGACACAGCACCATATGGTCCCGCCATTACTGAGATCTATCCAAAACACAGACATCTCAACAAAATTTATTGGAAAATAATTCCTTCTTGCATGCATAAAGATTATTTTTATGCAATAATCAGACACCGTGATCCCATTTCTTTTTCTATTTGACAGGGGTTGCGAGGGAAAAATAAATGCTAAGTCTATGCGGTTTGGCAAAATGGATGATTTAAAGCCCCAACTGCACCCCAGGTAGCGAGCTTCCCGAAGTGAATACTCCTGGGGTCTCAGGTGTGAGGGTGCCGGCTGGAAGCAGGGCGGGGAGTCCCCAGCACAGGGGCCCCCTTGTGGGTGGCCACACTGGCGCTTACCTCCTTTTCAGAGACACTTCTCCCATGGGCTGCTTACATCTGGTTCTCAGAGCAGGAAGGCCTAAGAGATCTCCAGCATTAGGGGCCGTGTGGTCTATAAAACCACGGTGTCTCTCTCTGCAGAGACAGACCAAGGGTGCGTGCACGCATGCACACGCATACACACGCTTCTGCACAGATCGGAATGAAATCTTGTCTCCTGATGTGGCTGCAGGAGACACAAAATAAAAAGGGCTGTGTGCGGTGTTTTAGGAAGCAAAGTGTCTTTAGCACCACGGCTGGGGTGATTCAGCATGAAAGGGCTCAGCCGCGCAGCTGGGGCCCCGGCCACCCAGGGCTGGGCCTGGCGAGTGAGCAGTCCTCTTTCTTTGTGGAAACAGCAGATGCCGGGTCCGTCCTCAATGACTCATGTGGAGATGCCCTGGGCATCCCCGCCCTGCAGACGGACCTCGCTGCCACAGTCACTGGCTCCAGGGTCCCGCGAGTGCCTCTACGGTTTTCAGGCCAGGCCTCACGAGGCTGTTCCCCAAGTGGAGTATGTGCCCGTGGCCTGCCTGGCACCAGGGAGGGTAGAGACGCTCACTTCAGTGGAGTTCTCAGAAAGAAGAGAATACAATCTTAATTCTTAATCCTGCCCTCTGTCCAGCTGATTAACAAATCAAATGGCTTTGTCCTTAGTTGAGACACTGAATTTCTGGCCTACAGGTTCTTGTCAGCAACGAAAACCTTGAATTCTGTTTTCTAATCCTCCTGAAATGCCCAGTGGGGAGACATTATATTTATGGAGGATTGTCTGAAGGGCACGGAGTCCATAAATCCCCCTGGCTAGTTTACATTTTACCCTTGGATCAAAACAGACTGCTGGAGAGCGATATATTTGAGCTGTCTTGATTGGAGCCCTCTGTGGGATTGCTTCTTTGTAAATTGTTGTTTTTAATTGAATTAAGGATAGTTGCAAGAAACAGATCCATGAGATGGGTTGGGTGTGTGTGTGTGCTCATGTGCGCACGTGCCTGTGGAGACAAGGTCATTCTGATGTCGGGGAGAGGATTCATTCGGGCCATTTACTACCGTGCAAATGTTTGGGTCCCGCCTTCAGTGAGTCTGTTCTGGGTGGACCAGGGCCCTTCATTTCCTCACGCTATCAGTGCTTCTGACACAAGGGTCTGGGGAACATATGGGTGACTGCCCTTGCCCTGGAGAACCTGCAGAAAACGCTGGGTACTTAACTCTAGAAAAAATCATGCACAAATTCTGTAAACCATTCCAAGAGAATTAGAAGGATTTCCACAGATACCAAAATGAAAACCTGTTTGTTGCAGAAATGTTTAAGCTGACCCCTGGTTAAAAAGTCACGCCAGAGAACCTGTCTCCAGGCTTCAGGGGCAGCAAAGTCAGTGTTCTTTCAAACGAGGGGTTTGTTTTTATTTTATGATTATTGTGAATCTTGTCAAAGATGATAATTCCTTTGCATTGGTGCTGAGGAAGCTCTTGTCTACATGTGCAAACCCACCTCTACCAGCCGGACAAGATCACAGTGTTCTTATGGTGTATGCCTACTATACTCAGTTTATCGGCTTAACCAAAATTTTCTTTGCACAATTCATCCAAAACTTGTTTTTATCCTTTTCTGCTGTGTTTCCAAATAAGGAAAGATATTTTATCAATGAGGTCAGAGAACTTATGTGCGATTTTGAATCGGCAGATAGGTTAATATTTAAGTCAGTCTCAAAGTATCAAGATGGGGCCTGGGAATCTCCCTTGTCTGTGACGTGTGGCCTTTTTTGATAGCTCTGAAAATAGAATCCTGACTAGAATGCCAGTCTGTTCTCTCTAATTCTCTAAATAGAGACAGACATACAGGACTTTGATTTATGTAACCACGGTTGGCTTAAAAACCTTCAGATCACAGGCAGACAATGAAAATAACAGGACACACCAGGCAGACAACTAGACATGAGGGTGGCCGGTGGGGTGTGAGTACAGAGGGTGTCAGGGACTATTGGGCTGGACTCAGAGCTGGACTCAGGAGGAGACACAGGCTTGAAAGAACTCCAGTTTTTCAAAAGAGACAAAAATATAGCATTCTTAGGTAAAAATATCCTAATAGAGAGTATGATGCAAAATCAAATGTTTCTTGCAGGCCACATGTAGCCTGTGGATTGTCACTTTGAATATCTGCTATGTATGGATAAAAGGAACATGGAGATCACTTCTTTGTGGAAACGGAGGCATTGGGGAGCAATGGGAGAGCACAGTCCTTTCCCACAGTGAATGATAGTAGCTGATTATTTTTTATATTAAAATACTGGCATTATGTGATTTCCTGAATTAATGTTACCCTAAAGTGTTTATTCTGGTTTGTATGGAGTAATGACCCTGTGGTTTCATGAAGAGCCAAATCTAAATAATCAAACTTATTCATTAGGTAAATTCTGGAAGAATCACAGAGGAGGGATTCTTTAGCTTTTACTGTGGTGTTTGTGTGTTCTATGAGAAACTCTGTGAAGGGATATTATGAAAACTACTCAGGATAATTTGATTGTTTTCTCATTAATAATCATCTCCGGGATTTATTTTCTTCCACTTACATTTTTTTAAAATTAGGAGTAAGGTCTTCCTTATTTCTTCTCAGTGGTTTCTTCTAACGACATTCAGACACTTGTTGAAAAGTTCAAGTCAGATTTTCTTCTGGCTCTACTCTATAAATCTTACCCTTTCACCATACAAGTTTTGACCATGTGTTAGCAGATGACGGTGGAGCCTTATTAAAAGGTGACGTTGGGGGTAGTTTTACAGCTGTGTAGATGCTGTTTAGGTTGCAGTTCATGGAGATTTGCTACTGGGGACCTGGTAGATCAAGATGTATGACTCTGCTGTGTCATGAGCCAGTGAGAGACTCTATTTACGTTCTTCTTCCCAGAGAAGCCATTACTGAGTTTTAGTAGCAGCATATCTAAAAACACGTGCTTGATTAAGGAATTTGCTTAAAGGAGATGAGAAATGGGGGGATGGAATCCACAGTTTTGGCCCCAGTGTGGGTACACTCTGGCCACATGCAATATCTCCCTGCCCCCAGGGCTTACCGAGTGAGCAGGAGTGACTGAGAGACTGCCTGGGAAACAGTGTCAACCAGAACATTCCAAAACATTCAATGAACAACGTAAGCCATCTGTAGAGACATGAAACTAGGTTTGTAAGAACCTACCTAAAGGCATTTCTGATATGCAATTGCATGTGTGTGCATGTGTGTGTGTGTGCAGAGCAAAGTTGTGCATCGGGGAGGAGATAAAAGTAAGGGAAAAAGAAAGAAAGAGGAAAATACATTCCCAGGATCTATCAACATTTTTCAAAACAATTTTCCTGCTACTATCTTTTCTCCACCTCCAAATGTGCAATTATATGTGTGAAGTGGTTATTTATATATATAATAATATATATTTATCCTACATGTGATTATATGCATCCATATATATTCATCTGGATTCATTAACATATGTTAACTGATGTAAATGGAAAATAGAAACAATATTTAGAAGTGTCTACAGTAGAGTAGAAATTGAGTCTCTATAATTCTTTTTTTAATTTTTTTAATATTTATTCATTTTTTGAGAGAAACACAGAGCCTGAGCGGGGAAGGGCAGACAGAGAGGGAGACACAGAATCCAAAGCAGGCTCCAGGTTCCCAGCTGTCAGCACAGAGCCTGACGCGGGGCTCGAACTCACAAACAGCGAGATCATGACCTGAGCTGAAGTCGGACACTTAACCGCCTGAGCCACCCAGGTGCTCCAACAACGGAATTTTTAACTTCTTTTCAATGTTTATTTGTTTTTGAGAAAGACAGAGACAGAATGCGAGTGGGTTGGGGCAGAGAGGAAGACCCAGAATCCGAAGCAGGCTCCAGGCTCCAAGCTGTCAGCACAGAGCCCGATGCGGGCTCGAACTCACAAACTTCGGGATCATGACCTGAGTCAAAGTGGGCCACTTAACCCACTGAGTCCCCCAGGTGCCCCAAGTCTCTATCATTCTTGCACAAGGTGCTTCTGCCTCCATGTGGCTTCACGGTAACCTTCCAAACATGTGCCTTCTGGCTCCTATTTATGAAGCTACTCCCTCTTTCACATCCACTAACTATGCCAGACACATTCCGATAGTCAAGTACAGGCTAATGAATTTTCTGCTTTTAAAAGTTTTGCCACTTGGTTTTTTTAAATTATGAATTGCAACCGACATATAGACATGCATAACATACACATCATGTGTGTACAACACTTCTGTACACATGCTCCGGCCAAGAGGTGAGAGTCTGTCAGTCCCCAGAGCCCCCTGTGTCCCCTTCTGAGTACAACCCTCCCCCTCCATCCTGGAAGAGCCTACTATTTTTTCTGACTACCATTATCCTTTTTGGTTTTTTTTAAATTTTTTTTTAACATTTATTTATTTTTGAGACAGAGAGAGACAGAGCATGAACAGGGGAGGGGCAGAGAGAGAGAGACACAGAATCAGAAGCAGGCTCCAGTCTCTGAGCCATCAGCCCAGAGCCCGACGCAGGGCTTGAACTCACGGACCGCAAGATCGTGACCTGAGCTAAAGTCGGACGTTCAACCGACTGAGCCACCCAGGCGCCCCTACCATTATCCTTTTTGATTGTAGTTTTACCACTATAAATATCTCTAAACTATATAGTTCAGTTTTCCCAGTTTCTACATTTCATGTAAATATGCATGCCTAAATTCTATTGTTTTAGCTCTTTCACTTATTTGTGAAATGCAGCCATGTTGTCCCATGTAGCTCTTGTTTGCTTTCATTGTTGTGTCTTGTTACATTAAATTTGGAATTCTGCAGGTGTACTGAATGCACACCACTGCCATTTATTTATCCATTCTAATGTAGGTGAGCATGTGGGTTTTTTCACTGCTTGTTTTTACAGACGATAGTGCTCATGTATCCTGGAGCACCACTCGTTCATATTGTTAGCAACGGGATTACTTAGGCATAGGATATGTGTCACTGCAGACTTACCAGACAATGACAAACAGCCCCCTGAAGCATCTACTGACTTATACGACCACAAGCAATGAGGGAGACTTCCTATTGTCCTACCTGTGCACAACCATTTTATCTCATGAGACTTTTTCATGTTTGTCAATCAGGTACTGCTAATATTTCCTTACCTCTAGAAATGAGCTATTCTCTCCCAGCCTCCCCAGACATGTCAAGCCACATGTCTCCCATGCCACAGATTCCACATCCTCCAAGGAGCCTTCTCCACCTCAACCCCCTCCTTCCATGTCACATCAACCCCCTCCTTCCATGTCTATGGAATTACACTCAATTACTTCTTCATTTAGTCAAATTGTACAGATTTGGATTTTCTACTCGACATTTCAAGTGTGTGTTTAGAATCGCCTTGGTTAACTTATAAACTATTAAAAAGCAAAAGTGATATTTATAAATCTTTTTTTACTTCATGCAGAATAAGTTACTTTTAAAAGGTAATTCCAGTTGAAGAGAGATTAAGGAATAGTATTTAAAAGCATAATTGGTGATGACTTGTGTGTGTGTGTGTGTACTTGTATATAATTACATATATATATGTTATACATGTTATATAACTATATATAATAGGTGTAGTTAACTTATGAGTAGTTTTGTACTGAATATTATAAAAGAAAGAGGAGCAACAGCCATTTAATGAACAGAGAGGAACTGATAGGTTAGAAAACAATTTGTAAATGGACCTTTATGTTACATGAGCTTGTTCCAAAATCCACCTCAAATAAGAGTAAATTTTCTGCATATTTCAGCAAACTTATCTAGAAATTTCTTTAGTCTTTAAAGTAAAGAGCAGTGATAAATGTGCAGTATCCCATGATTGGAGACACCATGGCCAAGTGGTTAGGAGCACAAATTCTCTAACTGAAAAGATTCCTATTCATACTCAGAATCCTCCAGTTGAGAGCTGCACTTCCTCATTACTTAACCTTAACGAGCTTGGTTTTCTGCTTGCAACATGGGCATTTTGAGAAGGATACTATGTGCAACCCACAACTTCTGAGACAAGTGTTGTTGTTGTTGTTGTTGTTGTTGTCGTCGTCAACATCATTACTCTATTTTATACGTGAGACAACTTAGGCTCACAAAGCTTAAGCCTTAAACCAAAAGCTGATGATTGCTAGAGGTAGGACTGGACCTAAAGTTCTCTGGGTCTGTACTCCAAGTCTTTGCCACAGCGTCACGGTGTTATAAATGCCTATTGTAAAACGCCTTAATATTTGTTTCTACTTCATGTGTTAGCCAAACAAGCCAGAGTACAAAATAATGTAACCTATCCATTGTTCATAGCCCAGTGTTTATTGGCCTCCATAAGATAGAAGTCCACTTACATGATGGTGATGCTGTTGATAATGGCGGTAGTGATGGTGATGATGGTGATGATGACTATGGTGTTGCTGAAGGTGATAATGTCGAAGGTGATGATGGTGGCGATGGTGATGATGTTGATGGTGATGATGATGGCGGTGATGGTGATGATGGTGATGGTGATGGCAGTGATGATGGTGAGGACGATGAAGGTGATGTTAAAGATAATGATGGTGGTGATGGTGATAATGGTGGTGATGGTGATGGTGATGTTGAAGGTGATGATGATGATGATGGTGATGGCAGTGATAATGGTGGTAATGGTGACGGTGCTGATGATGATGGTGATGATAGTGATGTTTAATGTGATGACGATGATGTGATGGCAGTGATGGCGGTGATGGTGACGATACTGATGCTAAAGGTGATGGTGATGACGATGAGCGTCATGATGACTAGAGAGGTGTGTACTTCTCTCCAGATCACACAGCGTGATGAGGTTCTACACCCTTTCTAATCAGTGATAGGAAACATTTCGGAAGCTCACACATCTTGCGACTGAAGCTCCTCCAAATCTTTTGCAAGACAATGTTCTGACCAAATATAGCATTGGGGCTGGAATTCTTTTCATCAGTCTAGGTGTACATGTTTAAATCCATTGTGGAGTGGCACCAGATTAGATTTATTTTCACTTGGCAGCATAACCTCTGGGACTCTTTTCACTGAATTCAGAAATTACGAGCTCTCCTTTTGTCCTTAGCAAGGTAGAAATTCTCTGAAGGATTTCATAAATAAATGTAAAGGTGAACTTCTTGATATGAATTTTACATATCTGACATACAACTTGGATATTTCCTCTAGCATGGATCTCCAACTGGTTGCTTTTTACTGGTAATGCTCTTAAAGCCACGTGCTATAACTGAGGAAATACTCTTGCAAGATTGATTTTTGTAGCAAGACTTAATGCAATTCAGATTGCCAATTTCTACTACTTATGCCAAAAAGCAATTTTCAAATCAGCCGTATCATACGAAAACTGCGGTCTAAAAACTATTTTAACCAGAATCAAACTATTTAATATTAGTGGATAACCCAAGGCTTCCTACACAGAAAAATACAAGTTATACCTGTGGTTTGGTTGAGAATTTCAAACGACAAAAAAGAGAGAGCCTTAGAAAACCACTAAACCAGTGAAAGCTTCTGGGATTTTCGCCAGAAGTAACTCAAGAATTTCAATATAGGAGAGATTTGTAGTTGGGCAGAGGGTAGTATGGGAAGCGGTTTGCCTTGAAGCTGAACTAACCCACCAAACACACTTTTTGGTAGATTACAAATGTATTTAGGACTGGCTTGGGGCACACGGTGGGCATTTAGGAGGTCAAAGGCCTCCGTCTCACCCCTTGGCCAAGCCTGCATTTCACATGTAAGACTTAGAGAGTGAACCGAATTCCACGCGTCTGTACAGTTCCCCAGTCTCTCTAAAATGGCACACGAGTGTTGTCACCTGGCTGCAGCACGTCTGCCTTATTTCAAAAGCGGTGGGACCGAGGCACCCAGGCAGTTGGTGCTCTGCCAAGCTGAAAATAACATTTAACAGGCTTTTAATCTACTGTGTGGGTTACTGTCCCCATGAGTGCTGTTGTAGTCCACAGATTTAAAAAATCAGAACAAAGGGTTATTTTCACTTGGCATTCATAGCTGGTGGTGTTATTATTGTGGCTTTAGGAATCAAACAGCAGCTCCCTAACAAGTGCAGAATTTCCATTCACCACCTTCACAAATACGCCCATATTTAGCAATAAACAAGGCACAAGATCCAGACAGGACACTATTTCAACCAAAGCGGGGTGATTACCCTCAGACCAGAGCTGATTTTCAGAAGGCGACGTGGACGCTGTCTCATGCTGTTAAGCTTTTAGGGTCTGTTTACGGCAGAAGAAATCACTGGAGCAAAATGCAGACCGAGGGCAGGGCCGCACCTTACAGGGTTGTGCTCCCACCACTGAGTGCTTAGTAAATACTTGGTAAGTGAATGAATCAGTCAGTTAATTACTGAGTAAGCGGGTCTCCACAGGCCACTGGGAGGACCACGAGCAGATCACCAGGAAGCACTGACAAGAGTGGATGCAGTTCGTTTATCCTCACGGAGCTCAGTCTCTGTGCTGCACAGAGATACAGACCTGTTTGGCATTGTGTCCTCCTCTGCACCCTCCTCAGCATCCATGATGCTGACCTGGATCTATCGTGATCTAAACTGGATCTATCGTGATCTAAAACCAGGATACGCAGACTGAATGCAAAATAGACCCGAAGAAATAAAAGGTGAAACGAACTGGCCACCTGTGAATTAGCAAAGAAATAAAATAAAATAAGGAATGGTATGTTTTTCTCCAACCTGCACCACCTAAGATTGCATAAATAGCAAAAATACATCATCGAATGCAAAAATAAAATACTGTGATAGATATTGTGTTGCCAAAATTCTGAATCTTGACTTTTTCACTCGGGAGGAAATTTTATTCCTTACTTAGCAAAACCGTGCGTTAGGTAGTCACTGTTCCATGGCGGAAGTTCTGATGAAGCATTTTTAAGCCCAATGAACAGAAACAGAAAATGTCACATCACGTCACTATGAATCGTACGCTTGTGGCCTGTTGGGAGTCCCGCTGGGGGGGGTGGGGGGGGTGGGGGCAGCATTCAGTATGGCCCGGCCTGGCCGGTCCACGTACAGTGCTGTTTCTGCCCAGTCTGCGCCCCATGTTTACAGCGCTCCCTTCTCCAGGGCACTTGGCACGGAGCCCAACGCCTCCTCCCATCCTACAAAGTCCTGGCTCCCTTCTGACCTCCCCTCCCCCCAGGGACCCCAGCTTTCCCTGCCCCTGAGGGACTCACCAAGCTTGGAGACACCCGCATGGTGGGGAGAGTTCTCCAGGACGCACAGACCTACTGCTTCCCTGGTCTGCCGTCTGTGGAGTGCCCCCCTGCCCAGAGTTAGCTGTCTCCCAGGGCACAGACATCTGCCCTCCCCTATGCTGAGGCCAGCAGCCCAAAATCTGGGTGTGAGCAGGGCTGTGCTCCCTCCAAAGCCCCCAGGGGAGGACCTTCCCGCCTCTCCCAGCTTCTGGGGTCTTGCCTCCCACCCCACAGGCACTCTCCCTGGGGGTCAGGGCCCTTCAAAGCCCCTGTGACCTCAGTCACCTTCATGGGTGACATTGGCAATGACCCTGTGTCCTCCCTTCTGATGCACTGGGGGCCAGGGCTCCACAGATCTTCCCAGGGGGAAGCCTGAAGCAGCCGTATACAGTGTGTCCCAGCTCATTGTTACCGAGGACGCGCTTAGCCCCTTACACACACTTACTGCACCTGCTGTATCCTGCCCGCTCATGTAGTGGCTCACTCTGTGTCTCTTGCACTAAGCTCTCAGCTCCTTGACAGTGAGAACCTTCTCGGCCCTGTTCTCTGCCCAGTTCTCTAAATCAAACAGCCAAGACGATAGATGCACAATGAACAAATGATGCTCCCGTCACAAAATAAACTTACCACCTCCCCAGAGGGCCAGTGGGATACGATACCACCACGTGGAGGGCTAGAGAACAACGTTCACTGTGCAGCATTTTACAAATTAAAACCAGCTTCCTTGTGCCTCTGACTTTTACAACAGCCCAGCTAGACGTGCAAGGGACGTACTCTCTGCTTCTTCACGTGGAAATGAACACTCGGCCGCAAGCGGCACAGGTGGGCTTGCAAATGGTTTTGTGGCTGCGCTTCCCTCCCCTTCCTTCTTTCCTGAGAGAGCTCAGGGCAGGCTCCCCATCCGTGGAGGACTGTGTGGACCGGTGGGGCGGGGGAGGTGGCAGGGGGTCCTCAGGGCCACCGCCAGCCAGCGCGCCTTCCCCAGGACAGCGCTCTAGGTTTGGGACTGTTTACTAAAAGTCCCCACCACTTGTCAGGCGGAATGACCAGTGAGGTGACAAGAAAGAGAAGCCAGGAGAGAAACAATGGTGGCCACTCGCTCGCGGCCTCTACCCGGCATTTCCTCCGCGCTGGTACTGGGTTAGGGTCTCCCCGTCCTGAGTCTTATCTGGGCTGTAGAAGTGCTTTTTGGGAATTTTGGAGACTGGTCAGGGTGAAATAATGGAGACGGTTTTTCCCCCGAGAATTACTGTGCAGGAACCTTTCCTAGGTTCATGTTTACTTGCGGGTCAGAGATCCCTGAGCTTTGCGCCCCCTCCACTGGTGCACATTGAGACACTGCTCTGGGAGTGTGCGTGAGGTGCCACGAAGACACTGTCCCTCCAGGGCCAGGGAAAGGTCATGTCTGAGGGCATAGAACAACATGGGAGGCATGTTAATGCACAGACGACACCAGATGGTGTAGCCGGCCGGACCTAGGGCTACAGTGTGCAGAATCTTCCGGAAATACACAGTTGTATCCCATCAAAAGACAAGGGATCAGATGAACCCGTGGTCCCCACAAGTAAATGACAAGCTGGTCAAATGTGTCAGGGTTAAAATGTCAGGGAATCATTCTGGCGAAGGAACGGGCAGATTGGGGAACATTTGGCCGCGGGCCCTCGTGCAGACCTGAGAATCTGGAGAAGTTAGTGCTAACGGGTCTGAGCCGCGTGGCTGTGCCGGCCGGCTGCCCGGGTTCCACGTGCCCAGAACAGAGCCGTCTGCCAGGAACCTGGCAGGGAAGCCTCTTCATGGTTCTCAGAGGGGAGTGCCAACACCGTGTACACAGCCCCCAGTGTGTTCCTGGCCCGTCCTGGTTTGCCAGGAAGGACGCGTTTCCTGAAATACCTGCCCGTCAGGCCGCGTCCCCAGGGTCCCCAGAGCCAACATGATGTTTGCTGCTGGCGGAAAGCAGATAAATGTGTCCCTGGTTAGGAGAAACAGCGGTTCAGGGACGTGTGCTTTGTGTCGGGACCCCATCAGACGGACGGACACGCTGGCAGACGTGGGACACCCTGAACTTCCCCGCAGGGCTCAGGCCTCCCTCCCAGGGGGCTCACTGATGACGGAAGGGGCCTGCGGCCTGGCCAGGCCAAGGACGACACAGTCTTGGGAGGAAAACACATTTCAGTGGGGTCCCACAGTTGCACTGGTGCTATGTGGGCATTCGTCAATTTTCACACCAATTTGGTAATGCTCTCCCTGACGGGCACTCTTTAGGAGAGGCCTTAATTAAGATTTCTGCCTGCAGCAAATCGTATGAACCGCAATACATCACACTACAGCAGCACAGACACAGATCATTGGCCACTCAGACCCACTCATATGGTGTGAACAAATATTACCATTTTCATTTTGCCGTGGATCATTTTGGAATATGATTAAAAAGGCAGCACCAACTGTAGGAATTTTACACATTCATTTTTCACCAAATCTGAGAAAATGCCTGCATCTTTGAAAAGAAAGGACTTGCCTCGAAAGTCTGTAACGTAAGTTGTAGAGTCGTCGTGGGCTCAGGAGAGTTTCCTATGTGTGTAAAAAAGGATAGAATGGACACTTTATCTGGAAGGTTCTCATAAAGCAAATCTAGAAACAAAACTATCATCTCCTCAGGGGTGCCTGGGTGGCTCAGTCAACTGAGCATCCGACTTCAGCTCAGGTCGTAATCTCGTGGTTTGTGGGTTCAAGCCCCGCATCGGGCTCTGTGCTGACAGCTTGGAGCCTGGAGCCTGCTTCTGGTTCTGTGTCTCTTTCTCTCTCTGCCCCTCCCCAACTTGTGGTCTGTCTCTCTATGTTTCTCAAAAAATAAATAAATGTAAAAAAATAAATAAAAAGTTAAAAAGTTAAATATATATATATTGTCTCCTCTTGTAACTTATGCAATTTTTGAAAAGGAGATGATACGTTAATACTGAAATTAGTGCAAAGGAAAGACTCCAGTCGGCTCGAAATTCCATTAATTCCCTCCCGTCTGTTTCTCCCCTTCCTCCTGTGTGGAGTCAGGGCAAAGTCACAGCAGCTGCAGAGCCCACGCTCTGGTCATTCTGGACTCTACACGGAAGTGAGTCAGTACTCAGTTCACACAAGCCTGGAAATAGGAACTGAACAACAAACACCGTTTTGCATGTGTGCATTTATTTATTTACTTATTTATCATTTTCTTAGAATGTTTTTCCTGAAACTGTGTCTGCCACGATGTCCGTGATTCCTTCTGCTGCTTTTTTTTAAGTCTGACTGCATCTTGGGAATAAGTCCTATGTCCCGGCTGGAGCGCTGTGACCCTCACCCGTCTGCAGTTATGGTCTTTGGCAGAGCCTGCAGGTGGCCACGCCCATGCCCCAGTGTCCCTCACGAAGGGCACTACGGAAAAATCCAGACCCCTGCCCCTGAGCTCGACTCCCTCCTGCTGCCTGTGGATTTGCACCAGCCCACACTGAACCCACCAGACGTGTTGCTTTTAAGTGGGGTGTGTGGACAATGTTTATTTAGTGGATTTTTTTGTTTGTTTTGCTTTTTTAAATCATTTGCAACCAAAGAGCTCCAGCAACTTGAATGTGACCATCTTTCTGAACCCTCATTTTGCATCAGAACTGAGCTAGGACTTGTAAAACCCTTCCTGAGCCCCACCCAGCTATCCTGTTTGATTTGGGAGGTTTCCTCCCAGAGGCCGTGGCCACAGGGAGGGCCTGGAACCCAGCTCGCCCGCTGCCTGGGACCCACTCAGCTTGGTGGGTCTGCATGACCTCAGGTCCTACAGCCACCCTGACGCATGATGCAGGGCGAGGATCGAGGGCCCCAGAAATACCAGCTGGTGAGGCTGAGCTCTGTTCCTCCTTCGTTCAACCCCCAAAACAGTACATAGACTTGGACTATCTAAATTCCAACAGTGTTAGCTCTTTTCTTGGCATTTTAAATCTGAGAACCTCACACACAAATCCAGATTTTCGGTTTCCCTTGAAATATCTAGCAGTTCTGGGCCACTTCCCCCGTGGTAACAGGTGCACCCGGCCAGTCCTCACTAAGCCCTGCTTTCCCCAACAGGGAGGCTGTTCATCATCACTTCCGCACGGGCACTTTTTCCCAAGGGAGAGAAGACCTCTGTATGACCACATGTCTCTCCAAATAAGAAAGTAATACACAGGCCAAGAAAAAGACAATGGAACATCGCGGTGCAAGAGCGGTCCTGGCTGATTAACAAAGCAAACCTGCACCCAGGTCCAGCTTGCTGAATGCATGCCCGTGCCGACCCACCCCTGCACATAGTTGGCTTTTTAACCTAACCTCCTGACGTCGCATTTGCAGCCTCATGGTCTTTATTGTTCAGTCCACAAGGTGATTTACTCAGCTGTCCATCTAGAGTTACCCATGCAGAATAGCCACACTTTGGAAATTAGGGAGAATAATGCAATATTCAAGAATTTATTTCTCATGTGCCAGACAACAGACAAGATTGCTGTCACAGTTGCCATCTAGAAAGTTTCCATTGGATGTACATGGGTGCCTTACACACACACACACACACACATATATGTGCATGCACACGCACAAGCATACACATACACACGTGCGCGCACACACGCTGCTGTTTGTCCTGCAAGGCTGGCGACTGTGGTTTGGGATAACTGGCCCTGGGACAATGTTCAGGGTGAATGACGAGCCCACGTGGCACCTCCAGGAACTGTGCCTTCCTTCTCTTCCTGAAATAGGGCCTGAGATGCACCAGAGATACGACGTCCCAGAACTTCCACCAGGTAGATAGACTTCAATTCCCTGCCAGGCCTTCTCAAACATTCACCTGCTGATATCTGATGATGCAGCCAGAACACGGAGGGAAAGTCGTATATTTTTGTTTCTTGCTGGCTGACACTGGAGCACGGCGGCCAGTCCACCTGTCCCCTGGAAGCCTAGATCCGAGTAGCCTCCAGCTCCCACGCATGTATTCTGTCAGTAAATGTGAGCCCGTGAGGCACGGGGATGAACCAAGGAGACTCACTGTTGCCCCTGTTCTCAAACCCAACAACTGCGGGAAAGCCTAGTCTCCCCTGTGAGATGGAGACTCACTATACTTCATCGGGCGTGTGTCATGACAGGGGGGCAGGGCAGCACCGTGCAGACCAGATGATGGGCGTTCTCCCCATCCTCACCACGAGCCGCAAGTGCTGCAGACTGGCAAGTTGAAGCCGCTGATGCGTACCTGCACCTGTACCTACCTGCCCACCCACATGTGCGCCCACCTGTCTACACCTGTACCTACATGTGCGTGTACGTGTTCACACAAACATACATGTGTAAATACACATATATATGCCTACATGTGTGTACATGTGTGCATACATGCCTATTCCTGTACCTACACATGCGTGTACATATGTGCCTGCATACGTATGTGTGCTTATGTACACGTGTGTGCCTACATATGTGTGTGTGCCTGCACGCGTCCATCCGTGTGTGCCTACATACTTACATACCTATTTACATATTTACCTACACCCTCACCTTCGTACATACATGTCTATGTTGCGTGAGGACATACGTGCATGTGCATCTACATAGAGACACATGTCCCTGCATACCTACTTCCATACATGCCTACGTACCTACCTGTGTGCTTATACACACATACATGCACAAAGCATAGCTGCCTGTGTGCGTACCTACCTACGTAGCCACCCGCTTAGATGGAAAGGCAGATCCTCATGCTCTGAGCCATGCAGTCCTCACCGAACAAGCTGTCTGGAGAATAGGCTGTTTTGATGTCCCGGTCGATTTAAATTTTTTTTTTTTTCAACGTTTTTTTATTTATTTTTGGGACAGAGAGAGACAGAGCATGAACGGGGGAGGGGCAGAGAGAGAGGGAGACACAGAATCGGAAACAGGCTCCAGGCTCCGAGCCATCAGCCCAGAGCCCGACGCGGGGCTCGAACTCACGGGCCGCGAGATCGTGACCTGGCTGAAGTCAGACGCTTAACCGACTGCGCCACCCAGGCGCCCCTGTCCCGGTCGATTTAAAAACCGCACAGCCTGCTTCCTCCCCCTCAAGCCCGGGGGTCTTCCTGGAGCGGGGCAGAAAGGAACTTGGTGTCAGTGGAAGACCAGTCCGGCAGTGCTGGCGCGTGCGTCTGGGGCTCAAGACGGCTCTGCAAGGGGTCTACACAGTAACTCTTCTTACCCTGAATCACTCTCACACATGAGCATTTAACAAATGGCGCAAGGTGAAAACGTGCGTGTTTAAAGAAAATGGTGCACGCCAGGAATTTCAGCCCTGACTTGTGCGTGTGTCACTTTTCGAGGATTTGTTTCCTTTGCAGCCGAACGAGAGAAATAAAGCCTGCACGCGAGAGATAGCATTGTCCTGGGAAAATCCCGGGGATTAATGTGACCGAGCGCGCAGGAAATTGTGTTTTGGCCGTGCTCATGGGCTGCTTGTGAACACGTCACATCAAGGACAATTTGTTAAACAAGAAATATGGGGTGTGGAAACAGGAAGGGAGACTAAATGGGGAAAGGCACATCCAAGAGTAGCTTTGATATGTGTCTGTGTCCCTAACAAATGAGAGACCCACTCTTTCACTGAGTGAAGGAAAATCCTCTGATGCAGTAGCACAAGGAGACCGCGTGCACTTAAGTCACTTCCGTGTCCTCCGTGAAACCGGAGGTGTCAGGAGCCCCAGCACCGTCAGTTTGTAAATATGGCGACAGCTGAGGCAGTTATAACAAGCTCTGGGTTGATTAAGTGACACGCTGGCCAGGCCCTTCGCCTAAACACCTGTTTGGGCCCAGAAGGGCCGACATGTCCTGAGGAAAGGCAGTGACACAGCAGACACACAACCAGACATTGAGAGTCACAACAAGTCAGAACAACATAGACTCGGGTGAGTCTCAGTTGGTGTTGCTGTTTTCTGTGCTTTCCATCGGTCCCTCCACATCAGGGTGGAAGAAGATGGGCCATCTAAGAATTCCGTGGGCACCACGTAACAGCCAGACTTTCTGGGTGCTCTCAGATCAGAACAGGGGCATCTCGTGATGGGGGGGACAAGGGGATCTCCGAGTCCCCAGATAGACCTTCGTTTCTTCTCAAGCAAAATGCTGTGGAAATTACTTGCTCACTAGGGAAATAAGTATTATTTTCTGTAAATATTCGGGTAGCCAGGACAAAATGACTATTAAGCTTTCTGGGAATGACCATTGAACGTAAAGTTGCCATTATGATATTACAGCATTAAAGTTGGTATATACCAACTTCAAACGTTAGAGTCCTGTAGTTCCCATAACAGGGTTCTCTGGATCTCGAAGACCTACAGTGGAAAGTGTCCAGAAAAACAGCTAAACAAAGCACGAAGCTGTTTGAAGCAGAAAAGACTGTCGGAATATGCCATTTAGAAATTTATTGTTTTGCTGGGCTTTACTCTTTGCATGACTTGAATCTATAATTCAAATCCTGTAAGACTTTTAGAAAAAAAGAAAACAAGAGAGAAATAAGAGGGTTTACTCTAGGTTCAGAGATGTCTTTCATCACAATAATTACCATTTATGAGAATACTGAATTCAGCTGTTAAGATCATTTCAATGGGGAAAAAATAGAAAACGCATTAAAATCACATTGAGAAACAGGATAAAAAAGAAAAAAGGTTATTTCGATTGTAAGTCTGAACACCTAGAAATGCAGTTTGTAAGTTGAGCTACAGATTTAGCTCTGAGCTTCCTTGCAGCCAGAGTATAAAGGAAAATCTGACTGTCTTGCAATTTTGTGATCTTGCTGTCACAGGGGAAGGATCACAGCAGGGTCTCAGAAGGAGCCCAGGACACAGCCTGAGCGTGGCAGGGGTGGGGAACAGGGGGGGTCATGTGTGTGTGTCACACAGGCAATCTGACGGGAAAGTATGCCTTCAATGTGTGTGGCAAGAATGTTACACCAGAGCTGTTGGGGGGGGGGCAATATTTTATCCAAAATATTTTATCAAAAAGCTTTGGCTTTTTTTTTAAACATTTATTCATTTCTGAGAGAGACACACACACACACACACACACACAGAGCACCAGCAGGGAAGGGACAGAGAGAGAGAGGGAGACACAGAATCCCAACCAGGCTCCAGGCTCCGAGCTGTCAGCACAGAACCCAATGCGGGGCTCAAACCCACAAACCATGAGATCATGGCCTGAGCTGAAGTCCGACGTTCAACCGACTGAGCCACCCAGGTGCCCCTGGCTTTTTTATTGTAGTAAAAAATGCATAATATAAAACATACCATTTCAGCCATGTTTAGGTGTACAATTCTGTGGCAATAAGCACATGTCATATCCTTATAGTGATGTGGGAAGATAAAATTAAGACTCGCGGATATTAAACCAGTCACAAAGCTGTTAGGGGTAAAAGCAGGATTTGAATCCAGGCGGTTCAGCACTGGACTTTACATTAACACCCAAGAAGCAATTCGGTTTCTGTGTTAGACGCTCACTTGGTTGCATTAAGGCATCACCCTTTCTGGACATTCTCTTTGAAGGGCTGTATAGCCCCAGAGGGCCCAGGGAGTGGGACTGCTGTGCCCAAGTCATGCAGAGGATTTCAGACTCGTGCACTACAGAGCTGTGACCTCGGTGGGCAAGCCTGGCAGGCCTGCGGACGGTTCTGGGCTAAGGGTGCTGGTACGAGAGGCAGGTGTGGGAATAGCGAATATAAGTTTTGTCTTCTAAAAATAGCCATATGCAGCAGGTGCAAATTGCTTGCACATCATCCCCCTTCTCAGGGAGAGGAGGGCTGCCTTTCTCAGGTACAGCACAGGCTGGAGGTGGTGGTCATTCGTCCGGGCTCAGAGGGCCAGCGATGGGGCAGAAGTGACCCCGGACTCGGCACTGGCTCCAGCATCTGTGCCCTGCTCCCACTCAGGACTAGGGTTTCTGTCCAAATCCAGGCTGTGAGACCCCACCCACCTGTGTGGCCCAGGCCCTGTTTATCCCCTGTGTCAAGGGAGCCCCCACTGCAGAGATCCCAGCATTCCCAGCAAACATCGATCCTCCTGGGTCCACGACACAGGCAGGCTGCCTGGGTTGCTGTCTGTACCCCAAGTCCTTGCCCTCAACCCAGTCCCTTGCTTCTTGCCTGATTCCTGCCGTGAGAATTGGGCTCTATAGCCCAGCTACTCACTGGAGTTCTGGTCGACCCCAACGGAGTGTCCTGCAGCTGAGATGCTGAGGTGTGGCCATAGCCACACAGCACATGTACCCCAAGCCACACTTACTAACCTCTGGACACTGGCATGTCCCTTGGGAACGGCTCTGATGGCTGTTGGACTCCTCGGCCTGGGACTCACATGCAAACAGCCCTCTCTGCTCCCTGGAGGATCCCGGTGAGTGCTCTCACGTCTGACAGCCAAAGTGTGGGATCGGGACTCCCAGTGGGCAGCCAAGTTCATCACCCAGTGGGCAGCCAAGTTCATCACCTCGTAAAGCTGAGATCTTCCCAACAACCATGGCCAAGCACAGGGGTATGACGTTTTCACCCTACAGATTGAACAGCTAGACCCAGGACATGAAGTTGCTTAAACAGGGGCAGCAAGAAAGCAAGGAACAGACACTGGAGACACTCCCATAATTCCACTTACATTTGGCCGTTGACACCCTCATACCCTGTGTCAAAACCAGGGCAGGAAAAGGAAGTCGCATCTCGAGCTGAAGGCCACGGGGCTGTCTCCTGGGCTTCAACTGCACTGTCTGTGTAAGCTCAGAGTCTCACAGAGAAAATGAAAACAGTAATGTTAAAATCAAATGTCACAGTCAATAAGACATTGCACAATATTTCAGGGTTAGAGAGGGTCGGCGGAGGTCACGTACGACTGGAGTGCAGACCCGTTGGGGCAGCACTGACATCTTACTCAACCCTGCGCCCTCCAGACCTTTACTCCTGGGCTCGGCGAAGGCTTGCTAAAGGTTCGCTGAGCTGAGATCCTTCACTTAACAGAGAACCAACACAGACACACGATCACAGAGGTTCCCTGGGCCTGGCCGTGTCCACACGGGCCATTTGAAAACCCTGCAGTGACAGTTTCTTCCCTGAGCCGTGAGCCACTTCCAGTGGACAAATGATGCACAGACACCTGTGTGAGCTCTCTGGGGACAAGGGTAGCACTTTCTTTTGGTCTACATTTTTTTTTAAGTTTATGTATGTATTTTGAGAGAGAATGAGAGTGGGAGAGGGGCAGACAGAGAGGGAGAGAGAGAGAATCCCAAGCAGGCTCCATGCTGTCCGCATAGAGCCCAACGCGGGGGCTCAAACTCAGGAACCTGGAGATCCTGACCTGAGCCAAAGTCGGGCGCTTAACCGACTGAGCCACCCAAGGGCCCCTGGTCTATATATTTTTACTTAAAAGACTAGACCCCCTCATGTTTATTTGCTACTTTCTGTTGTCGTTGGGCACCTCGCCACACAGTTGGTGTGTCAGCCCTTGTGAACAAGACACAATGATTACCCCGCTGATGACCAGACAGAGCCAGGGTTTACAAGGTGGGGCGGCCCCACACGCACCTGGCCTGAGTGCAGTGTGTTCTCTAGTGGCAACAAGACGAACTTCAGGCTCGTGGCCTCGGCGTGGCAGGAAGCACATGGGCCAGAGCGACTAGGACCGGTCCCGGGATCACTATTCTTCAGCCACGGGCAGCCCAGACGTTTCCTCAAACCGTGAAAAGCAGAAAGTACCACGGGTTCTAAGTCGTCTGCAGCTTGTGACGAATGCGGCCACACACTTATGGGTCCCAGCCAGACGCAACACGCGAAGTGCCCTTGACACACCAGAGGGCCGGGGGGTCCAGGGGGTCCAGGCGCCTTCCGGGGGTTTCCGTCGGGCCGACCCAGGGCTGGGTGGTAGGAGAGGCACCTCGCCCCCCCCCCCCCCCCCGGGCGAGCCGGGCAGTCTTCACACGCTCGAAATCCACGGTGCAAATAAGAGTTCTGGCGCTGATGGCCTTTCTGATCCGGTTGCCATGGGAACGGCGGTCAGACGCAAGAGGATAAGTTATAAAAAGAAGGCTGTCTTTAAAACCCTTACCTTGTCTCCCCCAGTCTTGCGCGTTTCCATGGAAGCAGAGCGGTAACCGCGCACCGGGCGCGCTCAGGGGGCCTCGCTCCCCTGGGCTGTCAATCAGACGGCTTCAGGCCTCTTTCAGGGCCTTGATCCATCCCGAATGTGGGAACCGCAAGTTGTACCAGGCCTCCACAACACAGGACCTAAAAAGCGGCCCAGGGCTCGGGTGTGTGGCTGTCCCTTCCGCGGTGGCCGGCAGGGCTGCGGCGCCTTCCGGGAAGGTGTCCTCGTGGGACGTGAGAGGGGCCCGGCGGAAGGGCCTCCTGGGGGCGGGGCCTCTGCCAGCGACCCCCCTGTCCTGGGGCCCCGGCTGCCTCAGTCAGTCCTCCTCCACCGTCCTGTCCTCCGAGCCGGCCTGCCGTCCAGAGACCACTGACCTCAGCCCACCGAGTCCCACCCGCCCTGGGCAAGCTGTCAGTGGGGTCTCCCTAACTCCCTCTCTGGCTCCCATGGTCTCCCTTTGAAGAGGCTCCTCTTTAATCATGTAGTGACAATTTCCCACCTTCAAAAGGCGTCTCTTTTGTTGGAAATGCAAAGTGTTTTCACTGTTTTCAAAGCAGCTGAGAAATTTTTCTCAGTCTTAACTGCCTCCCAGACAATGATTTTTCACCTAGATTTGAGGAGAAACAAAACTGTGGTTCTGAGCAAACAGATACCCTCCTCTGTCGCCTGGAGAATCCACTCCTGGGCCGGCTCACCCCAGGTGGCCTTTACACCTGGAGATAAACCACAAACACAGCAGGTTAGTTAGTAACACATCTTCATTCCCTTCCTCAGCTCCTTCTCTCCAAACCTTAGTTCCAAATCTATGCAAAATACCCACCAACCCTAAGACATTCACAGAGGGGTGCCTGGGTGGCTCAGGAAGTTAAGGCAGAGGTCCGTGCTGGCGTGGGGGGGGGCCAGCAGGCCTGGTGCCACCCCAGCCAGTGGGCCAGTCTGCTCACCTCTGGGCATGGGGCACCCCCGCCCTGGCTTCCTTCCCTCCTTGCTCTGGGTAACCCGTGGCAAACCGACTCACCCCCCACGAAGGCACATCCTTCCCCCCTCTCCCGGGCCACCCTCCCGTCCCCCCCCATGAAAGGGGCTGTTGGCCATCTGTCCCCGTAGACCTCCCGGACCTCCCACGTGGGGAGGTCCACCCTCCCTGTGCTGCCGAGCACACCCACCTGTGCCACAGGGTCAGCCTGGGTTGCAGCTTCTGGCCAGTTGGTGCCCACGCCCGCTGTCCCAGGGGCAGACGCCCTGCTTTGCAGCCGTGCTCCCCTGGAGCTAGGGATGCTCAGAGTCCGAGCTGTAGGAGCACGGGGGACATGGAGAAGGAACCTCTCCCTCTGCAGAGAGAATGACCGACACGGGGAGATGCCCACACACACAGGTGTGACCACGGCCCCACAAAGGAGCGGATGTTAGTGTGACTCGGCCCTGGGATTCGACAGCGAAAGGCCGCGTCCCTCACCGGCCAGGCTTCCCCGACTCCCCCAGCCTACCCTCCCCCTGCACCACGGTGACCATGGGCACCTCCAGCTGCCGACACAGAACCTGCTGCCCTCCCCGAGCCACAGATCCGCCTCTGCTTCTGCAGTGCTTCCCTGGTGAATGCTGCCAGAACCCACCAAATAGTCCAGCCCCAAACCCGCCTGCTCCCCAGCCCATGCTCCCAGTCAGCAGGGCCCATAAATTCATGTTCCCATAATGCCTCTCCCATCCCTCATCCCATCCCCACAGCCCTGCTGTTCTTGACCCGCATCTCTTCTGGCCCCGATGATGCTAACCCTGGAGACAAAGTGACCCTTTAAAACACAGCCTGACCCCTCCCCACCGGGTCCCTCCCCGGCTTTCCACACATGCTGGTGTGAAGGGGACGGCCCTGCTTCCCGTGTCAACCCTACTCCTCTGTGCCCTAAATACACCTGCTGCGTCTCGCCTCCGCCCTCAGGAACCCCACCCCCCCCCACCCGCCACGGAAGGGCTGGTTGCCCGCCGCACGGCTGCATCACTGACGCGGGCACATAAATGCCCCGCAGCCCCACGGATGGCACGTGCTGCACCTCTTCCCAGAGACCACTCCTGGCACGCGGCACCCGGCCCTGCTTTGCTCAGAGCCTGGGAGTCACCTCTGACCTTCGACACATCCATCCACCCAGCCCCCAGGGTTAGGGACTTAGGCGGCCATGGATGCTGCCCGGCAGAGTTCAGCTCCCTCGACCCTCAGAGCAGCCCCTCGAGGCACGTGGTGTAGCCCCTCCCCTGTGCTGAGCAAATGCACCCCGTCCTACAGCCGGCACCTGGGGGACCCGGACCGAGGCTCTGCTCCCAGCACAGCCGCCACCACCACATGCGGCCACCGGACGCCACACGGCCCTTGGGGCTCCGCACGGCATCCTCGTCCCCGGGTCTGGTCAGTTGTGTGCCCTCGGGGGGGGGGGGGAGGTCCTGTCACCCAGGGGAGAAGCTGTGAGTGCTGGGGACGCCCCCCACGGTCTGCCCCATCTCCTCATGCCCCTCCTGGGCTCCTTCCCAGCCTCAGCCATATCGGCTTTCCCGTCCCCTAAATAATGGAACCCTAACTCCAGCATTCAGACCTGCCTTTCCTTCTGGGCACAAGGCTCCACCTCCACCCCAGATATCCCAACTAAGCAAGTATTTCCTGATTTCGAAAAAGGCTGGACGTATATTCCAAAAGTAAAGCTCAGTCGCTATAGTGTCAACCACAGGAAAAAAAAAAAAACTAGGCAAGATCATCCCACGGATCATTTAGGAATATTTACACAAACACTGATGGCAAAGATTGGCTCAGGAGAAGATGTGCTGAACTAAATCTTCTTTTCAAATGTTTCTAGACTATTAAATGGAGAGGCTGTTGGAGCCACGGCCACCATGCCCTCTGTCCCACCTCCTCACCGTCTCTCCCCCGGTGTGATCCAAGTCCTCAGCGACACAGACAAGGCTGTGCCTGGGCCACTGCCCGCTCGCTCACACCCGTCCTCACGGGCCCGTGAGGGCTTGCCTCTCATCAACATCCCTGACACCTCAGACTTGGCTCATCCAATTCCCTTTATGTGGGTGGCCCTTCTCCCACTAGCCCATCAGGAAGGATTCCCATGAAGGTGTCATGGTTTCAGCCGCCCCTCACCCACCCCAGCCGGCCGTGCATCCCTCCACCACAGCACTTACCCGACGCTCTGAAGTGATCTGGTTGATCCATTTTCTCAAAAGAAGTATCTCAGGTGTAGACACTCTATCTTGTTCATGTCAGTGATCTTATTATCTGGCATTCAATCGATGCTTAATGTGTTTGTTGAACTCTTAGACTGAACTGTTTTCTTTGAGGGCAGGATGATGAAGTGCGTATTGAATAAGAGCACAAATAAACTGGATTTGTGGTCATCTAAATGACCATAGCCGCAGACTACTGCTCCACTGAAGAGTGAGCTGTGAGGACAAGGCATGGAGTGACATCCTGTTCAGTAGTTTTAGATATGAAAACAGACTGTAAGTTCATGAAGCCACACACTCCCCCTCCAGAAAGCATGGGTCATGTGCTGGAAGTCAGAATGGGAACAGCATAAACCAGCCTCAATAACAGAAACACCAGCCAGCACGAAGTCTACCAGAAAACACATCTGTATTTCACCCCGCCGCCCCCCCAGAAGGGCAGAACATAACAGGAACAATTTGCTTTTGTATGATAGTTGCAGATATCCAGAAATGGGGTTTCGGAAGGATGGTGGGCAGGCTTTACAAGGAGGTAGATCATAATAATGTGAGAAAACCTTTCCACAAGGCTCCGACCGTAGAAAGAAATCTTCTGTGGAATAGTGCGTTCGCGTCCACTCCTTGGGGATCGTTCTGCAGTTTGGCGCGGGGCTGTTGAGACATGCGAGGGTATCTTCATGGGTTCTCTTTTCTTTGGTTCTTATAAGCAATCGATTCCATACATTTTTATCTGTATTTACACCCAAAGATCATTTACACATAACCCACTACACGAGTCCTAACATTTACCGAATTGGTGTCGCAGAGTTAATAAAGACTGAAACGCCGTGTTTACAATAAATCCTGGCTGTTCCCGAGCTCCTATAAACATACGCACACACAGATAAGTGGGATTCCTGCCGTTTGTGAGACAACATGCACAGGAATAGATCTTCAGCGTTATTTTGAGTCAGTCACGATTTTCTGTTGCTGCTCTGCCTTCTAAGTGTGAAGTTGTGTCAGGTTAACCTGAGCGTTTTTGAATGTTCTGTACCCAGTGTCATCCGTTAACCCTGCAGGGCCCGCAGCTATGCATTGTAGATTTGCGTCAGCATTATTATAGCTTACAACTTCCGGTAGCCAGACCTGGAAAGATGCATGAATAGCGGCTCAAATGTGCATCATCAGCACAGCTGCTGGAAAGGCGGATAAGCACCTGAAGCCCCCCAGGTGCTCATGCCGGAAACAGCTACGGTTGTCGCGGCCCAGCTGCTTGGCTGGAGACAAGCAGACATGGGTTTGTTGGGGGCCCAGGCATGTTCTGCTACCGGGACCATGGGACGGGTTGGGCTGCTGCCCCCGTGACAAAGTCTGTGCCACCCAGGCTCCCGAGACGCCCCTGCCTCACACCCACTTGAATCATATCCACTTCATCCAAATTCTGCTCATTTCTCCAAGCTCTATTCATTCCCAGCTCCGAGACTTGACTGTTTTCTTTCGTCGGGCTGGATTTATTCCACAAGTTTAAAGTTTACTCCTCCATCCATGTTTTACAAGTCATTATCGAGCCCTTCTACAAATATCTCCAGTAGCCGTGATCTTCCCTTGAACTTTCTTAGCACTTTGTCTGTTCTTCTCTTATGTGACCTCCCAGTACAGTTAGAAGACCACATTTTCCTACTGGACTATAGTTGCCTTGAGAACGGCAGTATTTTATTTATCCTTCTTTCCTTGGAAGTACCTGACAGTGGCTCACAGATAGTAGCCTATTTAAAAGATTTGTAAATAATGGTGCAGTGAACACCGGACTGCATATAGCTCTTCAAAATCCTGATTCCGATTCTTCTGGATTCCTACCCACAAGGGGGACTGGTGGATCATAGGCTAGTTCTATTTTTAATTGAGGAATCTCCATGCTGTTTTCCATAGTGGTTGCACCAGTTTGCATTCCCACCATTAAATTTAAGAAAAAAATTTACTCTTTTTTTTAATGTTTATTTATTTTTGAGAGAGAGAGACAGAGACGGAGCACAAGTGAGAGAGGGGCAGAGAGAGAGGGAGACACAGAATCTGAAGCAGGCTCCAGGCTCTGAGCTGTCAGCACAGAGCCTGACACGGGGCTCAAAACCACAAACTGTGAGATCATGACCTGAGCCGAAGTCAGACACTCAACCGACTGAGCCACCCAGGTGCCCTAAAAAGAAATTTTTTTTATTTAAAACTTGGCAAGCATCATCAGGTAGCTTAAGTAAAATTCAGAGAGTTTCATCGTTTTCAAAACTCCTTGCGTGTCTTTTAAAACAAATTCTAAGATCATAATACTAAAAAGAAATAATAATAACTCCAAATCACACAAGCAAATAAGGACACTGGGAGTCAAGACGTGACTAAGTGTTGCCTGAAAACTGCATTTTGCCAACAGAAGGGAGATCACGACCTTCGGGATCTAAAGCGGTTGGCGACCTGTTTCCTGTGAGAGCAGCTCTCTGCTGGAGACACACCCTGGTCAAGCCTGGCCTGCAGTGCCACCCTGAAGGGACAGGGCTTCTTCAGTGTCTGTGATTGGCATGCTCTGCAGGGAAGAGGGGAGGCAGCCAGCAGCCCAGCAGCTCCTTGAGGGCCACCAGCCAACAAAGACCCAGGACGGAAGGACAGGGGACAGTGGCCGCCGTGCTGTCGCTGGAGTGGCTCTCCAGGCTCCTTCAGGACGTCATGTCCAGTAATTCAGGGATCCTAACACATCTCCTACAACCGCCTTGGTTCGCTTCAGCATCAGACTTGCCCGACACAGGACGGCCCCCTCGACCCGCGAGAGGGAAAACCACTGCGGTTCTGGGCCAGAGCAGGGCCAGCGCCCCCAACCTCCCAGGAGCACTCCTCTGGTGGGAGCAGAAAGCCCAGGCTCCGGCGCCCAAAGCACCCTCTGTGCCCCTCAGATCTGTCTGCTTCCTCCATCTCTCATTGGTGGCTGCCCTTTCCACTGCAAGGTACTGGGTCGAGTGTGTAGAGGTGCGGCCGGTACACAGCAGCGGGTGCTAGGAGATAACCACAGGAGCTGGCCCCATCGAGACGGAGGGGTGTGGCAAGCAGCACAAAGCTACATGGGGTGCAGAGAGCAGGCGGCGGGCACACTTCCACCCGGGGCAGGAGCTCTCGCCAGGCAGAGAGGCCGCTGTGACGCCCGTCCCAGGCAGGCATTGGCGTTTCACCGTGGCCTCCGTCCGAAAGCGCGATTCTGGGAGATGCCCAGTGGGCAACTGGGTGTGAGTTGACTACAATTTTGCTTGGTACCGTTTTTCTATTACGTTTCAGTTTTGCACGTATTTGAATTTTCAAGTGATGATATTATTTTAGAGAAAAACATAATAAAGAAAGAAAAAAGAAAGGACAGGATTGATCCCGACAGCCCTTCGTGGATGACATATTGAGAACACGTCGGCGGAGACGCGACTGTTATAAATAGCGGGCACGGCAGCATGGTACATGCGTGTGCGAGCCACTGATTCCACTGTAATTAGAGAAAGAAGGCTCCCGTCCCTGCAGTGAGGGAGCATTTAAAATCACAGCTGAGGTAGTAAATTACTGGTCCTCAATGCCCTCGTCAGACAGATTGCTTTCATTCCACGGGGAGGGACGCGCGCTGTGTCAGAGCCGCTACCCCCGGTGAGCTTAATGTGGTCTATTTAAAAGCACAAGATGGAATAAAGGAAATAGCAGATTTTACAATTCGCCAGCATAAACACTTATTTTTATTTTCCCAAAGCATGGAGCGCCAGCCCCGCATAGGAATGCTGACATGATTCGTTCTGGACGTCGCTTTCTGGGCCCCCCGGGAACCAGGCTGACTGGTTAATAGGCAGGGCTGCTAGCCCGCCAGGCGTCGCCCCTCAGGGCTGGACCCCCACAGGAAGGTGACACGGCCCTTTTACATTCGTCACGTCCCCCTCTCTCTCGACCTCCATCTTGCTCCGGCGCCAGCCACGGAAGCAATGTGGCTTTCATGTGTCAACACGGCCCAAAGAGAAACACCATAGAAACAGCCTGTGATGGGCCTTCTAACCTCAGCCTAATTTCCAAGGCACCGAGAAGGAGACACGGAAGGAGAACATTCTCTTGAGGCCACACAGTCCTTGATTAATTCTCAAAAACCCAACCGGGCATTTTTTTTTTAATTAGTTTCATCAGAAGGACACTTGCTTTCAAGAACAGACCGAAGCTTGAAAACTGGTAATGCCTTTTTGCACAAATGTTCTTCCTGAATCTGTGTGCCTCTCAAATGGGTAGGCAAGAGCTAAATGGTGAGCACTTACCATGTTAAAGATGGATATGGACAAAGTGGCTGCCCTGTGCTCCAAGTTCATGTGGTAGATGGGAACCAGGAGTCACCCCGCTGGTTTACGAGGTGGGTTACATCGTGGCAGGAAGTGGGGAGACAGAGGGAATAATAGATTTGAGACCAAAACAGAGAGTCAAGGCCAAGCCTTCGAAACTTGTAACCTGACACTTGCCCCCTTTTTCCTTCCCCCTCTCAGGAACCACCTGCGTTCTGTACTCAGTAGTCAAGGGCGGTGCCTAAATTGTTCTTCCTCAGTTCCGATTTACATCAAAATCCAGTCTGCCCAAGACCCAGGCTCAGACCACTGGGCTCACCAGCCACATCATGGCTGCGGGCACTTGTCCTGAAGAATCAGATGTGGATTTCGCGAGGCCTTCTGGGATATGATTCTGGGAAAGTCTAATGCGTTCCAAGGGTGGGAATTGTAGGCACTACAGCACAGAGATCAGCCTCTGCCCACTGGCTGTGCTCCCTGGGCACAGATACTCCATTTGGAGCATGGTGGGCCTGTGTCTCTCCCTGCGTGTGAACCTGGGTAAATCAACTTAACCACAAGACATGGCTGCCCCCTCCCCCCCCGGGGGCCTCAGAGAAGTCAATGAACTCTGTGTTACTCACCTATGTGTGGCATTTCCAAGCGTCCTGACCTAGTTGGAGAGACAGCTCACAGGCCAGTGAACGTGTGGGTGGAGCAGTGTGACGCTGCTTGGGGCCACCCAGAACTTTCTGACCCACATCCACCGTGGAGTGAGGGAGGAGCCCCGCTTAAATGTCCTTTCTCGTTCACACACAGCTGTGGGAATTTAGGAGACAGCTTGACCGCAAGGCCGGGAGTCCGAGCTCAGCCCCTGTGGGACCTGCCCAGGTGCACGGCAGGCCCCCTGGGCCTCCCCTGGGCCTTTGGCCCTGCCCAAGAGCCAGCAGGTGTGAGTTGTAGCCTAACAAATCTGGGCCTCCAGCCTGCCCCACGCTGAGGAGGAAAAGCTCGAGCTCGGGCCTGGGAGCCTAACCCCTTCCGTCGGCAGAAAAGAAAAGTCAAAAATTTATACAAGAGAACATTAGTCGTGCTTCAACCAACGGCCACAGCTGCGAGGGCACAGGGACTGATGGCGTGCATGGCCGTCCCGCAGGGGCTCCAGCGCACATGCTGACCTGCTCCCCTTGGCTGAATGCTCACCATGGCCAGGAGCCATGCAAAACGCTTCACAGAGGGACCTCAGAGAGACAGGTACACTGAGGCCCACCCACCAACCCACAGCTGGTGGCCCCGGAGCCCTGCCTCCCAGAGTGGCACAGAGGGCTCTTCTCTCATCACCGAGGCTCTGGGCCAGAGGCCGCTGCCAGGTGCCCGCTCAGCACTCCACCTTCTGCTGGCTCCCCGCGCCCTGGAGGACAGCAGCCCAGCAGCAGAGCAGCGGAATCAGAAGTCTCTCCTCTCCCTCGGCCTCCATCACCTCCTCCGTCCTCAGAAGCTCCATTTACAGGCCTGGGGGAGGGGGACTGGCCCTGCGCTCCCCGGGCAGGACAGGACAGACGTCAGGCTGGGGTGAACTTCACTAGTGAAAAAAGACCCAAAATTGATGGTTAAGGTGAAGTTGGTTCTGTACCACAAACAGGAGGTAAGATCCTCAGAGCCAAGAGACCAAGAGTCTCCCCGATGCCCAAGCCATCCTGAGGTCGCAAAGGGGAAGCTGCGGGAGATGCTTTTCAGGGTCACAGAGCTGTCGTAGGCTCCGAGGGAGACCGTGGAGCCCTTGGGGACACAGACACATGTGGTCCCTGGGGTCCACACGTGTGAAAAGGCCATTCTGGAAAGCAAGAGCTCCCGCGAGTCAGTTCCCTGGTGCTGGCGACAGAGCCGATGGGTTAGTCTTTTCTACTTATTTGCTTTAGGTGACGTACATAACAGGAAGCTTACTGTTTTCACCAGCTCTGAGCGCATTCAGAGTTCAGGGCATTGAACACACTTGGTTGTGACCCATCGTCACCGTCTCCAGGTCATAACCATCTTCTCAAACTGAAACTCTGCCCCGTGAGCACCTGCTCCAGAGGCCCAACAGCAGGGGCCCCATCAGGGGAATCCTACGTGACAGGTCCTTCCATGGCCCTCAGAGTTCACCTTGGTTACTCCTTTCTTATCATTAAAATTAACAGAAAAGGGGCGCCTGGGTGGCTCAGTCGGTTAAACATCCGACTTCAGCTCAGGTCATGATCTCACCGCTTGTGAGTTCCAGCCTCACGCTGGGTTCTGTGCTGACAGCTCAGAGCCTGGAGCCTGTTTCGGATTCTGTGTCTCCCTCTCTCTCTGCCCTTCTCCCGCTCATACTCTGTCTCTCTGCCTCTCAAAAATAAATAAACAGTAAAAAAATAAAAATAAAACATAAATAAGAACAGTGCATGACTGGAGGGGTGCCTGGGTGGCTCAGTCGGTTGAGCATCCGGCTTTGGCTCAGTCATGAACTCATAGTTCGTGGGTTTGAGCCCCACATCGGGCTCTGTGCTGACAGCCCGGAGCCTAGAGCCTGCTTTGGATTCTGTGTCTCCCTCTCTCTCTGCCCCTCTCCTGCTCACTCGCTCCCTCTCTCTCTCTCAAAAATAAGTAAACATGAAAAAAATAAATAAAAATAAATAAAATTAACCAAAAAAATTAAGAATGTGCTTCTCCACTCTCTTTGCCATCCATACCTATAAACCCATTATCTTTGTGGATTTTCTCCCCGGGGCCTTCCTGTTGACCAGTGGACACTGTTCTCCTGAGGTTCTGGAGATTATCAAAGGTTTAACACCATGGGCAGGAAACCCCTCATCCTGAAGAAGCAAGTGTGCGGGGATGGGGCATTTCAGGGAATTTTTGACACTTTCAAACTAAGAGAAGCAGGCTGCTTCCTCTGCCTTAGCCTATTTCTTACAAAATCTTGGACTGACTGAAGAATAAGGAATGCGCAGTAAAACTGCCTCTTTCAGTGCACAGACCTACCAGTTTTGACAGCAGAACAGCCTTAAAAGCACCATCAAAATATAAAATAGTTCCATCAGCCCAGGCCCAGAAACATTCCCTCCTGCCCTTTGCAGGCAGCGCCCGCCTCCAACCCAACTCCTGATCTCTCTCCTGTCCCTACAACCTTGCCTTTTCGAGAATGCCCAGAATGGAATCATCACCTGAGCTTCCAGAAGGTTCCTCCCTCCCATGGCTGAGCCAGGCTTCTTCACCCACTGTCCTGATGGAATGCACTCAGGGCGGTGGTGAGCAAGCTGTGGGCGCTCACACTGCAGCCTGTGGAGGGAAGGATGTCACTTCCTCCGGGCAGTGACAGGGGCACTGAGTCATGTGGATGGAAGGTCCTCCACGTACTTTCACAGAACGCTGGCACGCTGTGCACCAAGTGCTCACGGGCCCCATGTAAGCACGGTCAATGTCTCAGCCAGCACCACCGTCCTGGGGCCCCGTGTGAGCGTGTGTCCGTGTCCAAGCCAGCACAGATGTCCTCGGGCCCCACATAAGCGCAGTCAACATCTCAGCCAGCACCACCGTCCTCGGGCCCCGCATAAGCGCGTGTCTGTGTCCAGACCAGCACTGAGGTCCTTGGGCCCCGCGTAAGCGTGTGTCTGTGTCTAGGCCAGCATGGCCGTCCTTGGGCCCCGCGTAAGCGCAGTCTGTGTCCAGGCCAGCACTGAGGTCCTTGGGCCCCGCATTAGCGTGTGTCTGTGTCTAGGCCAGCATGGCCGTCCTCGGGCCCCGCGTAAGGGCAGTCTGTGTCCAGGCCAGCACGGCCATTCTCGGGCCCCGCGTAAGCGCAGTCTGTGTCCAGGCCAGCACTGAGGTCCTTGGGCCCCACGTAAGCGTGTGTCTGTGTCTAGGCCAGCATGGCTGTCCTCAGGCCCCGCGTAAGCGCAGTCTGTGTCCAGGCCAGCACTGAGGTCCTTGGGCCCCGCGTAAGCGTGTGTCTGTATCTAGGCCAGCATGGCCGTCCTCGGGCCCCGCATAAGCGCAGTCTGTGTCCAGGCCAGCACTGAGGTCCTTGGGCCCCGCGTAAGCGTGTGTCTGTGTCTAGGCCAGCATGGCCGTCCTCAGGCCCCGCGTAAGCGCAGTCTGTGTCCAGGCCAGCACTGAGGTCCTTGGGCCCCGCGTTAGCGTGTGTCTATGTCTAGGCCAGCATGGCCGTCCTCGGGCCCCACGTGAGGGCGGTCTGTGTCCAGGCCAGCACGGCCATTCTCGGGCCCCGCGTAAGCGCAGTGTGTGTCCAGGCCAGCACTGAGGTCCTTGGGCCCCGCGTAAGCACAGTCAATGTCTCAGCCAGCACCACTGTCCTCGGGCTCCGTGTAAGCGTGTGTCCGTGTCCAGGCCAGCACTGATGTCCTCAGGCCCCACGCAAGTGTGGTCTGTGTCCAGGCCAGCACGGCCATCCTTGGGCCCCACATAAGCGTGTGTCTGTGTCTAGGCCAGCATGGCTGTCCTCGGGCCCCGCGTAAGGGCAGTCTGTGTCCAGGCCAGCACTGAGGTCCTTGGGCCCCGCGTAAGCACAATGTGTCCGTGTCCAGGCCAGCACTGATGTCCTCGGGCCCTGCGTAAGCGTAGTCTCTGTCTAGGCCAGCACAGCTGTCCTTGGGCCCTGCGTAAGCACGGTCAATGTCTCAGCCAGCACCACCGTCCTCGGGCCCTGTGTAAGCGTGTGTCTGTGTCCAGGCCAGCACCAATGTCCTCAGGCCCCGCATAAGCGTGTGTCCGTGTCCAGGCCAGCACGGATGTCCCTGGGCCCTGCGTAAGCGTGGTCAACGTCTCAGCCAGCACCACCGTCCTCGGGCCCTGTGTAAGCGTGTGTCTGTGTCTAGGCCAGCATGGCCGTCCTCGGGCCCCGCGTAAGGGCAGTCTGTGTCCAGGCCAGCACTGAGGTCCTTGAGCCCCGTGTAAGCACGGTCAATGTCTCAGCCAGCACCACTGTCCTCAGGCCCCGTGTAAGCGTGTGTCCGTGTCCAGGCCAGCACTGATGTCCTCAGGCCCTGCGTAAGCATAGTCTCTGTCCAGGCCAGCACGGCCGTCCTCGGGCCCCACGTAAGCCTGTGTCTGTGTCCAGGCCGGCATAGCCATCCTTGGGCCCCAGCAGCACTGGGAGGTGCCTCGTCCGGGCTCCCCCACGTTTCCCACAACCACCTTCTTCGCCCCTGTGTCTGTTCAGATTCACTGCCCCTTTTCCACCGACTTGACCATCTACTTACTGCTGAGTGAGAACACGCGATATATTCTGGCCACAGGGCCCCATGCATGTGGGACACGTGTCTTGCAGGCATTTTCCCCTGGACCATGGCATGTCTTCTCACTCCCTGAAGTGTGCATTTCGAGGAGCACACACTGATGAAGCCCAACCAGTTAAGCTGCATTAAAGGTGGGTCTGTGCCAAAAATTCTTTCAGCAAGTCACATTCAGAGGGGAGCATTTGGCCTTTTGTAAAACGTGAGACAGAACACTTGTTCATCGTATCCAAAGGCACTTCATTAATCAGACATAAAATGACTCATTACTGATATGGAAATGCAAGTTACTGAACCCGGATCAGCCGCCTGCAGCGGGCCGCCACCCATGTCCCTGACTGGGTGGGGGCTCCAAATCTTCCCCTCTGCTAATTCATGCCACAGCATTGCTGGCTTGGGCTCTGCACCTGAGCAGGTCCCCTTGACGGGGACAGTCATATGGTGACCGTATCCTGAGCACTTGAATAAAGGCCCCGTGAACACCCAGCTCTGAGGAATGCACACCAGGCCAGTCACCCTCCCAGTCGCTCGAGTCAGGAGCCCCCCCCTTCCCCCCTCACCTGCCAGTGTTCCCACACCCACCCTGACCCCTCCCCTCGGTCACAACCTCACCCTGCCCCCACCCAGGCGCCCCCAGCCTGCTCCCCACCCCCACACACACTGCTTCCAGGGGATTTCTCCAGTGTCCAGGCCGACCCATGGGCACATAAGGGAAAGCCACGCTGCTGGCCAAGGCACATCAGGGCAAGCTCTCGGCAGGTGCATGCTGCAGACGTGAGTCTATTTTTCATTGAAGTGATACTCACATTTGTGGCTTGTTTTATTCATAACTGACTGGAAGCACACACACAGGGTAATTCTCTGCCCCACAAACCTGCATCCTGGTCTGGAAGCCACCACAATCACCTCGCGTCTCTCTGGCTGGAACGCGGCCCGGGAAGCGGGTAGAGGCTCATCCTGGCTTCTGTCAGATGCTACAGTCTTTTGTACCAGTGGCCCCCGTGTCCACTCAGGCCGCCGTAACTGACCACAGGGCTGGGGGGTCATAAACCGCAGGCACTGAGGCCTCACGGCTCTGGAGGCTGGACGTCCAAGATCCTGGTGCCGGCAGACCCGGGGTCCGGTGAATCCGCCTGGGTCACAGACAGCGTGCTCTCCCTGTGTCCTCACCTGGGGGAACAGGCAAGGGGGCGCTCTAATCCCTCATGGGGGCTCCACCCCCATGAACTCCTTACCCCACAGAGGCCCCACCTCCTGACACCTGACACGGGGTATCGCTTCAGCATATGAATCTTGGGGGGACATGACACTCAACCTGTAGCGTCCACTGTTTGATTTCTCTCCCACGGCTCCCATTTACCGAAACATTTTCTGGGCAGTTAGCACCTGTATAGTGTATTGGCGGTCAAGCTAGCTCAGCCGCGAGAGAAGGGTCCAGGTGAGCCCTGGTGGCTGGGGGCGCAGGCTGGTGGGGGGAGGGGGACGTGGGCTGAGGGGTGCAGGCTAGGAGGCTCAGGCCAGGGGGCACAGGCTGGGGGGCGTGCGCTCAGGGTGGGTGTGGGCCAGGGGCACAGGCTGGGGGCGCTGTAAGCAAAGGTGGAAGGGAGGCGGGTGTGCCCCAAAAAGTGGGACAGGAAGCTGAAAGGAAGCCTTAATGGTTCTGCTTTGGAAAACAGAAAAACGATGGGAAAATAATTAAAACAGTTTAAAATTCACCTGTGCCTCGTCAAGGAAAGAAAGATTTAGAAACTCACCTTGTAGCCTAATTGGGACAATTATTTAAAGTCTATCAGAGGCCAGGGAATGCGCCAGAGATCAATATCTTTAAAGAATCACTCTTAAAAACATACATTTCCTCATCGGGGAAAATTTCCTTTTTAAAAATTATATGCGGGGAAAGAATTAGATAAATTGCCCTTGAAATTTCTCTGCTCTCCTTTGCTGAGGAATAAATCCTCCGGCTCCATGATAAGAGGATTACGGCTGGTTCTCATTTCCTCACCCCGGGAAGAACTATAATTACCGTGGCCATATTTCCTGGACCGGCATCGGGACAGCGAACCTGACAGGTACACGTGTACTTTTAAAGCCAACGGGGCGGGACATCTGGGATGGAAGGCGGTCCC